>NC_137463.1:112062929-113383583 GCF_964235325.1 Thermobia domestica | reverse complement strand
TGCCTACAAACTTATAAACGATAAACAACATGCGTACACACTTATATGTCATAAAATACCTAGAAAGTAATATAATTATTAGAACTATTGTTTGTAAGAAAACATTCACAAACCTGTACTAAGTAGTCCCTATAAACAAATTTTCTATCTATTCCGGTTCAGGGCAGGGCCCAGTGGATGGGTCAGCGAAGAGGTGCGTCCGTGTGGAGGAGGCGATAAGCTAGGGGTCACATTACATGCAAGTTTTATATTAATATAGATATAGTATTTTTACGTTATATTGATGTCTATAGATGACTTATATGCTTTCCATCTTAATAAGTTAATTAAACATTACTTTCTCTATTTGAATTAGTTTACTTGTAAGTTTTAATGCAAACTTGTATAGTTTGGATAACAGTTTAACTTTGGAGCTGCCTAAATAATTGCTGGAGGACTATTTTAAAAATTTATACATTTGAGTGAAATTAATTAACTCACTTCTTCTAAAGTCCATTTGCCTAAGATTTCGCAAATGGCAGAAAGTATAAGGTTCCGTTTTCCATGTTATATTCTACATAGCAGGTTATGGATCTTTTACTAAGACTTCCGTGTTTCATTTCTTCAATTACTCTCAATTTTTATACTTAAATACAGCCTGTTCATCAGGAAACTGATCTTTCTAAATATAGTGGTATTTAGGGTTTATCGAAGTTATTGAGATTTATCTCCATCTCAATAGCTCCCTTCACTATTACTAATGCATTATTCCTAGTGTGTATGCCTATTCCACTGCTGGCACTCACAGTTTAGAATAGCATAAAGATCTCTCAGCGATTGTTTTAAATTTTCTATGAATTGGTGACATTTCAAGGTGAATTTCAACTTGGGGAATAGAAAGAATTGTGCAGGTGCCAAATCAGGTTAGTAGAGTGGTTGAGATGCAACAGTTGTATTATTCTTGGCTAAAATTTCCCTGAAGAGAAGCGCCAAACAGTTCTATTGGCCAAACATTGTCTTGGTGCAGCATCCCTTTCGTTTTTGCAAGCTTCCGGTCTCTTCTTCCTCACAACCTCCTTCAAAGACCACACCATTTCTGAATAAATACTCTTTATTGATAGTTTGCCTAGAAGTGCAAGGATTCGGGAAAAAATGCACTTTTTTTAATGTTTCAACTTCAGTGTAAAAGTAACAATACGTTCCACATTTCATCTCCCATTATAACGTAGAGATCGAACTATTTTGTAAAGCCATTAGAGTAATGATTAACAACAAAAATATTTTAGTAAAAGTTTATTGTGGAGACAAAATTGTTCTGTAATGTGGTAGTTAGACTTATAGGAAAGAAACTGCCGTTTCAAAAAAGATCGGCAGTTTTGCACCTAGGTTTGCATAAGAATGAGCACTGTTGTCAACTTTTAGAGATAATATTTAACAGAGCACTCCGGTCGGAACCCAAACTCGGACTTCTTGTTGGTCAGCTACCAGATGAAAATGTTTCGGTACTTTAACTGGTAAAGCACCTATCGGTAGCAGGCTACCAGGAGTTCCAGATTCGACTCCTAGTCGAGATACTGAGAATTATTCTATGCATTTACAAGTAGTAACAAGCAACAAATACTTCACGGTTAGGGTTCGGCTCGTATGTCTAGCCTAAAAGGAGTTGAGTCAATTTAACGAAACTTGCAGGATTCATACATAGCTTTTTAGGCTACAATAAAAATGTGAAAAAATAAAATTTTCCATTTGCACATACAAAGGGAGGCCATGTTCCTAAAAAAATGTCCAAATGGAAGAAAACTTACAAATTTTAATTCGAGTAACGTTTCGAGAACATGTATGATTTTTAATTTTTTCTATTCCTGTTTGGAGGGAGCAGAGGAGGCATATTCCTCTTTACAATCATATGGTTCGCTTCTTGGGTCTAGCTTAGAAATAATTTAGGGAATGGAACGAAACTTACTGATTTCATAACTCCCCAACCTACAATAAAACGCGAAAAAATAACATTTTCCATTTGTATATACAAAGGAGGGAGAAGCTACATGATCCTCAAAGATTGTCCAAGTGGAGCCGAACTACAGGATTTTATGGAGGAATATACCCTCTCTGCTCCAAATAGGAAATGAAAAAAATATAAATTATTCCTACCCTCAGTACGTTACACATATTAATATTTTTAAATCTTTTCCCATTTGGACAATTTTTAAGGGTCATGCTCCCCGTATCCCTTTGTATATGTGAATAGAAAAAGTTTCTACGCGTTTTGTTGTAAGCTGAAGAGCTATGAATCCTGTAAATTTCGTTTCAGTCGCTCAACTCCTTCTAGGCTAGACCAAAGAGCCGCACCTTAGGATTTTATGGGGAAATATGCCCCATCTTCTCTCTCTAAATAGGAATAGAAAAAATATTAACAATTTAGGCCTATGTTCTCAGATCGTTACGCAGATTAAAATTTTTAAATGCTATCGTATTTGAACAATATTTGAGTGTAATGCCCCCGTCCCCTTTTAAATTTGCAAATGAAAAATGTTATTTTTTCATATTTTTGTTGTAGGCTGAAGAGCTATGAATCCTGCAAGTTTCGTTCCAATCACTCACTCCTTCTAGGTTAGACCAAGACCCGAACCCTTACACCAATATACCATTTTACAGTTGATAAGCTCAAATAATAAAGGGCAAGATTCGGGAAAATATCATCAGACCCATTTTGCTAACAGCCATCCTGGCATTTGCCTGTTAAGAGATGCGAAGAACAGAGTCAATGGGGGAGACCAGTGCAGTATCGAGTACTTGGGGAAGGGGGGGTGGAACGGCGATGGCCCCGGGCACCGAAGTAAGGTGCGCAAAATTCGGGAGGAAAAAAGAAGATATACGTATTAAAATGAAGGAAAAGGTAATAAAAATTCTCAAAATAAAAAAAAAGTGAGGTATATTTTTGAAAATTTTATTACGTTTTACGGCAACCATGGTGGAACTTCAACTGGTCTGTCGACCTCATTCATATGCACGGGGTAGAGCGCCGTCGTATACTTTCGGGTGCTCATTTTCCACGGCACGGCGCTGAACCAGTGGTCAACCAGCAGACTTTAGTTTGAGTAAAACCAGGCTAACTATTCAGCACCATTTTATAATTCATCTTTAGACTAAAGGATATAATAGAGGGCATTTAATATTTATTTAATTTAAAGACCTGAAAAGAAATATAGAATGAACTAAAATAGTTGATTACGGAAATAAACTTCAATTGAAAATAATCGTTTTCAGGCTCACGCTCACCAGTATTAAGTATACAATAGGCGTAATGAAACTAATCAGAATGTGAAACAAATAGTCCCAGTAGTAATGTAAAAAGGTTCCTTGTAGTGCCATCGCCAATTAGAGAATTATTATTAGTAAATTGGAGATTATTCAATGCAATTGATAACAAAAGACATACAACCTCCTCCAACATACAACACACAATGAGGATAGGAGGATTATAGAATTGCAACTGATACTGTAAATACTGATACTGATACACAAATTATTTTATAAAATTTATCTGCTCCATCGCCTTCTATTGTTTGGATATCGTCGAAAATCGATTACTCATCGTGTAAATCACACACAGTCTTGTTTTAATATTCTGTTATCAGCATTCACTTTCAACTCGCCTCATGCTTCTGTTCCTAGATAGAAACAATCAAAAATATGGCGAAAAAAAGGTTCATACTTGATTCCATCAACCACTGAAAATTGAGTCTTGGCTAGGCTGGGGTAGGGATAAAAAATATGCAGACGGAAGACCAACATTCATCTGTACTTAAGAGTGGTGAGGGAAAACTTCTTTTTCCTATCAGCTTACATCGAACAGATTATTATTATACCGGAACGAAAATGCACTCTACTTAAATGTCTATTCCAGAATCCAGCAGTACCAGCGAAACGAATACACCATTAGTTCTTAAAGAAATATTCCCATACACAGTTCGTTTAGCACAGTTTATTCTTTACACACTTCGTTTAGCTGATAACGGAGTATGGTAAAACATGGATACTAAGATGTAAAAAGGCATATGCCTATCATGTTAGCTCAGGTACGGTACATTGGAATGTGCCTAGTATGTGCCTTATGTACCTCTGAGAGAGAAATCACATGGACAGTCACAGTCTATGTCCGCCCCTAAGCACATGCCTGACATGTACCTGGAGAACGTGCCCACTATGTTCTAGGTATTTTCTCCATGCCGTAAGCGTTAACGAACCACAAAATTACTCCCCCAAGATATGTTAAATCGCCTATATGCGTAGTTTGTTTACATTAAGGTGAGCCTAAAAACACTTTAAACAAGTAAAAAAAATGACCCCAAGATAGGCGCGAATCAAAACTCTTTGGATTAATAGCGTCCGCGTGCTCTTCCGACTTTGCCACGGAGACGACGAAGACGACATTCCTTGTAGAGGAATAAATTTTTGAGGTCTTTTGAATTTGCCTAATAAGAGTTCTTCAACTGCGTATATTCGACGATAACCTTTTGGGATCAGATAAAATCTGCTCGCCTTGTAATTTTGTAACAAAATGACGGGTGTCTATTTACTTTATTTAATGGTTCTTCCATATTCACTTTCAAATGATCGGCGACAGTTGCCATCTAATAAAGTTGATGTGTTTGTTGCTTCTAGTGCACTATCGCTTAGATAAAGAAGCAACAAATGCAGCAAATGTGAGAGATAAATTTAGAACACCTAAATGGTGCATGCTTAGCACATTTTGTGCTGTTAGGGTAGTCGAAGAAAAGTGTACCCAATACAATAATCACACAATTTTGCTGTTATAGGTGTAAAGAAACAAAGGATTTGTAAGTTACTAGGGCTTTGACTCAAGTTCTGCTGATTATTTCTCTTATCTGCAACATAAATCAAAAAATAATAGTTACCAGAAAAAACAACATTTAAAAAAACTTGAAAAAGAGCGATGTTTTTTATTGAAAAAGCTTCACAGAAAAAACTTTTTTACAACATTATTTTCCAGTTCTTTCTGATCTTCGCATTTTACTCCTTCAGCAATGGGTACCCTACCATTTTTTAAATGAATGTTTGCGCTTATTGAATACGCCTGAAACACGTTTTGCACCTAATGGCACTGCGTTTACCAACTTTTACTTTTTCAAAACAGGAATAGGTTTGAAGTAACCAAGAAACATCCAGATAAGACCCTTTATACTATTGAAAAATTTTCACCTGTGAACCTGAATGTTCCCCGTCGTGGGGAATCAGTAACTGCTTCGCAATCGTAACGATAGCTTCTTTCTTGTAGCTTCCTCTATTCAACCGAACTGGAACTGAACCGAACCGGAAAATCTTTCGCTGCTTTCTTGAACTTGAAGAGCGACTGAGTTTTATTGGGTTTATCTTGCTCTAGTTGACGTTTTGGCAGTGCTTTTTCTTTACCAATGCTATAATTTTCTTTGGCATACTGGTAATAATTGGTACCAGTAACGTATTGAAAACTTAAAAAAATGCAGTCAGTGTTCAAAGTCACAGTTATCGTCAACACGGAAACGCAAATTTACAAACAACATTCGTCAACATAACGGACGCAGTTGTTAATAATAATAAACTCAAAAACAAAAATGATATCAATGTAAAATCAATGATATCAATAAAAGTACATAAACTAAGGTAACAAATACAAAGATTTAAAATGCTGTTGAAGGTGACTCCATTGTAATTAACAACTTCCTCGTTAATTAACTAGGAGTAACTGAATTTTTTTCTCAAATATGACGTCGATTTGCCTGCACTATAGCTGTTCGCTAGGCGACACTTTTGTCTGTTAGTTATACCTTATTTTTTATACTGACTGTGTATAGTGGGACTTTGAAGCAATAGTTCAAACTGAAGTGCGAAAGGTTTTAAAGTCATAAAAAAATAAAACTGGGAAAAGGCTTTTTCAGCCTCTAATCGGGATTATTTTGCACCGAACCAAAGTAACCCCAAGGATTGGAAAATATTAACGTCCTGCCTTCTAATTTTAGGAAATTTCCTATTTAGGTGAATGCCAGAATGGATTTCGCTTTGGAAAAAAAATTACGAAGAGTGGCGGATCCAGAAAAAATAGTTTGAGAAGGGCTTCAGTGAAAAAGGCTTCGTTTCTTTTATAAATCATTACACATTTTAGGGGGGGGGGGAAGTGAAGCTTATACGCATAGGAATGACAAACATAAGATATTTAAAAATAAATTTTGCAATTTGGATGTGCTTCAGCCTTAAAGCCCCAAACCTCGTAAATCTTCCATTGATTACGCTTGCGATGATATTCTTGAACATAAAGAGCAACCAAGGCAAATCAGTTCACGGGGATTTTTTTTTTTCTGTTTCTGAATTGGCATTCTTGTAGGACATATGCTAAACTATCAGAATGTGGTTCCTGTGCCGGTACCAGAAAATACATAATTTTCTTTGCAAATATCGATAATTCATACTAAGTACTGGTATCATCATTCTAATATCAATATTTTTAGACTGCATACGGTTTTCTGTAGGAAGTGAAATGAATAAATAGTGATGAGGAAACATTGCACACAAACATCGATTCATATGTTTAACATACTTTTTGTATGTGGTACAAAGTATCCTCACGTATAGGGTTATTTTACACCAAAGTTTATATGTCAATAGCTATGATCAAAGTGAATATTTACTAGTGCACCTGCACAAATGTTTACATCTTATATCTAGCTATAATATGTTCAAAATACAGTGTTCTACATCATTACGTTTGTAAGTTACATGCGATTTTCTTTAAAATGGCTTAAATCCGGTGCTAAGTAACCAAATAAATTATTTGTTGAAAAAGAATTAATACTTTCGGGATCGCATCCTCCTAACATACCTTACGTAATTTATTCCTACTCACATAGACGTGTTTAAAAAATATCTGGATTTTCTCCAAACATGAGTAAAAAATATTCGACTTCGTAAAATGAAATATTCTCGAAATCTTCTTTTTTGGCCATTCCTAATATGTATCTTATTTGAAATTTTTCACTGCTTTTCACCCACTTACTTGACTGTCGTTATTATCAACAAATAATGCACTGTTTCACCGCAACGTCGTAAAGTGGCGCTTTTCTCTCGAAGTCTGTAATTCACGGAGCATGTGAATGAAGTAAGTGCTGCCACCTAAGAGACATTGCACTAAGTTTCTTTATTTTTAGTTTGTGTTTCAAGTGGATTAAATGATATAATTTGATTTTGATTTTGAGTTTTAGCGTTATTTTCAGCAGAAAAACTTTATGAGATGTAGACCAACAGCTTCTCACTTACCATTTCATGCATATGCTGATGCTTGCGCTTCCAAGCTTTCCGTTCGGGCACAGTGCCTCAGTAGTAAATGGAAAATAACAGGATAATTCAGGATAATTTAGTTCGCTGCATATACATTTATACAATGTGCTTACCATACATCAAGTATATCATATTGATGTGTATTTGTCACATTTACTGTACTATTTGAAGAAAATTAACGTATGAAGAAAGAAGTATGAAGAAAATCAATTTGCAAATTATTTGTTGTCATAGCTCCATAACGTTTGTGTCTGCTTTTCTTATTTGCCAACAGTTGTTTAATTGTTTTTAACCAACTTGCCCAATGTACAGTACATGCAATTGAATTGTTAATAAAATCTTTAAAAAGAGTGGTAGAGCGCTTGTAATGAGCCATTCTTTTCTATCTATTCGAAAAGCGTTACATGAGAATTTGTTCTAATTACGTCTATTTATATATTTGTTCGAGTTGTCAGTTGATTTTTAAACCTTTGCTTGAGATACAGATAATATATATGTGAAATAAATTAGGTAATAAGTTCTTTAATCCAGTGATTCTCAACCTAATGCCTATCACGACCCTCATTTTATCATATCATCTAGCCAGCGATCTCCTTATAATTTCTGGTTTATAGGGTAAGCTTGTGTGGGATTTTTAATATACCCATTGCGGAGATCTCACGATATCCATCTGTTTCTATAATAGTGGAATCAATTTCTTGTATATAGTGGATACAGTAACTTCCCTAAAAGTGAATGGATTAAAACCAAATTTGGTCAGTTAATTCATATTACAAATTCAATTCCTCACACTATTTCAAAATGGTGGTCATTTGAAAAGTTTAAAACTTCTTAACAGACTAAATTTTGAGTTATATGATGGAAAAATAAACTGATTTTTATTTTGGTTTACAACAATTTAAGAAAGTTATTAAATATTTTAAATGACTTGGTAATGTGTGTCACGAAGATTTTACAGGGTGTTGTCGTGCTGGTAAAATTACATCATGCTCAAGTATCTCAATAGCTTTCAGTTGTAATTGTATTTCAATATGCAGGTTTTGTTGCATTTGTACTGGTGTTTTTCTGGTATTTGTCATTGGTTTCATATCGTATCTCCTTCATTTAAATTGATTTTTAAACAACTCTGCACCTGTTGAAAATGTTTAGTAGCTATTTTTTGTTGTTCTTAACAGTATTTATAAAAATAAAAATATGCCTATCAGAACAAAATTCAATATTTAAAAATATTTTCCGGTGTTAGGTTCTAATTATATTTATCTTTTTTGCTTATCTTGGCAACCCCCATGGTTGAGAAACCTAGCCTTAATCTGTATCTGGAAAAGAAAGGAAGAAGAAGAAAAATGAATTGATAGATATACTTCCATGAGTAGGCTGAGTGTGATTTTCATCCAAAGAGTTAAGAGTAGTAAATTTGAAACATTTTTGAATATAAGCACAATTAATTAAGTAAATCTGTTGTGTGCAGTGAAATTAGACAAATAGATTCCTACGTTTGCAAGATAAGAAGAAACTTTATATTGCCAATGTAAACGTAAAGTTATAACAGAGCATCGTAACCAGGAAGTTAATATGAAAACGATGCTGCTGTAGAAGTTTTAGGTTGAGCGAGACCTGCCTGTCTCTCCCATGTTGTTCTGCCACCATCATTATAAAGTATGAGTTACGAAGATTTACATTAGATAACAAAAATATACTTCCTCAAAATTATAAGTTTTACTCTTCGATAAATACATGTAAGTTAGATATTATTTTTCCAAGTTTAAATTTGATATGTGCAGGACGAGATACGGTAAGACAAAATGATCTACAAAGGCACTTGGAAGCAACGTATTTATGTGTACAAAATAAATTTTAAATATACCTGATAACAAGAATCTTGATTTCGGTTGAGAAGACGAATTTAAGCAAGCAAGTAAATATACAATTGTTTCCTTGTAAATCAGCAATATTCTAAGATGTGTTAGTATCTAATAATTTTCTACTTGCATTTGTTATGACTTCTTATATTTTCTATAGTTCGAATATGTCTGGAAAGCAGTATTGTAAATATTGAATGCTCTGTATAAATCTGAATATATTGATGATATAAACTGTATTTTTGATCTTTTTTAATATGTATTTAAGAATTTAATTAGGTTTATGTTACATGAGGTTTTACAGAGAATTCTTACCTCGCGTTGTGATCCATTTTTCTTTACACTAACACATGTCATTACCATGAGTTTTGTATGGGTGGCGTATCCACTAGGTCAGAGATGCTCAGTTCTTCGCGGATGGAGATCGAGCCCGAAGGATGACATTGCATCTTCAATTTTGATAGTTGCTCATACCTCCGACATCGGTAGGTGAAGAGCTTAAATTTGTGATTGGGTTGCAATGGAAACGGATCCAGAAGACAAGGTACGGATTGACGCGAGTCTGCACTTCACAATTAGGACATTTGATGTTGGCCCGTGCCGCATTATTACATGCTTACTTCTAGCGCCTGGGGTTTCTGGTTAGATCCCCGGCCGATAGACATAATCGTGTCAGTGGGTTTTCTCCGGGTTCTCATGTTCTTTTCTGCTTCCTCATTACACCAATTTTTTCATCATTCACTTGCATTAAGCGTCGTCTCCTTTAGCCTCAAAAACGTTGGACAATAAACTGAAATGTTTCATTTCAATTCTTCAAGTTTAATCTCACATTACGCCAGTGATTTATCTACACACCCTAACACCCCGAGCACCCTCCTAAAATTTTCGGACACCCCCGGAAGTACATTCCTTATACCCACAACTAGGGGGGATGCAATATTCGTTCTGCCTAAAGCCCTTCAGGACTTAGTAGAAAATATCTTAAATGATCTTATCTTTAGGCAGAACGGGAATTCCAAATCCAAAGGACAAACTTACAGGAGTATATATTGGATATACCAATGCACACCCTAAGCTAAGGTTATTTTTTCCCTTCAATAGCCCTATATCCTAAAATGTTATCTTTATTTCTTGAACTGAATTAACATTTATTTGTTTCAAAATGCTGAAAACTCATAACATCTAAAATTTATGATAAAAAACAGTTATCTTTCTTACAGAATCTGTTACACTTACTAAAGAAAAATTCTCTTGACGAAATCCCACCCTAGACAGAATTCCTCGTCTCGAAAGATTAGGCAGAACGAGAATTCCCGTTCTGCCTAAAGATCATTTAAAATATTTTCTACAAAGTGCTGGAAGGCCTTTAGGAAGAACGGAAAGACACCATTAAAAATCTGGCTTTTTTGGTTTCTAAAAGATTGAATTTTTGTTTTTAAGTGCCAATAGAATAAAACAACTTACTTTCGACAAGATAAATTTTCAAGTAAAGCACGCAACGCAAGATTGAATGGAAATCAACATCTACATGGCTGTGATCGTCACAACAACGTTAGATGAATCAATTGCCAACGATTTCGTCTCGACGTCACACCAAGCATGAGAAAGTCGACGCTAATTGGTTCTGGCTGAGGAAGGAAATCCAATGCAATCGTTCGTTTCATCAACGAATTTTAAAATTTGTAAAAAAGAAAAAAAATCTTAATGCAAGATTGCATCCCCCAGATTTTTATAACACTCCCCTAAGTTAAAAATTCTGGATAAATCTCTGCATTACGCGCGACTTCCACACAGGTTTTGAAAAAGCAAAGAATGCTATCGTTTATGTTGCTTGAAAAAATATGTTGTTCCTTGCCAATAATAGCTGAGAGAGCTTAAAATTGGATTTGAACCAGAGGAGCTCCTACCGGATATAGAACCACTCTCCCTAACACCCTTAGAGCAAGAACAGTGAGAGGTTGAGTGATTCTTTTAAATATTGGTTATGCGTCTCAACAACAGGTTTTTCCTCCAATTTAATCCTCATACTTTAGAAGTTTGTCATAGTTTCACAGCGTGAAACAAAACTCATTTTTTTTTCAGTAGAATGTTCTTTTTGGCCAGTACGAGATTGTGAACAGAGAAGGTATATATATATATACTAATCCAACATCTATTCTTTGCATATTTTCTCATTTGTATACTTCTTAATAAGCTGGAGAACTCCATCATATTTAAGTGGACAGTATACGCGACTTTAGCATTGGAGACCTGGGTTCGGTTCCCGGCGGATTCGCATGAGGTTAAAATCCCATTTTAAGCTGTGTTTATTATTATTGACGTGTTTTTCTAGCGCCATGAAAGCTAGTTTCTCTTCATTTCCCCCATAACTATGTAGAAATTTGCTGTTAATATGAGCATAAACTTAAGAGCATAAGGATCTGCTTATATACGAAATGGTAAATTAAAATTGGCTTGTACTGTAGTCCAAGTCTCTTATAATGATAGGTATAGCATGAAATTTACCTTTTCATTCTACTAATTCACCAAGAAATAGAGGAGCAACGGTGATTCAGTGGTAGAGAGCTTACCTCTGGTGTATAGCGTCTCTGGTTCGATCCTCGGACAATCAAGATGGACGATGGTGTCCGTGGATTTTCTCGAGTACTCCCGTTTCGTTCCACATTCTCATTCCACCAATTCTTCCATCCTCATTCACTTGCATTAATCATACGTCTCCCTTAACCCAAGGGACTTAATCGCGAGACGTTAAATTGAAAAATTTCATCTAACTTTTTCACCAAGAAATAGAACGACATACTCACTTCAGCTTGACAAAAGGATATAACGAAGAAAGAACAGCTGTCAATTGTCCGTTACGTGCTTCACGGAGAGATTTGCTGCAGTTGAGGCACTGGCCGTTAAATTCCTCTTCGATCATATAAATGAACTTCTTTTAAAAAATTCTGTTCGCATCAATAACTGTGTGACCAGTGTCATGAGTGGTTTTGTCAGTGGCGTTCAAAGTCGATTCCAGAAGGAAATCCTCCAAGCTGTGTACGTACACTGCATGAATCGCCGGCTTCATCAAGTGATAATTGATGTATGCAAGAAAGTTGGAAAAGTTGAAAGTTTCATTTCGCTTGTAAAAATTCTTTATGTATTCATGTCCAGATCAAATATCAATTCCTTATTCATATCATTATATAAGGAAATAACTTAATCTGCAGTACAGTTAAAGCGCATCTATCCAACAACATCGACAAATCATTTACATGCTTATTTAGCAATTAATAACACATTGAGTGTTATTATAGTACTTCTCATTAACTTGTTAGATGAGACAACTTCTCATGCAAGTCAAGCAAGAGGCCTCCTCGACCAAGTAGAGATTCGTTTCCTTTATCTCCTCTCTTTGTTTACCGAGATATTGGTTCTAGATAAGGGTAAATCTGATTATTTACAGAGCAAAGATTCTGAAATGAAAAAAGCCATGTTATTTATAAACTCTCTGATTGCCGATTTGAAATCCAAGAGAGAAGACAACTTCCACCATGAAATATACGAAGAGGCATTGAGAATATGCAAGGAAAATGGCATTCAGAAAAGAGAAAGACAAAACTACCAGAAAAATTCACAAGGTTTTTTTCCCAACTGAACAGTGTTCTAACTTTGCCAATGCCTACAATGAAGAGCAATCGTTACGGACTCATTTCTTCCTTATAATTGGATGGTGTTATGCACCAATTGACGAAGCACCATTTTTCGATTTTCGAGAGTTTTACATCAATGTGTAGGAGACAATGTCAATAATGTAAAAATAATTGTTTGAAACCCTACTATTTGCTTAAAGGTTCAGGAAAAGCTATTCGACCGAGTGCCAAGAACTGGATCGTAATAGTAACATGTTTGTAATTCCTTCAATATCTCAGAACCATGTTTTGAGGCTTGGTCAATTGACGCATAAAACCATGCAATTATGGATAGAATGAACATGGAACTGGTCGGAAGATTTACAAGCAGTTCTGTTCTTATTGGCATGAGTGCATATTTGAAACAATTGGATGCTTTCTGAATAATGATGTAGCTCTTCCATTCGCTCGGGTATATTTATGCAACCTTACATCATTGAAGGCTGAAATGCAAATAGGGGAAACTATATAGTCGTGGGCACTCTGATAGTGATCACCTATGCCAGTTATGTTCAAATAACAAGACTCTGAGCGCCTGTAACAAGCTGTTGACGACTTTCAAATGTTGGTAGGCCTTTCTTCTTTACGCTTCCAATTTGTCAATTGTCTTTGTTCTTTTTTGTGTGTGGTGGGGTCTGAAAAGGTGCGCGATGTGAAACGTTGTGATGGCTGTTGTTCATTTCTAAAGATTTCTTTTAATCAGGTAGGTGTACTGATTAAGGTTTTGTTTCATTATAAATCAGTGGTGCCCACCCCCCCTTATGTCTATGACGCACCCCCCCCCAATTGTCTATCCGTAGGTGTTCTCCCATGAAAAAATCTTCTTTTCGATTAATTTTACCCCCCCTCATCAACCATATTTATATAGATTTTAACCCCCCCCAAATATTTCAATGACGCAGTTTGCGTCATAGCCCCACCTTGTGGGCACCCCTGTATAAATCAATTGGAAATTACAATTTTGTGTTTTGAGTGATTACTAAATGATAAGAGCACTTCATGCTAATGAGATGTAAGTCTAAATGAGTTTTGCTCTCAAATCAGGAGGTGCTCACCATTGTATTTTAATTTAATGGTACATGACTGGATGGGCACCTAGTGACCATAACTATATTTTAATATATGAATTTTTGTCGTTATTTTAAGCCTAAAGTGCATTTCAGGCTGTTGTGTTTTTTGCTCGAAAATTTCATGAAATTTAAAGGTTATTTTACAGTGATGGGCCCAGTGCCCATTACTGTAAACTCACTATCATTGGCGCAAATCTGTCTTCAACATTGGGGGGGGGACGGGTAAGACCGTTCCCATATATATATATATATATATATATATATATATATATAAAAGCGATGTTCAAAATATTTATGAAGTTGTAAAACAATTCTGTGAAGGATCAGGGGAGCAGAATTGTCATCAGTGGCGTATTTAGGAGGCTATCAGGCTCAAGCCTCCCCGAAATAATTTGTTAGTTTTTCGCATTCCACGTACACAATAATCCTTACCATTTCTAAGAATGTCATTGACTTTTCATTTTCTTATGCTCTTTGTGCAGAATAATACTGTATTTGTCAAATTTCGTTCCATGTAAGAACTGTATTCTTTGTTCTTTCTTTCGTCCTTTCTACTTTTCTGTTTCTTTTTCTTGGAGTTACTTTCTTTCATCTCACCTATCATACTTATCGACCGTTGTCAGCTGTGTTTCAAGTCGGCCGTCATCAGTAACACCAAAACTAAAAGGAGTTGATAAGTGAAACTGGTATTTCACACCAACTTGCGTGGATATCAACACGACAGGACTTTAGTTATTATATAACAAAGGAAAAAATATATAATTTAGATATTTTTAAAAGAAGGAAATATTTGAATTAAAGAAAATCAAAACGGGGGAATAATTAGCCCGGGAAATTAAGAAGTCCAAGAGGGTGCTGCCTTTTTCTTGTATGAATAGAATAAAGGGTTAGATTCACTCTTTAATTTTTGTATCGTATCATATAGGATTTATTGGTCTGCAATTCTTACCACTATAATTTCCATTTATGCATAAATTAAAATATATTTAATTTGCAAACTCAGGTGGGCAATTGCCCACTTCCTTCTTTGTGTTGGGCATAGTCCCTCGAAACAAAATCCTAAATACGCCATTGGTTGTCTTCAACATTGGCAGTTGGGCAGATTTGAGGCTTATTCTAGAGAAGGGAGATGACACTCATATTACGGTAAATGAATCTGATCAACTGTTGTAGAGTATGATATATTATATATTAGGCGATGTAGATGAACTAGTAGTACACATCAGTATTATAAATCACTGCCGTGAACACATTCTGAAATCTGAATACATGCATATTTATAATTGGTATGTTTCTAATTAGATATCCACAAAGATCCACGTTAAAATTGTTTTATAATAATATAAATAACGACTTTCCCAAAACTATGAAGAAAGAATATCAATTATGTGTGACGCAACAATACTCTTTGAGCAAAATAATAATAATCTCAATAACATTACAGGAATCGTTACAGAAATCTGACGCATGTCATATACTGTTTAGTTAACAGATGTAACCTTATGATTACGGAGAAAAATATTCCAGCAATTGAATTCTTTTCTTTGCTTACGAAACATCCTCACTCAAAAGAAAAATGGGACACGCGGAAATACGTAGGAACAAACCATGGTTCGAACTGCAGAGAAGAGAAAACAGGCCAAATTACGTTGGCTCCAAAATCCGAATGAAATAACTATACACAATTTCGTAGACATCAGGCGGGAAACTTCCAAAACTTTTAGAACAAAGAAACGCAGTTTTTTGAAAGCTAATATTTAGGAACTTAAAGATAATAGTAAAAATAAAAACATTCGGGACATGTAAGAAGGTATCAACGAATTTAGAAAGGCTATCAACCTCGTGCATATATTAAAGAAAGCTGATGGAACAGTTCTCACTGATACAGATAGCATTTTAAATAGATGGAAAGATTTCTTTGACGATTTGCTTAACACGCAGCCAAAAACTAATGTACGTGGAGAAAGGGAGATACACACCTCAGAACCTTATATTCCAGAACCCAACCGAATAGATGTAGAAATCGCTATAAAGAAATTAAAGAAACACAAATCTCCGAGTGTAAACGAAGTTCCGGTTGAGAATTTTAGCTGGAGGTGAAAAATTGTGGAACAAGATACACAAACTCATTCTGATTATCTACAACAATAAAGAATTGCCACAAGAGTGGAAAGACTCAATCTTCCAATCCAGAAGAAAGGCAACAAAACTTACTGTAATAATTATCGAGGCGTCTCTTTCCTGTCAACATCCTTTAAAATCCTTTCAAACATTCTATTAGCAAGATTGACCCTATACGCAGATGAAATTATTGGAGATTATCAGTGTGGATCTAGACAAAATCGATCAACTATCGACCCAATATTTACTATTCGCCAAATACTCAAAAAGAAGTGGGAATACAGTAGCCCGGTACATCCTCTATTCAATGATTCTAGGAAGGCTTACGACTCCGTTAGGAGAGAAACATTGTATAACGTTCTTACAGAATTTGGAATACCGAAAAAGCTAATTAGATCCATTAAGGCATGTTTAAATGAATCCCAAAGTAAAGTCCGGGTAGGAAAAATTTTGGCCACGAGCTTTCACGTCGAAAATGGCCTGAAACAAGGAGATGCGTTGTCGCCATTATTATTTAACTTTGTCCTGGAATACGCTACAACGAAAATCGAAGATAGCAACCAGGGCCTAGAGCTGAACGGTGTTTACCAGGTTATTGTGTACGCTGATGATGTAAATTTAATAGGGGATGATAGGAGAGTAATAGAAAGAAATGCAGAGGGACAAGGGTTTAGAAGTAAATGCAGATAAAACTAAATACATGGAAGTGCGTCGGGACTGTAGCACGGCAAATTATGAATGCGTTAAAATATTAAATAATACTTTTGATAAAGTGGATACTTTCAAATATCTAGGATCAATATTAACAGATGAAAATCATATTCACGAAGAAATTAAATGTCGACTAAAAACAGGGACTTCGTGTTATTATTCAGTTCAAAATTTCTTGTCGTCCCGAATTCTGTCGAAGAATTTGAAGTTTAAAATATATAAAACGATAATCATGCCTGTTGTTCTGTATAGTTTCGAAACATGGTCGCTTACTCTGAAAGAAGAACATAGACTGAAAGTATTTGAGAACAAGATGCTCAAACGAATATTTGGACCTAAGAGAAACGGGAATGGGGAATGGCGGAAACTTCATAACGAGGAACTACGTAAATTATACGACTTACCAAACATTGTTAGAGTCATCAAGTCTAGGAAGCTTAGGTGGGCAGGACATATAGCCAGGATGGAAGAAAGAAGGAACACTTTCAAAGTGTTGGTGGTAAGAGCAATCGGAAAACGACCATTAGGAACACCTAGGCGCAGATGGGAAAACAATATTAAGGTGGATCTCGCAAAAATACGAATACAAAGTAGAAACTGGATCCAGTTGTCTAAGGATAGATGTCAGTGGAGAGCTTTTGTGAACGTGGCATTGAACCTCCGGGTTCATAGGCTATAGAGTTAGTCTGCTTATGAAGCATGAGTAGATGCCTAGATTGATACTACAAATAGATTAAATGCGCATTTAATGAAAAGATGGGTTCTACTGACATTGGATAGTCTATATACTCTTCGTGTGTTAGGGCCTAGGGGAGAGGAGGAGATAAGATTTCATATCAGCTTACGTCACGCGCCTTAATTTTCATTAAAAATGGAAAAGTCAAGAGAAACAAATTTCATGTCACTTTCCTTTGTGGCAGTCGGACACAAATCATCACACTTATCTACAATTAGCACTTTTCAAATCGGATTATTGGGAGAGCCTCCAGTTCCAATGTTGAGGGGGACATGTCTCCACATTTTCCCGGGATTGTGCCCGTACCTACAGCTGAAACAACTTTCCAGCATGAGATGAGGGGCATATCCTCCTCTGGCTTTTATTGCAATTTGTGCCCAAGTAGCGGAAGTGGAATTAATACACATTGATGAGACTACTAAACGCACTACAGCACGAAGTTCAGTTTGAAATACTACAGAATACGATTCTTTTTTAAAAATGGAAAAGTTAAGATAATTCAATTTCATCTTACATTCCTTTGTGGCAGTCGGACACAAATTATCACACTTATCAAAAAGT
The DNA here is from genome assembly GCF_964235325.1 of Thermobia domestica. Taxonomy (NCBI): domain Eukaryota; kingdom Metazoa; phylum Arthropoda; class Insecta; order Zygentoma; family Lepismatidae; genus Thermobia; species Thermobia domestica. The sequence goes on along the minus strand of NC_137463.1, from coordinate 113,365,543 downwards.
ACTTTTTAAGTCAGATTATTGGGGGACAAACCCCCCAGGTCGAAGATTGGGGGACATTTCCCCCTCGTCACCCGTGATTTGCGCCAGTGCTCACTATGCCCATCACTTTATGTTTATATTGGATTAAGCCACGGCTTCCTTTGTTATACAAACCAGAACATTGAATGTGGCAACTGCGCAAATCGGCCTGCCACAGACTATCCACTTTTACAAAAAAAGTCAAAATAAAAAAAATATAAAATAAAAAACAAAATAAAAATATAAAACAAAATAAATGATGATGATAGTGATACTGATGTGTTTTGTATGATGTTCACTTTCCTTAGGACTATGGTTGCGTGAATGTGTCACTGACTGGTGACCGCGAACCCACTGGGCCCAGACGGGTAAGCTGTCAACACTCACTGACCTATTCACCAAACCAATCATCTCCGGAAAATAGAACTCAAATTGACCCAAAAAATGTGAAGATTTCTAAGCCTCCCTCATTCTCATTCGCAGTCCAGTATCCCGATCTGCAGTTTGTCGTCTGCATCCCATCACGGGATAGGTTGCAAACCACAATCTAACAAAACAAGACACCCACCCAAGAGTGAAACTGACAATGAGTGCTTCGAAAATATGAATGTTTGTATTTACTAACCCAGATAAAAAATCTCAAACTGAATTCTAAATCGCGCAACGGAATTGGATTTAGTAAAACTGAGTGCCAAAAAATGAATTTTGTTGATCTTATTAACGAAGTGAATTTTTCTGTCAGGTCTGTGATTCCAACCCCGGTCACACTAAGTGAAATCAATTCTGTATGTTTTCAAACGCTACAATTTACTTTCGTCACACTGTTCACGTACTGCTTTTCAAAACTCTACATTCTACTTGCTAACAATACCACTGAAATTAATTTTACTACATAGTTCTAAATGATGAAGTTTGCACTGGATAAGGAAAGATTGTGTTTCGGCTCGTACATTTTATTTACACTAGATTTATCTATGACAAGAAACTGACAAAACGAAAAGAATAAAAATGAAAAAAAGTTCCAATGGTTAGAAATGTGAATATTTTTTTTTACATAGCTGAATGGATAAGTTTGGATACAAATTGATTAGAATCACATTCTCTCTTCACATCTCGTGAGTAACCTTCATGTGTTTTAAATTTCCATCGACTATTAAAAAATCATATATTCTCACATTTGTTACGAGGAAAAACTGATTACATAAAACACTATACTACACACATGTACTACTATCCATGGCTGTGTGCATACATATTTTTTTCTTTCGTATTTCTCTCGGTCAATGTTGTGCAAGTGGGGCTGGCACAGAGGATTTATACCGGTAGAGTGACCTCTTGTATAAGCTCAGGCCTATCCACATTTAACTTTCACAACAAAACAAGTTTTTGACACAGAGAAAATACACATTCGGAAATATTCAATAATAATAAACATATACTTATCCTAGATCCCTAACCTAACTATCTAAACTGACTTAACCTAACACATATAAAATTCACATTTAGCAGACATATTCGCAGTATAGTATGCACAGCCGGTTACCAAGAACGTACAGAATACATATCATTCAGCTTCAAATTCTTTTAAAGTAAAAAAAAATCTGAATGTGTTTTAAAATCTGAGCTTTTGTTTCACTAGTGAAAGGAATTCAAAATACAGAGCGAATATTTCATCGCTGATGAACACCTCCCATTATCAGTAGTCAAACGTGGCACCCTTGTCATTAATGTGAGCCGAAACTTTTGTAAACATTTGTCTCATCGTACCCAATCCGAAGTAAAGGTGAGCCAAAACCAGTGAATGAATTTACTTTTCATTATTTAACAGTACGAGGAAAAAATTTTGAGGTTTACTTTTCCAAAATAAATATAAATATTGGGGATAATGTGTGAACTCGAAAGTACACACATTTCTTGGACTGTTTATGACAATCGTCCACACTGCAATTCAAAGAAAAACAAATATATTCCCCCATTGAACGAGCGGTTCCTGTCACCTCCTGAGTCAATATATCATGCAACTTAGGGAAAACGACGCGAAGTTAGCACATTAGTTTAAACATCACAACACCAGAATAAAACATATTCAATCCGAAAAGGGTTAGAATTTTGCAGGTTCAAACGTGGCCAAAACAACAATAATTTGGATTTTACCGCTTACTTGATTAAAATTCCATATACAAGGAAAAATGTTTGTTCAGTTCATACTTTACCAAATTCCTGTTTGTCCTCTTACCCCCGGGCAAGTATTCCGGATATTTCAAAATAGATGAGACTGGAACTCCATTCCGTATTCACGAAGACGGGCAACGTGCAAACCTGACGTCAACAACTTGATCTCTCTCACCCTTACACAATGAGCAAGTCAAAACTAATTTGAATTGCGCCGCAGTCCTCAGGAGTTCGCACTCCAAAATGATCCACTAGCAGCTAACTACACTGAATTAGATTGCAGATTTTCTGTAGACCAGACGCATTACACATCTGATCATGGCGGCTTCATTAACGAAAAGAACAAAGATAACTGGAAGAAGATTCCCAATTGGAATATTACTCTGACGTAACTATATGATGATAGGTTTATCTCTCAAGATCAAAGAAAGCCGAAAATCCCAACCACAACTGTGATTGCGGAAGATCCAATCACAGATAATTTAGATTAAACAAAGAGTTGCTTCAAGAAGCTACTATGGCTGACTTTACAAATGTAAAATTTCAGAGATTTTTGAAATAAAAATTTTGATTTCTTTTGAGAATCCCCTAAGACAAAAATATTCATGAAAATAGACTGGAAAGGATTCAAAACGACCAGATATGACCTTATTTCCTAAAATAACATTAGATTTTGGCTAAATATATGAATATTGTCAAATCCAGATATATTTAACCATATATATATATATATATATATATATATATATATATATATATATATATATATATATATATATATATATTCAATTAAATACACTAAAATTATCATTTTCAAGGAACTTAACGCAAATTTTGCGATCTACCTAAAATCGAGTAAACGACTAATTATATATTTTACAAAAGTTCAATAAATATAAAATTCCTATATATACACTGGTTGCCCAAAACTTCCGGGCCATGTTACATTATACCATGTATAAGGTAACACCACCTTCAACAGTTGGCAATCCACAGACTATTTCTCTACCATTTTAGCGAGGATCCTCCCTTTCTCTAGTCATTAATGCAGTGAGTTTGGGCGGCCGGCTGTGGTGGGTGGATAGTTTGTGGAAGGCAAATATGCGCAATTGCCATTTCAAGACTCTGGCCTGTATAACAATAAAGGCGGCCGTGATTAAGCATTACGATAGAACTAGGCTTTATTTATAGAGACCCCTTTCTGAAAAAAAAATGTAGAAGGGAGTGTATAACTATGATCTCGGTATAGGGCCCATTATAATAAGGTTACTTAAGTAGAATTAAGTTTCTCATGTACATTTAATTTTTGTGAACATTTAATTTTTAGGGAAAAAGAGGAAATCTGCACTCTTACCAACATGAAAGGAGGGGTTTTGACTCAGCTAGACCTAGATCATGATCCCAAAAAAGAACAAGAAGAGGAAGGGTGGATGAAGTCGGAAATATTTTTCGGATTTGTAGGAAATATTCTACGTCCTTTTCTGGTGAAAAGTGGAACACAATTTCCAATTCTTCTTTTCGTTGATGGCCTAAAACGCATCTGACCCTTCAGGTAAGTGAGCTGTGCTCTGAACTGCAAATCATTCCAATCGCATTATATCCGCAAGCTACTAGAATCCTCCCACCAGCAGATGTTTCGGCATTCCGACGAATTAAACTTTCGTGGAAATAAGGAGTGATGATTTGACGTCGTCAAAACCCTTCGCAAGCCCTCGCAAGAAAGGAATTTGCTCCCGTTTTAGCAGAGGTAATTGACAAGTGTATTAAACCAGAAACTCTTAAGAATTGGTGTAAAGCTAGTGGTTTGTTTTAATGGGCCCCACAAAACATTGATTTTGGCAAGTGTCTTGAACGCAAGGAGAAAGATACAGTTAAAACTAGTGAATCTTCGAGTCGTTCGATCAATGGAAGTATTCGTGATTTGACTTATGAGAAGTTTTGTGATTTACTTGGACCCGGAAAGTGTAACCAAATAAAATAGTTTAAAGATAGAGCTGCAAATGGTCATGAAGAAAAATGTGAAGATTTTCGCATTCTCTGTAAGATATTTGAAGAATTTTCTAAAGATGAAACGCTTATAAGAATCCACACAAATGATGAGTTGCCGTCAGATGAAGCCGTCAAACTCACCAAGATTACAACAGAGTGAAAGTGTTTTAGCAGAAGAGCTTGATGAAGCAAGCACTTTTCTAGAGGTTGAGGTGACACCAGAAGAGCAAAACAGGACTACTGACCAGGGTAAAATATATCAAATCAAGAAATCAGATATGCCGCTTTTTAAAGACTGTTTGGTATGGTCAGAAGCGCCAAAGCGGAATGGTCTCAATAATTATAATCAAAGATTCCCATTTGTAATAACATCAAATAAATATAAATAGCTGCACAAAGAGAAAAGAAATACAAAAAAGAGGGAGAAAGAGGAAAAGAGAAATTAAACAGTCAGGTCAAGCTGGGGAAGTAGAAAAAATACACGAAGATACTCGTAGTGTTAATCTATTTTCTTCTAAACGTACAGGCATAACTGGAGCTGATGTGGAGAAATTATCTACTGCTCCTCCGGCTAAAGGAGTGCTTTTTGGCGAATTGCAAGAGAACAAAAATGAGAGAGTTCATTGTTGTTCAGCATCCAAAGAAGATTGAAACATATTGAAAATGAGGGTGTTGGAAAACAGTACGGAACAATTAGAAAACTTCACTTTCTGGATTGTGTAGTCAGTGTAGTGAGAGTGTAGGGCCTCATTTCCCAGGAATAAACTGCAAACGCTATGGACAGGCGTTTCATAAAAGCTTATCTTCTTGCTGGAGACGCGACCTGTGGAGAAGACTACGACGATGATGATATATTTTATTGTATCCAGTGTTTGCTGGTCTTCGAGGAAATTGAAAGTAACAGTGATTATGCAGAGTGCATTATTTCATAAAAGTTATTAATTTTTCATTAAAATTGTTAATTAAAACTACAAAACATCAAAACGAGATGCTGTATTATGCATTTAGGTATCACAGTAATGTATCTTGACATTATTAAATAATTTCAGAAAATCTGCACAGGTGCTCATAACTGTAATCAAAGGTCCCAACTCAGTCTCTGTAGGGCTATCACTATAAAAGTTATAGTACTGTAAACTAGAGCTACGTGAGCCCAGATTTCGAAACTTCTAACACAAATTTGTGTAAATTATGCATAACCAACTTTTTTTTTTAACATAATGACCTTATATTGTGAAACTACAGTTTATTATGGATAGGTTAACGTACAATTCCCGATGTTTGTGATGTAGTAAATATTTTATATTAGTGTTTTTATCTGGGCTCAAGTTAATATTATTTTTGGTTTACTTGAGCCCAAACTGTAAGTCCAATAGATACTACCATTTGAAGGCAGTTTGGGAGCAAATAGATTGATGGTTATTAGATTAACATAATTTATGCACACCCACAGATATCCAAACGTTGATTTCAATGACAAGTATGAATTTTAAAAAGTAATTTTGAACAGAATTTTTGAGACATTTTATAAACATTAGTAGGCATATAACAGTATTTATTGTCCAGTTAAAGTAAGCAAACCTCTCTTGATTAGCTTTGGGGGTTCTATTTTTATACACCAAGACATCCTTGTCTTTCGGCCACCTCCAAGCCTTTCGTATAGACTCTATGCAGTCGACTCGAACACCTTCTACTTCTATAGCAAGGACGACTCCTGGATATTCCTTCCCGTTCTATTTTACTAGAAAAATTGCCTATTTCGAGGTCATTTTTCGTTACAGGTGCCAGAGTTGGTGCTGATTTGGTTTCGGTCTGGCCAGAATTCATAGTCAAGTGTCCTATATGTTTCTCATCGAGATTGTTGATGTTGATGTCGCTGTCACCTCCTGATTTCAAGCTGAATGCGACATCTTCTGATGTGGCGTCTTCCAATGCTTGCTTTCGTTTTCGAATGGTGGTCTTGGTTGTTTAGAAGATGCCCTCCTTTTTTGGACTTTTTCCTGGTATTTGCTGTTGGGATCAAGTAACCAGCGTTTGGACATAATGTGTACTAGTTGTTCAATTGATTCAATTAATGAATTATGTAGGACATGAGCAGTCCTCAATTGGCTTTGATACTAAACTAAATATGAAAGGTATGCACTTATCTACAGTTTTAGGCTATTCCTATTATCTGTCCAGACGGAAGTGTGCAGCACGAAATCCACAACAAACTTTGGTGTAGATTGCATTACTAGTCCTGCCACTAGCTGTGACTTACAAACCTTCCTACACCCCCACGTGGGTCTGCCTAGTGTTGCTTACCAGCCAAGCACTGAACTACGTAGCTCTACTGATGTTGAGAGTCCACAGAGAACCAAATAATATTTTTCCGTTTGGAGCTCAAGTTAACCTGCAGGTCTTAAGTAGCCCGCGTTTGCGGCACTTTTTTTAAAAAATGAAATATTACACGTACCTAATGTTACATTTCAGTCCGATATCATATTTATTTTAAAGCTCATTCTGTAAAAATATTACTTAAAAATGTTAGATACCTATGTCGAAACGTATAAAAGTTATAAATTAGTTACTAAAAATATTGCCTTAAGGTGCCCACTACTGTATAGTTTCCCCTATTACCTAAATCTTTGAAACAATGCGAGGAAGATGTTACCAAAGGAGTTCATTTATTAGATTTTATCCTCTTCTTAACAAAGTACAGGTTGGCATTCCATGAAGTACACCAACTGACAACAATTTCCCTGATAATCCCAGTTTCCAGCGCTGCGTGTCAAAGAACGTTTTCCGGTTTGAAACGAATTAAGAGCCTTGCTCGTAATAAACCACTGGGTACCAGTTATCGCATTTGGCTGTTCTAGCGATAGAAAAAGAAGAATGCAAACTTCTTGAGCTGTTGCTTGTGGTCGATTTGTTCTCTGCAGCGCGTGGCAACAGGTGCATTACGCATGATTAAGAAAGGTACACTTTTATTCTTTCATTATTTCCGTAGGTGCTTATAATATTCTGTAGAAATGTAGCTGTCTTTTGCTAATCAATCATCAAATGTCCTCTCATTAACATTTTTCGTTATAATTTCGAAATATCATATCATACTACTGCGTATGATATAGACGAATATGTTTCTTGTAAGATACACAAAAGTAATTGAATTTATGTTTAAGATATCAAAAGTTGCATTGAAAAATATTTCATGTGCCGACGAAACCTTATTTGTTATTTTATATGCAAAAATACCTACCTCCCAAAATGTCTCTGCCCCTCCTTTGCCCCCCAAAAGAAATAAAGCGTCCTCGTCACTGGTCTCGTTGTCAGATATCAAAACAAAGATATTATGTTCCTGCAGGCACAAGCTAACGTTCAGAAGCTGGAGAGTCATCAAGCCTTAGGATCGTCTCTTATGCACATATTGCAAATGATGAGAAAGGAAGCTCGTTCGAGTCTAAGCGATTAGCGTACGTGCCTTTCGCATGGAAGATCCGGGTTCGATTTCCGGCGGGAGCTCATGTGGTTCGGATTCCACGTCAATCAGTAGCTCTATAGGTCTCATATAGTCTCGCTGCTGAAAGGGATGCTAAACTCAAAATAAATACTGTTCAATCCATTTGAATATATGTTAATAAGTTATTGACCAATGCACCTTACACACCTTACTACCTCTAGGATTGATGCAGCCTTAGTTGTATTCCCACATGCCACGTGTAGAAGTTATCGATATTAACCGTGCGGTTCTAGCGGCCAACAGTGGAAGAAAATAATTTTAATTTTCTCGAGGCCAACAGCGGACGAAAATAATTTTAATTTTCATGAAACATGTAGGCCTATTATAAATAGTGGACCATATTGGTTCCACGGCCTCAGCTGCTACTTATCTTGATAATACATTATTATTACTGCTAGTAGTAGCAACTGTAGAGTAAAAAGAATAATAATAAAAGTAATACACAAAATTTACGTAACAGAAATAGTGGTTGGAACTGTTTTTTTTAAACTTCATAGCAGTTTTTACATCACAATTGTTATATTTCACGGTCACGCACTGAAGCACAGGAAAATATTGATGATAAGATGGACAATGATCGTAGAATGACGAAAATGGGAGGAAACGACAGAACCCCGAGAAAGCTCACGGACATGAAGTTTGTCAACACAAAGTTCACTTGCCGGGGTATGGAGTAGAACTAATGAACCCTCGCAGCAAACATGAGCGCTTTACCACTGAACTATGCAGAGCATAATGTGGTCGCCATATCTAAAGTGCCATTATATCTCTGTGCAGTTAGCTATTCTTGTTTGTAACAATAAAATGTTAATTTTTACCAATGTGGCTTCCCTCTAGAGCCGAATTTCCCCGTACTGAAACGAATGAGAAGTTTTTCGTTAATGACTTTGCAACACTGAAAAAATATTTTTTTCTGATTTTGCGCCTCATTCAATAGCGGTTTGCTTTATTGCGACGCTAAATTTGCGTTCTAGCTTGCAGTAATCGATATCACATTTGATTTTGTGATATGACGTCAGTAACGAAAATTTTGCGTTTTACAGTTATATATCCTCTGCAAATTGAGTTGAGTTTATTTAGAGTTTAACGTCCCTTTCAGCAGCGAGGCTTTATGAGACGGAACCTATTGATTAGCGTAGAATCCGAACAACATGAACTCTGACCGGGCATCGAACTCGCATATCTGATGCCAAATGCGCGTACGCTAACTGCTTAAGCATGAAGGAGCTCTTCTCTGCAATTTTTATTCCATAATTCTTTTAAAGAAGCTTTCTTGTGACTATCCAGTTAGCATATGCGTGTTTGGTGCAAGAGATCTTGGATTGTTTTTGGCAGGAACTCATGTTCAGATCCCACATTAAGCTGTTGATCCTCAATATAGCATCGATTGTGAATGAGACGCTAAATTCTAATCAATCAGTCAACAATCTTTTAAAAATAGATTTTGTTGCCCTTTAGTTCGCAAATTTTGTGAAGATTGATACGAAATGGGTATCTTTGTTATTTAACCTTAAATCGAGAATTGTTGTCCTGCCTTTCAAGTTTACAAATAATCACTCTATCCTGTAACAGAAATGCTCGAAAAAAAACTTTCTCTCGTAGTATTTTATGCTAACGCTAGATGGTACTCTATAACGGCCACACGATGTCATTCATATCCACTGTCGAGGAGAAAAAAAGAAAGAAAAACACTGATTCACTCCAATACAAACCGATAAGCGCATAGGCAACTAAGCCTGAAAGCCAACCCACGTGTTAATATACTGTTACCCAGAGAAAAACACATGCAAATGGTACGATTCTTGCTGCAGGCACTAGCTATCGGTATCTACAGTGTTACCAAGCGTTGAGTATCTTAGTACGTACTGACATTTCCGAAAAATGTAGAGAATCTTGTAACATTGAAAGAAGATAACAAACTATAAAGTTATTAAAGTAAATTAGTGTATTTTCTAACGCTGCAGGACTACTGCCGGTATGTCCTGTAACCGACAACGTAACGCCACTGATTATAAATAATTTGGATAATTCATCAACTCAGGAGAAGACAACTGTAGGCGCCACTTCCCATAAAATTGAGTTATTAGGTAGAATGGGAAGGGAGCGAACCACGGGACAGCGTGTAGATATCTTAATTTTGGAAATGTTTGTGCTTGCAATTGGAAGAGAAGATAGTTTGATATGTTACATTGAATTCCAATGTTGAACTTTCTTTCTTTTTTTTTTAGTTTACTCAAAAGTTAGAAAATGTCACTTACCTTTGTCTTACCCTGAGCCGCTCAATTATTATTGGAAGTATTTTATGTATTCAAGTTCAGGTACCAAAAAGGAGATTACATAATAACTCTTAAATTAAAGAAAATAGGATCGATATTTACCTTTAGTTATAGGTTACTTGCCTTTTCGTAAGAATACAATGTTTATCTTTTAGTTGCTCTTATAAATCGAGGCTAAGCTCAACTAGACAAATTGACTGCGTTTTAAAGGCTTCAGAACAAGAGCACAGTAAACAAGAAAAAGACGCGGTATTAGTACTTGAAGAAAATCAATCAACAATATTATCCTGACAGCAAGTCAACAAAACGAATGGAAAAGTACATAATCTCGAGGTTGTGTCTTCAAATCTAATAATAATAATAAAATATCTTGAGACATTAAGGTTATGTAGCGCTAAAACTTACAAATGTAGACAAGGAGAAACGCTTGTTGGTTTGAATGGTGAGGAAAAGGCACTACCACTTCGCAGTTTTTCTTTCATCAGCACATCTTTTGATATGGAAATTAAAAATATAACTTACAAAAGTTCGTAGTGTTTTGTAAGCGAAGTTTTTTCTTTTTCGAGGTTTTTTCCCACCTATGGATTTTCTTGTTCACTAACACAAATCGATTGACCATAGTCTCGTTCCACATTTCGTGTGACACCAGAACAAGGTCTCTTGTTAATATTGAAAAGGGTCACGCTCAGTGGACAGCCTGGTCGCACATTTCGTTTGATTTTTATGGGATCACTCAGAAAACTATTTATTTTGAGTTTTGTTTGTGTTTCGTCATATACTACACGGATCCATCGTATGAATTTCTCTCTTATGCCGAACACTTGTAGAATTGTCCATAAATAGGCATGATTTACTCGATCGAATGCCTGATGAAGGTCGATAGATAAAATTACAGGATTGTTTGGTTAATCTTGGCAACTGCCAATGAAATATCGAATCGCTTGCAGAAAATGGTAGATTTTCCTATCTCCTACACTTGCAAATTGATGTGGTCCAGCCAAGGATACCAAATATGGTTGTAGTCTGCTGTAGTCTGCGGACCAGAATTTTTGTAATTAGAGTTCATGAATATAATAGGTCGATAATCAGTGACCAAAGTTGTGGAACTTTTTTTTTTTTTTTTTTTTTTGGGAATAAGTACTGTCACTTGTTAAGAGTTATAATTTTGCATACGCGCATCACTGAAATATTCATTAACTATGATTTTGAAATATCTATTATCAAAGGGAAAAATCGTTGATAACATTCCGCTGGAAGTTCATCAAGACCAGGAGATTAGTTACAACTTATTTTCACTAGAGCGGATTCTACCTCCTCTTTCGTAATTGGGTTGTCCCTTGTACTAGAGGAATCATAATCGAGCACTGGAGAAAAATTGTTGAGGAACTGTTGTTCGGTGTTTGCATCACCGCGTTCGTCAAATATGTTATTATAGTAGGTACAAAATACTTTTTTTATTTCGGGGAAGGAAGAAAATGTGTTTCCATGGTCATCTTGATTACGTGCTACTAATTGACTCGCACCAACTTATATTCCTGTATAATATGATAGAGTGATGGCTTTTCCTTGAGATCGAATATGGGAGATTTACTTCTCACAAGTACACTTTTCATTCTGTGTCTATTTATGATTGAAAGTTTTGCTTTTAATTTATTAACAGAATAAGTAGGAAAGTTCGATCATAAATTGCAGACTGTTGAGCGTCACTTAAACATGTATAGAAAAAATATATACTGCTCGATTATCTCGACTTTTCTCAGAAGAATACCATCTGGAGAAATTAGAAACGCGTAGTTTCAAATATTGATTCTAGCAGTAGTTAAGATTTCGGGAATGTCGTTGTAGTGTCACCCAATAGTGCCATTAGCTGTGAATTCTTCACAGAAGTAGGTGTTAGAGAAAAGGAAAGTGTTGATATGCCAATATCCTCTACCATATTCAATTTTATCTTCAGGAAATTTGAAAAGTATGACATAGCCTTGAGGATCAGAATAGACGGTAAGAGTAACTTCTACATCTAGTATTTTTTGCAAGGACGGAAGACAAATAGATGTAGTCAACTCTCGAAGCGGAATTGTTTTGGAAGAAGTATATCCATACCCACGTTAATTTGGACGTCTTGTAAATGAAACCCCTCTACCAGTTCTTGTAAGGTAGGACATAGTTAAAACCAGGAGTTTGGTCTTCAGAATGGATTACGGCCTTGAAGTCTTCCAGTTATGAAAAATGCTAATTGTTTTGGGATAAGGTAGATGAAACATCATGGGCATAAAATTAATTCCTTTCTAAACATTGATGTGCTCCTAATGGTGAGTACAGATTTACGTCTTGTATATTCCCTAGTGTGCCAGTCGTTATTCTACCGGTTGGGTGAAATTCTCCAGGTGCGAAGCTTACATAATTCTTAATTACTATTATAGTATCTGTACCGTTTGTGGTATAATTACTGTATACTGTATAATATATACCAAAATCGAGCCTCTGTAAGCCGAGTTCCTGTGAGAGTACCATATTTATGTGCGACTATTCAAGAAAATAATATAAGGAAAATTGTTTTGTAGCTGTCTGCAAGTTGGTAATATTGATAGTAAGTATCTTGACAGACATGAGAATTATGAAGAGAAACATTGTAGAAAAAGTTAATTGTCGTGTAAGTACACCATACTTTTACATAAGATATTGGAGTCGATAAAAAGCGACATGCTTAACTGAAATATTCTACAAATTTCATTAATATCGAGAATGGAAATGTCATGCAACATCAATATTGGCAAACAAATCGTCGGTATTGTCTTATTAATGTGCAGATTAAACAAAGAACAGACACAAATTGAAAATGGCAAGGTTATAGTACTTACTCATTGTCAGTAGGACGTGCGGAAACGGTATCTTCAGTTAGATTTTCAGTTCTATGAGAGAGGGCTTTATTCAATTTTTGTCATTTCGTACGTTTTCGTTTAATACGATCACGTGAACTGGGTGCACTTCTTACACTTTCTCGTTGAGAGGGGTACTCCTGCACTTAATCATCTGCTGTAATACTTTAAGCAAGGGAAGCTACAGATGAAACACTAAGATTTCCCATTGTTAGTTGAATGGGGATTACATCTGGTCCAGTAACCATAGCAATGGAATCTTCAGCTGAACAAGGAATTAGAGATTTGACCATATTGGAAGCAATTTCCACTGAGGAGAGTTTTGAGTTTGTAGCATGGAATCTGGGAGCTCATTTAGAGATTGGCGGCCGTCAGTCTTATGATCGCATGATTTAAGGTCTTGTCATGGGCAGCAGCACTTTCAGATGAGAGGGGTGGAACTTCACTGATATTGTTCATAACGGGTCTGGTGTTATCATCTACGTTAATATCATATTTACAACTCTTTGATGCGGATACCTTTGAAGAACTGGGGAAAAGTTTACCTCACTTCCTCGCTGTGGAGTATTTTGGGTGATAATGAAAAATTTGGGGACAAAGTCACCCGATAATATCAAATGGGAAGGATTTGGAACATATACTCATTCAACATAACTCAAAGAAGTGGAAACCCTCTGGGATTGAGGACAGAGGGGACACTCCGAGTGCAATTATTGTAGAGAATTGCATCGCAAGCAATTTGTTTGTGTACCAGGCTAACACAATATCGACTATCCTGAATACTTATAAACGAAGGGATGGCATGTTTCAGTTCAATTTTAATCAACTTCGTACCAATTCGAAGTTTAGACATGTTAAGCGGAATAAAGTTCATCCTGTATACTATAGATCTTACCGTATTTTTCAAGGACATCTTTGATATTGTTATGTGTAAACTACAAGGGAGTAACATGCAGTTCCACTGTTAAAATACTAACATCTGCCCAAGACACTTTTATATCATATGAACTTTGGGAATCACTGAACTTTGTAACACCATATGTATCACGAAGAAGTTTCTCACATAAGTGTAAAGAGACCAATTTGAGAAAAATACGCTTAGGATACATATCCATTTCGATACTCAATACTTGATCAATAGTAACAGAGAAGATATTCTGCAACCACCCATGAATCACGAGGCCGCTGAGAGAAAGGGCCGAAATCAAATTCGTGTGTTTACTCATTTAAGAGTTGAAATCTTCAAATGAAGCACAGTATTTAACAAGAAGAAAATGTATTTTTTTAAAGAATAAAGGATTTCAGAAACAATAAATAGAAGCTTCATTTTATGAAACAACGCGAAATAAACACTCAACACTTATAAGGTGAAGTATTTGACGATCAAGACTGGGAAGTGAGTCAATCGCAGAGAGCGCGCAGCACATGTCCACACACTCTGGCAACCGAACACGTTATGCCACTAGACCACATGGTATTAATTTTTATGTATGAAGCTGTGAGGCATTTCTTGGTTTTTCATGATTTACTATTCTCTATTTCTTCGATATACATCTTAAGCCTAGCAAGAAGAAATCGAACATGTTTCTTTAGCAGCCTCGTGTATACTAGAACTTCAAGAATTATTTCGAGAGTGTATTTAAATTAGGTAGTAATTATAGGTTATAATATTCCGTCTTACGTACGAAGTTTCCTTTGTGATTAGCATTGCTTATATTATGTTCAAGTTTCGATAGTTCATCTGTTATACTTTGGCGGATTTGGTTAACATAGTAAGAATTACAAATATATTTCTAGGTGCACGAAACATTATTTTCTGTTGTTTTTTTCTACAGAATGTAAACACTGTATTGCCAATTGTTTACTAGGTTTCAAAAATACGAGAGGAAATGTACGAAATAGGATTGGTATCATGCAAAGATACTCAGTTATGCTGCATAACTTATATTTCTCACTCATATGTTGCATTAACCAGCTGATATTTGTTTATCACAAATTCCTTTCATTATTATACATTGACAAAATTTTTTCATTGCCGGCGGGGAATCGAATCCCGGTCACCCCATGACAGGCGGAGATACTAACCACTATACTACCGACGACCACAGATTCTTTTTCAAGGTCTATAGGAAATAAGGTATTCATTCTTTTGGCCTTCACTTTTGGTTTTTCCTTTTGTCGTATTATTTTTCACTTGTTTTCAACTACCATTGAAATATAATGTGCAGTGGGGAATATTTAAAATCATTTTATTGTATGGTATATAAAACCGAAGAAAATGTTATCATAAAGTCCAGCGATCCTTTGTCATAACAGAACGCCTATCATATTATTCTTTCCGAAAACTGTTTCTTATCTGTTTAAGTTTACAGTTTCTTTCGCCTTCATCATTCCGTTCATTACCTTTTTTAGATTTGTTTCGTGTTTCATATTCATAGTCCGGTAGTTGTTGTAACTGGCTGTTTTCGAAAAAAAAGAACAGTCAATACTTCCTATTTTATTAATCGTTCAATGTTTGGCAAGTAAGCGACTGGAGTCTTCAAAATGCGATCGTCAGTTGGGTCAGTTGCAGTAGCGGCCACTAGTCGACACACAAGAGATCAATTTGTTCTTGCGTATGTAAAAGCATAACTTATTCTCTTTCGTGAGGTGTTCCTCGACGAACAAAGACCTAGTAGGATTAGTTTCGAGAAGGAGAGAATTGGTGAAAACAAGGGAAATTTATAATTAGTGAGGAACACCAATGGTGTCCCTGGGAGGAAACATCAGCAACAGAAACCTCAAGACAGAACTGGCAAGTTTAACAAACCCGCCTTTTCTTCACCAATGATAAGATCCCCTCAGATGTTTGTGACTTGTCGAATGTTGGAAATAAGAGTTACTTAAAATATGATTTCATGTAAACATTTTTCTCATAATAATGTTTGTTTCCTTTTGGCTCTACTAGTCCTAGGGATTGTGTGTAACCAAATAGTTTGCGGGATTACCTTTGACTGTTGAAAGCGTATTCTTACTATTTACGGACCTTAACCGGGCTCATCTATGGCCAACTGTAGTATCATTTACAAACGCTTCTACGTCGTACCCTCGGCCTTAAGCGGAAAGAAATAGAACAGAAATTTTAGAAGAAACTGGGTTCTATTGGCAAGTCATTCAAAATGGTGTTAATAGTTGTTCCGTTGCTACAGAAATCTTGACGATCTCCATACCGAATATTACGGAGATGTCAGTCGTTAGCGTTATTGACATGTTCTTGTCATATGCTGTGTATTTTTTTAAATTTGATAAACATTTTTTAGCGTAAAGCTCATATGAAGACGTACAACTAAAGACCATTTTAATTCCAAAGCGAGGAGGCAGTCTCTTTAGAGCAATATTGTTTAATTTCACTAAACCTGTTTGAATGAAAGGTTAAGGTTTGCATTTCACTATAACGAGATCCTGGTAGCTTGCGTCTCATCATAAAGTAGTTTGACAGACTTTTCAGCTTTCTAGCCGAATGACGGGATAAAATCCTTGTCGTAGTCCATCTCCTTCGAAAAACATTTTTCCATGTCTAATTCTTATTGGTTGGGTAAGATGTTTTTTATTCCTTCTAAGGTTGATGCAAAACTAAAAACAAAAAGGTTCATCTAATTTTAGAAATAAGTATGGACACAGGTCTGGGCATTTATTTGTCATAGAGCACAACCATTACATAAGTCAAATATTAACATTCAATTTACGAGATTTAAACCAGATTATTAAGACCTTAATTACTCGATTGTATTTCAACAAATTATTTGGCAAAAAATTTAATTTACTGTAATTTTGTAAAATTAGGAAACCACAAATTTTGTTTCCGTAAATGCTCAGAAAGGAATAAATTCGCTTTTCATTAATATCAGTAGACCTAAATTTTCGAAGTAAGTAGTTTCTTCAAACTTGTTGAATTCACCTGCTAATTCCACTCCAAAAGCATCTTGTTTCTATTGGAGAACTAGAGAGAGAAAACAAGACGTTTATTATGCTACTAATATAATAGTTATTTTATTACATTTGTTTCTAATAACATTAAAATATTTTTTTTACATAAGTGGTTCCTACCCTTGTTTACCTGGCGTTCCTGATCTTCTATACATGCGTCATGCCTCCTTTCTTAAACTCTGTTTAGTTAAGGGTCCCTCCTTTCCGCTAGCAAATAATATGTACTTTTCTCTGATTCCTTCTGTCGTATCACATACAGTAATGAATTAACGAATTTCAATACCACTACGGCTACTACTACTACTACTACTACTACTACTACTACTACTACTACTACTACTACTACTACTAATAATAATAATAATAATAATAATAATTATTATTATTATTATTATTATTATTATCAATATTTTTACGAATTTATAATTGTCTACAAGACTTCTGTATACAAGTGAAGTGCAGTATTAATTTCGTTGTAGCTTTGTTCTTAATGAAATCATAGTGCTTACTGATTAGTTATTTGGTAAGTGTACGATTTTTAATTTAACACCTCTTTGTTTCAATTCGTAATATTTATAATTACGAATGTGTCTCAGTAGCTTGCATCACTCTTGCTCGGTCATCACCACTAGACTGGAAACCACTGTTGTGAATCATAGTTAATTTAATATGTAGTATAACAGGAACTCAAATCTTATTTACTAGTCAATTATTTTTCTTTTAGCACTAATTACAGGGAACGTAAGCTCTATGAGAACATGTAATTGTGAGTTTGCAGTCATATGAGTACTAACAGTTCTTCTTTTATCTTTTCAGAGCGCCAAAGGCATGCCATAAGTTAACAGAAGAAATGAAAAGAGATATGTGATTGTTGCAATACGAAGGCAGCACAACAATTTTGAGATTGCATTTTTAAAAAATCACAAGGTCATTTGTGTCCGAAGATCAGAAGAAATTAGAAGCTTACGATGGTGGAGTGCCACATAAAGCCAAGCGAAAATAATAACAACAAAATCTAAACATCACATTCTGACAGTATGAGAACATCATAGTTCGTAAATCACATCTAGAATGTTATTGATGCTAAGCCTGGAAAGTCCATGAGAGTCATTGTCGAAAATCTGAAAGTATTCGAAAGCACAATTTACACTGTGATACATAAGGTCATTCGATACAATTCGTATGTAATGAAACAACAGAAGTTTATGCCATCGCACAGCGAAAGACAACAGGTTCTTTGAGTAAAGCAATTACTAAACAAGGGCAAACATGCGGAAATCTCTTCCCATGATCTGGATTCTTTTCGAAATAAAAAAAAAAGAAAAAGAAAAGGTTGAGAGAGAGAGTGAAACGATCAAGATGAAAAGGTGAACAGGAGAAATGAAAGATGGTTATGTTTATATCTTTCTGATGTTTATCATTATATGATCACAAAATTTCTTCCAATAAGAAGCTTTTAGAGATGGTGAGAAGCGATGTAATACAATTAAACTTCTTTCCAGAGAATCTTGGGCTGAATGCTTTACAATTGAGACACCATGCAAGTGGTCTAGGGACTTCGTTTCAATAGATTAACTGCTGTATGTATGTTGGTTGCAAATGGATAGTTTCTTTGTATATATTTATAATAGTTATATCCAATCTGAACAAGTATTATAACATCTGTGTAATATTGTTTTAAAACTACTATGTTAGATTGGAAGGATCAATTGGTAGAATTATTGTAAGATTACTAATATAAGGTTCGTCACCGATTACACAGGGCTGCAAATGAAAACAATCTAAAAGTTTTCGTTTTGATAGATGAATTTAATGATTTCTTGACTCGCTGATTCCGAAAATGAAGTCCGTTTCTTCTAATCACCCTAAGTTTTCCTGCAAATTGACTTTGAAAATCCAACACAACATTTGTATGTATATATTGCATATGGGAACAAAAATACGAAGGAATTATACAAATATCTGCACTGAAATATTTATTTATTTATTTCGACTTGTTTGACATGTCGAGTTTAAGGCTATAAGAAGCCTTATCTACCATCTAAACATGATACAAAATTCAAAATTCAGAGAATATCGTTTCTAATAGCAAATAAGTTAGAAAGGAAGAAAAATACAAGAACAGACACACACACAACATAAATTTTATAGTGCTACGTTATAATACATAATGTTACAATATATAATAAATGTTTAATTTTATTTCCTGACGGGGTTCTCTCTTGGCTCTTCTGTCTCTGTGACCATTCAACACTGCTTCCATAACAATAAATTGTAAACTGCTCTTTTGAAAGATGCTAGAGAGTTTGACTCACGTATCGAGGTTCGCAAAACATTCTAACCACGATGAGAGGAGACTATTATTAAGTCATTACGCTCTTCTCAATATGATTTTATAGTGTATTTACGTGTAATCTTAACTATTGGTAAAATATAATAATTCGTTTTTCTATTTAGTTAATGTAGCCAATTTATATAGCAATATATTATTTTATTGCGTTGAGTTAATGCAAAGTTTCAGAGCCCAAAGATAAAAGAAGAAAAGGAATAAAAGAGTAGTGCTTTAGACAGTCTGTGAGAGAAGAAAAGCAGCTTCCGGGGGAGGAGATTCGCGAGAGATCTAGAAGCTACTAGAACTTAATCATTTTCATACAATAAATAAATTATAAGAAATCGTTCGTTTCGTCGTGTTTATTGTTAAATATAAAACTTTAATAGAGGAAAATTTGAATAGGAATATTCTAGGTAGTGAAGAAGGATAATATTACTTTTTATATCGAGAGAGGTTCAATCGGACGGTGAGTAGTTCAGGGAGAAAAAAAAAGAAAGCGAAATGAACTAACGAAAGGATGTCTAAGAGAATGTACCCTTTTGGAGCAGCGACAATTTTTTTTATATTTCTTCACCACAAGGACTACTACCATGTTCATTGCAGCGAAAGTGAGATAATTTCCTGCTAGTTGTACGAAGCTAAGGAAGGATGAAATTTTCATCGTTCGGAGTTATAAACTGTTTAAAGTTTAATGTCCCGAACTTCTTTATGTACGTCGCTTTGTGGAAACTGCAGGTATGACTAGGTTGGTAATCCGTAGTGGTTGAGTTGACCTTTCGTTAAGTACTTTGGCGAAGTCGAATATAATTACCATCGTCTCGACGACAGTTGGTTTATTTAAAGGAAATAGTGAAATTCCAACAAATGCTATAGTCGAGCCAGTATATCTTCCTTCACTAGTGCTTAACTTTATACTGTGTGTGGTCGTCGTTACCAGTCTAAGTAACTATATGGTTTTTGATCTTTAAGGCCATTTTTACTTAATACATTTATTCCGTTATGTCTGAAAGAGCACTTAGATTATTATTTTGGGAACAGCCCTTAACCTATGTTATAATGTCACTGAGCTAAATTGCGTCCAACTGCACCATGACCAGACAATGGTTTGCCTGCCTCAACTCCGTTTACTCGCTAGTTATACAAATTAAAGCATAATAATATGCCAGTGGTATCAAAAATTTTATATTTGAATATAACTACTAATTATAACAATGTTTTCTCTTTCGTCAAGTTTGAATATTCATAAGTCATTCGTATATGTCAATGTTTCGGAGTTCTACGATCCATTATTATGAATGTCAAACATAAATCTCTCAGTATCCTTTAGATAAATTCGCTTCTGAAGTTGGTAATCTGTTTAGTTATCTTCTTCCATACGTTTGGCTAAAACAAAATTGTGTGTGTGACTGGTGGATAACTCGACAAGGAAAACATTAAGTAATTAACACCAAAGTAATTAGATAAACGTAAGCCTGTGAAGGGGAATTTAAGTATGTTAGTGAACAAGAAGAACTTCTTGCAAGTACTATCAGTTGACTACTATGTTATTAAAACACGAATCTGACTTTGAAGTAAAATAAATTGCAATAGTGGAATCCGATGTTTCCCAAACAAACTAGCTGAAGGTACGCTATATTTAGAAGTAATTAACTTAGATACATGGGACATCACTAATCATGCTTCTTTCGCAAGGTTTCTCATACGAAACTGGTATGTTCTGATAGAGAAGTTTTCCCCGTTGCGCATAACATCGACTAAATCATAGAACAAAGTTTGTGTAAAGTTTTTTTCTGAACGATGCATCTTCCGTGCTGCAGGCATTACGAGCGGCGAGGCTTACTCCTCGCAGGCCGAAATGCAAGTAGGCGGAACTAAGAGGCGCATTGTGGTTTCTATAAATCTAATGATTACAATACAAGTCTTCGACTTGTCAAATGGTTTTGCTGATCTCGATGACAAAACGTTTTTTTTCTTCCTCTTTTGCAAGAACTAAACGTTAGAATTTCATGTTCGCTGGGTACATGCAATCATTTTCCGATTACCTAATTCTGATTTAATATAGTTTGGTTGCCCGTTATAGAACCGAAATACGTACGTCTCAGTTTTACCACAATAGCTAGGATTGTGGCATCTCACAGTCCGGCTTCCCGTATTAGGATTGAAAGGGGAATGTTTCAACGCCACGTTGAAATTATATATGACTTCGTGGAATAAGTAGATGTATGAACTGGAATTGCAAGCTGGTTATTACAACGTGATCTTGTGTCCCTGTCATGGAAATCTCTTAAAAAATTAAGGTGTTTTAGAAGGTAAGAAAGTTCTGTAAATGTAAGTGTTTTATAGAGCAGTACCAACAGGTGCAATTTACGCCGTTGCTGCATCGTCAGCCATTGTGACTTTTCAAAGAATGGTGTTACATGATCGGAGAATTTTAAGTTTAAAATAAAACCGTGTACTTGCAATTTGCACTCGCTACAAACGGTTTTGTAAATGAATATCAGCGTCAGTTAAGGCGATATCACTGTACTCCAGATGTAGTATCACTACAGTTTGGACAAGAGTTTTTTCAACTGTGTTAGTAAAAATTGTTTTTCTAATTTGCTGAGAGAATGAAGAATTCCAAAAGCCTTCTTGTATGATACGTTCATTTGATCAGACCAAGTCAAAGACGGTACTTCTTAAGTATGACGCCAAGATTTTCCACAGAGAAAGAGAAAGGAATATTTTCGCCTTCTAAAGTTATATTGGGAACAAGTGAAGCATATATTAATGTTGCTGCACGTTAGGAAGTAATTGAAATTGACTTTGATTTCTTTGGATTTATAATCAAACATTATCTGCTGACTATTTAGCCAAATTACTCAAGTCTTCGTTCATCTTTGCTACACATGTATCTATTTGCTTTGGTGAAGAAGATATATACAATTGAACATCGTCCGCATACATGTGATACTTACAGTGTATTAGAGATTGCGGTAAGTCATTAACATAAAGACAGAAAAGAAGAGGCCCTAAAACACTAACTTGAGGAACCACACAAGGGGGGTTACGCTGGCCAGAAATGTATACGTAAATGTGAATACAAATTCATCCACAAATCTATTTTCATTCTTATATATATAGTGTGTTAGGGACAAATTCGACAGATTGGTTTGGGGGAGGATGTTGCTTGCTTTCTCACATATTTCTTCTCTTTGGTTTCAGATATAGCAGTGAAGTCGCACAGAACTACAATGAACCAGTGGAAGCCACCCGAATATTGGAAAAGTGTCCGTGCACCATCATGATTCGCGCCGCACACCCAAATTGTGCAATCACCACAGTCGCTCAATGCTCCTTAAACACTGTGAAAGCGATACAAAGTGAAATGCAGAAGTGCAACAGGGACTACGAAGCCGTGGCTGCGAGAAAAACGGACAAAAGACGGTCTGTTTACCACCGCACAAAGGAATTCATGCAACAATTGCAGGAAAATGTGAAGGAGGATCCAGGTAAGGGAATACGGGCTCTAGTGCGAAACAATGGGTGTTGCCCCGTCAACCATACAGGTGGATTTGACCAAGGAACTTGAGAGCAAGACTCTGCTCCCTGCCATATTGCTGGCAAGACCCTGAAGCTTTTGTCTAACAATTTTTACGACTTCACCGGTCCCCACATCTGGCCCCCAAACTTCCCTGGTTGCAATCCTATGGATTATGTGTGGTGCGTGGTAGAGCAACTAACCAACCGCACTGCCTGTAACACGAAGACCAGCTGATCGAATGGATTCAGGAGGAATTTGCAGCTTTTCCTCGGGATACCGTGAAGGTTGCCTGCTGCAGATTTCGGAGCCGCCTTGAGGCTGCTGTGGACGCGAACGGTGGTTTCTTTAAGTGATTTTGCTTCGTCTGGTTCTCTTTATTCTGTACACTTTCCATGAGGTCAATGCAATTTGGTTAGAAGAAGCTAATCCCTGTTTACTACTTCCACATACAAGTGTCAAATGTATCCCGAACACCCTATATATATATATATATATATATATATATATATATATATATATATATATATATATATATGTAAAAGTGTGTATGTGAACTTGCACTTTGTAACTTCTTTGGTTCCTCTTATGCATTTCTTCTGCTGTTTGTTTATGCTCCGGCAATAGTCCGCCATCATGCTAACACTCTACCTACCCTGCTATCTATACTCCATATTTCTTATATCTTAGTAAAATCTCTCACCTTGTTTCTTATTTACTTGACCAATATTTTCTGGAATGTAATCCAGATGTCAATGCAAGACATGTATCTTAATACTTATGTCGCGCCCAAGTTCTTGAAATTTCAACAACGTAGTTTCTACAATGTTCTTATAATCTCGACTTTTGTACTTACCGAGAAAATTCTGTTACA
This sequence comes from Thermobia domestica, assembly GCF_964235325.1. Taxonomy (NCBI): domain Eukaryota; kingdom Metazoa; phylum Arthropoda; class Insecta; order Zygentoma; family Lepismatidae; genus Thermobia; species Thermobia domestica. The sequence goes on along the minus strand of NC_137463.1, from coordinate 113,342,021 downwards.
CTTTTGAATGCCAAAGTTGGTAAGGTATTATATATAAACTTGAAACATTGTTCCTGTTTGTCAAGTGCTGTCACAAATTGTTTAATGAGTTCCAACTTAATGTCAAGATGTGGGAGTAATATATTGTCCTGACGAACTAAACGTTCATATGCAATATTTTTAGATCATGCAGTCCAGAGTACCCATAATGGCCATTCCCTTCTTATCCAATGATCACTTCTTGTCCTACCATCCCACTAACAAATGAAACATGTCATATTCGTATGACCAGATTTTCGTCCTAAAAATACCCAAAATCTTGTAATCATCACACACTTCCCACCCATGTTCTTGGTAAATAACTTTTTTAAAATTAATTTAATCGCTTCGTAAGTTCCTTTCATTGACATAGAATGGGCAATAGACACAAATAGATACTTATTTTATTGTGTAAAAGGATACATTTGAACATGTCTTGTTAAAATGAAGAAACAGTCTCCAGCTAGTGGAAAGTACAGGAAAATTTAATTTATTAAATAAATCCAACACATCACAACAATACACAAGAGATTCTCCTGTACAAATTAGGATGAAAATTGTCTTTCTTTGTTTCTACCAGGCAACTTTTGTTCCAGAGGCCAGAAGCTTCCTTTTGTGAAGCCTAGAACTAAGAACTTCTGCTGACTACTTCGACATTTTTAAGTCCGGAATTAAACCATTAAGATCATTTTGTGAAAAATAGTAGAGGCTGAGATGAACCAATAGGCAGTTGAAAGTTGTTATCTTCTATCTCACTTTTCTGTATTGGCGAACTAGAATCACTAACGCACTCTAGCTGTGATGAAGGTTTTGAGAAAGGAATGTCTGAACTATGTCTGGACCCACAGACCTTGTAGCTGTTTGAATATTTGGGTAAACTACTTTCTTATTTCTTGCATTGAAGACAACAGTTTCCCAACAGCAAAAGTAGTAAACGTCAGTATGATTCTTCGTTCCTTGCAAACCATAGGAATTCCACACGGCATAACTTTGACACCTGTTTTCCTTATTCCAATTTCTCAAAGATTCAACAAAAGAACGCACACTTTATGTGGAGCCCATGGTTTCGATTGATCACAAAGTTTTATGTGAAAATAAGCGTAATAAATTTTTCCAAACAAATTCCGTAGAGCATTGCCGTTGTCTCTTAGGGACAAATTTACCTCAAATACATTAAAACACATTCGGACTATTTTTACAAACATGACGTGCCATTTCTTCTTTGTCTACAGCACAGGATCACAAGAGAAGCAAATCCAACTAAACTCCTAATATTTTTTTAGTATATTTTACCACAGACGATAGCGTCGTCTCTTCGGAAGTGATTCAGATAGACAATGGTTATGATTTACCACATATATGGGCTATGAGGTTTAACAACAATAATAAAGTAAGTCACTTTATTCATACACAGGTGAATTATTATTGTTGTTGTAAAACATAGTTAGTACAAACTAGAAACACAGATATGAATGTGGAATAGTAACATGTAGTATTGAGGACAGACAGATAGCAGATAACAGTGATCAGATTGTGAATGTTAGAAAGAGATGTTTGTTTAATGAGCGGGCCGAATGATGAGATGAAGTGCTTGGACGCCACAGTACACAGGGAAGAGTTAGTATTCAAAAATGAGCTTATCTTCTGTGTTGGGGCTACTCAACACTGATGATAGACATGGGGAAAGCCCTTGTTAGGTGGAGTCACTGTGCAGACGGTGGGTAGATGTGTGGATTGAATTTTGATGGATGATAAATGGCGAAGAAATGATGGTCAGGGTGCTCAGGATGCGTCCGGCTATAGATGGAGAGGAGATGTCGCAGTGGAGGATAGTAATAAGTAGGTGAGGCGAAAAGGCGACTATCAATGTGTATGGTGTCCATAAGTGTATGGTGCTGTGTTCTCCATTTCTTGTCTATGTAGCGAGAGCGAAGGTCTTCCAGATGTCGAGTGATGTGCGGCAAGGTTAGTCGTTCGTATAAGAGACGTGTCGGACTAGGTAATCTGATTCGAAATGCGAGACGCAAAGTATGGCGTTCTATAATACGTAGACGCTCGTAAAAATCATCACTCGCATTAACCCAGGCAGTGTGACCGTGAGTGAGACATGGGCGAAGAAATGCCTTGTACGTGTTTAGAACAGTATCGGTATGCAAACCCCAGGTAGTACCGACGACCCACTTCAGAAGATTTAAACGATTTTGCGCTTTCTCCTTGATGGAAAGAAGGTGAGGTTTGCAAGATAACTTGGTGTCGAAGGTTACCCCCAGATATTTAGCAGTACTGATAGGGTGGATGGCTACACCGTCTACATTAATGTTAAGTAATGATGGATTGCGGCGTACTCAACTGCGTCTCTTGTGTGGAATGATGACGAGAGCCTGGGTCTTAGTACAATTTAATTTCAACTTCCATCTACTGCACTAGTTGGTAAAAACATCTATGGCTTTTTGCAGAGAGATGTTGATTTGGTGCATAGTTTTGCCACAAGCAAGCAGTGCGGTATCGTCTGCAAATGTGAAGGTATAAATAGGCTCAGGCATGACAGGCAGGTCACTGACGTACAAGATATATAATAGTGGCGATAAGGCTGAACCTTGCGGGACACCGGTGTAAGGAAAAATAGGGTCGTTGATGGAGATGTATGCAAGACGATTCGTAAGAAAGTGGTACACCATACGTATATATGCGGCAGAAGATTGAAGAAGTGTAACTAATACACAAGACCATTATCCCACACGCGATCAAAGGCCTTTTCAAGATCGAATAAAAGTAGACATGAGGGTGCAGTTCTATTATAATGGTTCGGAAGAATAGTGCTAAGTCGTAAAAGGTTATCAAGGAGACTATGCTCAGGACGGAAACCAGCTTGGTGTTTAGGTAACAGATCATGTATTAGCAAATGCTTATGAAGTCTGCGGACTACGATGCGCTCAAAGATTTTGCCGAGTGTGGACGTGAGCTGAATTGGCCTATAAGAAACTGGATCCGTTTTATCTTTGTGGGGTTTCAGAAACATTAGCACTTTAGATACTTTCCAAGTAGGTGGATAGTAGCCGGTTCTGAGGACAAAATTGTAAAGCGTTGCCAAAATATGTAGCAAAATAGCAGGATCTTCTTTAATATGGCAGTAGGTTATACCATCAAACCCTGGTGCAGTGTTTTCTTGTGACGTATCACGTCTGTAATATTCACTGGCGTTATTGGTGCCGTTAAAGGATGTTGGTCATCCAGAGTATGGTCGACGGTAATTTGAAGATATCCATAATGAGGGTTGGTATATCTGGCAATGGGTCTGTAAAGTGTCGACCTATCTCGAAAAGAAGTTTCTGGTGTAAAGGTGGTTGAAGAACATTGGCAAAGGCATCCGTTGTAAGGGCAGTATCCTTGTCTAGTAGAGGATACTGAGTGGTGCTGGTTTTCCCTATTAGCCGATTGAAATGTTTCCAATACTTAGTTGGATGACTTTCCTCTGCTAAAGTGTTAACTGTCTTTATCCAGTAGCGTTTTTTGTATGCTCGGATGTAATTTTGAACCATACGAAGGTACTGACGATGAAGTCGCAGTGTGATATCGTTACGGCTGTGTAGGTATTTCTTATACGCTTTCCGAGCTAGAGATATGAGTGAGAGATAATGAGGTGGTTGTTTAGGGCGGTAAAGATTACCTGTGGTTACAGGAATGTGGTTTCCACCGCTGTTTTGAATGCTTTCCGTAAGGCGATCTAAAGTAGTGTCAAACGTAGGAATGTCAGATGGAAGTTCGATATCTGCTAGTGTGTCATGTATATCCTGCCGGTAGTCTAGCCAATTAGCACGGTCAAAATTTGGCCGGGAACGGAGAAATTCCTGAGGTGGTTCTGATCGATTAGGAAAATTTATGTCTACTTTTATAGGATCATGGTTGCTACCAATTGAATCGAGGACACTGATATCAAAGTATGGTAATATACTAGAGGAGGCAATCACCACATTAGGAGTTGTATTAGAGAATGGACGAGTCGCTCTAGGCAGTGGACAAATTTCGCCGTTCGTGTGAGTGTTAATAAAATCGGAAAAAGAGCGTTTTTCGTAGCACTTCTGCTATGATAGTTAATGTCAGCCATGACGATATAGGAGCGGAAATTATTATCCAGGTAAGTGAAGAATGAAGTGGGTATGCGAACATATGGTCGGATATATATGGTTGCTACAGTGATAGGTCTGGAGTTGAAATAAATGGTGACAATATTGTGCTCCGGTAAAGATTCAGTGAATCTATGATTAATAGTTTTGCTGGGTAACTTATGTTGAGTGCCGATAGCTGTTCCGCCATTAGCTCGCTGGCCCGGTGGTCCATCGTGGCGTATGAATTGATAGCCGAAAAAAAAAAAAACAGATTGTTCGGGAGTCATGAAGGTTTCGTTCAGGAGAAAACTATGAACCTTGTGCTCATTTAATAAAGCAGTAAGTAGGTCTTTCCTGGTACAGAGTGTTGTATATTGAGGTAAAGTAACGTAATAATGAAGCCCGTATCCATGACATATGACAGTTAAACTTCGATTGTGAGTGGATAGATTTGAAAATGTACTGTCTGTCCGGAATAGGTTGCTTTGATATCTAGGTTGTAGAGTAGTTTAGTTGCATAGACAACTTGGTGGATTATGTGAGTCCGTAAGAAAGGATGTATATTTTGGAGAGCTAGACTAAAGAAGCGAATCATGTCTTCGACTGTAACTGGTTCTCTGAGATAATTATGCGGAGGCACTGGTGTATCTGGTGTACGTAAAGGCACCACCAGTTCGGGTTTAGTGGGCTCAGGTTGAGGTTTGGCCTTACATTTATAGCTGTAAGTAGGATGCGCATCATGGCAGGTGTTGCAATTTGGTGGCGCTGCTCCATTAGGACAGTCTTTAGTCAAATGGTTTTGGCCGCAGTAACCACATTTAAAAGTGTTCGGACAGTTAGGTGTCTGATGCTGGTTGTAAACCTGGCACTTTTCACAGCGAATCGGAAGAGGTGGAGGTGTGCGAGATGGTTCTCCTTTATGGCGGTGTTTAAATATGTAGGCCCCATATTGTAATAAATGGTCAATAGCTTGCTGTTCGTTTGTCAGAACTCTAACTAGATAGCTCGGACCAGTATTGTTGCGTATGCGAATAAATTTTTGGATCTTGACGCCTTCAGCAGTAAGCTCTTCTTCCACTTCCGAGTCAGTTATCTCGGGATCGACTCCCTTGATGACGACAGATTACAGCGGTGGTTTTCTTGGTGGTGGAGCTTGCGTCTGACGTTTCGGTTGCAAGATAGTAATATTTGCATTCTTGCCAAAGATCTCAAAGGAAGCCTTGTTACGAACGTGGCGATGAAAATCTGGGTTCTTGGACTTGAGAATGACACCATTGTTAGTGAAACGAATCTCGGCTATCTCCAATCGTGGCACGTATTTAACAAGCTGTTGAAAAATATGCTTTGAATTTTTAAACTTTGTATCGAAGTTTGTCAGAAGAAAATTATAAATTTGATCCCGAGATGGAGTTAGTAGAGGGTCAGAGTTAGTTGAAGGTTGGATGTCCATACGCAAATCCTGACCATCAGCAGTGTTAACATTGGCCGCTTCAGGAGCAGACCCCGAACGGGGACGTTTATCAACCGACTTATCCGAAGTATCCGATTCCCGCCTAGTGCGCCTACGTTGATCTCTAGGCTGGGGGACCACAGGTGGTAGTTTGTGCATCGGATACTACCCAGAGAAGAAGTGAATCCTAATGTTACGCAAGCTACTTTGTTCATACATAAACTGAAAAAATCAAATTATAACCTACAAGGGAATTTATACCAGAGGTTGTCTGGGACATTGTTATGCACGTTATACAATTTAATTTGTAAACAAAAATAAATGTCAATTATATGGACCAAATTTATAACTAATTTTCTTTCCTCATACCTACATCAGCTGTATAATTGCTTACAGAGGGACTGCTGCTATCTATGGAGCGCTTGATCAACTACATAACAAACAGATGCTATTAGGTTCGAGTGTAATTAGTGAATTGCTAGTAATTCTAGGGTGACAGAAAAAACTAATGCCAGATTCTGAATGAGCAACCTCAAAAACATATAATCCACCTGAATTTTTTAAAATAACAGTACCCATGCGGACCTTCTTAATATCTTTAATTTTAATTTTTAAAATGCTCCAGTACCTGCGCACCAGGATTTGGAGAAGTAGGTCGATAGTGATCAAATACTCCCAAACAATCTCTCTAAAAATGATTGTGCAAGTACCGGAGGTTCTAAAGGAGGGATATTTGGATAGTTCACATACTAGTTCCTCAGTGACGTCCTGACCAGACTACGATCGGTTCTATAGTAGTGAAACTATGGACCCTTAAAGTTCATTCGTTCACGTTTTCGGCATCCCATAACTACGACACTATGCACTTCCAAACACAGGTCCATATGACTTTTTTTCTTTCTTATTATGATGTGAGGAATCTATTTCCAAAATATTCAATAATTTTTAACACCCTGTATAAACACATACACGAAGGAAACTATAACTTCCATATGCTTACTCCGTAAGATAACAATAACGAAATAGGCAGTCTCTTAACAAACACTTAAATAATATTGAATTATTGCTGGTGAAACATATAATTATAGTAATTTACTGTCACTAAAGTAATGATTGAAGTTAGTGTAAACTTACCTTTCCTTTCTATTTATAGTACTGGTATCCGTAGGTATTGTAATCATCATAGAGAAGCTTCCATAGATACCAAATAAGTTGTTGCCTGTAATACGGATGCAGTCGGGCCTGATATGTAGTATAGGACTTGACAGGAATATACTGCAAATTTGGAAATCCAAATACATAATCCTGCATTACTTCTTCATTATTGTGATTATCACCTTCAGGAATAAAGTCTTTCATGATCTCTTCTTCCTCTTCATCATCATTGCTGTCTTGCCCTGATTTTTCTTCCTCTAATGAAGTTTCATATTCTTGACTATCACTTCCTTCTTCGCTGGGTTCTTCATAGTATTCTTCGTCCTCATCTTCGTCAGTCTCATCATCATCATCTTCATTTGTTTTAGCTGTTTTTCTGGAACTCTTCAAGTTTCTTCCTGTTTTCTTCGTCTCTTTTGACTCTGATTCTGATTCATTGTCGTCTTCGCTGGTTTCACTTCGTTTTCCGCTCTTTGATTCTTCTTCGCTGGTTGCCATCAGTTTGTTCCTCATATTGATGTTGTTTATATCTAGTTCCTTTTCACCTGTTCCTGGAGGACACGAATCCGTCACCCTACAAAGTATTTGTTCTCCTCGATCATTGCACATGCAAGCATTGCATATACCACATGGTTGCAAATGGCTTAAGTCTGGTTCTTTTCGATCTGCAAAAGAAGAACAAAGAAACATCTTGGAGTAATTACTTAATAAATTCTTATATTTTACTGTATAACAATTTATATTTAAAGAGGTTATATTTAAAACATGTTTGACGATACAGCAACTTTCTTCGAAGAAGAATAGGGGGCGCGGCGGCTCAGTGGTAGAGCGTTCATCTCCGGTGCTTGAGGTCCCTGGTTCGATCCCATCTCGCGGAGTGTGAACTTTGTGGTAGACAAACACCGTACTCGTGGGTTTTCTCGGGGTTCTCCCGTTTCCTCCGACTTTCTTCATTCCACCATTTATTCATTTCTCTTCATCACCGTCTCCTTTAGCCTAACTGGCATAATCGTGGGACGTAAAACTTAAAGATTTCCTTTCATTTTCTTCGAAGAAGGTACGAGGTGTTATTCAAACTTTCCTGCATTATAATATGTTGCTCAAATCAATAGTAGTACGAACTCCTGTCACTATTTGCCTCTTAATGTGTATTTCAAAAGGAAGACTACCCAGTGATATTGCTGTAAATGCACGTGTTGCTTAGTTGTTTCTAGTTTCGCTGCATGTGTTCTACTATGAAACAAGCGAATACCGAAAAGGACTTTGGGTGGGCAAGCTTTAAGGCGAACAAGAAGAATTTTAGGGTAAAGAATTTCAAAGATGACCGAGGGTTTGTGAAGTATGACAATATTCAGATCGAATGCCATCATGCAGAAATCCGCAAACAATAGCAAAAGTGTGTGAGAGGAGACCCTTGAGAAGAGAACAAAGAGAATATACAACACTTCTAAAATGTCGGATAATAAAATGATGATTTAGTAGATTGGCATAAACTGTATGAACTAAATGTTTCAATGATTGAAAGGAGAGAAGTTTTCTGGTTTTTGACGATATGTTTGAATGGCATATCTTTTTTCGTGATCGACCCCAGCCAACTTTTTAAAAATATTTTCACAAGGAAGCAGGTTAGATTTACATCGAAGTTGAATCGCCCAAGAGTGCCGTATTATCATGGGGGTAAAGGTAAATTAAAACGAGCCCTGCGGAATTTCTAACCACTTTCGCTGACTGACGTTATGTTCCTAACATAAGTAAATTACTTTTTTTTATCAATAAAGTTGTTTGTGCAAAATTTACTCATTGTATATTATTTACAAGCGGAAATGAGTATTATTTCATCTTATTTAAATAAAAAGAATACTATGAAAAAATAAACAATAAAAAATCCTTGGGTCGAGTTTGAACCCACGCTAAAAGCTATTTTCATTACTAACCAACTTGCTAGTACGCTCGGCTACCTGGGCCGACAGCATCTGGACTTTGCTTTCTGCTATATGTCTGCTACGTGACGAGAATCGGGTAACTGCGATCAGTTGGAACCGTGTATTTAGTTCCTATGGCTAGGATCGAGAGTGATAAAAATATATGTGAATACTTTAAAGCACATAATCTTTCAGAAGTATTCCCAATATTAGGAAAATCAATAGATTCGTTGCACAAACATAAGTACCTTGAAAATAGTGGTAGAAATTGGGCTTAAGTAAGTTCACTTAATCCTCGGGGAAAATTCTAGGCAACTTCTGATAGCAATCTTCAATCCTTGGAATATCAAGATCACTTTCTTTCCACGAAACGCCGCGATAGAGTTCTTTTGACTTGACCCACGTGTATTTCTCATAACAAATTAGGTTCTATCTACAGAAGCAAGGCATACCATTTCGGCAGTCGATTTAGCGAATAAGGAGAGCATAGCAACACCATCGAAACTGAAAGTGGTTGGAATTTACTATAATACTCATTTCCGGTTTCAATACTTATTTTCATAGAGCCAAAACGTTAAGGGATATTTGAAAACTGGTTTTGACACAGATTCAGCGCCCCAAGAACAAATTTTGTTTCGACTTTTATCTGTCCGTTGAAACCAGAAGTGATTAAAATTACTACACTGATCGTATAATGGATAAAACGGAAATAGTTATTGATGAACAGATTTTTAATATGGTTTGAGCACCAAGCATATGTTTAATATCTGATTCTATTCTTTTTATTGTAGCCAGAAGTAATAGACATCAATTACCACTTTCGATTTTAATGTAATTTTAATAATAGACCCAAAAGAATAAGAGGGAGCAAATCAATAATGTCTTTTTGATACGGATTCAGCGTCCGAAGAGCAGACTTCATCTTTGATCTTATTCCTCTATTCAAGTGGTTATCGATTTACTATTTCAAGTTTGAGTATGGAATCCACATAGTTGCGAAGTTACTGTAGTTTCACACTAGGAAACAAAATTTACTTGTTATTTATATATTTATGTCATTGACACACTTTACGCTTTTTCTTTGATTTGTAATGTCCCCATATGTAATACACCCTATTTTCTTGATTGCTATTGCCACCTAGACGTACCTAATCTTCCATCTTTCAGTTTTACAGGCCTCGATTTCACGGATTTCGAGAGGAACGAACAAAATCTAGAGCAGCCTTTGCTTGACTAAAAGTACAGAATTGTATTATTTCTCTTTCCCCCTTATGTATGTCTTGACATTTGTTGCAACAACCTTAGTGTCGAAACTTACAGAAAATTGGCGACATCGGAAAGCTATTACCCCCCTTTTTGTCCGTTAAAGGGAGTCTTGTTAAATTCAAGGGTTTAGCCTACCTACTTCTCTAATAGAAGGTAAGCATCGGCGCAAATCTATCTTCAACAATGGGGGGACGGGTAAGACCGTTCCCATATTTTATATATATATATATATATATATATGCGATGTTCAAAATATTTATGAAGTTGAAAAACAATGCTGTGAAGGATCAGGGAAGCAGAATTGTAGTCAATGGCGTATTTAGGGGACTATCGGACTAAGCTCAAGTTCGCCCCGAAATAAATTTGTTAGTTTTTCGCATTCCACGCACAACAACAATCCTTCTTACCATTTCTAAAAATGTCATTGACTTTCTATTTTCTTATGCTCTTTGTTCAGAAATAATACTGTATTTGTCAAATTTCATTCCATGTAAGAACTCCGTCCTTTTGTTCCTTCTTTCGTTTTTTCTACTTTTCTGTTTCTTTTTCTTGATGTTACTTTCTTTCATTTCTCTTATTATACTTTATCGGCCGTTGTCAGTTTTGATTCCAGTCGGCCGTCATCAGTAACACCAAAACGAAGAGGAGTTGATAAGACAAACTGGTGTTCCACACAAACTTGCGCGGATATCAACATGACAGGACTTTGGTTATTATAACAAAGGGAGAATTATATCGGTTAGTTATTTTTAAAAGAAGAAAGTGTTTGAATTAAAGAAAATCAAAACGGGGGAATAATTAGCCCGGGGAATTAGGAAGGACAAGAGGATGCTTCCTTTTTCTTGTATGAATAGAATAAAGGGTTAGATTCACTCTTAATTTTTTGTATCATATCATATAGGATTTATCAGTCTGCAATTCTTGCCATTATAACTTCAATTTATGCATGAATTAAAATATATTTAATTCTCAAACTCAGGTGGGCAATTGCCCACTTCCTTCCTTGTGTTGGACATAGCCCCTCGAAGCAAAATTCTAAATACGTCATTCGTTGTTTTCAACATTGGCAGGTGGGCAGATTTGAGGCTTATTCTAGAAAAGGGAGATGAAACTCATATTACGGTAAATGAATCTGATTTCTGAGGTGAACCTGTTGTAGAGTATATTATATATTAGGCGATATAGATGAAGTAGTAGTACATATCAGTATTACAAATCACTGCCGTGAACACATTCTGAAATCTGAATACATGCATATGTTTCTAAGTAGGCATCCACAAAGATCAACGTTAAAATTGTTTTATAATAATATATTAATATAAATAATGACTTCCCAAAACTATGAAGAAGGAATATCAATTATGTATGACGCAACAATACTCGTATTTGAGCAAAATGATGATAATCTCAATAACATTACAGGAATCGTTACAGAAAACTAACGCATGTCATATACTGTTTAGTTAACACATGTAACCTTAAGATTATTGAGGAAAATATTCCAGCTATTGAATTCTTTTCTTAGCTTACGAAGAATCCTCTCTCAAAAGAAAAATTGTGACACGCGGAAATACGTAGGAATAAACCATGATTCGAACTAGCCGAGAAGAGAAAACAGGCAAAATTACGTTTGCTACAAAATACGAATGAAATAACTACACAAAACTTCATATACATCAGGTGGGAAACTTCCAAAACTTTTAGAACTAAGAAACGACATTTTGTGAAAGTTAAAATTAAGGAACTTGAAGATAATAGTAAAAATAAAACATTCGGGACATGTATAAAGGGATCAACTAATTTAAGAAAGGCTATCAACCTCGTGCTTATATTAAAGAAAGCTGATGGAACAGTTCTCACTGATACGGAGAGCATTTTAAATAGATGGAAAGATTTCATTGATGATTTGCTTAACAGGCAGCCAAAAACTAATGTGCGGGGAGAAAGGGAGATACACTTTTTACCTGAAGCGAAAAATAGTGGAACAAGATACATATACTCATCCTCCTTATTTACAAAAGGAAGAATTGTTACAAGAGTGGAAAGAATCAATCATTGTTCCAATCCATAAGAAATGAAACAAAATTGACTTTAATAATTATCGAGACATTTCTCTTCTGTCTACATCCTATAAAATCCTTTGAAACATTCTATTAGCAAGATTGACCCCATACACAGATGAAATTATTCGCAATTATCAGTGCAGATTTAGACGAAATTGATCAACTATCGACCAAATATTTACAATTCGCCAAATACTCGAAAAGAAGTGGGAATGCAGTAGCCCGGTACATCAACTATTTATTGATTTTAGAAAGGCTTACGACTCGGTTAGGAGAGAAATATTGTACAACGTTCTTACAGAATTTGGAATACCGAAACAGCTAATTAGATCAATTAAGACATGTTTAAATGAATCCCTAAGTAAAGTCCGGGTAGGAAAAATTTTGGCCGCGAGCTTTCATGTCGAGAATGGCCTGGAACAAGGAGATGCGTTGTCGCCATTATTATTCAACTTTGCCCTGTAATACGCTATAAGGAAAATCAAAGATAGCAACCAGGGTCTAGAGTTGAACGGTGTTCACCAGGTTATGCGTACGCTGATGATGTAACTTTAATAGGAGATAATACGAGAACAATAGAAAACAATACAGAGAAAACTAAATACATGGAAGTGCGTCGGGACCATAACACGGCAAATTATGAATGCGTTAAAATATTAAATAATACTTTTGATAAAGTGGATACTTTCAAAAATCTAGGATCAATATTAACAGACGAAAATCATATTCACGAAGAAATTAAATATCGACTAAAAACAGGGAATTCATGTTATTATTCAGTTCAAATTCTCTTGTCGTCGCGAATTCTGTCGAGGAATTTGAAGCTTAAAATATATAAAACGATAATCATGCCTGTTGTTCCGTATGGTTTCGAAATATGGTAGCCTACTCTGAGAGAAGAACATAGACTGAAAGTATTTGAGAACAAAATCCTCAGACGAATATTCTGATCCAAGAGGAACGGGAATGAGGAATGGCGAAAACTTCATAACGAGGAACTAAATAAATTAGACGGCTTACCAAACATTGTTAGAGTCATCAAGTCTAGGAGGCTTAGGCGGGCAGGGCATATAGCCAGGATGGAAGAAAGTATGAACGCTTTCAAAGTGTTAGCGGTAAGACCAATCGGAAAACGACCATTAAAAAAATGTAGGCGCAGATGGGAAGACAATATTAAGATGGATCTCGCAAAAGTAGGAATACAAAGTAGAAACTGGATCCAGTTGGCTAAGGATGGAAGTCAGTGGAGAGCTTTTGTGAACGCGGCATTGAACCTCCGGGTTCATAGGCTATAGAGTTAGTTGGCTTACGAAGCATGAGTAGATGCCTTGCCTGATACTACAAATAGATGAAATGCGCCTTTATTGAAAAGATGGGTTCTACTGATATTGGGTAGTCTATATACTCTTCGTCTGCTAGGGCCTAGGGGAGAGGAGGAGATAAGATTTCACATCAGGTTACGTCTCGCACAACCGCACGCCTTCATTTTCATTAAAAATGGAAAAACCAAGAGAAACCAATTTCATCTCACTTTCCTTTGTGGCAGTCGGACACAAATCATCTCACTTATCTGCAAAAAGTACTTTTAGAATCGGATTATTGGGAGAGCCTCCATTCCAATGTTGTTGGGGACATATCTCCCCATTACCCCGAAATCTGTGCCCGTACCTGCAGCTGAGACAACTTTACAACATGAGGAGAGGGGCATATCCTCCTCTGGCATTTATTGCAATTTGTACCCAAGTAGCGGAAGTGGAATTAATACATATTGATGAGACTACTAAACGCACTACAGCACAAAGTTCAGTTTGAAATACTACAGAATACGATTCTTTTTAAAAGAAATGGAAAAGCCAAGAGAAATCAATTTCATCTCACATTCCTTTGTGGCAGTCGGACACAAATCATCACACTTATCCCAAAAAGCACTTTTTAAGTCAGATTATTGGGGGGAGACAGTCCCCCCAGGTCCAAGATTGGGGGACATGTCCCCCTCGTCCCCCCGGGATTTGCGCCAATGAAGGTAAGAACATATTTTTCAATTAAGTAAGTTTGCCAAAGAAAGTTACGAGATATTTATATAATGGTTTTTTGATGAGTAAAATAGATTTAATAGTGCTTCCGTAGAATCGATTATTCTATTTCCTGCCATTAAATATGCAATAATTTGCTTTTTTGAAAGAAAACGAAGCTTTTCCCCGCTGACGTTTACATTGATTTTTAAAAAAGTTCTTTCATAAGGGAAAAAACAATTCTTTCCGTCTCTTCTTTCACATTATAACACAAAAATATATATTTAATTACTATATATTGAAGAAAATTGAGAATACTTCAAGAATGGAATAAAATTGATCATTCAATAGAAAAGAAAAATGACAAATACGTGAACGTAGTGGGTTTTACGGTTCCAACACGTTCTTAGTAAAAGAATGTTCAAGGACCAAATTGTTGTTATAGTACATCGGCTTTTAAACCTTTTGTTTTCGAAGATTTCTTTGACATAATCTGTCTTTTGCTGGACGCCTACTTACTTCTCTAATAGAAGGTAAGAACATATTTTTCAATTAAATTATCTATTTGTATTTCACTGTGCAAATTTTTAGAATCTTTAGCTTCTAGGTAACAAAAATTGCCAAAGAAAGTTACGAGATATTTATGTTGTAGATTTAATATTGCTTTTTGTAGAATCGATTATCTTATTTCCTACCATTAAACATGCAATATCTGGTTAAGTGTGTAAAAAGGGTGTCGCAAAATCTGATTCGATTCCCAATCGACTTCTTAACGTGTCTTTATTCGCGATCGTACAAAAGTTGAAATGTGATGAGTGGCGCAATCAGGACTTTATTTCGAGAAGGGCCAAAACTACCTCACCGTCTGAAAACGACATGCTGCACCATATGATATGGAGAAAAGTGAAAGTTTGAAATCTCCCCATTACAAGAAATTTAATTATCCCTATTATTAACATGCTAAAAAGCGTTAAAATAAAAATTCAAATTCACAATTATTAAGACGATATTTCGCACGTGATGTAGCCTATCATGCCTCAATGCAGATTAACAGTACTCCTCACACATGGTGCGTGTGTGTGTATCTGTGTGAGTTTGCATATTTTTAAAGATAATGGACAAATGACAAGCAATAATGTCTGTTTGAAAATTTCATCAAGATTTGTCTGCAGCGTGCTGTATAAGATAGACCAGGTTAGTTTCGGAGGGGGCCTGGCCCCCCGAGTTCATAGCTGGTTGCGCCACTAAATGTGATCTAATCGATGGTGTTAAAATGAAAAGGTACTGTGATTTATAGTGTCTGGTGAAGCCAAAGTGAATAGTTGCTGAAACGGTTACTCTTTAACAATTTTCACAATAAACATAGGTCAATTGGTTTGTTCAGCAATTACTTTAAATCAAACTTAAGTCTACAAAAAGCAAAGCTTGGACAATGGAAAACATTATGAAATGTGTTCATGTTTCTCGACAGTGCCCATGGAAAGATGTACCACACTAAAATCTAAAGAGCTTCGGTGTTGATATGTATGGTTTACCACACCCATCTTTGTTGTGGGAGAACCGGGTTTGATTCCTGGTAGGAGCTTAGCTATAGGCCCACATCTCATAATATAACCTGGCTACTGATTTCTGTCTTCGAATAATAACAGACGCTACCTGTCCTTGTGAATTTGGCCTACGTAGATAATGTTGCCAGAATAGAAGAAAGTACAAACGCTTTCAAAGTCTTGACTGGAAGACCAATCGGAAAACTACCATTAGGAAGACCTAGGCGCAGATGGGAGGACAATATTAAGATGATCTCGCAGAAATAGGAATACAAAGTAAAAAATGGATGCAGTTAGCTAAGGATAGAAGTCAGTGGAGAGTTTTTGTGAACGCGCCATTGAACCTCCGGGTTCCATAGGCCTTAGAGTTAGTTAGTTAGATAATGTTGTGCCTATCAATGAGGACATATAATCAGTTGCTTATGTGCCAAACACGACTGAAACTCAAAATTCCCGCAATAATAGGGTCTATATTTCAAAGAAAACTGTGAAGTAACGTGAGGCTACTTCAATTGCAATATAAGAACAGTAACAAATATTAACAGAAACATCAATCTATCTTTTACTTTTATTCTTCGGTAATAAAGAAAATTCATGTATTGTGATAATCTATTTATATAAATCTGGATACATAGATTTATATGTTATGCAGGCATTTTATTATTTGTTATGTGAATAACTTGTTACTTAATTGAGTTTATTGCGGTGAAGGCACCTAAATTCGACAATTATAAATTTTAATCACTGTTTAAAATTATCTTAGTAAGTCATGAAAACGTAACCTAAAATATGCAAATTTTAGCCGTTGTCGTAGATTAATTGCATATCTTAAATATGATCATGAGAAGTTCTAAACAGTGTGTCTTTAATACCTCAAAACTATACCAAATGGATTAAAGTCGTTTCGGCAAACATCCATTCAAACGGCTCAGCCATTTCTTAACCATTCGGTTGTATACAAGGGCACTTTTTATACGTATTAGGTTATAGTAAATTGCATCAGAACTTTTGCTATCCTGAGATGACTCTCCAAGTTGTTATTAAATTATGCATAAAACTAATATTAGAGAATGTCCACATTATAGTACGATTTACTATATTTGCGTATAATTAACCATTTACTATCTTTTACCCATATTATGCTTGTATGACATAAAGTTACATTTTCATCGATTCTTTAATACTTTTATGACTAGTATTGAAAGCAACGTGGATCGTGAATCGTCTGCTAGCAATTCACAGCGTTCCGGAGAGAACTTCGCCCAACGTTGCAACATAAATAGACGAGTTCCACCTTTCTCGTCTGCATCTTTCGTTTTCTTCATTGTTATTGAGTACATACCTAGGTAATTATTCTTATAGTGTCTTTGATGAACAGTTCAAGTACTTCGTTGTATGCCGGACTTTCATTATGTATTGTGTATGCATTTGAATTACAGAAATGATGTTTCTTTTATATACATAAACTTTAATGGTTTTTGCTTTAATACATGTATGTTTCAAAATGTCTTAAGGATTGGAAGGTTCATGGTGTTAAGGAGATTCAAGTCCCCTATATATTAAACAAAATGAGATTCAGTTTTATGCTGTTTTTAATTGAGATTCCTTGTGGCTGTACGGTTAGGTTACGCGTCTTTGATGAGGGAGATCCGGGCTTCAATGCCGGCGCTACCTCATTTTCTTCGAATCTCACTTTACGCTGTAGGTTGATGTCTCATATAGCTTCGATGCTGAAAGGAACGGTAAATTCTTATCTGTAATATAATGTAATCTAAGCTAATTAAGTATTACAATGATTAGAAATGATTAAAAGTGAATATACCCACTCTAAGGTTATGATTTTTCGTTTAGTGATGTTTAGAATCTCTTTTTAACTTCGGGGTTATGTGAGAAGTGAAGCTACAGTTTAAGATGGATTCTAAACCACCGTAATACGTTGAAATTTTTCAAGGTTTTCCCACTGGAAATTAAGCTAGTAGACCCGTGCGCGCCAAAAGGCGCGCGTGCTAGTCACTAGACCAGCGGGAAGGGTTCCAAATTTATGTCTTACGTATTTGTAATTTGTTGCATTACTACATTATCTTTTAAAGGTATGTGTGAGCAGAGCCTAAGCGAAAGAAGTTGACGAAAACCTGAACATAAAATTTCTCCTCCCTCAATTTTCTGCATCATTCGTGAACTTAACACCGCAGACAGCTACGGTTCTCTTCTGTAGTGTGACAACGCAATAATCGGTATGCTAGAGATCGGCAGCTTCCTATTCGACCTCATTTTAAAAATGACTACACATTCTGTAAACCATCTTAAGAACCTGTTGTCTGCCACTTGACGCTTACAATTATGTGCCTACTTAGAAAAAACTTAATATTGCAGGTCTAATTGCAAGAGCAGATTAAACCACGTCTGAACTCCGCATACAATGATCATTTGTTGAAGAATGACTATGATAGGTTACAGTGAGAAACGAGAGAGTAGAACCTGCTATTGCGCATTCGAATTTTATTCGCCATCCCGGCTGCTCCCAAGTCTAGTTTGCAACTAATATCCATCGTGACTATATGGATAGCGTAGGCGTCTTTGGCGCAGGAGACAAGGGTTCAATTCCCGGTGAGAGATCGTGTAGTTCGGATTCCATGTTAACTTGTAGGTTCACGCCTCATATAACCTTGTTGCTGAAAAGCACGCTAAACACAAATATAACCATACCAACGAGTATACATCTCAATTTATATTAGACAGTCCTGTTAGAATATTTCATGAGGCCGATAGGCACTAAACTATATTTAAACATATTTCCAAATTTAAAAGCGTGTGAGTTCGAATTAAGAAGATTCTATTTTACTATTACACTTACCTTTTTGTAATTCACGGGCCCAAGCCACAGATAATACCAACGCAAAGAATGTTACATGATATAGATTTGTACTTTCTACATTCTTGGCAATTTCCCACATGACATAAGGAATCTGAAAAATTAAAACGAGCATAATTATTGTATTTTTAATTTAATTTCGTTGAAATTATTGAGTAAAATTTTACGTTGAAACTCTTCGAAGAAGCTGCTATCGGTCAGAAAAAGATATAGACAGTAGTTTTAATGTGGACAAATCTTCATTTAATGGGACTATGATCAAACATGCAAATGACAGTAATTCATTTAATTTATTTCTGAACTTAAATCACGTACCTTTCCTACCAAAATTATTACTTTTTTAGTTAAATAAGAAACTTAATAACGCTCTTAATAAAGCTATTTTTTTAATAAATATACTTCTCATTGTTTAATTAAGGTACAAATGATTATGAGACTTAACATTATCAAGATGATCGTGCATCTTGCAAAATAGGTGATCAAATAATTCAAACAAAAACTCTTACATTTTTATCAAAATTTTCCTCAAATAATAATTTCGTTTGACTAATTACTTGGATGAGAATGTACATTAATTTATAATATGAAATATATGCAAATCATCAATCATTCATTTATTTTAATCAAAATTCAAGCATTAAATTTAAATTTGCTTCATAATTTTCTCAATAGCTTTCTATGACGAAACCATACGGCATACAAACATTGTGTATGCCTAAGGTAATCTTGAAAAGTAACCAGTCAATCAAATAACAAATGTAGTTTCTTTTTTATCAACGTAAATAATAATGTAAAATACAAATGCAGCACATAACCTCTTCTGTGAATAACGTTGTAAATAGTGTATGCCATTGATGGAAATAGTTGAATGAGACAGGGGAAGTCCCTTGGAAAAGCAATTTGATTCGCGTTTTAACTAACTCCTGTTACAGCCAATATTTAGCCTATTTTAATCCGTAGTTTTGGGGATACCTTATAATAAGGCTAGAGTGCATTTTTTTTATCTCATTGTTCCTATCTTTGGAAGACATATAATTTGGTAATTTTTGTTATATTCTGCTGCTCAAGATGTTTGAATATTTTGCAACAACAAACAAACCTGATTACTATAGTTATGGATTACAAGTACTTAATGTCCCTTAAATGTCCAGTTTTCTTACAAGACTGAATTCTGGAGTCATCACATGCATGTACTCCATAGCTATAGATTTAGCTGTATTAGCGCTCTCCAGAATATACACACATTGATGACCGTAAAAATTCCAACCCCCAAAAATATGTGTGATTCTTCCCATAACTACACAGAAATTATCACAATATCACAACTGTACAACACCCAAACTTTAATAAATTATATTGAACTAAGTTTCTACACGTCTTTATAAGACGCAAAGAAACCAAATGTGAGAGATATTCCTGGGGAACAATTTGCCATGTTTGTTGTATGCAAAAACACAATACACTGTCTGCTGTAGAAGCTAACGAAAAGAAGGCCCTTAAATTATGTCCTACAGATTTTTCATGAGCGATGTTACCCGAAAATTTAGGCCAGGGAAGTTTCACACCCTTCGTTCCTCGGAAAAAGATCATACATTCCGAAATACATGTAGCAAGAATGAAATTTGCCATCCGGAGTTATCTGGAGGACGCATGTAGCCTCTAAAACTTTCCTGATAAGAATACTATTGCTTTAGGTCTCATGTAGCAGTGTAGTACTTCTTGAGGCATTGTACACTACGCATCAAAAAAATTGCGACAGTGCAGATAGGTCACACAATATACACCTTCTTATCCCGTAATCGTGTCAGATATCCCTCTCCTGCTTTCTTCTTTCCTATATTAAAATTAGCTAACAACATGAGCGCAATTCTTATTTCAAACTACACATGTATTAGTTTCGACAAGATGAAATAACAAAACCGAGACGAAACAAGATTCATAAGTTGATGCAGGGAGAAACTGAAACACACACAATGAAAAATTGAAACCAATGGATGTCTATTACACAGAGATTCAGAAATGGGGCAGAGAGAGAGAAAAGGAGAGAAGAAGAAAAAGAAAAGGGAGAACAGATAAAACTGTGGAATTCAAACGTAGTAAGAAAAGAATCTAATATTATGAAGTTCCGTTTCCAGAAATCCAACAGTAATATAGAATTAACGTTTGTTTTTACATAGTTTCTCAGAACTATTCGAATATATAGGCGATCCTTTAAATATTTATTATGTTACTTTCATAATGGATAGTATACTCAATTTCAAGTAGAACTGTAGATCTCCGAGACACATCTAGGATAATGTCAAAAGTTTAACATACATGCTTTGTTTCCGAGTGGTTCGATTGCCAAATTCCGTAAGGTTCATTGGACGTACTGTTCCAAAATACATTCTAATAAACCCAGTAGATAACGTTGTTCACATACTCCATTTCAGACTACTAATGCAAACTGAACAAAAAAGCAAAATAAATAAATAAATAAATAAATAAACAAAAAGAAAAGAGAAAGAGAGAAAGAAAGAGAAAATAGAAGAGTTCCATTTTACTGCTAAACTTCTATCAGAAATACCCTATATTAAAAGTTCAATGTCTATCGTAATGAAAAATTACAAATGTTGGAAAGAAAAAGTTTATGTTCCTCATAGATGTAGCATGTTTCAAAATTTAAACCTGAAACAAACGTTGAATTATAGGATGGGAACAAATTTTGTGTCGAACTAGTATAAATAAAATTTTGTTTTCAAATAACCAAAGAGGTTACCATTTTCTAGTTTTTCCGAAGATCTATCTGTTCCGAACATCCAGCATTCATTTCGTCTCTTCCGGATAGAACGTAATTTCAACAGATAAAATGAACACGTTAAGAGCTCAAACGGATCATCGTGTCAGTCGGATGATGTTGGTTAGGTTATAGACCATCGCTGGGTCGAGGTTTCAAATCCGTCCTGATCCGGTAATTTGACTGAGACTCGATAACGCAGAGGATAAAAAAGAGATTTTACTTATTCCCTTGCATTTAAACAGTATTTCTGTCAGAGATGACCAGGACGGGAAATGTTATCCCCAGAGCACGAAAAACACGACGCTGAAGTTAATAGTTAATTAGATTCTCCTAGAGATGCAAAAAAGCTGGCTTTTTTGAATAGATGGTTTTTTCACATAAAAAGCTTTTTTTGGAAAAAACGAGAATTTTGGAAATCTTCGCTTTTTTTCATTTTCATGATTTTTCCATCTAAATAGCTTTCTTATAGTATACTCTATAGTTAGATAAGATTTCCATGACCTAAATGTCATATTTCGCTCTGGAATTCACCAACAAGATGGATGGAGCACGTCTTACGAATTAAGCAAACATAAAGAATGTAGTATTTGAGGGCAATTTTAGAGGTCATTTAACTTTATTTTAACTATTGAGTTATCAACATTTTTCCTTCTCTGGATCATTTCAGTTTGTCATCCGTCTTTCATTTCTAAGAGCTTAGTAATCTAGCTTCTAGCGCAAAAGTTAAACTTTTGTTTTTCTATATATCCGTCAAACCGTACTTCCACATTTCTGTTATACTGTAGCTGTGCAATGATTTAGAAATAATTTTCCGGATACAACCTTGAATAATCCGGATACAACTTTTATACAAATAATCAGTAGCGGATTTAGAAAAGTACTTTGGGAGGGGTTTCTCTGATTATTTCGTTTTTTAAAAAATCCTTAATTTTTATTTGGGAGGAGCTTGAAGTTTATGAGTACAGGCATAACTAATATTTCGTTTTTTAAATATATTTAGCAGTAATCTTCCGGATACAACCTTGAAGATCATTTTACACTGAGAATCAGTGGTGGATTTAGAAAAGTATTTTGGGAAGGGGTTTTCCTTTTAATATTTAGCTTTTCTAAAAAGTCCTAATTTTTATTTGAGGGAAGCTTAAAGTTTGTGCGTAAAGGCATAATTAATAGATATTTCGTCCACCCAGTCATATTTGTTGTTCAGTTGTGTTTGGCTTAACTTTAGGTTACAAAAAAGTTCCTTATTCGCGCTTCCTACATTCGCCTTTTCACTATTCGCGGATTAAAAAATTCGACCCAATTCCTATATTCGCGGCTAAAGATTTCTGTATTCGCGGATGTAATCATTACGTACATACATAATAATAAAAAGGATTCCAATAGATATCCAACCCAATATCCTTTGTAAACGCCGTCAAATGGACTAATAAAATGTAAAATTGACCTTATTACAACTTTGCGTAAAGTATGTTGTTAAATGATATCGCCGCTGTATTGGTTCGGACTTTGACATAAGCCGCCTTCACCGCGATCGGTGTTTTTGCGAATGTAAACAAACAGAATGAAAGCAACCGTATTACTCAATGAATAAAGTATATTTTTAAATGCCGACACATTATTAGACGTTCCGTCCTTTGGTAAGAGCCGCTTTGCGTGTTTTATTGTTTCGTCTTTCCATTCGTTACAAAAATTGTGATCGAGTAACACGTCTCTACCACTGTCTTCCTAATTTTTACAATAATGTCAACTAAAAAAATGAGAAACGAGTTTTGACACGAAACAAATCTGTGTTACCGCTTAAAGTGAAAATAGAAATGCTTGATCGTTTACGCCTTGGAGAGTCGTTTGCATCCATATCACGTTCATTCAATGTCAACGAATCAACTGTACGATCGATAAAAAACCGAAGATAAAATAAGGTCGTCTGTAGCTTCAACTTCACTGTCAGTGAAAATTGTTTGTGATCCAGTAATAGAAAAAATGGAAGTGGGTCGTCATTATGGATCCAAGGCCGCAACCAAAAAAGGATGCCCCTGAGTGGTCCAATGGTCTGGCAGAAGGCAAAGCGTCTTTACGCTCAGTTTAAAGAACCTGATGGTAGTTGTATTGGTGAATGTACAGATGGAGGATTGGAAGGTTGGTTCATAAATTTAAGATGAGAGAATCATTGCATAACCTTAAAATCGTTGGATAAGCTGCATCTGCAGACATTGCTGCATCAGAACGATATCCAGAAGAATTTGCAAACTTAGTAGCTGATGGAGGATAGAAACCTGAGCAAGTATTTAATGCAGACGAAACTGTACTGTTTTGGAAGAGAATGCCAAACAAAACATTCATTTCTAAAAGTGAAAAGTCTGCTCCTGGATTTAAGGCAGCAAAGGATAGAGTTACACTGCTGCTATGTTCTAATGCATCTGGAGATTGTGTCATTAAACCACCGATGCTTTACAGATCGTTAAATCCTCGGGCTTTAAAAAAATCAAAATAAGGACGACCTGCCAATGTTTTAGCGTGCTAATAAGAAAGTGTGGGTTACAATCGCTATTTTTTTGTGACTGGTTCCGGAATTGTTTTGTTTCTGAAGTTGAAACTTATTTTAAAAAAATATACTTTAAAGCAGTTCTAGTTTTGGACAATGCACCAGGTCATCCTCGCAAACTTGAAACTATGCATCCAAATATAAAAGTGACATTCTTACCTCCCAACACGACGGCTTTGCTTCAATCTATGGACCAAGGAATAATCCAGGCCTTTAACCTCTATTACATTAGACGAACCTTCAAAATTGTATTGGATAATATGGAATGTAATCCTGATATGAATGTTATGGAATGCTGGAAGAAATTTGACATAGCAAAATGTATCGTAAACATAAAAGAATGATTGGAAGAACTGAAGCCATACACATTGAAGTCATGCTGGAAAAAACTGTGGCCTGCTCTGACTGCTGAAAATGACGAAGAATGTGTGCAAATTCAAACTTTGACTGCAAACGTAGCCGAAATTGCGAATGGAATAGGACGAGATGGGTTCGAACAGATAGAATCAAGTGACAATTAGGAATTGCTGAATCGCAAGATGAAGATTTGACTGAAATCGACTTGGAGGAAATGTTAAATTCACAGCCCATTGAAGAAGAGGCTTCAACAAGCCCTGGAAACGTGACATTTAATTTGAAAAATCTTAGTGAAGGTTTAAGAATGGCAAATTAGCTTTGTGATTTCTTTATGAAAATTGATCCGTCTATGAAACGAAGTCTTATTTTTAAGAGGCAAATTGCTATTGCCATTGCTGAATATCAGTCTGAATTGAAGGAGGTTTTAAAAACTGCCAAGCAAGAAAAAATTACAAAATTCTTCAAAACATTGCCTAAGCCTGAAGATAATATTTCATCAATATGGTCAAAAACTTCAATTACAGTAAATTGATTTTTTATATATGTGTATTTGTTTTTTTATTTTGTCACCCAGGAACGTATCTCTTATAATCCCATATAAATTACCATTCCGCATTCACGGTTTCTGTATTCGCGGCATATTTATGCAACATATACCCCGCGAATAAAGAGCTTTTACTGTATTCCGTAGTTTTTTTGGAGGTGGGGGTGGGAAAGGGGTTCCGTAAAGATATGAAAGGTGTGAGGTAATAACATGGTAACCACCAATGCTGAGTTATGCGGCACCAGATAGAGCAACGCATACCGCTTCGTTTGTTCCTTCATGTATATTCTTACGTGCAAAACCATCTTTCCGACTTTGAAAATGAATTGTGCACCAGAAAACTTTTAATTTCTTAAAATAGTAAAATTGTGGGTTACTATGTTCTTGCCTTATACCCTTCATCTGTTGAATTCCTCTTGTTAAAAATTCAGAAACCTTGAGGACTGGGTAAACCATGATGGTGGTTATACAAAAGTTGACTGTAGAATTTCAAGAATATACAGAACACCCAAAACAAAGTATTTCTCTTATGTTTTATTTTAATTTTATTTAGTTTCAAAAAGAAGGTATGGAATATTTTGAAGTAAAAATACTACATACAATATTGCTAGTTATTTGTGTATTTTTTAAAAGAAGTATTTATTTTCAGGATTGGCTGGTTTACACCAGCTGTTTTTTTTTAAAAAAATGGTTCAAACCAAAAAATAGAAATAATTAAAAATGTAAACCGTGTGAACTTCATGGTGATAAAAGCCGTCTCAGATCCGAATCTTATCTATGTTGATAGTTTGATAGAAATCGGTCTGGTGGCTCAAGAGATATTACGTTTTATTCATTTTTATATATCAACCCTCCTCCCCTCCACCTGCTCCTAAGTTTTACCGTTAAAATGAAATGACAAAAAAGCTTCCAGGGCCCGAACCTTATCAATGTTGAAAATTTGACCGAGATCGGTCGGGAGGTTCAAAAGCTTAGGAGTCACAAACATAGTTACTTTCAATATTATAATATAGTTATTATTATTATTATTATTATTATTATTATTATTATTATTATTATTATTATTATTATTATTATTATTATTATTATTTGCGTACTTTTGAACTTGCATGGCGAAATTACTTCAATATATGTTTTATTTCTCTATCTTTACCTCGATTGTACGTTTTTCCTTTATCAGTGGACACTAATTTCTCTCTAGGCCGTCGAATAAATCAATTTCGTTGTGCACTTTGGTGTAAATAACGTTACAGAAAGAAGCCGGTTCGTTCCAAAGATTAGGGCTAAAGTAAGTAATATTTAGCACGTAATTTCAGATAGCAAGATAATGTAGGGGTAACGTAATGGCGTTGTGGATAATAGTTATCGAACGTAGGTTCAAATCCTGTTTATGCCAAAGTTAATTCTTTTGCAAAGTGATTGTGAAGAATTGACTTATCATACTGAACAAGGAATTCATAAGAATGTGGAAGCAAACACTTGTATCATGATAGAGACCATTTACAAATGCTTGTCGGGAAAGGGCAAAGGAATTACCAGGACATTTCAAAGGCATCATTGATCTGCAGTATACACTTTTCATGTCATCGTTCTTAGAAATAAACACTACACCATTTGTTAAACAAACTTTGGCTAAAGCAATCGGTGGTGTAGTGGTAACGTGCAGGACTTCCTAATGGAAAATTTTCGTTCGATTCCCCATCTGGTAGTATGATTTTTTTCGCATAAAATAATGGCTGCAGAGATTTATTGTGATGGAGAACTTACAAGCCATCACTGGCGACAGTTGGAATAAACAGTATGTGCGTTCTATATCATACACTGTAATGATGTTTGTTTTATATTCATATTCGTCCCCCTTTCTCTCTTTCTTTTCGTTTCCCTATCCTGTCTTTGCATCTTTCATTTCTCCCACGCTCTCCCTCTCTCTCACACACACGCACTTCATGTTCCAAAGTTAAAACGGAGCAAGAGCCCGATATATCTAATCTGGAGAATCTAATTAACTATTAACTTGGGTGTCCTGTTTTTCGTAATTTGGGGATAACATCTCCAGTCCTGGTCATATCTGACAGAAATACTGTTTAAATGCAAGGGAATAAGTAAAATCTCTTTTTTATCCTCTGCGTTACCGAGTCTCAGTCGAATTACCGGGTCAGTATGTATTTGAATTTTCGACTCAGTGGTGATCTATAACCTAACCAACATCATCCGACTGACACGATGATCCGTTTGAGCTGAGCGTGTTCATTTTATCTGTTGAAATTACGTTCTATCCGGAAGAGACGAAATGAATGCTGGATGTTGGGAACAGATAGATCTTCGGAAAAAACTAGAAAATGCTAACCTCTTTGGTTATTTGAAAACAAAATTTTATTTATACTAGTTCGACACAAAATTTGTTCCCATCATATAATTCAATAATTGTTTCAGGTTGAAATTTGAAACATGCTACATCTATGAGGAACAAACTTTTCCTTTCCAACATTTGTGATTTTTCATTACGATAGACATTGAACTTTTAATATAGGGTATTTCTGATAGAAGTTTAGCAGTAAAATAGAACTCTTCTATTTTCTCTTCCTTTCTCTTTTCTTTTTGTTTCTTTTTAATTTTAATTTTTTTTCTTTTTTGTTCAGTTTGCATTAGTAGTCTGAAATGGAGGATATGAACAACGTTATCTACTGGGTTTATTAGAATGTATTTTGGAACAGTACGTCCAATGAACCTTACGGAATTTGGCAATCGAACCACGCGGAAACAAAGCATGTATGTTAAACTTTTGACATTATCCTAGATGTGTCTCGGAGATCTACAGTTCTACTTGAAATTGACTATACTATCCATTATGAAAGGGACATAATGAATGTTTAAAGCATCCTCTATATATTCGAATAGTTCTGAAAAAATATGTAAAAACAAACGTTATTTCTATATTACTGTTGGATTTCTGGAAACGGAACTTCATAATATTAGATTATTTTCTTACTACGTTTGAATTCCACAATTTTATCTGTTCTCCCTTTTCTTTTTCTTCTTCTCTCCTTTTCTCTCTCTCTCTCTGCCCCATTTCTGACATTTTGTCGAAACTAATACATGTGTAGTTTGAAGTAAGAATTGCGCTCATGTTGTTAGGTAATTTTAATATAGGAAAGAAAAAAGCAGGAGAGGGAGGAGGTCTCTTCACCTGACACGATTATGGGATAAGAAGGTGTATATTGTGTGGCCTAACTGCACTGCGTTAGCTGTCGCCATTTTGTTATGCGGAGTGTACAATATCTTCATTTTGTATTTTTCCTTGACCACTATTACCAATGTCTGCTTTATTGGTAAGCTAAGCGAAAATGGAGACTTCAGACTCGGTTACATTTACATTCTGTATTTCATTTCTGCTTGAAACACCAGGAAAGAATATATCTGAGCAGAAAGAAACTGTCTGTTAATATTATCTGCCTTCGACAACGTATTCCTTTGAATTCATGACTCCTCTTCTATCTTGTGACCTGCTGACTTTTGTTTTACCCCGTGAGAGAGCAAGAAGAAGTGAGAATTCAAAAGTTATCTTGTAAATGATAGCTTAGCTAAATTTCATATAGCTTTCTTAGAACTGAATAATTTCACGGTTTTTTCCCTTTGGTTGAAGTCGTATAATTTACTATTAACTCAGTCATTTGTTCTTGGAGCACAAAACTAAATAGCGCATCTGCGAAAGTTTTATTAGAAGCAACTATAAAATACTGGGTAACAAATCTTTAAAATGATTTGCTTCGTTTCATCAAAACTCAAAATCAAATTTAGTGATTGCTCACCAAATATAGCAATCATTCTAATTTTTATTTCATTGTAAGTCTAGTTCAAAAGTTCATCAGTCCTAGTGAGTGCTAGAAACCACGCTAAAGTCGTACCTCTTATCTTGTAAGGAAGAAAACGACGTTTTTCCCTGCGTTTAACTCATAAATCACACTGTAAGATCCGAAAAATTTTAAAATCTAAAAATATCGCACGCATATTTGCCATGAAAGGAAGCAGGTCGCACATTTCGATCAAATGAAGTAAGTCACGCCTGTGGTATCGAAACCCTTAATTTCTGATTACCACTCGCTCATAAAGTGAAAGATTGAACACAAAGCTAGAAATTCTTTTTTATGTCTGAACGTGTAAACGAACTGTAAGTTGTACTGAAAGAAATGGAAATTTAGTTATAATTTTAACGTCGATGTGATAAAGAAAAGTCACTGCCCAAGATTTCAAATAAATAACATTTTTTTTACAGATTTTCAGTCAAATATATATTACATGTCCTAAACTTATTATTGTTTTAATTATAATATTTAAATCACATCATTCGTCGTGCTGGATACAACATCCAGTGTTGCCAATTTGGGAGGAAAATCACTAAATCTATGGGATTCGACGTCCAGGATAGCAACAAAAAATATTTTTTCTGAGAAGCGGCTTTGTGGGTGATTTTTGAATGACAATTTTGCAATATACTTACAAAACTAGCTACTTTTGTACTGCGAATAACGTGCCCTTCTGGAATCAAGTACTATTAGCTCGAATCAGTTTAGATATATGTTTGTTTTCTTTTTTGTTTATTTGAATTACTACAAATGTTGACGAGGTGGACGGGGATACATAGGATTTATGTCCATACTGAACTTTTAATTGCTATTAGCTTTTGCCCCCTAACGGAGACCAACTCCAATCTTTACCGTCTTTTAGTTTGCAGAGCTTCCATTTAGAGACACAAATAATACATTACCGAAAACAAGCTGATTATCTGTAGAAGTGTGACTAAAATGAAGAGGATGTAAGATTATTTTCTTTGTATACTTTTACTTTTTTTCTGATTTTTTAAACTCGTTTGTAACTTCATTGAATTCGAATTGATCATAAAATTTAAAAAAAAATATTGTACTAAAAGTGAAAATGTTGAGTTACATATAATTTTTTGAATTGCGTTTTATACGTATAGATGTTTTTTGTAAAGTAGATAGGATTATGACTTGAATTAATCACAAATCTAATATCTCTCCGCGTGTATATATATATATATATTTGGTCTAGGAATTAATTCGTGCGGGTGGACAAGAGATGGCGCAACGAACGGAGCGTCCCACAGTTCCGTGTATCCACACATGTGTTGCAAACCCCTGTCATCGCGTATCGTTTGTAGTATAGGGCAGTGGATTAAAGCGTCAACAACACCAGTTTGTAGTTAAGTGAACATGGCGCAATTTGTGCCTGATAAAGTGTTTTTGCGGGGTGTCCTGCTGCATTACTTTAACATGCAGAAAAGTGCGACTGAAAGTCATCGTATTCTGGTGGAAGTGTATGGTGACCATGCTCTAGCTGAGCGAACGTGTCAGAAGTGGTTTGCACGGTTTAGAAGTGGTGATTTCGGCTTGGCAGACCAAGAGCGAGCTGGACAGCCAAAAAAATTTCAAGACGAAGAATTGACAGCATTGCTCGAGCAGGATTCGTGTCAAACGCAGGAACAACTTGCAGCAGCATTAGGCGTTGATCAAACAACAGTCTCCAAACGCTTGAAAGCCATGGGAATGATTCAAAAGATATCACATTGGGTTCCACATGAATTGAAAGACAGAGACGTTGAAAGACGAAAAACCATTTGCGAATTGCTGCTTCAACGACAGAGCAGAAAGGGGTTTCTGCATCGAATTATTACGGGTGATGAGAAGTGGATCCATTACGAGAACCCTAAACAAAAAAAGGCCTGGGTGAAACCAGGTGAACCAGGTCCATCACAACCAAAACGAGATATTCACTGTGCAAAGGTTATGCTGTGCATATGGTGGGATATGAAAGGTGTGGTGTATTATGAGCTGCTGCAACCGGGTGAAACTATGAATGGAGAACGTTATCGACGACAATTAATGCGTTTGAAGCAAGCTCTGGCCAGAACACGACCAGAATGGGAGAACAGACATGATAAACTTATTGTTCAACATGATAACGCTCGCCCACATGTCGCAAAACCGATGAAAACCTATTTAGAAAATGTCGGATGGGAAGTTTTACCCCACCCGCCGTATTCACCAGACGTTGCTCCTTCGGACTACTACTTGTTCGATTGCATGAACAACGATTTGATTGGACAGCGGTTTACTTCTTCAGAAGATATCGAAACATGGGTCTCTGACTGGATCGCTTCCAAGGATGAGGACTTCTTTCGCCACGGAATCCGTACATTGCCTGACAGATGGGCGAAAGTGGTGGCTAGCGATGGACAATATTTTTCTTAAGGTATTTATGTATTTTGTGTTTGTACTACAGCTTCAATGTGTGCGTACCAACCGCACGAATTAATTCCTAGACCAAATATATATATATATATATATATATATATATATATATATATATATATATATATATATATATATATATATACAGAGAGAGAGAGAGAGAAAGACTGAATTCCACGAATAATAATTTTTAGCGACTTTTTGTGTCAACTTGTTGGCAACAGTGATAATATCTTCACAATATCAGCGTCTATCAACAGTGATGATTCTAGTTTCTACCCAAGAGGACTTAAAGTACACGGGAGCGAAAAATAGTACTATGAATATGCTGGTCATGCATAATGAGTATTAACTTACCACTTAGATATAATTCTGGGGGAAGAGGATTTTCTCCTGTTCAGCTGGTGAAATTATCACAGCCTATGAATACTGTTCTTCTTTAACAAAATTCAGTTCATATTATTTTAACCACCCCTAAGTTGCTTCATGATGTTGGATCCAGAATTAAATTCCTGGGATTTAAACGAGATGACGTACACCTGTAGCTAATATGATGTAAGCATTTGGACACGTAATAAACATTTTTCCTAAAGCCGACACCGGGATCCTGTTTTTTAAATTACCGCGAAAGATAAAAGTTTATTATAATATTAGATTTGAACAAAGGCAATCCAACCAATATTGTTTTTATAATAGTAATAGTAAGATAGCTTTATAGGTGTTATATATAGTTTCATACGAGTTTAAAAGTCATGCACAAATATTTCCTTGCCTTGTTTAGGCGCTCTTCTCGTCAGCTTCTCAAGTAAACAATTAATGCAGAAAAATTATAATATAAATTGATAGATTTTGTGTTTATAATTAATCCTTTCTAGTTTTAAATTATATTTCACCAAAGTTTGTAAGATATTTGTATCAGGAAGAAGAGATCAGAAGGGCAGTTGAGGTTAAAATGTCAAACAGAATTCTCAACTAATGGTCCTTCACATGTATTCTAGATTCTAAAGGCGACCTCAGTGTGGAAGAAGTCGGGAAGGGTTGGTTAAAAGAATTAGCAACCGTTTGGTCGTAAACTGAACTATTTTATCATAGCTGACAAAGCTTACCTACTTGTCATTCATATGTTATCGCTAAACGGAGAGTAATTGAAATGGTTACAAACTGAAATGTTATGAAACTGGAAGATATCGAAAGTGGATACAAAACTTGTTGTTGTGACGCTGAATCAATATCAGAAACTTATTTCTCACTACCTCTCATCATTTATACTCAAAAATGATCAATATTGAAACCGAAGGTAGTATAATATTTCTATCATTTTCGGTTGCAATAGAGGAATTAAGTCGAGTATTGAAATCTTACAGTATTAACTCCATAATTGAAGAGCTGTTTTTCTCTATGTATTACCGTTTTGCAGTGTTGTACTGAGTATTCTAACTGAAAATTGTAGATTCCTATCACTTACAGTTGACATGGGACATATTTCTTGCGACAGTATATTGACTCCGAAAAGCTGCTTCTACTTAAATCCCACTGTTATTTTTCTGTGGAAATTAATACGAAACTCGAAAGTAGAAAATCCCTACCACTTCCGTTATTAGTAGAGAGAGACACACAGGAAATGAAAAACTGGTTTCTTAAGACGTTGAATCCATTTTTAAAAAACGCTTCTAGGTTTTCGTTATATTGCTAACAACGTTGAAACCAGACAGTGTATATTTGTACTACTATATGTTAACTAGAAGGTTAACAGAAATAGGGCGTACATTTGGGACAATCAATCAGTTTCAGAAAATCGAACAATCATAGTTCTCAACCATTTTTGTTCTATGGAGGTCAATATTAAAACCCGAAGTAGTGGTAACTTCTACCACGTTTGTTTCTAGTTGAGTGTAATGGGCGGAGATAATATATTTTCTTAATATGCTGAATCAGTTCCAAAACATGTCATTGAATGAAAATGTCTTTCGCTTTCCGCTTTCTGTTACTGGTTTGTTTATGATGATTAACATTGAAATAAGAAGTACTAATAAATGTTAACAGTTTCCGATTTTAGTAGAGATGGTATATTTTTTCTAATCCGATAATGGAGGTTTTGGGTTAGATTCCCGGTAGAGACATTCGATCGAAAAAGTGTAAGAGTTTTTTCAGGCCAGCTACCCAGAGTAAGGTTTTCTTATTTTTTTTTCAGATAAAAGACGGGAAGGCACGTAACATACAGGTCCCAAGCACTTCCTTCCTTCTCCAATCTTTTCTTTGTTCTTTTTTCTCGAATAGTGTGATCGCCGAGGAACGTCATCTCTCATACGTGACGGGCTAACATGAACATAGAGGCCAAAAACCTAGAAACCTATTTCCTAACGGTAACCCTGAAACATTGAATGAATTCCACAACCCCTTTTGTGACTATCTATTATCACACCTCTTCTAAGATGATCAAGGTTGAAATTATTAACAATTGATTTCTACTAATTTCGATTTGAAAAGGTTAACGGAGAAGATGGAACATATTCTTGGGACAATAAATCAACTCACAAAATTAGCTCCTCGACATCTCTCACCGTTTCTGCTCTATGGATATCACTATTGGATCCAGAAGTACTAGTAAATTTCTTGCACTTTCGATTTTAGTAAAGTGTTACGAGTGAAGGTGATATCTTTCCTTGAGACTCTGAATCAATTAAGAAACAAAACAGTTGTCGTTATGTAATACAGTTTTTGTTCTGTAACGATCAACGTTGAAACCGCAAACTCTTGATATCTACCACTTGCGGTTTGAATATTAGTTTAACGATGGAGATGGAACAGTTTGTGATACCTCTTTTCTGATACATTTTTTTGCTCTTATACCTGCCGACGGCGGACAGTTGAACGATTATGCTCGTTCTATAAGATTTCTGGTAATTATACATACCATAGTTGGAAATACATACATACATACATACATACTAAGTGAAATTGTGGAGTGTATGGAATGTATATTTGGAAAAGTTTAAAAATGAGTAGAATAATTTGACGAGAAAGGTCTAAATTTATGAGGTAAGGTGCGAGAGATATGTGAGAAGTGAAGGGCCACTGTAGAATTTGAATATGTTTTGTTAAGTTCTTGTTTTGAAGTAAAAGTTGTGTTGTTCAGCACTCATGATGGACAACATACAGCAGAATGTTGTGCAATGACAGGTAGTGGGTTCATCAGTGTGCAGTATTTCTAACTTGCAAAAAATATAGTTAAGTGCAACATGTACATTCGGGGTACTTTCGACAGATTCTTCCCCCCTTTCGTTGTGATTTTTAATAATTATGTATCATAAATACTGCATTAGTATTAACATATAGAAAATATCCTTTTTCCATTGCATGAGGTGCTCCTAGAATTTGAACAAAATGTCAGTAGCCATAGAGGCCGTAAAGAACGCAATACAACTTGCTACTGCTTCAGGAGGTTTTCAAGTCCCTCGGATACATTACGTGTCAGGTTAATGAAAGTTAACTGCAAGAAACATTTTGTTGAACATACAACATTTACTGAAGAAGATGAACACGCACTAGAAGAAAAGTTAATTATGTTAGACGGGTATGGGTTCATCCAAGAAAATGAGATGTGCTACTGTAAAGCGAAAGACAATAGTGCCAAACTTTTAACATCTGCACAGAAAAATGTAAGATAGAAAAATCGAAAGGTAGTGACATATAAAAGAATGTACAAATATAAAAATGTTGCAAAACACAGTAACAAAAATGAGAAAACTCAAAAAGAAAACTATTGTGCTATCTTCTGAGGTTAGCTTACGGCAAAAAGAATGCAGTTGATTGAGTTCAATGTACAAAATATTTTCACCGGTTTAACGAAGACTGTGTTCTTCGTCCAGACGATCCCTTCTTGGTGTGTCAACAATGTGAAATTTCAGACAAATATAAGTACAATGTTTTCTCTTTCCTGTATACGAAGCTAACACTAATATTTTAATCTATAACCACACCTTGGTAACATATGATTAACATAAATTAAGAAATACTTTATCATGAAGTACAGAATTTTTCTGCTCTCTGCACTAGTTCACATTTAGCACATTATTTTTAAAAGAAATTCTTGTTTCATACATTTCTTGTAACAACAAATTTTGTGATTATTCTTTCCCTCACTTGTAACTCAGAGACATTTTAAAATATTTTTCGGGGCTGTAAATAAAGGTATTCTACATTCGTAAACTTATAGATTCCCGTGTGGAATTGTGCGTTGTGGAATTATTAGTGACACTATCATAGTACATAAGGTTCTAATGTTGATGTCGGGATTACCTCAACAACCTGTCGGTCTTCCCCATAGAGTTGGGAAAGACCAACATTTCTTCATCTTTCATTTCAATTGTGCCTCCACAGCCACACATTGCTTTTGTGTAGCATGTATTGTATCTGTCAACTAGCTGAAATAATTTTAGCTTAACATCCTATGATTATGAGCTTTAGGCTAAAAGAAACTGATGATCAACACAGGAACTGATGATCAACACAAGTAAATGATTGTGAAAGTCAATATTTTGTGCTCCCCTGCCGGGAATGGAACCTAGGAAAGCATGCACTAAAGGCACATGCGCTAGCTCTTAGGCCAACACGGAGGACAAGGTGAGTTTTTTTCCCATAAGTGATAATAATTAAAATTGAATTAAATATTGGTTGTGCTACAGCATATTGGAAAACAAGTACTGAAATTCAGTAGTTATGATCCCTCACTTTGTGTGACTGCAGTACGATGTCTCTATTTCTGGAATATTTCATTAGTTTCAATTAATCCTGTTATACTTACGTACATTTCCAATTATAGTGACAGGTTAACCTTCGTTAAAGGTTATATATGTAGTAAAATTGCATCAAACTATATAGGACAATGTGTTAAACTACCAGTAGATACGTTTTGTTGGCATTTTATTAGTATAAACTATCTGACAGTGCTTACTTTGAAAATGATTTCGTATTCTACTAACGATATATATATTTCTGTGTTTTTACTCAGTAAATTTTTTCACATAATTTGTTTGTATTACGATATTTAATATTGTAGTTTTGCTGTAGTTTGTGCTTCGAGAATATCCATCGAAACCTCACACAATTATTTGTGGTTCAAGTGATAGAATGTGCACGCCTCATGTGAGGAGTTACAAGTTCTATAGAACTCCATAGAACTTATTATCATTGAGATCGTAAATGCTCTTGAGGTCCTCTTGTCTTCACAAAATATTCTTTAATCATATACTCTTGTACTATTCCTATCCGTTTGCCTATAGAGATAAAATAAAAATACCAAAATGGCTTTAATACTGCTGGACATAGTACAAAAGAAATATTTAATGTCTAATTGAGGTTAACTTTACCTTTCAGATGATGATCTTCTTACAAGACGTTTGAGTCCTCAGAAACGCAATTATTGTGCTCTTTGCTGACGAAGCCATGGGAGATAGGCTACAGAAAAATCAGAATAACTCAATTCTTCTATTGGTTGAATGCACCAACGAGCAGATTATCTGCTCTTTGCGCTTCCTACATGTTCGGCGTTGTATATTTTCAGATCCAGAAACGTATTAAATGTTATGTTCCGTGTCCAGGTCTTCTGCGTTCAACTTACACTTATTGTTACACAAGAAGAATTAATTAATATAGCGCATATAAAGTAGCTTATATCTTTCAATGTATAAACAACTGAACACTAATGTTAACTTCTATAGTTATTGATAACAAATAAAATACGATGTTTCAGAATGGCTTTTCGAATTATTATTGTACATATATATGAGTCATTTATAACAATATATAAAAGAAGCCAATTCTTAATTTCATAACAATGTGCTGTCATCTATCGGATGTTGTAAAATAGAATATGAGGAGTTCTTTCTATTTAAACTTCCTATTGAAATATATGTTTCTAAGAGTTAATATTTCACTGACAACTTCTAAACAAATCTGAAACTTTACTACAATTTGTATAAGCAATTGACATTTAAAAGAATAA
The DNA here is from genome assembly GCF_964235325.1 of Thermobia domestica. NCBI lineage: Eukaryota > Metazoa > Arthropoda > Insecta > Zygentoma > Lepismatidae > Thermobia > Thermobia domestica. Next base: position 113,305,115 of record NC_137463.1, on the reverse strand, counting down.
TATCCATGTCAATTTACGTTTCAAGGTTAAAGAAAGGCATGTATTACGGTGGCTGTGGGTGGTAATGAAAGCAGAGACAATGAACGTTATAGTAGTCACCTAAATGGTACAAACACAGAATTGGATACATTTTAAAACTTAGGGCAATCAGTAGATAAATGACAACTAAAATGAACTTCTTTCAAATAGGACAAGAATTATTACATCATTAGAGTGAATTTTTTAAACATATGTATTAGATCACTTAATTACTTGCCTTCTTCATGCCGATGTGATGTAAATCTGCACTCTTTAAACTTGTTCCGTACTTTCATTACTCCATTCGTTTCGTATCTCCAAACACAAGTTAAAACCAGAGTTAGCATGCGTTACTTTCAGAAAAAAATCGTCCGAATGTTAAGTTATTAGACATGTAAACAGGTTATATATACATGTAAAATGGTGGAATTAGTGTATTTAGAAATATTCCCCTACATTATTGGATTAGAAGGAAATTCACACATTGTGTTTGTGTTAGGTAGGACTTTCAGATATATGATTTTTTAGATATCAAAGTAAATATACATAGACCCTATTGCCTAGCAAACTTTGACCGGTCACGGTCTGTCTTCGTTCCCTAAGTTCGGTGTCCCTGGTGTAGAAAAATTAGATTTGAGCTTAAATGTTCCAGTACACCGGCCACCATAGAAGTAGCCTGATCGTCTTATATCTAAAATATATTCTGCTAGTCCAACAACACTATGAATCTACTGTAGTTGTATCTCGATCACAGTCTGAGTCTGTAACGTCAGGACAAAAGACGAAGTCCAACCATTCAATTACGTATTTTCGATGTGTCTGTGTAGTAGTTCTTCGCCAATTTTGGTCGTAGTAATCACCACAAGAGACAATTTAGATACGGTAATTTAAAGTATTCAGCAACTACCTCTATAAAAATTGATGCGGTGCGGATCCTGGAACATGGATATTTGGATAGTGCACGAACCAGTTCGATACGTGAAATCTTGACCCAATTACGGTAGTTCCAATAGTTTTGAGGTATGGACCGTTGAAGTTCATATTTTCATGTTTTCGGTAGCCGATAAACCCGAAAGGAAGCATTTGTACACCTAGGTCGGTCTACACTTTTTGTCTCATCTCGGTGTCAGCAATCACCTCTCAAACGTTGTTTTAAACACTATATATGTGATTCCGTTAGTCCGTACCAGGCCTTTAAATCGAAAATGGTCCGAGATATATACAAACTGAAAAACACGTATCCCATTAGTTGCAAAGGACAACAGAGCGAAGTAAAAAGTTTCATCCCAGGATCCCCCGCAGGATTCCAGACGGGGCTCAATTCAAACTTGTCAAATGGAAAGAGCGGTTCAACTCAAACTTTTCAAATGGAAAGAGGGGTATATTGGACACTCTTCCTACCACTCTTCCGGGTGGTATATCGCTTGAAAGCTCTTGTAAAAAGATAGAAGCTACAACAAGTCTCGATTCTCTACGATCACCCTATGCAGCATTGCGCCGGTCAAAATGTCATCAAAAGTTACATTGAAACCAATATGGTCATCCCTATAAATCTGAAACGGGCAGCCAGACGTAAAAACTGAAAAACAAGTGTCTCATTATTTCAAAAGTACAACATATCACGGTAACTAGTTCGAGATATCCAGGCAGGGTCCACCTCCAAATTAGCAGTTGTTTGATTGTGCTGGAGGGAAGACCCTGAATATTTTGAACAGTTATATTTCCTTCGTAACATGGTTTTCCGGGTACAATACTACAGAGACTGTTCAGTCCTCTTTCGTGACACTACTGAAAAGTGTTGTCTTGTCTCGTAGTGAACACTGGTAACATACACAGTATGGAAATGGAAGCGTTATGGTGGACAGGTAAGCATATTATATTGAAACTTCTAACGTTGTTCTAAGAATTAATTTACCATCGCATAACGTACAAATGTATTATCATATTTACCTTGCAGACGGCTGCTGTGTGTTATGTCACAGATGTGCACTTCATACAGCACGTTTTACATCACGTTTTACCGAACTTGTCGTCCATGTACAGCAAGACATCGGTCCAGACGACGATACTAATTATAGCCCACAGCTTCAAGCTCTGCGTCTCCTATGCTTCGAAGTGTGGTCATTATACGTTGCCTCATATCTTCTGTTGTAGTTGGTCTATGCGTGTAAACAAGCTCCTTGATTCGACACAAGAAACAATAGTCCATGCACGTATGGTCTGGAGAGCGAGGAGGGAAAGGAGTATTGGACACTCTTCCTAACCAACGGTGCGGAAATAAAGTATTTAATGCACCTCTGCATATAAAACAGCATGCGCTGGACAACCATCCAATTGCATCCACATATTACGCCCCACACATCGATGCTCCAACGTCTTTGTCAGTCGATCTGTAGTGTCCAGTACGGATTCTCCGCAGGCCAATAATGCGCATTTAGTAGGTTGACATGACCATCACTTGTAAATATTGTTTCGTCTGTCCACAGCACGTACATACTGAAAAACGTTGGGTTTGTCCTCAATTTCTGACGGGCCCAATTACAAAACTGGAGGTGCTTATTACGATCGGCATCTGTTAGCACTTGGCACGAGGAGATATGATACGGGTGGCGTTTATGCTTCCACAGTATACGCAGTACACTTGTTTGACTAATTCCGCGATCCCGAGCAATATATCTTGAGGATGCATTAGGACGTACTTCGACAGCAGCCAATACATCAATAACGACATCGTTGTCATCTACAATCGGAGCATGTTTGTGGCCCCCATATTGAGGAGGTATGCGCCCTATTTGTTTCAGACGATTCGCTAACCGTCGAAGTACATTATGGGAAATTGATTGTCGCTGTGGGAACCTTGCGTTATAAATTCGGGCGGCAGCTCTATAGTTTTGCCTACATTCTCCTACCACCATTAACATGTCAAATGCCTCCCCGTTCGTATATGGCATTGTTCCAATACAATGCTATCTTTAGCCAACACTGCACTAACACACGATATTATGGTAGTACGTGCCACCTTCTACAATGAAATGGAAGCCTTCTGACACACACATACACACATACAACTCAATTCGTAGTGTGTATTACTTTTGCACAGCACAAGTACTTCACTACAATTCGTACTAACGACCCTTCAGCAAAGCCTACTCAACTTAATGTGAAACAGACTGTGTTCCAGCGTACCTCACGTTCGTGCCTTTCAATTCAAGGTTCTCGGCGACTGTTTCTCTCGAAAGACGTACGTTTTGCACTAAAAACATAAACCAGCAAACAGCACAATCCAGTTGTAGTAATCGTTATCAAAGATGAGTATGTTTATTCATTTCGGTATTTCATTTGAAGTTATACGTTTCATGACATTAATGTCTCATGAATTTCACTTTTACACGACGCATAGGGAAGAAAAGGACAGGTATGGACAGGGCTGGAACCTTGCGTCAATACCATTATTCGCCTGTTGTTACTGAGGAACACTGAGCTTAAGATAGATATACATAGTGTTGTAAATAGAAAAAAAAAACGGTTCGTATTTTTTCAGAAATGTACGTTTTTTTAAGAAAAAAACATTGCCTCTCGTTTTTTTTCTAAATTTCATTTTTTTTTCAAATAGTCATTTGTAATGCATCTTACGTCTATTTAAGTATGAAATATTTTTATGTAGGTGTAATCACCGTATAATGAAAATAAATTAAACGGTAGATACTGATACGCTACAAATATTTTACAATTTACATGAATACCATACCTATTAACAATTCGGGTTTCAGCAGTTTTCATCAATATCAACTAAGAAATAAAAGTAGAAATGAAATTTTGTTTTTTCGTGAAAGCAGGCCTTTAATAAGTACGAAAATAATGTCACGAACAGTATAAAATTCCAATAACTTGTCTAAAGGTAGAAACTAATACTAATTTGCCTAATAGTATTTTTCTAAATGTCATATATAAATAATTTGTCGACTAAACACATGAAGAGCCGGCTCTACCATATATGCAGTGGCGTTTTTACGTTTTTGTTTCGGGAGGGGCTTTGCTAACTTTCGTGGGGGTGGCTTTGCCTGAAAATGTGAAAATTCTGCAAGATATTTCATATACTTTACTATAGTAAATAAGATTTCGGGGGGGGGGAGGAGGGTTAAGCCCGGAAGCCCTCCTAAATACGCCACTGTATATATGCAACACGTGCATTTGCGTGGAACGGCAAGCTTGGATGGTCCGGCAAAATCTGTCATAAGTAAATTATTTAAATTAAATATTTCTTGTTGGAAACAGACTTCATGATGATGGTAGTTACATTTACTAAGCTGACTTTCTATTTGAATACTACATTCATAAATTATGTTTAGGTTGCATTAGTTTAAGGCCACATGGACAATGCTAAAGCAAATGGTCGAATAAATCCGAGCACAAATTGATTGTTGTCCAATGCAAGAATTCAATTCTCGAATAGTAGTGAATTTCTGTTCCATTTAGTAAAAAAAAAAAAATGAAATGAAATCTTTGAGTTTTACGTCCCACAATTATGCCGGTTAGGCTAAAGGAGACGGTGATGATGAGTAATGAATGAAATGGTGGAATGAAGAAAGTGGGAGGAAACGGGAGAACCCCGAAAAAACCCACGCACACGGTGTTTGTCCACCACAAGGTTCACTCGGTGGGGCCGGGGATCGAACCCGGGACCCCAAGCACCAGAGGTGAACGCTCTACCACTGAGCCACCGCGGCCCCCCTTCCATTTAGTAAGTTATCACAGTTTTGATATGAAAGTAGTCTTGTTTTTGTCAGAAGCAAGTTCCTTATCATTGAAGATAGAAACAAGTTTTTTTTTTAAAAAAATGTTAGATGTAGAAGAAAAATCAAGAAATAAAGATAAAAGAGCTAGTTGCACTGGAATTGCAAACTGATGCATTGAGATTGAAGCTCGATAGTGAATTCTATAAAAAGGATTACCATCTTTCCTCTGCAGGTGTGTTTGCTTTATCTTTCACTATCATAATAGACTAACATTTAAAGAAAAAAACAGACACAACGGAATTGCATTTTTAGTAAGTATTTAAGCCTTTCTGAGTGCGACTGCACTTACCCTCACCTTTGTTGTTCATGCTGGAGTAGCATACTTAAAATCATGACTTGTAAGATTTGTTCTTTCTGGAGAAAGGGGGAGGCGTCAAATTAGGCCATTGCACGAGGCGACAAATTGACTAGGACCTGAATAAAGGATGACTCAATTTGAAGTAATGCAGGGTGTTTCAAAATTAATATTAGGGTTTTGAAACTTTGTAGTATCCATTACAATTAACTTACAATTATAAATATATCAAATGAAAGAGCAACTCAAACAGTTTTGTGCACACGCATGTACAGGCATTGTTTCTTCTGTCTGCCGTTAGAAAGAGCAAGTAGCAAAGATGGTGACTAGAGTGCAGAAAGCTTTTTGTGTTTTAATAAAGACTGAATCTGTACAGTGCAACCGTCTGTGTGAAGAATATTAAGGAGACGCTTGCAACTACGCCTTTATTGTTTGCAGTTGCTACAGGTCTAAAACCTACAGACTACGGTTTACGTGCCAATTTCGCAAGTGAAATATTCCTGCATAACAATGAAGATTTTCTGGATCGTGTCGTCTACAGTGATAAATCGATTTTTCACCTAAGAGCTAATGTGAACACTCATAATGTTTGCATCTGGCCGTCAGCAAATCCCCAGGAGATGGTACAATTGAAACGAAACTCCCCAAAATTGAATATGTTTTGTGTCATATGGGCCTTTCTCGCCTATCGACTAGATGTGTGCCGTGTGATGAATGAATCTCACATTGAACACTTGTAGCAAAGACTGTTTGAGGTGGTCTTTTACTTGATGCATTGCTTATAATTATACGTAAAATGTAATAAGTACTACGAAGACTTAAAACCCCAAAATTTATTTTGAAACACCCTACATTTCTCACCAACAGTGTTGGAACTAAGATGTAAAAAGGAGAGAAAATTTTCCTTATAAAGTTATTGTTTACAACGATATTATTATTAGTCGAGATTATAACTACAACAACAACACGAGTTAGTAGTCAAAAGAATGTAATCAAATGTGTACTCGGTGGCCCAGGTGGCCAAAGTGGCACACACAGGTGTGTCACTTGTTTAATCCGCTCCAGTGTGGACACTAATTAAGATATCGGGATATTATTCTTGCAAAATGTGGTTGCACTATAGTTTATCATATTCATTTCTTTTTCTTCTGGTATCGAATTTTCTTCTCAAATTTCACCCCAGTAAAAAGTTCGAGAATTTTCTAATTTCGAATTTCCTTTACTTTTTTCCCTGTAGCTTCCTTCGTTGTAGAAAGACATCCTTAAGACTTGCCAGGTCGATACCTCGGATGGATTCCTAACTGTTGACATCAATTGGACTGGCCTCCACGCAGTCTTGCCAATTAGGGTAATTAAAATTCTCCTATATTTGGGCAAAAAATTAGAAATTTTTGTTTATAAATCCGTACCTATACGTCCGAGTGCAAGTCAACTTGCGCCAATCGAACATTTGTTCTTACTTAACAAACAAAAGTACAGATCGTTACAATGGGTTAATTAGGGGACGCACGTAAAATTCGTATTTAGGTTCTAGCCCTTGATTTTTCTAGTTTTTCCTTACTTTTCTGTTTACCGTAATATAGTTTTGATAATTAGAAGCTTTGTTCCTTAAATATCACCATAATACTTGTAGGATATATTAGTGGTGTACCAATGTGTAATTTAAGATAGTTTGCGTCTGTCTGGTTGCAGTGTTGCCAGCTACAGAATATTTTAATTCCAGATTTTAGGGGGAAATTTTGGAAAAAAATATATGTTTTGTCTCTATTATTTCACTCTTGTTGGCTGTATCGGAACAAACGTACCAGTATCTGGAAGTCTCGTCTTTGCTCTACACAACGCACTATAGAAAGTTTCAATAGAATAATTAAGGGAAGTACAGTTGAGGTTTACAGTGGACCTTGTTCTCCAATTGGAAAGATAACTGTGTTTTTTTTTAAGGTAGAATGAGATATTTCTTATTGACATGCTTACTTTATTAGATATCGTCACAAAACTTGTCGGATATATTAAATGGATACCAAAACTTCTTTTAAGATAGTTTGTGTGTGTCTGATAGTAGTGTTGCTAGCTACAAAAAATTTTAATTCCAGATTTAAGGGGCAAATTTTCGGAAAAATTCCCTTTTTTATTTCTATTATTTCCTTCTTGTTGGCTACATTCGAACAAATGTACCAGTGTCTAACAGCCTCATCCTTAGCCTACACAGCGCGCCATAAAAGTTTCACTAGAATAATTAGGGGAAGTACAATTGAGGTTTATAATAAACATGTTCTGGAAATGGTAAGAAAGTGGTGAATTTCTGAGGTAGAATGAGATTTTTTTTTAATTTCATGCTTACTTTGTTATATATCGCCATGATACTTGTAGGATATATTCTTTGAGTACTACGGTTTATTTCCAGATAGTTTTTGTCTGTCTGATGGCAGCGTTTCCAGCCAAAACAATTAATTCCCACTATTAGGTGAAAAATTCGGAAAATTTCCCTTTTCCACTCTATTATTACCCTCTTACTGGCTACCTTGAAACAAACATACCACTACCTGAAAACTTCCTCTTTTCCCTACAGAACGAACCATAAAAAGTTTCAATAGGATAATTAGAGAAGCTGTACCCCGGCATATTTGATTTTTGCCTCTGAGGCGTAAAAAGTGTCAAAATTTGATGTGTATGACAGAATTTTTTCTTTCTCTCTTTGAATGGAAGCCAGCGACTTCAGGATTTCACTGTACCTTGTCAACACACCAAAGATTTGTTTAGGTGACTTGAACCCATATAGCAGCAGTGGTGCTAGATACAAAAAATTTTTGAAATTCGGTTAGGGAATTTTTGTAAATTTTCACCCCTACATTTCCCTCAATAATTTCCCACCCGTTGGTAACACTTCAATGCAACTTACACCAAAAAGTAGCCACATCCATTTTCTTAAAAACAAGGCCTTAACCATATCAATGGAATGAATAGTTTTTGAGCAATAAGTCACTAACTGGAAATGTAGGAAAACGCCAAAAATGGCCTGGGACCGAAAGGAATAATCACACAATTTTGCTCGTATAGGTTCAAAGAAACAAACGATTTGTAAGTTATGACGGCTTCGACTCAAGTTCTGTTGATTATTTCAATAATCTGCAACATAAATCAATAAATAATAGTTGCCAGAAAAAAAACAAACTTTTGAGAAAAAACATGAAAAAGAACGATGTTTTTTATTGAAATAAAACTTCACAGAAAAAAAACCGTTTTTTTACAACACTAGGTATACAGACGAACCAGGCTGTGACATCATTCAAACCTAGGTCTGGAATTGGGGGGAAATGCATTCTCGAAGGAAAATAACACAATAACGCCGAGAGGGTCGTAACTTGACACTTGGGGATTGGCAAGATTTATACGTCATTGGATAGCACACGGCAAGTCCATAATACAGATCTATTTATACCGCCGTTTTGGGCTCTGGGCTGAATGCGGGCAAATGGTTCAAAACAACATGTCCCAAGGAAATGTTCCGTATAATTGATGTACCCTGGAGAGTTATGGTGTGCATCATGGAAACAAATCATCGTGTAGTGCACACAGGCGAAATATTTCGTCCGTTGCACTAGCCAGTCGGGAGGATACAGTGTTCAATTTCGTTGATCCCGTAGTGTCGGAGGTCTGGGAGGGGAGAGGCCACCTTAAGAAGCAACATCCCAACTACCGACAAAGAGCTTCCAAACACACATCCTGTGCGGACACCAAGGTCAAGATCTGGGAAGAGCCCCAGACCTCTTACAAAACGGATGCAGGAAACATTGGTAGAGCATGGTTGCCTCGTTCCACATCTCGAAGAATTCTATGGAAGCAAAATGAAAACAGTTGTTTCTCCCGACCGATTAGTGCCATTGACTCAATATTTTGGCTGTGTGCACCACTCGCTGATGTGTTTTTATGATGAACAACACAACTCTCCAGGGCTAACGGCACTGTCCAGCAATTTTACCGCCAATTCCACTGGAATATGTGTTTTTTCACATTCATTTCAATGCAACTTTTGATGACATTTTGACATGACATTCTGCCGCCGTGTTGCATAGAGTGATCGTAGCGAATCGGGACTTGTTGTAGCTTCTTTCCTTTTACAAGAGCTTTCAAGCGATATAATACATGATCCCTCTTATCATTTGACAATTTTCAGTTGGACCCCGTCTGGGACCCTGGGCGAAACTTTTTACTTCGATCTGTTGTCCATTGAACATCATGTGACACTGGATTTTCAGTTTTTTTTCCGTCTGGCTGCCCGTTACAGATTTATAGGGATGCCCATATTGGTTTCAATGCGACTTTTGATGACATTTTGACCCGCCGCCATTTTGTATAGGGTGATCGTAGAGAATTGGGACTTGTTGTTACTTTTTTCATTTTGCAAGTGTTTTCAAGCGATATACCAGTTGTCCCTACTTTCCATTTAACAAGTTTGAGTTGGACCCTGTCTGGGACCCTGCGGGGGACCCTGGGACGAAACTTTACTTCGCTCTGTTGTTCTTTGGAACTAATGGGATACGTGTATCTCAGTTTGTACATATCTCAGACCGTTTTCGATTTAAAGGCCTGGTACGGACTAACGGAATCACCCTACCACGTAAGTCTTAAAATTAAACATTATCCCGACGAGAAATGGTTGGTTAGATTGTCTTGTAGCGTATATAGTAACCACCATTTAAAATATAGCTATCAATTTATATTATACATAATGTTTTACGTTACATTTGAGCCCAGAGTCCGTGTAAGTTTTAAAAAATGTCAAAATGATCCAATCACATTAAATCAGGCACGACAAACTATATCACTATTACCTTTAGTCTCCAAAACTTAATTATTTATACTTTTCTTTTTCGGTTGTCGTAGCAACGTTTTTAAACAAGCAACTATCTGCTGTTACGATAACTATAAACGCAAATTACACCTATAAAACCAACATATATTTTAACTATCGAGATAAAACCTTATTTCTTTCTATTTAGAATAAACAATATTTATATTCATTTTTCTTCTTCTACACGACATATTCTATATTTTTATGCGCCTTGCCTAAAACCAAGGTATAAAAACTGAAGAAATTGCAAAATAAATATACAATATCGTTGTATAAATGACTCCTGACGAGGGCTTCTTAAATTGGTTATTTTTTAAGAAAGAATCCTGGACTGTTACATAATTTTGCATATAAGGTTATATTACTTTTCGAATAGCCCTCGTATATATAAATTACAATACATGTATATTCATTTCTTTTTATCTCATTCTTATATTCATTTAACAATTAATTCTATTTTATTGTATAAAATTATCAACGAAGAGGACTAATTCAAAAAATGTGATCAATTTATTTATTATTTAGGTCCAAAAATATATTCTTTAAATCAATATTATGGGAGGTCATTGAAGAATCAACTCAGTATGTACTGACATACTATATAACTTATTTCTTCCATTTGCACAAAATTAACATAGCTTTGATAAACAACATTTGTATCAATGCATAGATGTAAATAGCATAGAATTCAGAAGAAGTACGAATTACGAAGAAATTATCCGAAGTGAAATAAAACAAAACTTGATCAATATCATTATCAGGAACAATACAAATAAAGAAATTATTATATTAAGAATCAGCAAAGTTTATGTAGGTTAGAATACGGTATAACATGTTTTATTTATTCAAGTATATTTATCATAACTTTTAGTAAACGATATTCGTATTCATATCACAGCGTGCTGAAATCCATCATTTTTATTATTTTTTATAGAATTCAAACAAAGTACGAATGACAAATGAAATTATAATTGTATCCAAAGTGTAAATAAACAAAAACCCATTGAATATATTTTCTAGCACGCCACAATATTAGCTTAAGTCACATTGCCAAAGGGTTCGGTTAAGTTACATTGTACGCTACAATCTTGAGTACAGTTCTGTCTATGATTTGCTTCAACGGTACTCGGATTTCTATTTTGAGAATTTCTGCCACTTATGAATCTATTGTGAAATCCATTTCGTGTAAAATTACATTTATTGTTCGCTTGATTCTTGAATTATTACGATTATTGTTCCTGTTTCTCCTAAAATTAGATTCAGTTCGATTACCGGTAAAATTAGGTTCAGTTCTATTATCGTTGCCATGGAATTTGTTATTACTTCTCACATTAAAATCTCTTTCTTCTCTGACACTGATATTGCGAACAGGTACACAGCTAGCTTGATTACGATTAGCATAGGCTTGATTTCGATTACTTTGACATTCAAAATTTTGCACTATCATAATCTGGTGATTGAAATTAACGCATTCTGCAGAAATCAACATTTGTTGCAACTTAAAAGGTAACAAGATTCGGATTGATGCTATTATTCTTGATTCCTGTTGCTTTGGATTAATTAACTTCAATTCATTATATACGGATGTCATAAAATCAGTTAGGTTCTTATCAATTTTGGGATTAAACTCTCTGTTTCGAACCAAAGCGTCTCGATTTGCCAACATGAAATCGTTCTTGAAATTAGAAATAAACAATTTTTAAAATCTAAATAATTACGTAAATTGCTTTGAACTATTCTGAACACGGTGGTAATAAAAAATGAGGCAGAATTTTCAACAATTTAGATCGGTCTACTCCCATTAAATCACACTATTCCTCGAATTTTTCTAGGAAAGTACTGGCCGGTATGTCATCTGATCTTCCGCTAAATTTTGTCAGGAATCTGATTTCACTAAATCGAAAATGATTATTTTTACCAGTATGCTTACGATGTTTGGAATTTACGTAGATGTTTTTCCGGCGCTGAGAGAAGCGATTTCGTCTACCATCTCTCTCTAGATTAGCTACACTATCTTCCTTTTCGGAATACCCTTCGGATGATTACTATCCCTACTCCTCTGTATTCATATGGTATGGGTTCAATATTAATAGCCGGAACTCGATCATCACTTGCCGTACCAAATTTTTCTTTAATGGCATTTACTTCCTCTTGTAATTCCCGTATCAGATTGGTATACTCATTCACTAAAGTTTCCACCACCTCTACCGAACTTTGTATGTCAGTGAATGGATGTAAAATCTGTTCCATTTTATAATCGGTTTGTGCTCATTTTGAATGTATTTGTTGGTTTATTCTTTCCAATTTACTGCCCATTTTAGTATCCATTTGCTTAGTTATTTGCTCAAATTTTACATCCATTCGTTGTTCTAATTGTTCCATCTTTTGTTGTGTTACATGTGATATTTGCTCCAGCTTGGTATCTATAGTTTGTTGTGTTAGAAGTGACATTTTTTCGAGCTTGGTGTCTACTTTTTTTTTTTTTTTGCTGTTGCTGTGTTATTTGGTGGGACATTTGCTGACCAAGCTGTCTTATAAGATCAGCCACGTTCGTTGAAGAGTTCATACCTGGTAACTCTACATCACCGCCTTCCTCATTCATATTTTCATTTCCAGCCACTCATTTCTATGTTTCTATAGATTCTTTTCCCACTTCTGAGTAAAGTTTACTCCGTGTTGTACTCTATGCTGAGACAGCTTTACTTTTCTTGAAACTAATATCAATACTCCTGGTCGGTAAACCACCATCTAAAATGTAACGTCCTGGGCGAGAAAACACCATCTAAAATGTAACGATTAATTTAGATTATACATATATTTTTACGTTACATTCCAGCCCACAGTTCGTGTAATTTTTAATTACGTTAACACGGTCAAAATACATTAAATCAGGCACGACAAATTATATCACTATTACCTTTATTCTCCAAAACTTCATTAATTATACTTTTCTTTTACAGTTGTCCTAGCAACGTTTTTAAACAAGCAACTATCTGCTGTTATGATAACTATAAATGCAGATTACACCCAGGCCCGTACTGGGATACTAATAAAGGTGGTGGACAAGTCTACTAAAAGGGCGCCCATACAAACGGGAAAATATATTGCTTTAGTATTAACGTAAATAGCTAATTTGTAGAAACCTCTAATAGAAATCCTCTTTACTAGAGAAAAAAATTTAGTTCCCGTAATAACATTTCTGTCAAATAAAAAGAAGCTAAACATGTCAACAACTTAATATAGCGCTATGGCCTATGAACACAGGAGGTTCAGTGTCGCGTTTACAAAATCTCTCTATTGATTTCTGTCCTTAGTCAGCTGGAACCAGTTTCTATTTTATATTCCAACCTCTGGAACAACCATTTTAATATTGTCCTTTCATCTGCGCCTCGGTCTTCATAGTGGTCGTTTTTCTATTTCGATTTCCAGTTAGAACCTTGAAAGCGTTTCTAATTTCTTCCATTCTGGCCACATGACCTGACCATTTGAGCAACCTAGACTTGATGAACGTAACAATGTTTGATAAACATATAAATTATGCACTTCCTCATTATGAAGTTTTCACCATTCCCCATTCCCGTTCCTCTTGGAGTCCAAATATCTAAGAATCTTGATTTCAAATACTTTGTCTGCGATTTTCCCTCAGAGTCAGTGATCATGTTTTGCAACCTTACAGAACAACAGGCATGATTATCGTCTTATATTTTAAGCTACAAATTCCTGAACAGAATTTACGACAACAAAAATTTTTAACTGAATAATAACACGAAATCCCTGCTTTCAGTTGACATCAAATTTCTTAGTGATTATAGTTTTGGTCTATTAATAATGATCCTAGCTATTTGAAAGTATCCACTTTGTCCAAAGTAAATATTATTTAGTATTTTAACGCGTCCATAAAATACAGTATTAAGATCTCGACAAACTTCCATGTATTTAGTTTTCTCTGCATTTACTTCTAAACCCATATCCCTGCAAGTATTAATCAAGATTTCTGCTTTTGTTTCTATTGTTCTATCATCCCTTTTTAAATTTACATCATCAGCATACGCCATGACCTGGTAAATACAATTCAGCTCTAGCACCTGATTGCTGTCTTTGATTGTCCTTATCGTGCTCTCCAGAACAAAGTTAAATAAGGACGAGAACGCATCTCCTAGTTTCAGGCCATTCTCGACTTGAAAGCTCGTGGAAAAAATTTCCTACCCGGACTTTACTTTGGGATTCATTTAAACATATCTTAGCTAATCTACCCTTTTTGGTATTCCAAATTCTGTAAGCATGGTTGTACAATGCTTCCCTCCTACCCGAGTCTAAAGTCAATAATTGATATGCCAGGATATATTCCCATATCTTTTCAAGTATTAGTCGAATGGTAAATATCTGGTCGGTAGTTGATTGATTCTATCTAAATACTCAATGTCGAATAAAGGTAATAATCAATGTCCGAAAACGAAGAGATTATATTTAAAGAAATTAGAAGAGAGCCAGGTAAGAGAGGAATACCAGATTGAAGTTTCGAATAGATTCTCGGCTTTAGAAGATTCGGAGTGCACCAGAAGATTGAGGATATCTGGATTGAAATGAGAGATAGCATTAAAATTTCAGCAAAAGAAAAATTGGGACACGCGGAAATACGTAGGAACAAACCATGGTTCGACCAGGAATGCATTAAACTAGCAGAGAACAGAAAACAGCAAAATTACGCTAGCTACAAAATCCGAATGAAATTACACTAAATTTCTCAGATATCAGGCGGAAAACTTCCAAAACTTTTAGAACAAAGAAGTGCAATTTTCTGAAAGCTAAAATTAAGGAACTTGCAGATAATAGTAAAAAGAAAATCATCCGGGATATGTATAAGGGGATCAGCGAATTTAAGAAAGACTATCAACTGCGTGCTTATATATTAAAGAAATCTGACGGTAGAGTTCTCACTGATACAGATAGCATCTTTAATAGATGGAAAAAAATTCTTTTCGATCTGCTTAACACGCAACCAAAAACTAGTGTACGTGGAGAAAAGGAGATACACGCAGCAGAACCGTATATTCCAGATCCCAACCGAATAGAATTAGAAACCGCTATAAAGAAATTAAAGAAACACAAATCTCCTGGTGTAGATGAAATTCCGGCTGAGTTAATTTTAGCTGGAGGCAAAAAATTGTGGAACATGATACACAAACTCATTCTCCTTATCTGGAACAAGGGAGAATTGCCACAAGAGTGGAAACAATCAATCATTGTTCCAATTCACAAGAAAGGCGACAAAACTGACTGTAATAATTATCGAGGCATTTCTTTTCTGTCAACATCCTATAAAATACTTTTAAATATTCTATTAGAAAGATTTACCCCATACGCAGATGAAATTATTGGAGATTATCAGTAAGGATTTAGACGAAGTCGATCAACTATCGACCAAATATTTACCATTCGCCAAATACTCGAAAAAAAGTGGGAATACAATACCCCGGTACGTCAACTATTTATTGATTTTAGAAAGGCGTACGACTTGTTTACGAGAGAAACATTATATAACGTTCTTACAGAACTTGGAATTCCGAGAAAGCTAATTAGATTAATTAAGATATGTTTAAATGAATCCCAAAGTAAAGTCCGGGTAGGAAAATTTCTGTCCACGAGCTTTTACGTCGAAAATGGCCTCAAACAAGGAGATGCGTTGTCGCCAATATTATTTAACTTTGTGCTGGAATACGCTATAAGCAAAATCAACGATAGCAACCAGGGCCTAGAGTTGAACGGTATTCACCAGGTTATGACATATGCTGATGATATAAATTTAATAGAGGATGATATAGAAGAACAATAGAAAAACTGCAGAGATCTTATTGAACGCTTACAGGGATATGGGTTTAGAAGTAAATGTAGAGAAAACTAAATACATGGAAGTGCGTAGGGACCATAATACAGCAAATTATAGATGCGTTAAAATATTAAATGATACTTTTGATAAAATGAATAGTTTCAAATATCTAGGATCAATATTAACAGACGAAAATCATATACACTCGGGTTACTATTAGGTTCAAAATCTCTTGTCGTCGCGAATTCTGTCGAGGAATTTGAAGCTTAAAATATACAAAACGATAATCATGGCTGTTGTCCTTTATGGTTGCGAAACATGGTCACTTACTCTGAAGGAAGAACATAGACTGAAGGTATTTGAGAACAAGATCCTGATACGAATATTCGGAACCAGGAGGAACGGGAATGTGGAATGGCGGAAACTTCATAACGAGGAACTACATAATTTATATGGTTTACCCAACATTGCTAGGGTCGTGAAGTCTAGGAGGCTTATGTGGGCGGGTCATGTAGCTAGAATGGAAGAAAGTAGAAACGCTTTCAAAATCTTGACTGGAAGACAAATCGGAAAACGACCATTAGGAATACCTCGGCGCAGATGGGAGGACAATTTAAAGATGGATCTCGCAGAGATAGGAATACAAAGTGGAAACTGGATGCAGTTAGCTAAGGATAGAATTCAATAGAGAGCTTTGGTGAACGCGACATTGAACTGCGGGTTCCATAGGCCATAGAGTTAGTTAGTTTTAGTTAGTTGGTTTTTTTTATGAGTAGAACCATAGCTGTGAAGTCGTGATAGTTTTGCCAACGTTTAAGGATAGACCTATATGAATTACTATTTTAATCTGGGATGTAGAAGCACACACGCATATCTCATTTCAGTTTAGTGTGTTGTGTTTGATACTATTTTGTTTTCCACTAGAGCGAAACTGCTTAAACACTGTGCTTCGCCCATTATTTTCGTACTTCAATGATAAAATTCTTGTTCGTGGTCCCATAGTTTGGTTTAACTGGTTCGAATCGTGTACTGTGTGTATTCTTCTACATCCAAGATTCATGTAGGCCTATCCTCAAACGTTGGCAACACTGTACACCAAGATTTTACAGGTATGTTTCTACTCATAATTCGATTTTCTAGATATTATAATTTGTGTTCCGTGCCATTTAACAAAACATTATTTTGTGCTCCGTTGGCAACACTGCATTGCGTTTGGTGTTATTGAGTATATCTGTGGGTACAATGTTTGCTTACTATACTGTCGTGTAAATGTAATTTTGATTACTTTAAATATTTTGAAGTTCATTCTGTGTCAATGTATCTTTTGCATTGTTATCTTCACATGATCCTAGATCTTTCTTCTTCTGTATCTTCTGTGTTTTTTGGGTGTCGGCCCGCGAAACTTTGGATTTCTCACTCTTGTTTACTCCTTTATCGAATGCATATTGTTTGATTGGGCAATGCAACTATCAATATAAGATTTTTCTTGTGAGGAGGGATTTTGATTTGCTTTGTTAGATTCCAAATTAACCTAACTTTGTTAAGTCCAACCATCTGTTTACTATCATTATTGCTGGAATATGAACTTGTTCTCCAATCCCATTTGCACAGGACTTTTCTTCACATTTTGTTTCAATATGCAATTATATATCCATTCTTCCATTGTGCTATCAATTAAGTGCAGGTTTTCAGTTCCATTTGCGGATATACAGGCCCATATTATAACTGAATCGCCTTCGCATTTCACGCCTCCGTAGAAACTGTGTTACATTTTTCATTGGTGGTATTAGACTTCCACCACACTCGATGCACTAGATTCGAACCAAGTTGATTGAGTTTTGTCTAATCCTACCAAATTTCCTGATTCCAAAATGTTTGGAGCTGTCCACATATTGTTGTGCAAACCGCAGCCTTGCGACATGATTCTTGTCAATAATATAGGGTTTATTTTGAGGTATCCGACAGTGAAAATGATTTTTCCATTAAACACAGCTAATTGTTTGATTGCTAACTGCTAACCTGACACCTCTTCAACCAACAGACGAACTTTCGGTACTTTTCTTCGTGGGCTTTTTTGAAACTGTCTAATGATGAAACGTTCTAAGCGTTCGTCAACTAGTTTATCTTACCAAGGAGTGTTGTCTATTTTGCCTTTATATTTGAACTTTTCTACAACGTACTGCAGAATAGTATGAAGTCTGTTCATTGTAGCACCAATTTCTCGTAATAATTTGTGCGTAAGGCAAGTTGGACAAATATTTCCTTCTTGCTAGTTCTCAGCTCTTTCCTCTTGATCATTTTCACGGCTCCAAGTGCACAGTCTCGTCTTTAGTTACTGAGCAGTTTGGAAGAGTAGTGTTATGCTTACCTGTGAGCTGTTTCTACCTTGTTGAAGTATGTGCAACAAGTTCCAGGTAGATGCATGAATAGGATTGTTACATGGGAAAATACATTTGTTTGTTTTGCTCGCTTAAATTTCTAAAAAAAAAAAAAAAAAAGGAATTTCTGTGTACTTTTAACGGTCCTGGCTTTGTTTAGGTTACTTTCCCACATGACACGTCGTGTAATACTTTTTGGTTGGAATATACCTCTGGTTTAGTAAACTCTTTTATATATATATATATATATATTACCTTTTTCGGTAAAAATCAATGGACGAAAATGGATGTTAAATTACCAGAAATGAAAACAATGAATGTTAAATAAATAAATAACAAACATGATCAAGAACCTTTAATATAATGTTCTTTGTACTAAATAACTGAGTTTAAGATCTGTTACGACTTAACATGTTAGCTAAACGTTTCCAAGGAATTCTGGAAATCAACAAAAATACATTTCAGCTGTATGCTATCTTCAGTTCTGTGTGCGAAATCTATTCACAATTCAGAGATGATACCAGATGAAACCATATAATAACTTACAACAGATACTAAAAATCAAAGCCCAGTAGAAAACAAAGAAAATGAGGTTGATGTAATTTACTAATCAAAACATATTTTATTTTAAATCAAATTCAGTACATATTTTTTTCTTTCGTTCGTTTTTATAGCTGTTAAAATCTTTGAATCATAACAAATTATAATTTTTATGTATTTAATTTAACTGTAGGATATCGCAATTCATTGTGGGATGTTTTTCCTTGTTTCCAGTAACTTCTTCTAGCTTCATCACATAACATCCGAGTGCAAAATGGAAATCCACTTTTTCCACAGACACAAGTGTTGCAATCTTCCTTCCATACTTCATCAGGTGTGCATTGTTTTGCAGCTTAAATTTAAAGAAATATAATCATCATAGATATATTTGAAAAATAAAAGGAATATCACATCAAAATAAAGATGGTAGAGTTGCTCGACCAAGGGATAGTATATACGTACCTGCAGACAAAGCACCTACAGTTCTCTCTTGAATTTCTTAGGTATATCTTTTATTCTGTTCAAATCATTTATTAAAGAATGATTATGTTTTTCCATGAAGTAGTTGCGTACGGCGTGAAATAAGTTAACGAGAAAAAAATTTCTGTTTTCCCTTTATAAAAGTGATTTTTTGTTTTCGACATTTGGATCTATGTTTCCTCTGTACAGAAAGGGAAGAAGCAATGTTTACCCCATTACAAGTAGGGGTAAATATTGCAGTACCCTTAATAGTCTACTGTTTAATTATGATGATTTTAATTTACTGTATCATGCACATCTTTTCTAGAATTCAAAAGAATAGGGCGATAACTACACCAATGGACTTATACCTTGACTTACCAAGGCATATTGCTTTCAATGTAATGACTATTTATTGTAATGTTTTTAAGAATATATTTAATTTTGAAACCAAAATTTGTAGATCCATATTCATTGCATATTAAGTTTTTAAATGCATACGTCGCTTGTTATTAAACTATTTTACGAAGGAAAAATTCCAATTGTAATTAAAAAAAGGAAGCAGTTATGATTTCTGGATTCTATTTTATATCGTTTGGTTTATAAGAAACAAATTAAATAATCGATTATCATTAAATTTAATATATTTCCTAGATGCAACAATTCCTGTTCCTTAGTATATACTCAGTATGCACAGAGAGCGAAATGATCTTCCTGGCAAAAAATTCTGTAGTATTGTTCTAATTGCTGCAAAACACTTGTAAATTTTACCTTTTAAGGCTGAAATATCTAGTAATCAGTTAGTGTTGTATTTGACCTTGCACGAATAGACTCATTCCACTAAGCAAAATTACGAAAAAAAAATGCTTCTTGGTTGAGCATCTTTCTACTCCATTACGAGTAGGGGTAAACTCAGTTCATGTAAAGAGCCATGGAAGGTATTAGGAGGGCACCCTGAAATAAGAGGTGGTACAGATATTGAGTGCTATACTAATTGGCCGGAATAAAATGATGTATTATGTCATGAATGAATATCGATTACTATAGATGTCTCATATTATATAAGTAACCACATATAATTTGAACAATAACATAATTAAGACATAATTTTGAAATTTGAGTTCAAATAAAAGTGCTGTTTCAGTTTGATGTTTGATTACGAAACACAGCCGCGGTGTTCGGGCAATATGATATAATTTCATATCACCCAAGTTCACACTGCCTTGAAAACGTATTACTAAAAACATTCACAAGATAAATGAATTATTTTGTGTATTATTCCAGAAAATAATGTAAATTACATTTTATTCTTATTAAAAAGATTGTTTAAGAGAGCACCATGAATTGGAAAGAGCTAAGATGACACTAGAAGAGGCCAAGGGGTTTGATATTCCCCTGCTAACATCCTCGTCCCCCGACTACCCACAGACATATATTGTAGTATAAATCAAGCAATGTAATACTATTATCTCCGATACGCAGAAAATATTTGCGTTCTTCTGCTTGCTCCCCAAGAAATTGAAACTAGCATCGTCACTGGAAAAATCTCATTTCGTTTATTCATTTGCCTGACTAACCATTTAACCCGTTATCACGTGTTCAGTGCGCAAAGAGAAAATTCGTATTATACGACTTTATGTCTTCCAGAACAGCCGGTCGAAAATGTGTAACAGCTTTTCAGGGCTGCCATTCTGAGTGAGCTTTTTCCTGGGTTTATATCATTAGCACCAATGCTGCAATAGAATCTAGCATACAGATGCCAGCTCTTCCTTCCTTTCCCGTTCATTTATTCTTTCTCGATGCCCTGGATAATTGTTTGTCGAGGGACGTCATCCACTATACGTGACGAGTTAAAGATGCCCGTAATACTCCTCAATATGGACAAATAAAACTAAATTAATGACTTCCAGAACATCAGATGACCCTGCGAAATGAAGTATCGACCGTCGTGTAATATTATTAATACATTGATTATTATTGGTAATGTGTTGAGCAAAGTGGATTGCAGTGAGGAGAAAAGCTTCTTTTTTGTATATAAAAGAAAACTGCATCAAAATTGCATTAGATTATGGTGGTCATCATTGTTTTATATGTGTCTACACCAATATTGACTGATCCGACACGAAAATAAATGTTTACCATTATTTAGTCATCCAGAAAACTGGCCACACTATAGAAATTTAGGATTAACTCGAATTGCGATTTAAAGAGAGTACTGTAGTTGCAAATAGAATTGGTGATTACTGTCTTCTAAGAAAGTGTCACGCGTTTCGATTTACAATTACATGTATAAGCATTATGCTGTATTTATAATTTTGTACAATAAAATACAGTGTTCAAAACAGAGACAATGCAGCGTTCAATATGCACGGCAGTTCCGCGAAAAAATAAAATCTGGCCTGCATTGCAGTAAGCATATTATCCACGAAGAGTTTGGGGTAAATTCGAGGCTTTGTAAAAACGATTCTGTTCACGGTAGAAACATGAAATTCACAATTTAAGGAGATATCCGAAAAATGTACTCATATACGAAATCTTACATTACTACCTTTAACCATATTCGAGTACTGGACGCCTAAAATGTGCAGTTTTCAGGCTCACTGGCTCAATGACTCACTCATCAAATTGATTAGGTACTTGCCAATGAGATAGAGACGTGAGACTTTGCATAAAGGTACTCTATAACGACTTGATTATGGAAAAAGTCCGAAATCTGAGGAATGTGCAATTGGAAATTTTTTATGGGCAAAAAACTGTTCTTAGCCAATCAACAAATCGTTTTACTTACTCATTCATCAAATTGATTAGGTACTTCCCAACGAGATAGAGACGTGAAACTTTGGATAAAGGCACTCCATAATGGCTTGAGTATGGAAAGAGTCCGACATCTGAGGAATGTGCTATGGGAAGTTTTTATAGGCAAAAAACTGCCCTTAGCCAAGCAAGAAATTGTTTCACTCACTCATCACATTCATTATATACTTTCCAATGACACAGAGCAGGCACGTAGCCAGGATTTCGCAATAGGGGGGTCCGTGACGAAATACTGTGGTTATCACACCAGGGGCTCGATCATTTTAAACTATTTTACTGGCAACATATATTATTTCGTTTAGCAGGATTTCGTAAGGGGGGGGATGACATGAAATATTGTGGTTACACACCAGGAGATCAATGAATCTAAACTATTTTACTGGCAACATATTCATATTGGTTTGTTAGGATAATAAAATGAGGATATGTTAGTAATTATTTTAATAAAAACTATGAAGAAATCTTGAGTAACAGAATATAAAAAATATTGAAAAAGATATAGTCTACCCAGGTCATTCGAACTCGGTTCTTTTTGTCTTCTTTCTATTTTTTCTTATCCTCGTTTAATGCCGTCAAGTATAGGAACGAAATCTCTTTCGAGAGTAAAGACATCCTATAAAATGGATTAGTGTTGCCGCGAAATTTTAATGGCTCATATTATTGGTGATTCTTGACATTTCTTAAGTTCTACCTGAGAGTCTATCTTATCCAACTGGTTTGTCGATCGTCATTTGTAGTTCATAGGATTAGCATGGAGATAGATGGAATTCGGAATGTCCATTACAATAATATTAATTTTTAATTTGACTCCTCCGTTGCTCTCACACAAAGCTCCTCATAAGAAAGAGTAACCAAACGCTTGGTGTAGCTTTATATTTCTGACGGTGATTCATCTTTTTCTCATTTCTTTTTGTTTCATACTTCGTTAAAAATTTTCATTTCTGGATCCGAAGGGGGGTCCGGACCCCCAGGAACCACCCCTTGGCTACGTGCCTGCACAGAGACGTGAAACTCTGCACGTAGGTACCTTATAATGACTTCAGTATGGAGAATGTCCAAAATCTGAGAAATGTACTATAGCAAATTTTATATGGGCAAAAAAATGTCCTGAGCCAAACTAGAAATCGTTTCACTCAGTCACTTATCAAATTGATCAGGTACTTTCCAATGGGATATAGACGTGAAACTTTACATAAACTTACACTATAATGACTTGAGTCTGGAAAAAGGTCAAAATGTAAAGAATGTGCTATGGGAATTTTTATAGCCAAAAAACTGTCCTTAGCTACGCAAGAAATCGTTTCACTCACTTACTCATCAAATTGGTTAGGAACTTTCCATTGAGATAGAGACGTGAAACTTTGAATAAAGGTAACTCATAATGACTTGAGTATGGAAAAAGTCCGAGATCTGAGGAATGTACTATAGCAATTTTTTATGGGCAAAAAACTGTTCTTAGCTACACAAGAAATCGTTTCACTCACTCATCAAATTGATTAGGTACTTCCCAATGAGATATAGACGTGAAACTTTACATAAACGTATCCTATAATGACTTGAGTCTGGAAAAAGGTCGAAATATAAAGAATGTGCTATGGAAATTTTTTACAGGCAAAAAACTGTCCTTAGAAAAGCAAGAAATCGTTTCAATCACTCACTCAACAAGTTGATTAGATACTTCGAAATGGGATTGAGACGTGAAACTGCATAAAGGTACTTTATAATGACTTCAGTACGGAAAAGGTCCGAAATGTGAGGAATGTGCTATAGGAGTTTTTTAAGGGCGAAAAACTTTCCTTAGCCAAGCACAAATCGGTTCATTCTCTCACTCATCAAATTGATTAGGTACTTCGCAATGAGATATAGACGTGAAACTTTGCATAGTGGCATCGTATAATGACTCGAGTACAGAAAAAGTCCAGAATGTGATTAATGTGCTAGGAGAATTTTTTATGGGCGAGAAACTTTACTAAGCCAAACATAAATATGTTCGTCCCCTCACTCGTCTTTTTTATTACGTGCTTTCCAATGCGATAGAGACGTGAAACTTTGTATAAAGGTAACTTAAAATGGTTTAAGTGTGAACAAATTCCGAAATGTGAGGAATGTGCTGTGGGAATTTTTTCATGGGCGAAAAACTGTCCTTAGCAAAGCAGAAAGCGGCTCATTCATCACTCATCACATTGATTTGCTAGTTCCCAATGAGATAGTGACGTGAAGCTGTGCATAAAGTTGCCTTATACTGACGTGGTTGTGAAATAGGTCCGTAAAGTGAGGAATGTGCTATGGGAAATTCTTCTGGATGAAAACTGTCCTTAGCAAAATAGAAATCGGTTCACTCGTTCACGCAGCACATTGATTTACTAGTTTCCAATGAGATAGACACATGAAACTCTGCGTAAAGGTACCTTATAATGAATTGAGTGTGAAAAAAGTCCGAAATGTGAGGAATGTTCTATGGAAAAATTTAATGGGGGAATGTCCTTAGTCAAGCAGAAATCGGTTCAATTACTCACTCATCACATTGATTTGGTACTTCCCAATGAGATAAGACGTGAAACTCTGCATAAAGGTATCTTATATTCACCTGAGTATGGAAAAAGTCCCAAATTGGCGAATGTGCTATGGGAAATTTCTTATAGGCGAAAAATTGTCCGAAGCTATTAGGTACCTCCCAATGAGCTGAAGATGTGAATGTCTGCAGAAAGGTAGCTTATAATGGTTTGAATACGAAAAATGCCCGAAATTTAAGGAATGTGCTGTGGAATTTTCTATGGGCGAAAAACTGTAGTTTTTAAACAGAGATCGGTTCATTCACTCACTCATCATTGATTAGGTGTTTCCAAATGAGATAGAGATTTGAAACTCTGCATAATGGTACCTACCTTAAGGAATGTACTATGGATATTTTTAAGGGTGAGAAACAGCCCATAACCATTAGGTACTTCTTAATGAGATACAGATGCGAAACTCTTCATAAAGGTATCTTATAACGGCTTGAGAATGAAACTTGAGGAATTTGATATGGAAAATTTTTCATTGGCAAGAAAAAAAAAGAACTGTCCTCAGAATCAGAAATCGGGAACGATTGCGTTATTCAACACATCGTGTACATAGTGATAATGTTGTCAATCGTCCCAGTGGTCGAGTTAGTGCCCTTCTCTCTGGTCTATTGGCTATCACTTGCGCCTTTGGTGTATGGGATCCCGGATTCGATTCCCGGTAGAAGAGCCTTTGGAATCTTAACTCTTCTCGATGTTTCTGTGTTCACGTCCCTGTTGTTCTAGGTTAATAGAGAAACGAGCTAAGGTCACTGAGAGAAATCCGTTATCCGGACTTCGGTATAGTGTACAAATATACGGGATCCTTATGTTTACTACAGAAATCAATACTTAAAATACGTTATCCATACGCTAAATACGTACTGCCCTCTTTTCCGCTTAGATGTTACACAATGTCGTTGCAGGAGGTTTGACATCTAACAGTCTTCCGTACTTTACGTACATCAGCTATAAGTTACATATGGCCATCTGTATGTGAGATCCTAACCGTCTGCATACAGTTCCTTCGTCCGTGCGGAAATATGTTTAAAATATACTTTTTCAGTTAAATGTTTAGTGCATGTTAAGTCCAAAAACTACAGGATTTACAGATGTGACCTACGTTTTCACGTACGCCACATACATTTTTTCCCAGTGTGCGAGTAAAATGAGTGAAAGCTAATAATAAGTAGTTGAGCAAGTTAATGAGGCATGTTCTGTGAATCAGTTAACTTTTAAAAAGGTGCGCTAAGACACGTACATGCTGCCGTAAATTTCGTGGCTGGGAACAAAGACCGGGAAAGCCAGTATTTTGTCTTTTTTCGGTGAATATTTTCCTTTATTGCAGTCATTGGTATTAAATAGATATTGAAATTAATTGGATAAGTAAGAGAATGTAGAAGTGGGGATATTTAGAATTAATGAAGTTTTCGAAGAAATGAGAAATCCAATTGTTCGAATTTATGTGAGACTAGCAACAAATTGTAACCGATTTTGTAAATATATTAGTGCCACGAGTTATATTATAGTTACCATAGTCGTTATGTCAAAATGTTCTTGATGCGTCGTGTCTCTATCTGTGAACAATGTGCGAATCTCTTACGTATCAGCCTTTTCATCAACAGTGAATTTCGTGCCTTTGCTGTTCATATTTCCTAACTTTGCCCTCCTGGGGGTTCGCCCCCACACCCTCGCCTTTGCTCGGCCTACTTCCTCACACCTCTTAAGCTTACAATTCCCGAATTTCAAGTTTCTTTACCTATTTCAACTATCTAAAAGATTAGATTTTGTATCCCAGGAAATCCCCTATTTAAATAACATGGGGATTTCTTCATCTCCTTTAGACTCCTTAAAAATTAAAAATATTCATTTTTAGCAATTTTCCTGTAGGTTAGTAACGGGAAGCTACAATCATGTCAAATTTCATCATTCTAATTCTACCGGAAGTGTCTAACTATTTTGAGGTGTAGAGGACGTCCAATATAAATAACATGGAAAAGGTGTTTCTGTTCCCCATAAAACTACTCTACAGTTGGAAATTTTTATTTTTACTAATTTACTTAGGTAATACTAACGAAACGTTGAAGCATACCGAGTTTCACGTTTGTATTCCAATTTCAAGTACCTAAAATATGAGATTATAAGTCCAAAAAAGACCCATTTAAACAGCATGGGGAATTTCTTCATCTCCCTTTTAGACTCCCTAAAAATTAAAAATGTTCACTCTTGTCAATTTTTCTCTCGGTTACTCCCGAAAAGCTACAATCTTGTCAAATTTAATCATTGTAGCCGTAAAGTAAGTGCCCTATAATTTTGAGGTGTAAAAGGTATCCTTTATAAATAACATGGGAAAGATTTTTCAGTTCCCCATAAAACCACACTAAAGTTGTAATTGTTTATTTTTACTGATTTACTTAGATAACAACGAAGTTGGCACGAGGTGTCAAGGAAAATGATGTTACAAAACCTTAGGGATACTGGTGGTAGGCGTGGTGGGTTAGGGACCATCACCTGGTTCGAAACCCAGACAAGGGAAACTTATATTCCTCCACGAAGTGTCAACGTAAATGATGTTGACGAGCTTTAGAGATGGTATTTGTGAGCGTGGTGTATTTGGGGGTCACCACTAGGCTTAGGGCTGAAACGTCGCGGCCGTGAAACTAGGAACAGACATCTTAGTGTATTCGAATGTGTTAGACACCTCGCGCCAAGTTCCAGTGTTCGTTTCAGATGCAGTGGCCAAGGAACTTGGCTGATCCATTCTCATCTCAACACTTTTTGAGGCTGACGAACTTGGCTGCACTTTTTGCACCTCTTGTGTTTCTGTTCATATTAATAAATACAGCGATCTAAAGCACAAAGAGCATAGCAACAGCAGAAACGAATATTTGCTATATCCTGAATATGAGTTTGATTGCTCTAAAAAAACCATAAACGCATAATATGGATGGAAAATTAACTGCCTGTTTAATAGTTAATCTAATTATTCTTTGCAAGAATAATTGAATTTATTACTTTGGTGACATGTTACTTTATTGAAGTGATAAATGTCTTAGTTGCATCAAATTAGTCTTAGTTTCTACGAACGATGTTGCAGCACATTCAATACCTGAATCTGCATTATGTTTATCCTTCCAGAAACAAATGTAACCATCGCAAAAGCTCTATTGACATTAAATTCTGTCATCGTGATGATAAGCATATTTTACCTCTTCCAAATTCAAATATTTAAATGTGCAATTCAGATCAGACGTTTATCTCCAAAGCTCCTGACATGCGTCACTTCAAGTAAGTACACACTAACTAGTGGCAATAACATTGGTAATAACACTTGAGGCTCTAGACTAGAGATCTCCAAACGTTTTAGCCTAAGTACCCAACAGACTTCACCAGTAAGTCTCAAGGTCCAAGATACTGTAGCACCAGCGTCTCTTGTGACGATCAACGGAATCACCCAAAACGCAATTATGCTTCATTTCTCGAAGTACATAGTGTTATTGGCGAGTAGCAGTACTAAAAATGTTAGTAAGACTTCTGTTCGTAATCGTTTGGCTAGAATATTCGAATCTTTTCGAGTATTTTTGAACATGTTCTACTCATCGAGGACGCGTGACATAAACATGGGAGACAACCAAGAGTTGGGCAGTTCCACATTTTGAGTTCGAAAAGGCAAGTACGATCTGAAAAGCGAAATATAGTGTGTTTTTGATTAGGCCTATAGTTTCTTAGTGAAAATACATTGTGTTTAATTATGAGTAGTTGAAACCAGTATATTCAGAAGCCTGGCTTGTACTGGTATTAATTAAGATTGGTATTACTTTAATTTGAATTTGCGTGATTTTGTGTGGATTTTTATAAATATGAAAATGAAACGAAAGATAGATAGTGATTGTAGAACACTTAAACAATGGGGATATCAATATTTCGTAGTTGAGTCAAGTAGGGAAAGTAAGGCAACGTTTGTAATTTGAAACAAAACAATATTAGTTCTTAAATAATACAATATACTAAAACGTCATTATGAGATTAAACATTCTCAGGCGTGATAGTTTCTGTGTGTCTTATTCAATAATGAAATATGGGAACCATTCTTTGAAAGCGAATTAATTAAGGATTGCTTGACTGTAGTAGCGAAAAAAAGTATGCCCAGTAAAAGATAGTTCATTTAAGAACTGTTAGTCAACAAGAGTATTTAGAAAATATATTAACTCAATTGTCCGTCAAAAAAATACACTCAAAATGTTTCTCTTTGGCCCTGGATGAGTCAACAGATGTTTGAGATATTGCTCAGATGTTACTTGTTATTCAAGGGATAGATAAAATTTATGAAGTGTATGAAGAGCTTATTGCCATTCATACTATTCCTCTGGAGGCATGGCCTCTAGAGAAGATATTTCTAAAGGAGTTGAAAATATTGTTCGAAAGGTACTTCAATGGGGAAGAAGAAGGTGTATCACTATTGACGGTAGCAAGTTCACATATGGGAAAAATAAAATGTCATTGCTATGGTATCAAAAGTTGTAGAAAATGATAGTGGTTCAAAACCATTAATCATATACGACTTCTATTCAACTTGATTGCGCCGCTCTTCGCCCTGTGTACTTTCTTATAATTATCCTCTGCAGCTTCAATTGTATGCGATGTCATCGGTGCATATGTCTGTACCTTATACTAGATGATTTTTCTCTTTACATTTTAACATCATCAACAAATTCTACTTTCACTTCCTTCTCTTTTAAGCGCTTACCAAGAATTGAGCACCCTTTTCATTACCTAAGTAAAACATTCTACATCTTTCACTATTCAAAACCTCATTACCTTCTCATCTGATTTCACACAAAAAACTACACAACCTAGATTATTTTCTTTCCTTTTCTCTTTAAGATTTTCTAATTTTCCTCCCTGTAAAATGGTACGTAATTTCCATGTCCCTATCCTTAACCTTTTGCTCTTTCATGTCTTTCTTCCCTATCAATCTTCCACACATTCTTACTTTCTCGTCCCATAGTCCTTTCCCAAGCCTTTCTACTCCCGAAGATCGGAATGGGGGATATTTTCCCTCCGAAACTATATTCTCACTGCTAAACATCATTGTACGTGTTTTCTCTTTCTGTTGTCGGCAAATTACGGAAGAGTAGAGTGGTGGTTTTCCGTTGCCTTCCACTCTAAAATACCCCAGTCGTTACTGTGACTACGCCTGGAACTAATGTCCAAGTTGCCGTACCAATCACTACGATTTCTGGCAGCTTGGGAATTAGAGAATTGCTGCCTTTTCCCAGAGCACTCTCGTTTGCTTACTCCATTTGGATCTATTCGGTTGCGGTGGTTCTTCTGGTAGTGAAATGCTGCCGAATACACATATTTGCGTATGAACACATAAATCGATATATATATAGAGAGATACCATTAGATTACGAAGTTCCCTATGAACATTATCTCAGTAAATGAGAGTTCTGACCTCTTTAGCAAGGGTTATGATTAGAGCCACGGATGATTTTATGATAGACAATATTCAATCCAGGACAGTTTCCCATAGATTTCATGTTTCCCTCTGACGATTCTTTTAGCTTGTTTTAGTGCAAGGATAAATGCAGGACATTCATTCCAAAATATCTATTTCATATAATTTCTGTAGTATCCCACAGAGAGGCGATTGCAACGTATAAAACTATAAGAATATACATATATTCAAGAATTTATTTAAAATAATATTGGGGAATCGAAATATTATACTTAATCTTGATCAGAACCTTAATGTTTATATTATACGTTGTCATTAGCTTTCTTAATATTGACGAAGTTCAATTTATCTTACAAGCATTGTACAGAACAAGGCAGGATCAGATCTTACTCAAACTTCGCCCAGAGGAAAAAGCATACAAAAAAAAACGCAAAATGCCAAATTGGAGCTGCCCCCATACAGAAACACCGGAGATATGCTCCGTAACATAACACATAACACGACAATATTATATAGGGTAACTACACTTTTATGTCGAAAATGAAAAGGACGAGGAGCACCGGAATGATGTCAAGATATCTGATATGTTATAATACTGACTTGACGACCATCTTGAAAGCCGCTATCGTGAAGATATCGTAAGGTATTGAATCTGGAAGGAGGGCGTAGGAAATATCAATGGCGGGTAAAATTGAAACCTAAAACCAATGCCCCAATCTCTGATAACATATCAAGTATGGTATGGAAGTGAATAGGCATTCATGCAAGCAAAGGATGGAAAAACAATTGAAGTTCTGTTGTTAACGCGATCAAACAGAAAAGTAATCCGTAACACATGCATGACACGACAAAGAAACACCTACAAAGAAAGAAAAAGAAATCCGTGTTAGTTGGAATGCTTCACACACACACACACACACACATATATATATATATGTTTGTGTGTATATATGTGTGTGTAAGTATATAATGGACAACCGGAATAAAAGAAAGGTGTAAATAAGACAAGGTTGTGTTTTCGGGAACATGCAAGACACTGCTAGACAAATATGCAGACAGGCACCATTTTCATATGACAATGCGTGTGGTCTCAAGATTGCACTTATTGTTGAACATATCGGCAGTAGTGGTAGTGAGTAAAAAAATGAGTGACACACAGCTCCCTAAAAGACCAAGAAGATTTGTTTACTGAAAGTTCAGGATACCCGCATGTACAACACTCACGCTGTTATAGATTTAAACAAAAGCCAGTTGTGTTGTAATAGAAAGCAACGTCTTCTGCTAATTCAACTAGTCAATGTGAAATTGTGGACAATAACATTCGTTATGTGCCAGTGATCTACCGACATGCTGTTCCACAACAGTTTGTCTTTTGTAGTTTATGTAGTCTCCAAACGACCGTTAGTATCGCGGGTTGCAACTGTGGTACTCACTGTCCCAAACGGATTTAAAATATCCTCGAAAGTCATCGTGTGTCAAGGCGGGTGCACTTCCACGCACATACACTTTTACAGTTACCTGTCGCCCACCCCTGCCGTGGTGTCTTTCACTATTATTCTCTCCTTCGCACACACATTTGTTTTGACCGAGTCCTTTACACTTCGTCCCGCCCACAGCAGTACATATATGTTTATCGCGGTTACATCATTCGTTTTCGTTTTCCATTTTACTTTACATTCATATGTAAGACACTCAGCTTTCCATTTCAATACCTTACGCTATATACAAGACTGCGGCTTTCAAGATGGCCGCGATGTCAGTATTATAGCATATCAGATATCTTGATATAATCCCGGTG
Organism: Thermobia domestica; assembly: GCF_964235325.1. NCBI lineage: Eukaryota > Metazoa > Arthropoda > Insecta > Zygentoma > Lepismatidae > Thermobia > Thermobia domestica. Next base: position 113,273,337 of record NC_137463.1, on the reverse strand, counting down.
CTCCCCGTCTTTTCCGTTTTCGACATAAACGGGTATCTTGCAACATTTCCTTTGTCATATTGTTTCGTGGTGCGTTATGTAGCAGAGCATATCTCTGATGTTTCTGGATGGGGGAAGCTCAAATGTGGCACTTTTTCTTCTTTTGTATTATGTGTTCTCTGGGCGAAGTTTGAGTCGAATCTGATCCTGACTTGTTCTGTGCATTGCTTGTTAGCTGTGTGTTTGTATGGCAATATGTGTATTTATTCTATTAGATTGTGGCCAGCAGACCGCAATTTGTCCTCGAGGTCTGTTTTTGTGATCGTCTCAGACTGAACATTAAAAGAAAAAGAAAAAAATAAAGTTCAAGTGAATTTTGTATAGCACACTATAGTTGATAATATCAGCTAGATGTGGATTAAATAAGTAGTCGAATACCGCATTTAATAAATTAAATAACATGCAAATTCCAATATTGTATACAGTAGATGTATTGTAGTATATAATGTAATATATATACGTATAATACTACAAACGTTTAAAAATATAGAAAAAACATAACAAATTTACTTTCTAGTAGACAAGAGTAGATTGGTTAATAACATTCTGACTAATAGTAGTGTTCACCAATTTAAAAAAAAAAGTTTAAGAAGTGCTATTCTAACTGTAAGCAAAAGAATTGACATGAAAATGTTGAACTAAAATTGGCTCAAGAGCAAAGTGAGTTGGATATAGAATCAATTCAAAGTCCGTAACTCTATCAGAAGTCAACCAGTTACTTCTATTAAGACGCACGGCAAAACGCTAGCCAAGTTCTCTGACTGGAGTACGTAGTGTGTATATCACAAGAGACAATTCTCGAACATCCATAGCTTCGCTTCCCATGAAGATAGGCCAAAAAAAATTTTCTCGGTCACTAACCTTTACCAAGTTAGGCACTTTATACAATTCCATTTATTTATCTCGAATCATTTACGAGATGGAAGGCGATGAAATACTCAAAAAAACTTAAATTTTGATATTCACTCATCAAACTTATGTGGCATTTCCTATAGACATGGAAACTTGAAATTTGGCACAAAAGTACGACTTGTGATAATTATAAGTACAGAAAAAAAAACGAAAAGTGGTAATTTTCCTCTCCATGGGAGGGAACGAGGGGACAAGGACAAAATTTATATAGTTAGGCCCGAAACCAATAGGATGATTCCTGTACACATAAATGTTTGAATTTTGGCACAAATGTAACGTTAGTGATGCAAAAGCTTTTGGGTCAATCCATATGAAGTGGTCCAGAGGTGGTTGCTCGACCATCTCAGAAAATGATAAAACTTAGAGTGTGACGAACCTTGTGTATGGGAAGGTCAATAACATCATTCATGTTGTCATATGTACAAGTGTTCCTGATTGGCGGCCATCTTTGTTGTTGGTGGAGTGGCATTTTTTTGCATTTGCCAGCGTTTACAAAACTACAGTTGCTCAAGACGTGCATATCAGACGAACTCCAAACAAAAACGAATGTTTAGAAGAGAGACTGAGGTACACGGAGAACATATACTATTGCTTTTAAATAAATAAGCAGGGTTGGAAACCAATACATAAAATCACTAGAAAAAGTACAGAAAATTACAAATTTAAAGGGGCTGTATATTAGGAATGGTATGAAGTAAGGTATTCATAAGTATTGTGCTGAATACTATTGCATGTAAAGAGTCTGCAGAAATATCCACAGCTTTGATACTACTGGCACCATAGATTTATGGGTGTCCGAAAGTTGATGTTTGTGCTTTTGATGCCATGTTTGGAGCGTAATATCTCAGGAGAGCAAAGTTCTAAAAATTGCTGGTTAGGCTACAAAAAATTCTGTATGTGAATAAACTACTGCAAAAAATCATGACTGATATTACATGGATAAAAAAGTGAGAACATAGTAAAAACGCGAAGAAAGGACACGCGTGACGATGGTCGTAGCATGGAAAAAAGTAAATGTTTTGATATATTTCATGCTGTCTCAAAAACTAAGCATGGTTCAACAATTAGGCCCGCTTTTTTGTGTTCAGTTGTGTAAAAGCTTGAGAGTGGCTTTTGTTCCATCTTTCTAGCTCCATGATCATTGCCACGATCTTAGCCGAAATAAGAGGTCCACTTGTTTTTATTAGTGTATTACTATACATTTGATAAACCAATACATATTTATCAAGTTCAGAGGGGGGAGAATTGCACCCTCCTGTCTAGCCCAAATGACACCCCTGGAACATCTCTTTGCAATTATTGACAAGAAATGAAATTAATCATTGAATAACACTTATTTCTGTCAGTGGAATTTAGGGCTTTGTTCACACATTAAAGACTTTGGGAAGCACAAATCCTACTGCCGTGACTATTAATTTCCATAGATTTCAGAAGGAGCATCTTTCTAGCTTGCAGTCTTTGAAGAAGCCAAAGAATGCAAAAAAGACATTTATGAAGCTATAACATTTTGTGACAATTGTTTTTATTCTGGCTCTAAAAAGGCATTTCAGAAGAAACGAATGAAAGAAACGGTTTTAGCTTTAAAATTTGTCAACTTGGTTCCTGTTTTCTCCGTCTAAATGTAAAGAGCATATTACGTCACACACTATTTTAGACAAGGAGAGGTGAAGAAGGGGCTGGTGAGTTGGATTGAATAACAGGAGGAAGTAGTCGATGGAGAAGTGTGTTTCTGAATGTATGAGCAAACTTGGCAAGAGTTTGTTATTAATTTGTACTTAAAATTTTTGTAACGATTTCTAAGCCGAGAGGTATAAGTGCACAGAGAGGTATAAATTTGGCACATTTGTAATGCAAGTAAAGGGAGCAATACGAAAACGAAATGTCTCACCTTCAAATGGGGAAATCAGGTACAAAGCCAAAATTACTTCACTGGACTCCAATCCTATATGGTACTTCATGCACACAAATTATTATGGAATTTCCCTCGCCCAAGTGAGGGATTAAAAGGCGACGCCTAAATCACAAATTAACGTCACATATAAATCACTTGTGAAGAGTTACAGTATTCCTTTCTATAAACGTGAAAACTTTCATATCTAAGTCACTCACAAATATTAGTTCAAACGCATGCAATAGGATGTTTGTTCGAAACAAAAAAATTCAAATTCAACATAAAAGTATGTATTTGTGTAAGTAAACATAAAATTTATAAAAGTGTCAACTTTCTTAGTTCAGGGAGAATAATGGGGGCGTCTGTGGAAAGCAATAAAAGCATACAGGACAGTTCCAATAAACAAGAAAATCTGGAACTTGGCAAGGAAAAATAAAGATTATATATTCATCACTATGACTACTTAATTTACTAACTAATGGTCTATCTGTGCTTTAGATACCAGGTACTAGGTACTAGGTAAGTACCTAGATACTACCTTGATAGTAGGTAAGTAATTGTAAATGATTTTAAAAAAGTATTTTTCCATCAAAAATATTAAAGGTAAAAAATAGTTTCAAGCTGTCGTGCATTTATCACTTTGTTGGTTTGGGAAAAGAATATAGATCTTAAATGGTGCCAAGTTCTATTGAAATTCGGAAATCAGAATATTATTTTTTGCAACTTTGGTGCTAAGAGGAACTTGCCAGGCTAAAGCCTCTCAAGGCGATACTGTATAGAATTTGTTTTCAGCACCAAAGTCGCAAAATTAACTTTCCTTCCAGGTTTCCATAGAATTTGGCAATGTTTCAGAATACTTACACAGAACCTTTCAATTTTGTCAAAGATAATATAAGTAATAGTTTGAAATATGGTGAATTTCAAAGTGAATTTGTATGTATGAGAGGTAAATTGTGAAACGAAGCCAAGTTCTATGGAAATGTGCAAGTTGGATAGTTACATTTGCAAACTTAGTGTTGAAAACAAGTTTTATACAACTATGGTGTCGAGAGGCTTTTGCCTGCGAAGTACTTCTTAGCACCAGAGTTGGAAATTTCATATTGCGATATCCAAATTTCAATAGACCTTGGCATCGTTTCAGATTTCTATTCGTTTTCAACTCCCAACAAAGGGATAAATGTAGAAGAACTTGGTTGTATTTCTTAGTTATGGTTTTAGTGGAATACATTTCTACACTATTAACCCTCTCAGTAGCTAGGTAGTTTTTGTAACGCGGATTACTAACGGGGTTATTTTGTGCCTACCTGTTAAGATCAAATATATTTCGCAAAAGAAACTAATTAGAAAGCCTCACGAAAATTTACACGGGTGGAAAAAATCATGATTTTTTTTAAAAAAAGTCATTTTTGTTGTTTTTTTAATTTAAATCGATTTTTTAATTTAAATCAAAGCTTTCTCCTCGTATAATACACTCGCGAACTGAAGAAAAAACATTAGGAATCAGTATTAAATGCTAATTATTTCATTTAAGTGAAAGTATTGGGATTGAATTTTGAATTGAGTTGAGTTGACTTTGAGTTTTACGTCCCGTTCAGTAGCGAGGCTATATGAGACGTGGACCTACTGATTAACGTGGAATCCGAACCACATGAGCTCCCGCCGGGAATGAATTTTGAATTAATCTCCATCGTTAAAATATATCAATCCCAAACAATGTAACTTAACCTTTTTAAATTATGGCCTTTTAAAGGTAAATTATAGACTTTCAGTCAAGCAGCAACAGCATCATCCCTATTTATCCTAGGATCATAGTTTGTACTTCGGTTTCTTCAGAATAGAAAGCCTTTGAAACAGTAAAATTTACATTTCCCTATCCTGTCCCTGAAGCGGGAAATAGGGATTTTTCTGAATATTTTTTTTTCAAATTTTGATCTTCTCTGGACTCCTCTGATCACGCACAAATCTCAAAATCAACTGGGAAATACTAAGGGGTGTACTAAATGTATGTACAAAATTTCAAGCTTCTATCTGGAATAGTAAGGACTGGAAAATATTTAACAGTGAGCTAAGAACATCCCCACAATCCCCCAAATGACCCGGATGTACTATAAAAATTTCCTAAGACATTCCTATCCGCTGTTTATCCTAGAATCATAATGTGTACACCATTCTATTCAGAATAACACAGATTTTCAAACTGAACCACTAAAATGTACCCATCGGGTATCTGAGGCAGGAAAATCACGTAAAAGGGATTTTTGTTACAAAATATCCCTCCTTTTTAAAACTTTACGCCCCTCTGGACCTCCCCTGCTTTAAGGTAGAGATCTTAAAGAAATCTTAAAAATACTAAGGGTGCACTAAATGTTTGTGCAAAATTTCAATCTTCTAGGTGCAAAAGTAAGCCCGTGAAAAATAATATCCCCAGTATACCCCAGATTCCCGTATAAAACAAGATCTCAGATAAAAATTTCCTGAGACATCCCTGTTTATCCTAGGATCATGGATCGTACATCATTCTATTCAGAATGGAACAGTCTTTCAAACGGTACGATCGTATGTCTCCATCGTGTATCTGAAGCGGGAAGAACGCAAAAGAGATATTTATTTGTTTATTTATTTATTTGTTTATTTTTTTACATTTTCTCCCTCTGGACCTCCAACCCTGTTTTCACGCAGAGATCTGAAAAATACTAGGAGGTGCACTGAATGTGTATGAAAATTTCAATCTTCTGAATGCAAAATATGCACAGAAAAAAATACTTTTAAGAAATATGAGGTCATCACACCCCAATCTTGAAGCAAAAAGATGTGAAAGGATATTTACCGTGTTCTGCAATGCCTCCAGTCTTGAAAAACAAAAGAACCCAAAGTAAAAATCTTTATTAATAAGCCTTATTTTTTAGTCGAATAATGAAGATTCTATCCTATTACCTAAAAATACGCGATATAATTTAAAAGGGTTAAGCATTAAGGAAGAGTACAGCAATGTTTATCAACATTACACTTTTTTCACAAAAATTACTGATAATTGGCACGGGCATATTTTTACAAAAATCGGAACTAGCTTGCGGCACGAAATACATATAAAATACATAAATTTCGGAGTTTTGAAGTCTAAAAGTTTATAATTTAAGTTATAAAATCTAAGAAGTTTCGGAGAGGAGATAGGACCCCTGTAAATATGCCCCTATTATCTGGGAACAAAGAAATAGACTCGCACACAAAAGAATCTTCGTCTTAAATGCCGATGATTTCCCTGGTGGAATAGTTAACGATTTAAAAACCCAATGTTACGAAGAGAAGAAATCAGGATTGTTCCGTTGCCATTCAAAACGGGATTTTCCCTAATTATCCTCTGCATGACACTTGTTTTCATACTATGCTGTACATACATTTGAGTCTCATTGAATTATGTTTATCATCTTCCATAGTCTAAATAACAGAACAGAAACGGAATTTTACTTATTTTCACTTTAAATTAATTTATTTCGGAATTTGATTTAAATCAACGATTTTATTTTAAATAATCAAGCGATTTAAATCTTGATTTAGATCGGATTTAAATCACACTGATTTAAATCAATGCACCCTGATACTAATACTACCAATAATAACACTATTGGACAAAATCCTTGAAGTTAGCTAAAATTACACTGTTTCGTATAATCAAGTAAAACTCTATTTATAAATTCGTAAACTAACTGTAATAGAGAGAAACACAAGACCATGTAATTTGAATAATAATAGTAGTAATAAGTAAGGTGTCATACCTTTAGGAATTAATACATTCCTTTGGCAAATATCTGTGCATTTCAAAAGGTTTCGTCGAAAGCATTCGCACTGAATACATCTGTTCTTCCAGTGTGGGCCCTTCTCGAAGCTACATGGGTTGGGTATTTCCTCCAGAAAGATATCACCTAAAATAGAAAAAAAATGAAGCATGTATGGTTTGAAAATTCTAATTTATTTTTAAACATATTTAAGAGCATTCGCAAAATGGTTATTAATAGTTCATTACTGATACTTCTGTCACATACTTAAGTAAGCATTATGATTTTATACAAGTAGCTTGAAATTAGTTAGACATGATGTCAGTGGCATTTAAATTTCGATACTGCGTATTCTTGTAAAAATTATTTTATTCTGATTCTAGCGCAGTATGACGTACGTTCACTCAAAAACTCTTCAAACAAATTACTTGATCAAAAAAACATGTTCAGGATAAATTCTTAGAAATCATAGAAATTATAAATGCATTTTCTTTTTTCTTTTTTATCTTCTGGTTTTCAGATCACAAACTGAGTGTTCATGTAGACTTGATAATTCCTTCTATTGTTTTGGAATTTAAATTAGCCAGTGAAAATGTTATAGCTTAGCTATAAATTCCTCCATATCGTTATATTTTTGTTATAAGACATAGTTTATGCTTTCTTTTAGGTTTCCCAGTAAAATTCATTGCCTGGAGTAAAAGAGTGAGAGGTTAGGTAGCGAATTCACTCATATAAAACCGAATTCACATTTCACGATAATCTTCTTACACTTTTCCAAATTTTCATGACAAATGCTCTGCGTTTTCTTGACAACTTCGAAATAGAGCGTTTACCTGATGTTAAAATCTTTCATAATGTGAGGGAATAAATTCATCAGAACTTCAGGATACTCTTCCAGCATAACCTTCGTCAAATAATAAATAAATAAATAAATAAATAAATAAATTAATAATAATAGTAATAATGGTGTGGCATGGATTTTAGGGGTTAAGAGGATGCTTTGTTTGTCCGCTATGAATCAAAGATAAGATTAAGAAATTGCTCAAATTAAAAAAAAATCGCAACCATCCTTTAGTTTCCACAGTACACATTAAACTTAGTTATTGCGAGCATAACCAAGGTTCTAACATTCGATTTAATTTGCACTTGCATGTGTATCTGCTCACTTAATTTTCATGTAATTCATCCAAATTTAAGAAATTATGAAATATGCTCACCAAGAGACATGGAAAATAAATCTGTTGTTTGAAGTTGAAATAATCAGGAACAGGTGGTATAATTGAGGAGATAAAGGACCCCGCACTTTTCTTATGGAAAGTGGCTTTCGGCTAATGTTGTTGAAACTTCGCTGGTTGATAGTTCTTAACATGTGGATCAAAAGTCTCAATGGGCACAAAGACCGAAATCCACTCCTTCCCCCCAAAAAACCGCCTCCAAGTAGCTGGGGGGGATTGAACTGATTTCAGCATGTATAACAATTTGTTGTTTTAATCAACTCAACAAGGACCCCAAACAACCACATGTTAGACTATCAAACTACCCCACTTGACACCGCCCTTTCCCCCCACATTCCCCCCCCCCCGCGAATTACCTTACGGATGTTCCATATTACTGTAGTTTATAGTTGCGCGTATGTGTTGAAATACCTACAGTTTTGGTCTCACCGACGATATAATGGGTTTCACGTATCGCTGATTACGAATCTCAGGTGAGAGTTCTAGAACTCAAGATGGATGATCAATATGGCGGATCAAAAACACGAAACTCCTGAATATAGCCACAAATAGCTGTTTACTAGGGTATTTTGGGTCGTTGGTTACGAATCTGAGGTCAAAATTCTTGAATCTGATATCTAATATTCTGTAAATGTCGTGCATGGCCTAAATACCACAAGACACTTGCAACGTGCGCACATGTACCTATTGTACGAGCACCGCTTTAACATGTACAGTAGTAACCTTGAATAACATTTTGATCATAATCCTGGTCATCTTCATCATTGGCTACATATGCTATGAAAACTTGATGCTTAGTTGCATTGCGGAACCTTGAGTAGAGACGTATGCGCAGGAATCCCGGTTCAGTTACGTTTTCGTCAAGCTGGAATTGCTCATCCTTATCTCGTATTAGTTTATCTTGGACGTAAGGGGATGAGAGATCTACTTGATATGTGCCTACAGTCAAATGTCGTAAGTAGTTTAAGTTAAGTACAGAGAAATCAATTAGGCCTTGATCATTCAGCGGTACCCATTGACCGTTCCCTCTAATAAGATTATCTACCTTCGCTCTTGCTTTAACAACGTTCGGCACGATTGACCTATTTCTCATTTCTCTAGCTAATTCAATGGTTGCGTCTTGCATGAAAATAACGGGATGGTATCTGTTCAAAATAGCTCCAGCTATGCGATAGAAACTATTCAGTTTCTTTGCATATTGCAGATTCAACGTCTGTGCTAGAAACTTAAAAACAGATCTTACATGCCCGTTTCTTGCCTCGAGTATCCATCGACTTTTAGTAACTAGTCGAGAAGTATTCGCTTCTTCTGTTGATAGTTGTCTTTCACGTGGTAGTAGGAATGCGGGCATTCTATGATCAATTCCTAAATATTCCAGTAAAGGAATTGCATCGCGGTATCTCTGTCTACTAACACAATGACCAGGATTATGATCAAAATGTTATTCAAGGTTACTACTGTACATGTCAAAGCGGTGCTCGTACATTAGATACATGTGCGCATGTTGCAAGTGTCTTGTGGTATTTAGGCCATGCACGACATTTACAGAATATTAGATATCCCGATGACTCATTGCTAAGTACCACATTAGATGCTGCAAACCGAAATGATGAAAATAATGAACAGATAATTGATGAATTATTTTAACACCGTTCAGCATTAAGATATCTGTGGTGGGTTTTGGTAAAGGGCAAGGGTGCAGAATAATTCTACATGGTGGCTGAAGTATCAAGGAATGTTGCGTACTTAAACAGCGATCTAAAAACACTCTAGTCTACTACGATTTGTGGCTTCGACGTTTTTATCCACCATATTGGATCTGCAATCTTGAATTCAAGAATTTTGACCTCAGATTCGTAACCAACGACCCAAAATACCCTAGTAAACAGCTATTTGTGGCTATATTCAGGAGTTTCGTGTTTTTGATCCGCCATATTGATCATCCATCTTGAGTTCTAGAACTCTCACCTGAGATTCGTAATCAGCGATACGTGAAACCCATTATATCGTCGGTGAGACCAAAACTGTAGGTATTTCAACACATACGCGCAACTATAAACTACAGTAATATGGAACATCCGTAAGGTAATTCGCGGGGGGGGGGAATGTGGGGGGAAAAGGGCGGTGTCAAGTGGGGTAGTTTGATAGTCTAACATGTGGTTGTTTGGGGTCCTTGTTGAGTTGATTAAAACAACAAATTGTTATACATGCTGAAATCAGTTCAATCCCCCCCAGCTACTTGGAGGCGGTTTTTTGGGGGGAAGGAGTGGATTTCGGTCTTTGTGCCCATTGAGACTTTTGATCCACATGTTAAGAACTATCAACCAGTGAAGTTTCAACAACATTAGCCGAAAGCCACTTTCCATAAGAAAAGTGCGGGGTCCTTTACCAGACTCTGAAGCGTTTCACTCACCATACGAAGTGTGTTAACAAAACACTTTCACTATAACTCATGTAAAAAATTCATAAGGACATAGTATGACTCATATTTACTTAAAACTTGAAGTGGTAGAGCGCTTACCTCTGGTATGTGGGGTCCCTGGTTTGATACCCGGTCAGGTAAGATTGTGGTGGACGACATCGTGTCTTTGGGTTCTCTTGAGATACTCCTGATCTCTCCCACATCATCATTCCACACTCTTCCATTATCATTCACTTACCTTAATTATTCGTTTCCCTTAGCCTGAAGGGTTTAATCGTTGGACGTTAAACTGAAAGACTGATACCAATTTATAAGCCACATGCAATTTTTGTGTTCTCAGTTAATAAAATAAAGCCTGTATGAATGAATATCGAAAAACACTATAAGGTTTTTTTCGCCAGAAAGTTTCAATAATTATGTAGTAGCTAATATTGAAGAAGAATTACCAACTTTCGTAGTAGTAGGTTTTAAACTAACAAGGAATGCTCCCCTACTTTCAAAGGGGTTTAGAAGACCCGAAATATGAAGTTAGTAATGTTGAAACAGTCACAACTTCAAATGTTCACTAAATTTTGAACTCTTTCAAATTGTAATTGATAATTACCATAAGTAACAAAATTATGGCGAAACAGGGTTAGCGTATTGGAATAATATAATGAGATAATATTTCAACTTGGAAGCAAATTATTTGATTTAAATTGATACTATGGAGTTATACAGAATGTTTTGTTTTCCCTTATGTGGACATTCTGAAAATATAATTACATGTATAAAATAAAATTACATGTATATTATATAAAGGATTACAAAAAAGAACTTTCCAATGTTAAATTGTTCCCACTGTACTGATCAGTTTGCAAAATTTGAAAGGAAAATTAAGTAAATCCCCCCAGATATGACCTGTATATATACCTGTATATATATGATATGACCTGTATATATACAGATATGACCTGTATATATATGATATATATATAAAGAATGCGCAAAATTTCCGGTCGCCAGGTCGCCATTGGCAACCGACTAGAAATTTAGAGCTGGCTACCAGTCTTTAGTAAAGAGAGTTTCTGCCTAAACTCACAAGGCTGCGCAGTTTCTGTTTCGCACGAAAATAAGTGTCACTGAGTGAGAGAAAGCACGGAAAGTGAAGTCTTCACAACAGACATAGAAAGTGAAGTCTTCACAACGTTGTAATTTGCACCCTCTTTTTCCACCCTCATTGACGTTGAATCAGACGCTGAAAAAGATTTACAGTGAAAACTTTATTACGAGATTCCCAATTTGCTTCCAATGGTTACATTTTGTGTAGTTTTAACTATGAATACTCCCTCATGTGAGAGAGGCTTCAGTATTCTCAACAGAGTTAAGACTGCCTACAGGAATTCACTAAAGACTGACATACTGGATGATTTGCTGACATTTTTCGTCGAGGAACCTTCATTTAAGGACTTGGATCCGAAAACTGCAATCAACAACTGGTATTTCAATGTATAGAGAGATATACACAAACGTGTAATCTTAAGGTAAGACATCTTTTTTTAACATTTATATTAACTGTCCAATTCAAATTGATTATCCTTAATCTAATTGTATGGTTTCGAAATGTTATGCCCTGACGTAATCTCTTTCTTGGTGAAACCAACTTCCCCGAGGGGGGAATTCTCATTATTTGTACGTGAGAGATACTGGTGATTATCATTTTTGGGTTGGGGAGTGCGTCTGACTTTGAAATGTTGCGCCCTGATATATATATATATATATATATATATATATATATATATATATATATATATATATATATATATCCTAACAGCACTATTACATAGCAGGGATATGCCTATCATGTTCCCTCAGGTATATGGGAATATGTCCAGTATATGCCTTATATACTTTTGAGAAAGAAATCACATGGATGGCAACTGATTGTCACAGTGTATGTCCGCCCCTAGACACATGCCTGACATGTATCTGGGGAATGTGCCTAGTATGTTCTAGATATGTTGTCCATGCTGTCAGCGTCAGTGAACCACAAACATACTCTCCCAAAATATGTTAAATCGCCTCTATGCGTAATGTGTTTACATTAAGGTGAGTCTAAGCAATACTTTAAACAAGTAAATAGAAAATGTAGGGCTACACTAAAATGGCCGCGAACCACCAACCATTGGATTTCTAGCCGCTTGCTCCTCCGACTCGGCCACAGAGACGATTCAGAGAACTTCGCGTGTACAGGGATAAATTATTGAGGTCTTGTCCCTTCGGTTAATCAGAGTGTTCCTTTAACCACAATAACCGTTTGAGGTCAGATAAAATCTGCTCGCCATGTAATTTTATAACAAATTGACGAGTGTCTTATTTACTTTATTTTATGGTTCCTCCATATTCACTTTCAAATGATAGGCGAAAGTTGCATTCTAATAAAGTTGATGCGTTTATTGCTTCTAGTACACCCGCTTAGAAAAAGCAAGAAATTCATAAAATGTGGGAGATGAATTTAGAACACCTAAATGATGAATGAATAGCACATCCTGTGCTGTTAGGGTATCTGAAAGAATATGTACCTAAAGGACGTACGTAGAACATGACAGATATATGTTCCAAGTGACGACATAAAAACAAGTGAGTGCGAAACTGAGCCAGGCTATATTTGTGGTACATAGTTGCAAATATCAATTAGGTGTAACAAGTACTTAAAACTGTAGGTAGCTGAGTACTTACTTAACACATGAATATCATATGTGCGAAGCGTCGGGTACCTAGAAAGTAGCTGGGACACCTAAATGGCACATGCCTAGCACATCTTGTGCTGTTACGGTATACAAGGTGTTTCAAAACAACACCGACAACGTTTGGGAGGTGATACCTGACACCAAAATAAAACAAAAAGTATAGACCAACTTGAATGCAGAAATGCTTCCATTCGGAGTTATAGGCTACAGAAAACATGGAAAATTCAAATTTAAAGGTCCATAGCTCTAAAACTGTTTGACCTACCATAGTCGGGTCAAGACTTCACTTAGGAACTAGTATGCGCCCTATCCAAATATCTTTGTTTCAGAAACCTTCGATACTTCCGCAACAATTTTTATAGAGGTACTTGGTGAGTACTTAAAATTATATGCCCGTAGCCAAGCTTCCTCTTTAAAAGCTGTTACGAAACTACCGCAGGGTTTTGAAACATGAATTTTCGGATAGCGCACATATTAGTTCCTAAGTGAAGTCTTGACATGACTGAAGTGTCTCATACCCTAACAGCACAAGATATGCTAGGTTTGTGCCAGTTAGGTGTCCCAGCTACTTTTTCTGTACCCGGCACTTGTTACTTATGGTATTCATGACTAAGTATGTACTTCAGGTACCTAAAGTTTTAGGTGCTTGTTACAATTAATTGATATTTGCGACCATATACCACAATCGTAGCATTTATATACCTGGCTAAGTTTCGCACTGTGATAGTCATTTGCCTTTTTGTCGTAACTTGGGACATAGGTGCATACTTTTTAAGATACTTATGAGACATAATTGACATCTGCAGCGACGCACGAATGACAGTCAGGTGTTTCCATTTGCCCATGCATAGTAACATGCAACGGTTTCTAGCGCTCTCTGCTCCATTTTCTGTCCTTCTAGTACAGAATCGCTTACAAAAAGGAGCAAAAATGCATCAAATATGGGAGATGAATTTAGAAGAAAGGATTGGCATATCTGATGAATAAAAAGTAAGATGAATCTTTCATACATATGTTAACAGTTAATTATTTAAGAAGCTAGGGATGAAGAATTGTATATTTTAGATGCCAATTGTCGGCGACCATTTGAAAGTGAATATCGAAGAACAATGAAATAAAGTAAAGAGACGCGCGTCATATTATTATAAAATTACATGGCGAACGGATTTGATCTAATTTCAAAAGGTTATCGTCGAATATACAGGGATACAAGAGAACTCTGATTAGTCACATTAAAATGACCCCAAGGATTTATCCCTCTGCAAGTGACGTTTTCTATATCAGCTTCGTGGCCAAGTCGGAAGAGCACGCGCCTAGTAGTCAAACACTAGGTAGTCGCGCCCACCCCCAGGTGTTTTTTTTTTTTACTTTTTTAAAATTGTTTTCTAGACTCACCTTAATGTAAACAAATTACGGATAAAGGCGATTTAACATATTTTGAGGGAGTAATTTTCGCTAACGGTATGGGGAAGAAGATACCTGGAACATACTAGGTAAGTTCCCTACGTACATATCAGGCATGTGTCTAGGGGCGGATATAGACCATGACTATCAATTGCCATCCATGTGATTTCTTTTTCACAGGTACGGAAGGCATATACTGGGCACATTTCAATGAACCTGAGGGAACATGATAGGCATATCCATGCTATGTAATTGTGCTGTTAGGTTAGTTTTGGAGCTATACACCTTTAAAGTTCAATATTTCATGATTTCTTCAGCCTATAACTCCGAAAGGAAGCATTTGTGCACTAAAGTTGATCTATCTTTTGTCTTATTTTGGTGTCAGAAATCACCTTCTAAACTCCTAACAGCACAAGATGTACTAGGCATGTGTCATTTAGGTGTCCTAGCTACTTTTTATACACAAGACACTTGGCACATGATATTAATGTGCTAAATATGTACTTCAACTACCTACCTTTTTAGGTACTTGTTACACCTAATTGATATTTGCAACTATGTACCACAATTATAGCATTTATATACGTGGCCCAGTTTCGCACTCTAACAATCATTTATTTTTGTCATCACTTGGGACATATATCTGTCATAATCTAGGTACGTTCTTTAGGTACACACTGTTTCAGATACCCTAACAGCACAAGATGTGCTAGGCATGCGCCATTTAGGTGTTCTAAATTCATGTCCCACATTTTATGCATTTGTTGCTTCTTTTTCTAAGTGATTGTGCACTAGAAGCAACAAACGCATCAACTTTATTAGATGGCAACTGTCGCCGATCATTTGAAAGTAAATATGGAAGAAAGAAAATAGACACTTGTCATTTTGTTAAAAAAAATAAAATGGCGAGCAGATATTATCTGATCCAAAACGATTATCTTGGAATATACGCGTTTAAAGGAGCACTCTGATTAGCCAAATTCAAAAGACGTCAACAATTTATCCCTCTACAAGCTACGTTTTTTTCTTCATCGAATTTGTGGCCAAGTCTGAAGAGCACGCGGCTAGTAATCCAAAGGTTGGTGCTTCGCGCCCAATGTGTAATTTTGTGGTTCATTGACGCTTATGGCATGGAGAACATACCTAGAACTTACCAGGCACGTTCCCTAGGTACATGTCAAGCATGTGCCTAGGTACGGACATAGACTGTGACTATCCCTTGCCATCCATATGATTTCTCTCTCAGAGGTACATAGGGCACATACTGTACACATTCCCATGTACCTGAGGGAACATGATAGATATATGTCTGCTATGTAATTGTGCTGTTAGGGACGTTGTTGGTGTTGTTGTGTTGGTATTGGTGTTGTATATATTCTAATGACTATTTTTTTTGAAAATCTTAATGTAATGAATGCAAATGAGACTTTGTCAATATGAGATCCTGTAAAAAAAACACAGAACAAATGGAATGATTAAATGATAGCGGGTATTTCTCGTTGCAGAAACAGTTCTTTAAAATCCATAATAGACTGTCAGAATAACAAAATATTTTGAGTAAAGTTTGAGGTATGATTTCGTTTTCGTAACATAAAACACAAGAAACTAATTCGGAAAGGATACTCTTACATGTTTTCAGAAGGGTGTTTCTAGATGTATTTTTCACTCATTTCATTCTAAGTATATTTTCCTAAATATAGTAAGGTTTTAAAAGTATTAGTTTTATGTTCTTTTTATATTTTCTCACTAAGGTGATGTAGTTACTAACGTGAATACATAGTAACAGTGTAGAACGGCATTGGATTATACTAGAGTAGAGTTATGAGTAGTTTCAATTTTATTTATCATTTACTTACGAATTAATAATGAAACTAAAAGCGATGTAAATAAAGTTTCGTTATGTGACCAGAACTTTAACTAATAATATAAAAGATAAATACATGGACATTCGTTGCACTCTATATAAATGTACTGTTCTTGCTACTACAATTTATTACACTCATAACACGATATTGTATGAGTAACTAAATTTTACACATGTAATAACATTTATATAACATGCTCTGTGTAAACAAGAGATAACAATTTAAACATATAGCAGACACATATTGAACTAACACAATAGCAATCAAGTACATTAGACAATACCAAACAAAAAGAGATAAGCAACTAATATGGACCATTACAACTGATACTGATAAAATAAGATTAAACGGACTGCATGATTATCCAAAAATGTTCCTACTACCCTAAGAGCACAATTACATAGCAGGTATACGTCTATCGTGTTTCCTCAGGTACATGGGAATGTGCCTAGTATGTATCTTATGTACCTCTGAGAGAGAAATCACATGGATGGCAAGTGATAATCACAGTCTATTTCTGTCCCTAGCCACATGCCTGACATTTATCTGGAGAACTTAACTAGTATATTGTAGGTTTGTTCTTGCCCATACCGTAAGCGAAAATTACTCCCTCAAAATATGTTAAATTGCCTTTATGCTTAATTTGTTTACATTAAGGTGAGTCTAAAAAACACTTTTAAAAAGTAAAAGAACAAAGAAAAACACCCATCTGTGAGGGCGAACCACCAACTCCTTCATTATTAGGCGCGTGCTCTTCCGCCTTGGCCACGGAGGCGATATAGAAAACGTCGCTTGTAGAGTGATAAATCCTTGGGGTCTTTTTAATCTGGCTTATCAGAGTTGTCTTGTAACCCTCTATATTGGACGATAACCGTTTGGGATCAGTTAAAATCCGCTCGCCACGTAATTTTATAACAAATTGAAGCGCGTCTCTTTACTTTATCTCATGGTTCTTCCATATTCACTTTCAAATGGTCGGCGACAGTTGCCATCGAAAAAAAAGCAATTCATTATCTTTAATAACTGTTTACATATGTATGAAAAATTCATCTTAATTTTTATTCATCAGTTATATCATTTCTTTCTTTTAAATTCATCTTGCAGAAAGCGCAAGAAACCATTGCATGTTACTGCGCATGGACAAATGCGAACAGCTGACTGTCATTTGTGCGTTGCTGCAGATATCAATTTCGTCTCATAAGTATCTGGAAAAGTATGCACCTAAAAGAAGTACGTCGAACGTGAAATATATATGTCCCAAGTGACGACACAGAGAGAAATGACTATCACAGTGCGAAACTGAGCCAAGTATATAAATGCTACATTTGTGGTAGAGTCGCAAGTATCAATTAGGGTAACAAGAACCTAAAACTTTAGGTAGCTGAAGTACATACTTAGCACATGAATACCATATGTGTCAAATGCTGGATACCTAAAAGTAGCTGGGACACCTAAATGACACATACGTAGAACATCTTGTGTTGTTAGGGTACCGATCTGATAAAATACCATTAATATTGTGGTAGGACTGTTAATCTTTTGTACAAGAAATAATTAGATAGCATAACTGTGGATTCAGACTTATAGGTCAACAGTGGGCAAATTATATATTCCATAGAAAAAGTAGAAATATGATGGTAAACCAAGAAAGGATAAATTCTTGATAAACCGAACATTTATGTAACTTAATGGGGTCCCTGAATATGTTTCTTTCTCTGAAAGGAAACAAAAGAGAAAAATACAGCCAATAGAATAACTTGGAATAATTCTGATATACTTCTGTCCCAAACAGATTGAAAGTTTGAAGAAAGAATGCTTCTATAAAACAATGGAAGTCGTAAAGTAGTAAGATGCCAATAAGAAAGGACTTTTGTAATTCTTGCGGAACGTATAACAGCCTTGAGCAAGAGAACGACTATTTTCCGTCTCTTACTTTCCCACGAGACGAGAAACTTTACGAGTGTCGTAGGCAACTCTATATATGTGTAAAGAAGCCTCACAAGTAAACCTTCCGTTTGGGTGAATCGAGTTGCTGACTGAGACACATATGAGAAAGTAGTACTAAATGTGGTCAGTATTTCAGTGAAGTTGTAGGTGCGAAGCTCCAGGGGTTTAGGAGATACAGCTACCAGAACATCACATGGAAGTACCTAATAGTCTTCATACAGTTGGAGGTAAAAGCCCTGTAAGACCTCTTGCAACGACAAAAGGTGAATAACAAATATATGGGTACATATTAGGACTAGGGGGAAGTCATATAGTAAGGGTATACCTGACAGCGGCCATCTTGAAATCCGCCATTTTGAATTAAGGTTAAGTTTTTAAAATAGGAATAGGGTCATGTGATACATGATTTAAGGCGCAAATTTAATCAGAAGAACAATGGTGACGTTAATTTTGATTTACGAGCAATTGGTAAACACTTACAGGGAAATTAAATATTGTTGCAGCATATGTATTAGTCCTTTACCCCACCTTGTAAATTTTGTGTTAATGATAATAATTAAATAAAAAGCAGGTGGATAAATATTAGGTCTATGGTAAGAGTTGCCTTGATGGCGGCCATGTTCAAATCCGCCATTTTGAATCAGACAAAAGTTTTAAACCAAACGCATAACATTGGCACCTTATTAATAGCAAATTTTACCATAAATCCAACGTGTCACTGTTATGCGTTTTGTTTAAAACTTTTGTCTGATTCAAAATGGCGGATTTGAACATGGCCGCCATCAAGGCAACTCTTACCATAGACCTAATATTTATCCACCTGCTTTTTATTTAATTATTATCACTAACTCAAAATTTACAAGGTGGGGTAAAGGACTAATACATATGCTGCAACAATATTTAATTTCCCTGTAAGTTTTTACCAATTACTTGTAAATCAAAATTAACGTCACCATTGTTCTTCTGATTAAATTTGCGCCTTAAATCATGTATCACATAACCCTATTCCTATTTTAAAAACTTAACCTTAATTCAAAATGGCGGATTTCAAGATGGCCGCCGTCAGGTATACCCTTACTATATGACTTCCCCCTAGTCCTAATATGTACCCATATATTTGTTATTCACCTTTTGTCGTTACAAGAGGTCTTACAGGGCTTTTACCTCCAACTGTATGAAGACTATTATGTACTTCCATGTGATGTTCTGGTAGCTGTATCTCCTAAACCCCTGGAGCTTCGCACCTACAACTTCACTGAAATACTGACCACATTTAGTACTACTTTCTCATATGTGTCTCAGTAAGCAACTCGATTCACCCAAACGTAAGGTTTACTTGTCAGTATCTCCATTAGCAGAATACAAACAACAATAGATAATAATTTCCTTAATTATCAGTTTATATTGACAAATTACCTAGATAACAATTTCTTCCAGGAAAATAAAAGCTATGAATCAATATTAGGAAAGAATACTATGCTTTGTAGCGGGACAGAAATTTGTCTTACGATTTTTCTCGAAACCTATTCACGCGGATCCACCTATGCTGTTTGATTCAACTGTATGTTGGATTCATATCCGCGTGGTGCCGGGTTGCTTCCGGTGTTTTCGGCATCCACCCAACGTCTTGAGGCAAAAATGGGGAGCCACGTGAATAAAAGACTTGACATCCACTAGGTCTAGAAAGCTCCCGATACGCCGGTTAGCGATAGGGCAATGCGGCGCACTGACCACGCGTTCGCCGTTAAGTTGGACATAGTTCCACCAGTCGCTAACAGATGGCGTGGAGCGACTCAGGCCCACAAAGTTTGGTTTTTGGTATGTGATCTATTGTCTGATACATACTTTATTTTCGAACAATATTTTAGGTCAACAGAAATTGAAATTTAAAAGTCAATGATAATATTCTTCTATATCTCACAAAGGGTACTATGTATTTGTCGTCCTGTTAATGTTAGAATGAAAAGATTAATGACGCTATATTTCCCTATTAGTTTTACATAAATGAATGACGTGATTTTCGTACAGCATCAATTTTAGATTTAAGAGTAAGTTCATTTTTTCTCGGAAACTACACGTGAAGTGTTACCTCATGCTTAACATTTTGGTCAGCTCAAGGAGAAAAATCAATTCCCGGCGCCTCCACCATGTAAAATTTCTTGGGTAGAGCAATAAAATATACTCGGGATTTGGACTTTTCCCTTCACCTTTTTATTATAAAAAGTTTATGTACACAAATTATAATAAGAAATTCCACTAATATTTAGGTAAGATTAGATAGGAGCCCGGTGACCAAGCGTCGTGAGAGGGGTGTAGATTAGGTATCTCTCTCTCGGTGACCGTGCGTCGTGAGAAAGAGGAAAGGAACCCGGTGACCAAGCGTCGTGGGTATATGGATGGGTACCTCTCGTTGACCAAGCGTCGTGAGAGGGGTTTTAGGTGTTTCGATCAATCCGGGAAGATTGATGTTGGTCGAGGCGTGCAGGTCCTTTTTATCCTATCTTGTCGGCTCCCTTCGTTGATTCTCGTCCTATCGACTGTTGGCGATGGTGATCGACTCCTCTTCGGGACCGTCGTCTGTTTGGTTTTATTTATTACTAACACAGGTAGTTCACACGTGGTTATTGCATGACGTGTAGACATGCAGAACCTTACAATATTTTGATCTTGTTAAACGCTACTTATATCCGAGAAAACGCACGAGCACGGTGTTTGTATAATTCACTTCTCTTTTAAGTATCATGTGGTTCGGATTCCACGTTAATCAGTAGGTCCACGTCTCACATAGCCTCGCTGCTGAAAGGGACGCTAAACTAAAATCAACTCAACTCAACTCAACTCTTTTAAGTATACAATTGAAAGTAAATCTAAAATAACAACAGAGAACTGTCTTTGAATAGACTGAACTGTTACTTGTATAAGCAGGCGACTTAGACTTGGTGGGACGTCACCTATGTTGAGCAGAACGTAAAGTGAATTTCTGTGGCAGCGTGTAAAGGAATATTAAGATGGTAATTTTTCTCAGCCTCCGCTACCCCGAAATAAGGAACCAAGTGACATGACGAAACAGGGATAAATCAATGCTGTTCATTAGAAGTTGCCCACCTCCTACGCCAAACAAACTCTGGTGTTGAATTCCTATGGAATAATGAAAGTGAAAACATATCTAACATAATCAACGCATCCGCAAAGTGATATAATTCAATCTTTCTAATTAAAAGGCCTTAATGCAGGTTCTATGGGTCGTCGAATGTCAATGACTGCGAAGAAAGTTTTATAAAATGATGGTTGTGTTCACGACTGCTTCAGAGAATTTAAAACATTACTTAGGTACACTTACGAAAGAAAGTATTCTTCAGTAGGCAAAATTCTTTTCTTAATAACTCAACAATAAATTAACCTATTATAGTAGCGATTTTGGCTAGTTATCAAATTATAACTACTTTATGAATAACAAAAAAGGATTCAAATTAATTAATTTGTTCCCGAGTTGTTGACAAAAGAAAATTTGTCAACTGTCAAATATTTTCTTTTCCGTGTGTACGTACACGATGATGCGTTTAAGGATGGAAATCTATGGCGGCAGACACCTATGCTGAAAGAAAGAATCATGTGTTTTGTGAAAGAATACATTACGAAATCTGAACTGTTGGATGAGCTTCCGGAACTTTCAAACTCAACGTCCTAGAAAATCGAATTACCCCACATATTTTACATTTAACGATTGCTTCAATTGCATTCCAAATGTTTTAAAACTCGCTGTTGCACAACGACCGAAATCCGTCTGTCATGAGGGTAGGTGAGGTCGACGTCTAATGAAGAACTTTGTCTTATCCCCGTTTCTCTATCCAACGTAGTTCTTCCTTCGTGACATAGTTAATAGAAATATCCCTCGTAAACAAGATGAATTACATTGTGGCAAATTTCAGAGAAGTTCGTATCGTAATGCATAATAATAATAATAGCTATTAGTATTATTCTTATAAAGAGGAGGTGAATAAATTCCCATAGTTTGACATAGTAGTTTCAAATAAGAATTAAGCTATGGAGGAAATAAAGCTAACATACTGATGTCGGAAAATATATTTTAGTAGTAATAAAGTTTATCGTGCCCACGAATGTCGAAATGATTAACAAGTAGCAGCATTTTTCATGGACACCACGTGAAGAGGTTTGGTTTGTCAAAGTGTACAAAAGTGAAAAATATTCGCTCTTGTTCTCACTCGACGTTCTTCACTTAAAACTTTCAGTGTAATGAATAAATATTTGAAACTAGAAAATACTGAAGTGTTTACATTTGTCGCATGGAAAGCCATTTAACTTTAATGTAGCGTTTATTCCACCGACAGGTAAGTAGTTTGCATCCTAGACACTATACTAACACGGTAATCCACAGGAGTGCTGGTAGTCTATTAAGCAATGTTGAAATCCATAATTTCTCCTACAGGAATATATGAGGAACCATTTCCTGATCGTCCATATCTTGGGGTAACCGGGATGGACAAAATAAATCATTATACTCGATTCTTAGGTTTTAAACCTCTATATCGTGGCTAGAGTTTGTGAAAATTCATTACGTAGATCTTGAAATTATGTTTCTTCCGAACAGGACGCAGAATATGAAATCTTTCAGTTTTACGTCTGACGGTTATGCAGGCTAGACTCGAGGAGACGGTGAGGATAAGAAATAAATCCAATGGTGGAGTGAATAAATTGGGAGCAAACAGGAGAATTCAGAAAAACCCTCGGACACGTTGTTTATCCCCTACAAAGTCCAATTGGCGCGAGCTGGGATCGAAGCAGGGACACCAGGCACCAGAGATGAACGCTCTAGCACTGAGCCACCGCGCCCCGACGAGCGTACGGACAGACAGAGTAAATATATAAGAAGTTTATAATAAACTGAACTCCTTAAAGTTAGTGAAAGCAAATGTTTTGCCGTCGTATCGATTAAGTGTAAAATTTTGACACTTACGTGGAAAACACGAAAAAAAAAGAACATCATCTGAAAAAAAAAATTGAAGAAAATATTCGTCACAGAATAAGGTGAACGAACTACTGAATTTAAAAAGTTACACAGTGCAAAACTTTACAATAGTTACAGGTTGCCAATATCGTACGAATAAGAAAGCCAAGGTGTAAGAGATGCGGCGGTTGTAACAAATGATTGCTTACAATAATTCTACAATACAATTTACAGTGCTGTGGATTCGGCTTGTTTGTACTATTCACGTAACGAAAGTACATTTTCTGATAGCAAATGCTCTCCCTCGTCACCGGTAGATGGCAGTACCAGATCAGTTTGTAAGATGGCGACTTTGGAGTAGTAAGCGTTTTTCTATTCTATGATATGGCAAGTGTTTATTCCTAATTATAATCAAACACTATTTGTCCGTGTGAGAATTTCCTTTGCAAGTGTGTTAAATACAGTGTGTTGTTTCCATTGGTAATAACATTGCATCGTATCAGGAACCGCGTTATTACTACTTTGATGACAATCAGCGTGAACATATGAAGTGTGGATAGATACCAAGGATCTTATAAAATAGAGGATCTGCCCTTACAACAAAATCTTGAAGCCATACGTCACAGTTTCGCCACCCCTACTCTGCCCACTCCACCCAATAGGATCGCAATGTTTTGAGCCCACAAACATGGCGGAGACTAAAGTAGCCAATCAGACGATGGTGGAAAAGAGAGTAGCTAATCAGACGTGCCGATGCTCGGTTGTTTTTTGGCTTCATTATTTGTAGGATGAAGATATATATGGGCAGATCCTCTGTTTTATAAGATCCTTGATAGATACAGTGAAAATATTGTCTAGACGTATGCCTTGTGACGAAGAAAGGACAACGAGAAAATATTTAATGGTTTAAGAAAGTTACTGTAGTTTACATGTCTTATCATATGCAATATACATTTTATGTGTGCAACATGATGAAAATGAGACACCTAGCATCAAAATTCGCCACATCCATTTCGCTTAGTTTCAAGTAATCTTGGAAAACGTACAATGAAGCTCTATATACATGTGTAGAAAGTCCTATATTTGAACTAGTTTTTTTTAGCATGAACTATTAAGCTTTTAAAATTCTGTTTCCATGGAATTCCTTTAGATCAAACATGTAATAAGCAATATATAACTCAATTTGCGTTAAAAAAATGAATTTGATGGCTTTTGATACTAGGCGTTTCAAATAGTTTTCCTAAGAACCTGTAGAAATAATTAAGGAGTTTGGTGCAATAAGGGCGCAAGTCTGAAACATGCAGTGGGAGAAAAACGATGTTGAAAATTTAAGCAGTGTTTCTTTTTTCTTACATAAAACAATGTAATATTGGAATTTTATTCCAATATTGAATTGAAATGTTACCAGCAGGCGTCAAGAATGGCAAACGCCACAAATGCGTTCGATGCAAAAAGGACATAAACTTGCTTACGCCCTTATTACATCAAATTCATCAATTATAGTACTCGTATATACAACAACTTTACATGAACGTAGATATGTGGTAAGTAGACTATAGTGAGTAAATTATTACTGAAATGTGGCTTTGTGTTAGTTTGAAGCCAAAAAGACTGTGGTTGGGACTTGTTGGCAGTCATATTAATTCACATTGATGAAAAGTAATAAGTAAAGATCCTAACAATTTATAGATTTGAATGATTCCGCTACTCTTAAGAATTTTCCTGCAAGCAAATAGATGATGGAAAGATTGAAAGTACGAAAATTGAGATAAAAATTATGTATTTTAACATTTGACTGACAGTTTATACAGTTGAAAAATAAAATCAAAACAGGAACAGTGTTAAAAGTATTTTAAAGGCTAAGACATATATTGAATAATACTAACCTGCATATATATATTCTAGGAACCCCAGGAAATACACTAGGCCGAGGAAATTTGCAGAACTCATACCACTTCATTCACAATGCATGGATTCGCACTTGGTGCTGCAATAATATAGTTTTGTAGATGATAAATTTGATGTAAATACACCGCTTTGGTCTCTAGATGAATATTAAAACAGAGTAACACTGTAAACCAACTGTAATAAGAGGACAGTTATTTGGTGTTATCAGCTACATACAATAAACATATATATGCAGTCAGCAAGAATCAACTACAGCGAAGTTTATTTCACGAGCTATACGACTTTCTTGTTGTGTTCACCATATGGCGAAGTAATGTATGTAGGCTTCTCGTATGGAATGAGATTTAATCCTTGAACTTTAAGAAAACTACTTCGGCGTCTCTCTTTCTTATCATATCCACAATTACTGTCGCTGTCCTTGTATTGACTGAAGCAAATGTAGCGTAGTACATAATCATACATACGAATTGTGTATTTAGAATTGTATGAGTTATATTAGTGACATTATCTTCGCTTTATTTCTCCTTTTCTTGTTTGGAACAGAGAAAGTGTCGTATATAGGCACGTAATGGTATGATAGTGTGTACGAACACAATAGTATTCTTTAAAATGCTTACACGTATTTCAAATTTTTAATGTTGACTTTGTTATCATAACATAATTGATAAGTAAATTACCGAATGTGGAAGATGTTTTGCGGGTATACTTGATGGTTTGCACTAAAGTGAATTTCCAATCATACATCTAACATTTTTTATATATTAATTCAGTAAATATAACGTATTCATTGTTGTAATTATTCAAACTAACAAAGGAGAGAAGTGTTAGCTATTAAAAATTTTAGCTCAAAATAAATTGAAATTTAATTGAAATGTAATCATCTATATTGGATTCATTATATCTCAGACTAATTTTATTTTCCTGAATTTACGGTTCACTCACTGAGACAATCAGATGTTAATTATATTTCAGTTTGTATGCCTGATATGATGCCATCCCTGATTAGATTTTCAAACGTTTCCTGGAAATAAAGATCTAAATTCATTAGACTGACATAATCATAAGGAGACCAGACAAAAGAAGTCTTTCTCAAAAGAACTAATATTCTCTGTTTCTATTGTTATACGAGTGAAGACATTCTGGTAAGGTGTAACTAAATGACCCATCCAGCTCGACGCATGACCATCGCAGTTACCTGGAGTATGTTAGTCGGGTTTATGAAAACAGTTCAAATGGATCATATCAAAGATATGACAGAATGACCAAAAAGAGGTCATTATGTGTGAACACATGATAAATGGTTTCTTTGATGTATCGAAGTGGACTGTCCAATATGTCTAGAAAGAATGGTCTAACAAACAAGTGAAGTCAAAACGGTGTCAGAATCAATCAGTTGCAAACACAAATAGGAAAAAATATCCCAGAAGAGTTGTATGCAAGTTTTACTCTTAGTCAAGAAAAAAAGATAGAAGAAAGATTGCTGCACTTGAAAAGAGTACTCCATAGCAATTGATTGCCGAAAACATATAGCGAAAGGAACTTCATGTAATGGTCACTTGCAATCGAGGAGACTGAAGAAAAGCACTTTCCCACGGAGAATCATGAATCATCTTTTGAATATGTTTAAGAATACTGAACTATAACAGACTGGAAATATACGATGTTGTTCTAAGAGTCATATCTTTGTATGCATTGTAAACAGGTAAAGCATCGGGTGAATCAAAAGTTCAATTTAGGTTTTCAAAAACAGCATGCGGAGAACATGACTGAAACTGGAGAAGTTGTGATGCTGTAGGGATGTTTTACATTTCATGACTTAAATCTGGTCATGAAGATGAATGAGAATTATGATAAAAATTTTGACATTTTTCATTCATTATGTTTTACCATTTTTGTTTTAATAATAAATATGCAGTGGATAGCCCCCATCTTCCAAGACAGTAATTGTCGCATTCACAAAGGTACGATAATGTTTACATAATTTGGGAAACATTTACGGAAGCGGTTGCACCTAGTATGACCTGCAAAGTTCCCACCTTTAAATCTCTGGAACTGTGTGGAGCAGTGAATGAAACGCAGAAATAGGTATTTCTGTATTTTGCTTCAACTACGGGATTTATTTATAAACAAGAGATTCATAATTATGTGTATAACTAGAATACATTTGACAGTTACTTTGAAACACAATCCAGTCATTTATCTAGACCAGAGTTGGTACAGTATTACGTAAATTCTGAGTGATGTGATTATCGTTTGTTTTAGTTTGTGTGCTTATGTAAACAAAGTGTACTCTTTGCTTTGAATCACATGAAATTAATTTAGGTGGAAGGGATTATTCATATTTTCTTATCTTAGCGCAATTTCTTATGACCATGCAACATTTAATCTATTTACGTATGAGTATTACGGGTATGAGATTTTAGGAAAGATAGAACTGCCAATATTTATGTCAAGTTTTTTAAACCAATCACTGATACAAAGAGCGTGGGTATATAGTGAAATGGCCCCAGATGAAACTTGGGACGACAAGTGGGTGGTATATAGGTACCCCCAAAACATATTAACCCCTCACTTTTCAAACCTCAACTTTCATTGGTTCATGAAAAGTGGTCCAAAATCGAAAAGATGGGATTAATTTATTTTTCAAGAATGGCTCGATAAATTTTGTTCCAACTTAAATGTATGTATAGGTGTATACAAGGGTTTTGTCTGGAAAAAATAATAGCTCCCCTAGACCATTTTCCCTCCTCAAAATATTCGATTCAATATTTTGAGCCCATTTGACCAATAATGGTCTGCGAACGGTAATATATAATCCATGGTTGTATGTCACTGGTTTATAGAAAGGTGTCTCTAGGAATAATTGATAATATTATATTCTTTTGTACCGTAAAAGCGTTTTCGTGTTTTCCCTTCTTTTGTTTTTGTTGCTTATGCCTTCTGGTGGAACGTAATTCACGACAGATGTTCCTTCTATGGGCGGGCATAGTTGTGCTGGAACGTCAGAGGGAGGAAGTATAATGGTTGTGTTCGCTACTACTATCATAGTTTGTGATCGAGTTATTATACCGAAAAAAGGTTATTCTATATACATAATCTACAAGTAATATTCAAAGTACAATTCTGCTGGAGATTAAAATTTGAATATATTTGCGAAGTATAAAGTGGAGTGCTTTAACCTCATATCAGCTACTAGTCCTATTTGATAGCACGGATTGGCTTAATCTGGCAGTGAGATACGTAAGTTACTTGCTTATTCCTTCCTTTATTAAATCATTCTTACATTTAATAACTCATTTGTCATTTTGTTAGTTTCGGCACTTTGCCTATAGCTTTACATTTGGTTTTTTAATTGAATTAGAATCCTGCATTATTACCAATCTGCGTGACTAATTAGAATAAGTTAGCTGTTACTGAGGCGGAATAGTTTACGCTTTTAATTGGGTAATAATTTAAGAATGAATCTACTTAAATTCTCCTTCCGCTATCATGAAGACCATAATGCATTACCGCTTGTTGAATGGCTAAATATACGTATAGAATTTTGATTCCTGGGTTTATGAAACTTTAAATGTACTGTTTGGATTTCTAAATGAGATCAGTTATACGAGTATTATTTTATGAACTTAAATCCTTCTACCACTATTCATATATATATATATATATATATATATATATATATATATATATATATATATATATATATATATATATATATATATATATATATATATATATATTCATAGCATTGCTTGTTAGTAGCGATAATAGATGACGTATCCTTTCTGTATTTTACTGTGATATTACAAAAAAAAATCATATCGGGGCAACCGATCGATATGTTCTCTTCTCCCACCCATATGTATACGCTAGTTTTCGAATTTGACGTTTATATGATTAAATTGAAATTAAGAAGAAAGTAGTGTAATATAAGTATGCTTATAGAGCACAATGATGAAAAAATAAATTTTACATGTCGCATTAACCCTACAATCACATATATTTTTTCCAAAATTGTATCACGGGTACGCTATGGTCAAAATAAACCAAAGTCAATCATACCACACTTATAAATAGGCAATTGCAAAAAGAACAGCTTTTGATGTAGCTTTAGCATATTTACTACGTGAATGAATGATAAATCACACCTGTAAAACGCCAATTTCACTGAGGCCTATTTGATGTTCTATGGCGTTCCCATTCCCATTTTAAGTCAAAGCGAAATTGTTAATATTGGTGTTTATTTAATTTGAAGCAATCAGCCTGAACATGAATATGACGTTAAAATTGAGGATGCCTGATGTTTGAGTGTGAACGTTCATATTTAAAAAGATCGTTGTTACCTATACCTACAGCGTCCAATCAAAGTGAAATAACCTCAAAATAACCAACATCAACATAATATAATGCAACCTTTGTTGTAGTATCTCCCATGGATCCTGAGGCGGGAGATGTAGATAAGAAGTAGAGTAGTGGAAAACTGGAACATTTGAATGAAAGGTATATTTCATCCAAGAAATAGAAAAAAATATAATGCAAACAGAAAGTAAGTTACATGTAAGAAGTACGAATGTTTCAACGTGTGAAAATAATAAGGATGAAAGCAACATTTTAGTATGTAATTAAGTCCTTATCACTGTGTTCATTTATGACCACACAATTGCCATGATAGAATATTTTGCTCATATTTGTGCTGGTTTTGGGATCCTCGACAAATATCTTCCATAATTTACGTAATAAATAATGGCTGCAACATGGGAGCACGAACCAACTGTTCGCAATTCATTTGCATAGTTGCAACAATTTTTGATGACACTTTTGTAACCTTCTGTATTTGGTTTTAGATAAAGCATTTGTATTTCTTACTTTGCGTATGTCTTGAATGCACTGTCGTTTTCAATATATTGTCGTTATCTTTAAAATAGTGCGTATTAATATTACCTCTTTCATCCAACATCTCAGCCAAATAACATATTGCCTGTTTATATGGGTATTATAAAAAAAACAATCCTTTCAAATATTTTTCGGCCATTCGAGAAAACTCCTCAAGTTCCTGTGAATAAATAGATGTAAACGGAAGTTCTGTTGTTTACATTTTTTCTGTTCAACAAAGGCTGCAAAGGTGTTTTCGTTTCCTGAAGTTTTCGTGGATTCCATGATTGCGGTGATTGCAGAGTGGTTTCCGTCTGGTGTCACACGTATGGAGAATTTATTGTGTAGAGAACTAACAATTTTATAATACGGGCCGAAACTATCATTTCATTGTCAAATATCTTATTCAACAGACGATACTATTTTTCAGCATTCCGTGTGTGGCTTACATGCTCAACGAATACTTGTAACAAACCTACTATCATTTGCTTCTGAAGTGGACAATTGGAATTTTATGACTTTACTGCAAATATAGGAAATTCATAACATTTGTCCTTATATAAGTTTTACAGAGTCTATATATTAATCTATTAACTACTAGTTTATTAATATAAACCATGCAACTCTTATGTAGATGGAATCTCCCCCTCCCCCAAATCGCAACAGACACTCTTGGCTGTCAGTATTCACACAAATAGTAGTAGGGACCCCGTTATGCCCGAATGACTCATCCTCACTCTCTTTTATGACCGGGGTGAAAGGTCAATGACCTGGCCCGGGGTCAATGACCTAGGGGTACCTAGGACCACCCCCTCTAAATTTTGACAGGGGTACCATGGCCCACCCCCTAAATTTTGGCAGGGGTACATAGGACCACCCCCCTTAAATTTTGGAAATTGCCAAATCTAAAAATTTGGTATGGTAGCCTAGGACCATAGTATGTACCTCTATCAGTATTGGGGGTCTATGTCGTTCCCTTTCATGGGTAAAAAATTGCCAAAAATTCAAATTTTGGGGGTTTTTGACCTAATTTATCCTCTTTGATGAGGTGTTATTACCCTATATGGTTATATGGACGTATACAGGGGTCCATTACCTTTCATAAGACATGGGTATATTAATGCACCCCTTGAAAGATTTGGGAGGGGTACCATGGCCCACCCCTTAAATTTTGGAAATTGCCCAATTTAAACATTGGGTATTATAGTACAGGACCCTAATATCTATTATGATAAATTTGGGTGGTCCACCTCATTTCCTTCTAGGGGTACAAAATTGCCAAAAATATAAACGTAAGCAATACGTTATACCACGTGTTTTGTTTTTGGCTCAATTTATCCCCTTTGATGAGGTGTTATTATCCTATTTAGTTATATGGTCATGTATATGGGGTCCATTACCTTTCATAAGATATGGGTACATTTGTGCACCCCTTGAAAAATTTGGGAGGGGTACCTTGGCCCACCCCTTAAATTTTGGAAATTGACCAATTTCAACATTGAGTATTATAGTACAGGACCCTAATATGTATCATGATAAATTTGGGTGGTCCACCTCATTCCCTTCTAGGGGTACAAAATTGCCAAAATATAAATGTAAGCAATACGTTGTACCACGTGTTTGGTTTTGACCTAATTTATCTCCTTGGATGAGGTCCTATTACCTTATATGATTATATGGTCATGTATAGGGGTCCATTCCTTTCATAAGACATAGGTACATTTGTGCACCCCTTTAAATTTTTGGATGGTCCACCCCCTAAATTTTGGCAGGGGTACATAGGACCACCCCCCTTAAATTTTGGAAATTGCCAAATCTAAAAATTTGGTATGGTAGCCTAGGACCATAGTATGTACCTCTATCAGTATTGGGTGTCTATGTCGTTCCCTTTCATGGGTAAAAAATTGCCAAAAATTCAAATTTCGGGGTTTTTTGACCTAATTTATCCCCTTGGATGAGGTGTTATTATCCTATATAGTTATATGGTCATGTATAGGGGTCCATTACCTTTCATAAGATATGGGTATATTTGTGCACTCCTTTAAAAATTTTGGAGGGGTACTTTGGCCCACCCCTTAAATTTTGGAAATTGACCAATTTAAACATTGGGTGTTATAGCACAGGACCCTAATATGTATCGTGATAAATTTGGGCGGTCCACCTCATTCCCTTCTAGGGGTACAAAATTGCCAAAATATAAACGTAAGCAATACGTTATACCACGTGTTTGGTTTTTGGTCGATTTTATTCCCTTTGATGATGTGTTATTATCCTATATGGTTATATGGTCATGTATAGGGGTCCATTACCTTTCATAAGATATGGGTATATTTGTGCACTCCTTTAAAAATTTGGGAGGGGTACTTTGGCCTACCCCTTAAATTTTGGAAATTGCCCAATTTAAACATTTGGTATTATAGTACCGGATCCTAACATGTATTATGATAAATTTGGATGGTCCACCTCGTTTCCTTCTAGGGGTACAAAATTGTCAAAATATAAACGTAAGCAATACGTTGTACCACGTGTTTGGTCTTTTGGCCCAATTTATCCTCTTGGATGAGGTTTTATTACCTTATATGGTTATATGGTTATGTATAGGGGTCTATTCCCTATCATAAGACATAGGTACATTTGTGCACTCCTTTAAAAATTTGGGAGGGGTACTTTGGCCCACCCCTTTAATTTTGGAAATTGCCCCTTTTACATGTTTGGTATTATAGTATAGAACCGTAATATATATATATTACAATAAATTTGGGTGGTTCACCACGTTTCCTTTGATGGGTACGAAATTGCCAAATTTTAGTACAACCATGTGTTTGGTTTTGACTCAATTTATCCCCTTGGATGAGGTCCTATTACCTTATATGGTTATATGATCATGTATAGGGGTCCATTCCATATCCCCTTAAATTTTGGAAATTTTCCAATTTAAGCATTCGGTATCATAGTACATGACCTCAACATGTATCATGATAAATTTGGGTGGTCCATCTTGTTCCCTTTCATGGGTAAAAATTACTAAAATATAAACATAAGCAATATGTTGTACCATGCGTTTGGTTTTTGGCCCAATTTCTTCCCTTTGATGGGGTTCTATTACCTTATATGGTTATATGGTCATGTATATGGGTTCATTTCCTATCATAAGACATGGGTACATTGACGCACCCCTTGAAAAATTTGGGAGGGGTATCTTGGCTCATCCACTCGGTTTTAGAAATTGTTTTAATATAAGCATTTGGTATCATAGTACAGGACTTCAATATGTACCACTATAAATTTGGATGGTCCACATCGTTCCCTTTCATGGGTAAAGAACTACCAAAAATCGAATTTCGGAGGTTATTGACACCTATTTAGCACGTTATATGGTTTATTACCTTTATATGTTTATGTTCCCTTTTAAATTGGGAATTATCAAATAACAAAATTCGGTAAACGTTTTCTAGGACCCATTGGTGTTCCTCTTATGGCCAAATATTCAAAATTTAAAGGTTATTGACCGGCTTTATTATTGAATAAGTACAGGATTTATTACTTTTTCATAAGACACAGGTGTATTTGTGTACCAATCTTAAATTTTGGGAGGGGGTACATTTCTTATTGTCATATCAATAATTGGTAATTGTTCTTTGGGTAAATCATTGTGATCACGTGATCAGTTATTCACCTATGATGGGATTAGGAGTCCAGGACATTGGTACATTGAAACTTTGTAGGATAATTTGAGAATGCGTCATTGGTATTGATTATTACAGCCAAATATAAACGTAAGCAAGACGTTGTACCACGTGATTGACCTTGATGAGGTAGTGTACAGGGATACATAGCTAACCTTATTGAAACTTATGACTCATAGTCTTAAGGGAATACATGCTACAACACTGGCAAAGTTATTGTTGATGCAATTTGATTGGCTGATCACTATCTTTCGTGCAATCTGATTGGCTGATTACTATCTTTCGTGCAATCTGATTGGTTGATGAGTGTTAAATCTTTGCTGTATTCAGTTTTTAAGTTTTGTTTTACATTTAAAAATCTTGTTTTCGTTCAACATTTTGCACTCAATGATAAATATGATCAAAACCGTTTATTTGTTAATCGAATAGTTAAAAACCGGATAAAGTTTGACGGTTAACCGTGAAACGTAAAATTTTTTTAGTTTGAAATTTTTTTTTGCTTGCAACATTTTGTTTGAAAATTCTTGTTTCAAATTTGTGTTTGAATTTTTTTGTTTCAGAATTTTGTTTGAAATTTGTTTCAAAATATTTTGTTTGAAAATTTTTTTGTTTGAAATTTTTTGTTTTGAAATTTTTTTTGTTTAAAATTTTTTGTTCGAAATTTTTGTTTCAAAATTTTGTTTGAAATTTTTTTTGTTTCAAAATTTTGTTTGAAATTTTTTTTCGTTTGAAATTTTTCGTTTCCAAATTTTTTCGTTTCAAAAATTTTGTTTCAAAATTTTGGTTTGACATTTTTAAAAGTTTGTGCGCTTATTAGTAAAGAACCTGAACTGTTTAGAACAAAAACCTTTGACAACATTGTGGTGCAATAGTACACGTCAGAACCTGGGGTTGTACTTGAAATGGAAAAACACAATTCATTGAAATGGATCATTTTATTACACTCCACATACATCCATACCAGATAGTGGTTCTGGATATTGTCGATACAATGTATTTTGAACTTCTTGCACTAGTTTGTCTTTAGCATATAATTTTAATTCCAGTTGAAGTCTTTTAAGGTCTAATGCAATATCAATTGGTGGAAACTCAATGTCCATTTGATCACAAATAAACTGTTTATCAATACAGTTATGCACCCAAGAACGATGTTGACAACCATCACAATATCTAGATACATGTTGTACAATATGCATAACACATTTTTCAAAATAGTACTTTTTCAGGAATATACTAGTTTTGTTGCACACTTCCACTGCATGTTTCACACACTGAAATACGCTGATAAATTTGTTCCATTCTGTTTCCGTTAGATACACCATGTTGCGAGGGACATGGAATGTACTCTTTTTACGTAACAGCACCATTTTCTCTTCGAGGACTGTACGCATCACCACTTCATGATTTGAGCCTAATGATTTGACTATGGTCACATTTAGCTCATCATGAAAATAATCGTTCATTTGGTCGATTCGTGAACATAATATTTGCCATTCTTCACAGGTCAGTTGTACACCAAATTGTTCTGCTTTACCCAATCGAATCACAGGTTCAAATGTTCTAGTACTGATACCAATCATCACATGTTTTGTTTGAAATATATTTATTGGATAATAGCTTGCGAAGATGAACTCTTTATCGTTAGAAGTACACATCTTTCCTCCTGAAAAGCACTTGCTCAAATGATTTCGTGGGTTGACACTGTATTTGCTGGTTTATAGTTATTGCTGACGTCATTGGTAAGGAATGTGCTGACGTTTGAATTCATGATTTCATCACAGTTGCTGACGTCATGCCGACCAACCAAATTCATACAACTACAGCTGACGTCATTGGAAAGGAATGTGCTGACGTTTTAATTCATGATTTCATCACAGTTGCTGACGTCATGCTGACCAACCAAATTCATACAACTATGTCTGATGTGCTAACGTTTGAATTCATGATTTCATCACAATTGCTGACGAATCTGGCTGTGTACTAAATTCAAATTGATGACTTCGACCCAAGAATCCTTTGCAACATAAAGATACAGATCCAGTATTTAAGAAACGTAACAGTTCTTCTTGTTTTGATGGTTCCATGGGTAAATATCTTGCTGGTAAAATTATATTCTTATCATTTTCAAGCTTCACTACGATTCTTAATCCAAACTTTGTAGGGCTAATAAGTGCACAAACTTTTAAAAATGTCAACTCAAACTTTGAAACAAAAATTTCAAACAAAAATCTTTGAAACAAAATTTTGAAACGAAAAAAAATTCAAACAAAAAATTTCAAACCAAAAAAAATTCAAACAAAATTTTGAAGCGAAAAAAATTTCAAACAAAATTTTGAAACAAAAAATTTCAAACAAAAATTTTAAACAAAAAATTTTAAACAAAATTTTCGAACAAAAATTTGCAAACAAAAAATTTCAAACGAAAAAAAATTTCAAACAAAATTTTGAAACAAAAAAAATTTCAAACAAAATTTTGAAACAAAAATTTCGAACAAAAAATTTTAAACAAAAAAATTTCAAAACAAAAAATTTCAAACAAAAAAATTTTCAAACAATATTTTGAAACAAATTTCAAACAAAATTCTAAAACAAAAAATTCAAACACAAATTTGAAACGAATTTTCAAACAAAATGTTGCAAGCAAAAAAAAATTTCAAACTAAAAAAATTTTACGTTTCACGGTTAACCGTCAAACTTTATCCGGTTTTTAACTATTCGATTAACAAATAAACGGTTTTGATCATATTTATCATTGAGTGCAAAATGTTGAACGAAAACAAGATTTTTAAATGTAAAACAAAACTTAAAAACTGAATACAGCAAAGATTTAACACTCATCAACCATTCAGATTGCACGAAAGATAGTAATCAGCCAATCAGATTGCACGAAAGATAGTGATCAGCCAATCAAATTGCATCAACAATAACTTTGCCAGTGTTGTAGCATGTATTCCCTTAAGACTATGAGTCATAAGTTTCAATAAGGTTAGCTATGTATCCCTGTACACTACCTCATCAAGGTCAATCACGTGGTACAACGTCTTGCTTACGTTTATATTTGGCTGTAATAATCAATACCAATGACGCATTCTCAAATTATCCTACAAAGTTTCAATGTACCAATGTCCTGGACTCCTAATCCCATCATAGGTGAATAACTGATCACGTGATCACAATGATTTACCCAAAGAACAATTACCAATTATTGATATGACAATAAGAAATGTACCCCCTCCCAAAATTTAAGATTGGTACACAAATACACCTGTGTCTTATGAAAAAGTAATAAATCCTGTACTTATTCAATAATAAAGCCGGTCAATAACCTTTAAATTTTGAATATTTGGCCATAAGAGGAACACCAATGGGTCCTAGAAAACGTTTACCGAATTTTGTTATTTGATAATTCCCAATTTAAAAGGGAACATAAACATAAAGGTAATAAACCATATAACGTGCTAAATAGGTGTCAATAACCTCCGAAATTCGATTTTTGGTAGTTCTTTACCCATGAAAGGGAACGATGTGGACCATCCAAATTTATAGTGGTACATATTGAAGTCCTGTACTATGATACCAAATGCTTATATTAAAACAATTTCTAAAACCGAGTGGATGAGCCAAGATACCCCTCCCAAATTTTTCAAGGGGTGCGTCAATGTACCCATGTCTTATGATAGGAAATGAACCCATATACATGACCATATAACCATATAAGGTAATAGAACCCCATCAAAGGGAAGAAATTGGGCCAAAAACCAAACGCATGGTACAACATATTGCTTATGTTTATATTTTAGTAATTTTTACCCATGAAAGGGAACAAGATGGACCACCCAAATTTATCATGATACATGTTGAGGTCATGTACTATGATACCGAATGCTTAAATTGGAAAATTTCCAAAATTTAAGGGGATATGGAATGGACCCCTATACATGATCATATAACCATATAAGGTAATAGGACCTCATCCAAGGGGATAAATTGAGTCAAAACCAAACACGTGGTTGTACTAAAATTTGGCAATTTCGTACCCATCAAAGGAAACGTGGTGAACCACCCAAATTTATTGTAATATATATATATTACGGTTCTATACTATAATACCAAACATGTAAAAGGGGCAATTTCCAAAATTAAAGGGGTGGGCCAAAGTACCCCTCCCAAATTTTTAAAGGAGTGCACAAATGTACCTATGCCTTATGATAGGGAATAGACCCCTATACATAACCATATAACCATATAAGGTAATAAAACCTCATCCAAGAGGATAAATTGGGCCAAAAGACCAAACACGTGGTACAACGTATTGCTTACGTTTATATTTTGACAATTTTGTACCCCTAGAAGGAAACGAGGTGGACCATCCAAATTTATTATAATACATGTTAGGATCCGGTACTATAATACCAAATGTTTAAATTGGGCAATTTCCAAAATTTAAGGGGTGGGCCAAAGTACCCCTCCCAAATTTTTAAAGGAGTGCACAAATATACCCATATCTTATGAAAGGTAATGGACCCCTATACATGACCATATAACCATATAGGATAATAACACATCATCAAAGGGAATAAAATCGACCAAAAACCAAACACGTGGTATAACGTATTGCTTACGTTTATATTTTGGCAATTTTGTACCCCTAGAAGGGAATGAGGTGGACCGCCCAAATTTATCACGATACATATTAGGGTCCTGTGCTATAACACCCAATGTTTAAATTGGTCAATTTCCAAAATTTAAGGGGTGGGCCAAAGTACCCCTCCAAAATTTTTAAAGGAGTGCACAAATATACCCATATCTTATGAAAGGTAATGGACCCCTATACATGACCATATAACTATATAGGATAATAACACCTCATCCAAGGGGATAAATTAGGTCAAAAAACCCCGAAATTTGAATTTTTGGCAATTTTTTACCCATGAAAGGGAACGACATAGACACCCAATACTGATAGAGGTACATACTATGGTCCTAGGCTACCATACCAAATTTTTAGATTTGGCAATTTCCAAAATTTAAGGGGGGTGGTCCTATGTACCCCTGCCAAAATTTAGGGGGTGGACCATCCAAAAATTTAAAGGGGTGCACAAATGTACCTATGTCTTATGAAAGGAATGGACCCCTATACATGACCATATAATCATATAAGGTAATAGGACCTCATCCAAGGAGATAAATTAGGTCAAAACCAAACACGTGGTACAACGTATTGCTTACATTTATATTTTGGCAATTTTGTACCCCTAGAAGGGAATGAGGTGGACCACCCAAATTTATCATGATACATATTAGGGTCCTGTACTATAACACTCAATGTTGAAATTGGTCAATTTCCAAAATTTAAGGGGTGGGCCAAGGTACCCCTCCCAAATTTTTCAAGGGGTGCACAAATGTACCCATATCTTATGAAAGGTAATGGACCCCATATACATGACCATATAACTAAATAGGATAATAACACCTCATCAAAGGGGATAAATTGAGCCAAAAACAAAACACGTGGTATAACGTATTGCTTACGTTTATATTTTTGGCAATTTTGTACCCCTAGAAGGAAATGAGGTGGACCACCCAAATTTATCATAATAGATATTAGGGTCCTGTACTATAATACCCAATGTTTAAATTGGGCAATTTCCAAAATTTAAGGGGTGGGCCATGGTACCCCTCCCAAATCTTTCAAGGGGTGCATTAATATACCCATGTCTTATGAAAGGTAATGGACCCCTGTATACGTCCATATAACCATATAGGGTAATAACACCTCATCAAAGAGGATAAATTAGGTCAAAAACCCCCAAAATTTGAATTTTTGGCAATTTTTTACCCATGAAAGGGAACGACATAGACCCCCAATACTGATAGAGGTACATACTATGGTCCTAGGCTACCATACCAAATTTTTAGATTTGGCAATTTCCAAAATTTAAGGGGGGTGGTCCTATGTACCCCTGCCAAAATTTAGGGGGTGGGCCATGGTACCCCTGTCAAAATTTAGAGGGGGTGGTCCTAGGTACCCCTAGGTCATTGACCCCGGGCCAGGTCATTGACCTTTCACCCCGGTCATAAAAGAGAGTGAGGATGAGTCATTCGGGCATAACGGGGTCCCTACTACTACTCAAATTCACACAATCACAAAGATTCATTATTTTGTATTTGTTTTAAAGTGATAAGGGTGCTCACTCCCAATAAATTGTTAAATATCAACAGTTACACTATATCTCAAACTAGGGATGGGGGCGCTACAGGCCATCAAATGAGGCCTCAGTGAATTTGGCACTTCAGGTGTGATTTCTAATTTATTCACGTAGCAAATATGCTAAAGCTTCATCAATAGCTGTTCTTTTATCATTTGCTCACTTGTAGGCGTGATATGGTTGATTTTGGCTAATTCTGAATATGGTGAACCCGTGATAAAATTTTGAAAAAAAAAATATATGTGATTGTAGGGTGAAAGGACATCTAAAATTTATTTTTTCCTCATTGTGCTCACAGACCATCATAGGTCAAAAAGGGCTCAAAATATTGAATCGGGTTTTTTGAGTGCGGAAAATGGTCGGAGGGAACTACTAATTTTTTCAGACAAAGCCCTTGTATATACCGATACATACATTCAAGTCTGAACAAAATCGATCCTGCTATTCTTGAGAAATAAATTAATCTCACTTTTCCGATTTTGCGCCATTTCTCATAAACCAATCAGAGTTGAGGTTTGAAACGTGAGGGATTAACGTATCTTGGGGCTACCTACATACCACGTACTTGTCGTTCCGAGATTCATCTGGGGCCATTTCACTATACTTATCCATCCGTGCCCTTTCTTATTTGTTTGTTGACACTTCTTGTGTGTGTTAATCTATATTATGTAGTAATTTGATTTAATTTTAAAACTTTTTCTACGTTTGGATAAGAAAAAATATTTCATAAACACATGCGTTATCCTATAGCGTATTAAGGTAGCAAACCCGTGAAATAACCATAATTAATTTCATGCAAGATAAATAGTACTTGTGACCATGGAATAACTAGGGCTCTATTGACAGAGTAGGTATTCGCAATCACACGCATATCCATAGCATGTTTTAAGTTGAAAGTGGGAAGAATAAATATAACTCTCAATTATGTGGGTTTGATCTAAAATATGCTTTTTTTCTTCTGCAATATTAGAGATTTTTCTTCTGTTTGATAAATCTTTGTTGTATTTTATATAACGATAAATAAACTGTAGAGCAAATAATTTCGGTAAAAGGTTTATTTTATTTCCCACAAAGTATTAACAACGTAGTATAATTCAAACAACGTAGGCCATTATGGCCGAAATATTGGATAGCCTATTTCAAATGCAAAAGTTTTCGTGAAGACGTAGCTTTCACTTTAACATACTATAATACAAGTTGTATACACAGCAGATATATGAACCATACATCGTTGGAAAGATATTTACCAGTTGTTCTTATTGTATGAAAATTGAAGAAATTTACTTTTTCCTGAAAAAAAAAAATCTTCAAAAGTACTCAGAACAGAAGTGAAAAATTGAGTTTTATGATTTTTATTACAACATTGTATTGAAAAGAAACAAAAAACACTCCTAAACCTTCTTTAAAGTGATCGTCATACTCTATTCAGTAACTCAGAGAAAAACAAACAAAAAAAAAAAAAAAATCCCGCCTCAGTTTGATCACTATTGCCGCCATATTGGGTAGCCTATTTCTAACGCCAAAAGTTTGCGTGGAGACCTAGCATTCACTTTAACTGACTATAATACAGGCTGTAAGCACAGCAGATATATGAACCATACCTCGTTGAAAAGATATTTAATCAGTCGTTCTTATTGTATGAAAATTGTTTTTTTAATTAACATTTTCCCGAAAGGAAAAAAAAGCGAAATTCTACACAATTTCTTGAAACAGAAGTGAATAATTCCAGAGTGAACATGGAGGAAATTACATGAAACATTGAGTTTTTTTATTTTTATTACAACATTGTAGGGAGAAGAGACATAAAATTTGTGAAGAATTATTGGCTATACCCTAATTACATTATTGGCTACACCCTAATATTAATATCTTCTAAAAGCTGGGATTTTGAAATTCATACAATGCATTAAATTCTCTCTTGGTCCATATTGTAAGATTTTCATCTCTGCATCCACAAGTTTTGAGTGAAGGTATTAGTCGGTGGATATTTGCAGAGAATTCAATAACCTCTACAAATCTAAATAGTGGCTTCTTTGGAGAAAGGAAGAACGGGGAATAATATAACCGTTACATATAGGAATAGTCGAAAGGAATTAACATGTATCTTAAGGCATTGGTTAATTCTTCCTTAGAAAGTAAATCCAATTCCCAGGTTGAGACTTTTTCTAGTGTACTATTGATTAAATTTTTAAAGAGCGTATAGTTATTCATCCACTTAGTCATCACCATTCTATGGGAGGCAATTGCAAACCACCATGAATTTACTTTGCCCTATGACCTCGGGTCAAAGACCTGCATTCAGGCAGAACACTACATCACTATTCTCATCAATTC
Organism: Thermobia domestica; assembly: GCF_964235325.1. Taxonomy (NCBI): domain Eukaryota; kingdom Metazoa; phylum Arthropoda; class Insecta; order Zygentoma; family Lepismatidae; genus Thermobia; species Thermobia domestica. Next base: position 113,231,145 of record NC_137463.1, on the reverse strand, counting down.
AGCTAATGATCCTGTAAAATTAGAATCTAGAAATCCCGAAGTTCGTGAAACAAAGCTACTTCAATGTCAGACAAAGTTAGAAGTTATGGTGCATAATTTGGAGTGACCTGACAATTGAACAAGCTTTGATGAGAGCTATGGAAAATAGTGGTAGTCTCACCGGGGGACGAGGAATTTTGTTTGAACTATTATTACATGGGTTCATTCCATGCCTGCATATTCAAGAAGTGGAAGCCATGGAGAAATCCAGTGATGTTATCTCCGACTCCGCCGAACAACATTTTGACTTGCGAGAGTCTCGTCAAACTCGTGATTCCGAAGATGTCTCTGTTTCATCAACTAGTTTCGAGAACATAAACCATTCTAGAGACCATCCCAACTTACAACAATATCTACTAGTTTGCTAACTGATGAAACTGTAAATTGTAATATAGCATTATTAGAAGTTAGACTTGCTGTGATGAAGAAGATTGAGGGAAAGTAGTTCAGTGAAATATATCTGAAACGCAAGTCAAGTGTGAAGTCTTTGGGCAGCCTAACAAGATTAGTAACTGTGCGTAATGAAGCAATCTGTGTATACCCAAACTAGCTTCTGCACTGCATGGTATGCATAGTTAACTCTGAAACACATCTGTCTTAGATCTTCAAATATGTGCTATTTGCATGTCCTCCCTCCTTATTTGATGAAGGAGGTCTAAAGAGGAAAATTATCAACAATATCCGTTTTGTCCTGAACTTCGACCGAGAAAACAGGGTGTATCCTGCATAGTTGAAGGTAGGCATCTCTCGCAACGTGTTGTACGGCAGCGTCCAGCCACGTTCAAAGAAATATGTCAGGAATTTACCGCATACGTTGTTACACATTACAGAAAAAAATCTCTCGTCATTTTTATGGAAATAACGAAGGTATAAGGACAAAAGACGAGGAGCACCTGCGACGTGCAGGAAAGATATAGAATTAGAAGATACTATTACTATTACTGTAGGGCAGACTGAATTTCTCCTAAATCACAGCATCAAAATGAGATTCAGCCATCTTTGGACTAAGCATCTTCAGAAATCATGATGCAAGGTACTCCAGGCCAAAGCAGATGTTGATATGCTGATTGCAACCACGGTTATTACAGAGCTCTGCAGAGGCAAGAAAGTCATTGGTGAAGGCAAAGATTTATTAGTTCTTCTAGTTGCCCTTGCTTCACCAGACACATCTTTGAAAATGATAATGCCAGGAACAAAGACTTGCCCAGACAAGATTCACCATATTGAAACTACTCAAGATGTTATAGGTGATATGAAGGACTTTCTTCTAATTGTACACTACTTCACAGCATGCGATTCAGTTTCGTCAATTTATCGAAAAGGTAAAATCTCTGCATACAAAATGTTAGAGCAATAAGGAACCAAGAGAGAAACTAAGTATTTTCAATAATTCTCGAGTGTCAGCTGAAGCTATGGCTTAAGCTGGTGAATCTTTCTTTCTGTCACCGTATGGGTCAAAAGATATCCGGAACTTGGATATATTTTATGTCACCAACTATATGAGAAGACAATTGCCAAACAGCCTATAAATTTGCAGTTTAACTTAGCTGTACTTCCTTTTACAACACGAGCCGCTCGTGAGAAATCACTTCAAGTGTTTTATCAAGCTCAGCAATGGCGAGGTGTTAACATGGACAATTTACGCTACGTCCCATACGAACTTCGAAGTCCGCTGCTCCTGAAGACTTATTTCATCTTATCTCTTGTTCTTGCACCGACGACTATAAAGGAAGTTCTGAATGACGGAAAGGTATGTTAAAATGCTCAATCATGGTTATATGCTGGGCATGGCATGGATGTACCTACAGAAACATAGAAGATGAAGTGGAAGTGGATGGAGATTTGCTAGTTTCCGTAAAGGATATCGAAGAAGCGACATTCCAAGATGCCAAGCATCCTCGTCTGGAATAGATTCAAGCAAACCAAGTTACTTTAAAATCAAAATTATCTAAGTTTAAAACCTTAACATAATAAAGAATTACTTTTTAGGCCTTTCCCTAGCTCATACATTACGAATTTTTATACGTTGCTAAGTATGACTTTTTAAAAACAATTTTGTATACACGTCAAATTCCTCCGATTAATCTGGCTTCCTAAGAATGCAGTATTTTTTTTCAAAAATCCTTCAAATTTTGGAATTTTTCACATCCCAAAAACAGCCAACATCGAAGTTTGTAAGAGATATTGAAGACTATTCAAATGCCTATCCATTGATAACTTCACTCAAAACTTATGGATGCACAGGTGAAAATTCTACGATATTTGGATAAGAGGGAATTTAACGCATTACATTAATCTATGTTTAAAATCTCAACTTTAGAAGGTGTTAATATTGTGCATTTTTAACGTTTTACTGGGAAATATTAGGCCAACAATTTGCACACAGTGTTTGTTTCTTCTCCCTACAATATTGTAATAAAGACCAAGAAACAATATTTTTCACTTCTCTCCTGAGAAAGTATGTGAAATTTGCCCTATTTCCCTCTAAGGAAAGTGAAAATTTCCTCAATTTTCATTCAATAAGAATAACTTACATCTTTTCAATTAGGTATAGTTTATATCTCTGCTGTATTTATCACCTGCATTATAGTCAGTTAAAGTGGTTTCCACGAAAACGTTTGGCGTTGGAAATAGGATATCTAATATGGCGGCCATAGTGACTAAATCCGACGCGGGATTTTTTGGGACTTTGTCTGAGTTACTGAATAGAGTGTTATGATCATTTTAGAAAAGTCGGCTTGTTTTTTTGAATGTCCGGGTTCAAACCTAATTGCACTGTACTATATGACTTGGATTCTACGCTAAGTTGCAGTTCCACGACTCTTATAGATTCGGCGTTAGACGTAAAACCACTTTAAAATTCTTCAAAGGAATTAGCAACTTACGTGTTAGTGTAGCTTTACGAATTGAGTGGAACTCTTCTAGCAATACGGAAGATTCTCTACGAAGCACATAACATTGCAACACGTACACTATTCTGTACGATGATTTTTGCATTAGATAACTACCCAGGTACTTGAAAATAAATATATATATTGACCGTAAAATCGATTTTGAAACTAATCAGTGAAGGCTTAAATAAAACTCACTTAAGTATAAACCCAACTCGCGGAAGTAAAAACAAAAAAAAAAAAAAAAAAAATCACAACTTGTTTTGTCTGCTGCTTGCTTCTTCACTCATCAAGATGACACGTTGCCTATCAGTTTTCTCGGAGAATCATCTTAATTTCAATCTCATTAAAGTTTACGATCTTACTACAGCATTCCATAACTCATAACGTTTAAGCTATGCCTGATAACATTTGTTTCGATTAAACCTTGTTGCTTTGAGTAGTAGCTAAAGAGACTGAAAAAACTGTTATTAGCTTTTCATGAATAATCTTTTAGCTTCCATTACTTGTTACCGGTACCATTACTACTTACAATATGACTGACTAAATATCATTAAAATAATTGCAAAATTCCCAACAACGTCTAGATTTAGGTTAAAGTCATTAATGTTTATCGTAACCAAAAAGACAGATATATAAGCTAACGTTTACTACAGATTGTTTTCATTCTTTACCCTTTTACTGCAGCTCTTTCGTTGCTGAACGGCTAACGCGCATATTATCTGGTTTGATTCCAGGTGTTTGTGTATAATGAGACAAGGGGTTTACCTGGCAGTGGGTTAGACATTTGCAACAAGAGATATTTATCGTCAGGCAAAACTGATCCTTCACTGGATACCAAGAGACAGGAAATAACTAATTAAGTATAATTATACAAAATGATATGTCGAAAAGAAAAAAAGACACACACCATAGGAAGGTGGAAAGGATAGACAGATTAAATAATTTTTTTGAAAAGAACTAGAGATATCTGCATTCAATAGAGTATTGGTAACCATAGAAACATATATCATTAATATCCATGTCGTTGAAATAGTAATGACAAGCATTAAATATACGCTTAAACTGAGCGACAATTGAGCAGAACAAGATGTATATTGACCGTCGTAAACATTATTCAGAGAATGGCGTTTTTAGCTGTTTTAAGCCAGCATATCTATAGGATATAGACAACTGCAAAATTTATAAAACTACTTCCCCTTTCAAATTTCTGTCTCTGCATTGATCCTCTACACTTTCAAACAAGACTAATATCCTGCCTCACCTTATATACAGGGTGTCCATAAAGTCCATTGCCACCCCGTGTATCGTCGAAATGACTGAGAATATGACAAAACGCAAAAACACGTCCATCATTATTTCAAGGGGCGTGAGTTTTGAGCTATGAAAGGTCCGTGGGAGCCCGTGGGGTCAACTTGAAAATTTTAAATAGCAAAAGAGGTCGAGTAACACATCGTTGGAAAGGTTTCGACAAGAGAAAATTTTTTCGAAAGTTTCAAGTCCCTATGTTGATCTCATCCAAAATGGCAGTTATTCATATTTCGTTTCCATAAAGTCCGTTGCCACCCCGTGTATCTGGGAAACGACTGCGAATATGAGAAAACGCGAAAACAAGTCTATCATTATTTTAAGGGGCTTGAATTTTGAGTTATAAAAGATCCACCAGAGACTAGTGATGGGTAAATTTCCGGGAAGATTCCCAAAATGGGAATCTTTCCGGGAATCTTCCCGGGAATTTATGTACAATCACAGAGAATATTGCATTCTATTACTATTTTATGATTTCAAAGTTAATTTTGTTTTTTTATCACAGTATATTATTTCAGTTGTCTCCAGAGGATTCTTTAAAATGTATACTCTGAACGGTAGGGCCTACTATGTTACTTCATTAAAATGTTATTATATTTAGAGAGTACCCATAAACGTATATTTACTTACAATATGTTTACGAAGGCCAATATGTGGAAAAAATGATATAGTATGTCCACATATTTTTACACCGATAAACAGTTTATATTCATAAGTAAATGAATTTTCTAAACTTCACTCTAGTACGATATTATAAACGTATTAAATTTTTAAATGTTATAAGCAAATTACATTGGGTATCTGCCAAAAGATATATGTCTCACCAATTTATCAACATTTGCGCATACATATTTATGTTCAAAATATTTGCAAGATACTGACTTATCTTTAGTAACATTGCCGCACATAACCTTTGTTATAATTTTTCGAAGCTTCATGCGTTAATTCACATGTGAGAGAAGTGCGAGTACCTCTTCAGAAATTTGAGTCAGAGACAGGAGACAGACCGACGTTTATTACTAACGATGGTTCGGGGTGTATTAATTGTACTTCATCTCTATTTCTACATGATTTCTACATTACTTTACAAACAGGTTCCTTTTCATCATTTGTAAATTAGTATTTTGCTACCTTTTAGTGCAAATGGAAATTCAACTAATAAATCATATGATTAGTTGTATAAAGTAGTCAACGAATTTTATTTTTTTAACCTCCAAATTATTTAAAGCGCAGAAGTAAATCATAATAAATGAGAATAATGTAATTAGTCGTACGGTTCTTATAATTTGGAAGACAAAATAAAGAAATGAAAATAAATTCTTTCCCGGGAATTTATATGCCAGGGAAAAAACCCGGGAATATTCACATTTTTTTATTTTCCTTCCCACCAGGCATATTCCCACTGCCCATGGCTACCCCAGACACTTCCCAGATAGGGGTACGATGGGTCGTGTTTTTGCATTTTATCGTATTATAGTTGTTTAGAAGATACATGGGGTGACAACAAACTTTATGGACACGACATGTGAACTCCCGCCATTTTGGATGGGGTCAACATAGGGAGTTGAAACTTTCGGCGAAATATTTCTCTTGTCGAGTCCTTTGCAAGGATATATTACTCGATCCCCTTTGCCATTTAAACTTTTCAAGTTCACCCCACGTAACCCTATATGGGGGTGTCTGGGGTGGAACTTTTATAGTTCAAAATCCAAACCCCTTAAAATAATGATGGACATGTTTCTCCATTTTCTCATATTGGCAGTCGATTCGAAGATACACGGGTGTCAACAAACCTTATATAAAACGATACCTTATATACACTATATATATCAAATCAAATAATAGGCCTATATAAAATTGCCTTTTCGTTTTCAATTTTAAGAATTATAAATAGACATATCATCTGCAGCACCTTTCAGACCTTAATTCCACTGTCGTCAAATTCTATGTTTTAGCCGGAAGTACATATGATGCAAAGGGGTAAAGTGTTCGGGCCAAAATAGGAGAATCACAGTAAATGCTTACAAAAATCTGGGATGTTCGAAAACTTTTGAGCAGTTTTCAGTGAAATGGAGCAGAATTTGAAGCTCTGACATTGGGTAATATTATATCAATATATTTCATACTAATTGAGAATCATCATTAAAAACATGTTTCTATTTCTGCTACTAGCAGTGAGTTTATTTATTTTGCCAGACCAATGATGTTTTTATATGTATAGAAATATATTATTCTATTTACATTCAATACGTACCTTAGAAACATAACCAACACTAATACAGTACTTATCTCTTATGCTAGAAATCATAGGTTCGATGCCAGCAAATAGGAGCTTTCAATGAAGAAAATTACAATTATGTGTTATCTGGTGGTTCTTTAGCTTCCATGATTCTTTTCAAATAACTATTCCTTTTATATTTATTTATTTTCATTAATAATTCATTTTGTTTGTCCTAAAGACCATAACTGTGCTATGTTTAAAGGTTTTAAAGGATAACTTAGTAATAGCCCTTTTTCATAATAATTGCAATTTGTAAACATTAAAATAATAAATAAAAAATATCGATGTCTTACCTTGCAAAGACTTAAGTGGTGAATAGATCTTCTGGTGAAAAATGTCGCATATACTTGTACAGCAATACATCGTTCGTCTTACACGCAATGGAGAAGATAGTTACATACCGTGTTGGAAAAGACGTAAAATTAATACTTAGTCATTCAATATATGGCTTTCGACTTGGATTGAATTTAATATATAACACGTTCAACCGTTTTTATGTCTATTGTCTTAAAATAAGATAAGTCATATTTCTTATACGCATACAGAAAAGATTTATTATAGTTCTTCCTCTTTTTAGATTGTAAGCAAGACTCCTGTTAACATCTGGGCTTTTAATCGGTGTATGTTCGTGTCATAAACTAAGTGCAGAAATATGCTAGAAATGCCGGATTCACATAGTTTCCTTCAGGAATTTAAGCAATATCTTTGAAACACTTTGTACACATTGTAATACTGAAAGTATTTACTATTAGTTCAATACCAAAAGTCATGGGAAAATTGTAAACTGATTTAAGCTTGGTAACCGGAAAAAATGTATATGTTAATGTGGCTCTTCTTCTTCTTCATTAATATATAAGAAGGTCTAATTATATCTTGAACGTAAATTAAGATCCTGCTTAAGCACGTGTCTTGAATTAATTACTTTGAGAAGCAATCTCGAGGCAGTTTTTGGATATTCGAAAGATCATAAATTGCTGCTTAATTTACATACTTGACCGAGCGTTATTTGTGCGTAATGGATCATAGGATATTAATGCAACAGCAATAGAATTCGAAAAATTTAATTGTTTATAAAATGTAATCAGTTATGAACAGTGTCGTTGATATCTTAAGTTAATTATGTTCTGAATACAGTAGGAATAAGCAAAACCTGCTTTAAGTATTATTTATTTTTATCAGAATCCTAATACTCATATGAAAAGTACAAGATTTAAAGAAAAATATGAATGTTCTATTTTGAATTTATCTTATTGTTTACGAAGTTTAATAAATAACCTAAATATAATGAAGATAATGAAATATTTAAAAAAATTAATGGAGAATATCCACAAAATTCCATTACATCAACTAACACTAACTTCATAATTGGTTTTACGATCTTTTGAGTAAGGTATACATTTGAGTACTAAACAATCGGACATAAACTGCACACCCAAATTTTATGCTTATAATGAAAAGGTTTGGGAATAGTTGTTAATTTCTGTATTAGCATTTTGCAAATTCTGGGATAAAATAGAACAGTCGACTAATTTCCGATACTGGCGTACTATTATTAGGCTGACATGAAATGTGAACTTGAAATAAAAGAAAGGATAGGAATGGTGAACGAAGTCTTTAGGAAGAAAAAATACTATTTTGTAAGACCTTGAACAAAGAGTAGAGAAAAAGATTCATAAAATGCTTCGTGTGACGTATTGTACTGTATGGATCAGAGACACGGAAATTACCCAAAAATGATACGAAGCGACTGAAAGCTTGCGAAATGTGGGCGTGGAGAGGAATGGAGCGAATTAGCTATGTAGAGCGGAAACTGAATGAGTGTTAGATATGGTAGGAGAGAAAAGAACAGTTTTAGATGTTATTAAGAACAGGAAGAGATACTGGTTGGGAAATTGGATAAGAAGTATCTGCATCACGAGGGGCATACTAGAGGGTATAGTGGCTGGAAAGAAGGGAAGGGGGCGAAGGAGACTAGACTTAGTGGACGATATCAAAACAGAACAATCGTACGTGAAGACGAAGATGTTAGTGGAAGACCGTGGAACATGGAAGCTTCTCAGTTGAATCTTCCAATAATGGCAGAATACCTGTGATGATCTTTCTCACTTTCTATATTTCTGATACTCTTCATTTTCTTTAAGATAAGATTCACAAAAAGTTTAAAACGTCGGGTGAGATTAGGGAAGAGTTTTTTGGTAGTTTGGAGTCGGAACTTAATTGAAATCTTCAATTTAAACCAATGAAGATTAAGACAAATACATTTGGTTTTGGAATTTACCAATTATTTGCATAATTGAGAATGAATTTACTTACAATGCGAACTATTATATCATAGTTGAGGAGCTTTCTGGATGTTTAAGTTAATCAGTAGCCAAAGACACATATGCACTAAATGTTAGCAGACTAATTGGCGCGGAAAATAAATTAAAATGTACATTGAACAGGCAATAAAACAAAATTAAGTGTCATTACCGACACTAAACAACATAAAATCTCTAATATTTCGTTTAAATATTCATAACGCTATTATTTACTATACCGTGGAAATGTTTATCTATTTTTATGCGGGGGGGGGGCGCGGTGGCTCATTGGTAGAGCGTTCACCTCTGGTGCTTGGGGTCCCGGGTTCGATCCCAGCCCCCGCCAAGTGAACTTTGTGGTGGACAAACACCGTGCTCGTGGGTTTTCTCGGGGTTCTCCCGTTTCCTCCCACTTTCTTCATTCCACCATTTCACTCATCTCTCATTATCACCGTCTCCTTTAGCCTAACCGGCATAACCGTGGGACGTAAAACTCAAAGATTTCATTTCATTTTCATTTTTATGCGGATGAAGATATTTTCAAAAATACCATAATTCTACTCAAATTATAATTATAGTATATCTATAGTTTGTAACTACTACTACTTCGATGATCACTTGTAAATTAACTGATATATTCACAACGACATGCAATGACATGCAACATGGAAAATAAACTCAAAAGTTTTAGTGGCTCGCATTGTTGATGTTTAGGTACGCGTACTGTTCCTTGGCGCTATTAAATAAAGTTGGCAGGAAACAAAGACGTGACAGCAGCGAATTTCATGTAAAACAGTTTGTACTAAGGATTTTAAAGAAGTTCAGGTTAGATCTACCAAGCGGGCACTCAATCTTGAAATGCTACAGACAATTTAAAGAAAGCGGGACTATCTGCAAAAAGAAATCAAGTGGCCGATCAGAAGTTGATGAGGAGAACAGTTGATCGAGTGCGTGCGACTTTCGCTGGAAGACCACGAAAATGAAAGTTAGTGCAAATAAAGAATTGAACTTGAAATAGACAACAGTGTGGAAAATTCTGCGAAAACATTTCAAATTTAACCCGCACCGATTGCAATTGTTGATGGCGTCAGACCCACTGATAAGGAAAGGAGCAAACGAAGTGTTCGAGCATCCATCCAACAATAAAAATAGGGCTAATAAAACGAAATATTCGGAGAAGCAAACCGAATATAAATAAAGTTAAAAATACCATTTTTATAAGAAAAAGTTCAAACATACTGGATTAGTGTGTCTTAAGGCGTCCAAATTTTGATTCCAGTTTTACTTTGTAAAAGAATGGCCACAAACATATTTTTCTCAATTTTTCATGACACACATTTCGTGGGACCATCTTTTACAAACTGGGATTTTTAATGATGTTAAGAATTGCATTCCTTACTACTTAATAATACTTAATAAATTTCGACTGCCCCCACGATATATGATGGCAAAGTGACCTGGGTTGGGAACGAAAGCACACCACTTTATGCGTCATCTGAAATGTTCATATTTCATTTATTGTCACATACTTTCACCTCCAGCTTTTATCTCATAAGTACTGGTCAATTTATCTGAAACTGCTGCTATAACTTCCGAATATTGTTTGAGCTTCTTCACTAGTGTGTGATTTCGCAATCCGCTTGAAGTTTGTATCTCATTTTCTTAGACTAACATTCATAACAAAGACCTCGAGGATCAGAGTTTGTTAAACTATGTCTTAGCCTAAGAGACATAACTGTGGAACGTTACGCTAAATATCTTAAACCCGTACGATAAACGCGTAATTGAATCAATGAATGGAAAAGCAGAATATTCCAAAAATAAAGGAGAACATCCCGTAGTAATAATTTTTGTATAATAAAATATCCAATATGATTACGATACTACTATTTTGGGAAACGAAAAGTGTTAACATAACGTTAGAAATCTCTCATACAAAGATTTGTATAAGTAATTGTATTTCTCTTGAATGGTTTTGTTTTTCGTTTTCCAGAATAAGATCGTTTTCCAATGTTTTTGTTTTCCTCTCACTGATTCAATTGATAGAAATGTCTTCTCAGGCGTGATCTGTAAAGTCTCAGAAACAAAATTTAGCACAATATGATACTGTTGTTGTTTTATATTTTTTGAAGCCTCAGCCATGCGCCATTTGATAGAAACACAGACCAGAAAAAGAAAATATAGTAAATTATTTCATAACACTGTGTAAGCAGAAACTAGTTTATGTTTGATTTTTTCAATTGTTCAAGCTTTATATACCGTAGAAAAGAGTCTTAATGTTAGTGAATTTGGTGTTATTGTTTGTTACATATCGGACGTTTCATTCCACACATATATTTCACAAACGAACGACATTCAGAAAAAACTTCACGATGAGGGTTTTAATTCCTTGGATGTACCTGTACTTAAATCTAGCACAAAAGCAACGAATCTAAATAAGAATTCATAATTAGTTCTTAGGTTAACTAATTGATTGTCAATGCAAAACACGGTTATTCGGTTTAGTTATTCAGAGATGTTGTCCACTGTTAGCGTCATGATAATTATCTTAACACATTTCATTGGTATTGTTTATGAACCAAATTTATCGCAGGATCGGCTGCACAGTTGTTAGCAATTTTGCATGTTTTTTTTAGGTTTTGAATGCAAGGAAAGTATTTTTTCTGGTTAGAACGTAGCGGCTCTTACGTATTGATTAATAGCAACAGCTAATTGAACACAGTGAGATAAACAATATCTGCAATTTCATATAAAATTTTGAAACCAATAAGTTCCTAATGGGAAAAAATCTGTCTTGATTTTTAATACATCTTTATTATACCCTAATTCACACTGCATTTAATTCCCTTAAAAGATTTGTAACGTTCAAGTCCGAAGTTTGATAGCAACTAATTCGGGAACTAGAGATCCTTACTTGATTAAGTTTGAAATCTTTGTAGATCTTAACAAACATATGACACATATCATAGGATAGAAAAAGTTATGGCAAGGATGTTATAACTCGTACCTAGTATTATGTACAGAAAAACACCTGTTAGATTTCTTTAATGTAATATCCTTCCATATTTATCACTTTCTTCCAAACGTGTGAAAGGCGTCATAGAGCGTCAGAACGTCAATTTTAGTCGATGTCCCGCAGGAACTGCAATATAGTAAGCACGATGGCTTATCTTGTATTGTTATGATTTACACAAAGTGGTTCCTTGATTCTGTGGAAAGAGATTGTAACAAATTTTCTGAAAACATTGTTCTGCACTGCTCCCACTTACCATCTCAAGCTTAATCTGTGTATCTTTGGAGCATATTGTTATGGTGTTTTCATTTCCCTGCTGTATTTTAGGTCTTTTTTTTACTTTTGACTGAATAACACGTAGTTATATCCACTCACCACATGCACAGCCTTACGTTCCCTTATAAGCTACATAACTCTTACAGCTGAGACATAGACCTTCGACGTGATAAGAGTGTTGCCAACGGTACGCTATGAGCCCTTTAGTTCTCAATTTATTAGCCACTAAACCCAGAGTTCAAAAATTGCAAGCGCCATGTTTGAAGCCAAATATCGTAAGAACTAGAGAGTTATACACCATAATATTCCACATGCGTATTAAGTGTATGAAGGTCTACCACTATTCGCAATTGTTTCGAGATCATACGAGTTTCATCGGCCGAATACGATATATACCATCCATATAATTAATTTTTTAAGAAAAACCAACAGAAGGACTAAAATAAAATAATGAATTTTATTTATAGTCGAGGAACACAGCAATCAACCGAAAAGAAAATTATTACTTTCAGAAGAAACTTATCCACTATGGATCATATTCAATCTCTCTCTGAAAATATGAGTTTTTTTCAGATAAATGGAATCATCTATAGCTTGCCCAATACCAAAGACCAATAATAAAAATGAAATAATCAACTACCGTCCCATATGAATTTTATCTACTTTTGCAAAGTTATTCGAACAAATTTTATACAGACGGATAATTTACCACATACAACCAGTAATATCATCATAAGAACATGGTTTACTCCACACAAATCAACAACAACTAATCATAAATATTATTACATAAGCTAAACAACTATAATTTCTCTCCTCCCATGATCAAGTTCTTCTCATATTTAAACAATCGTAAACAAAACGTTATCTACATAGACTATATGCGCACTCTGGAATTCCACAGGGCTCCAACGTAGGTTCGTTATTATTTCTTTTATTCATTTTTCCCTGATCACATATTATTAAGAGACAAATTGCTCTTTGCGGATGACCTCAAAATATATGCAAGGATAGAGACCATCTGTGACTGTCTCAACTTAGAAAATTACTTAGAAAATATTGCAAACTGGTGTTCTCTTAATAAACGTACTACAAACATAAACCAATGTAGTATTCTATCATTTACTAGAAACAAAAATCAAATAGAGTTTAATTATTCATTTTATCAGATGGTATGAAACAGATTAAATTCAGTGAAAGTCCTCGAGGTTACGTTTGATACGAAACTAACATTTAATGGTCATATAATGTACATAGTTAACGAATCTCTTAAAATATAGATTCATAATTAGAACGGGAATGAAGTTTAACAATATTACCACACTAACAAAAATGTATTACTCTTATGTCCGATCAAAACTGGAATATCATGTGTTTCGGAGCCCACGTTAATCAGTAGGTCCACGTCTCATATAGCCTCGCTGCTGAAAGGGAGGTTAAACTCAAAATCAATTCAACTCAACTCAAAACTGGAATATGCTGCTGTGATCTGAAACCCATCGCAACAACAATACTGAAACCAACTGGAAAAAGTCCAATCCACATTTATCAAATACTTAGTATACACGAGTACTGGAATATGATTCGGATTCCACGCTAATCAGTAGGTCCACGTCTCATATCGCCTCGCTGCTGAAAGGGACGCTAAACTAAAATCAACTCAATTCAACTCTATCCATGGTATGAAAACTATCTTACATTAATAGACGACTATCCCTACACTAGAACAAAGGTGAAATGTAATAGATCTAATCTTCCTTCGTAAAATAGTACAAAATGAGTTTAATTGTGCAGATCTTATATCGATCCTAAAGTTTCATGTCCCGACACATAAAATTCGTGTTGAAAACTCTGGCCTATTCTATTCCAAAAAGTCAAGGACCAACGTATTAATGAAATCACCAATCTGGAGAATACGATTAACTTATTACAAATGATGTATCGAACACAAAGATATTGATATCTGTAATATGAACTATAATATGTTCAAGAAAATTATTGTAAGTTTATTTCGTAATGCACCAACATTATAATTGGGCAATGCCGGTTGTGTTGTTGTTCACAAATAAATAAATAAATATACACGAAAATATTAGTAAAACATAGTGCGGTGCATTGGGGATTTACTGCTCCTTTTCAACAATAAGACCATAGGAGACCTGGACCTATAGTTTAAAGTGAAATTCGAATCACTGCAATACGAATGTGTTCAAATTTCAAGGATTTCCACCGAGAATTGAACCCGGACTCAGTGCATCAAGGGCGTACACGCTAGTCATTATATTAGTGGCGATAGTGAAAGAAAATAAGAAAGAAGGGTTTTCTTAAACATTACAACTTCAAATTAATCATAATTTACGTGAAAAGAAAAGGATCGTAATAAACGGAAATTTAAGTGTTGTTTCAGGTATTTTTCTCTGCTCTTTGAGAGCGAGATTGTTTCATCAAAACGAATTAATCTTGCTTCTTGATATAATTTGTACCTGGGCAGTAATCGATAATTAAAGGTGGAAACTACATTCTCAACTCTGCTTTAATACCATCAAAAACGTACGGGTATTTGTGATTACGCACAGATCCTGTTGCTGTAAGTAAACTATTAAAGGTATAATTTCAACTGGATTGACGAGATTCTATTAATCAGTTTTATTTTTGTGTTTGTTGTACGTGCCGTACATCGGGAATGCATCTCTGTTTCTTTGCAAATAATATAAAACAATATGGTCAGAAATGAATAAATAGAAGCAATTGGCTTTTGTATCAACATTTTCCTTGTATGTAGTCAAACAGAAAGCTTGGTGTACTATATGGTAAAGATTATTTTTTTTTAAATCTCTTTGAGAGTCCTTATTCTATGTCTTACCTCATTGTTCAACAACATTATCATTTTATAATTCTCATTCTAATTCAAAATCGTCAAAATTACTTCCACAATGTGAATCACTTTCTTCAGATATGGACTCCTCAACACATTGTTCATTATTACACTCATTAGGGACAAAATTAGAAAGTCCTTTAACTTGGAATTCATCAAAAACCGATTCCAACAAAACTTATAACAAAGTTTTGTGCACATGTTGTGCACCATATATTGAATTTGTGCACTTCAAGAAACCAAAAAGTTTGATATTTATTTCTTTTCAACTCTATGTCAGACCTGAATTCACCCATCCACAAAATTGAAAAAATATACAATATGCCAATATTTAGAGCGAGGCTTCTGTTGTTTCGTGTACGCCTTCTTGAGTTTTGTGCACTTCAGATAACGGATATATAACCACTGGGGAAAGGATTGTATATCAATTGCACGAACGCATACAATGATGACCAAAGGAATTAATTATGTCAAATATGAGTACACATTCTGTGCAGTTTTGGGCACATCACCCAAATTTTCCGCACCTCACATAACAGAGATACAGTCGTTTCAAATCAAATAAAGCTCCTGCTTCTATATTTAAATTAAGCCAACTTATTTCTTCGTTAGACAGAAAATTAATCAAAGTAAATAATTAGAGTGTAAATTCGTAAGTGCAATCCATTAAATGATGTCACGATTCTTCTTCGAGTCCTGTTGATGAAAACGTTTAAGAACTTACAACAGATATCGAATATTTTCGTCTTACATTCCATAATATTAACCCTTCATTAGTCGTGTGCAAAAGTTACATACTTAATTGCCTGAAATAGTTGCATAATTAGACACGCACGGACCTTTTGTACCGCAAAATAATTAAGTAGTAAAATTGATAGATAATTCTTGTCTTTTATTTCTGTTTAATTTTTGGTTAATATATTTGTTTTAATAGGAGCCTAATGTATTTTATCATATTGATTACTTAAAGTAAATAATAAAACGTCGCACATAATTACGCAAATAGTGAACACAATTGGCATATAACTAGAACAATTAAGTGAATACTCTCTAAGACATCACAAGGAATGCATTATTAACTTCCACATAAATCATGTTTAACATATCGGCCATAATATCCTACACAAACTACAAATCCTTATCTTTATGTACCTTTTTTCTATCTTGATAAACTCATTCTTTACAATT
This sequence comes from Thermobia domestica, assembly GCF_964235325.1. NCBI lineage: Eukaryota > Metazoa > Arthropoda > Insecta > Zygentoma > Lepismatidae > Thermobia > Thermobia domestica. The sequence continues at coordinate 113,214,974 of NC_137463.1, read as the reverse complement.
TATGACAGTTTGTTTTACTAAACCAAGCACAAAATTTTGTCCCTTTGGAAAAAAATGGTTTTCCTATTTTATTTCCTCGTACAAAAAGACACGTCCTGAATTTAGAATGGATGATATAAAGTCTTGCATACGAAGTCTTAGCTAGATAAGGTGTCTTAGCTCGATAAGATGACTTATCAGGTATTCCTTCATACTTTCGGAAACTTGACTTCAATTCTCTTGACAGATACTACAGATTTAATCTTGTCTTCATGTGGTCCAAGCCAAGATTTTAGCCCAACTTTTCTGAAATCTTTTCTCCTCATGTTATCCCTGATGTTAGAATGAAAAATTATGTAGCTGTTGATAATGTCGATATTCATCAAGGCAGAAAAGAAGACAACTAACCGCCATCGATTAGTTCCCCTAAATACAGGATATGTAACTTTTATACCTGTAACTGTTATACAGGATATGTAGGTTGTAATGCGCCGCTATATTGTACCTGCAACAGCGCATTACTTGATATTTGGGTAAGTGACAGTTTGGATTTCGGTCCGCGCCATAAGATATAAATCCAAATTGTGAAAACTGTTTCGAACCGAAGTCAACAAAAAACTTATTGAAAATAATAAAGTAAATGGAACGTTAACGATATATAGAAAGAAAATAGTTTTGTGATTTTGATCGGTAAATATATAAGTAAAAAGTATGACCCCGTAAAACGTAGAACCCCGGATCAAACGTCGGAAGATTTATTTAATTGTGTTAGTATCTAGATTTTGTTTGTGATCTCAACGAAATGAAATTCATACGTAGATGGTGTAATCTATTTCATTGGTAATTTTGATTATGTATATATATATATATATATATATATATATATATATATATATATATATATATATATATATATATATATATATTAATATACATATTGGGAGTTTTTATTGATACAGCCTCGACGAATTGTGCATAATAATAATAATAATAATAATAACGATAATAATAATAATAATAATAATAATAATAATAATAATAATATATTGAAATAAAATAATTGAATATGAATATAAGTAAAAAGAGATAATGATGATATGTGATGAATATGAGGTAATTATTATATGTAACTTGAAATATAAGGCTGATAAGAAAATGTAGAATAATTCTCAATGAAATTGTTAAATGCAGCTATCCGAAGAACTGCATCATCTAGTTGGCCATCTACAGATTGATTATTGTTGGATGAACTATGTATTCGTACATCTGGTAAAACGCCTAGTTATTTTTTCACTGTACAAGTTTCTTTTGTAAGTACCCGAACCTCCAACAACCGATGTGAAACATCCTCTTAGTACAATTAGAATGGAAGGTGAGAGTAGTGTGTTTCAAGGTCACATGTATCTACACATTCTTTTGTGATATTGTAAAATGTTAAAATTTCTGGCTTATTGACTTCTGCGAATATTCATTATTATAATCCTTATAGTGCGTGCACCACTCGATTTATGTTAGTACATACAAAATGAGAGTCATATTTTCAACGTTGAGAAACAAACAACTGCACTCATCACATCCCTTGCCTTCGATAAATATTTCACGTATTATTCTTTTATTCTTCCGCACATGATGCCTTTGTTGTTCGGCAGCCAATGGAACTAAACCAGTTCTCAGTAGTGAAATTTTTTGAGGTTATAAGTTCTATAGCCCTAAGTAGACTTTGATTGGGCCTAGTATCCGTTTGAAATGGTTCATCGTGTTGTTGGCGTAAGTATACTTCCATATTAATAACAAAATATCCCTGTATTTCTCAAAGCACATACTTTTATGCCATAATTAGCTGATTTTTACTTTATACAGACTCGGAAACTGCATCATCCTAGGGAAGATTCAAACATTTGATCGACTGTGGTATGCTATCCGAGGAAATAGCAAGTTTTGCAGTGTGAGGTGAATTCCTGAAAAATATTTCAAACAGACGCAAACCTGTCAATCTTTCTTCTTTCGTGTCTACCAACTTTTTTATTGAAATGAAGAGCTTGTAAGAGATGTGGCATTGTTGCTGAGAAGAATTCAATTCCAATCCCATCCTTGGCGTAGAGATCGTTTCAGATTTTGATGGATTGATTTTAATACTTCCGCAAGGTATACGAGACCCAGTAGGACCTTTACTTCCGCTATATTAGTAATTTGGATATCCCTTTCTCTACTGTAAGCATGTATGTGTGTTGCAAATTACTGATTTGCAAATTTAACAATTTCATCGGGATACAGGTACTAAAGAATAAACTCTGACATTCAATCGGTGTTTTTGCTCCTTTCGAATGTCTTGGAGAATGGGTCAAAATCTGTTTATATTTTCTTTTGGAGCATGTGCTCTATATTAAGTTCTCGTACTTATACATTAAAGTTATTACATTCAATCAGATCTCTCAAAAATTTAATTAAATTTAGTATTTTTTATTTCTCGTACTTTTAAAAGAGTGATTGCAACATTTATCATTTTAAATAATAATAATATGACTGTATCGCATATGTGAGATATCACCCTACAGTCAGTGGGAGTTATTGCTTTAATGTTCATTGTTAATAGTGGACTATCTTTGCTAATTAGTGTAATAATAGGGGCCAAAGGCAACAGACATACAGACATACATACAAAAATTATAAATTGACTCTATCTAACCAAATGATGATGTGAAATAAAGTTGATAGATACAGTCATGTGTAAAATGAAAAATCATAGGACATTATAAATCGCATACACATGAGAAAGACACCAAAAGAACTTAACTGATTATTGAAAACACTTCCTTTGTATGAGACAAATATTGAATACATTACCTAGAGCTAATCCAAACTGGAGACATGATTATAAGATAACAAATGAAGTATCATTGTATAATATAATCAAACCGAGTGAACACAAATTTATAATAAACTTTCAAGGTAGTACACATTTGCTATTTTCGTTCCCAGACAAAATTCAAAGCTTCAGCCTAGTTAAATAATTAAGCAAACACATTAATTTGATTTGATTGGATCTTAAGAAAGGAAAAGGAAGTTAACCATAAAATACCTCCATCTAAATATTTGCAGGCAACATGTTACCATTATCAGCTTTACAAAAAATTATAACCAACTAATATGCAGTAACCCTTTTCATCATGATCATGTATATGACGTTCCAAGGCTCTCGTTGTGATCAAACATGCAAGAAACTGTGATTGGCAAGATAACTAAACTAGGAAGCAAGCAGATATTATAAATGATTTGGACGATTAAAAAGTATTTTCTGGAGAAAATCCATAAAACTAAACCATTTTTCATGTACTCAGGAAGTACTAACAGTATGCAATGTGAGTTTTATCAATTTAATCAGCGTCACAACCAAAATCTAGTTTTGTTCGATTTTGCAAAAATCGAACATATACCTAGTATTTTTCTACGTATCTCTGTTCTTGATCCTTCTTACTCGGGAATTTGCTTGTATTTTGTTACTTACCCTACTTACCCAATTTACTTCTATTATATTGGTTGTATTGCCCTTCTTACTCGGGCTTCTATTGCTGTCTTATGGAGGTTATAATACTCGTAGCACGTTATTTACAATTATCACTTTCCAGTATTATTACTCAAATAATTTACATAAACGTATTTATACACATGCGGGACTAATTATTCAACATGCTCAAAACGGAAATAGGGTTGCTTCGTCTATATGCACCGTTGTACATATGAACCTCGGTCTCCTACAAAGATTACAAAGATAACCAAAAGTATAAAAGTGCAAGTGTATATCAGGTTGCTACCCAATTAGGTTACATAAACATATTCATACACATTGTTACATGTGGCACTAAGTATCCAGCATGCTCAAAACGAAAACAAGGTTGCCTCATCAATATGCACCTTGTACATATGAAGCCCAGTCTACAGCAAAGAGTACAAAGATAACAAAAGTTTCAAAGTTTAAGAGTATACCAGGTGTGTGCAAATATGTTTAATCAAGTAGTTCAATATTTCAAGTTCCGAACAGTAAGTCGTAACACCAGAATTGTACAAAAGTAGGAAGATTATACAAAAACTCCACGAAATAAGGAGTAATATTTGACTAACAATTCCCTTGACCGTCATTATACTCTTTAGAATACGTACTATAGTAGAATGGGGTCACTTGATGGAAGATTTGTAACCAGATGTCCGATATTTTTAACCAAATTTAGTAACTTTTTGTACTCTTTTATCACCCATTTTAAATGGTAAAAAAGAATATGGTGTATGTACTCGTTCTCGTTTACGACCACTATTACCAACCCCTATTGAATATATACGACGGTGTACTCCTTCTCTTTTACGACTACCAACACCTATTTGCACAACTCCCCAATGTAACTATGAAAACAGATTACATATCCTATGTAACACAGCAGAGAATGTACCAGTAGCATGGGTGTACTCGTTCCCTTTTATCAACCCCTATGTAATATAGCAAATAATACATAGAGACTATGAACACATAGCAAAGAATCTTGGAGGTGTATTTGTTCTCTTTAACGTCTACTTTTTTTTAACATAGTAGAGACTACGAACTCAACACCCCCTAAGTAACATAAAACAGTATGACTTATTTTTCAACTCTTATGTAACAAAGCAAAGATTACACAACAAACGCTACAAGTCTTTTTAATATAGCAGAGCGGATTAAAAAGTATTGTCTACTTTTAACCACTATTTAACATAGCACAGATTACATAAGATTATGAATTTATGTTACAACACCTATTTAATACAGCAGATAATATATAAGACTATGAACTAATAGCAGGAGTGTATTCGTTCCCTTTTATCAACCCCTACGTAATACAGCAGAAATTACACAAGCAATCAGCAAGTACTACATGTCCCAAAAGTACTTACCATCGAGGTCAAAGGTCAAATATTTCAACCCGAAAACTCATAAACGGAGCCATATATTAAAGTGATATTCCTATCCACATTTAGTAATTTGTCATCAAGTGCTAACTGGCCCAAAAGTATTGACCATCGAGTTCAAAATTCAAAAATGTAAACCCGAATAACTCGTAAACGGAGCAATATATTGAGGTGGTGTTTCCGCATTTAATAACAGGTCATCTAGTGCTACATGTCCCAAAAGTGACGACCATCGAAGTCAAGTGTCAAAAATTTAAACACGAATAACTCGTAAACGGAGCAACATATTGAGGTGGTGTTTCCACATTTAGTAATAGGTCATCAAGTACTATTTTTCCAAAAGTGCTGACCATCGAGACAAAGGTCAAGTACTTAAAACCGAATAACACGTAAACGGAGCAATATATTGAGATGGTGTTTCCACATTTAGTAATAGGTCATTTAGTACTACATGTTCCGACAGTGGTGACAATGGAGGTCAAAAATTTAAACCCGAATAATTCGTAAACGGAGGCACATGTTGAGGTTGTGTTTCCACATTTAGTACTAGGTCATCTATTAGTATGTCCCAAAAGTGTTGACCCTCGAGTCAAAGGTCAAACATTTAAACCCGAATAACTTGAAGCAAAGGCGACGGATAAATTTGTGTGACCTTTTCAGTTTTGTACCAAGGAGAAAAAAGAGAAGAATGAATAAATTTAGGTGTCATATTTACATCTGTACCAAACAGGAAAAAGCAAACAAATGCTCTTTTAACTAAAAGGGAAGTTTATAACTTTTGCAGTATTCAAACAAACGAAGGAATAAATTTGAGTGGCTTAAGTGAAGAAGGTTCATTTTAACTAGCTTAGTATTTTATACTTTGTACTATTTAAATAAACAAAGGAAGAAATTTGTACTAACCAGAAAAAGCGAAAAAGGAATATTTTAAGTAGCTCACACCGGAAGTTCCCACACGTTGTCGCTCAAATCGGATTGCACATAGCACATCTCATAGGGTGTGATGAGAAATGAAAATGAGCAAAATTCATGTGCAGTGGACCAGAAGGTTAGGAGCTACAGGGCTTCAAAATTTGAATATATAATAATTATGTCATGGAATTATGTAAGTTTAAAGTAAATATGTTTAAAACCGCTAAAGCAATCATAACAAAAGTTGCCCAATATAAAGAGAAGAAAATGACCTATCGAAGAATTGAAGTAGTGTTGGCATATGTGAAGCAGTGTAGCCAACTCAGCATAAGATATTTTTTGAAATAGCATAATAAGCAAGTGCGTACAAATTTAAAGTTCATTATTATCACTAAACATAACAGTGAAATTTAATGGTAGTGCTGTATATTGTTTGAGCTACTTGTGCTGAAAATGTGCAATGGAGAAGTCTGATATATATCAAGAGATGGTAATAAAGGAATCTGGGTCTCATACTATGTTAGTTCAAACGCATAATACAAATAGTATAGCACAGCAAAATATCAGTAGTGTCACAAAATACTAATACATTTGAAAAACGAAATTAAATAATGCCATTTTTACATCCTGTGTCAGCTTTGAAACTATATAGGACGGGACCTATAGTATAAAGTGGGATCCACTATGAAAGAGAAAAAATAACAATGAAACGTAAGGTGAAAAGTACAACAAAAACATGCCCGTGGCGGGATTGGAACCCGCGATCCTTAATATGTTGGCTGTCTAGCTTTCTAAACTACACGGATGTCCGGGCCGAGTAAGAATGAAATGAGGTAGTAATAAAATAGAGATATTTCCAATATAAATATGATAATATTACAGCGTACAAAGATAATCACATGGTATGTAGGAAAAGAAGGAAAAGAACATATCACTTAACACAAAGAAAAAACAAGAAAGTACTCTTCCAAACATTAATAAAATCTGGAGAACTAGTTTACATAATTAGAAAACACGTGTTTCTTTCCTAGCGTGTATCATTTTGTTTTCGCAAGATATCTGTTTATTCACCGGAGCTACAGAAGTATAATGCAAAAGCCTCACTTCTTTCTAATGCATTCCTTTATAGCCCTCTGTTGCCATGTATGAGACTTGTCCATTGCACATTTTCAGCACACGTGGCTCCAACAGTATACAACAATGTACCAATACATTTTACTGTTATGTTTAGTGATAACAGTGCATTTTAAATCTGTACATACTGTATATGGTGCTACTTCAAACAATATTTTATGCTGAGTTTGCAACACTGCTTCAAATATGGCAACTCTATTTGTGGTCTTCGATAGAGCATTTTGTTCTCATTATATTGTTCAACTTTTGTTCTGGTTGCTTTAACGTTTTTCAAGATATTTACTTTAAACGTAATAATTCCATGATACAATTTTTTAATATTCAAATTTTGAAGCAACGTAGCTCCTATCCTTCTAGTCTATAGCACCCTAAATTTTGCTCAATTTCGTTTCTCATGATACTCTATCAGATGTGCTATGTAGCAATCAGGTTTGAACGACAACTTGTGGGACCCTCCCGTCTCAGTATTTCTGTTCGATTCGTACTACCCAAGAAACGAAATAATAAATTTGGGTGTACTACTTTTATACCAAACAGAAAAAGGAAAAAAATACAATTTGAAGTAGTTCAGTGTCTTTTACATTTTTGAGCTATTCAAACAATGGAAGGAATAAATTTGAGTGGTTTATTAACTTTTGTACCAACGATAAAAAAGCGAATAAGGACCATTTTAACAAGCTCAGTATTTTATACCTGTCGTAGTATTTAAACAAACAAAAGGTTAAATTTGTGTGAGCTATTCAATTTTGTACCAAGCGGAAAAAGTGAAGAATGAATAAAATTTGTATATCCTATTTCCTTTTGTACCAAACAGAAAAACAAATAAATACGATTTTAACTAACTGGGAAGCTTTTAACTTTTGTACTATTCAAACAAATGTAGGAATAATTTTGAGTGGCTTAAGTGAAGGTCTATTTTAACTAGCGCAGTATTTTATACCATTTTGTGCTATTTAAATAAACAAAGAAATAAACTTATACTAAGCAGAAAAAGCAAAAATTACCATTTTACCAGTTCAGTACTTTATATCTTTCGTACTACTCAAGTAAACGAAAGAATAAATTTGTGTGTCCTACTTTTTATACCAAACACAAAAAAGCCATTTTAACTAGTTCAGTGTATTATACCGTTTAGTGCTATTCAAATAACGAAAGAATCAATTTGAGTGACTTTTTTAGTTTTGTACCAACGATCAAAAAACGAAGAGGGACCTTTTCAACTAACTTAGAATTTATCTACCGTTTTCTACTATTCAAATAAACTGAAAAGTAAATTTGAGTGAGCTATTTAGTTTTGTAACAACCAGAAAAAGCGAAGTAACGCCATTTTAATTATCTCAGAATTTTACTATTATCTCAGAATTATCTCAGAATCATTTTGTACTATTCAAATAAACGAAGAAATAATTTTTAGTGGGTTATTTACTTTTGTATCAACGAGAGAAAAGAGAAGAAATGCCATTTTACCTGGCTCAGAATTTTATACCTTTTGTACTATTTAAACAAACGAAGGGATAAATTTGAGTGATCTATTCAATTTTGTATCAACGAGAAATAATTGCAAAGAAATGCCTTTTTAACCAATTTTCGGAATTTCTATGCAATTTTGTGCTGTTCAAATGAACGAAGAAATTTGGATGGAGTATTTAGTTTTGTACCAACCAGAAAATGAAGGTCTATTTTAACTAGCTCAGTATTTCTGTAGAGTTCGCGGCATAGAAATTGTTACAAAAATTCTATGTCCAAATTAATAACAAACTTTTGCCCCTTATTCTTATGCATCCAGAAATACATGTATCAATCCATTATTTGCTTCTAGTATTCAATACAACTCCTCCCCTCCTCCACCTCTCCTTGTCTAAAGCAGTGAGTGTGACGTAGTACACTCTTTCCATTCAGCTGAAAAAGAAATAGGAATCAAGTTTACAACATTATAGGTTTAAAACCGTCTTTTCCATTCGTTTGTTCTGAAATATTTTTAGGAGCCTACATTAAAAAAAGTCACACAATGTTCCCAGGGCTTCATAAAGACTTTTACTTTCATTCTTTCCCTTCTTTAAAGACTACAAGCTAGTAAGGTGCTCCCTAAGAATTTTTTGGAAATTGCCAATAACGGCAGTAGGTTTTGTGTTTCCTTAAGTCTGTAATGCACGCACAGAACTCTAAAATATCTACTGACAGAGATGAGTGTTATTCAATGATTCATTTAATTTCTTTTCAGTAATTGCAAGCAAATGTTCCAGGGGGGTCATTTGGGCAGGACAGGAGGGTGTAATTCCCCCTCCCTTGAGCTTCATAAATACGTATTGTTTGATCAAATGTATAGTAATACACTAATAAAAAGTGAAAATCTTATGTCGGCGGAGAATCTCCCCCCCCCAATAAAATCTAAAAGACACTGCTTTTAGCATAAAAACCTATAGAGTTACGATAGCACATTGCTAGCGAGCTTACGTTTGATTTCAAGAGTCGAAAGTTTGATCTCAAGCCATATGAGTTCCTAAGCGATATTGAGAGAGAGGGAGAGAGAGAGAGAAATTCAAGTATTGAGACAGAGAGGAATTTTGTGAAACAGAAGAAAGGAATGTTTCGAACTTCGAGGATCACATTAGGCAGTTGTCGAATTAAGGTGGAGAACTCTTTTTAGAGTATCAGATGATTACGAAGGCAGAGAAAGATCTCGGGAACTGAGGAATTAAGAATTTTAAAAAAATCTGAAATTTCCGAGACGAGTTTCGAACCACATACCTTGTAGTTATCGAACTATTACCTTATCCATTCAGCTACGGAGAACTCTATGTATTAGTTTACATATGTTTCCTTTAGCTACGTTGAAAGCTAATGTAATGGGATATTCCAAACTTTGACTAGGTGGATGCGCCATTCAGATAGGACGTAAACCTCTTGTAACTTAGGTACAATGTATCGTAGCGGATATAAACCATTAATCAGGTAATGGCGACTGATTTGAAACAAATGCAGAGCATGAGAATTAAATCTGTTATATATGTGGTGTCGTGTGGAGAAGAAACAAACTTATGAACCAAAGGTTTAAGATTAACTCAAGTTATTAATATAAACTTTGCCGGCAATTATTCACGTATATCATCATAAAAGGAATACAAAAGACGTTCTGAAACGAAGAAATACAACTTTGTAAGCGGAGACAAAAAAAACCTAAAGTAACGAGATTAGAGACGAATCATCTAACGCGTAGGGATCATGGTTCAGTGGTCAAAGCGTTGGATCAGTAATCTGGACATTCTTGGTTCGAATCCATGTCGGGCACATTTTCTTACTTTAGGATTTTTGATGGCGATTGATTGACGATGACACACGTTTTATTATATTCAGATATTTGAATACTCGGATGTTTCAATACTTGAACTATCAAATCTTCAGGAATAATAACAGTAATAATAATAACTATTATTATTATTATCTTGTAGAGGATTAAAAGCTAGGAGCTAATTATCGCTCAGTTCATACCACTACAAGCAGAAACGTGACATTTGGCAAGAATATTTTGGTTTTGTTAATGGTGCCCACGAGAAGAGGACGTTTTCATCTCGTTTCTAAAACAAATAAACAAAAAAATGAGAATTAACTTTTTACATTAGAGACGGGACAAGGCTGACCCAAATTATCTTCTCACTTTGGAGATGAGAATCGAGACGAGACGAAAAGTATCGTAAACGTTTCTCGTCTTGTCTCGATTCTCGAAATAGTGCATAAACCATTATTTAAGTAACAATTGCTCTGTAGACTGAATCTTATAGGCATTTTGTTACTTTGTTGTTCAGAGCTCATTGAATTATGGTGTGTGTACGTATTTTTGTAGCAAAACTTTTATAATTACCTCTGCATATCCCAAACATTAGTTTATTATATGCCTTACTGTTAAGTGATATTGAGTTATTTTTATTAGAGTTATTTTCCTTAAAACATACAGTAGAATACTTTCCACATGAAACTTTAGTGGAAAGCTTTTGTTTGAAATGTGGGTAGTTGCAGAGGTGTAACTTGAAGATATGGAACCCCCTCTCCGAAATCCCTACGTTTAAGTAAGTTTTGCCAAATGTTAGGGCAACTTTAAAACTTTTAATACCATTATTTATTATTATTATTATTATTATTATTATTATTATTATTATTATTATTACTGAAGTGTTGTTAATTTAATGGTTTACCCTCTTCCACCGTGCTCCCGCCTAGTGGGCATTAAGCTGCACAAACACCTTGTGTGCAGGTTTTCTCCGGATTCCGCTTCCTCCCACTTTCTTTATTCGAAATGTCTTTTATTATCATCATCGACGTCTTCTGTAGCTTAGCCGCCATAACCATTACTTAAAAAGAAATTTTCTTACGGCTCTTTTGTGGTCTGTATCTCTACTTTCTACATGAAATTTACTTCGAAACATTCCTTTATAATATTTAGCTAGTTGTAGGGACGTATGCACAGGGTATGTCCTGATGGTCCTGACACTTCTCTCCAATCCCGGCTAATTTTTAACTTCTGCCTAACGCTACGGGCGATTTTACAGCTTTTAATACAATGTGTCCTCATACAGAATCTGTCTTTTATATTATTATTATTATTATTATTATTATTATTATTATTATTTTATTATTTTATTATTACTGAAGTGTTGTTAATTTAATGGTTTACCCTCTTCCACCCTTCTCCCGCCTAGTGGGCATTGTGTTGAACAAACACCCTGTGGGTAGGTTTTCTCCGGGTTCCGCTTCCTCCCACTTTCTTTATTCCGATATTTCTTTCATTCTGATCATCGACGTCTTCTGTAGCTTTGATAAGCATGAATTTATTCATCCAGAAGGTCCCTGTAATTGTCGGCTCTCTTGTTTCCCAAGAATAATGTGGTCAAATTACGGAAACAACGCCACGCATGCAGCTGATCAGGGGTTAGAGTGGCCTTAAAGTCAGGGTCATTTAGGAGCTGGCGTATCTGTGGACCAATGAATTTTCCCTACTTGATCTTCTCTGTACTTAATCGTGGAAACTTCATGCACAAATATCCGAATACTGCTTCATTCGTGTTCACTGGCTTTACAAACGTTGTCATAAGTCTCAACTTAATATGCAGTGGTGGGAGAAGAATTTTCTGAGGGTTCACTGGAGGTTTATTGACAATATTTGTTTAGCCAGAAATCAGAGCTGTTCTTAAAGTCCACTCCTTTTGTGTATAGTGTTTATCTCTTGCGCGACTGTCCCACTCACATATATAACAACAGTACTTAGTATAACCTCCTTGCAAACCCAACAAAATTGAAATTACTTTGAAATTTCCATATACTAGCCATTCATGCTGATTGTAACTAATGACGGGTAGAACAGATTTCAACGTAGTGTACGTTTCTTTCGCCAAAGCAACATATGCGACAGGGATGGACGGTCTTTCGTAATTATTATGTAACAGTACACCCTTCAGGCTTGTTTTGGAACCATCTATGAAAATTCTCCACTCGTTCGGTTTGAATGAAATATGTAGGTCATGAAAGAAACCTTCAACATCACTGCAGAATGTAATGTCACCTTCAGTACTGAAATGGTTCTCAAGTTCTTTCTGACGATCCCGAAAAACTGACAATCGCACTGTTTCAGCTAGAAGGTTCCACTGCTGCACTCGTGAGGCTAACACTTCAGCTTTACACTTCGGGAGATCTAAATCTCTAATCAGATCACTGAGTTCACGTTGTGTGATTTTGTGTGTTTCGCTGGATGAAGATGGCGTAAATGAAGGATCAATAACACTGGTGGATGGATGCACTTCTTCGGCTGGATGTGTAGGATCAGCATTCTCATTATTACTGCTTGATGCTGTTGCATTTGGGGGAACAGGAACTGGCAGTCCTTGTCCATGAGGCACAGGGCGAATTACAGATGGGATGTCAGGGTCTTCGATATTTCCTTTTGGTATTGATAACTTTCTTCAAAGGCGGTGTCATACAAAAATAGCAATCAGAAACATGATTTGTGGGTTCACGCCAAATAGCAGGCACCCCAAACTTCATGGAGACGTTTTCCCCATTCATCCAAGCATTTAGTGCGGAAGAACACGACGTACAACACACGTGTGAAGCCCAAGATATGTCTTCGTCTCACACTCGGTAACCGAAATACAATGAATAGGCTTTCCTTACTGTATCAGTAAGTAGTCGCATTTTATTACCACAAATAGCGTCTGTACAAATGTAACAAAAGTTATCAGGATTGTTCTTGCAGTTGCGGGGCATTTTCATGAAAACCGACACTCATTCAAAGAACACAAACACTCACAGTTTAATTCAAATACTTTACTGTATATACATTCACCACCAACCACCTCTCAACAAAGACACATTGCAGTACAATAAAAGAGAGCGCGGGCACACACACGCACGCCGCCAAGTTTCAGCCTGTCGAATGATCAGGTGATTGAATCGTGGGCCCATGTGTCAGCTCTACGCATTGTTGCCAGATCCAACAAGTACAACTTGCTTAACGAAGGCAGCAAAACTGTTGTTAGCTACACTTTTTTGTATATTGCTATTATAACAAGAACGCAATTCATTTGTTCCCTAAGTACGTGTGACATTTACACCTTCGAAATTTCTTGGCAATACGGTCATCCCATGGGAAAAACTTTTTTTGTGTGGATGTAAATAGAATATAAATTGTTGGTGTCAACGTATATTTTATGATTATATTTATCCGAGGATTGTTAGTGCAGTTATTTATTGCAGGATTGCCAGCTGTAGGCAGAAAAAAGTCAGAATTTTGCAAGAAGGGAATTTTTCGTGCAATATTTCAGTACATAAAATCCCCCACCCCAGTACATACTACCGAAATGATAGTTACATTGTCTGAATATATTGTCCTATAGTTCTGTTCAGCATACGGAAGTCAATATTAAACTTTTAATGCACATGTTGTAAAGGTATGTAAAATTTTCGGCATTTTGGTAGAAGGGATAATATTTTTTGTCACAGTTCGGCTCGCTTCGATCATGACGACATTTGCAGAAAACATTCCCAATATTGACAGGTTACGTTTCAAATATAAATTATAATTTTACTATTGCAGGGTTGCCAGTAAAAAATTTAAAATTCGGATTTTCCTCTAAAAAAGGGATAATTTCGAATATATGGGTATATAATTTCCCAATGATTGTTAAATTTTCATAAAGTACGGTCATCGACAAATAGAAAGAGGTATAACAAATTCCGCAACGATAAATAGGGACGTAATTATAAGTTCCTGAGTAAAACCTAACAAAATAAACGTGAAAAACATGAATTTTTGAGGTAAATTCCTCATTTACTGGGAATCCTGAGCTACCAGCTAATTTTAAGTGTGATATTCGTGTTCAGCGCCTTGAAATCAATAAAGATTGGCTACTTTCGTTTCTGTAAAAAATAAAAAGTGAAAATTTGTTGACCAGTGTAATTAGACCATGATAATTTAATTGAAATTCTGCGCAATTTTACCCATGAAAAACACTTTACCATTTTATATCGTAAAGGTCAGATCTATCGTTATTGTAAGAGCGGTGCTTGGGCGATTGACGCTAGAAATTCAAACTCCAATTACTTAGAATTTCAGAACCTGATTGGTAATTGTATTACAAGTGTAAACTCTTTAGTCGGTAAAGAGGCCGGGGATCATGTCAGAGTTGATAACGATGTGTTTTGGTGAGTCAGTGGTTCATGGGGTATGGTGGGTCGGAGTGAGTCATAGTGGGTCACGGTGGGTCATGGGTCAGATTGGGTCACGGTGTGTGCTGGGTCAGTTTATTGTGGGTCAAGGTTTCATTGACCCACGCCATCTCTGGGTTAACTGGTTTGAGTTCGGTTTAAACTTGAGACAGAATGTGTCCGTTTATTTCAGAAAACGAACCTAATTTGGTTCAGTTTTCTTTAAAAATACACTATATTGCCACTTTTCACAATATCCGTACATATTTTGGAAAAGTTCCAAATGAAATGTAATGGTTTCGTTTTAGGTTAAGGTATTATGAGTCTGCTGTTTCACTTTTGAATGGAATTACGATTACCCACGTTTTTTTCTACATATTTTTTGTGAGAAAACGTTAATGAGCAATAGAAAATACAACTGTTTTTCGATTCGGATTGGTTTGGGTTAACAGCTTGAAAATGGAATCTTTACGTTTATTGTCCAACGATAATGCCTCTTAAGTTGAGGAAGACTATGATTGAAGCAAGTGAATTATGATGAACGAAATAGTGGAATGAGAAAGTGGGAGTGTCCCGAGAAAACCCATGAACACGATGTTGTCCGTCTCAAACTTACTTGCCTTGGAGACGAACCAGGCACCCCATCAATCAGATAGTTCGGTAGGCGGGGTCTCAGTTTCGATTGCCGGTGGAAGAGCCTTTTGAAATATTAAATGACCTCGATGTATCTGTGTTTGTGTCCCTGTCGTTCAAGGTTACTGCAAATACCTGTTAAACGAGAATAACCGAATATAATAGAGATAAGTTACGGAGATACTTTCGTTTTTTAATTTAAACTCGAATTCTCTGGACTATAGTATTTTATCATGACCGAAATCAGTTTTTCATCGTTAACAAAATATTGGAATCGTAAACATTTGCAATTTGCTACATAGACCAGTGTTTCTTGACTCTCACTTAAAAGAGCGACCTTAGGGTAGTGGCTCGAACATTCGTTTCGTGAGATAGGGGTCCGCGGTTTGCGTCCCTCCGTGGATATTCAGAACATTTTTATAATTTAGAATGTAGATATTTGTAAAGTATAATAACATGAAAAATAGTCAATTTCTTTCGTTCTTACAAGTTAGAGTTGAAAAGACTTCCTCCATAAGAGGAAGACTAACATGACGTCACATTCTACAATTTCGGTTCCTACTTTCTGAAAACTTCTCGTGTTTTGCAAACAATTCATGAGTACAAACGGGTCATCCTTCAGGCCTATTGTGAGTCATAAATTTGTCTGAAAAGTCTTTGTGGAATTTTTATTACGTTCTTCCACTCTAACTAGAAATAACAATAATATTTTCGTTCGCCATTGTCAACACGTTCCATATATTCGTTCAACAAAAATTGGTAAATAGGAACTATTATTTTTTATAAATTATTTCTATATTTTGTTAAAATATCAATATAACGCATACATAATCCAATGTTTTTTACCCTACGAAAGGGTGTTACTATGTATCGTGGTGAAGAAAAATCCTACTTAGTTTGTGTTAAGGCATTCGAAGGCTCGATTTTCATATTGTCCAGTAGCTTACACCTTCTTTTCCCCCCTCTTTTCTTTCCGAATTCTCTTATAAGGCAATTCATCCTTATAGAGAACATTTCTTTTTATCTTTCTTAACTTGAGTATGCTAATTTGGATTGGAATAGGACGTTATATTGAGGTCTCAAATTTACAGTAATAATTAGAATAAGAATAAGAATAAGAATAAGAATAAGAATAAGAATAAGAATAAGAATAAGAATAAGAATAAGAATATAGAAGACAGATTCTGTATGAGAACACATTGTATTAAAAGCTGTAAAATCGCCCGTAGCGTTAGGCAGAAGTTAAAAATTAGCCTTGATTGGAGAGAAGTGTCAGGACCATCAGGACATACCCTGTGCATACGTCCCTACAACTAGCTAAATGTTATAAAGGAATGTTTCGAAGTAAATTTCATGTAGAAAGTAGAGATACAGACCTCAAAAGAGCCGTAAGAAAATTTCTTTTTAAGTAATGGTTATGGCGGCTAAGCTACAGAAGACGTTGATGATGAGAATAAAAGAAATTCGGAATAAAGAAAGCGGGAAGAAGCGGAACCCGGAGAAAACCTACACAAAAGGTGTTTGTGCAGCTTAATGCCCACTAGGCGGGAGCACGGTGGAAGAGGGTAAACCATTAAATTAACAACACTTCAGTAATAATAATAATAATAATAATAATAATAATAATAATAATAATAATAATAATAATAATAATAATAATAATAAATAATGGTATTAAAAGTTTTAAAGTTGTCCTAAAATTTGGCAAAACTTACTTAAACGTAGGGATTTCGGAGAGGGGGTTTCATATCTTCAAAACACACCTCTGCAACTACCCACATTTTAAACAAAACCTTTCCACTAAAGTTTCATGTAGAAAGTATTCATGTAGTAGTATGTTTTAAGGAAAATAACTCTAATAAAAATAACTGAATATCACTCAACAGTAAGGCATATAATAAACTAATGTTCAAGATATGCAGAGGTAATTAAAAAGTTTTGCTACAGAAATACCTACACAGACCATAATTCAATGAGCTCTGAAGAACAAAGTAACAAAATGCCTATAAGATTCAGTCTACAGAGCAATTGTTACTTAAGGAATGGACATACACTATTTCGAGAATTGAGACAAGACGAACCAAGAACCTCCAGATTACTGATCCAGCGCATTGACCACTGAACCATGATCACTACGCGTTAAATGATTCGTCTCTAATCTCGTTACTTTAGGTTTCTTTGCCTCCGCTTACAAAGTTGTATTTCTTCGTTTCAGAACCTCTTTCGTATTCCTTTTATGATGATATAAGTGAAAAATCTTCGGCAAATTTTATATTAATAACTTGAGTTGTTCTTAAACCTTTGGTTCACAAATTTGTTTCTTCTCCACACGAAACCAAAGATATGACTGATTTAATTCTCATTCTCTGCATTTTTTTGAAAGCAGTCGCCATTACCTGATCAATGGTTTATATCCGCCACGATACATTGTAACTATGTTACAAGAGGTTTACGTCCTATCTGAACGGAGCATCCACCAAGTCAACTTTTGGAATATCCCATTAAATTATCTTTTAAATGTAGCTAAAGGGAACGTATGTAACGAGTACATAGAGTTCCCCGTAGCATAATGGATGAAGTCATGTTTCGAAAACTAGAAGGTTCGTGGTTCGAAACCCATCTCGGAAGTTTTAGATTCTTTAAATTCTTAATTCCTAAGTCCTCAAGATCTTTCTCTGCAAAGTAAACATCTGATGCTCTAAAAAGAGTTCTCCACCTTAATTCGACAACTGCCTAATGTGACCTCGCAGTTCGATACCTTCCCTTCTTCTGTTTCATAAAATCACAATTTTCGTAATAATACGAATGCTGTCCGATCATTTTTCCCCAATTCTAAATTTGTGTATATAAATCATCCCTCTCTGTCTTTATACTTGAACCAGTCTCTTTCTCCCTCTCTCTCAACGTTGCCCAGGAACGCATATAGCTTGAGATCAAACCTTCGACTCTTGAAACCAAATTTAAGCTCGCTAGCAATGTGCTATCGTGACTCTATAGGTATTTTATAAAAGCAGTGTCGTTTAGATTTTTTCGTGGGGGGATTCTCCACCGACATAAGAGTTTCCCATTTAATTAGTGTATACATTTGATCAAACATTACTTATTTATGAAGCTCAAGGGATGGGGAATTACACCCTCCTGTCCTGCCCAAATGACCCCCTGGAACATTTGTTTGCAATTACTGATAAGAAACGAAATGAATTATTGAATAACACTCATTTCTGTCAGTAGGTAGTTTAGAGCTCTGTGTGTGCATTACAGACTTTAGGAAGCACAAAACCTACTGCCGTTATTGGCAATTTTCATAGATTTCTTAGGGAGCATCTTACTAGCTGGCAGTCTTCAGATAAAGGGAAAGAATGAAACTAATGGTCTTTAGGAACCTCTGAGAACATTGTGAGACTTGTTTTTAATTTAGGCTCTTAAAAGTGTTTCAGAGCAAACGAATGGAAAAGAACGTTTTAAAGTTATAACGTTGTAAACTTGATTCCTGTTTCGTTTTAGCTGAATGGAAAGAGTGTAGTACGTCCCACCCACTGCTTTAGACAAGGAGAGGTGGAGGAGTTGTATTGATGACTAGAAGGAACTAATCGATTGAGACACGTATTTCTAGATGCATAAGAAAATAGGGCAAGAGTTTGTTATTAATTTGGACTTCTATGCCGCAATTTCTATGCCGCGAACTGTACTATTTTGTACTACTCTAATAAACGAAAGAATAAATTTAACTGGACCATTCAATTTTGTACAACGGAAAAAATAACAAACAAATCTCATTTTAAGTAACTAAGAATTTGGTTTGGGGTATTCAAATAAACGAAGGAATAAGTTTAAGTGACTGATTTTTCCTGTCAACCAGAAAAAGGACCATTTTACCTAACTCAGTATTTTACATCTTTTTTTGGGATTCAACTAAATGAAGGAATAAATTTGAGTAGCATATATAGTTGTGGTGCTAGATTTTGTACTATTTTGTATATTTGTCGCCCAAGAGAAAGGTTCATTTTAAAGTTTACAGAGCAATTTTTGTTATGCAAATTTACAATTCAAAATTTTATAGTTTTTTGTACAAAGAGAGCCATATTAATATGTTCATGCATTTTTGTATACCATTCAAAATAAACGAAGAAGGGTCATTAAGTTATGATACTACATATTTAAATTCAAATTTTTTGTACCAACATTCCGTTTAAATAAGGAATACATTGTTGTGATACCACGTGTGTTGTGTCAAAATGCTAAACAAGTGCACATATGCAAAAATGCTAAACAAGTTAAAAGGAGAAGTATTAAATTAAGCGAATTAAGTCTTACGTTTAGTTATAGGTTGACAAACTGGGATGCAAAAGTCCAAATTTACCTTCCACTACCTAAATATTTGAACGTAAGAAAACGCGCTATATTACCAGCTTTTGTCTAATGAAATTACACTAAAGCCAAGAAGTAAAAGAATAATGTTAATAGCCGTTTGCCTTCCACACTAAGGTGACAAATGTTATAGAAAAAACTAATCTGCCTAACATTTGTATTGTTAGTATAGTGAGGGTCCTCAGGTACAGTCTATTGAGCGCAAATTTGCAAATTCGTTGCTATAAAATTATGAGTTATAAAATTGCATCACAGAACTTGGTCTGTAAAACTTTAAAATAATCCTTTCTCTGGGTGACACAAAAATATACAAAATAATACAACCACAACTAAATAGGCTACTCAAATTTATTCCTTCGTTTATTTGAATCCCACAAAAAGGTATAAATGCTGAGTTAGTTAAAATGATCCTTTTCTGGTTGTGCCAAAATAGTCCACTCAAATTTATTCCTTCGTTTACTTGAATACCCAAAACCGGTACAAAATTCTAAGTACTTAAAATGGCATTTGTTTGCTATTTTTCTCTGTTGTACAAATTTTAAAGTTAGTACAATACTAACTATACCACTCAAATTATATTCCTTCGTTTATATGAATAGCACTAAAAGTACAGAAATTCCGAGCTAGTTAAAATGGACCTTCATTTTTTCTGGTTGGTACAAAACTAAATACTCTATCCAAATGTATTTCTTCGTTTATTTGAATAATACAAAAGAATAAAGAAATACGAGTTAGTTAAAATGGCATATCCTTCCTATTTTTTCTCGTTGATACAAAACTGGATAGGCCACCTAAGTTTATCCCTTAGTTTGTTTACATAATACAAAGGGTATGAAAATGTGAGCCAGTTAAAAATGGCATTTCTTCTCACTTTTCTCGTTCTTACAAAGCCCACTCAAATTTATTTCTTCCTTTATGTGAATAGCACGAAACCGTAGAGAAATTCTGAGCTTGTTAAAATAGACTTCTTTTTTCTGGTTGGTACAAAAGTAAATAAGGCACTCAAATTCAGTCCTTACTCTATTTGAATAGACTACAAGTATATAAGACACTGAACTAGATAAAATGGCTTTTTCTTTCTTTATAAAAAGAGTAGAAATCCCAAATTTATTCTTTCGTTTATTTGGTTAATACCAAGGGTATAGAATACTGAGCTAGTTAAATTGTCCTTTGCTTTTTCTGCTTAGTACAAATTTATTCCTTCGTTTGTTTGAGTAGTGCAAAAGTTATAAACTTCTCTCTTATTTAAGAGGCCATTTGTTTTTTTTTTCAGTTTGATACAGAAATAAATAGGACACCGAAATTTATTCATTCTTAACTTTTTTCTCCTTGGTACAAAACTGAATAGGTCATACAAATTTATCCGTCGATCCGTTTACGAATTATTCGGGTTTAAATATTTAATCTTTGATCCGATGGTCAACACTTTTGTACATGTAGTACTAGATGACTTGTTACTAAATGTGGAAACACCACCTCAATATGTTGCTCCGTTTACCAATTATTCGGGTTTAATTTTCGACATTTAACCTTGACGGTCAGTACTTTCGGCACATATAGTAGTTTATGATCAATTACTAAATGTGGAAAGAGCACCTTAATATGTGGCTCCGTTTACGAGTTATTGCGGTTATATATTTGACCTTTGATATCGATGGCGAGTACTTACGGAACATGTAGCAGTTGAAGACGTATTACTAAATCGAAACACCATCATAATATGTTGCTCCGTTTGCGAGTTATGAGTGTTTAAATTTTTGACCTTTGACCTCGATGATCAGTACTTGTGGGACATGTAGCAGTTTATGACCTACTACTAAATATGGAAACACCATCTCAATACGTTGCTCCGTTTACCACTTAGTCGGGTTTAAATTTCTGACCTTTGACCTGGTGGTCAGTACTTGTAGCACATGTAGCAGTTGGTGACATATTACTAAACGTGGAAACATCATCTCAATATGTTACTCCGTTTAGGAGTTATTCAGGTTTAAATTTTTGACCTTTCACCTAAATGGGGAGCACTTTTGGGATTGTAATACTGGATGACCTAATACTAGATGTGGAAACCACCTTAATATGTGGCCACGTTTACGAGTTAATAGGGTTTAAATTTTTGACATTTCACCTCGAAAGTCAGCATTTTTTGGACATGTAGCAGTTGGTGATCTATTACTATATATGGAAAAAGCACTTCAATATGTTTCTCCGTTTACGAATTATTCGGGTATACATTTTTGAACTTGACCTGGATGGTCAGCACAGTCGGGCAAGTAGTAATAGATGACCAATTACTAAATGTGGAAACACCATCTCAATATGTTGGTCCGTTTTCGATTTAGTTGATTTTAAATTTTTGATCCTTGACCTCGATGGTCAGTACTTTGGCACATGCAGTAGTTGATAACCTATTACTAAATGTGGAAACGACGCCATGTCAATATGCTCCGTTTACGACTTATTTGATTTTAAATTTTTGACCCTTGACCTCGAAGTTCAGCACTTTCAGGCAAGTTGTACTAGATGACCTATTATTAAATGTGGAAACGCCATCTCAATATGTTGGTCCGTTTACGAGTTATTCGGGTTTAAAGTTTTGACCTTTGACTTCTATGATCAGCAATTTTGGGACACTTCGCATTTGATGACAAATTAGTAAATGTGGGGACACTACGTCAATATGTTGCTCTGTTTACGAGTTATACTGGGTTAAATATTTGACCTTTGAATTCGGTGGTCAGCACCTTTCTGACGTGTAGTAGTAGATGACGTATTACTAAATTTGAAAACAGTACCTCAATATGTGGCTCCATTTACGAGTTATTCGGGTTTAAATATTTGGCCTCTAACCTTGAGGGTCAGTACTATTGGTACAGTCAGCGACAGTAATAACTGGAGGTTGGATACATAAGAAATTATAGCTTTTTCGAGTAGCAGAATAGTTTCACCCTATGTCTGATAGTTGGACAACCAACATGACAGCAAATACGTGCCCGAAAACATAACATGCCAGGATATTCCTCCACTTGGAGAAAAAATTTTACTATCTGAGAGCATCATTTAGAGAAACAACCACGAGATAAATATGCAGAAATTCCATTCATATTAAGTTCAAAGAGATAGGAATTAATCCAAAGAAAACGAAAAGAATAATACGCTTCATGCAGAAACCGAAAAAGTACGGAAAGCTAAACAAAATGAGAAAAGAAGGAAAGAGCAAAAGACATGGGAATAAATTAAAATTTAACACTTAAGGATAAACAGTGTCCGTCTTTCAATCTGCCCCCATCTTGGGTTTTCTCCCTTCATAGGATAAATCTCTTTCAGTATCAAAAGCGAACATCATTTATAGTGTTTAATTCCTTGAAAAAAAATTAACTCAGTCTAGGCCGAGACTCGAACCCCAGACCCTTAGAATGACAATCTCACGCGGTATTCACTTACCTACACAGTTTCTATCTACAGCGTTTATAAATCAGCTATTACACGCGCTGTTATCAAACGTGTTAACTCAGCCATTGTCGGTGAGCCACCCCAGTTCCATTTGAAGTTTAAATTTTATTTACCTCACTTAGCCATTTATGTGTAGCAGTCCCCTTGCTTTCATAAAAAGCATTTGTTCTGTAGATTAAAATCAAGAATGAATTAATCTGTATTCTTGGGAGCTTACTGGTGCACCAACATATCTATCTATCTATCTATCTATCTATCTATCTATCTATCTATCTATCTATCTATCTATCTATCTATCTATCTATCTATCTATCTATCTATCTAATATATATTAATTATTAAAAGAGCGACTTGGTAAATATACGGAACGCGTGTTAACACAACAGTAAGGATATCTCGTAGCGTTGTTACGTAACACACGCAGTGTAAATAAAGTTTCAAACCAGAAGTCGAAGATATGCCGTGGGTAAGTCGGTAAGACGTCTGCTTGCTGAGTGGAGGAACCCAGATTCAAGTCTGGGCTGATACGTTTTGTTTGTTCCGTTGAAAATACATTTCTATATTTTTGCGTTTGAAATTGCTTTCTTTCATTTTTTGTAGATTATCTTAAATTAGTGACGGCCAAGTAAGGTCAGATTACATATATGTCTGCTTTATCTGTGTGTAGAGTCCAGAGATGGAGTGAGTCAATTGGGTCAAGATTTGTGAGTAGTTCAGTGGGTCGTGGGTCAACATGACGTGATTCACTGTGACATACTACCCACCGTGACCTCTCTGACTCGCACTGACCCTACGTTTTAAATTTTCAGGTCTCCCTCTTTATTCGGCCTCCCTCCTTCAATGTCTCCCTTCTTATTATTAAATTCAATGTATAGATAATTATTGAGTTGAGTTGATTTTGAGTTTAGCGTCCTTTACAGCAGCGAGGCTATATGAGACGGGACCTACTGATTAACATAGAAACCGAAATACATGAGCTCCCGTTGGGAATCAAACCAGGGTCTCCCACGCCACAGGTATATAATTGTGTTTTATATAGCAGTTAATATTCTTGCTATAAAGTATCAAATAACTAAACATTTGATGTAAATATATGAGAAACCTAAAATATTGCAGATTACTGCAATTGCGATTTAATTCAATTTAAAGCATTATACATCCATATGATTGTTGAAGTTGCTTTATAAAGATGCAGATTATGTATTATAGTAATTTTTTCAATGAAATGTAATGAAATTAAGTTTGACGTCCCATGCTTATGTCGGCTAGGTAAAGGAGACGGTGACGATGAGAAATGAATGAAAATTGTGCAACGATGAGGAAACATGAGAATCCTGAAGAAACGAACCCAACGGTGTTTCTCCACCACAAATCTGACTTTGTGCAAGCTGGGATCGAACCAAGGACCCCATGCACCAGAAGTAAACGCTCTACCACTAAACCACTTCGGCCATATGAAAAATAAACCATATTTATTCTCTCTCTCTCCATATATATATAGGTATCAGAAAAATGAATAATGTTCCTTTTGGGGGACGAAGTGGCTCAGTGGTAGAGCGTTCACCTCCGGTGCTTGGGGTCCCTAATTCGATCCCAACTCGCGTCGTTTGGACTTTGTGGTGGACAATCGCCGTGCTCGTGAGTTTTCTCGAGGTTCTCCCGTTTCCTCCCACTTTCTTCATTCCACCATTTCACTCATTTCTCATTATCACCGTCTCTTTTAGCCTAACCGGCATAACCATGGTACGTTAAACTTAATTTAATTTCATTTCATTGAAAAAGTTTCTATAATTCATAATCTACATCTTTATAAAGCAACTTCAACAATCATGTAGATGTATAATGCATTAAATTGAATTAAATCGCAATTGCAGTAATCTGCAATATTTTAGGTTTCTCATTTATTTTGATCAAATGTTTAGTTATTTGATACTTTATAGCAAGAAAGATTTCATTTTATTTCAATTTTTATTTTGAACGTATGGTTTCAAGTTGGTACTAAACTCAGAACTCTGATCTTAATGAATTGAGTTGATTTCGAGTTTAACGTCTCTTTCAGAGAGCAATACCATATATGACGTGGACATATTGATTAACGTAAAACCCGAACCATGTAAACTCCTGCCGTGTGGTGGTGATTGTGATTTTTTGATAACTGCCCGGTCAGCAGCGTGGCTATAAGAGACGTGGACCTACTGATTAACATGGAATATGAAACACATGAGCTCCCATCGGGAATGGAACCCGGGTCTCGCACGATAAAGGCGCGCGTACGCTAACTCCCACCGGGAATTGAAATTTGTTCTCATTGTAAGAATGTTAACGTTCCTTATTTTACCGTTTTTTTATAACTTCATGGACCAAATTTCACACAAGAAAATCCCAACGGTAAGCAGGTTTGCATATCCAGACTCCTAAGTACGAAAACATTTACGCTCACTCCAACCTCAAACATTTCACGAATTCAACCTGATTTACGTATGTTATTAAGACGTAAAATTGAATGTGATTTATTCTACAAACACTTAGGATAGATCTTCTTAGGAAACTTCTGGTTGCTTTATTTTTTAACCAATACAAAACATTGGTTTCATTGCTGTGAAGTATAAAGAATAGCTTAAATGTAATTTACTGTTGTTATTGCATAAATAATTATCAGTTTAAAGTTTGTCCAAGTTCTCACTAATCAACTGGACTCATGAAAAATGATACTTAATATTGGCAGTACTTTATTATACGAAGAATAAAGAATGTAAATTACACTACATTGTTCTTGAATTCGAACTCAGCTATTAAAGAAGTGACAATAAACAAACTGAGCTTTATTCATTCGAATTAAGAGAATACTTGTATCTAGAAATGAAACAACCAAAAGGGAAAACATCATTAGAAAGACAAGAATACTTTTATCCAAGATGTGAAATAAAGTAATTAATGAACTGAAATGAAAGTAATATTGGGCATGATATACGAGTAAGAAAAAGATATAAATGTGTTCTTAGAAACGTTCAAAGTGAATTTACAAATACTTATTGAAGATATACTACTCTTCCTTTACGTTTTAACGAACTAATGAGTAAACAAACAAAAGAAATGAATGAAGAACGAATGTCTTGCTCTCGAGAAAAATAAAACAAATAAATGTTTACACAAAAATAACACATTAGTACTTCATATATTCGCCTCCAGAGTCAATAACTTCTTGAAGTCTGAAGGGAATACTAGATACAAGTCTCGAGCAATATGACGGTGTGTCAGGTAAGTGTTGCCACAGTTCCGTAACTTGATTTTGAAGAAACGTTTTGCCTCTGTCGTCACTTCTCTCTTTCCATTCTTGCACCATCTAGGCCCACAAATGTTCAATTGGGTTCAAGTCTGGGGATAGAGGGGTCCACTCTATACAAATTCACTCCGGATGTTCACTTAGCCACTCTCGTGTTTGCCGGGAAGTGCAAACAACACTGTTGTCATGCATAAATATATATTCTTCCTGTTCGGGGAAGTTTTTTCTAAGGACGATAACAATGTATTTTCGAAGATATTAACGTAAACAGTGCTGTTCATTATCTCGGGCACTGCAACCAAATCTACAGGACCAGCAGCCATCATGTATCCACAAAAGTGTGCTAATATTCGTTCTGAACAAGAAGTACTGATATTTTGTTCAGCATCCCTAGTTCCGAGTGGTCTATACAATATAACTCTGCCTTGCTGGTTAGACTTGAAAACTTTGTTGTCGGTCCAGATGACTAAGTCTCAGTATGACAGCGGTTGGGTTGTGTTCTCCTGTGCCCATTCCATTGGTCTGGTCTTTCGCGTTTCAGTCAGAAGAGTCTTCCTAGCGGGTCTTGAAAAGTGGAGATCAGAACCCAATAATCTTCTTATTGTTTCGTGAGAACAATTATATTCCATGGCTTTGTCCAAAAGGATCGACGCGTGGCGTAGAGGTTTGTTGATTACTTCTATAACTAACGTTTGCCCTTTAGCTGCAGTTGTCGCTTTAGGCCTTTCACTTCTTGACCAAGACCTGAACCATTCACCACCTTCTTTATGTCTTTGAATCCATTTCTTGGCTGTTTTCTTGTCACAGCCTAGATTCCTAGCGATCTGAGGCAGAGTTTGTCCCACTGTTGCTCGGTCTATGATTTCTCATCGCAGAGCAACAGACAGTTCTCCACAGCCCTTAGAGCATTTTGACAACCTGTTAGAAATTTGAATTCTGACTTGTATGAATAATGTCGGTAAAGTATATCTTTCTCTTTCTACTGCACATGCACCAGTGAATTTTTATGAAAGCTCATAAATAATCCTGATAATTGCTTAATATTTATGAACTAATACGTAATAGACCCTATATAAAAATACATATCATTCGTCAAAGTGAAGAAACAGTTAACACAAAACAATTTCAATAGACATATTGCACCAGGCCAAAACATGCTTAAACTTCAGGTAATACAAAGTAAATGTCATACTGTAATGAAAGGTGTAACATGAAACACGCTTACTAGAATCGTAACTGCTTACAATAGTCGAGTGAATGAACTTTCCACTGATCTAGTGGCTTGCAATTGCCACTTTGGTGTACGGGCTCCCGGGTTCGATTCCCAGTGGGAGAGCCTTTTAAATTTTAACTTTCCTCGTTGTTTCTGTGCTCATGTCCCTGTCGTTTTAGGTTACTGGTAAAGCAAATTAAGCAAGTAAAAAGTGAATAAAATTAAGTAGTAACTAGTAATAAGTAGATAAAAAGAAGTGGACTAAGACATTCGACTGTAGATTTTCGAGGCACCACTCAAGGGTAGTTCGAATCTCACCAGACTACAATTTTCGTTTTACCTCTTCTTGACGTTTCTATTTGTGTTCGTGTCGGAATCGATTAAATAAAATTTCGTAATACGCTAAAATATACGTAATATTTCGAATTCTTAACCTCTTATTATTACATTTTTTAACCTTAGTTGGGAAGAAGTAGGAAAAATGAAAGTACAAGGATTTACAATAAATTACTTAACATTTACTGACATTGTAATAGTGGATATTTCTGAAAACTTATAGTGAACCAAAAATATATTTAGTAGTTCACATGTCTATATTATTCTATTCTAACTTGAAAGTTACAGTTCAGCGATTTCCACGTTAATCAGTAGGTCCACGTCTCATATAGCCTCGCTGCTGAACGGGACGCTAAACTAAAAATCAAATCAGTCAAAATGTTATAGAACTTACCCCACCTCCACTTAACGGATCGTTCTAACTAAAAATAACAGACCGTTTATGTAATTTTGTGTTTAAGTACAGGTCCTATCCTTATGTCAATTGTTTCCTTGCAGCAGAGAATGAAAAATGTAACAGTTATAATGTTGATCGCGCATAATCCTGTATAGATAAAAGGCATATATCGGACTCCGTGGCGTAAATACAGTAGTTACTGCCTTGGTAAGTTCATCGCTGAACGCGTTTCCGTCCTACTTGTGCAATGACGTCACCTTTGACACGCGCTCGGGACAGGAGGAGTAACCCTGTTGTCTGCTTACTCGCTTGCTGGTCTGTATTCTCTTTGGAACCTGATGTGAAATTACTGTTTTCTCCTCACTTCAGCTGTCTTTGCTATTTCTAATTTAGATGTATATTGTATTAGTGGAATTTTATTCCGTCATGGAAATATATTGTATTTCTTTTTAAATGTAAATAAAAAGAAAAGTCTATTTGGACAAGTTTTCCCCCGTGATGGGCTTTTATTTTCTTTAGATTAAAGGCCGCGGTGGCTCAGTGGTAGAGCGTTCATCTCTGGTGTTTAGGATCCCGAGTTCAATCCCAGCCCCCGCCAAGTGAATTTTGTGATGGACAAACACCGTGTGCGTGGGTTTCTTCGGAGTTCTCCCGTTTCTCCCCACTTTCTTCATTTCATTTATTACTCATCATCACCGTCCCCTTTAGCCTAACCGGCATAAACGTAGGACGTAAAACTCAAAGATTTCATTTTCTTTTTTTCCTTAAATTGTATTCCCAATTGACCTAATCCACTTGCGTTTGTCAATCAGATTTCCTTCCTGAACTTTTAATTCTCTCCCTTCACCACTTTCTTCGTTTTCTTGTAAAATATTCTTTTGGCGGAAGAACTTTTCAGTTGCTTGTTTCTTTAATTTATTCTTATGTATGTTCTAAATGGAATAAAATATTAAAACCCCCGGTTCACAGTTGCTAACAAATTCATTTTCTATTATGCCTGTTAATTTTCTAATGATGGCCTTTCCTTTGCGAATAAATTCTCCATTACATTCAAGAAAATATACGTTGGCTATTTTGATTGTGTCTAGAAGTTTCTTTTGATGAAAACGTTAGTCCTCTTTTTGAGATGATAAATTTTGTCCAGTTGCACTGTAGTCCCTGAACAGGTCCTTGACATAAAGCCGTAGATATTTGACTTTAAATTAGAAAGCTAGCTTCTCAGCTATAAATTCAAGATTTTGTTCTTCAAGTTCGTGCGTATTAAATGAATACATTTGATCTTCAATTTCAATTTTATCTTCTGGTAAAATATGCATCTACAGCTGTACTGTTTAGTGATGTCAGCCGGCTCGGCTCCGCTCGGTTCGAGCCGGCTTGGTTACCATGATCCATTGGCTCGGTTTGGCTTGGCTCAGGTGAGCTATGGGCTCGGTTCGGCTTGACTTAGGTGAGACATCGGCTTGGCTCTCTTCGGCCCAACTGATTCGAGGGCTCGAGCAGGTTCGGTTGGGTGAGCTGTTGGATCGGCTCGGTGGTGACAGCCTTGAGCCGAGCCACTCGAGTCGTTGGCAGAACTAGTTTCAGGAAACTACGATCTCAGCCTTCAAATTCCAATTGCTCCTTGACCTTCATTCGGTTCGATTTCTCGAACTGCAAGTATTCTCTGTCAAGAAAGTTTATGAATATTTCCATGGGATAGTATCTTGAACCTTACTGCTATGAAAATATAATACTACACATTGCCTCCATATCATTTCGCCAGTAGCTTCTATTTGCTCATCAATTAAAACAGTATTCCTGGGCATCGTGGCGAAAAATGCATTTGCTTTTTCGTGCATTCTAGGAAAAAACAGAGTGAAAACAATAAAGACAAAACAAGAAAAAAATACAATGCGATGTAAAGTGCTTGGACTATTTCGACATATCACTCAATGTAGCGCTTTCCTTGCAAGCAGGACTTGATGATGTAATCGGTTACACCGTGGGCTTAAGTTCATGGGGTCCTCAGATCGATTCCCTTTGAAGACATATATTTTATTATTTTTTACAACAATAGAAGGTTTTTTAAACTATCCCGTCATTTGAAAAAAGGAAATTATGTAGAAACACATTTCACTTTTGTAATCACATTATCGCGAAGAAATATTATCATTATTTGCAGTTCAAACCGTAGACAATAAGTTAGCGAATAATGTTTTGCGGACTTTTTATAAACAATGTCGAGTGTGTTGTCGTCGGCAGAGCTCTACACTGTAGACCTTAAATTCGCAAGTTTCTGAAGAAAACAGTGTCCATTTACTACTACTACTACTACTACTACTACTGCTATTATTATTATTATTATTATTATTATTATTAGAATGACGAAACAAGGAAAGAAAAAGACACATTGATAGGAAGAGAAGAGATATATTTTATGTTAGATTCTTTTTAATTTTACACATGAAAGTAATAATATTGTTCCATTTATAGATTGACAAATAGAATTTTTATTTTATGAGAACAAAAAATGCAGTATAAATATGTGTTAGATGATAGTATTAATGAATTTCATTTCGCCCTTCTTCTAGATATGTTGAGTTGATTTTGAGTTTAATGTCCCTTTAAGCAACAAGGCTATAAAAGATGGGACCTACTGATTAACGTGGAATCCGAAACACATGAGCTCCTCCCGGGGCGTTTGCTAGATAGGAAGGTGAGGTGTCACCTTTGAACAGAATCCTTCTTGTGACTAGAGTTATAAGTTCGATCACTATTTGTAATTTGTGTTATTCCTTTAATGCTTTATCAACGTTGCATTAGCGTTGAAGCTCATAATAAGTTATTGGCGAAATCACATGTAAAATTTGAAGACCGAGTTTGTCGTATAAATTCGCACACAGATTGAGGTAACGAAGCCAGAGTAATGTGCGTATGTCTATTGAACAAAGAAATAGTTTCTCTGCTCTGGCCATTCTCCCTCGGAGAGTATTGAACAGCAAAGTGGTCTGAAGATCTTCTAGTCCACGGATGGATTCCCGCGCACGCAGAAGCATTTTTATATCTTCAGCACAAGTAAAAAAAATGGAAAAAACAAACGAATCGAGACGCATGAAGTTTAGAGCTAATGCGTAAGACTGAACCAAAGTTATGGGTCATTACTTGATATGTTTAAAAATATATATAAAATGTAGGAAAGTTGTTTTGTCTGTTTCTAGAAATGGAGTATAAATAAATAAGAGAAGAAACTACACTTCTGTCCAGAATTCTTTTGCATGTCTTCAAAATTACATAAATAGAAATAACTCTCTTTAACTAATAAATGGAAATAACTTTATGAGAGAAAATGTTAAATGTCTTCTTAGAAATATGCAGAAAAAGAAAACCACATATTTCCAAATACATACATACATACATACATACACACACACACACACACACACACACACATATATATATATATATATATATATATATATATATATATATATATATATATATATATTGTAAAATATCAAGAAATAAAGAAGCTATAATTAATAAAAGAAATCTCCGAAACTCATCGCACAATTCTAAGTTCCATTTTCCTAAGCTTGGCAAATGCGCAGCGAAATTTACAGAGAGACAGGGAATTTTATGATTTATTAGGAATGCAACGTAAATCTTTCATAATCTTAGTTACTATACATATTGAACAGCTCTAATAATAATAGATATAAACATTTTATACGTAAGTAAACAAGTGAAAAGAAATAAGCCACAAAATATACAAAACGATCAGGCAGTTTGTGGCAGTGACTAAAATGCGTTCTAATATGAGTTTACTAAGATAAAAGAGACCTAAACATACCTTCGTAGACTAGACGGTTAGAGCATGCTCTCAGAGTATTTTGTTTTTTCCACGATCATCAGCTCGAATCGCATAGACTGTACTTCCATTCTTTCTTTTTCTTTCTTTCTTTCTTTTCGTTGTAAAGAAAAGCTTGATTCTGTCAGTTTCTTAAACAACAATGTTTTGTTCTAATAATGTTGCTTAGTATTATCGTCTTCATTCTAGTTTATTTCAATATTTCCAAATAATGCAGAATTACGTTCTTTAAATAAAGTATTACATTATCAAGAATTTTATAAAAAGATGAAACTTCATTTTTTATCATTATCCTAACGGAAAGGGGAAACTCATAAATATTTGGAACGGCAATTAACATATGACTAAACTTTAATGAAACATTACTAAAATATAACATTTACAAAACCGTAATGGCCCAGTGGAAGCCGGTGGGTGTAGTTGAGCAACCTGAAGTGTTAGACTGTAGTGTTGTCAACGGCTCGAGCGACTCGGCTCACGGTTCAGTCACCACCGAGCTGAACCGGGGTTATCTTGTTCTAAGGGTCAGTGATTTTGTGTCGAAGGTAATGTCACGCAAAGAGCTTACCTTGTCTTACGTTTGGCAACATTGCGCTTGGTCAAGTGGCATATTGCTTATGCCTTTAGGTATTTGCCCTAAAGCTATACAGCGAGCTGTGTGCGTTCTGTTACTCCCCCTCTGCCCCTGGCTGTGTTTGCGAAAATATTATTTGCTTTTCATACATTGGGATAAGGGGTAAGACAGCGTGCACACCTTGGAGGAATGGAAGGGAGTAACATATAAAATGATCGAAAACGACAACCGATGTTAATGTAGAGTTTATAGTTTCGAGGTCGCTGAGATGGTTAGGCGTAAAGCTATCAGCTATATTCTGTTAGTGGTTTCTTCATATACGTCTACCAAGTTAACGAACCTTGACTTATCCGCTTACAGTACTTGGTTAGTGTGTCCTCGATGGCTAGTTTTACTTTTTCCATGATCATCCCATACCATACAGTATTTTTTATGTTTTGAAAAAGCTCGATTCTATCAATTCGTTAAACAACAATGTTTATTTTTTCTAATCACGTTTTTTATTATTATCCTCTTCATTCTAACTAATTTAAATACATATTTCTAAATACATACTTGTATTTTCAATAAGTCAGAATTTTGACTAAAAATGTTACAATGATCAAGATTTGTATAAAAAGAGGAGCCTTCATTTCTAAGCATTGTCATAACCGGAAGGGAAAACTTACAAAAATTGAAATAGCTTAGTAGACGTAGAAAATCGACAGAAATAATGAACATCAACTATTAGTTGACTCTTAGAAGTATAGTAGATATAGTTCTCAACCCAAGTAGAAGATGCACTCTTTGCTTCATGAAAATAATAAACATTTTTCAAAAATAATTACAGAAAAGTAATTTGATGACATTTACTGAACAAACATAGGTTACTGCTTAGCGTTGACGCTTCGTAATTGGGAGTATCCAGGTTCAAATTTCGATACGAGGCATCCTGACTAATGATTTTGCAGTACAACTGGGCAAATACCGGGATACTTTTAATACATTAGCTTTGGCTAATTTTCTTGAAAAGTTTGTTCTTATGTTGTTAATGTTGCAGTGTGAAATGGCATTTTGCTTCATGGAAAATATTTTTAGTAAACAAAATATAGTAGATGAATGTTTATGTATAAGGGACTCCTACTTGTATGGCTTAGGTTCAAATCCCTACTGTTCTTATTGATTCTTTATTTTAGCTATGCTCATATGTTGCGCTCCAGAAGTTCAATTTTGAATTATATGTAGTCGCAGCTAGTTTAAACTGAAATTATTTTCAAAACTATTTGTTATTAATGTTTTAGTTTTACTTGCGATGTTTCAACTTTGATATTAGATCTTAGAACCTTAATGTAACGCATTTCCCTACGTCATATCATGATGAATGTTTTCACAACAACGATAGTCGGGTGGTAATAAAGAATTCCATTGTTACTGCAGGGCCGGATCTTGAATCCTGCAAACTACGCGTTCGCAGGTGGTGCCAGGTGAACAGGGCGCCAAATAAGGAAAATGAATGTTCTTTTAAATGTGAACATTTATTAAAGTTAATCCTAGTGGCCTTTTGCTTTTTGCTGACGATTGCAAATTATATAGAGAAATATCATGTTTTCATGATACAATTGCCCTACAGGAGGACAAAAATTACTTTGTAGACTTGTGTGAAATGTGGCAATTGAAACTTAACAGTAAGAAATGTGACAGTATTACAATTACTCTGAAAAAGTCTCCTGTTCCCTCCAAATACCATATTAACGATTTCCCTATAACACATTCTGCCAGTCAGAATGATCTTGGTGTCATCTTTGATTAGAAACTCTCGATCTCTGACCACATCCCCTCAATAGATAAGAAATCAATGCGTATGCTGGGGCTTCTTTACCTATTCACTGAACTACGTACTGTGTCATCATTAACAACATTCCATAAAACTCTAATAGCACCCAAGATCGAATACTACTCTCCCCTATGGACCATGGCTACACCTACACATCTCTCTAGACTTGAGTCTGTTCTCAATTTCTTCATTGCAATAGTACGTTTTCGTGTTCCCGCACTTCGAATATTACCTAAGGAGGAAATCTTAAGATATCTTAATATCCAGACGCCGAAAGTACGCAGAAATAACTCTGATTTGAAGTTTCTTCATAAGATTGTTAATGGGAACGTAAGATCAGAAACCCTAATTCAACAACTATTCTTACATGTCTCTTCCCGCAAAACCCGGAATACCAACCTTTTCCATCTTGCACGCCCTAGGTTGTCAATTATACAGAGGTCTCTTTTTCACCGAGTACCCAACTATTATCTAACTAGTAAGGTGGACATTTTTTCGAGGTACCTGGTGTTTGAAAGAGCAATAAAACGCGCGCTGGCCAAATAATATTATTTGTGCACTCTTTGTTAATACTATTGATGTTGCTGTTGTTGTTTATTTTATATTATTTTTCTTTTTCTTTTTTCCCCGCTTGTTGACATTCCGCTGCGTAAAATGAGACAATTCTGCTGTATCTGGGAATTTGTTCAACAAACAAATAAATAAATAAATAAATACAATGTTATGATGAAAAAGTTGCCTCATATAGCTTCAAATAAATATTGTACAGACTGAGATACAGATAATAAAAACATCAAATGGACAATAAAGTCGAATCTTTGCGGGGTTGGCTGTAAAACACCCCTTTACAAATGAAATGGACTTGTACATCAATTGATGTCAATGCCACAATCACAGGTGATGTTAGTTTGAGGAAAATTTCCACGGCACAGGATAGATCTTTTAAAGAAGGAAAAGTGATATTTTACGAATATGAGATAAAATGAAGGTAAATTTAGCTTTCCAATAGATGTTGTATTAAGCACTATGACCGTAGGGCTAAAGACAGTGGTATTCTTTCCACAATACCACCATATACACAAAATACAAATATAAAAGACTCTTCATTCCTCTCTCAACAATCCTTTCGACACTTTGCTAGAGAATATCATTGTCAAATATGTCTCTAAAATCCGAATGGATCAACAAACAAAAGGAATTCAACTGCAAGTATTGTTTATGGATTGGGTAGCATTATCACTGTAGAAAGAAATGTCTCCAAGGGTGTTCCCCATCTTATCTTAAACAGTGCCTTCGCATAGTGCTTTGGTTCAATGACCACAGTTAAGGGTTGAGAAAGATCAGCGTGAATAAAATGCACGTTATCGAAGTTGAAGCAAGCATGGGCGCCCAAAAGGGTACGAGGGGACCAGGCCCCACCTTTCTTATGACAAGTATAATGTATATGTATAATTTCTAAAGATTTTCTTAATACAAATAAAAATACCAAACGTAATATAGCAACCAAGGAGACGACCCCTCCAAAAAAAATTCTTCGGACCCCATGCAAGCAAGTACGCTTTCTTTGTCCATTCGTCCAGGGAGTGGAGCGAATACTAAGAAAAGACGGGCGGTACAAATGGAATTTTTAAAAAGAATCATTTCTGAGGGAAATTTTAACAAGTTCCTAATAGCTCACAATCTCTTTCCACTGCTTAATGCTCACTTTGTTATTATCTATTAGTCCATTTGTCATTCGTCAATATTTTCATTTCTATCCTAAGTCGTTTCGTTTATGTTTTTTTTTTAAATTTATGATGATGTGTGCTTTCACTTTTTAACATTACTTTGTTTTTCATGTAATAATAATGACCAACGATATAAAACCAAGTTTGTATTTTACCGGAAAAGAAAGCTACAAAACTTGAAAGAAGATAAGAGGCAACCGAAGGCTCTAAAAAGTTTCTATCGAGTTCTGGACAAAATCATACAAATGTTGAGGTGGGGAGTTGTCAATACCAGTAACTTTTAACGACGCATTTGCAGGTTGACATTCTTTTGAGACTGTAAGTTAATTTTACCTGATTGCAGTAATTTAATTATTGAATTAAAATGGAACGATACGGTCATTTCAGTTACTGGTCTGAATTAAATTTCATATATTTCAAAATTTGTTTGAATACAATTAGTTTTCACGCGGCATATAAGTATATAACTTGAAATGATATAATCGAAAGCGACGAAAGGTTTTTTGGATGACAAGTATTTTTTTTTTAGTACTCTCACTTTCAATCACAGTAGCGTATACAGATGCTCGTTTTATTATAACAGTATAACAGAATTATTAATCCATTCTCTGGTATTAAATTTAGGTGGAGCGATATTTTAAATTAGTAATAATTGTAATGCAAAGTAGAGTTCTGATTATTAGTTACTTGTGTTCTGGGATGTACCGATATAGGTGCTAGGGATGCGCACGAGACGAGTCGAGACAGGATTTTCCAGACAAAATTCGAGTCGAGACACGGCTCTTCCAATAGAGAAATATACATTTTCCGAGTCAAGACATCACTTTTACAGCACATTTTCGAGACGAGACAGCCACAAATCTTGTCTCGTGCTCATTCCTAATAAGTGCAGTGTTCCTTTCAGAAAAAATCTTCCAGGGAGGCACACTTGGTATTCAGAGGGCCACTGCTGGTACTCTTTTATTTATTATTATATTATAGACGTATTATTTTGATCTCCTCCCGGGGGGGGGGCAGTTGCTCCCTAAAAATATGTGTGGACGAAACACTGCACAGGTAGTCTGAGAGTCTGAATCCCCAATTAGCACAATTTCAGGGGGCAAATACACAAAATTATTTGCATTTTGTAGGCTATTCCGAAAAATCACGGACCCCAAAGAAAAATCTTGGGTGCATCATTGCTTGTGTTTACATTGTGTTACTGTCTGATTTCGAACGTCTAGGTTGGAAAGAAAGATGAAAGAATTGAATTGTTCTATGGGCCTAAGGAGCCCTGAAAAGAATTTTTGCGGAGAAACATGATTTTAAAGTTCCGCCACTGGATCGGGGACAAATTAAATATCAATTAAGACACACACTTTTTTCATTTGTTGTGTATGGAACTAGTTTAACTAAAATTAATAAAGAATTATTTCAAATCAAGTATATCACAAGAACGATTAAATGGACTAGCTTTGATGGCCATTGAAAATGACATTTTGAATGAAATTTATATGGATGCAATAATAAGAGATTTTGCCAAATTGAAAGCCAGAATAGTGTCTTTATAAGACAAACTTTTCAGTAACAAGGAAAACGAGAAAATAAGCTAATTACCATATTTGTATCACTAGAAAACACTATTTAAATATGCTTTTAATGAAGTGTAAGAGCATATGTCTTTGTCAAAATCAAACCTGTGATAATGTTAGACTTGAAGCTCATGAGATATATTCTATTTCGACTTTTATGTTTTAACTGTATTTGTCAAAGTACATCTTAGGTATACATTTTAGTTGTTTCCTGTGCTTATTTAATAAAAAAATAATATAAATTATTAAAACTGGAACTTTAGTCATGATTCATCCACAGATAATTAGTTTTAATTTCGCCATTTTCGTTTAATACTCACAGGAAGACTGAATTATTATATATTGAAGAAATTTGTAATTGTAAAAATTATCTGAAGAATTTTTGTCCATTACAGCATTCTATTTTTATTATGATTTAGGCGTGGGCGCCTAAATATTGTTTGCTTACACTTACGAAATGTCTACAACCGACCCTCTTACTGTTTTATCTATCTATCTATCTATCTATCTATCTATCTATCTATATATATATATATATATATATAGAGAGAGAGAGAGAGAGAGAAAGTTTTGATTCAGATAAAAGCACAGTTGCACGTACGATGCAACAAGGGCTCCTGGAGGGATTTCAAACGAATTTAGTATAGTATAACATGAACTTTTCAGTAACAAAGAAAACGAGAAATTAAGCTAATTACCATATTTGTATCACTAGAAAACACTATTTAAATATGTTTTAATGAAGTGTAAGATGATATCTTTTTGTCAAAATCAAATCTGTGATAATGTTAGGCTTGTAGCTCATGAGATTTATTCTATTTCGACTTTTATGTTTTAACTGTATTTGTCAAAGTACATCTTAGGTATACATTTTAGTTGTTTCCTGTGCTTATTTAATAAAAAATAATATAAATTATTAAAACTGGAACTTTAGTCATGATTCATCCACAGAAAATTAGTTTTAATTTCGCCATTTTCGTTTAATACTCACAGGAAGACTGAATTATTATATATTGAAGAAATTTGTAATTGTAACAATTGTCTGAAGAATTTTTGTCCATTACAGCATTCTATTGTTTTATTATGATTTAGGCGGGGGCGCCTAAATATTGTTTGCTTACACTTACGAAACGTCTACAACCGACCCTGTTACTGTTTTATATATATATATATATATATATATATATATATATATATATATATATATATATATATATATATATATATAGAGAGAGAGAGAGAGAGAGAGAGAGAGAGAGACAGAGACAAAGTTTTGATTCAGATAAAAGCACAGTTGCACGTACGATGCAACAAGGGCTCCTGGAGGGATTTCAAACGAATTTAGTATACGTATACATTACCATCTGAACAATTTACCCCTAAAAATGCTTTCGATCACTGAAATAAATTCCTGCCTACGCCACTGTAAAGCAGTAAGAATTTTAGGGACTGATCAGGGGGTAATGCCTTTCTGCAGTAAAGACAATTCCCCAGAAATCATACCTCTGATAGGTCCGGATGTGACACCAGTATGTGTGTATTACCACTCTTCACTCTCAGTGTATTGAAACTTAAGTCAAAGGAACTGTTCTGAAATCTTCACCGGTTCTCTCCTCTGAAACAGCATGCAAATGGGGCTGACCTTGGTCATATACCACATCTGGAATATTACTATTTATGTCAGAGATCCCGAAAAATATATATTCGACACAAATAAAGGATGTTTTCTATTTTATTTTATTTTATTTTATTTTATTTTATTTTATTTAATACTATTTTTTGTCTGTTATCCTCCCACTCTCACCTCCATGCCAACCAAGGCTTAACTTGAACTTAAGCAACATCGACAGCGTTACTATTCATCTTCGCCCACGGAAACTGATTTCGATACTAATATTGTTCATATTTGACTACTTTTACATGTCACTTCCCCGCTTATTACGAAAGGCTTCAGTGTTTCGGCCCCACAACTATGGAGCAATTTCAACAAACTTAAGTATAACTATAAACCACCATCTGTAAAATAAATGTGCGGGTGAACTTTTTCGGAGAGGAATTCATTAGCTACTTTTCCAATATCAATGTGGTGGCTTTTTTCGCTTTCCATGCTAAAGATTGCCAAAGAGCTCAACTTCATTTGCACCACTGTGCTATAAATATAGATTTTAATGGCATTTACTTTACTGAATGCTCTGTTAGGTGTTGGTCTCGTCACAGGAAAAGTGAGATACTGTTATAAATGAGTAGGGGTCTAAACAAATACGAAAAACTATTAGCAATGACACTACTCGAAATGAGTTTTCGCTATATAATGGAAATCATTGCATAAATTGTCCCTTCCCCTCCTTAGAAGTCTAAGCTACAATACATATCTAATAATTTTAAATTCGAAATATATGCTTCGAGTTTGATATCCTTAACTTTAATGTTTCCTGAGTTAAGTAAATGAATAAACTTCCTGCTAACAAAAGAGTAAAGTTTTGGGCTTTAATGGTATCGGGAGTGTAATTATTCATTTCAGCGACTCCGAAAACTTTCAATTAGGAAATTTTAATTTTCACCCCTCCCATTAAACTTCCATGCCGATAATGCTAAACTTTGATGTGGACGATATAGAGGGTATCATAATTCATGTACTCAAAAACTAGGGATTTAACATTAATATCGTTCATTTTCGATTAGTTTTACATGTTCCTGTGTCTCCCATGATAGAACTAGAGGTGATACGAGTTTCAATTTCCGGCAGGAGTCGTATGGTTCGGGTTCCACGTTAAGTCGTAGATGCACGTCTTGTATAGAGTCGCAGCTGAAAGACACGCTGAACTCTATATCACCTCACCTCGTGAGATATTCTACTTTTGCATAATTTCTAAACCACTTTTCTTTCTTTCAATCTCCTCCTTCCTCTTAGGACACGCATAGGTTCAAACCGAAACATTCTTCATGGTTGGACGATGCAATTTCACTGTACCATACGCGTACCACCCCAGGACTTACTCTGCACGTCAAACTTTTAACAAATGCGACATATTAAAGTATCTTCTTCTTCTTCTTCTTCTTCTTCTTATTATTATTATTATTATTATTATTATTATTATTGCTATAGCTATATGAAGCAATTATATCGGCCAACTTCGTTAATACACACCATTCAGCAATCGGTAGTTGTAGAAATCAAGCTTTTGCAACAGCAGTTGCTAGCTTAATCGGTAGAGCGCTGACTTATGGTTTCAAGGGTTGCGAGTTCGAATCTAAAGTTCAGATTTTTTCTGATTTAATTCTTGAAATGTTTCTCTCTTCACCTTTATCTCGTAATTCTGAATAGAGATGTTTGGATGTGAAAGAAAAAGTATACTAGAATATAAGAAAAGAAAGATAAATTACATGATACTTTT
This sequence comes from Thermobia domestica, assembly GCF_964235325.1. Taxonomy (NCBI): domain Eukaryota; kingdom Metazoa; phylum Arthropoda; class Insecta; order Zygentoma; family Lepismatidae; genus Thermobia; species Thermobia domestica. The sequence continues at coordinate 113,173,709 of NC_137463.1, read as the reverse complement.
TGCAATTTTTAACTATATTTTCACCTATCTAGGACGTTTCTAAAAAGTTCAGACTTCTAGAAGTCCTTTTCGCTCGCTTACGTGTCTTGTAACTAATTTCTACAGTTACTTAGTGAATCACATACCTATATTACAGATGTCGTATCTCTTTCTCTTCTCATTACATCATGTCTGGAGATGAATGTTTTGACAATAGGTTACAGACACGATTTTTAAGAAATAATACGATCTGCGATATCAGTGATACATATTGTGGTGTTTAGCTTAACATATAAAATAATAAATAGAAAAAATGAGAATACGAATCTCTTCGCGAATACGAATCGAATACGGGCACTGATGCTTCAATGACAGTGCACTAATGCTTCAAATCTGTGTCTTTACTCCCTATAGCTATGTTAATTCCCTAGTCAAAATAAAAACTCTTCAAAATTAATCACAAATTCTTATACAGCCATCCCTTGTTTGGAGTACTGCGTGGTCACATACACGTCACGGCGATGTAAAGGCACTTTTGGCGACGAGGATTCAATCCAAAACACGTTCAAATTAAACATTTCTGGTTTCAAAGGTTATCACTAATGGTAAACAGAAATGGTAATAGATAGTGACAAACGGTATTTGCAATGGACACAACCTCTCAATTCTATATATATCATCACAGCTTGCAGCACCATATCAAAAGTAGGAGTGGTTGAATTGACTAATACATCTGGTTTCAGATTTTCACAGAGCATCAACTGTAAAAGATGTCAAAGAGTTTTCTTTCGATCGATTTAATGTCTCAAGGATTGGCTCTACTCCTTACCTTAACCTTCTATTTATACTGTAAGTGCTGCAAATTAACGATTTCTGGTTTCAGCACTTCTCTCCATATAAGAAAAGTGTAAGGGTAATGGTTTTGAATGGAAATTTTTAAGGTTTACGTTCCACAGTTATGCCAGTTAGGCTAAAGGAGAAAGGTGGTAATGAGAAATGAATGAAATGGTGGAATGAAGAAAGTGGGAGGTAACAGGAGAACAACGAGAAAACCCACTACACGGCGTTTGTCCACCACAAAGTCCAAACGGCGCGAGTTGGGATCGAATTAGGGAATGCAAGCACCGGAGGTGAACGCTCTACCACTGAGCCACCGCGCCCCCCAAAATGAACATTATTCATGCTTCTGATACCTATATATATGGAGAGAGAGAGAATAAATATGGTTGTATTTTTCATAGGGCCGCGGTGGCGTAGTGGTAGAGCGTTTACCTCTGGTGCATGGGGTCCTTGGTTCAATCCCAGCTTGGACAAAGTCAGATTTGTGGTGAAGAAACACCGTTGCGTTCGTTTCTTCAGGATTCTCCTGTTTCCTCATTGTTGCACAATTTTCATTCATTTCTCATCATCACCGTCTCCTTTACCTAGCCGACATAAGCATGGGACGTCAAACTTAATTTCATTTCATTTCATTGAAAAAAAATTACTATAATTCATAATATGTATCTTTATAAAGCAAATTCAACAATCCATATGAATGTATAATGCTTTAAATTGAATTAAATCGCAATTGCAGTAATCTGCAATATTTTAGGTTTCTCATTTACATACATCAAATGTTTAGTTATTTGATACTTTATAGCAAGAATATTAACTGCCATATAAGACACAATTTTATATACCTGTGGGGTGTGAGACCCTGGTTTGATTCCAACGGGAGCTCATGTGTTTCGGATTCCATGTTAATCAGTAGGTCCCGTCTCATATAGCCTCGCTGCTAAAAAAGGACGCTAAACTCAAAATCAACTCAACTCAATAATTATCTATACATTAAATTAGTAATAAGGAGGGAGACCTTGAAGAAGGGAGGCCGAATAAATAGGGAGACCTTAAAATTTAAAACGTAATGACAGCGTGAGTCAGAGAGGTCACGGTGTGTGGTGTGTCCCAGTGAGTCACGTCCTGTTGACCCACGAACCACTGACCTACTCACAAATCTTGACCCAATTGACCCACTCCATATCTGGACTGTACACACAGATAAAGCAGACATATATGTAATCTGACCTTACTTGGCCGTCACTAATTTAAGATAATCTACAAAAAAATGAAAGAAAGCAATTTCAAACGCACAGAAATGTATTTTCATCGGAACAGAAAAAAAAACCGTACCGCCCCAGACTTGAATCTGGGTTTCTCCACTCAGCAAGCAGACGTCTTACCGACTCACCCACGGCATATCTTCCGACTTCTGGTTTTGAAACTTTATTTACACTGCTTGTGTTACGTAACAACGCTACGAGATGTCCTTACTGTTGTGTTAACACGCGTTCCGTAAATTTACCAAGTTGCTCTTTTAATCCTCAATATATATATATATATATATATATATATATATATATATATATATATATATATATATATATATATATATATATATATATATATATATATATATATATATAAGATAGATATGTTGGTGCACCAGTAAGCTCCGAAGAGTACGGATTAATTCATTCTTGATTTTAATCTACAGAACAAATGCTTTTTATGAAAGCAAGGGGACTGCTACCCATAGATGGCTAAGTGAGGTAAATAAAATTTAAACTTCAAATAAAACTGGGGTGGCTCACCGACAATGGCTGATTTAACACGTTTGGTAGCAGCGCGGGTAATAACTGATTTATGAACACTGTACATAGAGCCTGTGTAGGTAAGTGGATACCTCGTGATACTGTCCTTCTAAGGGTCTGGGGTTCGAGTCTCGGCTTAGACTCAGTTAAAAATTTTTCAAGGAATTAAACACTATAAATGATGTTCGCGTTTGATACTGAAATAGATTTATCCTATGAAGGGAGAAAACCCAAGATTGGGGCAGGGGGAAAGACGGACACTGTTTATCCTTAAGTGTTAAAATTGAATTTATTCCCATGTCTTTTGCTCTTTTCTTTCCCTCTTTCCATCTTTTCTCATTTTGTTTAGCTTTCCGTACTTTTTTGGTTTCTGTATGAAGCGTATTATTCTTTTCGTTTTCTTTGCATTGATTCCTATCTCTTTGAACTTAATGTGAATGGAATTTCTGCAGATTTATCTCGTGGTTGTTTCCGAAAATGATGCTCTCAGATAGTAATACTTTTTCCTCCAAGTGGAGGTATATCCCGGTATGTTATGTTTTCGGGCACGTATTTGCTGTCATGTTGGTTGTCCAACTATCAGACATAAAGTGAAACTATTCTGCTACTCGAAAAAACTATAATTTCTTATGTATCCAACCTCCAGTTATTACTGTCGCTGACTGTACATGTAGTACTATATGACCTATTACTAAATGTGAAAATAGCACCTCAATATGTGGCTCCGTTTACGAGTTATTCTGGTTTAGATATTTGACATTGACCTCGAGGGTCAGTAATTTTTTGACATGAAGTATTAATGAATGCTTGTGTAATTTCAGCCATGTTACAGAGTGGTTAATAAAGGAACGAATACACTCCTGCTATTTATTCTTAGTCTTATGTATTCTTTTCTGTATTAAATAGGTGTTGTAACATAAGTTAATATTCTTATGTAGTCTGTGCTATGTTAAATAGTGGTTAAAATAGGCCATACGCTTTTATCATCTCTGCTATGTTAAAAATGTTTGTAACCTTTGTTGTGTAATCTTTGCTATGTTACATAGGGGTTTAAAAATAAGCCATGTTCTTTTATGTTACTTACGGGTGTTGCGTTAGTAGTTTCTGCAATGTTCTAAAGTATACCTAAAAGAGAACGAATACACCCCCGTTATTCTCTGCTATGTATTTATAGTTTTACGTAGTCTATGCTATGTTACATAGGCGTTGATAAAAGTGAACGAGTACACCCATGATACTGGTTTATTGTCTGCTGTTATTTAAGGGATATAATCTTTTTTCATAGTCTCTGCTATGTTACATAGGGAAGTTGGGAAAATAGGTGTTGGTAGTCGTGAAAAAGATTGAGTAAATATCCCATACACTTTTTTCGCCATTCAAGGAAGGGTCATTTAGACTACAAAAAGTTACTAAATCTGGTTACAAAAAAATCGGAGATCTGGTTACGAATCTTACACCAAGTGACCGCACTCCACTCAGTATAATCAAGTTGTTGTGTCTTCATTATCTTATGTGCACAAAACAATAGATGTGATGTACAATATTGCACTAAATAAATGGTAACTAGCTGTGTAACAATTGGCGTTAACGGTGTGATTAGAACTTCAATGCCTGGCTAACGCACTATGTTCCAATTGGTATATCTCTGTCATCTGAGATGCAAAAAAAAGTTTCATTTTGGTGCAGGAAGTCCACAAAATGAGTATTAACAGTTCACAAAACGATTACCTGGGTGGGCATGTACGAAGTTGCCCTATTTTCATACGTATTGTTTTCAAGGGACATTATAAGTAGTATAAGAAGCATAAAAGTAGGAAGTGCAGGAAATTTACCAATATTGAGTACTAATATATGACATAACAATTGCCTTTGTTGGCATTGTACTGACTTTGGCAATTGCCTTGGTGAATAAAACTGCACTAAATGAATGCTAATGATTGGTGTAACTATTGCGGAAAACGGTGTTGTGCGAACTTCAGTGCCTGGTAGACGTACTAGGTTCAAGAGCTATATCTCTGTTATCTAAGGTGTTCAAAACTCGGGAGATGATGCACAAAACTGAACAAGATAGTATACTAACGATTGATGTAACTTTTGCTATAAACTGTGTTGTGCGAGCTCCAGTGCGTAGCAGACGTACTAGTTTCAAGGGGCTGTATTTATGTTATCTGAGGTGCACAAATCTCGAGAAGTGGTGCATAAAATTGCACAATCAATGGTAAGGATTGATGTAACTATTCCCATGAACGATGTTATACGAACTCTAGTGTCTGGTGTGCGCCTTATTGTTAAGAAGTTATCTCTGTTATACGAGGTGTAAAAAACTCGCCCTAGAGATAGGTATATTTTTTGTTCGATTTTGCGGTTGAACGAACTCAGGCTTTGTATAGATTTGAAAAATTAAAACAAAAAAAAAAAAAAGATTTTTAAAGTGCACAGAACTCAAATTGTGGTGCACAAAATATGAACAAAAGCTTTGTTTGGATCGGTTGCATGCCAACACCAGGTTAACGGACCTAAATTAGAATCTTTACTGTCATAGCTAGGAAGTTCAGGGTGTTAATCATCTTCAAGATGTTTTAATTCTCTTAGTACTATTTTTCTACGATAATTGTATTTTATTGGATTTGATGATTACAGCAAGGTTATACGAGATGTTGATATACAGCTTAACGTGGGATCCGAGAAAACATTAGCTCTTCCCGAGAATCAAACCTGGGTTTCTCATGCAAAAAGCAGCAATAATTGTAATACTGTTTCATAATATAATGGAATATTCACTATATCTTGAAAGAATGATATAACTCAAATCGCCTCAATACACATCGCAACAGTAATTTCAACGGTAAAAAGAAGTAGAACAATATTTGCTTCGGCAGATATTTAAGAACATCTTGCATTATTATTCTGTGAAAATAAATTGAAACATGTTTAAAAACGAAGTATTTTTACCAGAAGTTCAAACATTAAGTTGAAATGCCTTTGGTCTCAAACTCCTTCATATTATGAATTATAAATTTTGGTAGCATACCTGTGAAGAGCGGGGTACCTAAGACCCCAAAAATTTAAAATATTATTTATTCATTAAATGGCGCAATCAAAACTAGCCATAAAGCCAGCTCTCGACAGGGACAAATACCTATATTGAGCAAAACTTTTATACACATAAGGTCGAATGAACGAGAGGAAATCAGCCGGTAGGGGTCCTAAATATTCCAGTTATGTCTTTCAATGGGTAATAATTACTCTGTAGTATTGTCAAGCAAAACAATTTGCCACAATTTATTTCTTGCATAATCCACGTCAATGGATAATTACATCGCCGTACTCTTTTCTCTTATTTTAAAGTTAGTGAATGCCAGAGCCAGTACGGTGTTGCATATTAGACTTAATAGGGTGTACAGTGTAAACATTGTACCATAAGTTATTAGCAAAAGCAAGCATTTACATTATAACATCATCATTTTTCGTTAATAATCATATTTCAGTAGGAAGTGAAATATTCAATATTGTTCTGAACGATTTTAAAGTTAACTATTCCATTACTTGGTAGTCTTTCGGGCAATATACCAGAAAAGACGATTAAAAATATTTCTGAATCTTTACTTGAAAAGAAATAAATAACCTCGTTAGCTTCAATATTTCACTGGAATTCATTTAATTCATTTACTCTTGCAAAGAAACATACAAAAGTTTCAGTAGCGCCTTACAAAGTTGAACCTAGGAGCATGCCGATCCTTCTTCATTCTTCTGGCTGATGGTGATTTGGAACTATACTTTTTTCCTGCTTTAATGCGTGATTTGCCTTCCAATTCTGGTTCATCTTCTGGTAAAGCCGTAGTGCTAACAGTTGCATAACTGCCTGGCGTCGTAGCGTTGTCTCCTTTGAATGTAGAAGTGCTTGGTATTGTAGCGATACCTTCTGCCGCTGTAGCGTTACCTTCACTACAAAGACTAATGCAACGTCTTTCTCCGTCTTTATTGCAAAAGCAAAGATTGCATTTATCCCACTTGTATTCCTGGCATTTTAAGCAGATTTCCTGCTTACTTGTTAAGGATGGTGGATCTTCGACTGAAAGAGAATAGTACGATTGATAACACACATCATCATTCTGTAAATGTCTTAGGTATTTATTGATTAAAACTGTTAAAATAAATGAATAGCGAGTGTTATAAGCACAATTTGTATAGAATAGTTATTAACTAGGTTTTAAATTCCAAATCAAATAAGTATTGTGATAAAAACTATTATTCCGCATATATATTCTACGTATATCTATTATTGAAGCTTCTTACAATTTGCTTTGTTCTGTCTATAATGTCGTGGCATGACCACAGGAACGTAACTCCATTTTCGTAGGTTTACAGGCGAGAGAATAAAAATATTATTTTCTTAGAAAGACGTGTTTTTAATAAGATGGTAATGAGCTACATTACAACAGATGATCGACAAGGAGAACAGATGGCGTTACGTTCCATTTACACCAAGTGGGGCCTTGAAAATTATCTCCAAACATAAAGAAAACGAAAATCATATTTTTGGAGTTACATTCCTTTGATTCTCATGCGACGATATCTCTGTGAGTATCATTTTCATTTTTTTCTCATTTGTGTTAAACGTTATTTATTTACACCCTAATTCGTTCATTGTTTTTCACAATGTTATTTTTCTCTTTAGTGTTTATTGATGCATATTCCTATCGTATTTTATTTTGATTTCATGTTCACAAAAAATGTGTTATTGAAATCTCAAGTAAAGAAATGGTGTAATTTACATATTTCTCACAACTTCTAATATAAGACTTTATCTAATTAAAATTGTTCTCAATCATATGCTATTTTAAGGACGTTATACACAAACGTTGAAATTTATGTGTAAATATAGTTTTGAAATCTGATTAATAAAACACAATTAAAATTAAGTATTGTGAAATAAATTAATTATTACGGTTATTCTAAACAAAGTACCGTTTTATAAATTCGGTCACTGTAGCACTGCGGTCGGCATACCGAGCATGCGTTGTGTGACTACCTCTGGTTGCAAGCCATAGACGCGATTACGAGACCAATCGACTGTATATAAGTTTGTTTGTGACCAGTTAAAATGCCTCCGCCAATTGAGAATCCTGCTGATGGGAAATGTGTGCTGTGATTTGTTGTCTTAGTGCTAAATACGTGAAAGCGGCTGAAATGCATCATCAGATTAGTGAATGTTATGGCGAAAATATTATAAGCGATGGAATGTGATAGAAATAGGTTAGAGCTTTAGAAAAAGGAAGCACATTTATCATGATGGAAGAAATGGGAGTCCTTCTATCATCACTGAAGAGTTGGTGTAGAAAGTTGATCAAAAGTGAACGATTATAAACGCTTTATTATATTCTCTTTATCTCTTATATCTCACAATGTTTCCTTTCTCATCTAGTAATGAATTTCAGCTGCTTTCACGATTTTAGCACCAAGAAAACGAATCACAGTGTGTGTTTTACAGTCAGCGAAATTCTCAGTCGGCGGAGGCGTGTAAACAACTCACAAACAAATCTAAACACAGTTCAATTTTTCCGTAAGGCGTACATGGCTTTTCAACACACATAGGTACACAGCAAACATGCACGGGAAGCCGTTGCAGCACATGTATTCCAGAATTTTTAAATTCCGGATTACCTTCGAATTCCGGAACTATTCCGACATCAGAATTTTTTATAATTTACTTTCCGGATTACTGACCATCCATAATCAGAACCAAAAAGGGGATTGTGCTACTGCGAGAGACTACACGACTATGAGTCAGCTTTTTTCTTACTAAACGATAACGCACAACCATATGGACCCCAACAAATCTGTACACGTTCAAAACCCGTTATTATTATTATTATTATTATTATTATTATTATTATTATTATTATTATTATTATTATTATTATTATTCGCAGTAGTAGTAGCAGTGTTGATAATGTAGATAAATTTGCAACGTTTATTCTGATTTATTTTTTGGATAATATGGCACACCTCGATGAGCTTCATCCAATAATGCCACACTTCACTTCGGGAACTTATTGCTTTAAGCTCAAATTGGAGGTCAAAAGTGAAGATGTTCTCGCAGTGTATATAGTGCAAAGCTGTAGTACAGTGCTTGGCACAAAATATGTACAGACTGGACAGTCCACATTACTTGGTAAGTTAAAAAGAATTAGTTTGAAGGTGCGTGAATGAATACTCAATATATATATATATATATATATATATATATATATATATATATATATATATATATATATATATATATATATTGCTAAATGAAGAATTTCCTGATTAAGCGCTAACAGTTTTCTCGGACGCTAAACTAAAGAATACAGGGTCGAATCCAGAAGTAGTACGACTGATTTTTTCCCGCGCGCGCGAAGCAATGTAGGGAGGCTGCAAGGACGGATGTTATGGAGGGGAGCCTTGAGAACAGGTGTCGACCGGCGGTAGTCGCCTGCTTGTGTTAGTTGAGTGTGGACCACTGTGTTAGTGACCTTCTGTTGTGACGCCTCGTCGTCAGTTGCGATGGAGCAAAATTTGGAGCAGCGGTACGTCATCAAGTTTTGGGTCAAACTGGAAAAATCAGCGACCAAAACCAAGGACATGCTTACGCAGGACTACAAGGAGGATATCATGAGCCGCACAATCACCCCGTAAAAAGAAGGCCACAATGTCGAAATCAAAAGTGAAATCGATATTGATTGCATTTTTTGACCGTCGTGGCATTGTCCATAAGGAGTTTGTACCTCCTGGACAGAGTGTAAATGCAAGAATTTACGTGGAAGTGCTCACACGGCTGCGAAATCGGATCACACGTGTGCGACCAGATCTGGTGGGAAAATGGAAGCTCCACCATGTCAACGCGCCGGATTGTGAGAGATCTCCTGATCAAATTCGGCGTTTCCACGTTGCCTCATCCCCCTACAGCCCTGATGTGGCACCGCCGGACTTCTTCTTTTTCTCCCGCATCAAGAGGCAGCTCAAGGGGCATCGTTTCGATTCGGTGAAAGCGGTTCAAGCGGCGACGACGAGGGCTCTGAACGGTATCCCAGAGGACGACTTCCAGAAGGCCTTCGCGACCTGGAAGGCTCGCTACCAAAAGTATGTGAATGCCCAAGGGGCCTATTTTGAAGAGTATGAAGTCGATGTACCAAAATGTTCAATAATGTAAACAAAATCAGTCCCACTACTTCTGGATACGACTCTGTAGTGTAGCTCCTCTATGCAGCTACCACTCTCAATTAGGTTCAAAGTAGCTCAGACTTTCATTCGCTCGAGCTGGGGCTCCCTATGTTTAATTAGACTTGTGCTAGCCCGGTGTCGCACTAGTTAATCTATCCTTTCCTTTGGAATTAGGCTTGCAGTTCTCAAAGGAATTCGCAGTTGTTCCTATTCACGTTCACTAGCTACATTCGTATTCACGCTCTATCGTACTCAAGCTCTTGCTCTGTACCCAGTTGGAGGACTTACGCTCGTTTACCTCTTTCTTTTTTATATTTTTAAGAACGACAGTAACTGAAATTCTCACGGCGATGAAAGAAACCCACTCAACACATTCAATAATTAAAGTTTGCATCTTCTTTAGCATGGAAAAAAGCATTAACTATTCCTGCTACTATAAACAACTTCAACATTCTCCCCAACTTTCATTTCAAATAATTAAACTAGTAAACTAATCTAACTGGTTGAGGAAATCGTCTTACTGCAAAGTAACAAAAAAGTTCGGTTTCTGTTTAGCAGTCGGGAGCAATTATAAAAAAAGGGAAATATCGTTGATGGTACATACTTATAAGTTGCAAAGTTATCTTTTTCATTATCCAAAACTTTTGCTAATTTTCTTGTAGCTGCGCAATACTCCAGTAATAAAATTCATCGTGGATGGAATGATGGCCATGAGTGTATTCTGCAAACCTCCTTCATTTGCGAAAGATTTCTCACACCGGAAGTTTTCGAGAGAATGAAACAGGTGGTAATCTGTTGTTGTATGGTCTCATGAATATGGTGGAAAGCATAGTATATCCCAGTCAAATAACTGAAGGGTCCTCTTTGCCACATATGGCTTGGCATTGTGGTACGGGAACAGGACACTCTTGCGATTGACCAATGCTCGGTGCATTCTTTGCAACTGCTGAGAGTGGAGGTCACAAGTGATGATTTGACCAGATAGAAGAAGCTCCGAATGCATCATCTATTGGCAGTTGCATAACTAATGTCTGCTACGCTTGGGATTGCAATAGAAGAATCCTCAGCAGTAAGCAAGCGATCAAAGATGGTTATGTTCAGCTGCTGAGTGAGCACAGACAAACTGGCTGTCACTCGTTGTTCCGTTTTGGCTGCCGACAATGCCGAGAACAAAACAGGTTCAGTCTGACGGTTTTAGCGGAAACATAAGCCTTTCTGCAAGTTCATCACACTTTAAACCACTGTCCTCCTTCAGGGACTCGTCATCCAATAATGTGGTCGTGCACTGCGATTTATATCCTAAAGGTTCACATCTCTCGAACGGAATTTTTGAAAGCAATGCTTGGCGGAGCGTTCGTTCATGGCATTCTCCTCAAATGCATGACATATACAGTGATTTGATGGGCAGATCGGGTATATTACGAGACAGGCCCACGTGAAAATAATACTAAAAACATGTGAAGAAGCTGTTTCAATACCTTCATTTCTCATCGACATCGGCTTTGACTACAGTGTGCCCAACGTGCCTGTATTATTTAAGGTTCGGTGGTCAGACTAATTCCCGAGAGCTTTGTAGGCACATGAGTTATTTCGTTTCCTCTCTGTGAGCGCATGATTTCCGCGACATCAAAAACGGCAACATCTTTTTCTGTTGTACTCTACACCGTCTGGGGTGACAGCTGTTACATTTACATGAAACTGATTTAAGTGGGTAATGAACATTTTTATATTTGATCTTCTATTTAACCTTGAAGTGGTAACTTATAGACTCAGAGCATGATGACGATGGCTACAGATTATCGTGGCATGCCACTTTAAACGAAAACGATTCTAAAAGGTACAAGTTAACGTTTTATAATATATATTATATTTCTAAATAAATAATAATAAAGTATAATTTTACTTGCACATTTAAATAAATATGTCAAATTCAAAAATGCTTCACTGTTCCTTCTGAAACTATTTTTTTGAGGCATACTACACTCTTATTTTCCTGATATTATCATCATTATTTGTGAAAAGATTTATAAATAGATGCACCATAAGGGAGGGCAAAGTGCAGGACATTGGCACCAACAAGTCCAACGACACACTCTAAACGTAAATTAATTATTAAACTAACAGTGGAGGGAAAATCTTTAAGAACTATAGAAAAAGTAAAGGGGAGAACACATTCAAGCATCCTACCAGCTGTCAGCATATTTAAGTACGAGGACAGGATAAGAAATATAGTTGGTCGACCAAGAAAACGTATATTGAGTAAAAAAAAACGAACGAAGAATCATTTTAAAAATTAAAAAAAAATCCTTGTCAGAGTGGACCCAAACTGTCAACAGAAACGGCATCATCCATTGGGAGACTCCATTCTACAGAAAGAGTCAGAAGAACTATAAGAAAAGCTAGATTCAATGGCCGAGTTGCTAGGAAGAAGCCCTATATTAACCAGACAAATCAGCGCAAAAGGCTTGAATTTTCTCTGGAACAAAAGCAATGCTTCGAAGACTTTTGGAATAGCGTAATATGTAGTGACGAGAGCAAATGTAACCTGCTTGGATCCGATGGACACAGAATTATTTGCGAAAAACTACTGCAGAATTATTTGAGAAGAGACACCCTAGGCCAACAGTAAAACATAGAGGACCATCAGTCATGGTTTGGAGCTGCACGGCAGCTTCTGGCGTAGGAAAGCTGTACTTTATTGATTGAACAATCGACACATTTGCATATCTCAACATATTAAAGACAAACTTGAAGTCTAGTGTAGAAAATTTAGGATTTGGACAGTTCTACAAATTTCAGCAGGACAATTACCCCAAGCATGCCGCTTACATTATGCGCTCATGGCTACTGTACAACACACCAAAGGCTCTTGGAATCCCTCCTAAATCACCAGATCTCAATCCCATAGAAAATATAGTAGGAATTAGAGAAGAATATGCAACAGCACCAACCGAATAACCTGACAGAACTGAAGACGTTTTTCAAGGAAAAGTGGCTCAAGATTACACCTAGTGTTACAAATAAGTTGGTACAATCAATGCCAAACACCATCCGAGGTGATAAGAAGAAAAAGTTTGCAAGTCGCTACTTTCCAAATTTGTAAATGGACAATGTGTAAGAATAATTTTGAGACCCTTACTTTTGTGTACAAAAGCGCTTTGTTTCTACGTTCAATGTCTGATTTTATGTAAAAGAATGAACAGTTTCTTGTAATGTAAGCTATGTAAAAGAGGTTGTTTCTATTCATTTGTCTCACAGCGCCAAGCGTACGATCAATTTTGCGAGCCACTGCATGCGTGAAAACTGATATTCCTTAAAAAACGATTATTTTTGCCAAAATCACCCGCCAACCTATTGCAGGTGGTCAGTACAAAGAATAATTATATCTATTCACCATCATAATACGGTGAAATTGGAAGGCTTACGTGGAGCGCAGGAATTGCTTATAATAAGCAGTCGAGAACGAAGGGCGGGTATGGCCAATTATTCGCTTGAAATAGACACACCAACATGCTCTTGCTCAACACTGTAATGAGCAGTACAATTGTCCTTGCTGTATTATCTGTTAGGAAAGTAAATGTACACCAATTTTTCGAGTCTGGCATTCCTGCGCTCCATCCGTGGAGAGTATGAGAATTAAATCAATCAAATGTTTACTAAGGAGCAAAAAGAAAAGTTTAATCTGAATAAGACATTGCAGAGGGGCACAAGCTGTGGATACGAATAGGGCATAGTGTAAATAAAGGACGACACGGAAAAGAGAGCCAGAAAGAGTTGTTAAACTTAGAAAAAAGAGTAAAAATTGTCGAAGTGAGAACATAAAACACAAATATAACAAATACGCCGACAACTAAGCGTTCACCACGCCATGACCTTGGTGTAGTGGTTAAGGTACTTGCTTACAAATGCAAAGATCGCCAGTTCGAATCCTTAGGAAGGACCTTTTTAAAAATGTTTGTTAATAATACATACAGCTCATGAGAGATGGTAAAAGAGGTCGTATTTAGTTTTTCGTAGCAATTATTATTGGTAATGTTTAGTACTGATAATACCCTTGCGTATTGCTTTTATTCTTTTCTTCATTTCGAAAGAAAAGAATATCCGAACAAACGCCACAGAAATTCCTCTTATTTTGAATGTAAACGCCATTTGCAATTAGTCAAGAATAAAAATTAAACTTTCCGAAGTAGCTGCAAAAATAAAAAAAAAATACATGGAAATGGACTATACTCATGGTTACTAAAAATACAATTTCTACATGCCTTACACCTCCCGACCACGTTTCTACGTTAGCAAGTAAGAGGCTTGTGTTTAGGTTAGGCTCGTCAATACGTTTTACAAAGGGGCCCGGTTTAGCTCTGACGCATCACAGGTGCGAGTAGGGAGCAAAACACTTTTTCTCTCCCTCTGTGTGTCTATTTATCTATCTATCTGTATATATATATAACGCTATTTGTGAATGCCATATCCCCCCTAATTTTCAGCGGATTGAAACGAAACTTGGCCCAAACATTAATTGTTGAAATATCTTGATGAGTTGGTTAACCAGAATAATCAGATGAAAATGTTCAAAATGGCGGCCCTTCAAACTCTTAAAAAGTTCCAAGGGAACCAAATTTCGCCCATATATAGGTATTAAGAAAGTTTGAATAACTTATCCTCTTTTACTGAAAAATTTGTGTGCAGAGACTTATTGAAATATTGGGCCCGATTAATCGCCTAAAGAAAGTTCACGCCCTTTCGCTACGGTCAGGCTTTTTTTTTGCAGGAGGACGGTTATTTTAGTATCGGAACAAGACGATTGTTAGTGATGATATGAAATTACACATTCAAAGTAAAGTAACTTGTGAAACGTGTTATTTGAAAGAATAATATAATAAATGTGTTTTCCTCTAACAGAGAACTGTAATCATGTATTTCGAGTTCGAGAGCGTGAATGGCGAGGAGTGATATTTGATTTGCTTTTTAGTAACACATTCCAATGCAAATAAAGGTAAGCAACATTAGTAGTAAGTAAACTAATAATACTAGTAATAATAATAATAATAATAATAAAATAATAATAATAAAAATAATAATAGGTGCTGTTTGTGGCAAGAGAATATCTTCCTCAATTCTTCTTCAAACGTAATGATTGTAACGCCATATCTCCCTTACAAACAAAATATTAGCAATTAGTGATCAGAGAACGGGAAATTGTAGAGTGATGGGAGCAAAGTTGGACAGTATGCACTCATAGTACTCAGAAAAATAAGCGATTTCAATGCTAAATGAACGAAGAGTCATTGTCATGGGTAGTCATGGGGCCACATCAGAGCCCTCTTTAGGCAAAATATCGATAACTTATATCGAGAGAACATGAGCTGATAGTGGGATAGGACCAACGTTGGACACCGTGGACCCATAAGGCGCATCGAAAAAATTAGGGGGGCGGACGCCAGCCAGCCTTACTTATTTCCACATAATAATATAAAATTATATTGTCAGTGTTTCAGTAACTTACTTATTGGTAATTTTACTTACTTCACTCGTTTAACTTGCTTTTTCTAATAACTTATAACGACAGGGACACGAACACAGAAACATTGAGGACAGTTAAAAAACATTAATGCTCTCTCGCCGGGAATCGAACCCGGAACACCCTACACCAAACGCGCACGTGTTAGACACTAGACCAGCGGGCAGGGCACCGCTCACTCTCTGTGTCATTCGGGATTACGACCACTGTATTGAAAGCTATCACTTCTGTAGGTTGTATACTATGATCACATTTTCCTTCTTTGCTGGAAGAGTTAATGCTACATTCTATGTAATATATGATTTATTTAGACCTACATGCTCTCCATATAATGTAATAAAAGGGTCATGCTGGGAATAAGAAAAAGAACATTCCTTGGACAAAACGGAAACTATTGGCATTAGAAATATTTATCTACGAGGCATGCGCAGTAGTATATTTCACAATAGTTACTGTTTAGTTCAGTAAACGAAGAAAGGGGTATAGAAAGGCAAATATGTCGCGTCAACGAGATCGACCAGAGTTGACAGAGGCGGAAGCAGGTGTGTAGTAATACAACCACTTGGTTAAATTGATAATTGGTTCTTTATTCTGTAGTAGATCGTATCACAACTTTACGGGAGAGCAGAGAAAGACTTACTAACGCTATCATATAGTAAGCTTTAGTAACACGATCATATAGACACAAATGGATGGAACTGTGAGTACTACAACTTGGATTTAACGAAAGCCGTTTAGATATTCAGTGGTTTGCAGGGTTGTATAAGAAACAAAAAGATAAGACACAATACAATTCTTCATACCTCAGCTTCTAGTAGCTAGATACGTGCAATTTCTGGTTAGATACTGAAACTGCTGTCGGAATTTAACACATGACGTATTACAGGATAGGAAATACTTTGCATTACTTTTTTGCTTGTAGACAGCTACTAGCTTAGTGTTCTGAAAGTTGTGTATAAACTAGGAATAGCCAATTCCGGAATTATTACTTTTCGTACTCCCGAAGGTAAAACCGGACAAATTCCGGAATTAGGAAAATTACTTTTTTGGAATAATTCCGTAATTCGGAAAAATCCGGAATTTACAAATTTCTGATTTCGTTAACAATTCGGAATTCGGTAAAATCCGGATTTTTTCGAAATCCGGAGCTTTTCTCAATTCCGGAATTTGGTAAATTCCGGATTCTTTCCGGGTTCCGAAATTCTTCTGAATTAGGGAGTTTACTTGCCCCTTCGGAACTCTAACCCAGAACGTGACCGATATCCCTGCCTCCTGAAGACTTCTCGACGACCGAGATCGACAGTCAATTAGCTTTTACTATTCAGATACAAACCATATATCTCTTAAAGATTACACGGTGTTGAAATAAGAATAATAATAATAATAATAAAATTTTAAACTTGCCCTGAAATTTGGCAAAACATACTTAAAAGTAGAGATTTCGGGGAAAGGGTTCCGTACTTTCAAGACTCACCTCTGCAACTACCAACATTTTAAACTAGAACGTTCCATTGAAGTTTCATGTAGGAAGTATTCTACTATATGTTTTAAGGAAAATAACTGTAATAAATATAACTGAATATCACGTAACAGTAAGGCATATAATAAACTAATATTTAGGATATGCAGAGATAAATATAAAAGCTTTGCTACAAAATACCTACACAGAGCAATGAGCTCAGAAATACAATGTAACGAAATAGCGTATGAGATTCAGTCTATAGAGCAATTGTTAGTTAAAGAATGCACATATACTATTTCGAGAATCGATACAAACCGGGAAATGTTTACAATACTTTTCGTCTCGTTTTGATTCTCATCTCCAAAGAGAGACGAAAATTTTGAGTTAGCCTTGACCCGTCTCGAATGTAAAATGTTAATTCTCATGTTATTTTATTTGTTTTAGAAACGAGATGAGAATCTCCACTTCTCGTGAGCAACATTAAACCAAACCGAAATATTCTTTCCAAATGTCATGTTTCTGCTTGTAATGATATGACCTGAGCAATAATTAGCTGCTAGCTTTTAATCTTCTACGAGATAATAATAATTATTATTATTCCTGAAGATTTGATAGTTCAAGTATTGAAACATCCGAGTATTCAAATATCTGAACATAATAAAACGTATGTTATCGCTGATCAATCGCCATCAAATATCCTAAAGTAAAAAAATAAAGAATAATTGCAACGTGCATTCGCACAAGCACCTTGACCACTGAACCGCGATCGCTACGCGGTAAACGATTCGTCTTTAGTCTGGTTACGTTAGGTTTCTTTGTTTCCGCTTGCAAACTTGTATGTTATATTTCTTCGATTCCAAAAGTATTTCGTATTTCTTTTATGATGTCGGCAAAGTTTAAATTAATAACTTGAGTTTTTCTTAACCCGTTGGTTCACAAGTTTTTTTTACTCCACACCAAACTACAAATATGACAGATTGAATTCTCATACTCCCCATTTCTTTCAAAGTAATCGCCATACCTGATCAAAGATTTATTTCCGCCACGATTCATATTAACCAAAATAAATTCATTTTTCGGAGGCGGAAGTTTCAGTTTCAGGATTTCGGAAAATTATGGAATTCAGTTAAACTCCCTAATTCAGAAGAATTCCGGAACTCGGAAAGAATACGGAATTTAGGAAATTCCGGAATTGAGAGAAACTCCGGATTTCGAAAAAATCCGGATTTTTCCGAATTCCGGAATGTTAACGAAATCAGAAATTTTTAAATTCCGCATTTTTCCGTATTCCGGAATTATTCCAAAATGGGAATTTTCCGAATTCCGGAATTTGTCAGCTTTTACTTTCGGGAGTACGAAAAGTAATAATTCCGGAATTGGCTATCCCCAGTTTATACACAACCTTTCAGAACACTAAGCAAACAAGTAATGCAAAGCATTTTGTATCCTGTAATACGTCATGTATTAAATTCCGACAGCAGTTTCAGTATCTAACCAGAAATTGCACGTATCTAGCTACTAGAAGCTGGGGTATGAAGAATTGTATTGTGTCTTATCTTTTTGTGTCTTATACAACCCTGCAAACCACTGAATATCTAAACGGATTTCGTTAAATCAAAGTTGTAGTACTCACAGTTCCATCCATTTGTGTCTATATGATCGTGTTACTAAAGCTTACTATATGATAGCGTTAGTAAGTCTTTCTCTGCTCTCCCGTAAAGTTGTGATACGATCTACTACAGAATAAAAAACCAATTATCAATTTAACCAAGTTGTTGTATTACTACACATCTGCTTCCGCCTCTGTCAACTCTGGACGATCTCGGTGACGCGACGTATTTGCTTTTTTGTACCCCTTTCTTCGTTTACTGCACTAAACTGTAACTATTGTGAAATATATTACTGCGCATGCCTCGTAGATAAATATTTCTGATGCCAATAGTTTCCATTTTGTCCAAGGAATGTTCTTTTTCTTATTCCCAGCATGACCCTTTTATTACATTTTATGAAGAGCATATATGTGTAAATAAATCATGTATTACATGTAATGTATCTTTAACTCTTCCAGCAAAGAAGGAACATGTGATCATAGTATACAACCTACAGAAGTGATAGCTGGCAATACAGTGGTCATAATCCCGAATGACACAGAGAGTGAGCGGTGCCCCACCCCCCGCTGGTCTAGTGTCTAGCACGTGCGCCTTTGGTGTAGGGTGTCCCGGGTTCCATTCCCGGCGGGAGAGCATCAATATTTTTTAGCTGTCCTTGTTTTTTTCTGTGTTCGTGTCCCTGTCGTTATAAGTTATTAGAAAAAGCAAGTTAAACGATTGAAGCAAGTAAAATTAGCAATAAGTAAATAACTGAAACACGTTCGGTGAGTCAGTTAAAAAAAGTGGACAAAGCATTGGCTTTTCGCTCAGTCCATGAAAGTTCCAATCTGTCTCGGCTTGATTTTTTATCAATTTGAGAGAAAGTATAGTATCTTTTCGCTACAGGTAGTCACTCTTTTCGTATTTTTCGCTGTCGTTCACAGTTATAGTAACTGACTATTCTTATTGTTTCTACGAATGATGGATCTTCTCTTTGGCTTCATGTCAAACATGCACACGAAATGAAAAGACGCTGTCGATAATTATAATAATAATAATATGAAATATTACTAGCTAACTCGTGTGTGTATTTCGACAATATAATTTTATATTATTATGTGGAAATAAGTAAGGCTGGCAGGCGCCCCTCCTAATTTTTTCCATGCACCTTATGGGTCCAAGGTGTCCAACGTTGGTCCCATCCTACTATCACCTCCTGTTCTCTCGATATAAGTTATCGACATTTTGCCTAAAGAGGGCTCTGATGTGGCCCCATGACTACCCATGACAATGACTCTTCGTTCATTTTGCATTGAAATCGCTTATTTTTCAGAGTACTATGAGTGCATACTGTCCAACTTTGCTCCCATCACTCTACAATTTCCCGTTCTATAAGCCTTGGGCTCGCTGTAAGCTATTGGTTAAAATTGTAGCTAATTAAAAATCGTAATTGTTTACGTTTAACTTCTTCACTTCAATTTTCAAGCCTTCAAACTTGGATTACACAAATACTAATGTTCGATTCTAAATATAGTTAATGGTAGTGTTCTTCATGTGTTTAACATAGGAAAGTACTTGTGTATTATATGAGTAATTAAAATTTTATTTAAATTTAAGATGCCCTTGCTTCAATAACTGGGTAGTATTATTAGTAATGACATGAAATGCGAACGTGAAATAAAAGCAAGGATAGGAATGGCGAAAGAAGCCTTTAAAAGAAAGAAAAGTCTGTTTTGCGGGACCTTAAACAAAGAGTTCAGAAAAGAACTCATAAAATGCTTCGTGTGGAGTGTTGTACTGTATGGGGCGGAAACGTGGACATTACGTAAAGGTGACGAAAATCGACTGGAAGCCTTCAAAGTGTTGGTGTGGAGAAGAATGGAAAGAATTAGTTGGGTCGAGCGGAAAACGAATGAGAGAGTGTTAGAAATGGTGGGTGAGAAAAGAACACTTTTAGATATTATTAGGAAGAGGAAGAGAAACTGGTTGGGACATTGCCTAAGAAGAGATTGTATCATGAGGGACGTCCTAGAGGGTATGGTGGAGGGAAAGAGAGGGAGGGGGCGAAGGAGACTACAATTAATGGATGATATTAAAACAGAAAGATCATACGCGAAGACGAAAAGGTTAGCGGAGGACCGTGGAGCATGGAAGCTTCTTAGCTGCGGCAAGTGACCTGGCAATAAAGGCAGAATACCTATGATGATGATGATGATGATGCTTCAATAATAATTATCAAAAATGTTCAGGTTTTCAACATCACTATCGATATCAAAAATAAAAAGAAAGTTTAAGTAGCAATAAATAGTAAAAATATACTGCTTTAGAAGTAGATAAATACTAATGCTTACATCTAAATATGGTTATTGCCTTATGCTATTTTGAAGTATATCAAGTATAACAATGCAGTATTATTTGGTTTGAATTTGCATTTAGGTCGCATTCAGCAGTGAGACTATACGAGATGTGGACCCACAGCTAACCGTGAGATCCGAACCACATGAGCTACTGCTGGAAATAAAACTCGAGTCTCGCCGTTGTACGCTACCGACATAGCCACGAAGGGCCTCTGTCAATGCAGTATTTAAGCCCCGTGAAGTTAGCGAACAAACGTTTAAAAAATCGATATGTTTTAGAGTTCTGAATATCACTCAAAAAGTTCTAGAGTTCCTGCTAGCTTAGACCAATAGTTCTGGGTAAAGAAAGATTTTATAGCGATATTAAAGTTTCGGTGCTAACTTCACGAGAAACCGAAAATCTTAAAGTGTATATATTTTTTTAGAGTTCTGAGTACCACTTGAAGACTTCTAAAGTTTCTCATGGAAATTTAGAAGAGTTCTCGCAAAATAAGGAAGTAAACGGGAAATAAATGTTTCCTCATTATCTACTAACCACCCATGCAATCGGTACAAATCATTAACAAATATATAGTACGTGCCTAATAAAACTCAACCAATGTTACCCAGAACAGTATAAAAATCGACAACTGCTACTCAAAACTCTAATCAAAACTTTATTTCATTACGAAATTAAAGAGTTCTATCATATTGTTCACTGTCGGTTCGCCAATAGCCCATAAATTGTTGATTTAAATTTTTTATAAATAAATATTCAATCATTCTGTGAAAAGAACTTGAAAGAACTTGACAAGTGTTATTAAGAATTCTCATCAAAACTCTATTTCATTACGAAATAAAAAAAAGTTCTATCACCTTGTGCACAGCCGGCTTGCGAGCGGCCCATAAATTATTGATTTAAATTGTTTTAAATAAAAATCTAACCACTCTACGAACATAACTTTAAAGAACTTGACGAGTGCTACTTAGAACTCTCATCAGAACTCTATTTCAGGCGAAATAAAGGAGTTCTATCACCTGGTTCACAGTCGGTTCGCGATTGTCTCATAAATTGTACATTTAAATTGTTACAAATAAATATTTAACCATTCTGAATTGTTAAAGTGTTATAAATAAAGATTCAAACATTCTACGAACAGACATTATAGAACTTGACGAGTGCTACTCAGCATTCTCATCGGAAATCTATTTCATTACGGAATAAAACAATTCTATAACCTTGTTCAATGTCGTTTCGCAAATGGTCCTTTAATTGTTATTTTAAATTGTTACAAATGAACATTTAACCATTATACCAACTTAAATTAACAATTTATGGGCCAATCGCGAACCGACTGTGAACAAGGTGATTGAACTATTTTATTTCACAATGAAATAGAGTTATGATAAGAGTTTTGAGTAGCACTCGTAAAGTTCTACAAAATTCTATTCGTAGAATTGTTATATCTTTATTCATAACAATTTAAATTAACAATTTATGGAAATTTGTGAACCGACTGCGAACAAATTGAGAGAACTATTTAATTTCGCAACGAAATGGAGTTCAGAGTAGCACTCGCCAAGTTGCATAAAGTTCTGTTCGTAGAATGGTTATATCTTTATCTATAACAACTTAATTAACAATTTACGGGCCAATTGCAAACCGACGGTGAACAAGGCGATACAACTATTTTATTTCGCAATAAAAAAGAGTTCTGATGAGAGTTTTGAGTAGCACTCGTCAAGTTCTATGATGTTCTGTTCCTAGGATAGTTAAATCGTTACTTATGACAATTAAAAACAATTTATGGGCCACTCGCGAACAAACTGTGAACAAGGTGATAGAACTCTTTTATTTCACAATGAAATATAGTTCTGGTGAGAGTTCTAGGTAACACTCATCATATGTTCTTTAAAGTTCTGGTCCTGGAATCAATAAATCGTCATTTATAACAATTTAAATCAACAATTTATGGGCTATTCGTAACCGACTGTGAACAATGTGATAGAACTCTTTTATTCCGTGATGAAATAGAGTTCTGATGAGAGTTGTTAATAGCACTCCTCAAGTTCTTTAAAGTTCTGTTCGTAGAATGGTTATATTTTTATTTATAACAATTTAAGTCAATAATTTATGGGTAATTCGCGAACCGACTCTGAACAATGTGATGGAGCTCTTTTATTTCGTAATGAAATAGAGTTGTGATGAGAGTTCTTGTTATCACTCTTCAAGTTGTATAAAGTTCTGTTCGAAAAATCATTAAATCGTCATTTATAATATTTTAAATCAACAATTTATGAGCCGCTCGCAAAACCGACTGTGTACAAGGTGATAGAACTCTTTTATTTCGTAATAAAATAGAGTTCTGATGAGAGTTGTTAATATCACTCCTCAAGTTCTTTAAAGTTCTGTTCGTAGGATGGTTATATTTTTATTTATAACAATTTAAGTCAATAATTTATGGGTAATTCGCGAACCGACTGTGAACAATGTGATGGAATTCTTTTATTCCGTAATGAAATAGAATTCTAGGTAACACTCGTCAAGTTCTTTAAAGTTCTGTTCGTGTAATGGTTAAATCTTTATCTGTTACAATCTAAATTAACAATTTATTGGCCGATTGTAAACCGACTGTGAACGAGGTGATAGAGCTCTTTTATTTCGCAACGAAATAGAGTAATGACGAGAGTTCAGTGTAGCACTCGTCAAGTTCTATAGAGTTCTGTTCGTAGAATGGATAAATCTTTATTTGTAACAATTTAAATTAACAATTAATGGGCCAGTCCGGAACCTACTCTGAACAAGATGATAGAACTGTTTTACTTTGCAAAGAAATAGAGTTCTGGTGAGAGATGTGACTTGCACTGTCAAGTTCTACAAAAGTCTGTTCGTAGAATTGTTAAATCTTTATTTATAACAATTTAAATTAACAGTTTATGAAAATTTGTGAATTGAAGTGAGAGAACTATTTAATTTCGCAATTAAATCGAGTTCAGGGTAGCACTCGCCAAGTTGTATAAAGTTCTGTTCGTAGAATGGTTATATCTTTATCTATAACAACTTAATTAACAATTTACGGGCCAATTGCGAACCGACGGTGAACAAGGTGATACAACTATTTTATTCCGCAATGAAAAAGAGTTCTGATGAGAGTTTTGAGTAGCACTCGTCAAGTTCTATGATGTTCTGTTCCTAGGATAGTTAAATCGTTACTTATGACAATTTAAAACAATTTATGGGCCACTCGCGAACAAACTGTGAACAAGGTGATAGAACTCTTTTATTTCACAATGAAATATAGTTCTGATGAGAGTTCTAGGTAACACTCATCATATGTTCTTTGAAGTTCTGTTCCTGGAATCATTAAATCGTCATTTATAACAATTTAAATCAACAATTTATGGGCTATTCGTAACCGACTGTGAACAATGTGATAGAACTCTTTTATTTCGTGATGAAATAGAGTTCTGATGAGAGTTGTTAATAGCACTCCTCAAGTTCTTTAAAGTTCCGTTCGTAGAATGGTTAGATTTTTATTTAAAACAATTTAAATCAACAACTTATGGGCCGTTTGCAAGCCGACTGTGAACAAGGTGATAGAACTCTTCTATTTCGTAATGAAATAGAGTTTTGATCAGAAGTTTTAATAATATTCGTTAAATTCTTTCAAGTTCTGTTCGGAGAATGGTTAAATATTTATTTATAACAATTTAAATAAGCAATTTATGCGCTATTCGCGAACCGTCTGTGAACAAGATGATAAACTCTTTTATTTCGTAATGAAATAGAGTTCTGATGAGAGTTTTGAGTAGCAGTTGTCGATTTCTATACTGTTTTGGGTAACATTTGTTGATTTTTATTAGGCACGTACTATATATTTGTTAATGATTTGCACCGATTGCATGTGTGGTTAGTAGATTATGAGGAAACATTTATTTACCGTTTACACCCTTATTTTGCGAGAACCCTTCTAAATTTTCATGAAGAACTTTAGAACTCTTCGAGTGGTACTCAGAACTCTAACAAAATATACACACTTTAACCCTGTCAGAGAGGACGTCGACTTTTGTCGACAGAAACAAAGTTTCCTTAACATGCTAATGTCGACTATAGTCGACGTGTTAAAATTTGTTTGTCCGTATCTTGGCTTTGTCGAGAGTAGTCGCCAAAGTTGTACCGTTCATTTTTTTGTGTTCTATTGTTTTCGATAAACAATAGAAATCACACAGAAAACCTTTGGCGACTACAATCGACAAAACCAAGATACAGACAAATTTTAACACGTCGACTATAATCGACATTCGCAGGTTAGGGAAATTTTTTTCCGTCGCCTTCCACAGTGAAAGGGTTAAGATTTTCGGTTTTTCGTGAAGTTAGCACCGAAACTTTAATATCGCTATAAAATCTTTCTTTACCCAGAACTATTGGTCTAAGCTAGCAGGAACTCTAGAACTCTTTAAGTGCTGCTCAGAACTCTAAAAATATATAGATTTTTTTAAACTTTTGATCGCTAACTTCACGGGGGTCAGTTTTTAAGTTGAAATTAAAGCGTCACAAAAGTTTTAGGTGTGCAGACTGCACAACTTGCCTGCACACAAGTACCATCTGTTGGTGTCAGACAAGGAAGCTGAGCACATATCTGAGCGGCACCTGTTAAGTATTAGGAATTAACGTTACTCACAGACTGACAAGGGATCATTCAGATTTGGTGAATTCAATTGCTGAAAACGATTGCTAGCACTGGATTCAGCACTAAAAGTAACAGAGAAAAAGAGAGCGTGTAGTGTCAGACCGTATGTAGGGTGGGAGGTAAATGATGACAAAGTGTGAAATAGAACGAAGAAAATGTCTAGAAATATCATGTTAATTTTGAAACGAGTAGAGAGATTGAAGCCAAATGTTGAATATGAGGAATGTATGTAGAGTTCCTCTGAATAGGTGTAATGTAAACAGTGTTTTTACTGTCAATTGTATGTAACTGGTTATAAGAAGTTTCACCAGTGTTACAACCTGCACATTTTGGTGGAGGGGTCATTAATGTACCAAAAACCTCAATGCGACAGGTGTTTCTGCAAGATAACACACCAGCATTCATCTAGTGGAACTACTTCTCATTCCGGTACACGTTGCAAACTTCTGTCTGAAGTTCCGGGAATCGATTCTATCTCTTTCTAGCCCTCGTGCATACAACGTGCTCATGGAGCGTACTACAGGGTCTCTAATTCCTTATTCACGTCACCTTAACGACAGTATTGATACATTGCTATAGCTTGGAACGTTTCCTGTTACAGAGGTCTCCAATTGTATTGACCACTATTGATTTCAATAGAAGGTGTACGTGAAGAGCTATATGTCACATGACCCTTTTCCAGTATATTCTTCTTGTGCTAAGTCAACCTCGCGGCTTTTCAGATGTCCCCCATGATTCAGTGGAGCTCTACATGAATTTCTTATATCCAACATATGCCTTCAATCCCTGTATTCGTTTCACAATTAACATGACATTTCTAGACATTTTTTACGTTCTATCTTTGCACTTTGCCCTCACTTATCTCCCACCCTGTACACAGTCTGCCAGTACACACCCTTTTTTTCTGTTTCTTTTGGCGCTGAATCCAGTGCTAGCAATCATTTTTAGCAATTGAATTCACCAAATCAAAATAGTCCCTTGTGAGATATTTTCCTTTTATAATGATATGTTTCTTAATTTTTCTGTCAGGTGAATACACAAAATGACGAAATGATTAAGGAAAAATAGTTCACTAAAATAAATTGCAAAAAAATGGAAGTAATAAATAGAAGTTACTAGATGAGATTGAGATAGGTAAGAAATAAAGAGGAGGACAATTTTGTTTCTTGAAACATTTAGTCGATACTTCTCTTATTTCACCACCGTTCATTGGAGGAATTCTTGTGTTAAATATAAATTAAACATCTTTAAATTTTAATGTAAAACAGAAGAAAGATATTAACGAAATCTTTACACATGAACAGTAACGATACTTATTCAGTAGAAAACTTAGTTACCGGGTTCAAAATGAGCGACAGCTACTTTAATGGCTAACGTTTATACGCCGAAGCCGAATTACGACCAACAAATGAACAAGGGTCAAGTAACGATCCACATAAGCTAACTACATATACTTTAAAATAGAATTTGATAAATTTATTGCTAATTCCCACTTTAACTGTTCAGCTTGTTACAGACGTCTTTCATACTGCTGTTAGTAGGAAAATCAGACCGTTGAAGTAATGTAAATTTTGAGCTAATAACAAGGAGCAGTCAAACATATGCTGAAATATGACAATTTATTTTCCATAATTTAACGTTATTTATAATACATTCCTTATTGTGAATGTAGTAGTAAAGACACTTCTATCACCTATTCGAATATTTCGCGACGATTTATCTACAAAAACATCTTTAATTTTTTTCCATATTTATTCATTACTGCATTTATCCAAATTACAAGGACACAAATTTACATACGTATTTTAAACACATCAACGTTACTTAGAATAACATTTTATGACATCCGTGTTACTAATCCGCGCTTTCTTTGCTTAAGGAAATTTAAGAGGTTTTGGACTATTCGGAAAGCTAACCGTACCGAGATGCACTTAAAGCGATTTCAGTAGTATCTAGCTATCAGAATGTTGAGCAAATATAGTAATGCGTTATTCGTATGTTATATTTTTGAGTAGCGTCCAAGTATACTTGAGTACGATTCCCTATTGATAAACATGGGAATTTGAACCCATTAACATTTCATCTTGAACTGTAAGACCACGTCTCATATAGTAGATGTGCTGAGAAGTAACAATAAATAAACAGACCAAACTCTTTACAACATTTTTAATGACCTTTTTTAATTTCATGGTACTTCACTACATTTTCAGAACGAAAACATTTTAACTTATCAATGTCTGTCGAATATATTAATTGCATGGGGAAAATGTAAACTAATAATATAATATATGATATAAAGAAATTCATGATAATAATTTAATATAAATACTTCAAACTTCAACGTTTACAAGTTAATCCAAATCTTTAATAAGAAGAACAAATATTGTATAAAAATAAATTGTCTTACCAACATTTCCTGTTTTTGGGTCAGGACAACTAGCTGAAGACTTATAACATTGACTTTCGTGCGACTTCGTGCAATAACAATGTAGACATTCCTTCTCTTTCCATGCAAGTCCAGGGGCAATGCATTCGAATTGAACTGGTCGACTTTCTCGACAAGGACTTTTTTCTTCCTGAGAAAGTGGTTGTACAGTAGACTCAACATCCTCCTCTTCATCTTTATTTGGATTAAGAATTTTATCTTTGTCATCCTTATTGAAGGGTTCATAAAGAACCTCAGTTTTGTGCTTCTTAGAATACAATGACTTGTGAGAATTCCTATAGCGGCAATCTAGAGGACAAAGAAACCGAAGTGAACTATTTTCAACTTGAATAAATTAACAAATATTGTAACTTTGTAGAGAGCATTTACGTTAAACCCCAGATAAGGCTATTAGTAGTAGTTTGAAATTAGAATATAATAGTTCTATTTTGTATATTAAGGTTAAGAACTTCTTGCTATATAAAATATACATTTATGTGAAGAATTTGTTACGTAAAGATATACGTTGCAATGGTCGAGAAAAGAAACATAATATTAGCTCGTGTTCTTAGCTCGCTTGGTTCCTAGCTTCGTCCTTATAATCCGAATTTGTTGGTTCAGTAGAAGCTGAGATTATTGTGGTGTATTACAAATACTTTAAGCAATAAATATATTTGCCACCATCCAACATTTGCTTTATTTCTGGACTTATCAAACATATGGTATTAAAACCAAAAAAAATCCAATTGTTAAGTCATATGGTACGTGGAACAACAGTTTACATGCAAACCCAACCACATGAGCTCGTAACGGGGTTTGGACTCAAAAGCAGAGCCGTAGCTAGAGATTTCGGCGCCCGGGGCGAAGTAGAATTTGGCGCCCCTTTACACTCACCTTACCAAGCTTTTTTATTTTACATGTAAGAGAAGCAGCTTTTGTTGTTATGCTAAATTTTTATCAATCTTCATGGACAAACCATTGCAACAGTCAAAAGCTATCATTATGTAACCTTTTAGAAATAAGAGCTGCTTTCAAGATGCTTATTTTGTACTTTCTGTTTAACTTGACAAAACTACTTTTGGTTGTATACACATCCATTTGCAGAACAGTTATGGAAAGAACATGGACCCAATTCTCCTACGCCAGGGAAACCGTGTTAGATATTTAGTTGGTGGACGCGGGTGGTGGCATTGGAAATATCCAGTATCCCTTAGCATAGCAGCAATGACAGAAGTCGAGCCCAGGCTCGGAGGCCTCAGAAATGGCCAGGTTTTGGGCTCGGATTTCTTCTATTCGACTATTAAACATAGAGTTCTTGGACGCGGGTGTTGGCGTTGGAAAGATCTTGGTCCCCTTAGCACATCGGTTATGTCAGAAATGGAATCAGGCACTCAAGGCCCCAGAAATGGGGTCCTGAAGCTTTTGCCTTGGACTCTTTCTATTCACCTATTAAACATGAAGTTATTGGACGAAGTTAGTAGCATTGGAAAGGTCTTGGTCCCTTGAGCGTAGTGGTGATATCAGAAATCTAATCAAGACCCCGAATCCATAAAAATAGGGTTCTGAACTTTTGGGCTCACGTTCATTCTATTCGACTAAAAAAGGTGGGATATTTGGACGCGTGTGGTGGCGATGGAAAGTCTGGATTTCATAAGCACACTGGTGATGTCAGAAATGGAACCCGAAGCTCGAGAAATGAGGTTCCGAAATTTTGGATTCGGGTCCATTCTATTTGCCTATTAAAGATGGAGTTGTTGGACGGGGGTAGTAGAGTTGGAAAGGTTGTGGTCCGTTGAACACAGTTGTGACGTAAGAAATCGGACCCTGGCCTCGAAGCCTCAGAAATGGGATCTAGAAGTTTTGAGCTCAGGTTCCTTCTATTCCTAATTTAAACATGGAGTTGTTGAACACGGGTGGTGGCATTGGAAAGGTCCTAGACGTCTGAGTACAGCTAACATCAGAAATCGGGCTCTGGTCTCAAAGCTTCAGAAGTGGGGTTCCGAAATTTTGGATTCGTGTCCATTCTATTTGGCTATTAAACGTGGAGTGTTGCACGAAAATGGTAAAGTAGGAAAGGGCTTGGTCTTCTGAGCACTCCGGTGATGTCAGAAACCGGGGATCGGGCCCTGAAGCCTCAGAAATGGGAGAACGAAGTATTTGGCTCGGGTTCCTTTTATTTGCCTATTAAACATGGAGTTGTAGGATGAAAGTGGTGGCGTTGGAAGTCCTTGTCCCTTGAACACAACGTTGATGAGAAATTGGTTCCGGGCCCCCATTTTTGTTTTATTTGTGTCATAAACCTTTTGTCTAATTTGATCTCAATAACTGATTGTGCTAGGAAAAAAACATATTAATAGCTCAATTGATTATTTTGTCTCTCCCAATCAAGTATTGAGATTGAGCCATCCCAAACTTCGGGAGCCGGACCTGATTTCTTACATCACCGCACTGGTCAAGGGACCAAAATCTTTCCAAGCCACCACCTGCGTACAAAAACACATTGTTTAATAGCCGAATGTAAGAGACCCGAAAGCAATATTTCTGTACCTTGAATCCAGGGCCCGATTTCTGACATTACCTCTGAGAGACGACCCGAACCTTTCCAACGCCATCACCCTCGTACAACAATTCATGTTAAATAGGCATATAGAAGGGGTTCATGTCCAAAACATTGGGACCCCTTTTCTGGGACCTCATGGTGAGGGCCCGGTTCATGACCACCACTGTGCTGATGGGAACCGGATCTTTCCAACCTGACCATCTCCATGCAATAACTCCATGCTTAAACGAGAAATAGAGTGGACTCGAGCCCAACATTTCGGAACCTCATTCCTGGGGCTTTGAGGCCAGGGCCCAATTTCTGATATTACCGCTTTCGTTAATCGACCCCGACCTTTCGAACGCCAACACCATAGTACAACACCGTGTTAAATAGGCAAATAAAAGAGATCAGAACCCAAACTTTTGGGACCTTATTTCTGGGACCTCAGGTCTCGGAGCTTTCCAACACCACAATCTGTATCCAATAACTCCATGCTTAAAAGAAAAATAGAATGAAGCCGAGTTCAAAATCTCGGGACACCATTTTTGTTCCTTTGAGACATTACCACTGTGCTCAGATGTCCCGAACCTGTCCAACTTAACCACCCTCGTACAATTCTATGTTTAATAGGCGTATAGAAAGAACCTGTATCCAAAACTTCGGGACCCTATTTTTCTGGAGCCTCATGACTGGGGCCTGGTTTCTGATATCACCACTGTGCTCAGGAGACCCGGACTTTTCCAACGCCACCACCTGCATTCACTAACTCCATGTCTAATATGGAGGATTGTGGGAGGATTGTGGGAGGATTTTAATGGAATTTTCTCCAGGCTCTTTACAACTATTTACAATGTTTCAAACTATCCATAAGAAACGAAATTTCAATACATTAGAAACTATGTTCTTTTAAAATGTTCAAAATGGGTGACAGCATTGATTTCCAGTAATAATTGTAAACTTTCGTAATTTTATTCTCTATTTGAATAGTATTTTACTTTCGAATATTTTACTTTAAAAAATATTTTTGTGAAATGTAACGGAATACATACGGATATATAATGTGTGTATACTTTACGTGTATGTAGATAGGTAAAAATATCACACAACTAGATACATATGCAGAAAAAATATCCATGGAGAAATGATTCCAATAAAAACATTCAAATTGGAAGCAATTCGTATGCAAATTGAATTTTAAAAAATCGCGGCTAATAATCAGTCTTTGGAAAAGACAAAATCGTTGGTCAAGTTATGACCTCTTAAGACCCTATTTAACAACTTGTTCAAGTTCGAGAATATTATTATTCTTGTTTACTTTCATTTTTAATATTCCCGCGCAAACATCAGCTTGCATGTTCTCTTCACTCCTCTATTTTTCATACCTTCATTCTCACTGATTAACCCGATTGGGTAGAAAGGCGTGGTTAATTAAGCAAATTCATTACAATCAAAACACATTTCAGACTTCGACCGTTTGACTTTGAAAATGCTCCTGCGTAATCTATAGGACTTTACTCGGAACCTTGATATCACATCGTCATTAGTAAATCATATATATAATAACTTTCTTTAATAAGTGAAAAACTTGTGACTGTTATTGACACGTTTGAGTTGCGAGCGGAGCGAGTAAGTAAATTTTTAACAAATTCATTTCTTTGCTACCGACAATATTGATTTAATAGGGCGCCAAAACTTCTACGGGGCGTCGCGTCGTTTATTCATTTTCAACACTTTTCCTTCTTCTTGCTCGTTCGGCGCCCCCTTGGTATCAGCGCCCGGGACCAGTGACCCGCTGGCCCCCCTTTAGCTACAAATCTGCTCAAAATTATCCCTAGATAATGCATATTCTGACGTATACGAGAAAGTTTTACTATAAGACAATAAAGGCATTACTTACATACAACTACAACGAATTTGCGGGTTAGGTTTCATAATACTCAAGATTCGAGTCCTTCCTCAACTTTAGTATGAGTATATCTGTATCTTCTTTGCTTTTATTACTTTTACTTTGTATTTGCTGATTTTGGTTAAACTAGATTATGCAATTTATTTGAGTTTTAACGTCGTACGATTAGACATCATGACTAAGGAAGACAGGATATGAAACATAAAATGTATGTACTGCCAAGCTGATACATTTTCTCAAGGTTTTTACTCTTCTCACTTTTAAGTCATGTTCATAAGAAGACATATATTTTTAGGTGTAGGTACCTACTGTCGGAGCACTAGTTAGCAGAGTTCGCGTGGGTCAATGAAAACTAGACCCACGACCCACCACCAATCATGACCCACTCTGACCCACGACCCACAATGACCAGCCACTCACGTGACCCACTCTTACCCACCACCCACCATGAACCACTCTCATCCACTGTGACCTATTCTGACTCACCAAAATCCATCGTCATCAAGTCTGACACATCATCCACTTCCTCTTCTCTACTGACTAAAAAAATGAAATCTTTGAGTTTTACGTCCTACGCTTATTCCGGTTAGGCTAAAGGAGGCGGCGATTATGAGAAATGAATGAAATGGTGGAATAAAAAGTGGGAGAAAACGGGAGAACCCCTAGAAAACCCACGCACAGGGTGTTTATTCACCACAAAGTTCACTTGGCGCGAGCAGGATTTGAACCCGCCTCCCCATGGACTAGAGGTGAACGCTCTACCACTGAGCCACCGCGGCCCTTTACTGACTACAGACTTTACACTTTTAATAAAAGAAGACTGTGAAATTGTCACTAAAAGGAATTTGAATTTCTACGGTCAATCGCTCAAGCACCACTCTCTTACAATAACGGTGGATCTGACCTTTACGATATAAAGTGGTAAAATGTATGTCAGTGAGAAAATTGAAGCACTTCGAGGTGGGGGAAATTAGTGTTTCCCTAAAACATACTTGTACTAAGAGAGTATCCTTGCAAGTGTAATTCCTCAACGCATTCCAAAACGAACTCCTCTTTGCAGGAAAATACCCTTACACAATATGCAAAAAGCTATTTCTCAGTTTACAGTATTTTTCTCAAAAAAAACTTGAAAAGTCAGTTTTTCTTAGCGTATAAAAGTGCTCGGGTACCATCTGTGAGAGCATCTCCATAAAGTATGCTCATAATTGTAATTTCTATAATCACTAAAACACCATGTTAAATTTAAGTTACAAATATGCATAATTGCAATTATTATGAATATTTATTCAAAGTAGTTTACTTTCTATTTTATAAAAAGCAAAGAAGAGACTTATTAAAAATTAGGCACAACGTTAAACAACACAAACAAGCCCTTAGTGATACAAGTATGCATTTTCCATAACTCTAATTTGCGAACTAAAACAAATCTGAAATCGGGTTTATTTCCTGTTGGCCTCCAGAGCTTTTTCGTGGTAAATCATCCGCAGCGGAATGATGTACATCCTTCAGCCAAGAAATAAGTAGCTCGTCTACTTTGAGCTTGTCTAGCGGTGGGCCATTAACATTGATGAACAAGTTAGACAATGTTTGAACACAGTCTATTTCTAATATCAGTCATCTGTAAATTCATAAGGGGATATCCCTTTCGCACTCTGATGTGGAAATTGATAATACTTCTACCCGACGTAGAAATTTCTGCAACTCCTCATCAACAATCTGCTTGTTAGACTTAAATCTGATAAAGATTTTTCTCGGTCAGTTTTGAAATACTCAGTAAGAAGTATCACTTCTCTATCATCATACAACATCTTTTCCATATTGATCATGTCAGTTGACAATGTCGAATCTTGGAAAACAGGAACTTCATATATCACACCTTCGATAGGAAATCTTGAGCAAAAAATTATCAATCAAAGCCTGACAAACTGATGATTTCTTATTTGTTTATACATTTAATTTTTATAATTACACATGAAAGTTTGATGTCATACCAAGTTCCCTCCGCCTTCTAGAAAGCAGAAGGGAACAAGGTTCTGGGGAAGTGTTAGAGGTGAATGTGAATCTCCCTCCTTCTTCCCCTTCAATTACCACACTCTGTTTGTCATGGGCCATGGTATAATTATTTCCTTGTTGAATTATCGGTACTTTTAGTGGATAAAAAGGATGTAATTTGAAAGTCCCAAATCAAAGTAAGTAAACCAATGTAAAGGGAAAAAAGTGTAAAAATTTCCATATAATTATGGGTACAATCCAAACTTAAACTTTCCGTGTAATTAAGCTTACAGTACAAATTTTATGTCTATTTTTCTCACAACTTTATGGGTTCATTGCCCTGTGCTGTAAGCGCTCCATATAATAAACATACGCTTCAGCAACTGTGTTCTTTGTTTCTGAATGTTTTTCTTAACTAATATCGATCATTTTCGATCATTTTTACAAACCAGCTAATTACCAATTTTCCATGTATAGAAAGTGCTCCCCCCATAAAGGAGAATTAAAAAAAAATGCAAGGACACACTCTGTTTGTTTTCAATAAAGAGTTAATACACTGAATTTCTACTCACAGTCAGTAAGTTTAACGGCTTGCGAGATACTCAAAAATTCGGATCCTCGCTACTTCTTTAGGATATGTATTATAATGAGAGCAATATAACATCGCAATTTGGATTAAGGCCTAACTATATACCAAAAGTCATTTCATTTGATTTTGCAATTTGGCCGTGATGATCAGGCACATATAATTACTTCAATTTTTTTATATAATAATTTATATATATCAGTGATTAAAAACTGGTTTTTTAAGTAGTTTGCTCCTCTGAAAATTCACAGGTCTGGAATGCCAAGTAGTAGTGTAAGTCCTTTTGCTATTATTACAATTACAAATATCAATATCCAAAAGTGCTTGAAGTTGTTTTTTTTTTTCACAGATATACTCACCGCAGGTAAGTAGACAGAAACAAATGGAAAAGGAAGGGAAATGAAAGTTTTGAAAGTAAAACGCAGACAAATTTACCAGTCTTTAGAAGATATTGTATACAATCCAGTGAGCAGAGTGAGTTTGTAGGTCAGACTGAGTCGGTGGTTCGCAGTGGGTCATGGTAGGTGGTGGGTCGTAGTGCGTCACGGTGGTTGGTGGGTAACAGTGGGTCATGGAAGGTGTTGGGCCGCAGTGGGTCACGGTGGGTGGGTGGTCACAGTGGGTCACATGCTGTTGACCCACGATCCACTGACCCACAGAGAAAACTTGATCCACTTGACCCACCGACCCACTGACCCACTCCATCTCTGCTAGTTACCACGATTTAGTGGGAAGGAATAATTTTGATTTTTTGGGTATTAGTACGGTGGTTATTTACATGCATCAATGAGAACGGTATAATCGGAGTCCCATCTGCGTACAGACAAATTTATGAATCAATATCTTGATAAGATGTTATAGAAATGTAAATTATATTTATCATAATATTCAGAGCAAATTTCATGATTATTGAAAGTCGAAAAGGTACTATGAAGAAGGGGCAGTCAAAAGTATTGTGGTTATCCAAAAAAGGAACCTTTAGATATTAAACACAAATGACAAATAATGCATGCAAAAGATTCGTGTCTCAATATCTGTATCTTACTCTACTTTCCGACATATACGCATACATTGTAGCACTTATCATAACGTGATAACAATTTTTCAATACCTTCATTGTTCTTCGTTTCCATCAATATTTTAAAGTTCATTTAAGTTTCGCAGCAGAAGAAAAATGCTGTTCTGATAGAGCCCTTCATCAAACGGAACGAAAGAAATGAAATCTTTGAGTTTTATGTCCCATGTTTATGCTGCCTAGGCTAAAAGAGACGGTGATGATGAGAAATGAATGAAAAGGTGGAATAAAGAAAGTGAGGGGAAACGGAAGAACTCTGAAGAAACCCGCGCACACAAGAAACCTTTATGTTTATTCACCAAAAAGTTCACATCGCGAGAGCTGGAATCAAACCAGTGACCCCATGCACCAGAGATGAACGCTCTACTACTAAACCACCGCGACCCCTCAAACGGAACAAATAAAAATAAACAAATAAATAAAACATGTTACTATCCTTTCCTCACAGAAGATAGGATTCTCAAATTTGTAGCAACAATTCACGTGTAAGAAATCCACAGCACCGTTTCACTGCTTATTTCGGAGTACTGCTTAGTTCGAGATAGAATATGCTGCGTACGACAGTCGTTCTCTCAGTGAAACATTTTTACATTCCTGATAAACACAAAGGCGTGTCATAGTTCGTCAAATACATTGACATCAACAGAGTGTAATGGCGGTATGACAATGTATTTGAATGTATCAAATTGTGGTAAGTGTTTGAATGGGTATGACAAAGAGGTAGAATTTAGAGTAAGGTATCTAAATTCCGTACCGCAAATTATTTGCGCACATAATGTGTCGTTTCGCTTTCACACCCAAACATGCATTATTACATTTTTTATTATGTTTATAATATCTTCTGTAGGAGGTTTCAGTCATCTTTTCTTTCTTTCTTTCTTTCTTTCTTTCTTTTTTTCCTTTTTTTTTTTTTGTCATAGCGACAATACTTAACAATAATGAAAGGAAACACACTGAGAAAAAAAAAGGACTAGGATTTCCGTGTGGATACGTCGTATTTACGCGGGTGCGCTCCTTATGTAATGTAATTTCATGTATAAAAGTACAGCAGGTGGGAACACCATGCCAAGTCTGGAGTTCGGCGTCGAACTAGACTCGCTCTGATTGGATAATTTTATTCAAATGATTGATTTCTTTTTAAAAACTATTACTCTCGTAAGGTAGGGAGTCACAGATTTAGAAAGAACCAAGAGGGGACACTCGTAGGAAGGTAGTAGCAACATTATATTCCTAAGTTACCACCGTCGGAATGGGTATGGCATTAATTCTAAATTTGAAATGGAGGTCCCACAATACAAAATTTTCGCTGGACGGTGGTGTAGATCGTACTACTGATGAAACAACATTACTTAATGTGGTGACGCGCGTAACCTGGTAAAAACAGCATTTACATGCCGATTGGATTATGCATTTTTGTCCGTGCACGGATATTGAAACTCCATACAAATACAATCTGCAACAACTCATTTGCACCATTCATTTAAGTCAGCGTTTTGTTTTACACATAAGTAACGTACTTCTAACAATTAAATATTCTCCATAATGAAAGTATTAAAACATGACCACCATGCACTGTTTATCCTTTGATTATTGAATGATTTATCCATTAACAATGTTTTCCATCCACCTCTTAAAATTTTTTGAGCTAATATAACTTGATGGTTCGTGGAAAGAATATGTAAAGTAGTCGAAAGCGTTGCTATTTATTTAATGTTAATGGCAACCATTTACACTTACTAGGAAACCGATTCAAGTGTGACACGAAATTGTGGACGAGTTTATGCACAAACGAAATGTTTCTGTGTCCAATTAGACCCATTAGAAGGAAAAACCCTGGATTTCAGTCGTTCCGGAGACATAGAGGAATAAGGAGAAGGCTGGTGCTCCGATATTTGGCGAATCTTT
This sequence comes from Thermobia domestica, assembly GCF_964235325.1. Classification (NCBI taxonomy): domain Eukaryota; kingdom Metazoa; phylum Arthropoda; class Insecta; order Zygentoma; family Lepismatidae; genus Thermobia; species Thermobia domestica. The sequence goes on along the minus strand of NC_137463.1, from coordinate 113,135,864 downwards.
TTAATATGTAGCAATAGAACAAGGCAAATACACTTTTAAAAATGAAGAATTCCTTCATCCACGAAACTTTAGTAATACGTTGTCATAGAAATGAGGGTTACAAAACCAAAGAGTCCATAAAAATTCTAAGGGAAGAAGGTTTCGCAGGTGGAAGGTGAAATTAACGGAGTTCCATTGTTGCCTGAAATAGGCGTGTAAGGTGTCTATGTATAGGTATTTCGGTACGCTGAATCGAATAAGAGCATCATCAGGTCAAAAAGGATGAAAAATGTAAAAAGTTGCGGCCGTCCGACTTTTCCGTTGATCTAGCATTTAAAATTTTGTATCGTTTCACAATGTATGTTCTTACGTACGACTGTATGAGGAACTACTTTACTGTGTGACGTCAGTGTTGTTTACATGCAACAATTTTATGTGGTATACAACATATCAGGCGTACAGGTTTTCATTTCTTAAGTGGAAGATACTATTTTTTTTCTTGATTCATACTTTGCGTTTTAATATATGTCACAACTACATACTGTCGTATTTACGTTTGCAAAAATATGTGTTTATGTTTCATATTATATGATTTATTTCTCTAAAGGCTTATGCACAGAATATGACCTTGTATTTTGGTTCAAATATTTATAATAACGTCTCTGTTCTTTGGTAATGTAATTAATACATTTTCATATCACTTTTACTATAAAGATATGATATATTAGCAAGTACAGTAATATCATATAATTTTGTTCTTCGTATTAATGAAGTTTGTTATTCCGCATAGCCCTTTCTTTTCCCGGTCCCGGGTAAAAGCTACGCCACTCATTCAACACCACTTTTAATCGCTCTGGTGTATTTTTATTTGCATTTAAATGCAATATGCAAATATATTCACTGAGAACACAGTCGAAAATCCACAAAATATCAGAGGAGTAGTTTTTCTCTCACCCCTCTATATCTCTGGATCGGTTGAGATCGAGGGTTTCTCCCTCTAATGGAAGTAATTGTTCACAAAAGCATAAAAATATCTTCCTAAAAGATTCCAGGGAACATTTTATAAAGTGGGAATTCATGCCAGAAACTCATTTATTAACTTACTGATATACTACCAGAACAAAAGAGATGGCGGAAAGAATACAAGAGTACCTTCAGATGACTCGTCATATATAATTCAGTAAGCTAAATCGTTCTTCACGCCAATTTACACTGCATTCCAAGCTGATGTGTCAGATTAACTTGAAAAAGTGAAAATTGCAATTTCCTACTTTCACAAGTTAAATGAGATGGAATCATCATAATTTGGTGTATCACTGAGATTAAATATTTCTTGTATCAGATTTGCTAGATGTCGTTCTGCGTGGTTAAGGAAGCAGTTCGGCTTAGAAATGTATTTTTTTAACAAATTATTTCCAATTGTAAAGTTGAAAATTCTAAAAGGAATGTTGTTTGCTTGATCACCATACGTTCAGTCGCTAGCGAATAACAGAGGAAAGAAGGTTTTGTGAAGAGTCATCCGTGATCAACTGCGAGAGCAGGCTTCCGTACACACAGTATAAGAATTTCGTTTGTAAGTAGTGCAGTGGCACGTTCTAAAGTGGGATTTTGTTTTCCAGAACTGATTGCATAGAAATGTCATCTACATGTAAAAAATAAATTGATGATGAACTCCACAAAAGTTTTTTTTTTAAAAAATATTATAAAATACAATTTTTCCTATAAAGCATAAGTTCAGCGTTTTAAAAAGAAACTGTAATGTCCAAACCAATACCATTTAAATATATGGCGGATGAGATTGCTACAACATCTAAGTACCTTTTCTTTAGTCTTGGTTTCGATTCCCAAATATAAGTATGTTCATTTTCACGCTTTGTTGCAATTTTTAATAATTTTGTGTTTCAAGTACGGGACGGGGAGGAGTCATATGTGCCAAAATGAAATAACATCTCTAAAGTTCGGCAGAATACGAGAAATACTTTACCGGTTAAATTTGTTTTATTCGCATCGCTCTCCAAGGAACAACTCTCGTCACCCGTTTCATCATCATTGTCATCATTGTCACTTGATACAAAAAATTAAACAATGAATCAATGTCCTGAGGAACACTGCCATACTCCCTGATTCCCTCTACAAGCCGACATATTTCACTCCCCAACTAACACTGAATAGCAGCTATATTTACATGTATTCCTACAGCAGTACCTTCTGAATCATGAGTGACACCGTCGCTATTACGCTCTAATGCCTCGCCTTAACTACAACTGCCATTGGCGCCTCGTACGATTTCTTACGTTAGTAACTGGATATACATTGGTGTTTGTTCAATGGCTCGGATTCTAAACCTTTCAATAACATACTTGGAACACTAGTCATTCTCAGTTTGCTTGTAAATGGTTCTCCTGGGTTTCATTTTTCTTGCAGTAAATATGACTGCTCAAAGTCGGACTCTTCAAAATGTTTAGAACACGAGTGTTTTATTTGCCACAAAAGTTTTCCTATTGAATTTCTTAAGTCATAATTTATATCGCTCTAAGGATTTCTCACGACTTGAAAACGTAAAGAAAGATACTTTATGTCCCTCAGCTTCAATTGCACGAGATTTAGAACCTAAAACACACCACGTGTTAGTCATTTTTACCTCACTTCACAGACACAGCACACACTGTACTAACACGTGTTTTCTACTTCGTATAACACTACCTAATTACTACTTTCTCTGCTTATATTTTTATACTAATATTGAAGGAAAAAGGACTAACAAAAACGCCCCTCAAGAGTTCAACACAAAGCAATACTGATAATGAACCGAAAACAATCTATAATATATTAAATCCACTGCACTATTAATGGTTTATCAGCTGCGCACAAGGGAGTGGTTGCTGACTCCGCTAGCCCACAGGTGACATAACCATTTGTTATTAATCAAAATAAACGCCTATACAAGTTGAACTTCCATTGACAATTTGCCGCCATCGATGGCGGACCGCCTAGCCTAGCCAAGACGGGATGTGGGTGTTGCCCGCTTATGCCATTTTGAATACTAGCTGTTCCGCTAAAGTACCCGCGATGCAGTTTTGCAGTTATTTCGCGTGGCGGCTGGCCAGCAACGATACTAGCGTTGCAGCTAAAGAGCCTGATTGGAGAAATCGTTGTCTTTTCGAGCTGCCTGTATGTTTGGTGCGCGTTCTTAATTTGTTACATGGTGATACAGTGTGGGCGGACTCCTTTAAACGTTTACAAAGAGAGTTTAGACGTGCAAGTGGGAGAAGACGTTTTGTGAGTGATAAAAATGTGCGTACATTATATCGTAGTGCTTTTGCAAGTGAACAATAGTCTGACAACTATATCAAGTTGCTGGTTAAGCGAAAATGAGAAGAACATAATGTGTAAGTGGCCTCTGGTGGGGAAGACGACGAATAAAGTAAATGTTATATTGTTTCCTTCACTGGTTTCTTGCCAATGATTATAGTTAGCGTAACACATGTGTTACTGTGAGTTAGGGGGCTCATAAACCAAATTAAAGTACCGATAATTTTATCATTTTTCTGTAATGAAACTGAAACAAAAAATGCTTTGTAGGAATAATAGTGTGTATGAGATACAGTTCTCACGAGTCGGCTACCTGCTTTCGTTAAGAAGATTTTTGTGGAAATCGCAGTAACGAAAGCGGTTAGCTGACTCGTGGTAACTGTCTCATGCACACTACTCTTCCTACAAAGCAATTTTTTGATTTTTTTTCAGTTTGATTCTAGACAAACGGTAACATTTACCGGTACTTTTATTTGGTTCCTCCGAAACCTGGTCCATGAGACCCAAGCATTTATTCATCCGGCTCCCTGCGTACGGATTTGACCACAAATCACTGGCCAACACGCGTGCGACATTTTAGTGGAAGCAAACAAGTTACAGCTAAGTGGGCCACCAGCGAAAAAGTGTAAAGTCGTTGGTGGGCCGCTGTCGATTCCGGCCCAAGTTCGCTGTTGGCGGATGGCGCCTCGCACTTGGGCTTTGGCGGCTCGCTCTTGGTCCGCCATCTGATTGTCAATGGGGACGAGACGGTCTATCAAGCTTTAAAAAAATACAGTACATATCTCTTAGTCTTTTTACTCCACTACCCCTGCCTTAGCCATATCTTGTGATCTGACTGATAGACGTATCTGCCCCTAACTCCCTTATTAATGTAATTTATCCCTGCTCTGTTTCCGTTTTCTATTTTCCCAATAAGGTGGGGATGGGTCTTATTTTTTTTAGCCTGATTCCTAATTATTATATCAGGCTGTAAATTCGTTTTTTTAAAATTGTAATCTGAAAAAATATAATTAGTAATTCTACAAATACAACATTACAACATACAATATTACAAATATATAAATGATGCATAATTTTAACAAAACAAATTTACTAATAACTACTGTACCAGAAAAACACAAGCACCTGTATAGAATTATATTATAACCCTGGGGGTAATATTTAAAACCTTGTCAGTTTTTTTTAACTCTTTGTATTGCACGAAACTTGTTTTCAACTTGAACTGCTTCTTTAAAGTAACTGCCAAAAGCCACGAACATACTTCATGTCACCCAACTATAATGTTTTCTGAAGGAAATAAATGTTGCTAGCTTCAAAAGAAAACAATTTTTACAGTTAAAAAGTTCAAAGTGAATAATAGAGTAAATTCAGTTAACATATATTATAAATCCATTTTGGTATCCCTTGTAACTCACACTTATGAACACATGCCCATCAGGCTTAAGTACAATCAAAGAGATGGTGCACAATGAAGGGTATTAAATTCCATTGAAACATTTCGAAAGAGCTGAATACTTTCTAGAGGAGAACGTACGTACTAAATTCAAAAACGTTCTATACCACTTAAGATAAAACTTTCTTATTTTGTAGTATTATTTTGCTACAAGGTTGTATGAATTTATACAAATAAATTTGTATTACTTTCATTATACACACATAGTCATAAATAAAGTAGATACTTGCCTTGTTCTTTGAGCAGACACATAGTTACTGTTAACATAAGTAGTTTTGCTGGATACATAATTCGTTCTTTGGACTGGAAGTTTTGATAAGCCTGAAATAAGAGCTGAAAAATTAATCATCACTTCTATTGTAAAGAGATCAGTAATTTATTGATTATTGATTTGTATCGATTTCCCACTTATTCATTTATTGACTTCTGAGATACGTAATGTTCATTAAGATCTGTCATCAGTGTTGTGAAGCTATTTTTTTCTAATTACATAAAGCTGTTTTGTACACATGAAGATCGTTAGACATTCGGAAGTCTTAGCTAATGAAATTCATTTGCGTTTGGGGATTCAGATAATGTATCCTTCCGTAGTTTTGTCTTCATTGTTGAATAGTAAAAGTATTTGTTTACGTTAATGTAATGTTTTATGTCAATGTGTACTTTATGTAATAAAGCTGAAAGAGTTCATTTCCTGCTTATCTAACCATTTCTGGCGTCAAAAGTGCCTGTTGAAACGAAAACATCTCATCTACACGTGTTTGAAGTCAGCAAGATCATTAGCAGATTTAGATCCTTAAATACTCTCTTCAGCCCGGTAACGGGGAGTCAGTCGGGAGCCGGACTTCGGAGTTAGTCGAGTCCAGTCTTTGGAGTTGGCTCAGGAACGTCGGAGTCCGTTCAGTCAGTCGAACCAGCGAGTTAGTCAGTAGACAGAGTAGTCCAGACAACTTAAGAAAAAAGATACTTTACCTTGAACAAATCGCAATAGAAATGACACATGCGCCAAAATTATGCTGAAAACTTTCTGAGCAAACCTGAAAAAGTCCTCAAGAATATTCCGTCTGGAAGGTCGTTAAATTCAACATGGCCGCTGTTGGTAGTCATTTACGACAGACATAATAACAAACGGAGTAATTATGTGACTTTCTAACAAAATTACAAGCTCAACATCCCTGATAAAAGTTGTTTACCACTACGTGTCCTTTCGAATGAGGCACTGGATATATCTCGAATATACAAGTTGTTTCAAAAGTCCCCCGATAAGAGATATCTCTGTTATTATCAGAGTTACAACAGAATGTAAGAGAGTAAACCGTCTCCAAATATGATGTTTCCAACCTAAAGTGAAGGAATTTTTAAAATCGGATTAGCGGTTTGTGCTTTACACCCTTTATGGTCCCAATGTTAAATGAAAATGCAACGTTGCCATTTACCGGGAAGTTGATAAATTTTGCAAGAGTATAATGAATAGGGCCGTGTTTGAAATGGAGGCTGGCCATCGATACGTTAGCGTAAACGACAGTAACTTCATTCACTTATGTTGTGGGTCACGGTAAATGTCAACGTTGCAGTTTCATTTAACATGGGGCATATAAAGAGCGTATAGAACAGACGGCTCGTCCGATTTAAAAAGTTACTTCACTTTAGATTAAATTGGAAGATTTTTCTCTTACATTTTGTGGTAACTCTGATAACAAGAGTGTTACCTTATGTTAGGTAACTTTTGAGACAGCGTGTACTTTACTCATTATCTAAACATAGTAAGCCCTTTATGCAACTGTTTGTGGTTATTGTTTTCAAATAGCTGAATGGTTTAATACTGAACTGTAATTGATGATTTCAATTTTATTTATCTCAAAAGAAATGCCATGGGATTCAAAAAGCGAGTGAATTATGTGCAGCTACACTGACAGCCAAACCTGGAGAAAAGTACATCAGGAATACCGAAGGAACTATATAAATTTCAGTTAATTCTAGAAGGATACATAATCTAGAATACCGTCCAATGAAGAGACATGAGCAAGTTTCTGCATTCAGTTCACCAGCATTTAATTTTGCTCTTAACTGTTTGTTTTGTGATGATCCTGATAGATATGATGGTAAGTGGAAGGATCACTGCTAATTCCACTAAAAGCTAATATTTTTCTAGAAACAATAGAACGCAACGATGATTGGGTCATGATTGTAAAAAGTTGTATTGAATATGCCAAAAATTTGTTTGCGAAAGACGCAGTGTAGTACACTTCTTACACTGTAAATTTTAGACCAGGAAACATGATTTCACGAAAGATGAGGAAGCTGATGTCATCAGGTGAATATGAACCGAAGAAACTGGCACGCGCATGCGGACTGAAAGAGATAATGCTTTCTTGCGAGTAGTTAAGTATTTGGGGATGAACGATGGTAGTAAGTTATTATAAGTGATTTATTAAAGGTTATGGAACAGGAGCTGTACTATTCAGAAGAGCAAACGTACTCTGTCAGATACATGAACGCTAAACTATTGGAATTATTTGGGGGAAGAATCACTAGATCTGAAAGAAATGGTGAAGTAGAGTTGTTACTTTCAAAGAGACATCTGCTGGAATCCTTCAAGACTTCTATGAGAAGAACATCAGAGAGGATACTACACCTCAGAATATGAAACGCAGTACCGGTGTTGGTACAGCGTGTCCAATAGAAAGCGGGAACCAAAACCGTCGTGCATCTGCAATCCCAAAGCAACTTTAGTGGAGCTTGTATGAGTTTTGGTCGAGCTAACTGGATTATACACTAACCCAAGGAAGGTATTTTGGTTTCACTGTGTGTAACTGTAGTGATCTCTTCAAGAAATCTCTTAACACCTCAGGAAAAATGACATAGCACTTTCAAGACTGTACCCATCAGTGTAAAGGTAGTATTATTTTGATGTTTCCATGTCTTTATTACACACTTTTATTAACTTCGGTGCAATTTGCACTAATCTCAACTGCTGGTCCACTTTTTCTGATATTCTCCTCATAAAAGTCTTGAATTATTCTAGCAGATGTCTTTGAAAGTAACAACTCTATTTCACCTTTTATTTCAGTTATAGTGATTCTTTCCCCAAATAACTCCAACAGTTTAGATTTCATGTATCTGACAGAGTACGTTTGCTCTCCTGAATAGCACAGCTCCTGTTCCATAACCTTTAATAAATCACTTATAATAACTTACTACCATCGTTCATCCCCAAATACTTAACTACTCGCAAGAAAGCATTATCTCTTTCAGTCCGCATGCGCCTGCCATTTCCTTCGGTTCATATTCACCTGATGACATCAGTTTCCTCATCTTTCGCGAAATCATGTTTCCTGGTCTAAAATTTACAGTGTAAGAATTGTAGTACACTGCGTCTTTCGCAAACAAATCTTTGACATATTCAATACAACTTTTTATAATCATGACCCAATCATCATTGCGTTCTATTGTTTCTAGAAAAATATTAGCTTTTAGTGGAATTAGCAGTGATCCTTCCACTTACCATCATATCTATCAGGATCATCACAAAACAAACAGTTAAGAGCAAAATGAAATGCTGGTGAATTGAACACAGAAACTTGCACATGTAACTTCATCGGACAGTATTCTAGATTATGTATCCTTCTAGAATTGATTGAAATTCATATACTTCCTTCGGTATTCCTGATGTACTTTTCTCCACGTTTGGCTGTCAGTGTAGCTGCACATAATTCACTCGGTTTTTGAATTCCTTGGCATTTCTTTTGAGATAAATAAAATTGAAATCATCAATTACAGTTTAGTATTAACCATTCAGCTATTTGAAAACAATAACCACAAACAGTTGCATAAAGGGCTTACTATATGTAGATAATGAGTAAATTACAGGTTGTCTCAAAATTCCCTTGACATAGGGTTACACTCTTGTTATCAGAGTTACAACAAAATGAAAGAGAAAAGTCATATCCAAATATGTTTTCAATATAAAGTGAAGTAACTTTTTTAAATCGAACGAGCCGTTTGTTCTATACAGTCTTTATATGCCCCATGTTAAATGAAAGTGCAACGTTGACATTTACCGTGACCCACAACATAAGTGAATGAAGTTACTGTCGTTTACGCTAATGTGTCGATGGTCAGCCTCCATTTCAAACATTGGACCATTCATCATGCTCTTACAAAATTTATCCACTTCCGAGCAAATGGCAACGTTGCATTTTCATTTAACATTGGGGACATAAAGGGTGTACAGCAAAAACCGCTAATCCGATTTTAAAAATTCCTTCACTTTAGGTTGGAAACATCATATTTGGAGACGGTTTACTCTCTTACATTTTGTTATAACTCTGATAATATCAGAGATATCTTTTATCGGGGGACTTTTGAGACAACCTGTATATTAGAGATATATCCAGTGCCTCATTCGAAAGAACACGTAGTGGTGAACAACTTTTATCAGGGATGTTGAGCTTGCAATTTTGTTAGGAAGCTTCATAATTACACCGTTTGTTATTATGTCTGTCGTAAATGATTACCAACGGCGGCCATATTGTTTTTAATGACCCTACAGACGGAATATTCTTGAGGACTTTTTGAGGTTTTCTTAGAATGTATTCAGCATAATTTTCTCGCATGTTTCATTTCTATTGCAATTTGTTCAAGGTCAATCGTTAACTTGACTGCACTACGGAATTCGACAGATTAGTTAATTGAAGAAGTTACGCTAAGAAGGTAGAAAACTAGTTGAACAATATTTAATTCGGTCAACTTTAGGATCTAGCTCAGTAGCTAGAGAATCAGTATTCGTTATAACAAAAACGACAAATCACTGGTCGATCATCGAGAGGACTTCAGGGAGCCCATCTGAGTCAATGGACCAACACGTACTGTAACATCAGAAATCATTCCTTCCTACCCTCACCGCTCACCTGCACATCCTCTCTCTCTCCAATTATCTAAAAGTTCAAACTTTTATTTGTCTTATTTCGAGACGGATGTTGTCCGGTCTCAAGACCCGATCTACCAATGAGATACATCCCAGATAATTCTTGTTGACGACACATCTTTCTTTGAATATCTATTTCAAATTATGCACCCGTAAAATCATATACTCATATTTTCATAAGAATTCCATAATACTGGCTTTTAATCTAGTTTTTCACCTGCGTTGTAAATGTGCATGTTTATTAACACCTTTCGTGACGATGCATGATAATAAATGACACATGTTAAAATTATGTGCACACATTGTTCCGTTTGTTTCTTTGCACTGATTGACATGGGTGAAATACAAAGATTTAGTGTTGCTTATTTTGGATAGTGCCACTCTCCAGCAACGATGCACATGAGGTGACGTTGCGGCGGATTCGAACCACGTAACCTACTACCGTGAATCAGTGATAGAGACGTAATATCCAAGTATAGGGAATCTCTAAATGTCAACATGGCATTATTAGCTAGAAGGATATATACAGGGTGGTCCAAAAGTAGGTATACAGTCCCGTACTGATCGGCTCATGGCAGTTTATATAATTTACTTTTTGTCATCCATGCTAGCATTGGCGTATAGTGTTTTTATTATTTGTTTTTATTCTATTTTCACTCATACCTTAAGCTTGGAGCAAACATAAGGAAATAACAATTTATCTTAATAAACTAAAATGTCATACGATTGTATACCTACTTTTGAGCCACCCTATATATATTAATTACGTTGATAGTTTTCAGAAATGTTATTAAACATTCTTTTAAACCAAAAATTTTGAGCCTTCAAGATAAATATACATAATGTATGTTTAGTTTTATCAATTTTCTCTGGGAAATTATATGTTGGATCAGATATATAGATAAATAACAGTAATACACTATGTTCTGCTTTTAGACGCTTTGTTATAGTTACTGGTTGCATTTGAGTGCTTTTAATATTTTCTGTTTGTAATACTTTTTAAGTTTGCCCAGATTTTTCTTCTGAAAAAAAGTGTTTATTGCCTGCGTTTTTAGTTCGTTTTTGAAATCGGTAACTTTTCTATTAGATTATTACTTTTGTGTTTTTCTTTCGATCTGGAAGATCACAGGGGATGACCAATCACAGATAATGTGTATGGTATTCTCGTAAAAGTTGAGGAAGACTGCCAAGTAACCAGTCATGCCGTCGCCAGTGACCTACATATCGATCACCAACCATCCTAAACTATTAGAAGAAACTTCGCTGAGACTGCAAGCTACTACAGAACCCACCTTACTTTGTTGAATGTTAGGTTGCTGCACATTTTATGATACGTTTGTCATGCGTTGAAGGAATTATTTGAATTGTTTTAATAATTATTTTCAAATGGTTTATATGCAAGAAATTTCCTTGGAAATAGCTTATTTAATTAGTGGAAACTGTATTGAAATATGGCCAATATTTTTCGATACATTCGCGAACATACCTAACTTCTTACTTACCTACCTAAATACATAGACACATACAGGGCAAATTCCTTTACTCTTTGAGTTCGTTAAAATATTGCAAACTATCGACGAAACTCATATGATCTCGACCAAATTTGTTATATTGATAGACTTTGAAGAATTTACTAGGAATTGTTGGGAATTAAATGGCTGGTAACGAAGAACTTAACCCCATGCTGTATGCATCGCAGGACCACCCATGCTCAACTAGAGATATCTCGCCAAAAATTGGCAGCCCCGCAGCGACGATCCGCGGAGGCCCCACTTCCGTTTTGAAAAATTATACCACTAGCGGCCCACAAGCGTCAAGGACGCGACGAAACGCCAATGAACAACAAAATTACTCCCCCAAAATATTTTAAACCGCCTACATGCGTAATTTGTTACATTAGGGAGAGTATAAAAACACTTTTTAAAAAATACTTGTCACAAGGTAGGCGCGAACCACAAACCTTTTGATTACTAGGTGCGTGTTTTTCCGACTTGGCCATAGTTTTATTATTCTTGTGCTTGTCTTTATACAAAAAGTGTACAAGAACCAGAATGACTCCTAGGGTAATACAATACAATATTTCTCACATACAAGAAAAGGAAATATAAAGTATAACAAAATCGCGAAAAATAAAAGTAAAAAGGAAACGATAAACCTACATAATGAGTTGTAGCTTTTTTTTTTTTGAGAAGGGAGGAGATTACTGCAACACCACTGCTAAAAACCTACTAAAATACTGCCTGTCCAAGTCGTGGGAAAAGAGCTTTCGGCGAGTGTGTTTTAAAAAATGCAAGTAGGTGCGAGCATCCAGCAAAGGCACATGGCGATGGATATACACAAGTGTACACGTCAGTAGAAAAAACACAGCGTGGTGTTTGGTCCGTGGAAAATAACGAAATTCCGGAAACAAAACATAGGATACTGTGAACTGGTGTCGAGGTCGACGACAAATTCGTCCTAAGAAGGACGTGAAACAGTGCCAGATAGCTGGAGCACCCACACACTGATCGTACCGGTGGGATAGTGTATCTTTTTTGGCGCATAGAGAACACAGTGAGTCAGGAACACGTTTCAGCTCAAATAAACGAGCGCGCGTAGGCACCAACTGATGCACCACTAGAAACCATTCAACCTGTAGGTATGAAGGTAATACCGGGGCAGAGATATTAGCCCATATCTGTGACCACGTAGTCTGAGGATATCGGTGAGGAATTCGGAGAATAATCTGATCGTTAGGCAACGAGAGAAGGAAGTTATACAAAGTGTGAGAATTGTATTCCGTAGGGCAGAGAACCACACCACTGTATGTCCAATAACGTATTAGTGAAGTAATGTACGTCGGACAACAATCAGCAAAGTTAATAAACGGGGGGCTCACAGAGAATTCATAACTAGGACAAACACATCGTATCCATTGCTGTGTGAAGGAGTCGTTAATAGGAACTGCAGCATAAAAATCGAGCATAAACAGAGTTTGACATTTCAATCTGAGATGTACTAGACCCAACCCTCCCTGTGAACGGGGAAGATAAAGTCCTGCACGTGGAAGACGAAAATATAAGCCACGCCATATATTCCATAGGAATAAAGAGTCAAACCGCTTAGCGAACAATTCTGGTAAGGGGAAAATTCGAGCCCGGTACCACAGCTTGGGTGCAATGTAAATATTAATAAAGTGAATACGATTAATTAAATGAAGGCGACGGAAACGCTGAGAAAACAAAAGCTGGCGAATTTGTAACAACAACGGGGACCAAATCTCCTCGAAAAGGGGAGTAGGGAGTTGTGACGTAAACGGAATACCTAAGATCTTCAAGGAAGTGACGTGAGGTACACACGGCACCCCAGGCTCGTTAGCAGGTAAATGAAAACCATTGATCTGTAATAGGTTAGTTTTCTGTACACTATACTGTAATCCGGAACATATTGCGAAACGTTGCAACACTGCAAAAACCCGTGCCATAAGAACACGATCCACTCCGGTGATGGTGACGTCATCCACATACCCGAATATATTTTGACTCAAGAAACGGGAGGGTCCAGGGGGGTGCAGGGTGGCCAACTGTCTAAGTAGAGGATCTAATGTGAGTGCAAAAAGTATCGTTGACAAAGAACATCCTTGCCTTAATCCACGTTTCAGCGGAATAAGAGGGGACAGGTATCCGTTAATCTGTATACGGAAATTGGCCGTGGTATTTAAATTGTTAACCTCCAGGCTTCCAGCACCTGCAACAAAAAACTGTGATCTAAACTGTCGTACTCTTTTTCTAAATCTACAGCTAATGCACCCGCAGGCACCTGCCGAAAATGAAAATAACAAAAAATATCGCGCAAAGAGCGAAGAGTATATGAAAGGTTGTGCGTAGCGTGGAGTGCTGCCTGATAAGGACTAATATAGTGACGGATGATTGGTCGAAAAGTCGGGCTGTAAGCACTTTAGTGAACAACTTAAGATCGACGGACAATAAATAAATAGATCGATAGTCCTGAACATAATGCGCTGCGCGGGATTTCGGAATGAGGACTAAGATAGCGGTTTTACGACCCACTGCTTCGCCTCATAACCAAGCATTGAACAAAGCGGTAAGAGAGGGACTGAGGTGAGACCAATACTGTTTATAAAACTGGATATTTAATCCGTCTTCTCCGGGGGCACTACGGCCCTTTATCCGCCTGAGAACTGCGAAAATTTGCTCCGCACTAATGGGATTGATCAATGTCTGACACTCGTCATCCGTGAGATAACGTGGACAAAAACTCCGGGGCATATGAATAGTCTATGGGACGCGCATGTGCAAAGTCTGTATAGTAGCGCGTGAACTCTTGTAAAAGTTGCGAACAATTAGTAGTAGTAGTGCCATCTCCCAGAATGAGAGAATGAATGGCGGTGGAACGCCGTTGTCGCAAAATCCAATCAACATGATAAATAGTTATAGTCTCCTCCGGAAAACGATGATAAAAAGTCTTCCGACAAATACGCACTAATCGACATGTTCGAGTAAATATTTTTCAATCGGTGTTTGATACCGTTAATACAAGCCAGGTTCTCCAGAGAAGGCGGAGCATTCCAAAATTCACAGAGAGCTTGATATAAAAATTAATATAAATGTGGTCGTCTTCCCTCGCGACCCGCCCTTGCCATTGAAAAAACTGCGTAATTTAGGTTTACAATATAAATTCCACCAGGAAATCACAGGAGTAGTACCGCTGCATGCTGCACCAATAAGGTAAGCGACGGGAGAATTCCTCTACAACCTGCGGGCGACACATGATGCCATTATTAATCTTCCAATAGGAAGAGCCCCGGGCCGGTGGTAGCAAGAAAGGCATTTTAAAGGCTACTTCAATCGCGGCATGATCGGACAGCGCCACAGGAATTGTATTTTGTTGTATCACCGCAGTGCATAAACTCTCTGAAATGTATGCGCGGTCGATTCTACTCTTCGTCGTAGTAAGTTCAGTGGGTGAATACATGCTTAGAGTTTCACACAACTAAAGCGTGTTTTAACTTTAGGACACGAATAAGCTCTGACAAAGTAGGACAAGGCGTCAGAGAATCTCGGGGATCAACAATTGCATTGAAATCTCCGGCAATTATACAATGAGGAATTCCCGGAGGAAGTAAGGAAGGAATGGTAGTTGCATAAAACTCGTTCCTCTCTTTTGTACGTGTAAAGCCAGAATGACTATATAATGCTATAAAACAAATGTTCTCAATATAACAACGTATAGCCCTTCCTTCAGGGGCTAACACAACACGATCATAACTCAGACCCTTTCCAATCAAAATCGAGACCCCAGTCTCTTGGTCGCGGTTAATAATAGCTTGATAATTAGTAAGAAAATCCAAAGATGTAAACAGAGAACTTATTTCTTGTAAAAAACAAACGTCTGGTCGGCGGCTTTCGATGAACTGTTTTAGAAGGGCCTTATTATGATCGGAACTGATTCTATGAATATTGAGTGATATTAACTTAAATGAATTTACTGTTAACATTATAAAATCACCCAAAAAGAAAACTAAAACAAAAAGAAAAAAGTACTTACAAAGGTGAAAGGGATTCGTTCCCATGAACACTAGTAAAGTGACGCATTTTGATACGAATATAAAACTAACCGAGTGAACTTTCTTGTACGAACACAAAAACTAACACTGCCAAATACATCATAACATACAATGTGGACTAAACCCTGGAAAGCAGGTGTGAAGGTCAGTAGCGAAGAGTAAACACACCACGTCTGAGGGCAGTTCTGAGTCAGATATAGCCCGATGTTGTGATCGTAATTGGCGTGTCTCAACTTGGTCTATCCCTCGTGTAACATCGAGGACACACTGTTCCCTCTTTCTTGTAGACGTTCGAGTAACTTTCCTTCTTTTTTGTTGTGAAGAAAAATCAGCTGGCACAGAAGTAACAGTATGTTCAGCTGAAGACGGGACATTATTGTCTTGCACTTCAGACGAAGACCCAGACAGAACTGTTAACACTTCCTGCTCCGACGGACGAGTCGAGTCAAGTTCCATGACATCCACAGGCGTATTCTGTAAAGGCGGGGGTCGAAGTTTCACTTCAGAATCTTCCATAACTAGGACATTATTTGTTAGAGATGAATTCACTTGGGGGGTTTGTACTAACACTGGAAACCCGTTGGTATCAGTCAAGGAAGGCAAGCCTGAGGAACTCTGAGCAGGAGCCCGGGGGGCAGTGACAGAGAGCGAAGGCGAGCCAGAAGAGGGAAAAGAGCGATGCACTTTGCCAATCTCCGTCATGTGTAGAGACGTCTGTTCAGTAGCGGCCGTAGTTGGTTTTGCGTTCTTCAAAGGACACGTGGCT
Organism: Thermobia domestica; assembly: GCF_964235325.1. Taxonomy (NCBI): domain Eukaryota; kingdom Metazoa; phylum Arthropoda; class Insecta; order Zygentoma; family Lepismatidae; genus Thermobia; species Thermobia domestica. The sequence continues at coordinate 113,119,864 of NC_137463.1, read as the reverse complement.
TTCGTGTGAAAATTGCTCTGACATCTAAAACAAGTAATAGGCAGCCCTTCATAAGACACACTCACCTTACAACGGTGCACTATGATACGGGACGGTACATGCTTATGTATTTCCATATGAACAATACGTACGCCACTGTCTATGCCAGGGGGAAAAGGGGCACTCCATAGTTGTGGTTCCACTTTGCGCACTTTACCATAACTTTTGAAATGCTCTTCTAGGAATGATAACGGTAATTCAAGAGGAAAGTCATATATACGCACCAACCGAATAGGGTCATCAGCGAGGACGATCCTTACTGTGCTTGTTTCCCCAGACACATGCGTGAATTCTACAGACGAAGGAGCTGTTGCTGCGAAATGTTCATAGGATTGTAAATCTTTAAACTTAATATATATGCTATGTGATTCCGCATGTGACTGGAGCGCACAAATGTTGTCGAAGATACGAGGAAACCAACCACTGATATACTTGACTAGCATTAGGTTTTACATTTCTATATCTTCGGTCAAATAATAATTGAAATTGTAAGTCCTTCTTATATTCCATACTACTACCAGCTAGTACACAGCAAAACACTGTACAAACAGGGTGAGATTCACCGAACACACTAAAGCACAAAACTTGTGGAAGAAGCACGTGTCTTTTCAAATAACCTATGAGCAGCGATATCAGGCACTCCAATGGGACCAACACTACTCACGATGTGAACAGCTCGAGACGACGAGCTCAACTGTGTCACAGAGGAGATGAAGAAACCGTCGCTTGTAGAGTCATAATAAGTTGAGGTACTTCTAATTTAGCAAATCAGAGTTCTTCTGTAACCGTGTATATTCGACAATAACCGTTTGAAATGAGATAAAATCCATTCACCATGTAATTTTATGACAAAATGACTCGCGTCTATTTACTTTATTTCATGGTTCTCCCATATTCACTTTCAAATGATCGGCTACAGTTGTCATCTAAATTCATACAATTATACGCACTCACCTCAAGATTTCTTACTTCATGATGTAGAGACAGGGGGTATCCTTGACCCCAGTACCTCAGTTTAGGAACAATTCGTCAGGAAAAAATATATAGAAATAACTCCATGCACATAACTGGCGATAGTTCCTGTTGGTCCCTTCGCGATTCTCCGATACGAATCGAAGAAGCGCGAAAATCTAATATATCGGCATAATCAAAGAAAACAATCTATCCTCATTTTTATGATATATAGCACTAATTTTCTTTCTATGCTGTATCGTCAACACTAATTTTTGGTATAGTTTTGAAAATTAGTGCTGTTACACAAACGACAAAAGGGCACTAATATGTCCGTTATTGCTTGAAGTGAAGGCGACAAGTTAACGCTGTCCCTAAATATTTTTTTTAGTTGTAGCACTTACATTAATAAAGCACGAACGTTAGGTGTTGGTGCACTAAGAAGCACTACTGATGCACTAGCAATTGCACTAGAAGGAATCATAAGTGCTTTTGACTTTGGTTAAATTTAACGCAATGAAAACTTCCCAATCAATTTCTTATGTTAGTTTCGTGACATGTAATTAGCCATATCTACGTCAATAGTTATCATTACGAAACTATGTATGTTTTCTAGAAGCCTTAACTATGCATGAACGAATGACACTTACTTTTCGTTAGTGCTTAAAATGGGAGCCAAGTTCACGTTGTCTCCCAAAAGTTTTTCCAGTGTAGGGCCTACACTATGGAGCACTTACGTTAGGTGTCGTTGCACTAGGAAGCACTAACGAATGACACAAAGTTTTTCCTTAGTATTTGAAGTTTCAGGGGCAGCGTAAACTTCGCACACCAAAGGTTTTTATTTGTAGGCCTATATTAATGAAGCAATAAAGTTAGGCATTAATGCACTAAGAAACATTAACGATGCGATTGGCACTAAATTTATCGTTAGTGCGTTATGTGGAGGATAATTTCAGGGACGGCGTTAATGCTTCAATAGTGAAGGTGTTACAAGGAAAAACCTTTTCTGGCCAATTTCTCGCTACTACAGCCACTTCAAGCACTAACGAAAAAACTAGTGCCATTCGTTAGCGCATCGTTAGTCTTCTTAAGGCACAACACTTAGTGCTACATTAGTATAGGTGCTACAAGTAAAAAATCTTTGGGAAATAGTATGAACTTAGGCACCACTATAAGCACTAACAAAAAATTAGTGCTATTCGTAAGTGTATCGTTACTGCTTGTAGAAAAATGGTGTCGCTAGTGTTTATAAGAAATTTATGAGGAATTTCTCAATACATCGAATTTCCGCCACATTTAAAAGCACTCACGACATCTTCTAGTGCAATCGTTAGACCATTAGTGCAGTGTTAGTGCTTGTTAGTGCACCAATCCCTAACGATAGTGCTTCATTAATGTAGGTGTTAAAAGTAAAATATCTTTGAAAGTATTATTGAAGCTAAAATTCAGTGTATCAACTCTTTATTGAAAATAAACAGAATGTGTCCTTGCATTTGCTAAAATTCTCCTTTATGGGGGGAGCACTTTCTATGTATGGAAAATTTTTAGTGAATTGGTTTGTAAAAATGATAAAAAAAACGATCGATATTAGTTAAGAAAAAAATTCAGAAACAAAAAATACAGTGCTTCGCTTCATATATCCATTGCTTTCTACTATAATAATTCCTGAAGCTTATGTTTATTATGTGGAGTGCTTACAGCGCAGGATAATGGACTCATTAAGTTGTGAGAAAAATAGACATGAAATTTGTACTGTAAGCTTAATTACACGGAAATTTTAAGTTTGGATGTATGCATAATTATATGGAAACTTCTACACTTTTTTCCTTTACGTTGGTCTACTTACCTTGATTTGGGACTTTCAAATTTCATCCTTTTTTCCACTGAAAACTATCGATAATTCATCAAGGAAATAATTATACTATGATAATTTAATTGAAATTCATCGTAATTTGGCCCATGACAAAGAGCAGTTCGGTAATTGAAGGAGAAGAAGAGGGGAAATTACGAGGCACCTCTGGACACTTCCCTGGGACCTCGTTCCCTTTTGCCTTCTAAGGGGGAGGGTACTTGGTAATGATATCAAACCTGCATGTGTAATTACAAAAATTAAATTTATAAACAAATAAGAAATCATCAGCTTATCAGGCTTTATCTCATAATTTATGCACAAGATTTCGATAGATTTCGATCGAAGGTGTGATAGATGACGTTTCTGTTCTCCATGAGTCGACATTGCCAACTGACATGGTCGATATGGAAAAGATGCTGTATGGTGATAGAGAAGTGATACTTATTACTGAGTATTTCAAAACTGACCGAGAAAAATCTTTATCAGACGTAAGTCTAACAAGCAGACTTTCGATGAGAAGATGCAAAAATTTCTATGTCGGGTAGAAGTATTCCACGACAGAGTGCAAACGGGGATTTCCCCGTATGAATTTACAGATGACTGATATTAGAAATAGAATGAGTGCTCAAACATTGTCTAACTTGTTGTTCATCAATGTTAATGGCACACCGTTAGACAAGTTCAAAGTAGACGAGCTACTTATTTCTCGGCTGAAGGATAGACATCATTCCGCTGCGAATGATTTACCACGAAATGGTCTTGGAGGCCAACAGGAAATATCCCCGATTTCAGATTTGTTTTAAGGTTGCAAATTACGAGTTATGGAAAATGCATGTTACTTATGGCTCATTTGTGTTAATCAACTTTGTACCGAAATTTAATAAGTCTCTTCTCTCCTTTTTATGAACTAAAATGAAACTACTTTGAATAAATATTCATAATAATTGTAATTATGTATATTTGTAACTTAAATTTAACGTGGTGTTTTAGTGATTATACAAATTACAATTATGTGCATACTTTGTGGAGATGCTACCCGAGCACCTTTATACGCTAAGAAAGACTGATTTTTCAAGTCTTTTGAAGAAAAATACTGTGAACTGAGAAATCATATCTTTTTCCATATTATACAAGGGTATTTTCCTGAGAATAGAAGTTTCTTTTCGAATGTGTTGAGACATTAACACTTGCAAGAATACTCTCTTAGTACAAGTATATTTTAGGCACACATTAATTTTCCCCCACCTCGAAGTGCTTCAATTTCCTCACTGAAAAACACTTTACCATTTATATCGTAAAGGTCAGATCCACCGTTATTGTAACAGAGTGGTGCTTCAACGATTGACCGTAAAAATTCAAACTCCAATTAGTGACAATTTCACAGTCTTGTTTTATTACAAGTGTAAACTCTTTACCCAGTACTGAAGAGCCGTGGATCATGTGTCAGAGTTGATGGCGGTGGATGTTTGTGAGTCAAAGTAGATCACAGTGAATGAGAGTGGTTCATGGTGAGTGGTGGGTCAGAGTGGTCACGATGGGTGGTGGATCATGGTGTGTCAGAGTGGGTCACGGTGGGTGTCAGTCATGGGTCACGATGTCTGGTGGGTCAGTAGGTCAACTGCTTAGTGCGTTTACGCGCACTGACGATGCACTATTGACTGCCGCTAACTCAATGTTACTATTTCAATATTGATGGAATTTGACATTTTTGAAAATTGCCCCCACTAAAAACCTCGATTAAACCCAAAATATGGTAGGACTAACGTCAGTGCCTATTGTGTTTAAGTGCACTAACGATGCACTAGCGATTGCCGTTAATCCCATGTTTCTACGTCAATAAGTATGGAATTAGATATTTCTGAAGTTTGCTCTTACTAGAAATGAATATATCCCAAAATATGGGAACACTAACTTCAGCGCTTAGTGCGTTTAAGTACACTAATGATGCGCTAACGATTGTCGTTAACCCCATGTTTCTACGTTAATTTGTAGGGATATTGATATTTTTGAAGTTGCCCCACACCAAAAACCCTTCGATAAATTCCAGAATATGGTAGCACTAACGTTAATGCCTACAGCTTTTAAGTAAATTAAAGACTCATGAACGATTTGCCGTTAAATCCATGTTTCTTCGTTATTTCTGAAGTTTTCCTCCTCACCAAAAATCTTTAATAACTCGTAAACTCTGGTAGCACTAACGTTAGTGCTTGATGTAGTAATGCGCACTTTCGATGCACTAAGGATGTGCGACCTTTGGGGTAATTTGGGAGAGGTGGGGCGAACTTCAGGCACGTGTAAACATAGCAAAAATATTCGCGACCAGTCTGAAGTTTGTCCCCCACCGTCGCACCAAGTACTAACGGTAGTGCTATCACAGTTTAGGAGATATTGAAGACTTTTGGTGGAGGATAAGCTGACACATTTTCACCAAACTTATCACATCGTTAGCGCATCATTAGTGCACTAAAAGGCACTAAGCACTAACGTCAGTGATATCAGAGTTTAAGAGTTATACAAGATTTTTGGTGGGGTGCCAACTTCAAAAATATCAAGTTCCATACAAATTTATGTAGAATATGGAGTTAACGGAAATCGTTAGTGCGCTATTAGTGCACTTAAACGCTCTAAGCACCAACGTTAATGCTACCAAATTTTGGGATTTAATTAAAATTTTTGATGGGGGGCAACTACAGAAATATAAAATTTCATACAAATTGACGTAGAAATTTGGAGTTAATGGCAATCCTTAGTGCATTGTTAATGCGCTTAAACGCACTAAGCACTAACGTTGTTTACGAGTTATTGGAGATTTTTGGTTGTGGACAACTTCAAAAATATACAAGTCTATACAAACTGACGTAGGAACATGGGGTTAACGGCAATCGTTAGAGCATCGTTACTGCACTTAAACGCACTATGTACTGACGTCAGTGCTACTATTACTTAAGATTTATTCAAGTCCTTTTTGTGGGACCAACTTCAGAAATATAAAATTACATAGAAATTGGGTAGAAACACTGAGTTAACAGCAATCGTTAGTCCATCGTTAGTGCATTTAACGCACTAAGCATTATCGTTCATGCATTTAATCGCACTAAGCATTAATGTTTGTGCTACCATATTTTGTGATTTATTGAAGATTTTATTGACGAGCCAAGTGAAGAAATATCATATTCCATACAAGCTGTTAATGTTTAATGGAAGCACTATGAATACGCTAACGAATATCACTATTTTTTTGCTTGATGTCGGGGCAAGTTCAAGCAGACCTCAAAAGATATTTTACGTTTAACACCTACACGAATGAAGCTTTAGCGTTAGTGGTTGGCTCACTAAGAAGTACTAATGAAGTACTAACGATTGCACTAGAAGAGACCATTAGTGTTTTTGAATTTGGCGGAAATTTGACGCAATGAAAAATTCCCCATAAATTTCTTATGTGTTTTGTGACATGTAATTACACCAATAGTGAACCACTAACGAAATTGTTAGTGTTTTCTAGAACCACTAACGATGTAGTAAGGAATGGTACTAATATTTTCGTTAGTGCCAAGTTCACGCTGGCCCCCGAACGTATTTTATTTGTAGCACCTATACTAACGAAGCACTAACGTTAGGTGTTGAGCACTAAGAATCACTAACAATGCACTAACGATTGCTTTAGAAGAGACCATTAGTGCATTAGAATTTGACGGAAATTGATGCAACGAAAAATTTTCCATAAAGTTTCTATGTGAGTTTCGTGACATGTAGTTGGCCAAAACTACACTAGTAGTGAAACAGTATTGAAACTGTTAGCGTTTTCGTAAAGCACTAGCATTACACTAACGAATGCCACTAACTTTTTTGTTAGTACTTGAAGTGGGAGAACCAAGTTCACAGTAGCGTCCAAAGGTATTTTATTTGTAGCACCTATACTAATGAAGCATTAACGTTAGGTGTTGGTTGCGCTAAGAAGCTCTAACACTCTACGAACGATTGCACTAGGAGAGGTAATTAGTGCTTTCGAATGTGATGGGAATTTGACGCAATGAAAAATTCCCCATGTATTTCATATAGAAGTATCATGTCATATAATTCTGCACCTCCATAAATTAGTGCCGACGATACAGCATTCAAAGAAAATTAGTGTTATGTATAGCATCATAAAAATGGGGATCCACTGTTTTCTTTGATCATGCCGCCATATTAGACTTTCGAATATATTTGTCTTTCGTATAATGACACTAATCATCGTTTTGTACGGTATCGACAACAATAATTTAACACTAATTTGTGTATACGTTTCATCTCAATCGTTAAGTGGTTTGGGCTAGCGTGAATCTAGCCTCACTCAGTATCTTTTTTGTTTCTTAACCTTTGTCTAACAGTACTCATTTTTTTAACATTATAGGTCGTCAGCACTAATTAATGACTAACTTTCGGAATATGTTTCAAAATTAGTGCCGGTCTGAGTGGAGCTAGGTTCACGTGAAGACAGCCTAACCCATTTTAATAATCCAGCACTAAGTTTGGAAACTATGCCAGGGACTACTACTGATGATACTGGATAGAAAGATGATTAATGCTATATATCTTATCATAAAAGTGAGAGATCATTTGTTTTCTTTGATGATGCTGTCATCGAACATTTTTGAATATATTTTGGCCTTATAATAATAGCACTAATTTTCTTTTTATGCGATATCGTCAGCACTAATTTAACACTTAGTTTGTGTATAGTTTTCATCTCGATCGGTTGAGTGGATGGGGCTGGTGTGAACCTAGCCCTACCCAGAATTTTTTTTTGACGTCTGTGTAACGGCAAAATTTTTTTAACATTACAGGTTATCTCGCACTAATTGGGCACTAATTTTTAGCATATGTTTTAAAATTAGTGCCGATGTTGGTGTGGCCGGTTCACGGATATCAAAATGGAGTCCTCGCTGCTACGCGGTGGTAACTTCAATATTTCAACTCTAGATATATCTTTCGACTCGAGGAAACCCTGCCGCCAGTGGATCACTAGAGTCAGTCCTTCGACGAGTCAAGTGGGCTACCAGGTGTTGGCGACGTCTATGACATGGGGCAGTTCAACACCGAGTATGTGATGTTTTGAAGAAGTATCCTGTTAACATATTGTTTATGTATAATTGAAATTGTAATGGCTAATAAGTTAAGATGTTAGGAGCTAAGGAACCTATGATAAGAAGGCGGAAGAATTGACGCTCGATTTAAGAGATAGTCCTGTGTTGGTAGGAGTATTATTGGTAGTAATTAAATGTTTGATACGGTAAAAGATTGAGTTGTAATTATAGTGTTTATTGCAAGAAGTTAAGCCTAACAAATTGCTATTGCAGCGACCTTTATATGTATTTGAATTTTCAACACTATCAGGAATATGAAATATAATGATATACAGGCCATTGGTACCTAAGTTAGGAAGGTAGCAAATTTTGGGTTCTTAACTGAAAAAAATATACATGGATCATACCTGTTATTATACTGTAATGGAAGTCTAAAAGGTGAATCATGTGATAGATGATTAGCGATGATGTAAATACAACCTAAAATAAGATGCGGATACCAAACATTCACTGATTTAATCCAACTATCAGTCAACTTTTTTCAAATAGTTTTTACTATTCTTTGGCCATAGATATTTAGATTTTTTAGGTTGCCATGACTACTTACGTGACAGTCTTTCTCGACTTTTACAAGAATATCATACATATTTTCAGTGATTGGCCAACTGCTGTAAGAAGTATTTTTTAGATCGAAAGTGGAAAACATAAAAAAGATGCACAAAATAAAAGCTTTTTCAGAAGAATACGGTCTAACTTTACACAGAAAATATTAACAGCGCTTAATTGCAGCCAGCAACTATAACAAATTGTCTAAAAGCAAGTAATAATAATAATAATAATAATAATAATAATAATAATAATAATAATAATAATAATAATAATAATAATAATAATACTTGCAAGGCGAACAACGTATGAATAATATAAAATTATTGTGATGGTAATTTTATGGTGGATAATGACGTACAATTTCCTTGTACCGTAATAGGGAAACTTAATAGTCTTTGGAGCTACACCTCCCTTGACGGAGCAACACATAATGAAGCGGTGCAACTATTCGACGATCATAATATTGTTCTTCCAAGGAGAACAATACCGACACCGCTAGCTACTATATTAAACAAAATAAATTCTTGTCATTGATGTAAAAGAAGATAAGCTGATTAGTGCATAAGAGTACGACTTTATCATCCAAGTTAACATGGCTCATTTTGAGGATAGTGTTTGTACACTTGGCCTGATTAGTGATTGAAAATGAAATCTTGCTTCATATTATGACTTTCGACTAAGGATCACTCAATGGAATGGCATATCTTGGAACCTTAGTAGAAAGAAATTCTGCAGTAGTGGTCATCTACGAATGCCATGAGTTCTATTTTCTGAGATAAAAACGGTATTCTGTTGATAAATTAACTACGTTGGAACCTTAGTATCACCAGTGAGTATTATTGTAAGCTATTGTATAAGACTAAGACGAAACGCCGCGTAAAATTGTCCGAACAGAATTGCTGTTTCGCACAAAATTTGCCCAGGTCACACGCCTGGCATTGTGCTTTCCAAATTGAACACCAAGCAATTTTAATTTGTCTGCAATCTATCTATTCGTCTTGTCTTGATCTCTCTGATTACCATTCGTTCCTAAAGTTGAATTAAACAAGGTGCAGGTTCTCAGTGGAAATGTATTCACCTCTAGCGCGTGGTTCCCCTGGTTCGATTACAACTTACGCCAAGGAGGCTTTGTGATGGACGGATACCGCGTACTTGAGTGCTGTCGGGATTTTCTTGCTTTCTTTCAATTTCTTCATTTTGCTATCTTTTTCTGGAGAAATTAAGAATATTTTGAGTACCGCGTTATAATATACGCTGTTTCTATTCACTAATTCTATTTTCTTGTTTTAAAAGACTTCAAATATGTATTTACGTAATAATAAAAGTTCAACCATGCTTTAATATGTTATAATGAAAGATCAATCGACATGAGTGTTTTATTGAATGTGAATTCATTCTGGTGTGTGTTTTCTTTATTAGCAAGTTTTCAAAGTGTATGTCATCCAATACTATTATTGTTATTTGTTTGCAGTGCAAATATAATTATAAAAATTATGTAATCAAGGTGCTTACTATTAGAAACATAGTCAGTTGATAGTCTCAAGTAATTTCTTAGAAAATATATAACCTTCCACATTTTCTTATTAGTCATGTTGGTATAATATTTTAGTGACATAAAGTACATAACCATCTAATTTCAAACAATATATACAATTGTTCTGAAAACAAGAAGAATCAACCAATTTTCGATTGATAACGACATGCCAAGCAAAGAATATGTGGTGATTGAAATATAGTTACGTGCTGAATTGGGTGCTGTGGTGCTTTGTAATGAGTTGTGAAATTTGAGTTTAAAATATCCCAGAAGAGCACGAGAAAATGATAAATAATATATTGAAACTTACAAGACACGAAGTTCAGCATTACATTTGCGCACGTAAAAATTTCCTCAAAGGAATCAGTTCTGTCACACAAACACAGAATTGAGAAAAAACTACTTTTATTTTTCGGAATTTTATTTCTTCCTTTCCCTTGGTTTCCTTTAAAATAAGCTGTAAGAACAATGTGCTATACAAAAGAACATAAATAATCGTATTTGAAAGCAAGATAATATTCTTTTTTAGGTGGAAAGACGCGAGTTGTTTTATGAACACCTACATAAAAGTGATCGAAGTATTCAAGTAAAATGGCATCGAAGGTGAAGTTTATGGTTCTTAACGTATATTTTATTTTGTGCGATTTCATTATTACGTGAAGATTTGTTTTCTTTTCGTTTTTGGACGTGTTATTTGTTAGTGTAATCTGCAATGAATTTCACATCGCGTATTATTTTATGAAGAAAACTACAATTTTTGTATTAAAAGGAAAAAAAGTCCAGCAAATATTTCTGTAACACTTCCCAACCTTTTTTAATAACTACATTCTTGATGTGTTTATAAACTGATTGGTGCTACATGAATAGGATTTCGAAGAGTTTGTATTAAGATTTTTATGTGCTATGTTAATAAATAACTTGTGAGCTGGAAAGTACAGAGATGGACATCCTCCCTCATTTTGCCCTCATGAGGGCCGTCCTCACCCTCACTTCACCTTCATTTTAGTAGTTGAGGGTGAGGGCGAAAAAGTAATTGAGGGTGAGTGTGAGGGAGGATGAGTGTGAGGACGTCAATGGAGGGTGGGTGTGAGGATGTCAATGGAGGTTGAGTGTGAGGGAGGTTGAGGGGAGGGCGTCAATGGAGGGTGAGTGTGAGGGAGGGTGAGGGGAGGGCGTCAATCCAGGGTAAGTGTGAGGGCGTTAATGGAGGGTGAGTGTGAGGGCGTCAATGGAGGGTAAGGGTGAGGGACGGTTAGGAAAAATGACCATCTTTTTGAAAGTTAACTATTGAACATTGTTTATTATGTTTTTTCTCACTTTTAGTCCTCATGATGTTAAATATTTATTTATGAATGTAAAACTAGAAACCATTTTGAACTCAAAGATGCGAATCGTTTTGGAGAAAGTTGTCAATATGTTTATGGTTAGTATTGTAGTAAACGAAATAGTCAATTTAATTATTTATTGCAGCGAACATGCTTTGTAAGTTTGTAGATCTTGAAGTTAAATCCGTCAACGCTTTGATTTTATCCTTGCAGTGAACCATTCACTTACGTTTTAATTGCGATTTTCAAATACTAATTCCTGTAACTGAAAACGTTACTGAAATTTCTGGCGAAATCAAGTAAAGCGTCTTCCGTCTTCATGTTCATCACAGTAGACGACAGATTTAGAGCTCATATTCATTGTTATACAAGCACTGCTTGTAAGAAACAATCATAGCTAATGATGTAACTAAGAAAGGTAACGAAGCAGAGTGAAAATTAAGTTAATGGTTAGATTGCTATATTGCATGTTCTTAACGCATAAGATACTATTTAGAACTTACCTAATTCTACATGTAAGGACTATCCATATTAATGTTGTCATATAGAACCCACTATTATTCCGTTACATCACAGTAAACAGTGTTCATCTTCAGAATGCTTAATTAGTAAAGATGGGGTTAATTTTGCCTCTTTTTAGCAATTCACGTTCTCGTACATGCTTACTTAGCAAATTTAAATATATAATTCATTAGAATCATACGAGAGAAAAGAGTTATAAGCATTTTTGGAGCAAATTGAATTCCTTCAAGTGCAAGTATCTTTCTTCTAATGTTCATTCAACCTTCATGAATATTAAATTGAACAATAAATTACTTTAGCTGAGACACAGGTAGAAAGAACACTTTTTAGATGCTGATTTTCCACCTGTTGCCCAGTTCATTATTAAGTAATTCCATTGTTGCTATACATACACACACACAAACAAACAATATAGCAACTTAGCAAATTAGTATATAAATATTAATTGAAACCGTACTAGTTATTTAGTGATAGAAACTAAGAACGCTAAAATATCAAAAATATCGAAATATGGCATCTGCGTGGATCTTCTAAGCACTAACGTCAGTCATATCAGAGTTCAAGAGTTATTCAAGATTTTTGATGAGGTGCCAACTTCAAAAATATCAAGTTCCATACAAAATTATGTAGAAATATGGGGTCAACCGCAATTGTTAGTGCGATATTAGTGCACTAAAACGCACTAAACATCAACGTTAATGCTACCATATTTTAGGATTTAATTAGAATTTTTGATGGGGGGGCAACTACAGAAATATAAAATTTCATAAAATTGACCTAGAAATTCGGAGTTAATGGTAACCTTTAGTGCATTGTTAGTGCGATTAAACGCACTAGGCACTAACGTTGTTTACGAGTTATCGGAGGTTTTTGGTTGTGGACAACTTCAAAAATATCCAAATCTATACAAATTGACGTAGAAACATGGAGTTAACGCCAATCGTTAGAGCATCGTTACTGCACTTAAACGCACTATGTACTGGCGTTAGTGCTACTATTACTTACAATTTATACAAGTCCTTTCTGTGGGACCAACTTCAGAAATATAAAATTACATAGAAATTGGCTAGAAACACTGAGTTAACGGCAATCGTTAGTCCATAGTTAGTGCAATTAAACGAACTAAGCATTATCGTTAGTGCATTTAATCGCAGTAAGCATTAATGTTTGTGCTACAATATTTTGTGATTTATTGAAGATTTTATTGACGAGCCAAGTTCAGAAATATCATATTCCATACAAGCTGTTAATGTTTAATGGAAGCACTATCAATACGCTAACGAATATCACTATTTTTTTCGTTAGTGCTTGATGTCGGGGCAATTTCAAGCAGACCTCCAAAGATATTTTACGTTTAACTCCTACACGAATGCAGCATTAGCGTTAGTGGTTGATGCACTAAGAAGTTCTAATGAAGCACTAATGATTGCACTAGAAGAGATCATTAGTGTTTTTGAATTTGGTGGAAATTTGACGCAATGAAAAATTCCCCATACATTCCTTATGTATTTCGTGACATTTAATTACACTAATAGTGAAGCACTAACAAAATTGTTAGTGTTTTCTAGAACCACTAACGATGTACTAAGGAATTTTACTAATTTTTTCGTTAGTGCCAAGTTCACGCTGGCCCCAAAGGTATTTTATTTGTAGCACCTATAATAATGGAGCACTAACGTTAGGTGTTGAGCACTAAGAACTACTAAAAATGCACTAACGATTGCTTTAGAAGAGATCCTTAGTGCTTTAGAATTTGACGGAAATTGATGCAACGAAAAATTTCCCAGAAATTTTCTGAGAGTTTCCTTTCATGTTGGCCAAAACTACACTAGTAGTGAAACAGTATTGAAACTGTTAGTGTTTTCGTAAAGCACTAGCATTACACTAACGAATCCCACTAACTTTTTGTTAGTACTTGAAGTGGGAGAACCAAGTCCACAGTAGCGTCCAAAGATATTTTATTTGTAGCACCTATACTAATGAAGCATTAACGTTAGGTGTTGGTTGCGCTAAGAACCTCTAACACTCTACGAACGATTGCACTAGGAGAGGTAATTAGTGCTTTCGAATGTGATGGGAATTTAATACCTTGAAAAATTCCCCATGTATTTCATATGGAAGTATCGTGTCATATAATTCTGCTCCTCCATAAATTAGTGCCGACGATACAGCATTGAAAGAAAATTAGTGTTATGTATAGTATAATAAAAATGGGGATCCACTGTTTTCTTTGATCATGCCGCCATATTAGATTTTCGAATATATTTGTACTTCGTATAATGACACTAATCATCGTTTTGTACGGTATCGACAACAATAATTTGACACTAATTTGTGTATAGGTTTCATCTCAATCGGTTAAGTGAGTGGGGCTAGCGTGAATCTAGCCTCACTCAGTATCTTTTTAGTGTCTTAACCTTTGTCTAACAGGTTTTTTTAACATTATAGGTCGTCAGCACTAATTAACGACTAAATTTTGGCACATATTTCAAAATTAGTGCCGGTCTGAGTGGGGCCAGGTTCACGTGAAGACAGTCCCACCCACTTCTAATAATGCAGCACTTAATTTCGAAACTATGCTAAGAAATTCTGCTGACAATACTGCATAGAAAGATGATTAATGCTATATATCTTATCATAAAAGTGAGAGATCATTTGTTTTCTTTGTTAATGCCGTCATTGAACATTTTCGAATATATATTGGCCTTCTAATAATAGCACTAGTTTTCTTTTTATGTGGTTTCGACAGCACTAATTTAACACAAAGTTTGTGTATAGGTTTCATTTTGATCGGTTGAGTGGATAGGGCTGGTGTGAACCTAGCCCTACCCAGAAACTTTTTTGTTTTTTGACGTCTGTGCAACGGCACATTTTTTAACATTATAGGTTGTCAGCATTAATTGGGCACTAATCTTTAACATATGTTTTAAAGTTCGTGCCGATGTTGATGTGGCCATATTCTTGAACATCAAAATGAAGTCCTCGCTGCTAAGCGGTGGTAAATTCAATACTTCAACTCTAGATATCTCTTTCGACTCGAGGAAACCCTGCCACCAGTGGATCACTAGAGTCAGTCCTTCGACGAGTCAAGTGGGCCACTAGGTGTTGGCGACGTTTATGACATGGGGCAGTTCAACAACAAGTATGTGATGTTTTCAAGAAGAAGTATTCTGTTAACATATTGTTTATGGATGATTGAAATTGTAATGGCTAATAAGTTGAGATGTTAGGAGCTAAGGAACTTATGGTAAGAAGGCGGAATAATTCACGCTGGATTTTAGAGATAGTCCTGTGTTGGTAGGAGTATTATTGGTAGTAATTAAATATTTGATAGGTAAAAGATTGAGTTGTAATTATAGTGAATACAAGTTAGTAATTGTTTATTGCATGAAGTTAAGCCTAACAAATTGCTATTTCAGCCAGTTATGTATGTATTTGAATTTTCATCACTATCAGGAATATGAAACATTATGATATACAGGGCATTGGTACAGTCCGAGGCTTAGAAATTGTTAGAAAAATTCTAAGTCCAAATTAATAACAAACTCTTGCCCCGTTTTCTTATGGAATCCAGAAATACATGTCTCGATCGAATAGTGGTTTGGTATCTTCAATCCAACTCCCTCCCTCCTCCGGCCCTCCTTGGCTCTAAAATAGCCTTTTCATTCGTTTGTTTTCAAATATCTTTAAAGAGCCTATTTTTTAAAAAAGTCACGCAATGTTCCCATAGCTTCATTAATACCTTTAGTTTCATTATTTCCCTTCTTTAAAGACGGCAAGCTAGTAACATGCTCCCTAAGAAATATATGGAAAAAGCCAATAACGGCAGTAACTTTTGTGCTTCCTAAAGTCTGTAATGCACGCACAGAGCACGAGAATATCTACTGAGAGAAATGAATGTTATTAAATGATTCATTTCATTTCTTTTCAGTAATTGCAAGCAAATGTTCGAAGAGCGTCATTGGGGCAGGACAGGAGGGTGTAATTTCCCCTCCCTTGAGCTTCATAAATACATATTGTTTGAGCAAATGTATAGTAATACACTAATAAAAAAGTGAAAAATTTATGTCGGCGAAGACTCACTCCGCCCCCCGCCGAATAAAATCTAAAATGACACTGCTTTTAGCAACAAACCTATAGAGTTACGATACCACATTGGTAGAGAACTTACATTTGGTTTCAAGAGTCAAAGGTTTGATTTCAAGCCATATGAGTTCCTGAGCGAAATTAAGAGAGGCAGACAGAGAGATATATTGAAATATGGAGACAGAGACGGATGATTTATATACACAGATTTAGAAGTGGGGAAAAATGATCGGACAGCATTCGTATTATGACGAAAATTGTGACGATACAGAAGAAGGGAAGGTTTCGAACTGCGAGGAACACATTAGGCAGTTGTCGAAATAAGGTGGAGAAAACTTTTGAGAGCATCAGATGATTACGAATGGAGAGAAAGATCTTGAGAACTGAGGAATTAAGAATTTAAAAAGTATGAAGCTTCCGATACGAGTTTCGAAGCGCGAGCCTTGTAGTTATCGAACCATGACTTTATCCACTCTGCTACGGAGACTTTGTACTCATGCACATACGTTTCCTTTAATTACGTTGAAAGCTATTTTAATGCATTATTATTATTATTATTATTATTATTATTATTATTATTATTATTATTATTATTATTATTATTATTATTATTATTATTAGTAGTAGTAGTAGTAGTAGTATTTGTATTAGTATTAGTATTATTAGTGAATATTTGAGACCTAAATATTACGTCCTATTCCAATGGAAATAAGGATACTGAAGTTAAGAAAAATCAAAAGAAGTTTTTTGGATTCTCTATAAGGATGAATTGCCTTATAAGAGATACTTTGGAAGGAAAAGAGGGGGAAAAGGAAGGTGTCAGCTACTGAACAATATGAAAATCGAACCTTCAATTGCCTTAACAGAAACTAAGTAGGATTTGTCTTCATCACGATACATAATAACGCCCTTTCTTTGGGTAAAAGACATTGGATTTTGTTTGCGTTATATTGATATTTTAGCAATAAAGATATATATATATATATATATATATATATATATATATATATATATATATATATATATAAAATAGTTCGTATTTACCAATTTTGGTTGAACGAATATATGGAACGTGTTGAAAATGACGAACGGAAATATTATTACTTTCAGTAAGAATGGAAGAACGTAGGAACAAGTCCACAAAGTCGTTTCAGACAAATTTATGATTTATACTAGACCCTAAGGATGATAGTTTTGTATTCATGAAATGTTTGCGAAAAACGCCAAGTTTTCAGACAGTACGAATCGAGAGTGTAGACTGTGACGTCATGTTTGTTTTCCACCTGTGAAGGAAGTCGTTTCAACTCTAAAATTGACTATATTTTATGTTATTGTACATCAGACATATCAACTTTGTAAATTATGAAATATTTTTGAATTTCGTCGGAGGGACTCGAACCGCGCACCCCTGACTCACGCAACGACTGCTCAGGCCAGTACCCTAAGACTGCTCCTCTAAGTAAGAGTCAGAAAACACTCGTGTATATAACACATTGCAAACGTTTACGATTGTAATATTTTATTAATGATGAAACACTGATTTCGGTCATGATAAAATATTATAGTCCAGATAATTCAAGTTTAAATTTTAAAAAAAGACGGAAAGTATCTCCGTAACTTATCTCTATTATATTCGATTATTTACGTTTTACATTTATTTCCAGTAACCTTGAACGAGAGGGACACGAACACAGATGCATCGTGGACATTTAATATTTCAAAGGATCTCCCATCGGGAATCATAACTGAGACCCCCCTACTGAACTATCTGATGGGTGAGGTCCCTCCTTCGTTCCCAAGACAAGTAAACTTGAGACGAACAACATTGTGCTCATGGGTTTCCTCGGGACACTCCCACTTTTTCATTCCAGCAATTAGTCCATCATAATTCACTTGCTTTAATCATAGTCTTCCTCAACCTAACAGGCATAATCGTGGGCCATTAAACGTAAAGATTATATTTTCTAGCTGTTAACCTAAACCAATCCGATTCGAGAAAGAGTTGCATATTATTGCTCATTACCGTGTTTCCACAAAAAAATATGTAGAAAAGGAAAGGGTAATCTTAATTCCATTCAAAAGTGGAGCAGCAGACTCATAATACCTTCACCTAAACGAAACACTATTACGATTCCCCGTTTTTTTTTTACATATTTTATGTGAAAACATTTTAATGATCAATAATGTGCAACTGCTTTTTGATTCGGATTGGTTTGGGTTAACATCTAGAAAATGTAATCTTTACTTTTAATGTCCCACGATTATGCATGTTAGGTTGAGGAAGAGTATGATTAAAGCAAGTGAACTATGATGGACAAAATGGTAGAACGAGAAAGTGAGTGTCCCGACAAGATCGACGAGCACGATGTTGTCCGTCTCAAGCTTACTTGCCTTGGGAACGAATCATGCACCCCACCCATCAGACAGTTCAGTTGGCGGGGTCCCAGTTTTGATTCCCGATGGGAGAACCTTTGAAATATTAAATGTCCTCGATGTATTTGTGTTCGTGTCCCTGTCGTTCAACGTTACTGGAAATAAATGTAAAACGAAAATAACCAAATATAAACGAGATAAGTTACGGAAATACTTTCGGTCTTCTTTTTTAAATTAAACTTAGATTATCTGGACTATATATAGTTTTTAATCATGCCCGAAATCAGTGTTTCATCGTTAATAAAATATTGCAATCGTAAACTTTGCAATTTGTTATATAGACGAGTGTTTATTGACTCTTACTTAGAACAGTCTTAGGGTAGTAGCTTGAGCGTCGTTTGTGAGTCAGGGGTCCGCGGTTCGAGTCCCGCTAACGAAATTTCGAAATATTTTATAATTTACAAACTTGATATTTCTGATGTATAATAACATTATCCATAGTCAATTTCTGTCGTTCTTACAAGTTAGAGTTGAAACGACTTCCTTCACAGGGGGAAAACAAACATGACGTCACAGACTACACTCTAGATTCCTACTGTCTGAAAACGGCGTGTTTCGCAAATAATTCATGAATACAAAACGCTCACACTTAAGGTCTAGTATGGTTCATAAATTTGTCTGAAACGACATTGTGAAATTGTTTATACATTCTTCCACTCTTACTAAAAATAACATTAATGATATATCCGTTCGTCATTCTCAAACACGTTCCATACATTCGTTCAACCAAAATTGGTAAATACGAACTATTTTTTTTGTATATATATTTTGTTAAAGTATCAATATAACGCAAACCTAATCCAATGTCTTTTACCTAAAGAAAGGGCGTTACTATGTATCGTGATGAAGATAAATCCTACTTAGTTTCTCTTAAGGCAATTGAAGGTTAGATTTTCATATTGTTCAGTAGCTGACACCTTCTTTCTCTCCCCTCTTTTTCTTCCAAAGTATCTCTTATAAGGCAATTCATGCTTATAGAGGGTACAACAAATTTCTTTTGATTTTTCTTAACTTCAGTATGCTTATTTGCATTGGAGTAAGACGTAATATCTAGGTCTCAAATATTCAGTAATAATAATAATAATAGTAATAATAATAATAATAATAATAATAATAATAATAATAATAATAATAATAATAATAATAATAATAATAATAATAATAATAGTATTATAAGTTTTAAAGTAGGTCCAAAATTTGGAAAAAGTTACTTAAACCTTGGATTTCGGAGAAGGGTTTCCGTACCTTCAAGATACACCTCTGCAACTACCCACATTTTAAACAAAAACTTTCCACTAACGTTTCATGTAGAAAGTAGTCTACTGTATATTTTAAGAAAAATTACTAATTGAATATCAGTCAACAGTAAGGCATATAATAAACTAATTTGTAGGATATGCAGAGGTTAGTATAAAAGCTTTTCTAAAAAATACCTACACAGACCATAATTTAATGAGCTCTAAAATACAAAGTAACAAAAAGCTTATAAGATTCCGTCTACAGAGCAATTGTTACTTAAACAATGGACATGCACTATTTCGAGAATCGTAAGACGAGAAATGTATACGATACTTTTCATCTCGTCTCGATTCTCATCTCTAAAGCGACATGATAATTTGTGTTACACTTATCCCGTCTCGAATGTAAACTGTTAATTCTCATGTTATTTTGTTTGTTTTAGAAACAAGATGAGAAATTTATCTTCTCGTGGGCAACATTAAACAAAACAGAAATAGTCTTGCCAAACATCACGTTTCTGCTTGTAACGGTATGACCGGAGCGCTAATTAGCTCCTAGCTTTTAACCTTCTACGAGATAAATAAGTAATATTATTACTATTATTATCCCTGAAGATTTGATAGTTCAAGTATTGAAACATCCAAGTTTTGAAATATCTGAATATAATAAAACGTGTGTCATCGTCGATCAATCGGCATCAAAAATCCTAAAGTAAAAAAACTGCCCGACGAACCACGAACCTCAGGATTACTAATAGAGTGCCTTGATCACTCAACCAGGATCATTATACAGTAAATAAATCCTCTTTAGTCTTGTTACGGTAGGTTTCTTTGCCTCCGCTTGCAAAGTTGGATGTTATAATTCGTTTCAGAACGACTTTCGTATTTCTTTTATGATAATATAAGTGAATAATCTTCGTCAAAGTTTATATTAATAACTTGTTCTTTAACCTTTGGTTCACAAGTTTGTTTCTTCTCCACACGAAACTACAGATATGACATTTAATTATCATATTTTGCACTTACTTTCAAAGCAGACACCATTAAGTGGTAAAGCAATTTTTCCGTCAGGATTTATGAAACACTGTGTGCATGAGTTTTCTCGGGTTTCTTTCGTTTCCTCCCAATTCTTCATTCCGCCATTTCATTCGTTTCTCAGCATCAATGTCACCATTAGCGTAATCGGTATAAACGTGGGATGTAAAACTTAAATATTTCATTTCATTTTTCTTTTATAACTGTATCTCACTTTTCATGTGACGAGAGCAACATCTAAGCGAGCATTCAGTGAATTAAATCACTAAAATCTATATTCATAGCACAATTGTGCAGATGAAGTTGAGCCCTTTGGCAATTTTTACCATGGAAAGCTAAAAAAGGCAATACATTGATATCGAAAAAGTAGTTAACGAATTCCTCTCCGACAAAGATCACCTCTACACTTATTTTTCAAATGGTAGTTTATAATTATACTTATGTTGGTTGAAATTTCTCCATAGTTATGGGGGCATATAGTCGATACTGAAACCACCCCTACCAAGAGGTGAAGATGACATATAAAATACGTCAAATACGAACGATATTAGTGTCAAATTCATGTGCAAAGATGAATAGTGACACTGTAGATGCTGTGTAAGTTCAAAATTTAGCCTTGGTTGGCATAGAGTTGACAATGGGAGACTGACAGGGAAAAAGAATCGAAAATATCCTATATTCGGAATCACTGAAATAAAACGTGATATTTTAGATGTGGATATGTCCAAGGTTGACCCTATTGGCATGAGGTCATAGGGGGAACCAATGAAGACTTCAGAACTGTTCCTTTTTATGCGTTTCAATACACTGCGGGTGAAAAGTGACAATGCACAAATACTGATATCTCACTCGGAATTATCGGAGATATAACTTCTGGGGAAACATTACTAACTGCTCACTTTCTAAAACTTTCACTGCTTTTGCAGGGGCTTAGACAAGGCTTTTTGAGAGCATAATTTGCAGAAAAGTAGTGATTTCGTGGGGCAGGAGCTCTGGATTTCCAAGGCCTGCATTCTGTGTATGTCCATGCTGCTCTGAATTGTCCTCTTCAAATGTAAGACGTAAAATGTAATTAAGAAACGTATAACATAGGATACAATATTTATAGAAAATATGTTATTATAAAAAAGAAATGCAGTAGAAAATAATTATAAAACATAATGTTGAAGGACAAGCTTTTTTTAAACAATCATACTTGAATGTAAAATATGCTTTTATAACAATTTTCCATTTATGCAAGGCTACAAACAAGTGAGGAGTGGCATCTGGTAGATACTATTCATCTCTTCGAATCAGAAAACTATGAATTTGACACCAATATTTTTATTTTTTTTTACTTATAACCCCTTTCTCTCCCTGGGATAGTTTCAGTGTCTTAGCTCCCACAGTAGATTGTTGTGATGGTAATTTATGCGTATAGTAAATTCGTTTAAAAATCCTGCAAGAGTCAATGTTGCACTGCACGTTTCTTTCAGAGTCAAACTCTCTCTCTCTCTCTCTCTCTCTCTCTCTCTCTCTCTATATATATATATATATATATATATATATATATATATATATATATATATATATATATATATATATATATATACACATTACAGTAAGAACTGAATTTTGTATTAACGCCTGACTGTCGTCGTTGTGCAAATATTCATGATGATATGCCGTAGGGAAATGAGTTGCATTAAGGTTGTAAGATTTAATATCAAGTTTGAAACATCGCAAGTTAAAGAAACTCATGTAATAACAAATATCATATTTGAAAATAATTTCTAATTAAACTAGCTGTGACTACATTACTTCAAAATTGAACTTGTGGAATGCACAATATGACCGTAGCTCAAAGAAAATTATCAAAAGAATGCTCTTGATTCGAAGCTCGGACCATATACGTAGGAGTAACTTACATTAACCATTCACCTGACAGACAATGACGCACAGGGTTTGGCAGTACTTTATCAGATGGTTCTATCAAATGTAACCTAATTAACACAATAGTAACAAATTTTACCGCCCTAAAAAGTGTTCTGAACAAGGAGAACTTCATTATGCCTGGAGCAATATTAATTTGTCTGCAATCTATTCGTCTTGTCTTGATCTCTCTGATTACCATTCGTTACTAAACTTGAATTAAACAAGGTGCAGGTTCTCAGTGGAAATGTATTCACCTCTAGCGCGTGGTTCCCCTGGTTCGATTACAACTCACGCCAAGGAGGCTTTGTGATGGACGGATACCGCGTACTTGAGTGCTGTCGGGATTTTCTTGCTTTCTTTCAATTTCTTCATTCTGCTACCTTTTTCTGGAGAAATTAAGAATATTTTCAGCGCTGCGTCATAATATACGCTGTTTCTTTTCACTAACTCTATTTTATTGTTTTAAAAGATTTCAAATATATATATACGTAATAATAAAAGTTCAACCATGCTTTAATATGTTATAATGAAAGATCAATCGACATGAGTGTTTTATTGAATGTGAATTCATTCTGGTGTGTGTTTTCTTTATTAGCAAGTTATCCAAATCTATGTTATCCAAAACTATTATTGTTATTTGTTTGCAATGCAAGTATAAATATAAAAATTATGTAATCAAGGTGCTTACTATTAGAAACATGGTCAGTTGATAGTCTCAAGTAATTTCTTAGAAAATATATAACCTTCCACATTTTCTTATTAGTCATGTTGGTATAATATTTTAGTGACATAAAGTACATGACCATCTAATTTCAAACAATATATACACAATTGTTCTGGAAATAAGAAGAATCAACCAATTTTCGATTGATAACGACATGCCAAGCAAAGAATATGTGGTGATTGAAATATAGTTACGTGCTGAATTGGGTGTTGTGGTGCTTTGTAATGAGTTGTGAAATTTGAGTTGAAAATCTCTCACAAGAGCACGAGAAAATGATAAATAATATATTGAAACTTACAAGACACGAAGTTCAGCATTACATTTGTGTACGTAAAAATTTCCTCAAAGGAAACAGTTCTGTCACACAAACACAGAATTGAGAAAAAACTACTTTTATTTTTCGGAATTTTATTTCTTCCTTTCCCTTGGTTTCCTTTAAAATAAGCTGTAAGAACAATGTGCTATACAAAAGAACATAAATAATCGCATTTGAAAGCAAGATAATATTCTTTTTTAGGTGGAGAGACGCGAGTTGTTTTATGAACACCTACATAAAAGTGATCGAAGTATTCAAGTAAAATGGCATCGAAAGTGAAGTTTATAGTTCTTAACGTATATTTTATTTTGTGCGATTTCTATATTTTCCTTGAAGATTTGTTTTCTTTACGTTTTTGGACGTGTTAGTTGTTAGTGTAATCTGCAATGAATTTCACATCGCGTATTATTTTATGAAGAAAACTATAATTTTTGTATTAAAAGAAAAAAGTCCAGCAAATATTTCTGTAACACTTCCCAACCTTTTTTAATGACTACATTCTTGATGTATTTATAAACTGATTGGCGCTACATGAATAGGATATCGAAGGGTTCGTATTAAGATTTGTTTTATGTTAATAAATAACTTTTGAGCAGGAAAGTAAACTATTAAACATTGTTCATCATGTTTATTCTCACTTTTATTCCTCATGATGTTATATATTTATTTATGAATGTAAAACTCAAACCATTTTGAACTCAAAGATGTGAATCGTTTAGGAGAAAGTTGTCAATTTGTTTATGGTTAGTATTGTAGTAAACGAAATAGTCAATTTAATTATTTATTGCAGCGAACATGCTTTGTAAGTTTGTAGATCTTGACGTTAAATCCGTCAACGCTTTGATTTTATCCTTGCAGTGAACCATTCACTTACGTTTTAATTGCGATTTTCAAATACTAATTCCTGTAACTGAAAACGTTACTGAAATTTCTGGCGAAATCAAGTAAAGCGTCTTCCCTCTTCACGTTTATCACAGAAGACGACAGTTTTAGGGCTCATATTCATTGTTATACAAGCACTGCAGAGTGAAAATTAAGTATTAATGGTTAGATTGCTTTAATGCATGTTCTTAACGCATAAGATACTACTTTGAGCTTACCTAATTCTACATGTTTGGACTATCCATATTTATATTGTCATAGATAACCCACTACTATTCCGTTACATCACAGTAAACAGTATTTTTCTTCAGTATTTTTACTTACCTTGAATAGTAAACATGGTGTTAATTTTGCCTCTTTTTAGCAATTCACATTCTCATACATGCTTGCTTAGCAAATTTAAATATATAATTCATTAGAATCATACGAGAGAAAAGAGTTATAAGAATTTTTGGAGCAAATTGGATTCCTTCAAGTACAAGTATCTTTCTTCAAATGTTCATTCAACCTTCATGGATATTAAATTGAACAATAAATTACTTTAGTTGAGACACAGGTAGAAAGAACACTTTTTAGATGCTGATTTTCCACCTGTTGCCCAGTTCATTATTAAGTAATTTCATTGTTGCTACACATACTAACACACAGAAACAAACAATTTAGCAACTTAGCAAATTAGTATACACACATTATTTGAAAACGTAGAATACCTCTTCTTATTTAGTGATAGAAACTAAGAACGCTACAATGTCTAAAATATCGAAATATGGCATCTGCGTGGATGCTTCGATAACAGTAATAACTCAATTGAGACGGAGAATATAATGTACGTCCATTTTCGTGATATAATGTATTTGGAGTAAATAGCAACAAAATTGCAACGAATTGAAAATTCGACATTTTTTTTCAAAGGATTAATTCCAAATGTTCTTAGAAAAGCATCAAATACAATTATAGAGACGGTTTCAAAAGAGATAAAAATAATGATATTTCTTACATTAATGTGAAACCACAAAACGTTCCAGAAACATGACCAACACGTGTAGAATTGAATACACTCCTTAAAATGTCGTATTTGTAGAGAACTTTCCTTTGCTTCCACATCATAGAAATAGCTTTACATAATTCTAATTACAAAAAAGTTCTCGTCATTGCATAATTTTATGTAGTATTTCCACCTTTGCCACTGTTTTTCATATCTGCGGACCACTTTGAGACACCATATTTCTGTAGAGGAATTATGATTTTTAATTCTATTCAAAACCATTTATGTAGTACTTCCACAAGTAGACTTCCGAGTTGAAACTTTTTCATATAAGTCATTTTTTAACGTCTTGCAATTTCGTGTTCTATTTATTAGAAATATATCATATTAAAGCCATAGTAATATACAGTAAGGTACTTTCAGTATATAATTAGCCGTCCGCATCATTTACATTCTTACTAATTTGGATTCCTCCAAAATTTGTATTTTTGTTATACTGCAGCGTTTTTAGTGTGCAATACTAGACAATATCTCATACTATCATCAGTTACCCTGTTCGTTGAATTGAAAGAGAAAATAGTAACATGTTCCGCTAGTAAGTCACTTTTTACTATTACTAAAGCGCTTTCTATATCGGTTATTTGCGATAATTTTTATATATATCTTCCCTCATATCCCATATTGCGTGTTTGAATGTAGATTCAAAGAGTATCACACTGTCACTGTTCACCATACGAATCCCGAAAACTATGGATTTTACAAATATCGATCCTTTTCGGTGATTCTTTTATTTCTCCCTTCTCAACTCCCTCATTTTGCAGATCAAAGCATTGGACGTGTCATTGTTTGTCTCAGAAACACTGAAAACTGTGGATTGAACACTGATATTGAAAATTTCGATCATTTTCATATAACTTCTGTATCTCAAGTTGAGGTGCTGAATTTGGACGTAAACGGGATCGGAAGTGTCACTGTTGAACTCAGCGACTTCGAAAATTGTGGATTCGACACTAATATTGCGCATTTTAGACCATTTACATATGCAGAATGCTTCCGTGATGCTTTGCAAAACTAAGAGGGATGAAAGATGATGCCAAAAGAAGCAATTTAAGGATACAAACGTGTGACCAGAAATACGCCATTTTCGATATAGACGTCGCCGACAATTTGTACCAACGGTACAAAAATGGACATAACTTGAGAAGGAAATGTCGGATTAAAGTCTGGTCAAAGACAGTGTGCATTATTTATACCTGCAGATTTCATTAATGTTCTAATAGATTCAAAGCAGTGGCGGCGCCAGTGTAGTCCCCAAAGAAATATAAAATATTTCGAACATCTGCAACAAACGTAACACAAGAAATTGGTTAATGTGTTCTTTACAGAAGTTTCGTATAAGCATGATCTCATTAGCTTAATTATGAGCTGCACAAACTAGTATGTTGTGAAAAAAAGAGGTGCGTACGTAATGGTGACTGTACACGTGGGAAAGATGAAGAGGAAGCTTGAATTACCATGAAAGAGGGAATCCGAGATGAGAAACAGTACAATAATAACACGGAAGGAGTGTGAAAGAAAGCCGTAGCAGGACGCCCCGCGCAGACGAACAAAAATGATTCTAAGAACCTGCTTCGGTGTAGGACGTCATACGTGTGCAGGGAAAGTAAATCGACACAAGAAAGAAAGATGACTGTAAAATCCGTTTGGTATCGTACAGAAAGAGGGCGAATACGTTTGATACACTGCAAAGAACAAAGCCATTTGACACAGCTCGTAAGACAAAGCCAAATAATTTGTACCGTGTTAAACATCGTAAATGTACTATACGTATAACCTACAGACTGCACTTACTAT
Organism: Thermobia domestica; assembly: GCF_964235325.1. Classification (NCBI taxonomy): domain Eukaryota; kingdom Metazoa; phylum Arthropoda; class Insecta; order Zygentoma; family Lepismatidae; genus Thermobia; species Thermobia domestica. The sequence goes on along the minus strand of NC_137463.1, from coordinate 113,092,499 downwards.
GTGTAGTTTCACAGTAGATGTTCAAAATGATGTCCCCTGCCGTCGTACATGCATAACAGCATCGGAGAAAGCTTTGTCGTACACGCGCAAATATCTGTGGAGTGGTTTCGTAACCTTTCCAAAATGGTTAAATATAATTGTAGCAACAACATTCTTCCTTTAACGAAATATATATACAATCATTCAAGATGCAATAATTCTGAACCTGAAATCTCAGAAACGTCTTTAGCCGGTGTTATATTCATATATCCTGACGTTTTATTAGTCATATGAAGCCACCAAGTTTGCTTATAAAATATATTCGTAATAATTTCTAAGGATAAGATCCATCAGGAAATTGAAATATAATAATCTAACTAATACTTAGTCCATATGCCCATTAATTATAAGGTACCCTCAACCTAACTAACTCTATCAAACTGCACTTACAAACAAAAGAAAAAAGGTTCAAATATATATTTTGATTAAAGATAGCTCATTAATCAATGTATGTATGGTCTAATACAAACCTACGTTTTCTATTTTTCGAAATGCACCATATAACAAAGTTGAAGCCGTTGACGAGCTCTGAGGGTTTTACGATGTGGAGCAATAGATAAACTTGTGATAGTGAAAGATATCGGTGTGCAATGTGAACGTGAAGCTTGGGAAAAGAAAGCGATGAAATCCGTCTTCAAATCGGTTCGAAAATAGTGCTAAAATTACCAAAAACTGATTTGGTTTTTAGAACAGAAGCAAACATATGCATCATGCATCATTCAACAATGAATACTAAATTAACGGTCGATTTTTTGAAACATTGCCATCGTAAGTTAATTAAAATGTATATAATTGAAACAAATTTATGTATTAAACTAAATTAATGGAATCATCAAGTGACGGATGTGCTTCGCAAGCTGGAAAGACGCCAGCTTTTACAAACAGTGATTCAGTGTCGAGTGCTAGCAATGGTAGCTATTTCTTTGATGCTTCTAAAAGTGCTAATATATTGCCTTCTCCTCATTGCGGAGAACATTATGTGAGTGCCAGAGGTTTAGCTATACATGTTGGTAAGAAACATCGGGTTGCGTGTGATGATGATGTTCGCTCTGATGTCACCTTTAATGCCTGCCTTCAGAGTAAAACTGCAAATGCTGCCGACACTAACAGCAGTATCAACACGAAAAATTTGACGATTTCTAACCTGGGCAAGATATTACTGTCACTAAGGTGCTCGACACATATATTAAGACGTGTTCCAAGAGGTGCTCGTTCAACGGTGGCTGACGCACTCGCAGAGGTGTTAAACCATATAACAATTTCAAATGATACAAAAGACTGGATCAACCTTTGCCTATTTCCATTTGTTGCTTTAAGTGCTCCCAAACAATCAGATAAAGTTAAGAATCTAACTACTTGGGTGAAGCAGCGAGTTCGCCTCTGGAGTAATATTGGCCATGACGCCTTAACCTGGCCTTCAACTAAGATGAACAAATCTCGATTAAACCACAAATTTTCTAATTTGAAGGTTGTAGAGAATAAACTTGCCGATGGTGACATCCGTGGAGCAGCACGTCTTTTAATTTCTGATGATACGGTTGCTGCTCCGGATACCTCTGTATTGGAGACCCTGTTGGAAAACATCCTGCCCGCCCTGGCAATTTCATTGTGCCGGATTTTCCTGATGGTCAACACACTTTTCATGGAGTTTCCACTATGGAGGTTCAAAAAGCAATTAACTCCTTTCTGTCAGGCAGCGCAGGAGGTCTAGATGGGCTTCGTCCTTCAAATCTTAAATAACTTCTTTCTTGTCAAATACTGGAATCGAAGGAAAAACTCCTAAAATCCTTATGTGACCTATTTAATTTAATAATTTCTGGAAAAGTACCAACGGAAGTTCGATCACTGTTCTTCGGTGCCAAACTTACAGCGCTAAGAAAAAAGGATGGTGGTATTCGGCCCATAGAGGTTGGGAATGTTTGACGCAGAATATCGGCAAAAATTGTATGCTTTAGAATACGTGAGCCAGTTAAGAACTTTTTATCCCCCCATCAGCTTGGTGTTTGTGTTCCTAATGGTGCCGAGGCAGCTGTTCACGCAGCCCGAGTTCATTTCTCTTCTACTCACAGTGCTACTAAGGCGATTGTAAAATTGGATTTTCGTAACACATTTAATGACCTTCGCCGGGATACTATGCTTGCCGCAGGGATGAATAATTTTCCTTCAATTTATCCATATGTTTATCAATGTTATGCTCAACCAAGTGATCTGTTTTTCAACGGAAACACTATTTCTTCTCAGAGAGGTGTACAACAAGGTGATCCCTTGGGCCCAGCACTTTTCGCTATAACCATTCACTCTTTAGTTAAATCACTGGATACCGAATTAAACATTTGGTTCTTAGACGATGGAACAATTGGTGGTGAACCCGAGATAGTTCTTTCATCTTTAATAGAAATAAATAAGAAGGCATCATTTCTTGGCTTGCATCTTAACTTTTCTAAATGCGAGGTGAGTTGTCTTGGAACAGATGAAACCGCATCGACGAAATCTTTAGAAGATTTAATGAGGCTGCACCAGGCATACGCCCTCTAACAATCCAGAATGCTTGTCTTCTAGGTGCTGCTCTCACGTCGAAAGCACTCACTAACGTGCTATTGAATAAAATATCTACTTTAGAATTGTTCTTGTCTCGACTTCCCTCAATTTCAGCCCATTCAGCATTTTTCCTTTTACGAGCATATCCTCGCCTAACCTATTTTTTACGATGCTTTCCATCTTGGCATGAGAGTTCTTTGCTAGAAAAATATGATACTGTCCTGAAAACTGGCCTTGAATCAATTCTGAACTGCTCCTTAAATGACAACTCTTTCACACAAGCATGTTTACCTGTTGGTTTGGGCGGTCTTGGTATTCGACGAGCTGTGGATATGGCGATTCCTACATTCTTAGCGTCATACCATGGATCTCTGCGTTTAATCGAAGCTTTCCTTCCACAGGGTTATTGTTTGGACCCAAATGGTTCAGTTCAAGAAGGCTCTAATAAATGGGCAAACTTAGCAGATACAAGCCTTCCGGAGATTAACAAAAAGTGTTATCAGTCATCTTGGTATACACCAATTGCATGTCAAGTACATAATCATTTGTTATAATCTGTTGTTGTTCCGGAAGATAAAGCCAGGCTTCTTGCTGCCTCGTCTCCCGAAGCAGGTGCATGGTTGATGGCGATACCTTCTCCGCCTTTAGGCCTTCATTTATCACATGAAAGCTTTCGAATTGCTGCAGCCTTACGTTTAGGCTTAGCAGTTTGTAAGCCTCATCGCTGTCCAGCTTGTGGGGATGAGGCTAACCAACGTGGGCTGCATGGCCTTTCATGCATGAAGAGCGCTGGTAGATTCGCCCGACATTCCTCTGTAAATGATATAATACTACGAGCCCTCAACACAACTGGATTTCCTTCAATATGGAACCTTCTGGTTGCTGTCGTTCGGATGGAAAGCGACCGGATGGGATGACACTGGTTCCATGGATGAGAGGTAAATGTTTATTGTGGGAGTTCACATGCGCTGATACATACGATCATTCAAGTCTCCCTCTGTCAGTATTGAATGCTGGAGCTATGCTAATCGCAGAGAAGCTGAAAAGCAAAGAAAATACAACAACCTTCTCGAAAAGTTTGTTTTCACTCCAATCGCTATTGAAACAAGTGGTGCTAGGGGTGCAAGGAATTTTGAATTCATTAGGGAGGTAGCAAGACGCATTTCTTGTGTTTCCGGCCAAATTTGCTCCACATCTTATCTAATACAGCGCATATCCGTTTCTATCCAATATGGTACCGTCTCGTCGGTCCTGGGCACCTTACCACCTGGCAAGGAACTGGATGAAGTGTTTATACTCTGAGGGACTATAGTTTTTCTTTTGACGTTATAATTACATAATTATTTCTGATTTAATATTTCTTGTTTCCGACCATCAATTGACATTAATATGTTCTTTTACTTTCAAATACTATATTAACAGTGTATTTTTTGCAATTTATGTCAAATGTTTAAAGCCAAGATTTTAACAATAGTTGTTGGTGTAATGAAGAAGGACAGAGTTGAATATCACATTGATATACTAGAATGTTACAGTTTTGTATATCATAGACAAGAGAAAATTTGCTCCATTCATTCTTATTACCAATCGCCGAATACACCGCACTAGATGTTGCATTTTGTAATGTTACTTCATTAAGTTCACTACCCTACCGATAGATGGCACTATGTATTTGAAAGTTCATCAAAGCAGTCTATCGAAGGAGACATCATGTGGTGAAACTAATAACTAGTTAAACTCGCGATATCACTACATTTTAATAATGACAAGCCTTACTTTTTTTTTTTTTTTTTTTTTTTTTTTGCAATGTTCCGATTCAGTTCGGATGAAGTCACTGCCAGCGGGGATGGGTGACAGGAGGTCTTCTCGCTATCTATAGGAGTTTGGTAGACAAGTTTTTTTTCAAGTAGCCCCACAAGCAGTGGCGAAGGGTGATGATTTCATCAGGGTAGGCCCGTAATAATAATAATAATAATAATAATAATAATAATAATCATAATAATAATAATAATAGTAATAATAATAATAATAATAATAATAATAATAATAATAATAATAATAATAATAATAATCTTACCTGGATTATTTATATCTTCTTATAAATTAATTCCAAGCGCCTGTTTTTCTTCTCGGCAAACACGTCTATTATTTTCTCCTTAAAAGCTGGCTAATGTCCTTAACAGCTTCTTTTCTATAGCGATGGAAGCCAACCCACTAAGTCTATCGTTTTTCATTGTATTCCTCAGGAATGTTTTAATTCTCTTGAGGGCACTCATGCTTCTCTCACATGATGCTGTGGTGACTGGAATGCTCAAGCTCAAATGTAACAAACGAAGACATTCCGTATACATTTCTTGCAGGCCATTTGATATAATATACTGAAGTAGATTAAGAGGTTTGAGGTATTTATTTTCGTCGGAGTAGATGACTGTCAGCTCATTCCGCAGCTGCTCTGCGTCAAAGAAGGGATAGAGTTTAAGAAGATTATGTAGTTTCTTCCGAGGAAAATCACTTTTGTAAGCCTTAAACTGTTCACAATCAAGCAGTTCTACAAACTCTAAAGAGGACAAATCACGAAAACGCATTTCCATCTGAACCGCAAGCGGGTCACAAAATTTCATACGAGAGTACTTTTAAGGTTTGCTTTTCCTTGTCGCCGAACTGCAACGAACTGATATCTTCACTTTCCATAATGCATTAATGCACAGTCTCTTCCGAACACAGTTTTTTTTAATGCAGACAATGTTTGCATGACTTCTTTGCAGCACAGTGTGATATCGGAAGAACACCTTTTTTGCAAAATAAGAAACAGATTTTCCGTAAACACAAATATTTTGCTATACAAACACAACAAAAAGACAAGTTCACATGAATTTAAGCGTAACTGTAGACCACTGGCAGCGCTTATTGAATCCGAATCCCAATTTTCGTAATCAGATTCGCGAATGTGAGTCATGGCTCATTTTAATTCGCTGTAATGAGATTTAATTGTTTCAACTGCGCGCGAGTGATAATTCCACCGTGTGGAATTGTGGGTGGGGAAGATGGAAACCCTGTTCTCTTAATAGCTCAATTCTCTTGGTTGATCTTGAGAAAAACGAATGGAAAGCAGTCAAGTCACAAACAAACATTTTTACACGTTTTATGGTCTTTGCACCGTGTAGTAACACCAAATTCAACCTTGAGCGTAACAGTGTATAAACAATGCATACGGACATTCTTTTTTCACATAATACTGCACACCTCCTTTCGAAGAAGCCATTACAGACGCACCGTCGTACGTTTGACACACAAGTTTTTTTTTCTGCATTGAGTTCCTTCAGAACACGGAGAATGACTTCTGACATTCCTTGTGCAGTCTTATTACGTGACACATCGAAGAACCCTACAAACCTCTCTTGTATTTGATCATTCAAACAATATCGCATGATCACACTCATTTGCGCTCTACAAGAAACATCTGTTGTTTCATCTACTTGCACTGAAACAAACTCTGCGCGTAAAATTTCATCTTTAATTATATCATTCAAAACACACGACACACATTCAATCAAATCATTTTGTATATCACTTGATGTTCCTTTAAAAACAGAGTCAGACTCTAAATGCTCTCTCATAAGTTGCTCTTTTTGTGCTAAAAATTCCAACAACTCCAAATAAATCCCCTTGTTATCAGATGCAACGTTCTCAACATGACCTCTAAAAGATAATTCCTGCTTACCGAGAAAACAAGCAACTTGAATTAAACGGCCTAAAATTCTTCTATTAGTAGCGACTTTTTCATTATGTTTTAGTATCTGAAGGCGAATAGCTTCGGACACAGTACACTCAATTCTTTGCGTTCGGCCTAGTAAATAAAAGCTTTCACTGTTCTTTATGTGTTTTTCAGACCCTTGATGTTTCGTTGCTTTACGTGCGAAATTTTTCAAGGAGATAATTCCTTCTTTTGTCCATTCTGCTTCACCACCGAACATAAGACAATGAAAACAATACATTCTATTGTTGTATCCAGTCAGCCACTTATATTTTTCATACCAATGCATGCAGAATTTTCTTACCTTCTTACCGTCTGTTTGTTCTATTTTCAATATTGGCGTTGGTCTTCGTTCTTTAATAATACACTTATTTTCATAAGAACACTGAGATAGGGGATTTTTTAATAAGAAATCTATTAGATTCATATTCTCCGACCACTCAGGCATTTTTCTCGTTCACTTTTACAAATGTAATAAATAAACACAATAAAAAGCCACTGACAAAAACAAAAACACTCACACTTCCACTCAATTGTAATACACACCATGTGCTCTTGCTCTCGAATCGAAGTCGAAGACAGTCGAAAGAGCACTCTGGTGGACACATACGTAAAACGAAAGTCGACAAGTGCTGAGGCCGGTCTCCTTTGCAGGTTATCTTCTGCTTCTGCTGCGTTCGCCTCGGTTGCCACTTGCAGGTTATCAGCAGCACGTTTTCTCGCGCGTTTTCCTCAGCAGCTGAGACACTGCTTGCGGAGCCTCAAATCAGTGTTGCTAACCACGATTTCTTTATCTTACAATAAAATATTTTTCGTCAACTTATATTATCTAACATTCTGTGAAAAGAAATAAGAATAAATTATGAATTGTAATTTCTGAAAGTAAATGGGTAGGCCGGGCCTCAGGGCCTCTTACCACCCTTCGCCACTGCCCACAAGAAGAAATCAGGTCGGGTGAGGTCCGTCGAACAAGCGGACCACTCAACGGGACCTTTTGCCCGATCCGCCATTCTGGGAATATTTCATCGAGATAAGCACGAGCAATAGAAGGAAAGTGGGCTGGCGCTAAGTCATGCTGGAATAACATCTGCTGTCGGACAACAAGCGGGACAGTTTCTAATAGTTCCGGAAGCGTATGCTGCAGAAACACCACATACCTTGGTTCAGTTAAGCGTGGAGGAAAGAGATGTGGGCCTAGTAAGCAGTCACCAACGTTGTCTGCTCACATGTTCTCGGCAAATTTCTCTTCATTTCTCCGTACAATTGTTGCGTGAGTGTTTTCGGCTGCCCATGCGTGACAATTACTACTATCAAAAACACCGCCTCTGGTAAAACAGGCTTCATCAATGAAAAATACCAAGGCATGAAACTGAGGATCGGCCACACAGCGCTGCAGAAGCTTTTCACAAAATACGACACGGGAGTCGAAATCAGCTGCACACAACATTTGTACTCTCTGTAGATGGTAGGGAAGCAATTCCTATTCATGTAGTACCTTCCACACTCTACTGTGTGCTACACCCATATCATGTGTTTTGGCCCGAGTGTTTGTTGAAAATTGCTCCTCCACACGTGCAAGCAACTCTTCTTTGAAGACAGGAGACTTGGTAGTTCTGTGTCCCCCGTAGTCGTGAAATTGTGGACGCAGCTGTCCCGTTTCTCGAAAACGCTGGAAAACGCGCGAGAACATGGAACGCATGCGATGTCTCCTTTGCGGAAATCGTGTATGGTATAACCTCTGCGCTTCACGAATGTTTCCATTCTCCATTCCATACGTAAAAGTCATATCTGCGAGCTCATCATACGCGAACTTCATTGCACTGAAAAGATAATTTATACAAACTACAACCGGACGAACACGACACCAGTCTATCAACACTAACCAACTCCAAAAACGCTTTATGAACTGCATTTGACGAAGCACCTAAGAGGCAACTGACATCTGATGCGGTAGATGCGAGAATCTTTCCAACTGTAGTAGGGAGGGCGTGCTTAGGTACATTAGTGCTATTGTTGGTGTCGCCTGGCAAGCCGTCTACGGGTCTTTTACTTACTCTACCTACGTTGGTCTTGGTCTTGCCGTCTGTAACTTTTGTAATGCATGAACATAATTTCAAGTAGATCAATATGCAGCTAACCAGAATCATTTGTGTTCGTCTGCGCGGAGAGTTGGAGTAGGTCAGTGGCCTTTGGTCACGTAAGACAGTTTGAGCGTAAATCAGTGGGTTGTGAGTCATTTCGATGACCCACGAAAACTTAACTCGTTCTATGACCCACGAATAACAACAGACTAACACTAACCAAAGAAATGGCGAAACCTAAAATGACCCATGACTCACCACGACAGCGTCCCAGACGTGCAATATTAAATTCTTGGATCAGACCGGGTCAGTCTGTTTATATGGCATGGTGGATCAGAGTGGATTGTGGGTCACGGTATGTTGTGTCTTCGTGGGTCGTGGGTCACGTTTTTGCTGACCCACTTCATATCATCTATTTACTACTGTCCTTCTATGGCTTTATTTAAGATTTCTAACGTGTAATTACTGTACTGTCGCATGTGCTAGTAGTAGTTCCTCACCTCGGATTCCCTCTTTTGTGGTGGTCCTCCCTCCCTCTCCATCTTTCCCACGTGCACAGTCACCATCACGTACGCACCTCTTTCTTTCATAGCATATTGCTGTGTGCAGCTCATAATTAAGCTAGTGGCATCATGACTATCCGAAACATCTGTAATGAATACATTTGCTAATTTCTCATCGCATGTTTGTTGATGTTCGAAATATCCTATATTTCTTTGGGGGCCACTCTTGCGTTGCCCCTGCTTTCAATCCATTCCGACATTAATGAAATCTGCAGATAAAAATAATAATGCACACTGCCTTTGACTTGACTTTAAACTTACATTTCATTTTAAAGTTTATATATATATATATGTATATATTTATTCCCTTCCTCCTACCCAAGCTGCGGGGATGAATTTAGATTTACACAGCATCGGAAGTAACACTGTTCATTTCGGCGAACCCGAAAACTATAAACTCGCCACTAATATAGTTAAATTTCACTAAGTTGCATCATCAACTTAAAATAACAAGAGTCATCCCAGGCTCAAACCTCATTTATGTTGAAAATTTGATCGAGATCTTTCGGGTGCTTCAAGAGTTATTAAGTAACAAATGTACTTACTTTTATTTTTATTTATATTAATTTTTGTATACCTTCCCCTCCTCTTACTCCTCTACGGTGCTCCGTCAAAGTAAAATGATAAAGAACATCGTAGGCACAAACCTCATCTATGTGGAAAATTTGATCGAGATTAATCACTTGGTTCAAGAGTTATTTAGTTTTATTTATTTTTTATAACTCTTCTACTCCCCTGCCCCTAAATTCTAACGTGAAAGTGAAATGATAAAAACATTCCCAGGGCCGAACCTCATCAATGTTGAAAATATGATACAAGACTAGGTCACAAATATAGTCACTTTCAATTTTATAATATAGATTGTTCGATTATGTTAAATATGTCGTTTTTAAATTTTTAATTTTAGTGTCATTTGCGAAAACGTTACTTTATATTGGGATGCTGACATCTTTGGTTATTAGAGAATGTTGCAGACAATGTCCACGTTATCAGAGATTTATTTGCTCTGGCTCGTCTTCTATCTCTTTCTCTCTACTCCCTGTGGCTTAGCAACCACAAACTTCACTTACGTTCTCGAAAGAATCAACTCTGATTGATTTCTAAACTAACAGCCCCTGTTTAAATCTATCTAATCAATATTGTCATACAAGAATAGCGAAAGTATAAACTAACTATGTAAAATTCTGGCCAGAGAAGTCCAAGTAACGAAAAGGGCGATCATGTACTTGGAATGGGAGCAAACGCCAGAAACAAATTGAAATGTACAGAAGGTTTTGAGTGAAGTTGTTCAAAACGGTGGAGATTTACCCAGAAAAATTGATTTTCGTATTTCAGAGACCTTATAATGAGAAAATCATAGAGATAAAGCACCTAGCAACAGTATGGTTAAAGCCGTAGTTCATATATAGAAGAAAAAAACTCATGGGAAAAGCTTACCGAGAACTGTGATTAAAGGATGAGGGAATATCGGAGTTGTACGAAATTGTGACTGAGATGGAGACTATGATAGTAAACGAAGCGACGAAAAACTTACTTTCGGGGAACCGCGACTGAAGGGAGGACTTTATGATGGGATAGCCTATAAAAACTTAAGAGGTAAGCTCAGTTTCGGAAAATTCTGAGTGAAGTACAGACTTTACGACAGGAAAAATCTAAAAGCTTACTTACAAAGAACCATAGTTAAAGTAGAAACTTTACGATAGATAAAGCTTAGGAAAAAGTTTCCTGTCAGGGGAACAAACCGGAAATCTTGACTACATAAGGTTTGTGTATTTAGGCAAATTATAGGATTCATTTATTTAGGATTCACCTTTAAAATAAAAGTAATATGGTAATTAAAATACTTATACTGAATTATTTATGCTACCCAAAATTTGTAATAGGTAATTTCAAAAATTAGATTAAAATTTAATGCAGGAGACAAATTAGTTTATTTTAATGTTTCTTTCATGTTGGGTATAGTTCGTAAAAAGAGAAAATGAGCTTTTATTTAATTTGCATCGATATGAGTGATGGAACATGAGAGGGAATTTTAGATTGAAACATACAACTTTACAAGAGGTGAATATATTACATTTTAGGAGAGACGGGCCTTCGCGTTTGGATTTCAAACACATGAACACATGAACGAAAACGAGAACTGAACTCGTATCTCGCGTTAAGAACTCACGTCAAGTGCAACTTAAAACTTTAGAAGAAAAGGGATAATCCGAGAAAACTGAGGCAAGCAATGATGCTTAATCATTTAATGAAACTTCCAGTGAACCCTTAATAAAATAAAAATCTGTTCAAATAAAGGTTAGGAATTTTATATGATGCATAACACATATGGATATTTGCTAGTTTTAATTTATGGTACTGGTCATAATTTCTTGTATGAAGATTTTGATCATAAACGGGAGGGAGAAACTTAATTTCAGACTTGTATACTAGCTATTATTTTTCTTACTGTGGACACATGAAAAATGAATTTGTGAAAGGTACTACCATGAGCAAAATAAATGACGCGTCTCTTTATTTTGAAGTTTTTTGAAAATATCTCCGTTTTCTTTATATGTTCGAAATCTCGGAAGGTTTCCCCAGCAGGACAGGTTAATAACAAACTCGTTTTTAATATTTGTGTTAGATATTAGCTTAAAATAAAGAAATTAGAAGCAAAAAACATTAAATCGACAGAAATCTCGAGAATTACCAACTCTGCTAAAGTGGGAAATTTTCAAGAACGCGAGGGAATTCTGCAGTTCAACACGAAGCAGCGACATCTATGTCAGTGAGAGAAGCGTGGATTAGATCTACAAACGAAAATTTTAACGAAATATTTCTAGTATGTCTTATTATATGCATTATCAGCGAACTCCAAATATATGAATCTATGCTAAGTATTAACGTATAGATAGAGCAAATAGTGGAAATTACCTATGGAAAAAGACGAATTGTTAGCCCAATCGTAATTAAAAATCGTCTTTACTGTAGAACAGGTTCAGCTTACGTAAGAAAGCAAATAGCTCAGTTAGATAAAGCAAAGAGTTTGTATACCGAAGGTAGACAGTTCGAATCCCGTGAAGGACTGTTGTCATTTTTATCACTAAGGTTATTTTACTTATTTTTTATTTGGGAAAGAATCAAATTGTAACATATGTGTAAAACTCATGACGATACCAAAAAAAAAAGAGAGAGAGAAAATATCGTCGCATTTGCATTAGTGTCTCAAATTTTTGTTTGCAAACAGATTCGTAATTATTTCCCCTGTGCTCACTGATGCATAACGAATGTTTTCCAGTAAATGTTAATTCTAATTTGGAGAATTTTATAGTTTCACAATTTCTCACTACATAGTCTTCTATCTACGTGTTTGGATATTTTGATAACAGATTTCCCTATTAAATGTTTAATTTTCTCTATAAATATTTGCCTTAAATTGAAATTGTTTTGAATTTACTACATAAGCAAAGTTGCCCGAAGGAGGAGAGCTCAAGTAATAGATATTCTACCTAAAAGCAACCTATTGTAGAATGATGATGCTTCTTACCTTCAGCACATAATCTTAACGTTAGAGAGTCAGAGAGAGAAAAATCCTGTTTTTCCTCCCCTATGACCACTCATCTTAAAGCTCTACCTATAATGATTCGTGTCACATAATTTCGGCTCTCCAAAGACATTCATATTTATTATTATTATTATTATTATTATTATTATTATTATTATTATTATTATTATTATTATTATTATTATTATTATTATTATTCCTGAATATGCCACCATTACATAATGTTGTAACTTTAGACATCTTAGTTTATAGTGATTTCTTTAGTAATAATTTGAGCAACCACGTCACAAAATTTAAAATGTATGAGAGGGCCCGACGTTTTATTTCCCCTCCTCTCTTTTCAGCACCCTCCAACACAAGGTATATAATTTCTGAGAAGCAGGGCAGACAAAATGAATAAGAAATATATTTAGAGCATCCTTTCCTCCTTCGTGAATGTAATATCACGTAGCATTTTTTATTCTACTGAAGACGACCCTAGGCCGTTATGGTTAGGTAACAAAAGAAATACCTAATATATTTATAGCGCCCCTTAACTGTAATATTACCTCTTCTTTATTTGTTCGAGGCTTCCCTACACAACCAAGGGTGACAAAAAGAATAGGAAAAGTGTCTAAAGATTACAAAAGACTTTATAGTTTGTCAGAAACAAGGCAGTATATACACAACATTGCTTTCGTTAACAAGTGTTTCACCCTTGAGTCGCTTATTAGGCAGAAAATTAGGCAGAATAACTTTTGCCGATCATTGTTCTAGAGGGATTTGTCCAGGATGGTTTGGTGTCGAGCTAATAACGATGAGTATGTTTATTTACATCACTGTTAAAGAAATAGCAAACTTTCTTAAAGGAACTTACTTAGGAAACAGATCTTCCTTCTACTTAGCCAGAGCCCACTCTGAAAAATTGCAACTGGCGTTCTGAGTGAAAGTTCTATGGGACTATTAGAAAAATATATTCCCGTTTCCACGCTGATGGTAGAATTTCTTAAACCGTTATTGAATTACGTTCGAAGGGTAGGCGTAAATAGCGCCCCCGCAACAATGTGGCGTGGGGACCGCACAAGCTGCAAGGCCAAAAAGTATACAGAAAGTACGCAGGGGCGGAGCAGGCCAAATTTTCACACGGGCAAAGTGACTTTTTGGCGCCCTTCCCCTAGTAGTAGCCTATATTTTACATTTTATCATAGTGTTTTTAATAGTTTAAACCAGGAGCGTCATTTCAGATTTTGCTTTGGGGGGGGGCAAGACCTCTTGATATAAGTAAAATTTCGCGTTTTACTACTATTCTAATGATAAAATCTATATACATCTCAAACTCCCTCCTGCCCTCCCTAAATGACGCCCCTGTTTTAAACCCATTTTCAAAAAGAAATCCTTACCTAGGAAAACTTCACAAAGAATATGGCCCGCTATAAACAATACCAACTCCACCCCCCCTGGTCTAGTGGCTAGCACGCCTGCCTTCTGTGGTACCGGGTCCAATTCCCGGTGGATTACTGTTGAACGATAAAAGTGGTTCGGATTCCACTATAATTAGTATCCACATCTTCCTTGCCCATTAAGGCATAACCGTGGAACGCTAAACTCAAGCAAACAAACAAACAATACTTAATTCCCGGCACTCTTTATTCTACATGCCATCTCTCAATTTTTCGATACAGCCCCCTTAGTACTATGAAACTCTCTTCTTCCATAGTGAAATGGAAAAAGATAATATAATTGCCACTACTTTACAAGAATATAAACCAAAAACGTGAGTAGAAAGCACATTATAAAATTTACTTTTTGAGGCTCGTTTTGGTGCCCCTCTTTCTCTGGCGCCCCGGGCAGTCGCCCGGCCCTTAGTCCGCCCTTGAAAGTACGGACGCATAACTAAGGACTGCGGAGGAGAGGTTAACCTTCATTTTATGCCACTGGTTTGACGTGTTTGAAATGTTCAGTAAGTGATCGGTTAGTGAAATAATTTCGACAGTTACTGATGTTTAAAGTTTAGCTAAGACAAAGCTACCTAATCAAATACATTTGATATCGGGATGTCACAATTTGATTTTTCCTCACACAAAAAAGATAAAAACAATAGTAATAAAAACCCTTACTCGTAGTGGGCTCCTAACTAACTAACAACCTAATTCTAACAGACTAGTTGCTCTGACCAACTGAGTTTCGATTTCTTACGCGAAAGAAGTCTGTTATATTAAGAGGCATGCTTTTCATTATCAAAACTGTTCGAAGTAATACGAACATGGCTTAAGAACAGAGACGGAACTGAATTACCACTCGATTGACCTTGAGGGCAAATCACCAAAGCGTAGCTATAAACGTAAGTTTAGCATGCATTTCTCTGGAGTTGTGTTCAGTATTCCTATCTGCCAGTCATGCTTGTTCGTAGGAGTAATATGTTACAAACCTGACCTTTCGATACAGCACAATAGCAAAAGAATAAAAGGGAAGGAATTCTTGCCCTTGTGAACGTTGGATACCACCATGTGCAATAAAACTGTCGCGTCTCCTTGAAGTGATATTTTATCGAAAATAATTCGTTTTCCTTTATATAGTCTATCCGAAGTTTTTGAGGGTTTCAAAATGAGGAAATTTTACTGACAAACAAGGACGCATTTAGGGGTGGGTCCAGGGGGTCCGTACCCCCTCTGAAACCCCAACTTTTCTGTAAATTTAGCCTAATTTTGGGGATTATCTTTTAAAATTTTATTATAATTTATCCTAATATTGAAGTCGGACCCCTCCCGAAATAAATTACTGCATACGTGTCTCTGACAATTTTCAATATATTCGTTAAATAATAAAGTAAAATAATTAAATTAGGAGCAAAAAGCTTTAATAATAATAATAATAATAATAATAATAATAATAATAATAATAATAATTAAAGCGAGCTTAACGAGTTTCAACCGTACGACTCAACCAACGTTTGGGTGCCTGTTCGTTCCTCTCATAAAAGACATTTCATTTTAATGAAACTAGTAAGTGCCTTTTTTAGCTCTGCGGAGTAACTATTGCTTGGAATATGAATCTGCAAAACATAAGAGGTAAAATTAACCAAATGGTGCAAGTTTCCACTTATATATATAAAACAATTTTGCAATATCAACTACGTGAATCTTGTCCCATAAAAAAGCCGAAACCCCTACACCGAAGAGCCCTCCGAGATTTGATCATTGCCCACACGGACTGAAATTGTCATTTGAAGCCAAGACTTTAATATGAAGCCAATAATTTCTTTAACATAGACGGAAAATTCGGAAGTTATAAGCATTTTCATATTTTTGCCTTTTCCCATAAGGGAGCCGTAGCCCCCTATACTGAAGAGCCCCCCCCGCGGAGATTTGATCATTGTCCACTCGGACTGAATTTGTCATTTGGAACCAACACTTTAATACGAAGCAAAATATTTCTTTAAAATAGACGAAAAATTCGAAAGTTATAAACATGTTAATAATTTTGCCTTTTCTCATAAAGGGGCCGTATTAGCCTACACTGAAGAGCCCCACGAGATTTGATCATTGACCACTTGGACTGAAATTCTCATTTGAAACCAAAACTTTAATATGAAGCCAAAAATTAAACTTTTACATCAATTTAAACTGACTGGGTTCCGGTTCCCCCCACTATTGTTTAGTTTAGTTAAGTGGTAATTTGTGACAGCTTCACATCATCAAAAGAATGTTTCACTTCCCCTCCCCTCCCCCAGGAGTTCGTGCTGGATCCACCACTGGAATCAATAGACACTCTTCCTATTCTTTTTGTCACCCTTGATTGTGTAGGGGCTCCCTCGTACAAATAAAGAAGCGGTAATATTACAATCAAGGGGCGCTATATATTAGGTATTTTTTTAGTTACCTACCCCTAACCGCAAAGGGCCATCTTTCGTAGAATAAAAAATATTACGTGATATTCCAATCATGAAAGGGGAGAGGATGCTGTAAATATATTTCTTATTCATTTTGTCTGTCCTGCTTATCAAAAATTACTTTCTGTTGGAAGGGTACTGAAATGAGAGGGGCAAAATAAAAAGTCGTACCCTCTCCTACATGGTTGCTCAAATAAGTACTAAAGAAAGCATTTTAAACTAAGGAAACTAAGATATCCTTACATTATGTAAGGATGGCATATTCAGGATTATTATTATTATTATTATTATTATTATTATTATTATTATTATTATTATTATTATTATTATTTGAATGTTTTTGGAGCACCGAAATTTTGTGAGACGAACAATGATATGTAGAGGTTTAAGATGGGTGGTCATAGAGGAGGAAAAACAGGATTTTTCTCTCTCTGACTCTCTAACGTAAAGATTATGTGCTGAAGGTAAGAAGCATCATCATTCTACAATAGGTTGCTTTTACGTAGAATATCAATTACTTGAGTTCTCCTCCTTGGGTCTACTTACCTTATGTAGTAAATTCAAAACAATTTCAATTCAATACAAATACATTGTAAAACTTTTCCGTAATTAAACATCTAGGGCAGTGGTGTCCAATTATAATAAGCCTGAGGGCCATAACTGTCTTTACTAGTAAGGCGGAGGGCCGCAGCTAATAATAATAATAATAATAATAATAATTATTATTATTATTATTATTATTATTATTATTATTATTACACTACAAAAAAATATAAAAAATATATTTGAAATTTAACATTCCTATTCAATGTGACTAATGAGGGTGACTAGCAGCGTTTAGAAGGGCTGGGGTATCTACATCCATTCCTCTTGTAAAAGATGTAACCCGCAGATGTAAGAGAGAAGAATCTCCAAGGCAGCTTCTGGAGCGATTCTTTGCAATTTTCATGGTGGAAAATGCACTTTCGCACAGATAAGTACTACCAAACAGTGACACTATTTTCCAACACAACACACAAAAGCTAGGGAAACGTTTGTTAGAAAGTAGTCTGAAAAATCTACTCCTTTCTTTGTTCTTGTCTGAAACAATGGGTCACACTGAAAGTCACAAAGTTCGAGCTGTAAGTTTGGAGCTTGTTCTTCGATGTTTATTGTCAATGCATTAGTAAATAATGCTATGCCGTTTTTTTAATTTGTCAAAATCTGAGAATCTCGCATTAAATCCATTCATGATACTCTCGATGTTTCTACACAACTCAGAAAAATTAAACGCTTCCTTTTCAAAATCTAATGTCAGACGATTGCAGCTTGGATAGTATGCTAAATTGTGTTTATCACAAGAAGTGGTGTATTTCTTGCGCGCTATGGCTTCTAGGCAAAGTTCGAGGAAGAAAGGGTCTGATTTAAAAAGCTAGATTAAATATAAATTCGTTCATTGAAGTAATCGTCCCTTTCAGCAACGGTTACATTACTGACTCCAGTGTTGTCTTGGATGCCTGCTCCTTTTTGTTGTATAGAAGCGCTAAATGGATGCCTTATTCCGAAAGAAGAGTGGAAACATTAAATGAATGAATGAATATAAATTAAAATATTTCAGTTATAACAATCGTAAATCATGAAAGCTTTGTGGGCCGCAGGAAATGGTTTGGCGGGCCGCCATTTGGCAGCCCTGATCTAGGGAAAATTAAACATTTAATAGGGACATCTGTTATCAAAATATCCAAACACGTAGATAGAAGACTATCTAGTGAGAAATATTGTGAAACTTTATAAAATTCTCCAAATTAGAATTAACATTTACTGGGAAACATTCGTTATGCGCCAGCGAGCATATGGTGAGCAGTGAGCACAGGGGAAATAATTACGAAACTGTTTGTAAACAAAATTAGGGACGCTAATGCAAGTGCGACAACGGCATTTTTTCTTTTTTTGGTATCGTCATGAGTTTTACACATACGTTACAATTTGATTCTTTCCCACATAAAAAAATAAATAAAATAACCGTAGTGTAGTGATAAAAATGCCAACGACATTTCCATGGGATCGAACCCGCTACCTTCAGCATACAGACTCGTTGCTTTAACTCACTGAGCTATTTGCTTTTTACGTGAAGTGGGCCTGTTCCGGTAAAGACGATATTTCATTACGATCGTCCTACCAATTCGTCCTTTTCCATAGATAATTTCCACTATTTGCTCTATCTATACGTTAATACTTAGCATAGATTCATATATTTGGAGTTTGCAGATAATGCATATAATAAGACATACTAGAAATATTCGTTAAAAGTTTAGTTTGTAGATTTAATCCACATTTCTCTCAATGACATAGATGTCGCTGCTTCGTGTTGAAATGCAGAATTCCCTCGTGTTCTTGAAAATTTCCCACTTTAGCAGAGTTGGTAATTCTCGAGATTTCTGTCGATTTAATGTTTTTTGCTTCTAATTTCTTTATTTTAAGCTAATATCTAACACAAATATTAAAAACGGGTTTTTTATTAACCTGTCCTGCTGGGGAAACCTTCCGAAATTTCGAACATGTAAAGAAAACGGAGATATTTTCAAAAAAATTTCAAAATAAAGAGACGCGTCATTTATTTTGCTCATGGTAGTACCTTTAAAAAATACTGCTCTTGAAACAAGGTTTGAATTTTGTTTTAAACGTTTATCCTAATAATGTGGAAATTTTCGAAAATTACGATTAGGATACTAGTAAAGGTAGAAGTTGCTTTTTCACTTGTATGTTATCAGATTATTTTGAATAGTTAGGAAAATTAGGGTTAGGATAGATATCGTTAAAATAGTAATAATGAGGCAAAGTAAGGTTGGGACTTGGATATTACATAGGGTAGGAATTCAGGAGAGTTTGGTAATATGCTTAATTTAAAAGAATGATATCTTAGATAGTATGTCTTTACTGTAGAAATTTACTCTAGAATATCTTAGTTAAAAAAAAAAAATATGGAAGGAAAGACATGAGTTGAACATGTTTCAGAGTACTGGTTCTACATGAGACGTGAAATCAGAACCACTGTAATGAGTGTTTGTTTTAAGCCTGTTTTAATGAAAATCGAAACCTAGACTGCCGAATAACAGGTGCATTTGCTAGCCATATACTCATGAAGAAGATAAGGGAAAAAGGAGACTCTGATTGTATATTAGGTAGTATATGGATATTTTATTTTTTTTTTTATTTCGACAATGGTGCAAGTTTAAGAGTAGAAACCACCCTTTGCACGTTAGGGGTAGTCTCCAAGCATAGACAGAAAACAATTATTTAATATAGAAGAAAACATACTACCAGGGTGGTTTTAGGATAGTTGATTCAAAATCTGACGACAAAATTACAAAATTCAAAATGGTCGATCAAATATACTGATGACAATTACAAATTGTCTTCTGGTTTGAAATTCTCTGCACTTAGCTAAGAATAATTATAGTTGGCAGCTGTTACTACGAGAAGGTAGCAGACCGATTTGAAATCCCTTTCTATTGATTTGAAACACCTTTATTTTAACGGAATGCTTGATTAAAGTGAATGTCTGCACCTCTCCATATTGGGGTGCTTATGTTTAGTGAGTCCCCTCGCCTCTCAACGATGTCCGAACTTCACATATTCTCAATTGTTATAATTATTAATTTATATAGGAAACGCTTCACAGTAATGATATTTCGTAAGAAAAAAAACATTGATGTATGATGCATAAACATTGTTTACGCTAAGCTTACCTTATTACAGAAATAACTGAGACAAATCGCAAAATGCAGCACAATCTTCTTCCAAATAACTGTTTCTGTGTCACGCATATCTAATAAGATTTGCAAATCTGGGAGAATAAAACTGATTATGAATCAGCGATTTGGATTTAAATTGTATTATTACGGGGAGTAAATTTATGTCATAGTTGTAGAGGGCAATATCAGTAAAAGGTCTCAAGAAGTTTTTCCACGGCCTAAAGACGAACACACCAAAAGGCTGAATCCTACCAGTTGTTAGTGCATAAAGGTTTCTATTTTGAGATACTCTTTTGTTCGTAAAATAGGTTGAAAAGTTGATTAATTGTGACCACTCTACGAATCCAATAACAAAATAGATTTTGCATTAGACGTTGAGAGAAAAACTTTTGTAACCATGATCTCATAAGACCTGATGTTCATTTTCCCGAATTTGGTGGTTTCACAATAATATTTTCAGATTAAAAGAGGTTTGTTTTGAACTATAGAGGCAAATGTTCCATTCTTCTCCTGCAAAATAATTAACAATGATGATAACGGAACACCATTTACAGAAATTAAAGGCTGTATTATGTAGCTGTGAGTCATAGATTTATTGACTGTGCCACACTTTCTACTGCTTGTATGTCTGTAAACGCTACAGTGAGAGGTTCAGAAATCCACTTTAATCAAGTATACCATTAAAATGACTACAGAAAAGGGTTTCAAATTGGTCTGAAACCTCCTCGCAGTAATCTCTGCCAACTATAATTCTTGGCTAACTGCAGAGAATTTCAAACCCGATGATATTTTGTATTTGTAATAACTATATTAGATCCACCATTTTGAATTTGATAATTTTGTCGTCAGATTCAGAATTAGCTGTACTAAACCCACCCTAGCAGTAAGTTTCCTTCTAAATTAAATGGTTGTTTTCAGTCTATGCTTAGATACCACCCCTAATGTCCAAAGAGTGATTTCCACCTTTAAATCTTCACCACTGCCGAAACAGAAAAGTAAGTGTCGATTATTTTTCGATGTTCTTCAAGTATGCAAAGTTTCAGTGAAATCGATGAGTGATACTTGCGTAGGTCTCCTTGTTAGAATACTTACCATTAAAGATGCATAATACTAAGGGGAGGGAAAGGTTTTGATTTATGTGATTATTGTAGAAAATTTAGGATAAATTAAACGTTTAAAACCTTATTTTAAAATCCTTTATTATCTTTCGTACTATTTGGCAGTTGTATTGAGCTTGAGATTGCCTGCACTAAGAGGAAAGTCGTAAATGACTCGCTTACTTCAAAACGAATATATGAATGAAAGGTCACATACTTTATCTGTTAAAACATGATTTCATTTGTTACACGGTGCACACTGAAAAATGAAACCCCTTATTTGAGTTATGCAACTTTAAATAAAATATAACGCTAACAGAAAAAGTATATATATATATATATATATATATATACATATATATATATATATATATATATATATATATATATATATATATAATTAGGTGTTTTTGTATAAATGCAAAGAGAAAGTTCTTTCGCTTTTTCATAAACCACTTTCGAACACCGATATGTCACGTAAGACGTACCTGCAAGATCAAAAATAGTCCAAATCAGCATCCACGGTTTTCTGCGTACGTTCAGGAAGAGCATATATTCCATCACGATAGATCTGGGTGGACCGTGAAGCAAAGAAGGTATAAAGTATATTTTGTTACCTTTATTAGGGATTTGAACTGGTGTCCTCTAAGGTGATACTCCAAGGAAAGGAACAGGTGATAATCGGACGGTGCAATGTCCGGGTAGTATGGCGGATGTAATAAAGTTTACCATCCAAGGCGTAGAATGGTGTCCCGGATCATCCTAGTCACGTGAGGTTTAGCACTGTCCTGTAACAGGAGGACCCCTTTGTGATTCAGAAGTGTTTTTGCATTTTTTTTAACACGGTTCAACTGCTGACAGTATACAGTTGCAATAATGTTTTGACTAGCTGGTAGTAGTTTCTGATGCACGATACCGCTAGCAGTCCAACAAATACACAGGAAAACCTCCTTCTGATGCAGTGCTGGTTTCGGCTGTTTAGGAACCATGCTAACCATTGGTGGCTGAGCTGTGAACCTTTGTACAGGACCCACTTCTCATCACATGTCAACACCCTGTCCAGAAATTGTCCCTTCCTCGACGAGAAGGCAAAGAAACACAAGTGTCTGATCGCGTTGCTTTCTGAAGCTGATCAAATCGTGTGAAATCCATCGACCCAACTTGTAGTTCCCAAGTTGATGGACGTGCTGCCGAATGGTTTATTAACTCACACTGAATTGTAGTCGCAGTTTCTCACATGTCTGGCCACTGTTAGCCTCAATTGCTATCTGAAGATCTTCGTTTTGTACATGTGTCGGTCTTCCGGCACGTGTTGCGCCTTCGAGTGTTTCGTCTCCGTCGAACCACCGCTGCACTGTCCGCGTAGTCATGACACCCTCACCAAAGGCCTGGCATATCTTCCGTCCCGCTGCTGTGCCGTTTGACTCCAGTTAGAACTGTACAGCATACATGCCCGTATGACGCACTGTGGAAGTCCCTTGTTCGCTCTGTCCTTTACGCAAGTTCCCGCTGTAACATACCAGGTAGTATGATTGATATACCCACATCAATAACTGATCTCTGCCTTATCTCAATTCGCATTCAACTCATAGGTTTGGTAGTTCCAATTCAACACAAACCTCCACTAAAAGCGACAGAACTTTCTTGTTTACTTTTATATTAAGTGTTTATTTCTAAAAGTCATGATAAAATATTTTTATTATTTGTTTACTAAGTTTAAAACTTATTTACTTCTCGATCTTTTTCAGAGCAAAGGAAGCACATAAAGATACAAACGAAAAGTGGTAAAACATTGTTTATTCTATACATATGGTTTTGTAAAAATAAGAAAAATCAGAAAAAATGGCATAAGCCACGAACAGCATTCTGGATGGAATTTCAAAATAATAAAGAAGGACAATGCCGTTGGTGTTATTGATACTAAAATACAGAGTTGTTAAAATGATGAACGGTGGTTTATAAATGAAAGCAAAAGACAAATTTAAAGGAAAAGAAGGGACAGTTATAAGAGTATAAAACGTAAACTGAACATTAAAAAGTGAAACAAAAGACTACAGACTTGGAAGGGGGAATCGATGAGGGTTATTATTATGTCGGGATTGTTGCTAAACCTAAAGCAACATACGTATAATATAAAACACGTTAATGTAATAGGTCAAACAAAAAAAAAAAAAAAAAAGCAACAACGAGAGATTAAATAGCCATTCTTTATTCATAAATATAAACCAGCTTTAAATCTAGATTCTGGCAACAGTGAAAGCAATTGGCTACGTATCTTTGATGTGTATTTTAGTTCTGGGAACAGTGACGTAGCATAGACACAGCACTTCTTTCAAACTCAACTCTTTCTTTCTAGCATTGTACTCTGCTCGATCTTTTTAGTTCCCATTTATTACGTTACGTTTATTTGGTGGTATGTATTCTTATTATAATACCACATTTCTCTTGTCCGTTTTTATCCTTGTTATTTTACCACTGAAATCGGAGCTAGCTTGTTTCTATACGCCTGAAAAATATTTAGTTTTCCCAGTACAAGAAATATTGTTAAAAACCATTTTTGTTAATTTGAAACATCCTCTCATGCGCCTTCATAATTTTAATTGAATATTAATTTACTTTATATAGAATGGATATATATCTTTATGCAAATATTGTAAATAAATATTTGCTAAATGTAATGTGTCATGTTTTATTTAAAAGTAAACACTAATAAAAATATATGTTTGTGAAAGTGTCATATTTATTGAATCAGGAAAACATAATGAATATTCACGTATATGATATTTGCCTATTAAAATATACACTTGACAAGATTTAGATTAAATTAATGACTTCACACAGTAGAAGTGAACACTTTTTTACATTGAAATGACAGGTAAGGTAGACAAACTTGTTATATAAAAAAGCTACTTTTGTAAAGGAAACCGAGAACACACATAGAGAGAAATTGGCATAAAATTAGTGACCGTTGAAAGCACAGACAAACGTAGTATTTTTAAGTTATCCGTAAGTTTTACTTGTAGTAAGTTATGAGTACGTGAATGACTTTACAAAGCATATGTGAACAGTGTAGCATTAAAATAAAATCTTTCTGTTTTTACAGTTGAAGGTTGAGCCTTCTTATCCAATATTTAAAAATGGAAAATACAAAATGAACTCGTGAGTGAAGAGTGTTGCTCGAACAGTCAAAAGAAAAACGCAGTCACACATCACGTGTGAAGTACAAAACAAATTGTCGTGAGCTGGAATTTAATCATTGACCCCAAAGAGCGGAATGATGTATCATTGAATTAACTGGTGAATTTCAGAATTTTGTATTTATTTATTTTTAGTTTTAAAAGATAAAGACTCTTTTAAGAGGAGTTTCCATTACACTAACTACTGAATGTTTATTCTCTCTATGTGAAAAAAAACTAGTTGAGATTTAAATAAGAGGAATTCTTGCTTGAAATTGAACTTGGTTCTTTGAGAAAAAGGCACACTACTTAGTAGATTCGTAGAAACCTTTTTCTTTCATATTGAATTCAATTATAAACACAATAAATCTTCAGTGTTAGAGGAAATAAAATAAATAATACAGTTCAAAAAGTTCAGGAGTACCTTATCATTTATTATAAAATAAATTGCATGCAATAGATTAAATATTCAAGTTGAGAAGGAATTAAGTACAAAATGACATCAACATTAAATAAATAAAAACGAACCGAGCTAAGCGTAAGAAACTCCTGCCGTGTAAGTTATGGAATAGAGCCTATGTTTTGTACTGAAACGTATTTATGCTGAAGTCACAGTATAAAATATAACGATGTTTATTCTTAGACGATAAGGTACTTGAGCAGCGAATGTCACTTACTTCTTAGAAGTAACTTTTTGAAAAATGAAGTAAGAAAACGACGAAGAATTTAGACATGAGCAAAGATTAGGTGAGCACCAGATTCTTAAAGTATGAACATATATCTTTTGACAGCGATTTTAAAGAAGATAAATGCAATGTTCACACTTTGAAAATAGAAGAAAAACAAACAAAGAAAGTAAATATCTTAATGTTGTAGAAGATGCTCAAAATGAAAGAAGGACAATGTTAAGGAACCACAAGAAGAACATGTTACCTCATCGTTGTATGATGTATGTGAATGTAACTAATTTTTTAGGAAAAATAACTTAGTATTCTCTGTACTTACAGTATTTATGTTTTTTTATTTGAAACTCTAAGAAGACACTTGTTTGTCAAGGGTGTAATAAATATTTTCAATAAAAAATAAATCATGATAATTAAAGATATTAAAGACATATAAGTTATTAGAATTATAACTGATAAGGATATAAAACATGAAACTCCAGGAATATTTAAAGTAACTAACGGGAACTCAACTATAAAAATAAAGAATTTCTTTGAAAAATATTACTACTTAATGTATAAAGAATTTCTATTAGAGTTATTATATTTGTTTATAAATAGAGATGAAGGTAGGAAGTAAGAGTATGCGGTTAATTTTCTTATTATAAGTTATAAATAAGTAGGAAAATGTACTATAACCTTCTTTTCGTAATCCACGAATTAATACTTTAGTGCAAGGTGGTTTTGAATGTTTTATTCACGTCTTTGAAATTGTATCCATTATTTTATTTAATATGAAACCTCAATTCATTACTCATTTTTATTTCTTTCTTTAGCAAGCGTTTGGGATCCTCTATTATTTTTTTTATTTCTGTTCTCTTTGTTTATCGGTCCGTGTCCTCCTTAGAAACACACTCTTTGGAACCCAGTAAACATCTCTTTTTTATATAAGTTACGTTTCTAAAATGCTTCGTTAACAAAAATACCGTACTCTTCAATATTTAAAGCTCGACTCTTTCCTTTTCCTTTTCGAAGGTCAACGTATTGTACGTTAAAAATTATGATACTATCGTAAATTATGGTCTTCATTATTATTAAGTGTGTATTCAACTATTGAAAGAGAGGTTCCTTGTTGAAATTCGATTGCCGTCTACATGAGGGTTTTACGTCTTAGGAAGCTCAGTGAAAGAAGCGACATTTAAAAATTAAATATGTAGATTAGAGAAAACTTCGTTTTTTTAAGTTTTATTGCGTTGTAACTTCTACCCTAAGGAATATACTGTAATTCTAAACTCAACACAATGGACTTCCTATCTTCAGAAATATTCTCACTTATATCTTAATTAGTCTACTAGGAATGAAGGCGGCACTACAAATTTTAAGAGAGTAATTATAGAGAAGTTCAATTTTCCTCATAAACGTTGCATTATACTTTCACCCTATTGGCATATGATAGCATATGATAAGAAGAAAAAATTGAAAAGAAGTTCTATTGCAAGATGATAATTAGCGTCAAGGTGATAGTGTCAGAAATTTTCAAAGATAATAACTACATAAAACTTCTAGTTAGATTGATAGTTTCGTCGTAACTACAGATTCTGTTCTATTATATCTTGTATGTCTAAGACCTTTCTATAATTCCAATAGAAGTAGTTTTTATTTTCCTTAATTATCTTTGCTTATGATAGTTTTTTATACCAGCTACTTCATCTTCTATTATACTTCAGGTGATGAAGAAGTTACAAATGGCCAAGGTGTGGACTTCATGAAGAGAATATTGTTACTGACGAAGAAGCAGCAGAAGTAATTGGTACATTTGAAACACCAAGTAACAAACTGGTTGAATTAAGCTTTTTTTGAAGAAAATTATCGTGTGATTGAGAAAAAAGTCATTCGTTCCTGTAGATTTAATTATTCCATCAGATGAAAGATTAAGTTCAGTTATTAGTAAGTGAGATTTATCCAATTGATTGTATTCCATTATACATATAGAAAAGAAGGTAAATATGAAATAGAGCAAGGTTTCTCAACCTGGGGTCGCGAAGGGGAGATTACTTTCCGTGAGATTCTGGTCGCGCAGGATTCTGTCCCACAGGATTTCGTTCAGACGATATTTTGGGAAGCGAGATTTTATCGCACCAGGTTTCGGGAAGTGAATTATTAGATACGCGAACTTTTAGCCGGGCGAAAATTTTGGGCCTTGACATTGTGGCAGCGAGATTTTGAACTCAAACTTTCCTAGGTGTAGAAGAGCAGAAAATGGACCACTTAATTTACAGGGATATCTCTTATTCTAAGAGAACAATTGCCGATGTTTTATTTTTTTTTATAATTTCCAAATCTAAGGGTGTGATAAACTTTTCCCTTAACTACTCAAATTTTAGGAGGTAGACAAAGATACAAATGCGATATGAAAATATATAAGCCCCTGCATCCTTCAATGTGGCCGTATGTTTCTACAAAGCCATATCTTAGAGAATAAATTAGGACATATAAAAATCACACAGTGAAACGTATAGTTCATATGTAATTTTTGACTGTTTTCTCCATGGAACGGGGCATATGAATCACTCGAATTTGGAGAGGTATGCACTCGAATCATTAATGAATATTGACAGATTTTAATTTTAACAATTTTCAAATTTGAAAGGTGTCTCGAAATTCGAGAATAGGTCACCGTGATATCTATGAATGATAATATATATGTAGTTTTATTAGCAATCTTTTTTACTTATTTTGTCCTCCTTGAGGCTTTACTACATTCTATAGTAAAATGTATGTAAGGGTCCCATTATCATTCATAGATATCACGGTTACCTATTCTCGAATTTCGAGACACCTTTCAAATTTGAAAATCTTTTTTATGAGAAAATAGTTATTCAAGAATTTTAAACGTATTTATTAATTCTGCACTCAGTATAGACTATATATATATATAGTCTATACTTAGTGCAGAATTAATAAATACGTTTAAAATTCTTGAATAACTATTTTCTCATAAAAAAGATTTTTATTATATTATATCACATAAACTTGTCTGTTTATGTTTGTTGCATAAGCACGTAATTGTCGAATTTTGATGTGAGGAATCACCTCTTAAAGTTTTGTCGGTATAGTTCATTATTACCCTGTATATATATATATATATATATATATATATATATATATATATATATATATATATATATATATATATATATATATATATATATATATATCCTTCGATAGAAAGTTGTTTTCTAGTTATCCATTGAATTACATTCTTTCAATGAAGATTACTATTCAGTGTAAATTCTATTTTACACTTTGAAACAAGGCAAATTATCGCGAACTGTTGCAATAATCTACAAATGTAATAATTCCACAATCTTCTTGTTTCTTCGCAGATAATTTCATTAATAGGAACCCGAGCCATATTACACAATGGAAAAGCTGTTGTAAAAAACTGAAGAAATAATACACCACTGCTTAGCAACAGGGACGTACACAGAAATTTAGTTCGGGGACGGGGTCCAAAGATTTTGGGGAATCCAAAAGAATGAATTATATTAAAATTTGTAAAATGGTTGTAAACCTAGACTACAGAAAAGTTGTAAATTTGGTCTTAGGGTACGAGCCCCAGGACCACTCCTTTCGTACGATCCTGTTTAGCAGTACAGCGGGTTTTGAAATAGTTAATTTGATCGTCGACACCGAATTTTGAATCGTTTCCTCAATTTCACATGCGAGGCTGAACACAAGAATTGGGCTGAAATATTGAAACAAGTTCAACATTTACTAGATAACTCTTATTGTCAACCAATATAAAGAACTCCTGCTGAATTATTCTGATTTTGTTGTGTAGTCTTCCAAGACAACTGTGGACATCCTTCGCTCATAATCTTTTTTCAAATATTGTTAGACTATCGATATTTCAAGCTAAGATAGATGTTGGATCCAAAAAGGAGAGAATTTAAATTAAAGTCACAATACCAGGTGTACATTAAGGGCATGTGTTCATTGTAATGGTAGACATATCTTCTCTCTTGAGCACTGTAAAGTATGTCTCAAGAATTTACAATGCTATTTGGGCAGTATATCGGCTATTCTGTTCACAGAAACTTAGCTATTGTACACAATTTAAATAGATAATTCATGGGATCTCAGCATTTTAAAATGGAAAATATTTTTGTTGATCACAGAGAAAGCGAAATGAGTTATTTAAGAGCAGTTCTTCAGAACTATAAATTCCATCACTTCCTAGAATAGGAAACGGAAACGTATAAAATCTCATATCACACGGCTTCATCCGCTAAATTCCTATGAGCGTTAAACTATCAAGAGAACTTCTTTGAAAATTGCTTCTTTCCTTTAAGGTAGAGCTTATGACTTGCATAACGATCATTCATTCTAATGAGACAAAGGGCAAAATGATAAGGAATAACTGTGCATTTCTCTTTTTTCCATAAAATCCAAATCCTTGCGCTTGAAGAGATTGAAGATAGTATCATGAATAATAAGATTGCAAAATCTCATTTATTTTATTACATGCAACATTTAATTTTGACAAATGTAGTATAGTCTTTATTGTTATAATTCCCATAAAAGTTGAGTTTATTAGGAATAAGATCATTTAAAATGCCTGTGTGTAGAGAAAAGTTGTAATTTTAGATAATCTTAAATAACATCTTGTTTTTTTTTCACCATAAGTTGAAGCTGAAAGAAAAAAGTAATCGCCATAATTTTATAAACTATAATTAAAGATTTATTATGATGTATGTTACGTAAGCAAGAATTCATTATACCTCACGTTAATTTTTTTCGCATCATATATTGCATTTTAATATTTTGTTACTGAAATACATTTATATACTTTTACATATATATATTAGTTAAGAACATCTAAAAGAGTTGAAGAATATATGCTAACCTATTTTGTTTGATTGATCGAACGATACGTCAGTCAGTTGCCTTCAAATAAGAGCCTAAAAGCTTTGCCAAATAGGTTTGAAATTTTATTTTTTTTAATCTTCATTTTGTTATTTTCTTAGATAGATTTAAAAATAATATTTTCTCTTATTTATTAGCAAGCAACATGGTCTTTTTATTACTTGTTCATTCATTTAGTTTCTTCTTTTAATTACGTATTATGATAATTAAATATAAATTTTAGTTTTTGGGTTTACCATACTGCTGTGGAGCTAAGAGAGTCTTTGATTATAATTAACGAAATGAAGAAATAAATAATGTGACTAAAAGCGAACCTGAATGTGATACTGATTTCGCTATTACCTAATATGAGTCCATATAAATCGGGTGTAACATTCTGAACTATTTGCCACATTACTGGTGTAGATGTAGATTGCCACGTGCGCTGCTTACTTGCCTGTGGATTTACAAATAATTAATCAGTTTGTAATTCTTAAAAAATCACTGCTTTTTAAATTCCATTTTCCTGCGAGTTGAATTTGCTGCATGCCAGAACAGGTTTTGTTCTTGTCTGAAGGAGCCGATTCGAAGATCATCATTATTATTGTAGACTATTACAGAAGCTTATCTAATCGAGGATTTCACCTGATACATTGAATCAACGTAACCAAGCCAACATTAGAGATCTTCAAATATTATTTATTCTCGTGATATTTTATTTAAGTGCTGCTGTGCATTTGAGCCGCCCTTACCGTTAATCTAATCTTATAGATTAGATATATGCAAAATGCCAGAAAATGCACCAGATTTTATTGTGCATTCAACAGGCTACTTCTAAAGAAGTTTCTATAAGACTTGGAATTTGTAATCCAGGAGGTGTGCATATATCATCTTAGCAGTGAATACGGATTTCATCGTACAGTTTCTACTGACAACGTAAAATACATAATTTTGAAAAAAATCAAAGAACGATTAATGTGGAATATTTCAGATACATCGGTGATGGGAAAGTAATTTCAAAATAGAGGTTAAATTAGTGTGGCTTTTACTCTTCTAGAAAGGGGAAAAGATTACATGAAAATAACATAGAATGTAGACTTGTCTCTTGTCTTGCTCGCTATCTTTGTTCTTGATTTTCTTACGAAAATTACTTTGTGGTCATGATTCAATTTTATTTTCTGTCGGATCCAAATGTGTCTTATTTGCTCTGGATTCTATAGTTTGTAACATTGAACATCACAATAACTCTAAATTCTAGCATTTTAGTGAAGATTTGATTTTGCTGAAATAAGAAACTGTAGTTTCAAACTTTCATTCAAAATATAGTGACGTTAGTTCACAAGTTCTCAGCAGATATAGGTCTTATTAGGCAAACAAATCAGGAACTCGACAGTTCGTTGTCTGTCCTGTGTTCTTGCCATATTTTGAAATGAATGATATGTAAAATATCCTTTTAACATTTGAACGAGTATCATTCTTCAGTGTTACGTATCATGTATGACTATTCAATAAAATAATTTGTGTGCATTGATACAATTCTTCGTCTCCTGTTACGTTTGATAAATTTCATTTGCTGTACTAAATATGTTTCTGAGCAGTGATATTCTGTGTTATTTCCTTCAGTATGTCTTCTTATATGCAATTACTAGTCTTAGGGAGGTTATATATGTTTTATTACGCACAACGATGAAGTTTATTCCACACAACCTCACAGTTATATCATCCTTTACTATGGTTGTGATAAGAATATGTATATTTTTCAATGAACAGAGAAAGATATATGCATTATGTTCTAACAGAATAAACTGTTTCATATTTCATTTATACTTTCCACTTCTTTCTTAATTTTCTCATTAAAAATGTTTTAAATGTCCATTTGTAATACAACATTGCTTTGTTTTGAAGCTAATTATGTACACCGTCCTACAATTAAGTAAAGACTGACTTTATTGTGACAAAATAAACAAAGATAACGTAATAATGTTTGTTATTCAACTCTCCTGCGTCAAAGTAGCGAGTGACACGATCACGCAAAATGTACAACGCAGAGGCGTATACTGGTTTGAAGACATGGGCTACCACTGACCTTGTATATTACAGTAGAGCGTCGATTATCCGAACGTCGGTCAACCGAACGACCGCTTAACCGAACTGTGTACTCGCTCGCACCTGTTACTCTCCCACCCTACCGTCCATCATCCCCCTCACTCCCAAACCAAGTTTCCCACAGTAGTCGCCGCACTGAGCCACCGCTGGCGGAACATTGCTTCTAATGGGGCCTTCATAAGGCGCTGCTGACCGGCCAAGCCGCCAGTCGCTGTGTTTCAACAATCAGCACACTTCTGTCGGTTTGGCACTGGCTGTAGAAGTGCAGTGCAGTACAGTACAGTACAGTTCGATTATCCGAACAAACCAGTTTTCCGAACACCCATGTCCCCCAATTACTTCGGATAATCCTCGCTCTACTGTATTATTAGCTATTATTATTATTATTATTATTATTATTATTATTATTATTATTATTATTATTATTATTAATAATAATAATAATAATAATAATAATAATAATAATAATCGAAATATGCTTAACAATGAAGAAAAAGTGGTTGGTGTGTTTTGTTTGAACTTTTGCTTTGAAACGATTAATGTTTTCCACCGTAAATGAAGTCCCATCATACATTTGCGGAGTTTACTTATCGTGAATTGCATTCGTAAAATGTTAATTTTCACCAATGTCACTTCTATCAAGGGTCTCCTCTGTTACTGACGCTGTTTGTCATTCCGTACCAATCTTCGCAAAAATACTGATATAGGAACGTAACGCAAATGCAGACATTCATTATAGTAATTGTTATATCTATTATCGTTACCGAAATCGCAAATTTTGCGTTGTGTTTCGTTCCATACCATTTTTTTGCGCGGTTATTCCATACCATTTTTTTTGTTCATCAATTTGCATCACGAACTATGTATAGTAATTTTGCTACTTAGTCTTAAATCCATTAATGTATTGATTTTAGCCTTACATAAAACGTTCTATAATCAGTTTACATTGTAACAAAAATACAAATTGATACTTTTCTTCGTAGCATTTCATTTTCCCGCTAGATATTATCAACAATGCTCACCAGAGTAATAGAAGTTAACACATTCCCCATTCTGTCTGCACGTCATTTCATAATGGTTGGCGCAAAATTAGGAATGCAAATAACTCAATGCAACTCAATGCAAATATAGTAATATAAGTAATTATAACTTCAGTAAAAAGAAACGTAAAGTAAACCACAAATTTTACATTACCTTGACGCAAAGCGGTACGAAATGATGCCCCGAAATTCTCAGATAGCCCCAAAATGGCTGTTATGACATTGTTCGTAACTTCGATATACTCGCTCCGCCTACAGAAACAGATCCACAAAGAGATAACCTGCTTGCCATCCCATGCCTCGCTAGTATAGTGTTACTGGGGAACCTAAGTGGGCATACAAGCAGTTACACGTTTCTATCTGCTGGCAGACGACTGTGATTTCCCAGAAGTTGTCAAATCATCAGTGTTTACGAAAGTGAGAGGGATTGCGTTCTAAGCGTCAACGGATGCCTTAGTACGTATTCATGTTTGCGAAAATATAGAGAATATAGTACCATGAAAAGAAGATAATCATCTTGAAAAGTATTATTTTTAATTAATTTATACGTATTATATTAACTTTCTTTATTAATGTTGCAGGGCTACCACCGGTAATCTGGGTTGAGGATAAAATACGCCACTGATAACTGTGCCGGTGCTGTGCCATCAGTTGTAGCTCAGAATAATCTCTAAAAATACTCATAGAATAAAGTGACTATTGGGGATGGAACTGATGCACAACACGGTAGTTAATAACTAAATTATGATTGAATTTATATAAAATTTAAATATTTCTGTACAACTGTGTGGTATGTTCCGTAAAGCCGTCCTCACAAATAATTGAATGTCTTCAACATTGTCAAAAAGTTGTGCTCTTAATGATGACTTCACTTTAGGGAACAAACAATAGTCGCAGGGGATATATCCTAGGAATAAGGGCGTGATGGAGGACACACTTGTTTTCTGGCCAAATATACCTGAACATGTACTGCCCGGTGAGCAGGTACATTGTGATGGGTAAGAAACCAGTTACCTGAGGCTGAGTATTCAGGCCGAACACGTCGAAATGTCTTCACGAAACGTTCCAAAACACTTAAATAAAACTGGGCATTCACTGTATGACCTACTGGTTCAAATTCATTCTGAGTGATACCCTTACTGTTGTAGAGACACATGAGCAGATGTCTTTAGATGTCTTCAGTTTTGACATCTGAAGTCGAAGTGTCTTGAGTTTTGGAGATCCTGGGTACTTCCATTCAGTACTCTGATATTTAGTAACTATAATTATCATAAGAATAGCAACAAATATCGTCTTCCACAACACCGAAAACTAGGAAATTTTGATTCCTATGGGCAATTGTCAGGATGTCACTCTTGCTTTTGTTTCTCAGACAACGACTGGCACAAACAGCAATGTGATCTTCTTCTTGCTCAAATCTTCCACGAAGATCTTATGAACTGTCTCCCTGTTAACACAAAACTCATCTGCCATTGTTCCCAAAGTCACGCAATGACCTTCTTGAACACGGTTAACGGACCTTTGCGATCAGTTCTTCGTTACGAACAGACACAGGACGATCCGGCCGAGTTTCACCTTCAATCTATTCCAGATCATGCTTAAACCGTTTACACCGTCTAAAAATCTGTTCATGAGACATACAATCTCCGTATCAAATTAAGTTTCTCTGTGACACTTTCGCCCAGTTTAACAGAATTTGATATTCGTCTATGGTGCTAGCGTGACGAGGGCCTCTTAGTCACTGTTGGTAATGGCGTAGTATTTTCCGTCATGCCTCGTATGCGATAATACGGTGTTGCTGAATTGTAGACGAGGGATTACTCTTTCGAAAGCACATATTGTTTTACGGATTGCATTCATTGTTTTATTACAGTAAAATTAGTCTCATTACTTAATTGTGTATATACGGTGTATATACACAGAATGGGCAAACGTAGTCGTTTCCACCAAAACAGTATTCCTCTACCCATTTGGAAAAGGATCTTGTGGCCACTTTATGTATTAACAAATGATTATTTAACCGGGAATATTATGAGTGAACAATCTTTCATGTCATATAATTCACTGATTAAAGTTATATTTTCAATGTTAATGTAACAATGTTATCGCGTCAGCTAATTTGTCATTACTTGATCAAGTGCTCTATTTTGTTCAATATATTACATTCAATAGTCTCAAGCTTATACGTAATTTCTTATTATTTATTCATAGTAAAATATTCCATATTAAAGTTAAACGTTATAATAAATGTATTAAATAACTTATGTTCTTGTGCAAAAAATATGTGGACTAATATTGTCCTACGGAAATGATTGTTTAATGAGAGTTTCATATTAGTCTCATTTCTTTTACGTTCGATCTATTTTCCAATTTCTAAGTATTTTATTTAAAAATGTTTTATGTTTGACATTTAGGCGATAATTATCGTTATTGTAATTTCTATTGAGCGTTGTTAAATTTAAACTTATTAATTAGTATTACAAGTCTATTTAACTTCTTTTCTTATTTGTACCATCACGATAACAGTGTTATCGTAAGTTTGCAAAAGTACTAACATTTGACATAGGGCTATTTTCTATCAAGGTATAGTTCTATCTTTGAACGACTTCAAATAAGAAGAAGATTCTTAATTGAACTCGCAACTTCCTGTCTGTGTTCACCCTAACTTAAACACAATTTGATTGTTATCCTTATACTATTTCTTTTGTCCAGATATTTCGCTTACATTTTTTTCATTTTACAGTTTACCGCTTTTGAAGGTTCTAACTATACAACACAGTATAAATTTAAAGTCCGTTGTTGATACTCGTAATGTTAGTTCACGCTGGAAGTAAACGGTATGTATGCCAATGCTGACAAGTAAAGTCATAGTGTGGGAGGAATAGGTGGTGTGCAGTGGTTCTCTAACCTACTAAAGCAAATGAAGTACTAGTATGGGAATATTAAACATAATATTATTCACACAAACTTTTGAAATACAAATATATCATAATGATATTACGTATAATTTAATATATGATTAATATTAATATTAATAATAGTTAATATATTATTGAATAAAACAAGATTTTATACTTGGATTAGTAATCTGCATATTCTGTTCAATAATTTTCTGTTAAAGTTATGAATTTCTAAATTATATTACTTCTGAAACGAATCGGTTGAAAATTAACCATAGCGAATTTTAGTAACCAGGATGTGAGTTATTGAGATTTTAAGCAACTCGCTTAATTCTTTTGAGCACGCAATTTTCACATTGCTCTTCATGGAGGTCACTAGCACTTATTGTTTTTTAAAAAGCCGCTTTTCGAAATCATACAACCCTTACTGACCATTCTTGGCCAAATATATTGAATATAACATAAAGGAAATCAAATCGTTGTAGCAATGTTTAGATGTGCCGACACTGGTCTTCATTCTAAACAAATGGGAAATTGTAGGCACGTGAAAGAAATAAATGAAATTCTCTACAACTTTAAGTGAAATATGTTGGGCTAGTAATACTTAAAACTCAACAGTAGCAGGAAATAAAAAATATCATAACGTCACATTTATACAAATATACATAGTCGATAGAGTATGTACTGGTAGAGACGTATTTTATTATTTGTCATTGGCACAATTGACAGTTATAGATATTCATATACTTCGTCAATAACATATATCCATAGTTATGATTTTATCTTTTTATTTTCAGTTTGTGTTGATTTTCAGTCATTTCATCAGACGTATTTCTGTTAGCATTGTAATCGTTAGCAATACTTATTCTCCAAATAGTCAAAATGTCATGTAATAAAATTAAAACAATATATCAATCTTTTAACGTGACGCTATTGACTTGAAATTCGAAAAATGAAAAGAAAATCGTAATTTTTTAAACATAAATATTTTCAAAACAAAAATACTTACGTTGCTAGTTTACACCGTTTTACTCATAGTAATAATTGCTCTCCAAAATCCTAAATATAATGTAAAAAATCAATATGATATTTTTAGTATTTTTACGTAGGGAATTGCATGAACACTTTGAATTGCATGGAAAAATCGATAAACTTACATATTTCCGAAAATTTCAAGATAATATTTTTGTGTGTTACAACTTTATCATCCACTATACTGCTTCAGTATAGCAAGGACAATATTTTATACCTTTACTACCTTGCAGTTAAACTTCCTTTAGGGTCAAAGATAGTTGTAGCTCTGTCAAAAATCTATTTTCAATATAGGTTTTCGGGTCTAAAATGGCATCAGGAGCTTTGAAGTCTGTGGTATTGACTGATGTACAAAATAATTTTGTTTTAGAATTCCACTTCATCTTGTGATTTTGTTTTCTTGTGTACTCACTTGTGTCGGATATCATTGCCAAAAGTAAATTCTCTGGATGACTAAGCCCCTCCCCTCCCTCTATCGCTGTGCGACTTTCTCTTCTTGGACATGTACTTAGAAAATCACATAAGTTTGCATAATGGCGTTAACACATAGGAACACAAATATTCATGATGTAGAAAATGATCAACTTCAGCTTCGTTGATGGATTTTCCGTAGCTTCATAAAGGGGCAAAATGTCATTAGTGCTCATTCCCTCTCGCTTGATCTGTTTACCGACATTTTGTTTACTCTTATTTGCAGCGCAATTACACAACAAAACAATTTGTAAATATAGCTATATGGTATTCTTCATTCGTAATTAAATTTAAAACATCGAAATCCTTAACCCAGTGAAGACATATAGGTTCAAAATCAACATCAACAGGTGCTAATAGTTCTCAGTTCTATAAGCCATTAGGATATAACAATCATACGAATTTAGTAAAGTGGTTTTACAAATTAGCTCCTTAACCTTTAAACACAAGGGCTGGGGTAAAATCCAACAGAAGCCATTTTATTATGGTCCTAGAAAAAGAAAAAGCGATCATACCGCCCTCTGGTTATAGGTACCTCTCTGGCTGCAACTTCTGATTGTATTCACCCGAAATTTAGTCAGTTTTTGTTAAGCGGTCGCGGCGTGTGGATCATAAAACTTTGGCTGGGATGAAGTCCACCCCGCGTGTGTATTTGTGTAATATATTTTTTTTGCCAAGTTTTCAACCTGTTTTCGAAAACCGCGTGTTTAATATATACAGGCTGTCCGGTGAGGAAAGTCAAAGGTTTTGGGAGATGATAGGGGAGGTCATTCCAAGCAAAAATGCTTATGTGAACATAGAGTCTATTCCTCTTCGTTCCGGAGATAGGGATGGGGGTAACATTTTTGCCTCTTGCACTTGCCTATTTTCGTTTGAAATATTCTAGCACACTGCGTAGTTGGGGTTATGTTACATATTATACCTCGTTTGGAAGCTAATGAAACAGGCTTGCAGATGGTATAGAGATTGTTCCAGTACTACATAAGAGAGGGAAGTAACGAAAGGAAATTTTTCGAATTTCCTTACAAAATTCCCTTTTTTAAACAATTTTGCACTGGACCTGAGTGGAAACACTGTCGCTAGAGAAACAGTATCTAACTAGGCAAAAATGATACTGTATACCGAAGATGCAGGCGAGGTGTCAAGTTGTTAGCTTCATTGGAAGTCATACAAAAAGCATTCTTCCTAACTTCTTACTCTAATAACATACCAATGTTCCAACTTTTCATAGATGACAATAGTCACGAATATTAATAGATTAACGTTTTTCTGCAAAATTGGAAATACTATACTATTCCCTAACATACGAGAGCTCTACATTTCTATGTGGGAACCCTAATTACAGTTCTGAACAACAGATGGCAGTAAAACAAAACCCACTTGAATTGAAGATTTTTTACAACATACTACACGAGAATGTCCAATACAATAGGATTGTCGGAGTCATAAATAATTACTTCTAATGCACACAAACTGAGTGAAGCTTGTGTGTACTAAACTACGGGAAACTGGTGCGATTCTAAGAGTGAACCTAACATCTGAACGAGCCTGAAAATACTCCACTCAACAAGAAGACAACGAAGGCTGTATAGCGAAGTCTAATCACCAGCATTAGGAGAATTTCTAATCAACTTGCACAGCGTAAAGGGGAAGGGAGAAATATTCAAGCCTATTCTAAGGATACGACCATTCTCGTATGACCATTAGTTCTTATTCTCCCAAGTCCGGAAGAGTTGTTGTTTTGGTATGAACTACAACCACAATGCACATAAGAACAAAATTGATCCAGGTACAGGTGAGGAAAATACACTTGTTATAATAAGTCATTATAATTTACATAAAGGCGGCATTGATGTAGTTGACAAACTGTGCGGAGCGTATACTGTGTCAAGAAAGTGTAAGCGTTGACCACTTACAGAGCATGCTAACCGTTGTAGGCATAAATGCTCTTGTTATTTCTAAAAACAACATTGGAGTTGGGTTTGCAGCTTTGTAGGGCACAAGGTGCTTCTAGGCTATCTCTACATTCCCTGCCCCTTCATCTGAAAGGAGCAGTCAAGCGCAATACTAGACTTGAAGATGAACCCAAAAAGGAAATAGGAAAGAGAGCTTCTAACCGTGTGAAGCATGCTCGTGTCAAAAGAACAGGAAAACTCAATCATCATGCTGCAATTGCAACAAGTTGATCTGCAGGAAGTATAGCCTTGTGTATTGTGAAGTGTGTGGCACTAATTAAAACTTTGCTCTTCCACTTGATGCGTAGGAGAAATGACAATAAATGTGTGATAGGGTTAAAAAAATAATTTCTATTTTCGTGCCATATGATCTTACTCTAATTTCGTTTTACATGATAATAAAAGAATTTTTTAATATTCACTTAGGGAAAAAACTCAAGTACATATTGTTTTCAACATTTGTAAGCAATGAATGTTTAATGCTTTTTTTCTGAAAAAAGTTTGAAATGAACTTATAACAAACACATGGGATTGTTTAATATATTCATCCTCTTAACACGTACAAACAATAAAAACACTTGTTAGAACTTTAAACACATTTATTAAAATATTTTATACCGACGTATAAAAAGCATAACACAAAAAGGGTAAAAATATTTTTTTCTTTAAAAATGACGATGAAATAAAAAATCTACCACACAAAATGATCAAATCTCGTAGAAAAGGTCAATTTTACATTATTTTAGTTACATCCCAAATACATACAATAAATTTTATGTAAAAAAAATATAACAGATGGGGTGTAAAATCGCGTGCGTTTAAGACCTAAAATTTACCGCGTGTGCATGAGGTTCATACAGTAATTCGAGTTCAGCAGTTTGGAATAATTAATTTAAGAGACATTTTTTCTATGTCTGCGACGGTACATTTCACATCATGCAGTGCGTTTGACCACTGGAGTGCCGTTCTCAGGACAACAACTCGAGTAATGTGACTTGTTTTGTAAGTAAAAGATGGTAATCAGTAGAGAATAGGTTTATAACTACAAGACATACACCATATTTGTTGAAAATATACATTAATATAACCGTACGACAGTCAGTAGTGAATGTAAATCTTAATTTTTATGACCGTTGTTTTTTCTTGTACGTAATTCTTACTAATATTACTTTACATGAATAATGTAAATTTATGTGTTAATTTTTGCACATTACCCACTTAGTGTGTTTCGTGAATGATTTTTCATAAATATAAACTTTAACGGTGCCGCTATTGAAACAGTGCTGTTCATAAAAGGAAAAAAAAAGTTTTTCTTCTCGGTAAAGATTAAAATAGACATTGAATTTGTAAGGTTATTATAGATGTCAGGTTTGCTTGCGGAAATGATAATAGCTCTTTCTTGTACTGCCATCTATGGACGTTGGCGTTAAATAATGCGGCATAGCGCTCGGTGCAGCGTGAACGGTATGTGCAAAATGTTGCGGTGATTTACAAATTATTGACGAAGATAAAGTATTCTATGGGTTTGTAAATGGTTAATAGAGAATTTGGAGTTGACCGTATGTAGAAAGTTTATTATTCTTTAGTGATATTATTTCATTTATACCTTTTTTCTTTGGTAATTTTACATTTTCTCATTCTTTGTTGTTTCAACATATTCTGATTGCCTATTAATCATATGATAGTGATAATTAATGGTAGTGGTAAATTGTATTCATTCGGAACAACCTTCTCCAAATTAAAATTAGTATATCTGGTTTGTAATCTAATTACCACGAGCAGAGTCAACACGGTAATATTGCGCACATTAGGAATTTTACTACTTCCTTTAGATTTTTCTTTGTATGATCTGTTAATTGTTGAATATTTATTTCGTTGTTATTTCTTAGTTATTGTTATAATAATTTTTTCATATCGAAAGATGGATTTATATTCAAATTCTGGTTCCTGCGACTAAAACTTCAGCCAGGCTAATTTAACCTAACCACTAGGCCTGTAGTGCTGTAAGCACCTACCAGCACCGTTACATATTTAACCCTTTTCCGACTGAATTATATTTTCCTTACTATAATTTGATATGGTAAATTATATTAAATTGATGGTACATTAGAGTATATAAAAGTAAATTTTGCTTCTATTGTTGCTCAACAATGCTGAGGGGAAAGGGGACTCAAGAGTCCCGTCAGGCGAATAGGCTTCGACACTATAACGCACACAGGAGAAATAATATATGAGCAAAGAAAATGGGACTTAAAAGTCCCGTTAGTCCAAAAAGGGTTAAGTTAAATTTTACACTGCCTACCGTTTAAAGGCTGGATAAAAATATATAGTTGCAATAAGGTTATATAGAACCGTATGTGAAATGGACGTCTATATATATTAAAAGCAAATCAGGTAAAATGTAAGCGAAGGATTACATAAAATCTAAAGGGAATATAGTATAGAAGGTTAATGTTTGTGAGGTCCAACTGCGTACTTTAGACGTAGATGCGAAGGCGTGAACGTGACCACTTTGTATTTGGGTGTTTGATTAGAGATTATCTACCTATACAAAATTTAATATGAATGATTTGGTTGATTTTTCGGAGGTAGACGAATTCTGGTCATGCTTAAGTAACGGACCACGGGAGGCCACCGGATCTGGTCCCCGGGAGCTTCGACATGATGACGTGTCATGTGAGTTGGATGACGGTGTCAGTCGAGAACGTGATAATTCACGCTTCATTGAGTCCGCTACCCAGCACTTGGCGCAAGGTCATTCTTCAGCTGGTGTTTTATGACCACCAATAAAATGCAATTTTTCTCGGCACTTTTCAGAAAGTATATTTACTCCTTGAGATTGCAAGTTAAAGAATTACCAGTAGTAATTGGAAATAATGGTTTTCTTTTATGTGAATTTCTTCTCCGCTTAGATATTATGATAAACAGAAAGGAAGCGCCGGTTGATGTAATTTTGGTTGCTCCATTAGAAAAAATGTACAGGTAGAGTATAAGAAGAAATGCAACGACTCCTTTCAATTACCACTGATTGGGATTATATCAGAGAAAAGGTTTTTGAGAAAATTGTAATACCGCTTGCTCGTTTGGAATTTTATAAGAGTAAATTTTTTCGCTTAATGACAGAGAATGAATCATTGGTAGGTTTCATTGTA
The DNA here is from genome assembly GCF_964235325.1 of Thermobia domestica. NCBI lineage: Eukaryota > Metazoa > Arthropoda > Insecta > Zygentoma > Lepismatidae > Thermobia > Thermobia domestica. The sequence continues at coordinate 113,049,876 of NC_137463.1, read as the reverse complement.
GAAAAGAACGCTGTATTGCTTATATTAGGAAAAGGGATGGAAGATCTAGAGTTTTGTGGATTGGTAATGAATTTAGTTAGACCTGATATCCGGAATACGATGTTATTATCCGGTACGATAGTTAGACCTGATATCCGGTACGATAAGTTACCGTTAACCTGGGCAGAGCTCATGGAATTCGCGGAATGTTATGAGCTTAATTACCAATATGATAGTGAATATTATCAAATCATAAGTAAACAAAATTTGTGTAATAAGATATTATTGGGGAGAAATAAGTATCTGAGTGTGCAACGTGCCTGTACGTCATGTGGACTATCATCCCATATATGGCATTTTTTCCTCATAAAATTAAGAAGTAAAGAGAGTCGGATAATACGTACTATGTACCTCGTGATGAGGGGAGTGCGTGCTTGCTTCAGATGCCAATTTCTATTTGCCATGGTATATTTCCAGCTATTATAGATACTGGATCGAGCTTGAATTTAGTTGAGAGTAAAATTCTAGATAAAATACGTACTAAATGTAAGCCATCGTCCAAAACTGTGAACTATAACGAAATGGTAATGAACAATGAATCGGTGCACATTTCTGAAATGGTTCAGTTAATGTTTTTCGTTCATGGAACACGGTTCATGGCCTGGTTTGGTGAGATCGAACATCCAGTGCTTAAAATACTCTTAGGTTTAATTTTTTAGCGATAAACCCATGCGCACTTGGACATTCCAAATAAAATTTTATCTTTTCAAAAACTAAAATAAATAGTAAACTTAAGTGATTGGAACGGTAGTTCATCTGTTCTCAGTGATCTGTCGCCTTTAAACTCTCATTGCAGGTCTCCTTGTTTGGACTCCGCATCGTTAGGAGCCAGTGGTGTGTTGGAAGGGCAGGGGCCAGGACCTGTAAATAGAAGGAATCTTGGTAATGATGGACAGCTTGACCATTTAGATGTCAACCGACCTGACTACGGCGTAGATGCATCAAGGTAACGCGATGGTGTTACGGTTCCGCAGCGAGAACTATCACGTCAGTGGAGGTTCCTGTGGCAAGTCGTCCTATCCAACCTAGGACAATCTAATGAAGCCAGGAGCGTCCAGAACAGCGTTTAGGCAGTACCACGAACGACGATGACTACCACTACGACATCTCAGCAGAATAATCGATCTAGGAAAAGAAAATCATTAGGGACCAACAACATGAGACGGACTTCACAAGCCGGACCAGTTAACTCTTCAACTTCGTGCAATGACGATAGGACTTTGATATTTGCTTCAGACTATTCCTTAGGGGCGAGCTACACCGACCAACTTATGGATGGTGAACCGGAGGTCCAATTAGGGGCTGACAAGATGGTGCAACCTTCTTCGTCCCGAGCATCTGTTTCACATGGAGAATGTGATTGCGGCAGTACTCCCTGGTCTGGACCAACCGTTCAATCTGAATATCAGGATGCTGACCAACATACTACATCGAAATCCAGTGGATCCTTAGGGGCATGTTATAGAAGACGTCTTCCTGTGACCCAACGTCCAGTAGAGGTTTATGAAACAGGCCCAGCTGGTGTTCCTGTGAAAAATCTGGTTCGGCACGAGTTTGAGCGGAATAATCAAGAGGAAGCAAATATGGCTCGAGGTACGGTGCATAGTACTAATGATATATTTTCTCCCGATTTAATATCTTATGTTAATACTCTTTTAAAGGATTATAAAAATGTAATTAACGAAGAACTTGGCGAGATACGTGAATATCAACATAAAATACAGATTGTGGATAATAGTCCTTGCTTAATTCAGCCATTTCAAATCCGGAAGCATAAGCTTCGAGAATTAGATTCATATATAACGCGGTTTTGTAACTGAGGTACAGAGTTCTCCATTTATATCTCCGTGTTTTTAGTAACTAATAAGGATGGATCTAAAAGATTAGTCGTCTATTACGGATAAATCAACAAGCAAGTAATTGTTGCGGGCTTTCCAGCATCCCACGTACATTCGACTATCGCGAATATGGGAAAACATCGCATTTATTAATGTCTGGACGCGAAAAATGCATTAATCAAATAGGGTTTCATCCAGACTCTAGAATTTATATTACTTTTGCTACCCCTACTCGCCTATTAATGTTCAATCGTATTCCAATGGGGTTCGTGACTTCTGGCTTTGTATTAGCAAGTTTAATGCATAAAATGTTGCGAGATTTAGTGGGCGAATATTTAGATGAATTTGCTGATGATATAATAATTCATGCTGACACGCTAGAGAAACACAGTGAAATTTTAGAGAAAGTATTACAACGACTATGTGAATATGGAGTTACTGTCTCGAATCATAAGATTAAATTATGTAGAAAGATAAAAATCTTGGGATATGAATTTTCAAACGGTAATATGTGTATACATGAGGATAGAGTAAAGGTAATTCGAAATTTACCAGGGCCGAAGAATAGAAGAGCGTAAAGTAAGTTGCTGGGATTTCTAGGGTATTATCTTGGCTTTGTAAAATATTATGCAGAATTATTAGGACCCTTGTACAAATTAAAGACAGATAAAACCTACTTTATTATGGGAAAAGGAAGATCAATTATTAGAGCAAATCAAAGAAGTCACTGTAAATCATATTGTTTTGAAAGTTCCAGATTTTTTTAGTTCCTTCGTAATTCATGTTGATTCCAGTTCAAGGTGCTACAGTGAGATTCTATCGCAGTATGATGCATCTGGTTTTTTGAGACTAGTTTATTTTTTCAGTAAAGTAATTCCCGAATCTGACTGGTCCAAGAATATCTTTGGAAATGACAAGGTTGGTTCTTGCATTAGAGAAATTTGATATGTATTAACATAATAATTTCACAGTTTATTGTGACAACTCGAGTTTAATATGGATACTTAAGAACCACAAAGAAACAGAAAAAAATATGGAACTTTAATTGAGAAAATAAGCAAATATAACTTTAAGGTTGTTTTTCCTAGATCAAGGAGTAATTTGCGGTGGATTTTGTCAGTAGAATGTGCAGTTACGTTGAGTTTGAACCACCTTCTGTTGAGATTATGGAAGTAGATGGAGTTAATGGTCAAAGAGTTCATTTATTATTTGTTAATTTTTGGAAGTTACCATTGTTTAATTCGCCTTTAGGTGATTTGCAGAGCCAGGATTCTAAATTAAGACCAATTATTGCCTAGTTAGAACAAAATAACAAAGTTGAACCATATTTATTGAATGGTAATGTACTGTAAAAGCGTACGTATGGGAAACTATATGGTAGTTTGAGAGCAGTTATACCAGAATCCTAACAATATTTGGTGATAAAATTCTTCCACGATGAATTAGTGGGTGGGGGACACGCTGGCAGATCACGGATATACAGCAAGTTGGCTTCCGGATTTACTTGCAATGATATGTACCGCCAAGTGTGCGAATATATACGCAGCTGTGAAATTTGCGTACGTCCCTTATACGGTAAATACGCCGAAAAGGATTCTTTTGCAAATAGCTGCTATCACATTGATATAGCTGGTCCATGGTTACCTAGTAATGAATTCAAATATATACTGGTTGTAACAGATGACTATAGCCGGTTCGTTATCATTGAACAGTTGAGAACTGTAACGTCTAAGATTATATGTAAGAAGATTAATTAGATCTTTTATATATACGGATATTGTCATAAGCTTTACCACGACAATGCTTCATATTTTGCTTCATATTATTTCAAGCATTACTTATTTAGTCTCTGTATTCAGAACATATGTACGGCTCCTTACTTCCCTTCGAGCAACAGTACTGAATGCCAAAACTGTAATATAAAACTGGTTTGGAAAGCGTATATTAGTAAGAATCAGACGAAGTGTGCAGAACATGCTTTTAGGTTCAATATACCTTAAACGCCAGCGGGAATGCTGAAACAAAGAAGACACCAGCAGAGATTTTCTTTGGTCGACACCTACTGAATCCATTGGATATTCGTTGGATTGTAGACCTAGGAATATTAGACCGTTCTCAAAATAAGGAACAACTAACTTCCACGATTGTGAATAACATAGGGAAGCCGTGGAAGAGGAAGGAAGCATGTTCCTACTACGTTACCTATCGATGAACAGGTGTTAGTTAAGAAGGTATTGAGGGCATCTATTGAAAATAAAACGATGGCCCATATGTCAGAGGTATTTGATGGGCCTTACCAGATACATTCTTACACGACGACGAGCACTGTATAGTTAATGTCTATGAAATAATGTAAAGATTAAACGTCATGTTTTATTTATTAAGAAGTATTATTCTAGAAGAACTATGACGTAAATAGCTTCCATTTGTTAGTAAACCGAACAATAATAAGAGTACTAAATGATGATTATGAATGACGTTAATTTATAAAGAAAATTGTAAAGAAATATTTATTGGTAAAAAGAAATATTTTTTGGTAAATTTGAAGTTAGAGTTAAGGTTCATGTTATATTGTATGTATATAGTGTGTGTTTGTATTGTATTCCTGCAGGATAACTGTTGAGTCGAGCGTCCTTGTTAAATGAAGGGTATGTGTTTATGTCGTCGCTTGTTACTACGTTAGTAAAGGGAATAGTCAGTTGGACCTACGATTTACCCGGTAAATCTGAGACTTCTCTGAGCGATGTTTTGGGTGATCATCCATCTTACCAATCAGCGACCTCTATGCTGCAACAGTTAAGGTTGTGATCTCGAATCTCCAGCCAATGGTATGTTCTGAATCTTGTGGGCCCGAACTTAGTCAAGATCAAGTGAGAATTTGGAACGGCGTGGTGGTGGGTTCGATAAAATTTATTGTGCAAGAATGATTATCCTGAGACTTGAGTAATTATTTTTTTTGAACATTTAGTATCCTGTTTGTAAAATTTTAACGCGAGCAGGCCACTATGAAAGAGTGATGTTAAAAAAAGCTTTTCTTCTCGGTAAAGATGAAAATAGACATTGAACTTTGTAAGGTTATTATAGATGTCAGGTTTGCTTGCGCAAAGAATAATACCTCTATCTTGTAAGCACCTACCAGCGCCGTTACAGCTATACTGTTGATTCAAGAGCTAGAGCATCTTATTCACCGAACTTGAAAACGATGCCAGATGCGACTTTAGGCTAAGACTCGTGTCGCAGGTTCTGCTGTCCAGTGTACCTATATTGGGGGTGATTCCAGAAATATTAAATTTTGAAAATTAAATGAAATCTTTGAGTTTTACGTCCCACGGGTATGCCGGTTAAGCTAAAGGTGATGGTGATGATGAGTAATGAATGAAATGGCGGGATGAAAAAAGTTGGAGGAAACGGGAGAACCCCGAGAAAACCCACGCACACGGTTTATTGTGTCTACTGTCTTTGCAATGACATCGTGTGGTTAGTTCCGTGGCTACTAGTATGTACTTCTTTCTTTCTTCTCCGCTTGGGAAGGGCCCTAGCTCGTCATATGTCCATGTTGTTCCTATCTCTTCCACTGGGTGATGTAATAGTTCGGCTTGTTTCTTTTGTAGTAGTTTCTTCAGTCGTTGGCAATCTGCGCACGTGCGTATCTTATGAGCAAGATAGTTCTTCAGATATGATATATAACATTTTTTGATCGCGGTTTTGTATGATTTTGAAAATCCAAAATGCGGATTGGTCAACTGGCGGTGGAAGGTTTAAACCACAAATTAGCTAGGGACTTCGGTATGCATAAAACATGTAGTAATTCATAATCGGGGTGGTTTGTTTTCGATATAAGATTCCGTTTTTAAGAAAAAATCTCTGAGTGTGAAAATCTTTTCCGGCTCCCTTCCCTCTAAAACGGAAATGAAATTCTCATCCTTAAGCTGTTTCCTTGCGATATTGGGTAAAGGCTCGTCATCTCCTGCTTCTACGGTATTAACTTGAAGGCTATTTGATTGAAATGCATAGCAGTCTTCGCCCTTTTCTTCGTCATTTTTTCTCCTTCTTTCTTAATGTCTATTAGATTACTAAGGGTGATCAGTGAAAGATTTATAGAAAAAGGGAAAGAGATGTATGTTGTATTTATTGATATAGAAAAGGCTTTTGACCGCGTGAATTGGGAATTGTTGTTGGGAGTTCTAACAAAGATAGGGTTGGAATGGAAAGATAGAAGACTCATAAAAAACTTATACATGAACCAACAAGTAAGTGTTAGGATAGGGGAAGAACTGACGGAAGAAAGTGCAATTGGAAGGGGAGTTCGACAAGGATCCTGCCTCTCGCCTACACTATTTAATGTCTATCTAGAAGAGATAGTGAAAAAGAGCCTACATGACAATGATGGCATTTCGGTATGAGGTAGAATGACTAGATGCCTAAGATTTGCAGACGATATGGCGCTTGTTGCAGAATCTGAAAAGAAAATCAATAAAATGTTAGAAAAATGAGAAAGGGCTTTGAAAAATATGGGATGAAAATAAATGTTAGAAAGACAAAAGTGTAATGCCCTTTGTCGTACCGGACTGCACAGTATGGTAATTTATATAAAGACGTTACTATACAAACCTCTCTGAAACTGTTCTGCTGTCGTATGCATTTTACAAATAGACGTCTAGTGATGTTATGTTGGACCCAGTTTCTTCGCAGTACAGCAACACACAACACAGTTGTTAGATCTTATAATTTTCACAATTTAGTTCAGTTATTCTAGTTGTGAGTTCGGTTCTACAATGGATCACGTTGAACGTTTCCTAGCATGAACTGAGCAGAAGTTTGACCCATAGCAACGGTCGCCATCCCATTTGCGGGAAAATTCCTAAAGGTCACAGCGATGAGAAGAACTATTTCTTGGAGAAGTAAAATTTGAACAGAGTAATATGTTATGCAAGATTAAACAGAAAAGTGAAATCTACGAATTAAATTTTGCATATGTAAAGTAAGTATCATTTAGATTAAGTACACATACCAGGTAAGTACAATTTTCCTTATTTATTTCCTGTTTCCACGTTATTACATTCAGCATATATATATATTAATGAATCTCTCTCTTCTTTATTTAGGTATGCCACTGTCTACATCTCTTCTCATCGGATTTAATGCAATATGAGGTGGTAAGTATATCATTTCTTTTCTCTCTTTCTTCTTTATAATACTTATATGTTTTACTGTATTTTATATATTTATTTATTCATATTCATTCTTACTTATTTTACTTTATATTATTATTAGTAGTAGTACCATTATGTTTATATATTTCTCTTCCCATTCGTTGAATAATCTAATATATGTATTTTTCTTTCTTTCAGATCGATAGCTTCCACCTGGACATATTTATATTCCGATTATAAACAAGAGATGCATATATATATATATACATACATTATTCAATTGGAGATCATTCCCAAAATAAATTGTTAATTGATCTTCCATGTCCATAGTTTAACTTAGATTATCAATCATTATACATATATATCCATAAGTCAGCACTTGTCATGAAATCAATGTATAAGAATTACGAAATAGCCACTGAATTTTATTTATACTTAAAATTTAGAAGAATTTGTTTTAAAGTTTGTAATATTGTTTACCTCATTGTTTACATGGTGATTGATACTGAGGGGGAGAATTTATCCCCGAATCTGTTTTTATTTTTCGCTGTATATTATTGTTATCTTCAAACTCACTATCACGTGTATTATTATAACACCATTTTTCTATTTATTTATATTTATCGATTCGAAAAAGTTTGTATATTTTAATATGTTTATACCTTTAGATGCGTACCAAAATCCTTATTGCCAATTTACATATCGTGTAATGCGCTATGGTGCAAGTCTAGAATAGCGGCGTATTACAGACTCCCCTTTTTCTAAAAGAAAAAAATTGTCAATAGATAAAATTTTTCAGTACTAATTATGATAATTTCTTATTTCATCGAATTATAATTTTCTCCATCAGAATTCTTAGGAGTTTGTACTTCGTTTCGACTAATCCATTTGTCATATGGCTATTACATTTGGATTTCAATTTAAAGTCATCTAATTCCATGGGTATGAAGTTAATAACTATTCATTGTTGTATACTTATGAATAACATACTTTTGGAAAATAAACAATAATAGATCTAATTATGAAACTTCAATCAATAGGTAACGATAATAACTAATTCAACTTAGAAATGGCACTTGTCCAACATAACACATCTTTAAAACTCGAGGATTATTCTTGACTAAGTTAACCAGTATCAAATACAAATTGGTGCTTCCGTATTTGAAACCAGTGTTTCGGTTGATATATTTTAGTTTTCCCTTTTCTTTGTCCCTTCTGGATGTACCAGGTCTTTTTTCTTCTTTTCTTCCTACGTATTCCTCCAATTGGTAACTTCTTTGTACGGCTATATTTCTCAGATACTTCAGAGGACCTTTTCTGTTTCAAGTATTTTACATTCAACTTGATAAGGTTTGCTAACTTCTTCTTTCTCTTTTTACACCTTTTCCTGGGGCTAATTACATTTAATTTCGGCCTTTTCTTCTGAATTTAGGGCTTTTCATCTAGACTCTGAACGTTCCTTCATTCTTCCTTTCTTCAACCAATATCTACTACTTGGGTTTTTCTTTTGCCTTTTCTTCAATTTATGTTTATTCTATAAGACTTCCTCTTTTTCTTTCTTTGCGATAGATGTCTGATACTGCTTAGTTTTATCATTTTCCTTTTCTTTAGTTGAGCCCGATTACTACGGTTTCTCTAAATCCTCTTCCTTCTTTTGATTGAAAACAGTTCATCCAATTTTCCTTGTATCCTCTCGCTTCTAGTATTTTCCCTATTTCCAGACATAGGATGCTCTATCTGTTCTTTCTGGCTTTCTGTGTAAGTATGATTCCTATATTCTGTAGTTCTTTGTTATCCTTAACTCACATTCCTTTCCTGACTTCTTATCATCGTATTCGTTCTCTACTTCTTCCAAGACTTTAACTTCCTGATCTGCCTCATATGATTGTCTTTCTTCTTCTATTTTATTATCTTTTCCTTCTGCAATAACTATATGATTTACATCAAGGAGTTCTTTCTCTTCTTCCTCCTTAATTGTGTTTCCTGTTTCTGTCAGGTTTTCACCACACTCCATTTCTTTTCCCTTCATTTTGACTTCCATTTGACAAAATTTATTGTCGATCTTTTTAAAGAAATATGCTGTAAAATTCACCATTTTATTTTCAAGTTCGGCTACTTGAGAGTACCAGTAGGTGGATAACTGGCTAAGAGATAAATTTTCAAATTCCTTAGATTTCTCCTTTTCTAGATTTTCTTTATCATTATTCCGTTTCTTCTCCTTGGTTGTTTTCTTTCGTAGATCACTATCTTTCCTCTTATCCTCTTCTAAATAATTATTGGTTTTCGATCTTCGTTCCTTTTTCTTTCTCTCATCTGTTGTATGATGGTGAGTTCTTTTCTTTTCCGTTTTAACTGTTTCCTTGCCAGACGTAATTATGACCTCTTCTTTTCTCTTACTTTCCTTCTCGCTATCACTCATGACACTGTTACGGGATTTTCTCTTTCGTTCCCTGGAATCATTTCTGGTAACTTTCTTCTCTTTCTTTTCTTCTCTATGTCTATGCTTTCTATTTTTCTTATCTTTTGATTCACCTTTACTCTCACTATGATGTTTATGACGTCTTTTATCTTTCTCTCCTTTCTTCTTTGTTATCACTTTTATGTTTTCTCTCCTTTTTCATATCTTCTGTATCACTTTTACTTTTACTTCTGTATCACTTTTTCTGTTTTCTTTATCTTTTATATATTCTAGTTTATTTTTTACTAATTTCTTCTCTTTTTCTTCTTTTCATCTTCTATGCGCATATGTCTGCTGTTTTCTTTATCTTTTACATTTTCTATTTTACCTTTTACTAATTTCTTCTCTTTTCTTTTCATCTTCAACATCTTTTATTATTTTCCTTTCTTCTTCCATATTTATCTTATTCTTCTTTAATATTATCATTCGGAAGAGCCTTATCTTCTTCCCTCTTATCTATCACCATTTATTATTTTTTACAATAAAATATTTATTTATTTATGTAATCCACAATTAAATTTTCAAAATTTCTCCAAGTTCTTGTATCATTCTCCTTTTCACAACGTTGTAATGAATCCAATCCTGAAGCCTGGGATCGCCATTTTTACTGTAGTGCTCCTGGATAAAAGTTATCACCTTTGTGTGATACTCTCTTTTGTAACTTCTCTTTGAGTTCAACAGATGTAATGCATTAACTTCCAACCGCGTCGCTGAAAGTCACTAAAATATAACTGTAATATTTCCTTATGGCGTTACTAAAACTAAATATTTCAAATCTGAATAAAAGGTCATTATACCGATCATAAGAAACGAAAATATCATTGTAGTGTTTTCTTTATAGTAATATGCTACATAAGTGGTATGCTTGTTGCGCATCGATTCTTAAAGATGTCATCAGGTACAATAAATTCATTGGTAATACATCCACATCAAGCAACAGTTCTAAAGTAAAAACTGTAATAAAATTTACATTAAACGTTTATTTACATTATGGAAAAAACATTAAATTTGGACTTATATGAACTGAGTTAAGAATCTTGGCCCTACGCAATGGAGTCGCAACCCATTTATGCTTAGGAACGGGAAAGATCAGAAGAAAATCAAGATTCAGGACAATGTGGAGAGCAACATAAGAAAATTAGTATCACGACGAAAAGTAATAAAGAGAAAAATCTTGTTGTAACATTATACCAAAATATCTACGATATTAACTTATTAAAATAATCCAGATATCTAAAATAATTTCAATGGTAACGTTTATTTTATTATAAGTTTATAATTTTACTCGATATTTCATATTTTATAATAATCTAACAACAACATATAACGATGGATTCTTCTTCGTATACGGACTCCGTTTATATAATTATGTATATATACGTAGATCATATATATAGGTTTGCTTGTTTCCTTGATTTTCTGATCCTAGGCGCAGATTCCCTTTTTTTTATTTAAATCCTCAACAGTATTTCATTGTGTTGTGAAACAAATAATATACCAATTACCATTATATTTTCATTATTCTGAATCCTATTCATAATTATATTTTTTATTTACCATGTTTATCTATCTTCATTTCTTCTACACATTTAATAATATTCACCTTATCGCAGGTTAACTAAACTCCCACCACAATGATCTATTATTAGCATCTCTGCAATTAATGACACACGTACTGAAGATGCAACATATGTATCTTATTACGATTCTCAGATCATGCTTCCTGTAGGATCATACTTTTCAAAATTCTATATATTATATTATCAGAAACCTGAATATACAATCTTGAGTTCGTCGAAAACCATTGTAAAACATTTAAACGGTATTATAGAAGTATCTTTTGTAGATACGTATATCGTTAGGTTAATTTATCATAATCAGTTAAAAGTAGAATAGGCCAGATTTAATGAGAATGGTTATAACACTATCAATTTTGAATTTTATTGCTTCAGTTTATATTATTAATTATTTCATTTCTTTTCTAGAAGTTTAGGTGGACGATGATGATAGGGAGAAGAAGTCTGCCCCGAATAAATGCTATTCTAGCACTTCATTCTTTATTATTTTCTCTCCCTTTCCACAAAATTTATAATTAATTATTGCTAGGTTACCTGGTGTAGTTATTTTAATCCTCAAATTCCGTGTACAGAAGAATTAAATTTATATTTTTCAATAATACACACCAACTTTTAAATCTTTTAATTAATACACGTACATATCTTTTTCGTTTCGAAAACAATTTATTAATTTTCTGTAATTTCAATTTTAACATCTTGAGATGCAGATCAAAAAGCAATTGTAATCCAAATTTAAAATTCTGGGATACGGATTAAAATCCAAATTGTAGTTCCCGAACATCTAGTAATGCGCTAGGTACAGATATATTTTAGTGGCGCATTACAGACTCCCGCTTGTCCAAATAAAAATTTTGCTGTTAGATAAATTTTTTTCTGATATTCAATTTTCCACGTTTTAATTTTCTAAATGCGGTTAGATGTTTGTAATTCTCTTCAACTAATCCATTTGTCATTGGTTTCATCTTACATTTTCCTTAATTATTTTCTATTTCTTTTAGTTTTCTCTCTCTGAATCATATTTACTTAGAAGTCTCTGCTTCTCTTCCTCCGTACAATTGTATAATTTTAGATTTCTAAAATTTTGCGTTCCGATATTAGAATGATTTAACGTTTCTAATACTGCACAGTTTCGTAATACTTTAGTAATCCGATAAGGTCCAACATATGAGGGTAAGTATTTAGCAGCTTCGTTCTTTATTGCTGAAGACAAATGATGAGTACGTTTCATGACTAAATCTCCTTCTTTCAAAATAATAGCTCGAGGATTCTTATTACAAAGTGGTGACATTGGTTTCGATAATACTGGGTTTCGATAATATTAATTACGTAGGCCAATTGTAAGATGTTTTAAATGAATCTGTTGACGAATATGACAAAAATGATTCAGCCGGTATTTGATTTGTAGTAGTATCCATTGAGTAATTTAGTAGGTCTTGGATCCATTTTAATTTTCTACTCCACTGATATTGTTGTTCAGCACAATAAGCCCGAGTTAATCTGTTAAGGTCTCTATGTTACATTTCAACGATTCCATTTCCTCGAGGATTATATGGTGAAGTTGGATTATGCTTTATTTTGTGCTCCTTACAAATATTTTTCCACTTAGCGGACAGGAACTGTGGACCTTGATCAGTAACGATAGTATTAGGGTATGGCAAAATATGAAAGTACTGTTTGTCTAATATTCGTATTATTTCATTAACATTAGCATGACGTAAGGGATAAAAAGAAACAAATCTAGAATATACATCCACCACCGAGAGAATGAAATGATAACCATAACTGTTTGGTAACTTTCCCTCCAAATCTAAACATAACTTTTCATGTATATAATTTGCTGTTATATGGAATTTTTCCAAAGATATTTTCCTGTTTGAGTGTTTAGTGGCCACACATTGTAAACCATTTCTTATACATGTTATCATATCCTTCTTAAGAGTACGACAATGAAATAAAACTCTACAAAATGCGAGACATTTCTTCTGCCCAAAATGTCCCTTTTCATGCATTCTTTGCACTAGTTTTGTGGCCATAGGTTTGGGTATTACCGACAACCAGCTTCCCTTTTTAACATTTTAAACAAATATCACTGAATTATGCACTTTTATATATGAATAATTTTGATCTTGTTCTAACTTTCTTTTTAACTTTTGGCAATATGAATCACTATCTTGAGCTTTCTTTATTTCCTCATACTTACAGAGATTCGGATCATCTTTGAAAATAAAATAACCATAAATTTGGAAAATATCATAAGATGAACACCTATCTTTTGTATTAGTAGGGGAATTGCTAACTTCGCAGTCCTTGACCTCCATATCAACGGACCGCGGTACTAGTTTCCCGGTATCGACTGTATAGAAGTGGTGGTCGGAGTTACTGCTTCAGATTTTACAGTAGTTCCAACAGACACATTATTCCGATTCATCATATTTGAACGACTGGATACTCCTGATGGTCGACAATTACAGTCCTTCCAATAGTATTGGTTATTTTGATACCATGTAGGCGGTGGACAATATCCAAAAAATCTCCAAGATCTTCGCCTATATCCATTTCTAAAGTTTCCTCTGTTTTTAACAGTTTCATTACCAGGAGACATAGGATTATCATTCACTAAATTTACCGTCGATTCGGAATTGGATAGTTCAGTCTGGACCCCGAAATCCGCTTTCGATTTTCTTACAAAATTTACTTGAGGTCTAGGGAACTGCCTCCGATAGTTGACCCTAGAATCCATTGTATTAGTCCCCATATTCGATTCATTATATTCTTGTATCTCCATTATTTTTAACATAAGATCATCCACATTTTTGTTTGGAGTACTCCTCAAGATTTGAGCTTCGTGATTTGGTAAACTATTTAACAAAAGATCTACTAGCTCTCCTTCATCGGTTTTACTACATATCCTTTGATATCTTTCAACGAGATTCCAAGCAAAATCCGACTAAGTTTGGTATTTATTTTTGTCGTAGCGCATTAGCTGTAGTTGACGTTTTTGGGCTCGCTCTAGTCGCTCTGAGAGATATTGTTTCTGGAAATAATTTACAAAATCATCGAAAGTCTTCACGTGATCCTGGATACTTCTAAACCACGTCCCTGCTGTTTTAATTAAACGTCTAGAGGCTAATATCAGCTTCTCAGCATCCGTTAATTTAAATAAGTTGATAGTCTGGACAAATTCATGTAAGAAAGCTTTAGCCGCCCCATTGTATTGACCATCAAATTTCGGCAAGTCTCGTAAATTACTATATCGGATCTGGTTTAGTGATTCATTTACTAATCCAGTTAACTTCAGTACTCCTTCCGATTTCTCTTGGTTAGGTTTTTCTCCTATTGCACTAGCAATCGGACCATCCACTGTTTTAGAAGTTTTGAGATTTTCTTCATTGATAACAGTTTCCGTCGACGTTAGTCCAATAGGCCAAGGCATACTTATACCATTTTGTGAAGTCATATTAACCGGTTGAAGTCTCTGTGTAGAATTAGACTGACTGATGGTCGTTACCACAGACGTAGTATGTCCCGTTAACGTATTAGTAGTAATAGGAGTACTTAAAACTGTTCCTTTTCTTCGAGTTTCATCTAAACAGAAAAACGTTTCTTTGCAGTACAACAACACACAACACAGTTGTTAGATCTTATAGTTTTCACAATTTAGTTCAGTTATTCTAGTTGTGTGCTCGGTTCTACAATGGATCTCGTTGAAAGTTTACTAGCATGAACTGAGCAGAAGTTTGACCCATAGCAACGGTCGCCATCCCATTCGCGGGAAAATTCCTAAAGATCACAGTGATGAGAAGAACTATTTCTTGGAGAAGTAAAATTTGAACACAGTAATATGTTATGCAAGATTAAACAGAAAAGTGAAATCTACGAATTAAATTTTGCATATGTAAAGTAAGTATCATTTAGATTAAGTACACATACCAGGTAAGTACAATTTTCCTTATTTATTTCCTGTTTCCAAGTTATTACATTCAGCACATTATTATACCGGTGAATATATAGATTATTGAAAATATTGATATATATATATATATATATATATATATATATATATATATATATATATATATATATATATATATTAATGAATCTCTCTCTTCTTTATTTAGGTATGCCACTGTCTACATCTCTTCTCATCGGATCTAATGCAATATGAGGTGGTAAGTATATCATTTCTTTTCTCTCTTTCTTCTTTATAATACTTATATGTTTTACTGTATTTTATATATTTATTTATTCATATTCATTCTTACTTATTTTACTTTATATTATTATTAGTAGTAGTACCATTATGTTTATATATTTCTCTTCCCATTCGTTGAATAATCTAATATATGTATTTTTCTTTCTTTCAGATGGATAGCTTCCACCTGGACATATTTATATTCCGATTACAAACAAGAGATGCATATGTATATATCCATACATTATTCAATTGGAGATCATTCCCAAAATAAATTGTTAATTGATCTTCCATGTCCATCGTTTAACTTAGACTATCAATCATTATACATATATATCCATAGGTTAGCACTTGTCATGAAATCAATGTATAAGAATTACGAAATAGCCACTGAATTTTATTTATACTTAAAATTTAGAAGAATTTGTTTTAAAGTTTGTAATATTGTTTACCTCATTGTTTACATGGTGATTGATATTGAAGGAGAGAAAGTCTCCCCGAATCTGTTTTTATTTTTCGCTGTATATTATTGTTATTTTCAAACTCACTATCAAGTATATCCATTATAACACCATTTTTCTATTTATTTATATTTATCGATTCGAAAAAGTTTGTATATTTTAATATGTTTATACCTTTAGATGCGTACCAAAATCCTTATTGCCAATTTACATATCGTGTAATGCGCTATGGTGCAAGTCTAAAATAGCGGCGCATTACAAAAGCCATGGTGATTGGAACCAAGGGGTCAGTGTCAAATATAGAAGTGGGAGGGGAGAAAATAAAACAAGTGAATAGTTTTCGATACCTGGGAAGCATTCTTAGTAATGGCATGAAATGCGAACGTGAAATAAAAGCACGGATAGAAATGGCGAAATAAGCTTTTAAAAGAAAAGTCTGTTTTGTGGGACCTTGAACAAAGAGTTGAGAAAAAGACTCATAAAATGCTTCGTGTGGAGTTTTGTACTGTATGGGGCGGAAACATGGACATTAGTTAATGGTGACGAAAATCGAGTGGAAGCCTTCGAAATGTGGGTGTGGAGAAGAATGGAAAGAATTAGTTGGGTCGAGCGGAAAACGAATGAGAGAGTGTTAGAAATGGTGGGTGAGAAAAAACACTTTTAGATATTATTAGGAAGAGAAAGAAAAACTGGTTGGGACATTGCCTAAGAAGAGATTGTATCATGAGAGACGTCCTAGAGAGTATGGTGGCGGGAAAGAGAGGGAGGGGGCGAAGAAGACTACAATTAATGGATGACATTAAAACAGAAAGGTCATACGCGAAGACGAAAAGGTTAACGGAGGACCGTGGAGCATGGAAGCTTCTCAGCTGCGGCAAGTGACCTGTCAATAAAGGCAGAATACCTATGATGATGATGATGATCTTAATGTCTTGGGTCTGTTTTAGCCTTTTGATTATAACTGCTGGGTGTTTGGTACAGGCAAATATTGTATATGAAAATCATAATCAGCAAAAAGTTGCTTATATTTTGTGCAGTTCCCGACTTTGTCAGGCTGGGTGTTCATCTTCGCAATACACTTTTCGTCTACGTATAAATTACATTTTCGATTTAGTAGAAAGTAGCGAAATTTGCGCATTGTGTATATGAGAGCGTACAACTCTTTTTGCCATATGCTAGCTTTGTCTTCACGTTTCGTTAGCTTCCAGGAACAATAAGCCACAATCTTCTCAGTGTTGGCTTTTGAGTCATATCAGGCCAATATTCCAGCTATTTGCATAAAACTACTATCGCTATAGACGCGGATTTCAAACGAATCATCAAAGTGAGCAAGTGATGGAGCGTTTAGTATGTCTTCTTTTAATTGTTCAAATAAAACATCTTGTTTCTCTGTCCATTTAAATTCAGATTTGGATGTTACTAATTGCTGGAAAGGCTCAATTTTTAAGGTAAAGTCTTTAATGTGGGCTCTAAGATATGAGCATAGGCCCATAAAGGTTTCGAGAGTCCGCTTTGTAGTCTGTCTCTTGAAATTTCGTATCTTCTTAGTTATCTTTGGGGATATTTTAATGAATTCCATACTAACAAGGTTTCCTAATTCGTTAAGTTCTCGGTAGCCAATATGTGTCTTCTTAGATGATGCTCGAATATCTTGTTTCCTAAGCTTCTGGAATAATAATTCTAAATCCTGCAAGTGCTGTGGAAAATTATACGAACTAGTAATAAGATTGTCGGCAAAATTTGTAATTCTATCTGGTAGTCCCTCCGAAAACATTCTCGTAGGCAAAGACAATCTTTGGGATCTTGTCCTGTACCCCATTGTGCATCTCAAAAATTCGTATGATTTCCTATTATGATTGAGCTCGAAAGTCATATATTTACGGCTCTTTTGATACAACAAAATTTGGAAGTGTGAATTCGAAAGATCGACGGTTGTTATGAAGGTTTTTCCTTTTATATAATTCAGGACGTTCTCTGTTGATTGAAATGAGACTGCCAAGCACTTGGTATAACCGTTATATTTCTGCATATTGAGAACTACTCGAAATTCCTTCGTATTAGGCTTCTTGAGCACCAGAAGTGGAGAGGAGAATTCGTTCCTGTCTGTGAGCCTGATTATGTTTGCCTTGATAAGGTCTTGAATCTGTTTATCTCCTGAGTCTTAATATTTCTTGGGATAAGTGGGGAGAGGTCATGGAATACGCAGACTTAGAAATTCTGATTTTATGGACGTATCCCCTAAAATATCCTATATCATCAGGGGCATATGTAAAAACATCCCTATATTTAAATAACAAGTCATAAACTGCTTGCTTTGTTTTCTGTCCAGGTCGGGATTAACGTCAAAGAGCTCTTTATTGAAAAGTGTTTTTGTGTACTTTAAACGTTCATCTGTTTCCTCTTTTGTCTTAAATTGGTATGCTTTTTAAAAGAAATGTGGTTCTTCTAGGGCGTTAAAAGAAATTTCATGCCCTTTCTCAATAGCCACCACTGGCGCGTTACTCTTTATAGTTAAGTTTTTGGCATTGGGATTTGAAATTAGCATTATCATTTTGTTTGCTTCTGGTCGAGGGCATTTAAATTATGCTTCTCGCGTAGTCCAGGAAGCAATGATACATATAGGAACTCTCTGGGAGCTATTTTTTCTTTCCTGCTACTTCTACATATGTATGCGATCTTGGAGACAAAGTTATTTGCTTAGTCACGTATAAACAATTGTGGTCCGTCTGCTATACTATCTGAGTCGTTAAAGCTAACAATGCATTTTCTGTTCTTTGAACTGGTAACTTCGGTTTCCTAGGTCGTTTAAAAAACGAGATTGTATTCTTGTTTAAATCAATGGTGGAATGAGAACGTTGGAGAAAGTCGATTAATATAATTATTGGCGTTGTCTTGTCAGTTACCCTAAAGTAATGAGTTAATGTTATCTGACCTATTTTAAATTTAATTAATGCTATTTGGTTCAAATGAACGTTATTGCCTGAAATTCCTTTTATTATTGTCTGAAATGGAATTAGGCTTGTCCCAGGAGAAACGGTTTGGGCTGGCCATAGGGAAACACTACTTCCTGTGTCTATTATCGCATTGTGAAGGCCTAATTTATTTTTAATGCGACCGTGTTAAATGCGACCTGTTATTTTCGTCCTCTAATGCAATGTTTTCCCGTTTTTCTGCCAATTGTCTTGTTTGTTCTTTGTGGACAGGTCACTTTGTGGAAGATTTTGCTCTTGGTGGAAAACGGTCTTAGGTTCCTGGCTTGAGGTTTGAAATTCTTGAGGGTTGAGTTGAGGAATTGCCATGGAAAGATTACTTTGTTGTTGATATCCAGGTATATAACTGTTCATTGGTTGTGTAATAGGTTGCATTTGTACAAGGTAGGTATGATGATATAACTGTTGTCCAGGATATATTGACTTTGGCTCGGTTGATAGGCCATAGAATGTATTATGCACGTTAGGTATATTGTTCTGGCCGTATAACATATGTAATTTTTGTGATAGCTCTGCGTGTTCTCTTTTCCTTAAAAGGTCATTAGCGACTTCCAGTGTGTTTAATTTATTGTGTAGCGCTTCTAGCGTTGCAAATCTTCCTAATGCTACCTTATTAAGGAAATCCCTCTGCAAACCCAAAGATAAATAGTGGATCTTTTGTTCTTAATTTGCTTCTGGTAATAACTGTCTTATTGCTCGAAGTTTACGTAAAAAGTATGAGTCTATTTGCTCGTCCATTCCCTGTTGTACCTCAAACAATTCCTGTTCTGCTTCATATGATGGGATCTTTGGCATACATAAAGCTATTAACTTAGATTTTAGATTGTCATAAGTCATTGTATCAAATGGATTTTGATTTGTAAGCTGTAATACGAGATCAAGTGCCGTATCTTGTATATATATATTGGTAGAATTTCCTTTTTCTTAACCCGTGACCATGCCTGCATTGCTGCCATATGGTCGAATAGCATAAAAAACCTGTCCCGATCCTCGAACCTGTGTCCCGCATACTTCGTTAAATGTGGCATATTAAAGGATAAATTGGATGTACCCTCTGTCATATTCGTGTTATTCTCTCCTGATCTATATGTCTGTTTACCCGATGCAGTTTCCGGCATAAATCGCACTGAAGGAAAGGAAGAGAGAAAAAAATTATAATTAAACTTAGAATTTTGATAGTAAAACTTAGATAAAATAGATTCTGATACTGGCCTATTACCCATTGAAAAGTTAATAAAAAGAGCGTCGCGTACAAAACTCTGCTACCTATCACATGTAATGATTTTGGTAGAGTCAATGATGGACCGATATTTTATCCCCTTCACCAATTTATTATAAAATTTGATAAATACAAAACGCCCTTGATTACAAAGAGTACAATACTATTTTCTCGTTAATGTCCAAGTAGAGGATAATAGGTGTTTTGCACAGTGTCCCTTCTCTCAAAGCAGTCTCCAAGGCACCCGCCGGTTTGATGAGTCTGGAAGGATAGTCCCCTCAGCTCAAGGCAGTTTCGCGAGGCTTGGTTGTAGAAAGAATCCCTAGTCCAGTGCGACCTCAGGAAGGATAGGTGTACCCCTAGTCCAGTGCGACCTCAGGACGGTGTAGGTGATTTGATCAGTTGTACGACTGATGCTGCCTCCCTCGGTGCTTCTCCTTTTATTTGTCCTCCTTGGGTCCTTCCGTGAGGTCCGTTTGCTTTCGGCGTTCCTCGGTGTCCTTCGTGTCGGCTTCTTGTCTGCTAGGTTCTTTATAATCAATAGTACCTATTGAGCTGACACGTGCGTCTGTTGTGATGTGGGGATCCTTGCAATATTAATATTGGAAACTAACAAAAGTGAAGGTAACGTTGAAGCGAATAAAGTAATACATTCAGATACAAAATACTCTACCATGTGAAACAAAATTAAAGTTTGAACATCATTGATTTTTCGTTGGTATCACTAAGGTTAAATGAGGTCAGTTTGTAACTTTGTTACGATATCAATTGTTCTGTAGATAGTAAACGATATATTTTACCCGCTTGTATATTCATTGCAGAGCAATGCATTTTATTCTACTTTTTCTTTTCATTTCGCTAACCTAACATTGTTGAGCAAACTAAAGCACTTGTACTTTACTTTGTACTTAACCAAGCAATTCCCACTGGATTTTGCGTTGTCTAACGTTGAAATATCTGAAAAATTGAGAGTGTGAGTGCGTTTTTTCGCAGTAATACATATTAAACGAAACTATACATTACCATTACTATTAGACTATATAGTGTTGGCAAGTAAGAATGCTAGAGTATCAAAAAGTAATAGAGGAAATAAAATATGATGGAAAGCACAGGCAAAGTAACTGACTTTTGAATACTTTGAACATTACATGGAGAGGGAGAAACATACAAAAACTTACAAAATGATTATAGTGTTTATTTATTTATTTATTTTCAACCTGATAGATATCGCCTTACACTAGGGAAAATTATCATTTTCAGATAAACACTCTTTGAATAAATGATTCATGATCAACTATTTAAGCTCATAAAGATTAAGGTGTACAATCTTATGTCCGTCTTTACGGCAAGAACAATCATGGCAATTGAACCCACGCGAATCTCGCAGACAATCTATTTGCATTTTCGTTAATTCTGGAATGTTGGGAACTGTAACGAAAAACATTAGAATAAAATATTTATTCATATACTTAATAATTAATATAGTACATTATTTCTCTGAATAGTTCATTTACTAAACGAATAAATAAAAACTCACTGACCAAGTTCATTTTTGAATCGGCTGAAGAAGAATCTGGGCCCAAAAAGTTTATTTCCCAAGTAAGAAGCTGTGGAAATGTGTAAATATATCGAATGACGAATGAATCTCATGCAAGGCACGATACTCTGCAATATATAACTTGTAGTAGCTGGTCTCATAATTGTAGTTCATAAGTAAACAGCGTGACGTGATATGAAAAAGGCTAACAAACTAGAAAGTAGTAGTGCATTATTAGAAATTTCTTAATGTGATAAAGCAGACTTTTTAATGTATCTTAGAAGATGCTTGATAATAAAGCAGACTTGTCTGTGAGACAGAAGCTCGAAAAAGAGAAACTAGAGAGTTTGTGATTGACACGCTTTTTTTGACAGAAGATTAGCATAGAATCTCTATTTGAGTCAAATTAGGCTATTCAATAAGACTGTTTTTTCAAAAATTCAACAACAATGAAGTTGCAGCAATGTGCTTATGCAAAAGCCGAACATGGTTGGTATACTGATTTCCATAGTTTATCAATTGTCGAAATGTTAAATCATTATTTCAAAATCGGAAACATCAATACTATTGGTCAGAATGAAAAAAAGACTCAATATAGCAAAATTTATTTATTTTTAAGATTTAAAGAGAGTGATTCCTCCATTGAATTCATTTGTTTAACATAAATGTTTGAAAGAAGTTCAGATACATCCAATATAATGATCACAAAGTATTTAAGTTCTGAAAATATCTGAAATTGTACCTTTCACAAACAAAATATTTTATATAATTTATATGTTTCTCTAATTTGAATTTTTTATTACTTACACTTAGATTAAAATAGTCTATTACAGTAGAAAGTATTATGCCAAACAAAAGGAAACAAACAATGCTTATATATAAACAAAAGTTATATATACTGAGTACACAAATAAACAAGAGGATACCATAGCGTTACTTACTTGACTATCTTTCACTAATTGCGTGCAAAATATATACCGTTTAATTCTATACTTTTACTACTGATTATTATTGCATTCTTTCTTATCGGGCACTTCTATTCACCGAAATAGTTTATATCTACAGAGGAACCATTCTTTCAAAATGTATAATTACATTAATACTTTCATTTAAGTTTCAAAAACATAATAGAAAAGCTTTAAGTTAAAGATAAAAAAAAGTACTTAGCTGATTTTTTCGTTCATCTTCCAGGCTCCTGACTTGTTCAATTTTGCTTATCATGTGAAAGAAGCTATTAAAGTTAGTTGTTGCAGTCTATTAAAATTGTTGATAATAGTCTATACCGCAATATTCTATTTTCATTTCTTGCAATTAAATATCATTACCCGTAAGAAACATTACAAATTACACAATGTTACCTTCACGTCCTGTTTTTGGTTTAGGACAATTTGGCTTAAGAGGCTTACAAACGGCCCAATTATGTTCTTTCGGTAACCCTGTGTTTGGACAATAGCAATAATAGCATTCTTCTTCCGTCCATGCCATTTCATAATTATCGCAATTTGCACTTGAAAATCCATATACACCTGTATAATGCAGATACAAATAATTTAGTAGAAACGACTTTGGATACGAAAAACAAAGGAAAAGTATGTGAAAGATACATTGTATATAAAATAGGAAAAGACAAGAAATTAGGCAGGTATTCTGTAAACTTAAATACTATATTAAATACTTCCAATTCAGATTACAAAAACCATACTCAATATTGAGATAAAATATATTTAGTAATATATGCATTTACTATTCCCAGTTAAAATTTCATTTTGTTATTATCGAAAGTGACGAGTTTTAATGTGTACTCGTGAGTAAAAGGGATCACTCGTGATCCTCATCAGGCCCACAGAGTACGCGATCAATATAACCTTAAAGCAATGGCAAATTGCATAGGAATTTGTGACATTATTTTTCTTTTGATCATATAATCAGAGAATAGATCTTTGTAAAAGTCTATCTAGTTTATGTATGTACATACTCATGTTTATAGGATCAGCGTAATTCTATTCCTGAAAACAAAGACCTTTTCGCTTTTTATTTCTTCTGTGATATATTTCGCTTATCACCGTAATATATATAAACAGTGTAAATAGTCTTACTTTTCGTTCGAGATCGTGAACATCTTTGCTGTTTACTTGGCAGAAACTCCGTCTGCAGATTTGAAGTAGAGAGAAAAGGAAAAAGAAATATAGAGTTGGCAATAATTCAAGAAAGAGGCTAAATACGTAATATTTTCGTGAGAAAAATATAAATATGAATGTTTCCTGTGAACGCGTACCATATGTATGGGGAAATTATTACAATCATGGTTTTCTTATATTGCAAATTACATGATGTAGATGTCCAACAATACAATATGAAATAATTCACGTTCCCGAATTTTCTTAACAATTTATTATAAGTCACGAAGCACACTTGCATCTACAGGAGTACGTAAACAAACAAAATTATAAGTTTCGGGGAACCGAGAATTTACTGATTTCTATGAAAATGTAGCACACTGTGTGAAGTATATGGTAGAATCATTGGAGTTTACTGCTTCGAAAATGGTAATGGCAATGCAACGGTCGTTAGCGGTGCTCGATGGTGGTCGATGATTTAAGAAGTTTTGTTTTCTGTAGGGTAGTACATGCCTTTTTTTTAGTACGGTGGTCCGTATATTCAGAGGTAATATGACATCTCTTCAAGTAACCTTTTTTTTCTTTTTTAGCACGAATCATTTGAAGAAATGCAGACATTCTTTGGCTAACACTGTCGCCGGGTTTAACAGCACTTGAATTATATCTTAGGAGTATCGTAGAAAACGTAAAGCGAAATACGCAAATATACTTCAAACGATACAGCTGCTTAAAAACATACGCGCGGAAATCCAAGCGATACTTCAAAGAACTTTGTTTATTATTTTGATTAGAGTTCTACCAAGAGCTTATGTGTGAGAACAGTGTCATTGTGTACATTTACCTGAAATAATTTTTAATAGATAGAGAACGGGAATCTCACATTATAACGTATATTTTACCAGCAATTTTATACTCTACAATTCTCTCTGTTCTATAGGGTAGAGCAAAATGCAGTACACGGGAGATTGGACTTTCCCATTACCTCTTCATTATAAAAGAACCTCTCCTAAAATTATGCTATTGGTATTTATTTCATATAACTCAATCAGTCTGAACATGAATATGAGGTGAAAATTGCCATTAGACTCCCTAAGTACTCTATTTGAGGATGTCTAAAGATAAATTTAATGTTACTTATACCTGCAGTGTCCAATCAAACTTACATAACCTCAGCTGGGAAAAGGATAACCATCAAGAACAACATAATTTGTTGTTATGTCTATTATTGGTCCTGTGAGGGGAATGTAGATAAGAAGGTCTCAATGCTAGTATATATTTCAGAGATATGTATACATTGTCTTTTTGCATTTCACAAATTGTAGAGTAGTGGAGAACTGCTGCATTCGAAAAACATGTACATTTCATACAAGAAATAGAAGAAAATATAATAAAAACGGAAACTAAGTTACATGTAAGAAGTATAAGTATTTCAATGTATAAAGGAAAGAAACTTTGTAGTATGTACTTTAGTCCTCGTCACTGTTTTCACTTATGACCACAAGTGTTGTCGTGATCGAATACTATGCTTAATATCTGTGTTAGTTTTGGGATCTCCGACGAATTTCGTTCATAACTAAGGTAATATATATGGGCTGCAACATGTGAGCAAGAGCCAACTGTTCCCAGACCCACAATACCTAATCACATTTTTGTAATGTTCTGTGTTTGGTATTCGATGAATGTTTTTATGTCTTGCTTTACGTATGTCATTAATGCTCTGCTGTTACAATATATTGTCGTTGTCTTTAATATACTACACACTATTACCTCTTTCTTGGGGTCCCGGGTTCGATCCCAGCCCCCGCCAAGTGAACTTTGTGGTGGACAAACATCGTGTTCGTGGGTTTTCTCGGGGTTCTCCCGTTTCCTCCCACTTTCTTCATTCACCCATTTCATCCATTATTCATCATCATGGTCTCTTTTAGCCTAACCGGCATAACCGCGGGACGTAAAACTCAAAGATTTCATTTCATTTTATTACCTCTTTCATCCAACCTTTCAGCCAAACAACATATATCTTATTTATATTTGAAGAATCCACAAAACAATCGTTTGAAATCTTTTTCGTTCATTCGAGGAAAATCTTCAAGATCCTGTGAAAAAATAGAGTAAGCTGGGGTGAAAAGCCCAGTGGAGTTAAATGCCCACTCCCCTAAAACAAAGAAGGATGTATGAAGTTTCAACAGTGATACGATTGTGTGAAAGTGCAGTTCTATGGAAGACGAAAGTGACACCAAACGACATTTTGTGAAGAAATTAAAGGCGTACAGGCTGATTTAAATGTGGTGATCACATAATGTTTACTTGGAATGTTTTCTGAACGTTTCAAATTTATGGAGAAAGAATGATTACATTAGTGCATTAGGAACTTCAATGCATGTGTCTTGCGCAAAATAGAGTTCTGTTGTTCTGATGCAATAGCAGCCTGACGCCATTCCATTCAGTGTTGCGAGTTTAATGAACTGAAACTATCATGTTTGACATTGGAGTGATCTGCCGATTTGATGTCGGGGTGAATGGCCCGTGGGCGTTTTATCCCACATGCAGGGTATGTTCACAAAGGTCTCAGAATAACAAATGTATAACACATTTTTGTATAGGGAACTTAAAGTATTCTAAATATGATCCTTTGGCATCACACACCGCTACAAGCGTTGTTTTTTGTTTTTCATACACTCCCTGAAAGTCTTCGCGCGCAAGGCTAGACCAATGGAATGGAATCGTGTCAAATCGCTTCCCTTTCATATCTTACTTGATTCGAGAGACATCAACAAGTAGTTCCAGTCCATTCTGAATAAAATATTCTTGATTTTTGGTAAGCTTACAGATAGAAATGGAAGGGAAGAACAAAAAACAAGAATAATAACTTTTTTTCTAAAAAAAAAATGCATAGAATATGTACAAAGAATATATTTGTGTACGGTGTTGCCTGCGATCGAGGGGGAATAAGGGAGAATAGTAGCTCCAGTTTCCTTCGTTTCGTGATATGCTTAACCATATACAGGATGATTTCAAAATAAGTATGCATGCTACTAAATTATCAGGGAAAAGTTTAAGTGCTTGAGGCGAAAATCAGTACAACCCTACAGTCTCATCTGATACAAATGAAGATAACAATTGCGAAATCTGTAGTGGACATTATTATATACATACTGAATCTATGTCTACATGTGATGGATCAAGTGTATTTGTTGTGAAATGTGACTTCATGAAGTTTGTACACGGTTTCCAAAAATGTGTCCTAAATGATACTCACTGTCTCAGAAAAGTAGAAACATGTAAATTCAGTTCATTTCCTTCAATTAGTGTCATATTGTTTTTTTTAAATCACATTTTCATTTTGAGTTAGAGTAATATTCCCATGAGATTGTTTTATATTATTAATATTGTGATGTGCAAAACTTATATTTTACTTATATCAAGACACTTATATTTCACATTTAGAATGAAGATAAACAAGGTTTTCCATATAGAATTTTCAAATAATATGTGTTTATCTATTCTGTATTTTCAAAGCTCAGTAAGTATATCTGTAACTTAATGCTTTATAAGATTTTTTTTGTAAATTGTGACCTAATATACCTTAATATAATTTCTTGTAGTGTGAGAACATCTGTGCTAACTGTTGTGCTATTTCTAATAGAATCTGTTAAGGTGAATTCTTGCCTAAAATAGTACTCTATAAACTTCTTTAAAGCTTCGGGCATTCCTATTCACTGCTCATATACAATAATATGTACTTTTCACAATACTCTTTATTTCACACTTCTACAATAACATATTCTCTGAATACCATCACATTTCTTGACTAATTATATGTCTTTTCTCTCACCTAACTCTGTTTATCACTTTACAACATTATTCTGCAACAAGCTCCGAAATAACAACAACTAACGTCATATCTCTCTAAATTCCATAAACAACTAACTTGATATCTTCATAACTACATAGCAACCATTTTCAGTTCTTCTTCTCTCTCTCCCTTTTTCTAGTACAGTTCTAATACTAAAATACTTTCCACCCTAAAGTATTACTCAAACCTCATTCCATACACAAAGCCTCATACCCCTAACATTCTCCCGGGGATTGCCGAAAAAAATGAAGAATACTACATGTTTAAATATACACAACTAAAGTAATATTTTCTTATTTTAACTGTCCTTCTTCTTTTTCTTTCTCTTCTTCTCTAGGCTTCTCAATCTCTGTTCAATTTCAGCAACATTGTACCTCATTTCCTGCATTTTCTGATCTCTAGACATAAACTCAATAAACATACATTGTAATATTCCTTGTTTCATGTTAAACTTCAACTGCTTCCCTTTCACCTTTTCTTTACTTAGAGCGCCCATTTGTATTTTGATTTCTTCATTCTTTTCTCGACATCTTTTTCGTCTCCTAGGACCTTCATGTATGCGCTTTTTTCGGTCATTTATGACTTCATTTTCTTCTTCTGAGTTCCTCAATAATTTGTACTTACTTACAGAATCCAATCCACCACTTGTTTCCTTTAAGGATATTCCATTGTATTCTTCACTGTGGCTGTCATTTGCATCTTCTGTGCCAATGAACAATTCAACTCCATCATCTTCTACCACTGTTTTAAAATCAGTCAAATCATGTCCTGCTACTTGCTTGCCCACTACTCCATTTCTCAAATCTGTCAAGATATCTCCCTCTGATTGGTAATTTAGTGTCCCCATTTTGTGAACATGATAAAACTCTGACACTCTTCTTGATTCTGCGACTAGCGGACTTAACCCATTAGTATTAGATTCTTTTGCACTGTAGTTATTGTTTTCAAATTTTTCCACCTGTAACTGGTTTCCCATTACCTCCACTGATCGTAATATACATGCTGATGCAAAATGATGTAAGCCAGTGCATTTAAAACAACGCTTGCCATAAGCTGGACACTTTCCTCTTATATGGGATTTCTGACGTTTATTACATCTAATTTGTCTTTCCTTGTTCGGACACGTAGAGTCGCATAATGATGAATATCTAACTCTTTTGTTTATCCTTCTGGACGAATTTAATCCATTTGATGTATATCTATCCTGATTTTGCATAGATTTTAACTTCATAATTTCTTCTTGTAATTTACAAATTACAAGATCACGTTTCCTTAATTCCTCCAGAATCCACAGATTAAGTTCTTTTCCACTAGTTTTTTTCATATCTTGCAGCATATCCTTATACGTAGCTTCATTTCCATAATATTGTGCCATTGTCTCAATTGGAACCGTAGACTTCTTTTATAGACTGCGCCAATCAGTTGTGCTATTTCTAATAGAATCTGTTAAGGTAAACTCTTGCTTAAAATAGTACTCTATAAACTTCTTTAAAGCTTCGGACATTCCTATTCACTGCTCATATACAATAATATGTACTTTTCACAATACTCTTTATTTCACACTTCTACAATAACATATTCTCTGAATACCATCACATTTCTTGACTAATTATATGTCTTTTCTCTCACCTAACTTTGTTTATCACTTTACAACATTATTCTGCAACAAGCTCCGAAATAACAACAACTAACGTCATATCTCTCTAAATTCCAAAAACAACTAACTTGATATCTTCATAACTACATAGCAACCATTTTCAGTTCTTCTTCTCTCTCTCGCTTTTTCTAGTACAGTTCTAATACTAAAATACTTTCCACCCTAAAGTATTACTCAAACCTCATTCCATACACAAAGCCTCATACCCCTAACACTAACGTGATTTTCAAATGCAATTAATTTTCCCCTTATATAGTTTAGTGTTGGGTGGGTGGGCATTTAACCCCACGTATGTAGGTGTTTTAGCCGGACGATGGGGTAATATGCCCATTTTGCTCTTACTTTACAAACATCAGTATATCCCCTACAGCATTAAACATTACATAATGTAGCACCCAGGTAGAAATACAGAAGGATGTACCTTCCATTTCGTATGATTTGCTTTCCTATGAATTTCCATTCGTAGTAGCAAATAAATAAAATATGAAAAAACAGGCGTTTTCACCCCCTTACTCTAAGTGTAAACGGATGTTTTGTTCTGCACAATTTCTTCTGTTCAACAAAAGCTGCAAAGATATTATAGTTTCCTGGCGTTTTTGCAGATTTCATGACTGCGGATGTGGTCTTCACCTGGTGTCACGTGTTCCGAGAATTTATTGTATAGAAATCATTTCATGTCAAATTCTAGCTATCATTTCATGTCAAATATTTCGTCCAATAGAAGGTACTTTCTTTTCAGCATTCCATGTGTAGCTTCAACTGCCAATTGTGTTCTTGTAACAAACGTAGCATAATTGCTTTTGCACTGAACAATTATGATTTTTTGCCTTTAAATGCAGGAACTTCATAGCCTGCGTCTTCAGTATTAATTTTAGAGGAACTATATTTTAATCCGTTGACTACTAATTTAGTAATATAAAAAGAACAATTCGCCTCCCAAGAAAAATCGCAACAGACGCTCCTGGTAGTCAGTATTTCTTTTTTCGCGATAAATTCACACAATTACAATGATTCATTATTTATTGTTTGTTATAAGGAGACAAGGTGGTTAATTCCCAAATAGATTGATAAATATCAACAGTTTCGCTGTTTCCCAAACTAGGGATGTGGGCGCCATAGGCCCAGTGGTGGATTTAGAATGTAAAAACTGGCGAGGCCAGCCAATACCCAGACTATGATAGGTATATATAACCTTTCAAAAATATATAAATAATAGCTTAAATTGTTTTGTCACTGAAAAAACTGAGCGGTTCTAGACTTCCCGGCCCTGGGCTAGATCCACCACTGCGCAAGCCATCAGATACGGCATCAGAGAATTCGGCAATTTTTAGATGTGTTTTCTCATTCTTTTACATAGCAAATACGCAAATCTGTTCTTTTTGCAATATCTGTTCTATTTGCAATTTGCCCATTACAGGTGTGGTATGGTTAGTTTTGACCAATTTTGACCATGGCGTAACAGTGATACAATTTGGAAGAAACTATTTATATCCAGGACTAAAGCGATATTTAAACTGTATTTTTCATAATGAGCTCTCAGACCATCATTGTCTAAAAAGGGCTGAAAATATTGAATCGATTTGTTTTAGGTGAGAAATGGTGGGGGTATTAGTCAAATGTTTCAGACGAAGCCCTTGTATACACCTATACTTACATCCACGTTTGAACAATATCGATCTAAGAATAACGAAGAATAACCATCTAGCCATTCTTGAGAAATAAATTAATCCCACTTTTCTGATTTTGCGACATTCCTCGTGAACCAATCATAGTTGAGGTTTGAGAAAATGAAGTATTAATGTGTCCTGAGGGTACCTATGTACAACTCACTTTCTCCCAAGGTTCATTTGGAGCCATTTTACTATACTTATCCACCCATGCCCTTTCTCGCACCCACGCACGCACTCAACAATTACGCATTTTTTTAAATTCAGAATAATTCTCATTTACTTGTGTGTATTCGTATTTTAAAACGTTGATGTCACTCCCTGGGACGCATTCTTTTTCTTATATTGTATAATATGAAATGTTATATATACGTTTATATATTTGGGTGTTTATTAATTAAATGGAGAAATCTCCTTTTTTTAAATTTCTTTGATCCCAATCCCTGAATTTGTTTTGCGTTGGATCAAATTAATGCTTGAAAAATAGGCTCAACTGAAAAATATTTAACTGAGTCCCAAGCGACCTAACCTTGGAATACATTTAGAATGGCAAAAGTTCGTAAAAGACCCCTGTAACTTTAAAACGGCTGAAGGGAAATGGATCATATTTTTTTATAAGGGTAGTGAAGGTAGATCCACACCTGACGCTGCGTAACACCATTATGGAGCCAACCTGAAACCACGCCACATTAGATTCAGATCCAAAATTTTAAATAGGAATGGGGTCGTGTTACATATCAGTTTGGAGAAGTTTTTCACCATAAATGCATATCTGCCACTAATTTCAATCTCTTATCTCTGATCATGTAATAGTTATTACCTTCGTAATATCAGTTTTTTATCCTTCAATATCGTCTTTCTTTATAGTTTACAAAGGTACTTAAAATGTAGTACACAAAATTAACGAGGGTGCTATTATATATGTTACTATAAAACAGTTCATTCCGTCTCAGTGGACACCAACAAATGTAGAAATTACTTGCATGAAGTATATCCCAGATTTTACTGTTTCACTAAACCAATTTTTATAGAAGCTGGACATTTTTCCTGTGTTCAATTACGATAGGCAGTATATATTAGGGTGGAGCGTTTTGCACTTTTGTTTGAAATTCGATGACGGCTAGTGCGAAAAGGTGCCATTATTGGCACCGACCTTACTGATTTTTTAAAAATGTTTTTGGACAACCCCTTACCCGCTCCAACGAACTTAAAGTTTTTAAGTGTTTGGTTATGCAACACGCACAACACCAATGACAGAAAAGTGACTTGTGATAGTTTTTAGAGTTACTTGATGGCTATAATTCAATTATTTTATTAATAGAAACTTGTAGCAATGCCAGTAAATAATTATAAAATGTTTATGAGTAAAAAAGAGTACAGCCATATTAGCTCAGTTGTTGGGATTAATGTCCAGATTTTGTTTAGATTGCCACGTTAACGATGATTATAGGCATAGCCCTTGATATAACACGATTTTCCTTGTGCAATTCTTCGCTTATTTTGTTCTGTACGGAAAATAACAAACAACTCACCACGAGGAGGTAGTTGCACATCGAATTCCGCCCATCCAGCCACCCAGTAAGCATACGTTGACTTTTGGCCTTAGGTCACGTAGTTGTTGTTGTTAGAGTGGCTGAAGTTCGGATGTCTTCTTCAATCTGCTGATTCGTTATGTTTCGTGTGATCGGCGACTCTTTTAGACATTTAGGCCAATTAATCATGTCGTAGTAATTTTCAGTTGTAAAGTTTAATTTTGGAATAATGAAGTCACGAGGGTGGCTTGATCTCGGAGTCTTCTGGCTGCGGTGCATTTTTATCCTTCTCGAGCCTAACGTTCGAATATGCGGATTTTCATCTGCTGTCATCGCTATCAACAGGTTTTCACGATGATCCTAGTATCCTTTTGTTTGTAGAACAGAAGGAACTATGTGTTGTAGATTTTCTGGCAGAAAGCGTGATAGCTTAACTATGCTAAACAGATGCATAGTGCATTTCTCACGAAGGATTTCGCCATATTGAAAACAAGACGGGAGGATATACTTTAACAATGTACTGGCAAAGTAGACACAAAGTTGTAATATAGGTTTATCAGTACTGATGTATTGGCGAAGCATCCTACAGGCCAATGTAAGCCATCGAGAATGTAATAATCGTCCTGGTTCTCTGTTTGCTAGATCGGTGGTACACATCCCTGTAGCAACAGTCTTACAAATTTCAGAGATAATTCTGGTCGCTGCTTAAACCATCTGGTTTTCCATTTCAGAGGCCCATTCAACGGGAATGGGTGTAAAGGAGACTATCGGTGAACGTTCATAATTCTTTAGTTTCTTTCCGATGGGGCCGGAAATCCGGTGGGTCCGGTCGTCCCACCATCCAATTCGGTAACCAGGTGTCGAAATGGTAACTCGTTGGTATGAAGAAGGCAAATGAGATGCTGCAGTTCCTTTCCTAGGAATCATTGTATCTGATTTGTCACGCCGTTATCCCATCCTGTATTCGTGGCCTCACCATCGCTGCCGACTGCCTCAAGACTTGACACGTCGTACTGGTTCTTTTCTAAAAGCTTCAATATAGAATCGGCAATATCCTTGCCAGTGCCTGACATAGGTGTGGCATGACCCAAATATTCTGAACCGGGCTCCGATAGAACTGTGACATGCTTTTCAGTAACCTCTCGTCTTCGTAGTTTGCTATTAATTTTTCTTGGACAAGAGTTACATCATTTTTACCCTCGAAGTAGGTACTTGTAATCGCCCGACCTAGGTGAGCCTTTTCTTTCTGGATCTTCTCACCCAGTTTATCTTTTCCTCTTCGTACCTTAGATCTTTCAACAGGAAGATTTTTATCCTCTGGCGTTATGAGTCTCGCGTCCTGAAGTACGGCAGAAGCGATCAAAACAACCTGTCTGTCTGAAGCTTCAGTTCTAAACGCTCCTCTGCTGTATTTTGAAGACAGATGCGCTTTAGGTTATGTTTCCTTCTTGGTCGCGCCTCAAAGTCAGATCCCGACGTGCTTCTCGATTCAACAGCTTCGCTGGATTCCCCTGACGAAACCAGTATATTTGACCTGTGTCTATGCCTAATCCCACTGGTTGATGGACTTGCTTCAACACTTCCAGCACCTTTCTTGGTTGCCTGTCCCCTAAATCTGCTCACTTTACTGGAAAACATAGTTGACAGAGATTTGCTTGTTCGGACGCCAATGTTGCCAATGCTCATTTTCCGTGATGTTCTCCGGTGCAAAAGACACTTAAATTCTCGTTTTGGAATCTTGCGTGTCCTGTCACAGTTGCAATCTTCGGCGGTTTTAAATTTGCAAGACGCAATATCAAAAAGAGACTTTTCCGCGTGTGCAACAAAACCTGCACGAAGTGTTGTTTCTTGTCCTTGTCGTTTGAAATGTATTTCCTTGGTGCGACACTTATTATAAAATGTTTTCAGCATGTCAAAATCTCTTTTTTCTGAAAGCATAGGAATGCTTGCTTTACTCCAAATATGTACAACTCTTTATCCAACAAGTTTACAAATGTCAGTCACCGGTAATTTACTTACACTTTCGTTACCACTTAAACTACTTCGAAACCAATGATAATGTAATGATGAAACATTCCCTTATTCTTGTATCAGCTTCAGCCATGTCTCTGCTACATCATGCACCAACAAAATGTCTCAATATATCCAACTTTCAAAGTTGACATTTTGTTTCCAAGTATATGATCATGTTTCGAAAAATTGTATCTATAGAAAATCTTAAGAAACGCGTCTTTTCTTTGCCGGAAACGAAGTCAGAGCCTTTTTCTCTGAAATTGTTGATTTCTGCACGATTTATAGAGTGTCGTTTTATTTGCTTTTGTACATATTCTTCCGTTCTCCCCGTTATATTAGAAGTAAATTTTCCTTCACGTGTTCTGGTATATTATCAATTAATGAGAATATCGCAGTTAGTGGTGATAGACACCGTAAATTGTTAGCGAATTTTTTCACAGCACAATTGCTAATTTCTGGACCTACTTTATTGTATTCAATTAATTTATGTAATAACATTTTATAGTGGATCGGAGCAAGCCTGTAACTAGATTCAGACAGGGAAAATCTATAGTCTCTTGATTGAATTCTTCTCTTTTCTCGTAAGATCAAATTGATCTTGGAGTAAATGTATATTGAACGTATATATAGCCTTTGCGATCCACCAAACATGACTTACAGCTCCAAGAATGAGAAATAAAACTTCTAGTGGAAGAGTGCTGCCTAGGAAGATAATAGCCAATTCCAATATTTCGCAATAGTCATCACTATGGTTTGTCTGGTGTGTTTGTTGTTGTATAAATTCTAGCATTTTAACACGGATATCATCCATAACATCATCTTTCCTAGTTCGGTAATTAATTTTATTGATGGACGAACAGAATTGACTAATTCTTTTCAACAAAAGCACATTAGGTTCAGAACTTGTACTGGCAGCAGTAGCATTATCCATTATTTTGTGAAAGCTACTATGAAGAACCATTTCAAATATGTGATATCGGCACCCTAGGTACAGCAAATGACGATCAAGTTCCTTCTCAAAGTTTGTAAAAGCTCCATTTATTTTGCCGTTGTTGCTTGCAGTTGTATCAAAGCATAATACTTTTATTTTGTGTGCTATGTTTCATTTCTACACTGCTTCGTAAACAGCTGTAACTTGTGCTTCTCCTTTGGATGATGGTGTTTCAGAGATACCTAATAATTGTTCATTGCCGTTAAAAGTTACAGCTATCGTTAACCTGTCAACCATCTCTAGCTGGAACTAGCTTGCTATCCTAGATTAGCACCAAAGAGTTAAATCGGCGAGTATTTGTGCTTGCCTTTTCTTCTGCTGTAGCAATTGAAAGATGAACCGCATTGTGATCGCTGACTATACATATGCCTAATGCTTCGCTTAGACGTGTAGTTCAAATATCTAAAGTGCCTTTTAAACTCAGGTTAGTTGGTTCACACATCAACATTGCATCACTTAAGTATAATTGTGTATTTGTAGTAGAATCATAAGAATTGGAATTTTCAGTACAATTTATAGACAAATTTGTTGAAGAAACTGTGATTTCCTTTCCATTTCTTCGTGCGTTAATTTTCTTCTTTCTGCCTTCCCTTTTCTCTGCTTTCCTACATTCTTTCTTCAGTTGTTTTAAATATGCGGTCAATGCCAGCCATAGAGCCTTTTCGTCCTTTCATACGTTGAATTATTAAAAATGGATTATCGTCTTCATTCTTCGTCATATATAATGCATTGTCATGGTCAATACCAAATAAATCATATAGTTGAGAAATAAATGTCGCTCGTTTACTTTCCTCCACATCAGTTCATTCTTTTCTGTAAATTTTGCCATTTCAAGTACAGTAGTACTACATTTTCAATGCAATGATCAGTTCGTTTTGAAGGAATTCTTGAATTTTCCCAAATCACAAGCTCTTTGTTCACAACTAAAGTCGCACTTTTTTTTATTGTCAACTTAACAACACGTACATTGAAAATTAAGACACTGAGTACTTGTCCTTTTGAAGGCAGTTTCGCTCCTACAATTTTATTCGCATTGTGTCCAATGAAGTTGTATTCAGAGTTCTTGTAAGTCAGACTCCGTGGAATAAGTAATTCAATCACACAAATTGCTTCCACTTCATTAAATAATGGCAAACTCAACAGCACTGTGCGCAGAGAAATTAAAACAAACAAGCACATGAGAAAAGTCGTAGTTGCTCTAAGCTTTGAAATCAAGTGGCTGCACGGTCTTGTTATGGTTTCACTGTTGGTAAATATGCATGTTATTAGACCCTCTCTCTGACATATATTAATGTATTCTTTCGTTGATGAATCCGAACATAATTAAGGATTTAATTTGACTGGAAACGAATCATATTTACTTTTTCCTAATTTCACTGTACTGAGAAACGAATATTCATTTTAGTTTAGTAGACTAACTCAAATAGGTAAGTTCTATTTAACAATCTTACAAATCTGAAGTTAAACAACAGAACACTAAATTTTATTATATCGAAACATTTATATTGAAAAGGTGTTAATTATTACAGGATAAGAGATATGTGGAAAACAAAGACCAATATGTGTTTGAGGTGGAAATCTATACCAAACCGATGTGTCACACGACGTCATTATGTTTAAAATTTTCGATCTGAAACCAAGATGATGTACTTCAAAATTACCGCCATACAAAGCATGATCCCTTTCCTTTCAACCGTTTCAAAGTTACAAGGCTCTATTCCAAACTATTTCCATATACTGTATATTATAAATGCATTCAAACGTTTAGGCCGCTTGGGGATAAGTTAAATATTCTTTAACTGAGTGAACTTTTTCACGGATTAATTTTATCCTATACGGAACCAATTTAGGGGTTGAAACAAAAAATTTGGAAATCGAAAATTAAGAATATTTTCTCTTTCTAAGACAACATAATTAAATTGCCTGTGTTTCATGGCAAACTTCTTGAGTCAATTCAGACACTATTTTTAATAAAGCTAAAGATTATACTTCCATTCTGTAAAGAAAAAATTCATCTTTTGATTTATAGTCTTATTGACGGAGTTCGCTCATTTCTACTCGCTTTACACTGTACAACGGAGTATGAAACTCTCGCATATTTGAGTATAACGGAAAATCATAAATGAGTTTCAGTATAATATGATTTTACGAGTTCTAGACCAAATGAGTTATAAAGAACAGTTGCAATCAAATTCTTCTTTAAATTATGTATTTTAAATGGATATTAAATTGCGTTATCATTCCGATGCTTCCGTAGCAAATCAGATAAACTTGATTGTAGAAGGTTTATTGGTATCTTTGTATTCAACAGTGTAGAGAGAAACATTTACTTCCGTTAGTGAATTAGCAAAACAGTGGGCTTTTGAAGAAAGAATTAATTTTCTAGTTCATATACATACAAACGATCAAACTCTTTGACCTTGAAAAATAAACATGATCTATGTCCCATTACTGTTCAACCAATCCTTCTTTCAAGCAACCATCATAAGGACAAGGAAATGATTACCTGACAACTGTTTATTCTGTTAATGCAGCCAAGTCATAAGTCAAGAGACGCAATCAAGTACAACAGAATGAATTAGTTAGTAGTATATGCAATAATGCTAGAAATCGTACATGATATTCAGTGCAAATTAGAGCACCATCTGTGCAATATGCATTGATTTTTTGTGAACCACATTGTTGCATATACTCACATAACAAACCCTGTGAGAGTTTGGAGTTAGTTCGAAGCTTCTGGAGAGCTCATTTAGAAACGCATAATGCAACTTGCGGTCGTTAGCGATCGTGCCTGAGACATTTTCCCAGGTTGCCTTTGAGACAAATCTGTTGAGCAGCTTCTATTTGTGACAGCTTGACAAATATGTCAAATATATCGTTGGCATATCATAAGATCCTTTCTGTCGATTTTCGGAAATTCCCGTTAAGTGACTTTAAATCTCACAGCTAGGAAATTTCACAATTTTCCAATAGTCTTCGAAACGGGTCAGTAAATGAATTAAAACCAATTGTTCCTCTATTCAAATGCTGCATTAAATGCAGTGGCAGATAAACAGCGTAAGGGTTTCCAAACGGCTTCCTCAAGACGGCGAATCACTCTACTTTTACAGCCAATATTAACTACTGCTCCATCACACTCTATTGCTACTAGTTAATGAATATCAATATTCTTATCTTCCATAAACTGCAATAGCATTTGACAGATGCTCAAAGCTGATGATGAGTTCGGTGCTATGTGACGAAGGTACTTGCTTCCTAGTTCAATAATCATTGTAATGTGTTCTTCCAGGACCGTTTTCTGTTACATTTTCCCCCTACTTTCTCTTGCATTAGAGTTTGGTCCTTCTTTCCGTTAAAACGAGTCCCTTTAGTGGTTCCAGCTGTCTTTCATTTAATTGTTGATATTCTCTACGAATTTGTTTCTCTGTCTTCTTACTTTATGTCTATCAACCACACTTGATGTGTCTGCTTTTTTAATCATCTCCAAATCTTCCAAAACAGCGTTTGCAACGATGGCTCCAGCTCGATCTCAAATTCTACTCCTGTCACAAGCTACAACTAATGCCAGGTATGGGCTTAGTCCTGAAGTCATTTTTCCTTCGATATATGTCAATGTGGATTTCGAAGGCTTCAAATAATCTATATCACTATGTGAATGATGAGGATCTACATCAAGATCTACGTTAGGAAATGTAAGCATAGATGAAGTTGCAGGTGGAGAAACGTTTTTTTTAGACTAATTGCTTCTGTCTTTTTCGGCTCGTTTCCTTAGCTTTTCAATGTTTTTAAATCGATTGAGACTATGGACATTTGTATAACTGTTCGTTGGTCTGTAAGAAAAGTTCTGTGCATTTCAATGATCCATTGAGTATTTTTTCAGTATATTCAAGTATATTTGCCAAAAGAAACACACTTACATGAAGAAGTGTCAAAGAAGTTCCTCTAGTCTTATGGAAGATTTTAAGCATGTTTCTAAAGTTGTTGTCGGGAATGTTTTCATGTCAAAATATTTCTTTATTTTCTTGCATTTTTCGTTGTATGTCCAAATCATCTATACTACACGTTGGTGCGACATAAATGGAAGAGATGCTGTATGCCAAATTTCTGCCACTTGATCCGCGACATCTGATACATTTGGATTGAATTTTTTAACTTCAGATTGCAATCATTTCGCACTCTTAAATAATACTGCATTACGTCTTTATATGTTGGCTAAATATGACAACTTAACTCCTTTAGAGTGCCAAACACTGGAAAACGTACGCTGCTCCTACTCTGCATTTTCCTTTGCAAATAATGGCTGAAACATATGATGTTGTTAGTGTTCGCTAATTCTTAATTAGTTTAGCAGTTGCTGTTATGAGAGAACCACTAGTCAGCATATTTGATAGGAAATTATGAGTTTCCCAATCTGTGACCCTATCTGGGAACTGCAGCATCATTGGAACAATAGCAAACCGCCCGCTTCGTCGAAGTTCAATTCAATTCATAGTTACTGACATAAATAAAAGTGGTAATTTAAACAATTACACACATATAGTTTGCAAAACTGTTAACTTAGAAATCTAGTAGATTATAAAGAATAAAAATAAGATGTCTTGGATATCCGAAGTTCAAATCATACTAGAGAAAATATTTTCCGTGACAAATAAAGTTGTTCTTAAAGTTGTGAGCCTCACTCCCAATCGCGTTCATGTTCTATGTAACTTAAAATAACCTTCGTGTCCCTAGGTTTAATAGTAAACCCAGGCATTCGTAAGCTCGGTGCTGTGTAAGGACGTAACACAGGAGATGAAAAATCTCAACATAAACGTATAATTGGTGTACATGACATAAACATAATTCTTTGATAACACAAGAAATAAACTGTTGTGAGTCATTCTGGTAAGATATTTTACTCCGCATTCCTGCTACGAATAGTTGTGCTCATGTTGTAATATTGCTATAAATAGGATCATATGAATACCGTATATGTTAAGAATTGTTGTAACTTGAAGCGTGTTTCATAAATCCTATTGCAAATGACTTTGCGTAACGCAGTTACTAACTCTCCCCTTTAATGCGAGCAGATCCAGCAGTGTTTTCAATAAAAAATAAAGTAGTTAATTCATATAGGTGCAGGGATAAAATTAGGTCAACAGGACATAGAATGTGAAGGTGCAAAATTCAAAGTGAGACAATAACGCCTTACTCTCACCCATCATACATATAAATTTGATTTATCTGACATCTGTAATAAGATAAAGTTGTATTAACTCAACCAATCTATTATATATTGTCCGAAATACACACACAGCACACCTGAACTTTCTGAACGTGTTTAAACGTTATACTCATTCTGGTGTTCGTAGTTTTCTATAGGTTTATATACTTAATATTTCGTCTCCTACGATAGCCATGATCACAGGCACAGGCTACGTTTACCTCTCACGTTGAAATATGCTATTTTACGTTATTACATAGAACATTACAAAAGAAAAAAACTACTACAGCATTTTGAAAACTATTAAAATTATGTTTAAACCGGACTTATTTTTCTAAAAATATTTTTTCGTAGTTTTACACAAGAAATCGATTATTGCTGGTCTCGATGTCTAGCACAAAACTCAAATTGAAGGCCAAGTATTTAAAAACTCTCAATTAAAAAAAATCGAGCTTGCGCTTCCACTCTCCGCTAATCCTGTGCTCTGCTGCACATCTTTTACAAATATCGATTATCTGACTGAACTCAGAAAGGCAATACACACACACAGTTACGTAATTCTTAGGTTAGAGCTGAGTTGGTTTACAATATGTTACGTTACCAAACGTAGTAGAAACGTCACATTGAAGTATTCCAGAGGTCATTATTGGGAAGGATAACAAATTGTACAGCAGAAAGAAATATTGAAAAATGCAAGGTTAAATTTAGAAGCCCATTTCTATTAAATAACTTATACAGACATGGACAGCAAAACTATTTTGAACCATGAGAACTACCACTAGCATAAAACAAATACAGAAAGATATCTTCCATTGTGCATATACTCACTTTCACTAATAAGTTTGTTCAGTGCAGACGCAATCTCCGTAGCTTAGCTTAGGGAGGTTCTGTTCTGTTAAATAATTGCAGTATTTGTTCTATCATGAAAGAAACTTTGATGACTCTGTGTCACTACTTAAGGCATACCAAAATATTTGTACTTTTGATAAACGAAACGATTAAAAGTGAGATTCTTTCCTTCGCTTATGAAACACTTAAAACTGTTCTTCTGTTATCGTATTCATTTACGGAATCGGTGTATCAGTTACACTTTCATGTCCCTCTTTTAGTTACATTTCAACATAACGTGCTGCAGAAAGTTCTCTAATGGTAGACCGTTATGGTGATAAAAAGAACGTCGTTTATGGTTGACATATCCTACTTCTTTCATCCCTGCACGTGACTAAACACAGCGAATTACATAATGCATTCAGAAGTTGAAACTGGAACAACATTAACTTGCTGCAGCAGGGTTTGCATGTGTTCCTTCTTTAAGTCAGACAATTTGAAATTTCCAAAATCATATCAGCTACATCAGTAAGTTTTAGGCTGTTACAAAATCTTGCTATTTCTGCTTACCATAGAAACGTTTGTGCACAGACGGTAGAAGGACACTAATATCATTTATAAAAGTACACTCTTCTAAACGTGACCGCAAATGGTCGATTAATCTCTGGTAAAACTGCTTACAAAAGGTACTAGTGCTAATTCTTCGCGACCCCATTCTGTTGGCGGTCTACTGTCAATTCTCTGAAATGCCAAGGTTTCGGAAAGTATAGTTTTGACAATCAATTTTAGGCTAACCTTCAGTTATATGAATTACAATGTCTATATACATGTTTGAAATTCGAGTTTTGTTGCGGTGGGTGAAGTATCTGGTTTTCAAAAATACAAGGGCACATGTTTTAAACAATTCAGCGCATCTTTTATAATGGCAATTTCCATTACAAAATACAATTTATTCATTTCGTTTATCACTTCCTGAAAATTGTATTTCTCCTTTGAAGCATGCATAACTACGCAACACTTCTAAAAAACAATAT
Organism: Thermobia domestica; assembly: GCF_964235325.1. Taxonomy (NCBI): domain Eukaryota; kingdom Metazoa; phylum Arthropoda; class Insecta; order Zygentoma; family Lepismatidae; genus Thermobia; species Thermobia domestica. Next base: position 113,007,517 of record NC_137463.1, on the reverse strand, counting down.
TAACGCTGCGTAGCTTTCCCACAACAACGATGTTACATCTTGACAGGGTGATACTAAACATCCAACGTCAAATACAGCTCCTATAATCATCAAATGAACATGTAACTCTTTGGCGACTTAATGTATGTTATCACTGTGTGGACGAACTGAATATAACGACTCAATAAATATTCTAAAGAATTTAACTTCATATTTTTACAACATTGTAAACCGCTCACTCAATTTTATGATTCAATAATCGACTGAAATGAAATTACAATTTTCAATCTTATCGTAAATGTTTGAAACCGCTCCAGAATAGAAACTTAACATATGCGCAGCTTTCCCTGTTGCTACGGCAATACTTCTGCCGAAGATTCGCTTCGATAACTCCATTATAATAAAGAATTCTATTTGTTTTCCAAACACTTATTGTTAAATCATTTAGTTATGCTATTTCAAAGAAACAATTTTAACATATTTTATTTTACTACAGGTGAACGTGGAATATTAGACACTCTCATGTATCTTAAGTCTAAAACCAGTATAATTAATTTCCAAGCAGTGAAAAAGTTATTTTCTTAATCTTTGAAACTAGGAACTAGAAAAATATTTTTTCATGTCTGATCTGCGAAAACCATTCGCATAACGTCAGCAGCATTCCTCTATTTCCGAGTTTCTTAAAAACTTTTTGAAGATAAGTTCTCAGTAGCCACTGGGTACGCAGTTCTAATAAATTTCTCAGTAGTTTCCAATCTTTAAGCTTTAACTTCACCACAATTTCATGTTATTCCATACACAGGTTTCATTACACTGCAACAAGACAGGCTAAAATAAAATAAAATATAATTGGCCAATACGTAACGACCAGCTTTCTTTTGACCAACCTTCTCAACCCCTGACTCGGAGTCCTAGGAACTCCGAGAGAAGCCAAGAAGATGGCGATCAACGGAATTTAGAACCAGAATCTTACCTCAGGAGGATGCAGTTCAGACGAAGGAGTAATAGGCAGTATAGTACCAAACATTTGACAACACTTTACTTTACTAATTATTAAGTTTAATTACCTCGTATTTGTATTGGTTTTGAATCTTTAAATAATCTCTTCGATTTCCAAAAACATATTTATTAACAAAGGATTTAGTATTTAGTTATCACATTCTCAATTGTGGCAAGTTAGGTATCACAGTAGAATTTAAAGTCCCTTAAAATATCCAATCGTAAGAAAGAAAGAAAATTCAAGTTACAATTCGAATTATTATATTCTCGCTTAAGACTGTCTTGGGTAACCTTTGTCAGCATTTACAGAATTACAACAACAATTCTTTGATAACAGAATGAGTTCCGCAAGAATAGTTCCAAATAATTAAGTAATTTAACGCTAAATAACGATTTAGTTAAACTCTCCTACCACCTACTGTCACTCCGTGGAACACTGGATTAGTAATTTTAAATTTTATAGCGACAAAAGACTGTCTGTCTATCTTTCGTTACATCGATGTTTATATTGATAAACTTTGTACTACATTTCACATTACACATATATTGAATAGTAAACAGTATAAATTTTACGTTTCGTCCGAACAGGCATCCGTCAGCAGAAGTGTCACCGTTTCCTGACTCAGTTCAGGTGCCCCAAACAAATAAAGAAAAAAGGAAAGGAACAGAGGAATTATCACTCACTCTTCTCCGTTCTCGAGCTTTGAAACATGAGCGCACTTTAACATCAATCTTCTTATAATAAAGTTAAATCAGAGACACACCTGAAGTATTGAGTACAACTTATGTACGGTCAGAATCCCGTTTACCAATTTCATACGGAAAACGTGAAACCAAGGCTTTAACGATGTCGTAGAAGACGAAACACTCGACAAGACAACCACAGCAGCAATCAATCAAGTTAGCAAAACACTAACGACGTTCCCTCACGGGTGGACATTTATGGACAGGATGGACGCATGACGTATGATATATGTATGTATCGGGTGGACAAGTAGACTTGGATTAACTAAAATAAACATTAAATAGACCAAATGGACATTACATATGCTGACAATAGACAATTCAATTCATTCAATTTTGGCAGACCTCACTGAACTATGTAGGAGATAATTACGTCGACGTCAATCAATGCCAAGGATTGAGTATAGCCCGCTCCCCCCAGTGATTTTTAACGAATCATAGTGATTCTAACAATTCATATTAGTTCATAATGGATCGGAATCTCATGTTATAAAGATTTAAGCTGTAAATCTTGTGGTAAGGAAGCTTTAGTATAAGTAGTAGTAGTAGGAATAGGTTAGAAGCCCCGCAGGGGTTGGTTGCTTTCTGTTCTTGATATAAGTAGTAGTAGTAGTAGTAGTAGTGACTCCTCCAGGGCATTTATTCCGAAGTTGGTCGTTCGCTTTCGGCACGTTTTTTCGCTGTCATCTCCTTTCCACATTTTCCGCAATTTGTTATTAGATTCATTAATCCGTGTTCTTCACAAACTTTTAAAAGATTTTGCTCGTTATCAACGTATTGCTTCACAAATGTTAAAACTGTTAGTTCATTGCCCTTGTACATTCGCCATGTTGATAACATAAATGCTCGTTACTTTCACACAATGCAACTGTTCGGTTACCTTGCACCAAGTAGTTCCCTCCGCTCGCCGTATATTCCCATGTTTATAACCGCTTATATATTAGAAATAAACAGATTCTTCGAAACCCTTATATATTATCAAGCACACAAACGATCAAATTATCCATATCTTTCCTGTAAATTTTAAAAAAATTGCTGGAAACGGACGCCCAACTTTGGAACTTCACCCTCTTTCAGTTCCGGTGACAAAGTACTGGGGGGAGCGGGCTATACACAAGCCAATGCGAATATTGACTGGACAAGGGCGGACAGTTTAACTAGCCCAAACGTATCTCCAGATTGAAGTAATGACATTGTGATTGACTCGGCAAACATTACCAATTCTGTGAGACGAAATAACATATATAATGAATATAATTAATAATAGATGTGATTAACTTGTGTGATACTATGAACTTCCCTTTTACAAATTGAACATTCATTTACGTGTACTAACAAGTACGAGAATAACTAAGATACTAACGTAAGTACTGAACGGTTTCGAGATCAGTCACCAGCCAGGCACCCCTAGAAAGGCTTCCTCCCATAAAAAAGATTTACCTAAACATGTTGCGGTTAGTAAAGCTCAACTCAAAATTCAACATATTTAAAAGTCAATATTTCTACTTCAAAGATTGGTGAAATTACGATATTTTACTATTACTTATGTTGATATTCAATAGATAGTTGAGTTTGATAATAATGAACTATTAATTTACTATTCTGAAGTGTAAACTCGTTTGTTAGTAATCAGACTGAACTTCACAAACATGTGACGAAGATTTACTGGTTTACCGCTTCAATAGTTCTGTTATTCAGACGAAGAAATAGTTTCCATATAAATTCTGTCAACATCCCGTATATTTATATCGTCTGGGACATGCAAAGAGTTTATAACATTACCAAAGTTACAGTTACAAAGTAAATACATCGATTACAGCACAAAACCTCTGCGAACAAAGAACAGAAACATGTAAGTATCCTTCCATCTCAAACATTTTTCATCCTGGCATCTTTGCGGAGACGATTTCTGTTGCATTCAATGTCACTAATTGTAGATTCACTCTATAACTTAAAATGATGCTGATATCACTGAGTTTTACGCGAATGTGTCGAGATTTACTTAATCGTTATAGAGAACATCACACTGACATTACTGATTATTCCATTTTGCCCGGTTGCAGTACGCAGTATATACGCAGTTAAATCACCGCGTAGACATTTAATACTGACAATTTCTTTCTCTCTTTGTTCAACGGAAAATTCGGTGAAACTCCAAATAAACGTTTTAATAACGACTAAATGAGTAAGAACATATATATGTGAAATATAAAATATGAAGAGAATAAAATATAGATCAAAAGAGACAACAAATAAGAAAATAACACTCGTTTAAGATCTAATATTTTTCTGTAAACTATCCTCATTCTGCACCTTCCCCTGCTCCTGCAAATTCTTATGCTATGACATTCATCAATTCGAATGGGAGAAGAGCAAAGTAGGCAAATCCATCAGACGCAACGCAACTATTGCGACAGACTAGCAATCAACATAAAACATGGATATACAAATAATTAAAGTATAGTTTAATTATAGAATATAAGGAGTATAGGCAAATTAATTCGCTGTAAGCCGACATTAAAATATCTGTAACAGACGGAGTATGTTACAACACTTTTTGCTTTGCAATTGTTCTATATTTGTGGGCTCTAAATATGGTTTACATTTCTCATGATCTGAAATTTTATCATTCATAATTTTTGCCTTCAACGCAGTTACATCGATAATAAAAAAAGTTATCATTTCGAAATTTCTTACTTTTAGCATATTGTACAATGTTAAGATTAATAGAACACACCGAACATACTATACCACCATTCCAGTTTGGCTTACCCATGGTCTAGTTTCTTGCGATATTCCAAATATTTCCTTGCTTATACACCTACCTTTAAAATGTTTTATATTTATCGACAACTTCCTTTAAGCTTAAACTTTACACATCCTCACTGCCTTTGTCACTATCAATTGCATCTGTCGTCAACCTGCATCCCGTTCTGTAACGTCTATGTCGCTAGTAATTTCAACAGATTCTTGCACTATTTTTTTACATTATAGGTGTTGGCCTCTTTCGCTTATTTACTTGTTATAATAGTTAATTAAATCAGGATGTTCATACGTTTCATTTTTACATCAAACTCTACACATTAGCTTCATTACTCTTCCCCAACCATACAAATGAGCGATATTTATTTTGCTTTGTATTGTCTTGTCTTTTACACCACAGATTGCGTTCTATAAAGTGACATTTCTTAAATTAATATGTGATTTGTTATGCGCAGTTAGTACATTCAAATTCAGAAACGACGGCGAACTAAAAAGTACGAGGATACGGTTTCAAGTAACAACCGTAGTTGTAATAATATAGTTCAACTAAACAATGGAGCAAAGAAGAGGAAATTAAAAACGGCCAAAAGTGATTAATTTACATCCTTAATTCAGATAGCAGATTAAACTTACAAAAAATGACAAAAAGTATTTGTATTTAAATGACAAATAGTTAAATTTGGCGTTGCACTAAACATAGTTTGGGGAAAAGAAGCACCCACATTGAGGATACATTAATTTGTTTCTTTGGGGGAATCAAAATGTGATTGATGGAAAAGCCACATCCTCCGGTAATTCGCAACTTGACTAGAAGAATAATTTTTATCAATGGTGTGGATTTACTTGAGACACTTTAAAATTCAGCTTTATATATAGATATTATAAAATAAACATATAATTTTATTTTAAGATTTATGGTAGAAAAATATTAATAAACGGTGTTCAATCATAGAAAAAATCAATTTCCTTATAACAGTTGAACAATGAGTCAGCTCTTTAAATAAGTCATGGTAAATTATCTCAAACTTGACAAGCCATCATTCGTATTCAAGCAAGACTAATTTTTGAGTTGCCTGTAACCAGTTGTGTTAGCAATAGACACCTTGTTGGTGTTAAGACCGAAAGGACTCTTATCAAAAATTGAAACTTTGCTCTACAAGAAGTACACATTTCTCGATTTAAATCTTGAAAGTAACATGCAGGTTTCTTTTTCTTTCGTTATATGATCATGGAAGAAGAGGTTACTATGGACAAGTAACTAATTAAAATATGAAGAAAAAAGTTATATGTCAGTATTATTAAGCAAATTTTAGTTCTATTTTCGCCATTTTGGATATACCTGAATATTTGGATTTTCAAACCTCTGTTCATTCGTTACCCGTATTAGAAAACAACTATTTTAATTGTTATAGTTGTTTAGAGACTCCAATAGATCGTATAGATGATTTATCTCTTTCTCTCTTTTTTCCCTACATCATTTAGGCAGATAGCAGATTGTTGATACGTATCCAAAATATTAGCATAATGAATCAAACAAACCAACAAGTCATACTCTCTTCAGAGATACTATCACACTTCTGCTACAAATCTGTAGATCGGCTCTTTAATCCTCAACATAAACCCAAACTATACTACAAATTATTATCAAATTATGCCTACATTTTAAAAATACATCTTGGTAGGATATTCTGCAAGTATGAAACTAAAACTGATCCTTGCACGTAAGACTATAGTTGTATTTCATTCTTTCGGACAAGATATTCCTCATAATCGTAAATTCCTATTGGCTAATGCGATATTTTTCCTACTATTAAATCTCAATTGGGCGGCAGCGAGCGCAAGGGAATCAAATTAAATTACCGAAGATGTGACTAAAAGAGACATACAACTTGTACACTAGGTTCATGTAGATGGAAAAAATGATGATTTTTAAAAATATATAATTTATTTGCATTATTTGTACACGTATCTTTGAGTTTGGGAAGGATCTTCAGATAGAGATCCAATCATCCAAAATGGTGGGCTTCATATTGCTCTCAACAAATTTTCACTTTTAACTGAACTACAATATTGATTTTATTGAACTAACCCAAGCAATACTAACCATATGTTTATTTTTGGTTGTTTCAACTGAAACCTAGTTGTCAATTTTGTTGCTTTCCCAATTAAAAATATTTAGCTGAAAACAGTTGCAAATTCGACGCCTTTAACGTATTAAAACTATTGAAAAATACTCATTACCATCAAAATTCACCGTTCGACAAAATTCATTTGGTTAATTACATATATTGCAGGTGAAAAAAGGGATTGGACACATGGATTCCCTTGTGACTGAGCATATCAATCACTCCAAACATTCTTCGCTCTCAAATATTCTACTTGGTACAAACAGGAATATTTGTGCGTACTAACATTAAATATCGCAATTAAGTTCAGTAATCAGAATTATGTTAAATACGTTGCTTATATTAGGAGTTTTAGTACTTCAGATGTTTAAAGATAATCTAAAAATGTGTTTGTAATTTGTTTGACCGAAAACATCAAGAAATTATTTTTGTTTTACATTTATCCATTAATCTATTAACTCTAGAAAGGTAGCGTTCCTAAATTTTACGTGAAAAGTAAGGTTAGTATGATCCTATCTCCCTCCCCTCTCCTCGAGATGCTCCGCATGCCAGCAGTGCTACTCCGTGTCAGTTGCCAAGCGATCGATATCCAGTGCAGGTTACTTCTCTTAACGGATTTTTTCCAGGTGTGTCTAACGGGTGTGTTTTTTGAATGTTTGAAATCAGTATTTATTGCTGTGTGTCTTATGTCGAGTAGTTGGAAGACTCAATAATGCCTGATGTTTTGGACAGTGAAGATGCGATATTGACTGCTCTCGACAAGGCAGAAGAAAGTTCTGAATTTGAAGATAATTTAGAAGTTGAAGTAAATATGGATTCAGATGAAAGCTCTTACGATACTGATGGTGACCCTGAATATGTACCAGATGAATATAAAATAAGAGTCTTTTGAAGTTGAAGCAGTGCAAAATATTGAAATATCGACAACACCAGACCAGCCTGGGAAAAAGAAAATATACTCGTTCAAACGAAAGTGTAAAAATCAGGTCACGTGTACGAAAACGAGTGAAAAAAAACTTTTGGAACTTTTCTAAAAGTGCAAGATGTGACAATGACGGGTAAGAATGGGTTTGTTTGATATACGAAAAGTCAACATAACAAGGGAAAGACATCATCCAAAAATGTTATTCATATCAGGAAGGTCCTACATCAGCAAACTCTCCTCAAGCCACCTCTTCTCTGGAATGCTTTCAACTTTTTTGTTGACGAAATTCTTCTGCCTATTCTTCGACATATCAATGAAGAAATTAAAGAACAGCGGCAGAAGAATAAATCACCTGAAGGAACGCTGATAAATCTTTCCATGGAAGAACATCGAGGATTACTAGGGATAGTAGTTTTAGCTGGTGCCCTGAGAGACAATCATCTGCCCATTAATAAAATGTTTGATACGACTCTATGTGGAGATCGCTAAAAGGCAACAAAATCAGAAAGGAGATTTAAGTTTTAGATAAACTGTCTCAGATTTGACAGTAAAGAAACAAGAGAAGAAAGAAATAAAAATGATAAACTGGCAGCTGTGTCTGACATTTGGAACCTTCTCTGGAAAGGTGTAGAGAAAACTACAAGCCTGGGTCATATTTGTCGATTGACGAATAACTTGTTGCTTTTCGAGGGAGATATTCAAAAGACGAAAAACTAAAAGATAGCCACTCTGTTTCTTTTATAACATGATGAACATCTCTCTGGTGAATGGTTATGTAACATATCTTGCAATGATATAAGGATGAATGGAGTAAGTTCCAAACAAATGTCAAGACAAGACTTTTACATAGACCTACACAAACGGCCTCTTAACAAGTCCTTGCCAAGAAGTAAGACTATTGGAAAGATTATTGAGTCGATATTTAAGGAAAACAGCATCAAAGGTTGTGGGAGAGTATAGGAAAGTATAGGAGGCACCAACAACACCTGACCGAAGAGGTGCAAGAAAACACTGTGCCTTTTGTTACGTAGAGAAAAGAGGATGACAACTACTCACTGGCAATGCAGAAAGGCAATATGTGGAGAACACGAGAAAAAGATTTGTCCCGACTGCATCTAAATGCAAGTTTGCAATTTCACCACCGTACTACTAAGTGGGCTTTTTTATTGTATAAACTTGTAGGCAAACAATTATCATTATTTCAAAATGCATGTATAGTAGATTAACATGCTAGCTTGTAACTTCATATGTATACGCTAAATAATTTAGTTTACTTGTAATATTTTATAATTCAAATAAATATAATTGTGTAATAGCAGTAAACAATAACTTGTTTTAAAAGAAGAAATACCTAGAAAAAATGTACAGTAGAACAATATAATAGCAAATGGAAATTACAATTCAATTATTTGTTCTTTGCTATATCAACACGTCAATTTGACGTGTCCTTACCTTTAACGTATATGCCGTGAACCCTACCTTTCTAGGGGTTAGACTTTGGTGCCATATTATTTTCCTTAAATAGTAACTTCTTCTACTCAATTATATTCTTTGGCAACAATTAATTTGTTTAACGGACATTATACAGCGTGTATCAAAAAGAATCATCCGGTTTTAAACAATAATATCTATTCTGTCTTTTCAGAGATGTGAGTGAACAACGTACTCTTGGAAAGAGGAACATCTCTAGTTGTACATAGTTTTCGCTAGGTAGCAGCAGTGTGATTGAGTGAACGCCCACTACGGTTCGGGTTAAAATGGCATCTGGAGAACAGAAAGCGTTTTGTGTACTACGTTCTGCGGAGTGCAAGTCAGTGATAAATGTTCAGCGTGACTTTCGTACTAAGTATGGTGTGGATCCTCCTACTGCACAGAGCATTAGACGATCGCATGAACAATTCCGAACAAAAGGTTGTTTGTGTAAGGGAAAATCACCGGGACGTCCTCGAGTGCCCGACGCAGACGTGGAGCGTGTCCGTCAATGTTTTACACGCAGTCCGCAGAAATCCGTTCGTCGTGCAGCTCGTCAGCTCAACATGACCTCGATGTCCGTCTGGCGTGTGTTGCGTCGTCGTTTACACATGAAACCATACAGAATTCAGCTACTGCAAGCTCTTTGTGAAGGTGACAAAGAACAACGTATGGAGTTTTGTAGTTTCATTCTTGACAAAATTGCAGAGGACGACAGTTTTGTTCAACGCTTAGTGTTTAGTGACGTGCCAACATGCCATTTGAATGGAAATGTGAACCGTCATAATGTGCGAATATGGGGAACGAAACACCCACATGAAGTTGTACAACATGAGAGGGACTCGCCAAAAGTTAATGTGTTTTGTGCAGTTTCCCGAAAAAAGGTGTACGGTCCATTTTTCTTTGCCGAGAACACTGTGACGGGGATAACCTACCTTGATATGCTTGAGTACTATCTTTTCCCACAGTTGGAGACTGATTCAAATGACTTCATCTACCAACAGGATGGGACACCGCTACACTGGCATAAGAAAGTGCGGGGATTTTTAAATCGAACGATTCCACAACGATGGATCGGTCGCAGTAGACCAAATGATCCAGCGTTACATTACTGGCCTCCAAGGTCAGCTGACCTTACTGTATGTGATTATTTCTTGTGGGAGTTTATAAAAGACTCCGTTTATGTGCCTCCGTTACCAAGCACATTGAATGAACTGCGACATCGCATAACGGCAGCTGAGGAAGATGTAACTGAAGACATGCTAGCTGCAGTTTGGAACGAATTTGAATACCGCATGGACATATGTCGTGCATCTCACGGGGGGCACATTGGACACCTATCGACAGGTGCAATAAAAGCTTTTTGAGTTTCTCTGTCATGCAAAACAAAAACTATTTATATATGTTTATTAGTTTTAGAAATACAGACTTGCCAAAGTGGACGAATCTTTTTGATACACCCTGTACTACATTTGAAAACATACTAATACGTACTTTTACAAAGTTGAACTCCAACAAAGAAGATAAAAATTTTCATCTTATCTCGTTCCATTTTCGCCTTCTTAGCTAGAAAAGAAATTGATAAATATTTATTTTAGTTGCCATTGAAGTATTGTACACAAAAAGGTTACATTATAAAGTCATTAGTACTGCATAAATCGCATCAATAAACGTGAATACATGCCAATTGCCGCAGATGAGGCTTGCTACAAAAATATTGATTTTGATTTTATCCTATATGATTATTATAAAGACATGATACTGTTCGAATACTGGAACAGTTGTACTCAATGTCAATAAAACCTATACTGAAAATACCAAACAATGGTGATTTCAAAACATTTTCAAATCGAGGAGGGTACTTTCAATAAACAGAAAGTGAAACAATACTATGTTAATACTGGTAAACAACATTAAGCACGATCTAAATTGGAGAGAAAGAATTTCGCCACACCCTCAGCAACAGATGACATCACTAGTATCAAGCACCATATCAGTTTAGTATCCTCAGCCGCAGCTATAGCCATAGCTAAGAGTCTTCAAGATTATTGAGTGCAGTTTCGTCAGTCACCAATGCCTGGGCTGAAAGTAAATTGTGGAGACAATGATCTAGATTATATGAGTAATTATACTATAAATAACTAGGACTTAAATAATAATAACAATAATTTAACAATCAACTTCATAAACGCAGGCTGTACAATACCATACAGTACTTGTCATAGAACAATATCTGCGATCATTTTACATAGAGTCAATTAAGTTCTATAAAGGTAACCAAGAAAATTATATCGCTTATTGTGCAGAACTGAGTTCAATTGACCCTCACACCGTTGTTGAATGCGAATGAAGATAAGAAAAATCTCAATTCTTTTTCTGGGTATATCCAACATAGGACAGAGTAAAGATGGGACCTGGAGAGAGCGAAATAACGGCGTGTATACTGTACGAGTTCATACTCTGGTCAAACGATGCTGCAGCGGGCCCGAAGATATGTCAAGCCTTTGGTGAGGGTGTCGTGACTATTCGGACAGTGCAGAGGTGGTTTAACAAGTTTAAAGACGGTGAAGAAACTCTGGAAGAGGCACTACGTGCCAGAAGAGCAACACATGTTCAAAATGAAGACCATTAAGCAGAAATTGTGGCAAACATTAATTAAACATACGACGAACTGTGACTACAATTCAGTGTTAATAGAGAAATAATTCCGCAGCGTCTCCGTCAATTTGGGAAGCACTACAAGTTGGGTCGATAGTTCCCACAGATTTGAATTCGGGTCAGATGTCAACGCGAGCATACACCTGTGTTTCTTTGCTGTTTCCTCTAAGGAAAGATCCATTTCTGGACAGGGTGATTAAATGTGATGACAAGTGTGTCATGTACGAAGCTCCACGACACCGTCATCATTTGTTAGCATATCATTAGAGCAACCCACGTTATACTTTATTTTTTGTTTGATTAAACTTTACTTTTTCCAAATTATGATTTATTATGCTTTATTGTTAATTTCAATCATTGTTTTACATTAATCGTGTATAATGTATAATATTTACTATATATTAAATATTGTAAATATCTTTATCTATTTATTAATATTTTATGTAACCAGTTTCTTTCATTTTTAATGAACTAATGCACTGTAAAGAGATATTATGCTTTACTCGAGTCAGTTTATCACTTGTGTGCGACTTAGAAGTGTATATATACAGAAAGGGAAAGTAAAAGATGCCACGAAAAAGTACAGAAAGTGCTCAAGTTCAGGAGGTACACATAACAATATAGTGAGGAGTTATTGTGCACTCTTTTGTACATTTCGAATCATCTTACAAACTGCATAGTTACAGTTAAAAGAAAACTATTGTTTATTCATTGTTGGCGGAAAGTTTTCTTCTTCTTTTCCTTGTTTATTTCCTCCACTTTAAAGGATTACACAGAAAAGTTAAAAAGAAATAAAAATAAGCTATTCATTGTTGCATTGCTATGTTCCCAAAGACTCTACATTGTAAATATTGGTATAAAAAATATTAAAACAGTATGTTAAACTTGCAGTTAAACAGAATTTTCCAAGAATTGTGCTATATACAGTGAATCAAATAAGTTTCCGTACACCAGAGATTAGTAATTTCAAAATGTTATAAGATCTTAAAATAAATAAATGATAAAACGCAATTCCATTAGCTGAATTTGTTCGTGTCTACTTGTAATGTGTACACATTATCGTTATGGTATTGAACATACCAATAGTATAACATGATGATATAAGTTGCTGAAAATTGAGGTCAAAAAAGTTTCCGTACACAGTACAAATATACAAAAGAAGGAAGCAAAGCACGCACCAAACAGCGTTTTCAGTGGTTACAGATAACAGTAGCGTGCTCTACTGGAGATAAGGTACTACTGCAGTTACGTTTGGGCAAGGAAGACCTAGAGAGGCAGTAAAATGACGCTTAGAAAATATTTAATTGCATATTTTTTTCATTAAATTGAGTATCATTGTTCCGCCTATTATTAATGTGCTATACGTTCATAAACCCAAAAGAGCTACCATAAACAGATTTTTTGTATTTCTTTGTTAAACAAAATTCGCCATGAAATACTGTTTCTGCAGCTTCTTTGCAATTTAATTTGAATATAAATCATAATCTGTTTATTGAAGAGTTCTAGTTTGGTGAACTCTTCAGGTATTCATTAATATTATTAGCAGGGATGAATTCAGGGGTAACCCGGGGATCTCCCCCGAAGAAAATTCATCCCCCCCCCAGAGAAACTCCCAAAATTTCAGTCACAAAATGTAGAAATTACTTCACCTAATTATTTGCTTTTCTTTCAGTGCACGTGCAGACGAAATCCGATCTCTCAATATACATATAAATGACGCAGACCCATTTATTATATATTAGTAAGTAGCACTAGCACAGATTGAGATAGGAAAGGAAAGACAAGGAAGATCTTTCGATCATTCCATATGATCTCTGATGTCAGCAGACTTCAGTTCTTGCATTATTTGAAATAGAGCGTCTAAATCTCATTTCTCGCATCGGAAGTAACAGACGTAAATGTGTTTTACGATTGTTAAACACACCTTTCTTTAAAAATAAAGCAGTTAAAGGATGAGATTCAGAGGGCGTCATTTAGAGGGATCAGGAAGGAACAGTTATCCCTCCTGGGTTAGAGATTTATATAGATTTAATAATATAATAGTAGTATATAATCGAAATATTGCTATTAAAGGTTACGAAGATCCTGCTCAGTGCCGTGCTATGGGGGAGGGTCAAGTGGGGCAACGGCCCCGGGTGCCGAAGTAAGGGGCGCAAAATTCGGGAGGAAAAGAGAAAAGAAGGAAAGAAAAAAGAGAGGAATGAAACACATGTGCACATATGGGCATGTGAACATACCTTGTATATAAAATGAAAGGTAAAAAGTAATAAAAAGTGCTCAAAATCAAGGAAAAGCAGGGTTTACTTTTTAAAATTTTCTCACCTTTCGCGGCTGGTCTTTCGACCTTACTCACACGTACGGGGCTACCATCGTATACTCTCGCCCCAAGCGCTGACTTTCCACGACACGGCACTAATCCTACTGAAGATTTCGTAAACTAAACTATTGATGTGTATGCAGTGAAGAAACCAAGGCTAATATACTTGATTTGGAATTAGAAGTGTGAGAAAGAATGATAACTTTTTGTTAAGATATTCCTATGTATATTTGTTTTAGGACAAAAAATATTTGAGTTAATTTAAATATTTTTAAAAACATCTACATTAGTAACAAACATTAACTACTGAATATAGAAAACAATAACAAAAGTAGGCACTGTAAATAGCAGTTAAAGATTAGTCTAAAATATTTTTGCCAGTCTTTATTTATTGTTTTAGATCAAAATTAAACGATTGTTTTTTAAAATTATAATCTCACATTGAATATTTATCAGTAATTAGTCTCAATATTAGGTAAGATGTGCATGTGAATGGAATTGTTAAATATGCTGTTTTCTTGCAAAAATACAGAAAAGCAACCTTCCCCCCGAGGAGTTCGCATTCCCTCCCGGGTGAAAATGTCTGAATTCAACACTGATTATTAGTAGTAGTATTACTAAAGGTCATTGTAATCCCTATCTTCCCACAGATTTAATCAAGTTTTCATAAGTTATTGTGACTAAAACAAAAAATGGCTTGTGCGAAAATTGCATTTATACATTGCAAGAGCGTGTAACGTTCAATCATTTACCGTGAACCTAGTCTCCTGGAAGAAAAAAAAGAAAAAGAAAACGAATGCGGAAAAGAATAGCACTTCACATACAGTCGATAGGTTTGAGCTAGCTGGAGAAATTGTTCCGCACCATTTGTCCTCAAAATCCACAGAAGATCATATTTTTTTTTGTGTGTGTGCCTAACTTAGCTCAGAAACTGGAAATGTTCCGTTGAATAATACTTTGGTAATTTCTTTCCTTTCAAATTCGATTACAAAACACATATAACGAATTGTAAATCTAAAAAGCCATAGCTGAGAACAATGTATTAAGTATATTTGCTATTCTATTATTATTTTCTCGAGCGCTGGGGATCAATGTTAACCACTCGATAGGAGCTCGTGTAATTTTAGTTGTTGAATCAGGTCTCATATAAGCTTGCTAGTGAAATGCACTCTAAACTCTCATTAACCAACTCTTATCCTCTGATTCGTACCAAAACACCATTTTGAAACTTTTGCGTATCAACAGAATATTTAAATAATTCGTTATACATTTTAAATTGAGAGAATCGTAACTTTTATCGAAATGAACGAAGGAATATGGATATTGTTCCGTGTACATTCCATTTAATTATCGAGTATAATACTGATTTTCGATTAGAAAAGTTTCTTAGCTCGCATTTAAATTCGAATATTGTTTGGTATTGCACTTTTAAGTAAATGCCTTCTTATATTTCAGTGTCAATTACTTTTCAGTTTGATAAACAATATTTTCTATTGTCAAGAAGGTGAAAGATTGTAAAACGACTTGAATGACTGCAAATTGTAGTAAATTCATTAATGGAAACAATGGTTAACATATTCATTGAATTTAGTTGTTCTAGATTTGTAGATTTCAGTTTATTTGAATCATTTTATAACTTACGTTCGATCACTTTCTTACTTCTCACATACAGTCCATAATGAAATAGTACGTTACGGGTACAATAAATTATTATGTCATTTCACGTACATAAGGCTCTTTGGCCAATACGATTTAAACAACATAAAATTATCTTAAAATGTAGAGTTTTCTTGTTCATCATTAACTACACCGCAAAGACTTTATTCGCTATAGCTCAAGTCTACGGACTTGCTACAATTGATATGTGTAAGTCATGTTGCAACTCTCCAGGCGTATGGCACTGGCGAAAATGCTGGATAGTAACTAAGGGCATTGTGGTAGTTCTGGGTTCATATACGTATGATGGTGAGTGTACCACAACTTGATAATATACAGGGTGAGTTCACAAAGTTTCAAGACTGGTCTCAGAATAACAAATGTATTATATACTTTTGTACAGCAAACTAAAAGTCTTCAAAATATGAACCTTGGGCATCAACACACCGCTGCCGGCTCGTTTTCTATTGATCATAGGTACCCTGAAAGTCTTCGCGCTCAAGCCAGTAAAGGGCAATCGTCGATGCCGCCTGAATCGCTGGAATCGTGTCGAATCGCTTCCCTTTCAGGTCTTGGCAGCACTGCAGCATATATAGCCCCGAACTTAGTCTCAGCGACTTTCTTTTGTTCCCCCGAATCAGGGGAATCCTGAAAGGAAGAGATTCGACACGAATGCAGCGGTGCAGGTGGCTTCGAAGTTGCTCCTTCACAGCCTTGAGCACGAAGACTTTTAGGGAGACTATGATCAATGGAAAACACGCCGTCAGCGGTGTGTTGATGCCCAAGGGTCATATTTCAATGATTTTTAGTTTGCTGTATAAAAGTATACAATACATTTGTTATTCAGAGATCAGTTGTGAAACTTTGTGAACGCACCCTGTATTTCTGCAATTGTTGTACGTACAATTAAAGTTTTTTTTTTTTTTTTTTTGGAATCACTCCACGTATAGCTACTCTGTATAACATAACCCGCCAGGTGGCTTTTAGCCCGTCACTGTAGATAATACGCATCTGAAAATATCGTCTTAAACTGTATTGAATGGATTGTTCTCGCCCTCGAAGCAACAGTATATATATATATATATATATATATATATATATATATATATATATATATATATATATATATTTCAAACCTTATTAAATAATTATAAAAGACTTTATGAAATTATAAGTTGAAGTAATGCGTAAATAAAACTATATATATATATTTGAGGGTAATACACAGTGGATTAATTTTTAAGAATTTAAGCATAAATACATGTAATGTAAGTATTACTGGAAGTTGTTCAGTGTAGAACATGGGCACATGCTTCAACTACATTTTTAAGTAATGTATTAACTTGTAGCGCTGCTCTGTATCGCAAAGTTACAGTTGAAGCTATTGATTGTAAATTGGATTAGTGTGTACCACCATTGTACATAGTGGATCATATATAGGTAAACAGGGGATCAATTTAACAATCTATTGAAAGTAATAAATACATACATATGATAAAGTGACTCGTCATTTAAATATTTCCAAATCTAAATAAAACTGAAAGCAATATCGTCAAAACCTATACTATAGCTCAAAATCAGTCATCAATTTCTAAATAAAGGTGCGAATTTGATTATTATAAGCGTTTTACTATTTAATGTGAAGAGTTGAATATCAAGGAAAAAACACAAATTACTTTATTATGAAACAAAATTCTTAGCCAATTATACTGAAATCTTGTTCAGAGAAACATTAGTTCTGGATATTTAAAATTATTAGTTGAACTAATTATGTACAATAACATAAACAGTTTCTTATCAAAAACGAAAAAAGAACAACTTTCATTCCCTGCATTTTTTTGTATTACTAAGTTAATGAGAACTATTAATTTCACTATTACTCGAAAAATATGTCTAAGTCGATATTATCACCCCTGAAATTTCAAAAGCTTAGCGTAGATCAATTTCCTTTAACTCAACCAGAAACTTGATATAACCAGACGGTCTATTATTTTTCTCAACAAGAGGTTTGGGAGCACCCTTACTACGTTTTTGTTGTGTATGGCTGAAATATCTGGATTATTTGGTTGAACGAAACTAATGTGCATCTTCTTACTTCTCCTTAGAAATAAAATCTCCTTAATCGTCCCTCACTTTCATGATTTTAGCAACGCAATTCATCCGTAAACAAATTTTACAAGAAGATAATCACAATGTTGAGGTTCTTTTTGGTTTTTGTTCCAATTAATCATCATTAGTAGTGGTTTCTGTCTCTAAAGTAACATCGCAATCCGATTAATTTTCTAACACAATTGGCTGAAAATTATCACTCTCCGTTGAATTACAACTTTCTTCCTCTTTCTTGGAAGAAAGAAAAAAAAGAAAGAAAAAATCCTCCTTTTCCTATTCTTATCTCTTAATCTTCCAAGTATGAATATCAATTCCGTATATTGGTGAAAACAACTAACAGCTCACTATATATTCATAACTTCCTATCTATGTCCTTACAAAGGTACTTGCTCGAAAATGTCTAGGGTATTTGGCTCATATCAAAGAATATTAAATGAAATCTCGAGAAATTAAATAGGAGATTAATCGTTTATTTACAAATAGAATACTCTAATTAAAAGGTAGGTTACTAACTTTAACTCAGGACGCCACTCCTCCCTATATGCACTCTATCTTCCTTCTTACCCTTCCCCAATAACTAATGGAGAAAGGAAGTATTTTAATCTAAACTCTAGAAATCCTAATTACCTTTTTAATCAAATTACTCTCTATTATAGCAGGGACTTGTGGAAAATACGGTTTACAGAATTCAGTTACTCCTGGACCGTACTCCTTGCTTTTAAAGACGGGGCCTTGACTCAAAGGTCACTGTCTGGCCTAAACCTGTCTCTGGGACTCCAAATTAAGTCCAAAAAAGGATTATATCTAGCTTAAGCATATAATTTTATGGGATAGGTTGGTATTAGGGATAGGATTGTCAGCCTTTACTCACGGCTCTAAATTTCCTTACACTCAAGGAAATAAAGGAATTTGGTTAAATAATCACTCTAACACTCTCTTAAATGAAAGTTGCAGTGAGAAATCTCTAATCTCTTACAACACCTAAATATGCTATAATTACATAGGCAGGGATCGAACCCAAACGCATTTGGATTTTAAAATAAATGTTAGTCCACCACTAGGACGGAACCAAAACCTCGAGTCTATACGTGCGTCACTCACCTCTCCATAGACCCTTAGGAAGCTTATATACTCCCATTCTAAACAAGCAATAGTAATCCAATAGCCTCTGTTATAGGCGTAGGATTAAGCATCTAAAAATAACAACTTACTTCCTAAATCCCTATCATTTGTATATCCTACCTCACGGCCAAAGCTCAATTGCTTAAGCGGGCATCTGTAATGTAGTAGAATCACTATTCTGTCTACATACAGTAACTAAACTAGAGGGGACTCTCTACAACTGCACTATTCACTTCCAGTGCAGCGGAATGGCTGGCCAAGATCCTACATTCAGGAATCCTCAAAACGCACAGCAACGAAGATAGGGGAGGCAGCCTTTTTATATGTTTTCACCTGCTAAAAAAAATAGCAACAAAAATTTTTTAGAAATTTTTTTAGCGCCAACTTCTAGAATGGAAAATTCCCAATAAGGGAGACTGAAATACAATGGATTTAGCAGCTAGCTTCCTCGACAGGCTTCTAAGAGGAAAAGTTAGCATGGAAAAAAGCAACGATAGAACTAGCTAAACTGTAAATAATATGGTTAATTCTTAAGTAATAGGGGATGATGCTCTAATATTTATATACATAAATATACAACATAAATTGATTAAATATTTCCTTACACTAATAATAATAAATTAAATGAAAATATATATACCAATAAATTAATATACTCCAGGCCTGGATTTCTAACTTATAAATAAACACAATTATTAAATAGAGCAATATTTAAATTATATCACTTATATTTGAATATAATATCAGCAAGGTCGCAAGACGTACCTTGCATTCTTCAGTACGGCAAGACTTATTCCTTGCTTTCTGTTTTGATTGCTGTTGAGTTTGAACTTCTTACATTTACTGACTTTCTCTTCAAAAGGTTTAGCTCTTTGCGGAGTATCTGTCAAGATACGGCTTCGGCCTTTTGCTCTATGATGTTTCTTTCCTCGTTGTAAAAGTTTAGGATATTCACGAAGTTCTTCAGGTACAAAAATACGGTTACGTTCTTCTTTCTGAGCAGTACTTTCTCTTAGATCTCTGTTAGGGTTTTTCAAATTCTTCACAACTATCACAACTACTTTTTGCTATCAGAACAGTTAACCTCTTAACTACACCTGTCCCTTTCATTTAAAGAACCTAGGCTTCTTTACAATACCACCAACTTTAATAATTAATATTGTTTCCAATTACATGCACTTCCACAAAAGCAATTACCAATATTACAGCCACTTTATACTGAATCCATCAACATGACATAACTTCCATCACAACCGATAATTCCACATATACATGCTCTTCAATTGTCTCTTTTTAAAAACTAACACTTTCTCCGATATTTTTCTAACTGCTTTACAAACCCTAACATCCTCCCGAGGTTTGCCAAGAAAAAAGGAAAAAGACAACACTACTATGAGCTAACAACTAACCCAATACATTTCTTAAGTTTGCTTACTTTTCTTCTTTTTCTTTTTCCTCTCTACACTCATCAACTTTTGTTCTAGTTCCAGAACTTTGTCTCTCAGAATTTGTATTTCTTTATCCCTATATTTAAGCCCTGGCAACATGCAAAGTAATATTTCCTTCAATTCTTTTCCGTTTCTTTACTTTGAAATACCGTAGGGCTGTTGCTTTCTTCCTTCTTCTCATGACCTCTTATTAGGTATCTAGGCTTATGCCTTCTGCGTCTCTCTCTGTCGTTTTGTAAATCTATCTTCATCTTCCTCTGAATCAGATAACCATCTATATTTAAATCTGAGATTTAGTAACTTTGTTCGTTCTTCTTTAGGTATCTTTAAACCTGCATTGTTGTCCTTTTGTGAGCAATTTCTAGAAACACTTTCATCTATATTTATACCACAAGAGGGCACTGATTTTGATTCGCCTACTAACATTTTTAAATCCATTGAATCATCATCTTCCTCATGCACGATCCCTTGTAAATTGTCCACCTCAGTTTGGTGATGCAAGGTGTTCATAGTGAAAGTTTGGTTCAGATTAGTAACATCCTCCTGGCCTAATAGTGCTACATCTGCACAGGGCTTTGTAACTTTCTCACTGTTATCTTCGCAGCTTCTCATGTGAAGTTGTTCCATCCCATTTTCAACAAACTGTAATACACACGCAGGAGCAAAGTGATGAAGTCCAGTACATCGGAAGCAACGCTTGCCATAAGCTGGACATTCTCCTCTTATATGTGCTCTTCGGCAGATATTACACTTAACATAACTTCCTTTGTTTAGTCCGGTCGAGTCTGACGACGACGAATACCTATATCTTTGAGTCATGCTCCTAGGTGAACTGTGAGCACTGGATGTTCTACCAGAATGATATATGCCCCTTCTCTTCCGTCTTCCTTGTCTTTTGTCAATTTTACCAATCTGCTGGTGCTGCATACCTGGACCACTAAAAAGTGTCATCTGTTCTTCGGTATTTTCTACTGCCGTTCCTATACCGACAACTTTCTGAAATGTTAATGGCTATGCTTCCAACAACTGTCGTCTCGCCACATTGTTTTTTAATCCAAAAACAAATTGGTCCCGCAATGAATGTTCCAAACAGGATTCAAACTTACAATAACTTGCCTGATTCAGTAAGACCATCAGAAACTGAGCTATTGACTGGAATTCTAATTGCTTAAGATTGTGAAACTTATATCTTTCAGCAATTTCATACGTCTTTTGTCCATAATGTTCTAACATCAGTCGGTTTAACTCGCTGAACGACATTTCTGCTGGCATTTTTGGTGAACACAAACTGCGTAACTTCTCAAATGCTGGTAATCCAATCACCGATAAAAATGTTGATACTTTCCTGTCCTTGGGTAAAGCAGACGATAGTGATACCTGTTCGAATCTTTCTATATATATCTGACCACGACCTGTTACAACATCAAAAAGTTCAAAATTCGAAAGAGATATCATAATGTACATGAAAGCTTAGATTACTTTGTCGACTGCGCCAATCTGTCAGAGTTTATCAAATTCTTCACAACTATCACAACTACTTTTTGCTATCTCTACAGTTAGACCTATCCCTTTCATTTAAAGAACCTAGGCTTCCTTACAATACCACCAACTTTAATAATCAATATTGGTTCCATCTACATACACTTCCACAAAAGCTATTACCAATATTACAGCCACTTTATACTGAATTCATCAACATGACATAACTTCAATCAGAACCGATAATTCTACATAAACATAATTATCCTCTTCAATTGTCTCTTTTTAAAAACTAACATTTTATTCGATTTTTCTAACTGCTTTACAAACCCTAACAATCTGCATCTATATTCTCTAATTTTAATTTCGAGACTTGCTGCTTGACGGAGGTGCATTGATTTGGTCTTCATTCTGGTCTAACCTACGTACAACTCAGAAAAGAAAATCGATGCACGTAAATATATTTTGATCGTATGAAATATTTCGTTCTTTCTGATACTTGCTAAGATGTTGGTTGGAATCACTGCGTGTGTAAATGCTACTCCCAAGCATTGAGCTACTCCATATATTGTCATGGGTACTCCTTGGTTTTTAACAACTAGGTATCCACAGCAGCATTGTAATGTCCTTCAACGGGTTGAGAGCAGATACATCCAGTAGTTGCATTTTATTGCTAGAATGTTGTGGAACGGTGGAGATATGTCCTCCAGATTCTTTTGCTATATCTATTGCAGCAATACTTCTGTGGCTTTCATGGTTTAAATAACCAAAGAATTGTTTGTTGGTGTTGCAAAGCTATATTTTACAAAATGTTGTAAGACTTCCAGGAACAATTCTTCATCATCCATCCTGATGAAGTTGAAAAACAAAGTGTGTTAAGTGGTTCCCCATTGATCAGTATGTTTTTTAAGATATGTCCTAGGAAAAAACCATAGCTGGCAGTAAAAATGTATCTGACGCGCTCAAAGTCACGCACGTTGTAACTAAGACCCACTTTTCGACAATCATGCATTGATTCAATAGTTGGGATCCTTTCTTTGCTATTACCTTCCTGAGTATCTGAACAGTTGTAGTTCCTCTCTCACCTAAGTTGAAACTACGTGAAAGATTACATAATTCGGGATATTTCGTAAGTTTTTTTATTTAGTAAAGAATGTCTGAATATTGTGTTCCCTGAGTTATGCCAATATTGAAAGATTTCAAGATTCTGTCTTTCGAATACTATGATCTTTATTACGATATATAATCCCCTTTATCCACTTCAGATCTGCAATTGTGGCTTTTTCCCCAGATGCAGGTATCGATATATTAGTTTTAATGGAAATGCATACGTCAAACAACTCACAGCAACGGTAGACAAGACGTAACACACTTTGCTGCACGTTCTTATATAAATCGCTACTAAATGCTCCAACTCAAATGTGAATATTTGTCGCACTGAATAATTTGGTTCCGTTTTAACAATATCACTGGTGCTTTCTAATATTTGGCACGTATCTGTTCAAAGTTGTTTAAACAATTTTCTTCAACCTAGCAAAGCTTATAGTAGAATGTGAATGATCCACCAATAATTACACTGCTTCTCTCATTAACATGACTTTAACATTGTCTAATTTGCTTCTCTTTCCTCGTGGTCTAACCATTATTCCGCAACCTGTAACATGAAAGCAGAAGCTCCTTGTGGTTGGTAATACTACTACGTGCTTTTAAATAAATATGTTAAATATATTGACATACTATAAACGATGAGGTACATGGTCGATTAGTCTGTTTATGCACCGATGTGATCAACTGTGTACTTATTGGCGCTAACGCATTTCTCGCTGTAAGGAATTACTACAGAAGAAAAACAAAATAAACTTCATATATTACAAACAGATTCTTACTTCCTTACACTGTCCGTAATCTTGTAAATTACAGGATGACTCACAGCGTCACAACATTCACTTTTTTTAGTCAATTTTATACTTCATAACGAGCAAAACAGATTTTTCCAGATCACACAAGAAAAGTATCCTTTGTCGTTTCACCCAGAAGTGCGTATTGGAAAAAAAGAACAAATGGCATGTGATAGGTGAATTTGTTCTATAAGAAAATGAATAACGTCTTCTGATCCACCATGTACAATGATCCTCTGTGTACTAGCTTCTCCTATATATATATACAAACTCAAACTGGTGGTTCCTCACACCAAAATAAGCAAAATATCCAAAGGTGAGAGTATCACTGTTGGATAAGGGGCACACGGTCTTATCTGGGGACAGGCCATAAAAAGAAAAAGAAATTAAACACGCTTTTAGCGAACATGTTGCACCATGGATCTGGCAGTCTATAACTGTATACATAAGTAAAGTAATACATACGATAACAAAATACATATGCCAGCAAACTCCGGTGAGTGTAGAAGCGATTCCGAAGAAGACCTAAAAGACTCCCAGACATTCGTTGTAGCGGTTAGTCCAAAGTATGCAAAATGTAACCCTTGACGAAATGCGTTTGAAGTCGTTCTAGAATCCAGATGGCCGGGGGTAACTGTGTCATCTGTGCTTGCTAGTATAACAATAAATCAATAAATAACAAAAATGAAATGAAATGAATTCATGAGTTTTACGTCCCACGTGTATGCCGATTAGGCTAAAGAAGACGGTGATGATGAGTAATGAATGAAATGGTGGAATAAAGAAAGTCGGAGGAAACTAGACAACCCCAAGGAAACCCACGCACATGGTGTTTGTCCAGCGCAAATTTCACTTGGCGGTTCTGGGATCGAACCCGGGACCCCAAGCACCAGAGGTGAACGCTCTACCACTGAGCCACCGCGGCCTCTCAATAAATAACAGTAGCAATGAAATGAGGACATCACTGCACATGCAAAAAACAGCTTTATACGCAAATACCTTCCAAATCGCCTTTCTCTGACGTTAGTATAGGAACACAGTGAGCCTCCAACACTTGAAATGAAATGAAAGTGAATTCTTTCAGTTTCAAGTCCCATAGTTATATCGGCTAGTCTAAAGGAGACGGTGATGATGAGAAATAAATGAAATGAAAAAAAAATAAAGTGGAACTAAACGGAAGAACATCGAAGAAACACACGCACGCGGTTTCTATCCACTAAAAAGCTCACTTGGCGAAATTTGGGATCTAACCAACGGCCTTATGCACCAGAGGTGAACGCTCCACCACTGAGTCACCTCGGTTCCGTCTCCAACACCTGTTAACCTATTTAGTGCCTATCTGACTCTATGGTTAGCGGTGACAATTCCTGTGACTAGTTTCTCTTAAGGTGTTCCGTAGACCAGGGACTTCATATGCACTCATACAAGAAAGGTGTCATTGATTTTGGAACGAAAAATGTTAGTAACGAGACCACCTTGGTCTATTCATTGCTCTTGATACACATGAGCCAGGGATTCCTGCACGTCATGTGACAAATTAAACAAGGTTTCGTCACTTTTGACTCAAATGCGCTGGCGAAATTCTAGTGGAATCTCTTTCAAGAATTCTGGTAAAATATTTGCCAAGAAATAATGTATCCTCGTTGCCAAAAGTGCCTTTACATCGCCGTGACAGGTATGTGACAGCGCAGTACTCCATGGAAGGGATGGTTGCATAAGAAATTGTGATTAATTTTGAAGAGTTTTTATTTTGACTACGAAAATAACGTATCTGTAGGGAGTAAAGGCATAGATTTGAAACATCAGCGTACTGTCATCTCTGAAAAGATTCCTATTCTCAGTTTTTCAATTTATTGTCTTATATGTTAAGTTATAACTGTTAACAACTGCTACTAGTGTTTTTCACTCTTCAGGAATTTACTACATGTTCGCAGGCACTTTTCTAAGTCCTAAATCTGTTCGTGAATTATTTAATTCACTTCTTTGTAATTATTTGAGAAAGGAAGATGATTGAGCTGGTGAATATGCTTCGCTGTTGTAAAGCAAGGACCGTAATAAATGTAGATAAAATTCTTATTATTATATAAAACACAGAACTATTTATTCCGTGTATGGAACATTATAATACAGTAAGTAAGCAACATCATAATCACTAACGCCCACAGGATTTTTTCCAACGGGGAGGGAAGGAGGCAAAAAATCGATATAGAGTTTTTCGTTTTATTTCCTATATATGTTAATTACAAATCATAACATTTATCATTGATACCATATATCGTCTTTCGCTGCTGTAGCCTATTAGTCAGAATATCTCCAGACATGATGTCAAGAGAATAAAAAGAAAGAGATATGAACAATGGCGCAACTAATTTTAGTGCGCCCTGGATCCATCGATAATCGATTTACTAATACCTGCCCCCTTCCCCAGGCATTTCATCTGCTGAGTTATATATATGGTCAGAAGGGCCAGACAAAAGGTCAAAGACAGAAAGGCCCGAGTCAAAAGGGCCCGAATCATAACGTCCGTCACAAAAAGGGTTCTGGTCAAAAGGGTCCCAGGACAAAAGACCCGAGTCAAAAGGTCCTGCGTCAAACGGGTCGGGGTTAAAAAGTCTGCACAACAAAAGGGCCTGAGTCCAAAGAGGCCGAATAAAATCATGCCTCATAAAAAGAGCCTGGTCAATAGGGTTCCAGGACAAAAGGGGCAGAGTCAAAAGAACCTGCGTCAAACGAGCCTCGGTCAAAAGGGGGCCTCGCTACAAAAGAGTCTGAGTCAAACGGCTCCCCATCAAAGGGCTCGGATCAAACGTCTCCGCAACAAAAGTAAGGTGTCAAAAGGGACGGAATCAAGACGACCGTCATCAAAATAGCCGAGTCAAAAGGATCCAACAACAAAAGTGCTCGTGTCCCAAGGGTCCCACGGCAAACGGGTCTCAGTCAAACGGCCCCACGTCAGCAGGGTCCGAGTCAAACGTCTCCGCTACAAAAGATCAGAATTCAAAGGGCACAAGAAACAAGGTCCTACGTCAAATGAGCACGGATCAAACGTCTCCGCCACAGAAGGGCAGAAGTCAAAGGTGGCCTCTCTACAAAGGGCACAAGTCAAAACGGTCCAGCGACAAAAGGGCTCGGGTGAAACATCTCCGCAACAAAAGGGCAGGAGTCAAAAGAGCCTGAATCAAAACGACGTTCATCAAAAGGGCAGGTCAAAAGTGTCCTACGACAAAAGAGCCCGAGTCAAAAGGGACCTGCCTTAACCGAGCCCTGGTAAGAAAAGGCTCCGCTACAAAATTGCCCGAGTCACAACGGATCCGCGTGAAAGGGCCCAAGTTACAAATCTCCGCAAAGAAATGGCCTTAATCAAAGGACCGAATCAAAACGACCCTCATAAAAAGGTACCAGGTCAAAAGGGTCCCACGACAAAAGGAACCGAGTCAAAAGGCCCTGCGTCAAACTGTCCGGGTCAAAAAGGGGCTCCGCTACAAAAGGGCCAGAGTCAAACGGCCCAACGTCAAAAGGGCTCGGGTCAAAATGTCTCCGCAACAAAAGGGCCCGGGTGGAAAAACCCGAAACAAAATGACCCTCATCATAAGCTCCCGGGTCAAAAGGTCTCCGATCAAAAGGACCCGAGGATCGTTTGTAACACGACGAAAATATTTGCAATTTAGGTAGCGATAACGAACATAACAATTATAATGACTGACTGCATTTTTGCGTTACGTTACTATACTCAGAATTTTTGCGAAGACTGGTACGGAATGACAACCAGCTTCAGTAACAGAGGCGGCTCTTGAGGGAAGTGAAATTGGTAAAAATTAACATTTTGCGAATGCAATCTAAAAGAAGTTAACTGCGCAAATGTATAATGGAATTTCATTTACGGTGAAAAACATTAATGGTCTCAAGACAAAAGTTCAAACAAATATATCAACCACTTGTTGTTCATTGTTATGCATATTTTGATTATCATTATTATATTACTTCTATTTTTATTATCATTATTAATAATAATATACAAGGTCAGTGGTGGCCCATGCGTTCTAACCAGTATACCCATCTGCTCGAAACTATGAATTCTACATTAAAATCGGTCGTCTTTCGATCGTTTTATGTTACTCCCTTCTACTCTCCCGAGGTGTACAAGAGTGTCATACCTATTACCCCAAAGCATGAATGGCAAACAATATTTTCGCAAACACACCCAGGGGAAGACACAGAACGCA
This sequence comes from Thermobia domestica, assembly GCF_964235325.1. Taxonomy (NCBI): domain Eukaryota; kingdom Metazoa; phylum Arthropoda; class Insecta; order Zygentoma; family Lepismatidae; genus Thermobia; species Thermobia domestica. The sequence continues at coordinate 112,979,601 of NC_137463.1, read as the reverse complement.
CACAGCTCGCTGTATATCTGCAAGAGACCCAAGGGTAATTACAGTCGCCCTCTTGTTACAAGGCCTACATATCAAGGCCAGTTCCGGCAGTTGAACACAGAGTTGACTGTTAGAAAACTACAGCAGCATACAAATAGACCCTTCTGTTTACTTTTCACGAATATTTTTAACCTTCATGCGTACAGGTCCCGTATTGCGTAGATTTAAATGACATGCTGTGTCAAGTATATATTCCCAAAAACATATGAGTACTCAAAAGGCAAAAACATGTAGGTATTTTTGTTTTTTCTTTTTCTATTAGCCAGTGGAAGTGGGTATAGTTTTTTCAACATCCTTAGGATCCACTTCCTGTTTTTAGTTGAGCTTTTGGCTATGAATACCACCGCGACAAGTAGTGGTTCTTATAATACTGTCGTATTTTCGCCCGGAGAAATTACGGAAATAATAAATAATGTACACTCCGATACTTTTGAAACAGACGATGAATGTAGTTTGTAGGAAGATTCTAGAATCAATTTGTGTGACACATATACCTCTTCTCATACAGCATCGCTGCTGAACATGACGTTAAACTCAAAATCAAACCTCAACACATACCTCTTTCCAGTGGCATGGGTGACATTTTCACGATTGCTGCCGGTTATTGATATTATAACTATTTCTGGTTTTTCAATATCAGAAAATCTAGTACTTTTTTCATTTAGCGTATCAATCATTTCAGACTATAGGCATTGGCAACGACTTTTTAGAGGGAGAGTCAAATCCCACTTTATTTACTGTACCCAGATCTTTTTTAAAAGTGTGGCTTTTCAGGTTCTTCCATTTTTTACTAAATATAATCGAAATCGTCTCTCAATGATCGTAGATATTCTTCAATGTTATTTTTTTCTGCAAAAACTTACATAATGAATTTCCTTCTCTAAGATATTGAACAAGATTTCTTATCTTTATCCTATAACATAAAACAGTTCAAGTAAAAAGTTAAAGTCAAAACTTTGAATTGTTTGGTAGAATTTTCCTGCACGAACTCTGGTTTGAGAATTTCATTAGTCGATTCTGATGAATTTAAAGAGTCCAAACAGTTCATTTTTAAAGTTATACAGCACATCATTTATCCTATTTCTATAGTTCCATTTTGTTTGAGGCTGTTGGGATACTTTCATTGACTACAAAGGCAAGCCCAAAAATTTAGGGGGTAGGATGAAATTAGGGGGCCCCGATCCAACTTTATTACAGTTCATCACCATATTATAGTTCACTTGCAAGCATACCGTGAAAATTTTAAGGGAGCAGCAAAAATTTAGAGGGACACTGCCCCCTAAATCCCCCTAGATACGGGCCTGTCTAAAGCATTTGTTCTTTTTGAAGACTTCGAGAAAAACGAAGCAAGTCACGAATTATTTTTAGAAAAAAAAAACTTCCACCGTTCTGTACAGTCAACGGACTTTTATAACACTAAATTAAGCTTAGGGCCAGAGCCGTAGCTAGAGTAGGGCGGGCGGGGCGGTGGCCCTGGGCGCTGATAGCAAGAGGGCGCCGAAGAGCAAGAAGAAAGGAAAAAGTATTGGAAATGAGTGACGAGGGACGCCTCGAAAAGATATTGGCACTCTACTAAATAAAAATTTTGTCGGTTTGGAAAGAAAGAGATTCGGTGCAAATTTTCTTGCTCGCTTCACTCGCAACACAATCGTTTCAATACGAGTCACAACAAGTTTTTACATATTACTTAAAGGAAGTTATAATATGTAATTTGTTAATTATGATGTGGTATGCATACTGTTAAGTAATAACTTACAGTATACTCACCAGCGTTTTGAAAATCATTAACGGTCAAAATCTGATATACGTGTTCGGCGCTTTGATGGTGATGACTTTACTTAATTAATCATGCTTTTCTACCCAAACGGATTAATCACAATGGTGAGAACTTTTCCGAACTTGAAGCAGTTTTAGAATAGGGCTTAAGGGCTTAGAACTTAACCCAACGAATTTCGTCTTTTCCAAAGACTGATCACTACCAGTGATTTTTTAAAAATTACATTCGCATATGAAATGCCTCCAATTTGAAGGAGTTTATTGGGATCATTTTTGCACCAACTGCTTGTATCACCAGGATTCTTTTTTCATATGACTTAGTTGTGTGATATTTTTATCTATCTACATACCTACAAAACATAGACATACATTATACGTACACATATTTAAATGTTTACATATGTGTGTTAGTGTATTTTAATATGTTAATTAGTAATAAATAATCTTAAATTAGGAACTTCCATTTATTAAGAAATTAAGTAATTACCAGGGTTAGGATTTTTAAGTGCAATTTTCATACCTAAAAGGGAGGGAAAAAGTGCTAAAAATAAGCCAAAAAAGGACAAAAAGGTGCTCTTTATAGCCCATAACTCATTTATTAAGAGATTGAAAGTTTAAAAAAGTAAAAACATGTTCGTATATGAAAGCAATAATGTAAATTAAAAACCTGTTTACATTCCAACTCTATTCATTATATTGCTTTATCACAACTAATAAACGTAAAATAGCTCTAAAAATGAACGGGAAAACGTAATCTTTCTCCTACTTAAGATAATTGAAATAAATTCACTTGTTTTTCCAAACCATTGTTAATTATTGATCACAGGAAGGAAAGAACATGAAGCTGTTGTACCTGAATACATTAAGCATCTCTATGTTCTTAAGGGTAAGTTTGTTCCCCTCGGGAGATAAGACGTCTTTATAGATGCTAAAACTTCTTTCCACATCAACAGACACAAGGGGGACAAAAGTCGTGTAGATGTAGCAAACTCCATAAAATCCGGATTCTTGTGAACACTAGCCTCAAGCTTGTCTCTGGTAAAACCATCTAACTGTTCCCTCACCGATGTAAATATTTTCCACTGTTTTTCCGTCTCGAGGCCTTCTTCTTCCAAACTTTTAATGGCTACTGAAATATACTTGTAAGCATGGACACAAAATAGTTCTGTCTGTAAATCGTGTATCTTCTCCGGTAGCAGAAGTTGTTGTGTCTTGGAGATAGCGTCTTGGAAAACACCACACTCAATCCATGTTCCCCAGAGAGTAATGACCGGGAATTTTGGGAGGGGTAGGTCTGTGATTTCTCTGTAGACAACGGTGCAACTCGGGGCTTTCAGGAGAATTTTCTTCAGGACAGCGATGAATTGATTCAGTATGTCGTAGTCATGAAATTAAATGAAAGTTTTAAGTTTTACGTCCCACGTTTATGCTGGTTAGGCTAAAGGAGACGGTGATGATGAGAGATTAGTGAAATGGTGGAATGAAGAAAGTGGGAGGAAACGGAAGAACCCCGAGAAATCCCACGAACACGGTGTTTGTCCACCAAAAGTCCACACGGCGCGATCTGGGATCGAGCCAGGGACCCCAAGCACAGGAGTTGAACGCTCTAACACTGAGCCACCGCCCCCCAATATGTCGTATTCATTCCTAATACATTCACAAACCCTATGAAGGGCATGGACCAAACAGGTTACATCCTTTAGCTTGGGAAACAATGTCTTCAACTGGTTAACTACTGAAAGCATGTATGGAGCTTGGTCCGTAATGACCAGGACAACTTTCTCGAACTGGGTACCATTGGGCCATAGCTTTTGACAAAAGTCCATGAATGAATGTATTACTGTACTGGCATTGGCTTTCTGCAACTCATACATCTTGAACAACACGGGATTAATTTTTCCACCTGCAAGGGGAAAGGCCAGAATGCTCAAAATAAATTGATCCATTGAATCTGTAGTTTTATCCAGCGTGATTCCCACATCGAAATCCGACACTTTCTCCTTGATTCTTCGTATAGTTTCTTAATAAACAAGTTCAACATGTTTTTTTAAAGTACTCTCATCGGGAAATGTCGTTCGTGTATACTTTTCACGAAATCCTTTCAAGGCCGGATGGTTCAGCTTATTGAATGGAATTCCTGCTTGAGTTAAAGCTGCTACAAATCAATGCTAAATTCCTTCAGATTTTGGACCTTTGAGGAGCACTGCTCAAAGGCGTTTTTTAATAGCGGCTGTCGGAATTTGTTAGTTTGAAGAGACTTATTCTTTTGATGCTTTGAACTAGAAATGTGTTGCAGGATACGGTTTCGTTGATGTTTTTCATCTAATGTGATTCCTGAATCACAAACAGTGCATCGAATAATGCTTCCATCAGTATCGATGAAAGCCTGCTTGAACTCCTGAGACAGGGCCAAATATCTGAATTTGGACACCTTCGGCATGGGGAATTCTTCTACTGAACTTGTTAACCAACAAACAACTTCGATTCAAAAGGTATTTTCGAAAAAAACTGGGAAAAGGTTTAAGTTAACTTTTATTCCCTGTTACTTGATTTAAAATTCAAGCTAGCTAAAACTCAACTCTGACTGTTGTCAACAATTAGAATGTATAAATACACTGCTACTGATTCAATATTAATTAAAAGCACCCAATGAACTAATGCTTCCCATTGTTGCAGGTGCTGTATTTGTATTTCTTACAGTCCGGTGTTCACTCAAAGGAAACAGGCGCGATAATTCCACGTTCACGGCACGGTGACGAGCAGTTAATTATATATATATATATATATATATATATATATATATATATATAGAGAGAGAGAGAGAGAGAGAGAGAGAGAGAGAGATTGATTGATTGATTGATTGATTGATTTACAGATAGATAGATAAAATGCTAAAATGTGCTGTAGAAAAATGAAGAAGTAGAAGAGAAAGACCAGAAAAGGAGCAGGAAAGGGAATTTGAACAGGGAGTAGAATAAAGGAATAAAGGCTACAAAAAGGGAAAAAGGGTGCTGGAAAATGACCCCCATTCTCAATTTCAGGCAACATCTCACACATTGGTTTTTCTCAGAGAGCTCTAATTTGTCCTACAAAGAAAAAGTGCTCACTTAAAAATCCTAACTCTGGTATTTACTATAATTTAAAACATACGCAATAGCCATACTATATTTTGGATTTTAAATACAAACATTAAATATATTCTTCACCTCATTGATCAATATTGAGAAACTTGCATAGCAGACTGTTTCTGAATTTCCGTTACATTTCACAAAATATTTTTACCGTAAAAGAATCGAAATTAAAAGCTATTTGTATGGCCACATACAGAATAAAATTATTACAAAAATTAACAGTTATTATTGGACATTAATTCTATCACCTATTTCGAACATTGGAAAAACGAACCAGATTATAACGTATTGAAATTTTATCTTATCGATAGTAAGAAACATTGTAAATAGTTGTAAGTTTCCGTAACTTTTCTCCAAGTGGATCTGTATACAACCAAAGGTAGTTTTGTTAAGTTTAACAGAAAATCCTCTTGAAAACAGCTCTTATTTGTAAAGGAATACAAAATATTCGCTTTTGGCTGTTGCAATGATCTGTCTGTCCAAGAAGCTTGATAAAAATTCAGCGTAGCGTAACAACAAAAGCTGCTTCTCTTATATGTAAAAGAAAAAGAAGAAAGAAAAAACTTGGTAAACGGGATGTAGGGGGCTCTGAATTGTACTTTGCCCCGGGCGCTGTAATCTCTAGTTACGGCTCTGCCTATGGGCATGACAATGAAAAAATACACTTCTGTATATCTTTGTTCAACAAGATACTGTTGCTTCCTACCCCACCAACCATAACCGAAGTTACATCGTATGTTTGAGAAACAAGTTTTCTGTATTGAAAACTAGTAAGACTGTCAAACGGAATTTGGGACAGTTGTAACCAATTTGAGATCCCGGTTTTGTTCGTGGTTCTGTCCTACGTGGTCCTGCCAATAAGTATTCTCCTGAGACCAGAACTTACCTGGATAGGACGATGAAAGACCTCTCCAAGAAAGGATTACAAATTGTTTCAAAATCAATCGTCAGTCTCAATGATGATATGAGCATTAGGTGCCGAGAGGTTCGGATGTCTCGTCCCGAAAACCTCAGGGACGATCAGACGGTCATTCAGTCCATAACGCACACAAACATCACTCACACAGACAACGAAAACACACTTGATTAAATAACACTATACTTATTTATTAGAATACTATTACATAAAAAAATAACGAAGAGAAATGAACACTTCACTTAACATAGAATATGTGTGATAATTTTCATCACTGAAATCACACTTTGCCTTTTTAAATGCAATGTAGCCCTTTATATACCAGTATATATATATATATATATATATATATATATATATATATATATATATATATATATATATATATATATATATATATCTGAAATTTCACTATGAATGCTTCTCTCACACCATTGACGCACTTGGGGAATTAGCACTGGGGAAAATGTTGCCGGGATAATCCCACGTAGAAATCCAGTTGGTGCGCCAAACAATCCTGAAGCGTAAAGATAAGTCTTCAGCAAATTAAAGAAAAATGTAGAATGCTGATATTGGAGGGCGCGTGTATAACGTTTTAGCGCACAAGGTTTGAGAACCTGGGACTTCACTAGTTGGGACTAGCCGTAAGAAAACGTCCTTCGCCGGCTAATAGCTTGTGCCCCTTAACACAAAGTCATACCTAATTACCGACACAACGTGCGTAGTGGCTGCACACAATACCGGAGTCAAACTCCCTGAGCGCTAAAGCTCAAGTTACGAGCTGCAGTGGTTGACTAAAACGTATTGGCAGTTCATTCCAAAAATCACTCAGTTAACTCACCTGTATGCACATACAAACAGAATATAAAAAACTATTTATGTCAATTTTAGTCCACTGGCTACGATGCACGAGACACTGTGATAACTCGGGCGTGAGAAATTACAGATAAGAAACTGCAAAACCAATATTGCTGGCATCACTTTGGTCACTTGAACATCTGGTCAGCCAGTATTTCTCTGAACTACTGCAATATTTTCATAAGCAATTAAAGAAAGCCCTTAATTCAGTTCCAAATAACTGCACAATATATATATCGTGCATAATAGTAAGTCAGGGAGAAACACTGAGAAGGTTCGTTGCTGACAAATATTCTCACCAAAAAGAACTGTTTCAAATACATATATGAAAAAATAATCAAAGACTTCTTTGTCCAGTTGTGTGGGAAAGAAGCAATTCCCTCCGAAGAAAGAACTCATTTGCGTCGCAGAATAAAGTATAAATCGAGAAAATAATCACCGTCCTTACGAAATATACACAGCGTCCACAAAAAATACTTCTATAACCTGGTAGCGGTTATACAGTCAAACTAGGGTATGATGAGGACGATTACACAGTTCTTTTTGAACACATCAAACTGCATCAAAGTGCAAATTCAACTGGTAGGCTAGAGGCTAGAGCTGGAAATTTGCTGAATCGAAAGTATTCTATACTAAATTAAAAACAAAATATTTTCAACTTAATTAGCATAAATCCTAACTAATAATAAATAATCGAAATGGAAGGAGCGCCGGGAAACATCTTTACTGGTCTCTAATTTAATTACTGTATTGTATACTGTTAAGACAAAGAAATAACTTTACAAGAAAACGAAACAGTATAGTTGAATCATACTGCCAGCTCGATCCTCTACAGCAAGAGGAGAGCGGGTACAATAAACATGTTGATATTCTAGATTCTCCTTGTTTAAACAGAGAACGTTTCTATTTTTTTCCTGTTCTACTCAGCCGAGCGGTAATATAAGGCCATTCCTAAAGCCCAAGTACGAGCGCGCAGGATCCTTCTGGCTGGCATGCTGAAAGGTGCTTCTGGAGTGAATGGGCTGTATCGGGGTTCGCGTTACCTCTGATATCTACGGTATCAACATCAGTATGTTCCCATTTGGTGCTGGCATTGTAAATGCGGCATATATCGACCGAACTTTAAAAAAAGAAAATAAGTAAACATCTTCCCATGTTGATGATGAAATTTAGAGACATATGAAAACAACGAAAAACCCATATTTTTACCGTTACCGCCGGTAACAGCGGTAATAAGCACTACACTTCCCTGCCTCTTTCTATTTAAAATATTGTGTGGTATACAATATGCAGAATTCAAGATGGCTGCCATGATGTACACTAAATCATTTAACGCAGTTTCTACACCAATGCCAAATTGTAACATTTGCTTTTCCTCCGTCTATGCATCTCCTTGTTACTGCCCTATGATGACACATTTCTTCTATTAGATACATATGTCAAACATAGCACACCCTGTCTTAAAGAAATGATATGTCAAAAATGAATTCACATTCTCATTTGTGGGAATATTCAAGCCTAAGTTTAAGTCTAAAATCATAACCTTTTACATTTAAAACAATATTGTGTGTTATGCAATATGGCGCAATTCAAAATGCCTTCAATGGTGACCACACTCCAAATCAGTGCAGTTTTTGTAATAATACCATTTGCAATTTTGCCTCCATCTACGCATGTCGCTATTATTGTTCTGTCCCAACACTTTTCACTAACCCTATATACAGATCCACATGTCTTCTCACAGCAAAATTAAACTAATCTTTTACACATAACAATTTTCATACTACACTTTGATCCAGAGGTACAAATGAAATTTTAGAAGTAAGGGGAAAGTGAACAATAGATAAAGTTTGATTGCACTATGTCACGAAAATACAAACTCAGAAAGACGTGAGTGAGGTGCGGACTGGCCAGGGCCGTCAGGCAGCAATCGTGGCCTAGGCACTCTCAGAAAAAATAATGAAACAATAAAGAAAGAAAGAGAAAGAGAGAAAAACTAAAACAGAAGAAAACTAAATAATTCGGTAGATCACTGTTATTATGCTGCCAACACACACTCCTCTTCCATCTTTCCATCAATCAGTTAGTTATATTTTTCAATTGGGTAATTTTGTTACTGGATTTGTGAATAGGTCCATCTTTCACTATGGTCTTTTATTATCAGAAACTGTGATTTAGTTTGCACCTGGGGCCTTGGGCCCTTTTTCCAATATACTGCAGAGTTGGGACCTTCTTTCATTACATTGAGCAGTTGGGGCCCTGGGCTCTTTATTCATTATACTGGGCAGTTGGGGCCCTTCTTTCATTTCATTGAACAGTTGGTGTCCTAGGCACTTTTTCATCATGTTGAGTTGTTGGAAGCTGGAATCTTTTTCATTATGTTGGGCAGTTGGGGCCCTTTCATCGTTGAAGACTGGGGCCTGGCTTATAGCCGGGTCCATATTTAACCACAGGCTGATTGGTCCTTTATGAATGTAAATATTAATACATCTTGTAGGTTTATATTTGATAACTCAAAAATGGAAAAACAACGCATTTTTAAAAATTTATTTTCTATCAAAAACGTTTACAAAATTGCAGGAGAAAAAAGTGGAAGACACCAAGAAAGCGGACATTTCCAGCATAGTGGTTGATCCTATCCAAGATATTTTAGTGCTTAATCAGCTGGCTATAGTAATTCTCTACGTCACAAACGGTCAAATATTTGAGTAGTTGTTAACAGTTCTCGTACAGAGTGACACTACAAGACAAGTAACTTATAATGAAATCAAAAGAGTACTTTGTGCCAACAATGTTTTGATGTCTGATATTGTAAGCTGCTCTTTTAATGGAGCTGCTAACTTGAGTGGATGCTATAAAGGAGTTAAAGCAAACTGGAGAAGAATAATCCTGAAATCATTTACACCCAATGCATAGCTCATGCTCTTAATTTGGTTATGACAAATTCGACTGAAAAGATCCCTGAAGCTGCAAACTTATGGTGGTTGAAACCAGTATTCTGTCTGAATACTACAAAAGAAAGGATGTTTTAAAAAAAAAATGATTGATGGAAGCCACGAGAGACATGACAGTCTACGAAAAGTTCAACATGTTGGTGCAACAGGATGGTGGAGCGAAAACAATGCACTGAATACGGTAGTCGACACTGAGTTTCGCTACGAAACATGAAGCCAAGACGAGGACGACTATCTATCATCAACATTTCTTTCATTTTTATTGTTCCGCAATGATGATGTACAGGATAGTAGCTTTAATGCGAAACCAACATTTCAAGCTAAACTTTTCTGAATAAATGGACAGAATTTAACACTGTAATGAGTGATCTGTGTTTCAGGAATTGTTTACAGAAACGGAGCCTGTTTCAAAATATCTGCAGTCTTAGCGGACTGGACTATCTTACAACCTGGTGACTTGTAGACAATTTGCAGCACAGCTTCAGAAGAAAATAGAGGCAAAAGATGTCTGTTTGATGTTTTACGAAAATACAAAAATATTTTGTGTGAAAATAAATCAACAGCTTGCGCAATCTGGTAGAGATAGCAATGGAAAAAGACTTTCCGCCCAGAAGAATCTTAAAGAAGAAGAAAATGTCAGGAGAGCTTGTAGCAGATGAGCTGGTAAAGAACTTAAATATAAGTGAAAATGATTTATTCAGAATAAAAAAAAAACTTCAACGAAATTTCTGAATACAGCTGTTACATGAGTCAGGTATAGATTTCAGCAGCCAAAAGAACTTCAAATGTTGAATCCCAAGCAGTTTTCGGAAATCAAGAAGAATGGTGTGTCTGCAGGAGCTTTCAGAGTTCTTGTGAAAAACTAAATATAAAAAAGAAAGAAATATACAAAGAGCTCCAGCAGTACTCTGTCGTGTATTACACTCTGTGACTAAACGTTCTGGTGTTTGATGATCCTAAAGAGAATGATGCCCCTGAATCCGTAGAAGAAGATGATAACGATTATGCATCTGAGCATGCTGTGGGAAATGGAACAACTTTGGACGGGATTCACGGCAAGAGTGATAATGATGCTGCAAACACCTTGTGTAAAAATTGTTTCTCATGTCCAGGGAAAATTTTATATCAATTTCTGTCAGTTTAATTGTTTTAATAATTTAATAATATATACCTTGTGTGCATGGTATATATCTCCACCATGCCCACAAGTGACATGTGAAAGGCCCTTCTCCAAGTTAAAGCGAATAAACAAATCTCAGAGCTAATATGTGTTAAGACGTTTTGGACACATTTTTACTAATGAAAATGGAAAGAGATATGTTAAATTTAGTGTCTGTGAACGAAGTTATTCAGGAACTGTGAAATTCTTAATCTGAACTAAAACGAATCTTAACTTTTTAAAATTATTAGTTGTTTAGTGGTTCAGCAGTGTTTTTCATTTTCAGTAAAAATGTCATGTTCATTCCACAGTCGAAAGTTATTATTAGTTGTTTAGTGTTACAATTTTCAGTAAGTTGTCATGTTCATTCCATAGTAAAAAGTTATTGACTATTATTTGTTTAGTGTTTCAGCTACTATACAGAGTGTCTCAAAAGTCATGACATACGGTAACTCTCTTATTATCAGAGTTGCATCAAAATGTAGGGGGGAAATGGTCTCCAAATTCGATGTTTTCAGTCTAAAGTAAAGGAATTTTTCAAATCGGATAAGTCGTTTGGGCTGTACACTCTATATGCGCCCAATGTTACAGGAAAATAAAACGTTACCATTTACCTGGACCCACAACATAAATGAATGAAGTTACTGCCAATAAAAAACATTATATTTGGAGACGTTTTCTCCTCTTACATTTTGTTGTAACTCTGATAATAACAGAGTTATCCTATGTCAAGGGACTGTTTAGACACTACGTGTGGCAATACAATAATAATTATAAAATATTCTCTTGAAAGTTTATGTTCCTGGAAATCCTGTGCTTGCTGTGACATCAAATTTCCAATGACCAATGATAAATCATAGCTAGCAAAAACTATCAAGTAACAACGAATTTACAACTGCATAACGCGATGGCTAATCGCAGATGTTCATTGTACGCAGTGGCGCAACCATGATTTTATTTCGGGAGGGACCAAGAATATCCAGAAGAGTAGTCTGAAAACGACGCGCTACACCATTTGATATGGGTAAAATTGAAAGTTTGAATTCTCCTCATTACAAGCAATTTAGTTATCCTTATTATTAACATGCTAAAAAAAAAAAAAACTTAAAATGAAAATTCCAATTCACAAATTCCCTATTATTAACGGTTACAAGTTTTAAAATTTGAACTATAATTATTATTTTCTACATCTTTATTTTTGCATAAAATGACGCACTCTTTACTAACATTTATTACTCTATGAAATTAATGTAGGGGTTTTCACGGGGTATTTCTCCTTTCGTACAGTGCTTTGACTTAATTCAATATTCATTTGTGCATTAATCTATTTTAAAATTTCACCAAAATTTGTCTGCTGTGGGGCTGTATAAGATAGACCAGGTTTGTTTCGGGGAGGGCATGGGCCCCTGAGATCACAGCTGGTTGCGCCACTGATTGTACGTTATTTTAGAAATTGGTGTTACAGTGTGAGGGCCCTCCATGGTCAGCGCGGCCTAGGCCCTAATGCACCCAGTCTGCCTTTGACGGTAGAGCAAGCAAACTTTCATGGAGAACGACTTAAGCGATAGCGATTGTTGCAAAACAATCAACAAGTAAACAATATTAATATTACCAATCCAATTTCCTATTTGTTAATAATAACCACAGGTATATTTCCTTCATTTGCACAAACCCTAAAATTTACTATGGGTATATAATCCCCTTGTGCACGGCTGACCTCCATTCTTGCTTTGATCTCAAGTTTTTTACCCGTGGGACCGTATTAACAAGGCCCTTTTGACGCAGGCCTTTCTAACTTGTGCCTTCTTGACGCGGCACTCTTTGACTCGGGCCCAGTTGACGCCTGGCAGTTTTCACACCTGACCTTTTGTACCGGTGCATATTTTGACCAGGGCCCGTTTGACACAGTTCCCTGTTGACTCGGCCATTTAAGTCACAGAACCCTTCTGATTCGGCCCCTTTTGACGCAGTGCTCTTATGACTCGGGTCCTTTTATGCGGAACCTTTTTGACCCAGCCCCTTCTAACTCAGGCCTTTTGTCGCGGAGATTTTTTACGTGGGCCCTTTCGACGCGACCTGTTTTGACTGGGGCATTTTGTAGCGTGCCCCGTTTTGACCCGGGTCCATTTAACGCAGGGCTCTTTTCACTCGGACCCTTTTGTTGTGGGACTTCTTGACCCAAGCCTTTTGATGAGGAGCATTTTCTTTCGGGCCCTTTTGTAGTGGGGCCCCTTTTCGCCCTGGCCAGTTCGACGCAGAGAACTTACGACTCGAGCCTTTTTGTCGTAGGACCCTTTTGACACGGATCCTTTTCTACCGGGGCCTCTTTTGACCCAGGATCGTTTGAGGCAGGTCCCTTTTAACTCTGGCTCTTTTGTCTTGGGTCCCTTTTGACCTGGCCCTTTTGATGAGGGTTGTTTTCATTTCGGCCCTTTCGACTCCTGTTCATTTGTTGCGGAGATATTTGACCCCAGCCTTTTTGTCGCTGGTCCGTTTTGACTCGTGCCCTTTCTAGCGTGGCCACTTTTGACTTCTGAACTTTTATTACGGACACCATTTGAACCTTGTATTTTGACTCGGATCCGTTTGACTCGGGCTATTTTGCAACGAGTCCCTTTTTGACCAGGGCCAATTTGACGCAGGGCCTTTTGACTAAGGTCTTTTTGTCGTGGAACCCTTTTAACCCGGGCTTATTATGAGAGTCGTTTGGATTTGACCCCTTTCTACTCGGGCCTTTTTGTTGCGGAGATCTTTTAACCCGGTCCCTTTTGACGCAAGACCGTTTGATTCGGGCTCTTTTGTAGGAGGGTCCTTTTTCGACCGGGGCCCCTTTTGACGAAGGGCATCTTGAATCTTGTTCTTTCACCGTGGGACCCTTTTAGTCGGGCCCTTTTTATGAGGGATGTTATGATTCGGGCTCTTTAGACTCCTGCCCTTTTGTTGCGGTGTCATTTTGACTAGAGCCGTTTTCACGCGGGGGTGTTTTGAGTCGAGCCCTTTTGTAGCGGTGCCGCTTTTGAACCGGGCTCGTTTGAGGCAAATCCCTTTCCACTCGGGTCCGTTTTTCATGGGACTCTTTTTACCCGTCGCTTTTGATGAGGGTTGTTTTGATTCGGGCTCTTTTGACTCCTGCCTTTTTCTTGCGAAAACCTTTTGAGCAGAGCACTTTTGTCGCGGTGCCGTTTTAGTCTCGCCCTTTTGTAGCGGGGTTCCTTTTGACTCGAGCCGTTTTGTTCTGGAGATCTTTTGAAACGGGTCCTTTAGACGGGGGACGTTTGACTCCGGCTCTTTTGTAGCGGGGTCCCTTTTGACTCGGGTCCTCTTTTTACGCTTACCTTTTGACCCAGGCCCTTTTGAAGGGGGCCGTTTTGACTCGAACCGTTTTGTAGCAGGGCCCCTTTCAACCTGGGTCCGTTTGACGTAAGGCCCTTTTGACTGAGGCACTTTTTGTCGCGGCTCCTTTTGACTCGGGCCTTTCTGTCTTTGCCCTTTTTTCTGGCCCTTCTGACATGGAACCATATATATAACGCAGCAGATGGAATGCCTGGGGCAGGGGCGGGTATTAGTAAATCGATTATTGATCGATCCAGGGCTCACTAAAATTAGCTACGCCATTGTTCATATCCCTTTCTTTCTATTCTCCCGACATCATGTCCGGAGATATTCGGATTAATAGGCTAGAGCAGCGAAAGATAATATACACTATCAATGATAAATGTTATGACTTTTAACTTAACGTATATAGGGACTTTATATCGGTCTTTTGCCCTCCCCCCTTTGGAAAAAATCCTGCGGGCGTTAGTAATTATGATGTTGTTTACTTACTGTAATATATTGTTCTATACACGGAATATTTACTTCTCTGTTTTATATAACAATAAGATCCTTATCTACATTTATTACGGTCCTTGCTTTACAACGAAACATATTCACTTTCAGCGTAATCAGTTTCCTTTCTCAAATAATTGGGGTGCGGTGGCTAAGTGGTAGAGCGTTCATCTCCGGTGCTTGGGGTCCCTGGTTCGATCCCAGCTCGCGCTGTGTGGACTTTGTAGTGGACAAACACGGTGTTCGTGGGTTTTCTCGGGGTTCTCCAGTTTCCTCCCACTCTTCATTCCCCCATTTTCATTCATTTCTCATCATCACCGTCTCCTTTAGCGTAACCGTTATAAGCGTGGGACGTAAAACTTCAATTTCATTTCATTTTTTTCTCAAATAATTACAGTGAGACGAATGAAATAATTCACGAACAGCTTTAGAATTTAGAAAAGTGTCCTGCGAACATTCGTAGTAAATTCCTGAAGAGTGAAAAGCGCTAGTAACAGTTGTTAGCAGTTATTAACTTAATATATAAGACAATAAATTGAAAAACTGAGAATAGGAATCTTTTCAGAGATGACAGTGCACTGATGTTTCAAATCTATGCCTTTACCCCCTATACCTACGTTATTTTCGTAGTCAAAATAAAAACTCTTCAAAATTAATCATAATTTCTTATGCAACCATTCCTTAGAGTACTACCCGGTCACATACCCGTCACAGCGATGTAAAGGCACTTCTGGCGACGAGGATACATTCCCGAAATACACACTCTTCTGTGGTTTGATAGCAACCCATTCCACCGGAAGTGATTGTTACCATTATGTTCGATAATGCCTTTGGTGGGCACGGTAGCTCTGGACTAGAGCTCTTACCTCTGGTGCGTGGGGTTTCTGGTTCGTGGGGTCACTTTCTCATTCCACCAATTTTCCCATCATGATTCACTTGCTTTGATCATGGTCTCCCTTAGCCTAAAGGGCTAATCTTGGGACATTAAACTGACAAAATCGCCCAGAGCCGCACATTTCTTTTCACTTCTAGAACACTTCAAGGCATTTTTGGATATGTTAAACAATGACTAAAAGTAGTTTGTAAATAATAATAATAATAATAATAATAATAATAATAATAATAATAATAATAATAATAATAATAATAATAATAAGAAGAAGAAGAAGAAGAAGAAGAAGAAGAAGAAGAAAAGGAAGAAGAAGAAGAAAAATGAAATTGTCCAAATTATCTTCAAGTACTGCAATACCGTGCCGTGAGGGGAATGAGCGGGCCAACGCCCCCGTGCGCCCCAGTAAGGGGGTGCAAAATTCTGGAGGAAAAAATCAAAGAATTAAAGAAAAGAGAGGGAAAATTATATACGGTGGCGCCGCCGTATACGCTCACCCCCCAGGTGCTGATTTTCCACGGCACGGCACTGAAGTACTAATAAATTTTCTGTAGTGTGGAAAGCGAACCAGAGACACCTTAAATCAGAAGTTAGTGCACTACCACTGAGTCTCCGTTCCTCAACCACGTATAATGTAAAATTAGAAACAAAAGAAAATAGGTCTAGGATGAGAAAAAAAAAACAATTGTGACATAGTGTGATAGACATACATACCTATTTAGTTGAATCAACTGAGAGACTGAATAGATGAAATCCTCTAACTAGTACCAACACTTCTTATTCTTCCTTTATTATACATTTGCTCGTGATCATTTTTTTATTATTGGTGTAAGTAGTCATATAAAGTTAATATTGTATTATCATTGTTTTGTATTTCCGTGTTAGTTTGGACTTCTTTTTACAAGCGTATGGAGTTATTATTATTTTTTCCCTATTCTTCTATTCGATGTTTATATCACAATTGAGCCATAATAAGCAAAGGTTTGAACGGATATGTAGCGTAGCTTTTTTTTTTACTCTACAATCAAAATAAAAGTGTTTTCCAGTTCATCGCGTGGTGTTCATCTAACTGTTAAGAAGGAGAAAACGAAAAAACGAAGCTTATGTCTTGCTTTTCTTCGCCTTTTTTTATTGCTTGTTCTTGATTTTTAATGACAAGCGTACGGCATGATACGGCAATCAAGCGAAAGTATTTCGTTTCCGTACTTCTCGGTATAAGAAAAAAAAGAAAGAAAAAGAAAAAAGAAAAAAGAAGAAGAATATATTTTTATTCTGGCGTAGATTCTAGTTTTATATTGTTTAGTGCAAAAATCCTTCCTTGCAAGCAAGGGAAACTGTTCTATATCATTCCAGCATAAACATTGTGACTCGCACTTTCCGAGTGTTTTATATCTAGATTTCATTTCATATTTGCGTTTATGGTGTCACTTTTCCAACGACAACTGGTGTATGTGTACTTGCAATAATTTTCTTCTTTTTCAGTATTCATTGGCTGTTTTTAATAAGAAAAAGTTTTTCCACTTTATATTTCTGAGATAGTTACAAGAAAATATTAACGTTTACAACGGAATAGGTTATTTCGTGCATATTTTATACTCATCTAAATCACCATTTAGAATCAACTTAACAGGTGTTATACTTAAAACACATTAATAACACAAAGGTTTCTTTCCCAAAACACTTTAGTTTATGACACATATAAATGGGTAAAGTCACACTTTTCAGAATCTCAAGCCAGAATTAGACGCAGACTCTACATTACCACTCTGCTCCCATCTCTTTCTTCTTAATTGCTGCATCCATACTACGCAGAACTAATTTAATTTCTGCAATTAGCAACACCTATAACAACAGTTCCAGCAAAGAATGGAAGTATTATTGTTTTAATTTTCTGTGTACACATTATGAACTACTCCTCACGATTTTGTTTTATTATTAACAAGTTAATTTGAAGGGTAAGAGGAAAAAAGAAGGAATGTCACAAAACTACATTTTCGAGAAAACGGCGTTTCAATATTGAAAACCGTGTAAAAAGAATAGGATTATTAAATCTTTCGCCCCTTTTTACATGGACATTTTTACATCTAGGCATACATGGCATATACAGTCAAATAGTACCAAGAGTCGCCAACAGATAGGACAAAGCACCCGAAAAAGCACATACATGGACATTCCTTGTTTTTTCCCCTTACCCTTCATTTGTTCTCTCTCTGTTTTTAGCATCATTATTGGAACAAAGCTCCAATTTACTCGACTTCGGCGTACGTTTAGTTCTGCCCTTTTCGTTTCGAATACAAATTTTTCAAAGCAATTAAGCTTTTTGCTGATATGCCAAATTCAACTATTCGCATGCTATGTTCGTTAACACAAACAATTGATGAACTAAATATATATCCACTTTTATAGATTATTCATTACACACATCCACCCCCCCCCCCCCCACACACATATATATATATATATATATATATATATATATATATATATATATATATATATATATATATATATATATATATAAAGAATAATCTATAAAAGTGGATCACTTCGCTCCAAATTTGTAATTAATGCATAGGGAGTTTGTTTACATATAGGGTCTATCTATTAGAAATCAAAGATTCAAGATGGGTAAGAGATTATTAACTTGATGTAGAGGCGTTTCCAGAAATTTTTGTTGGAAGTGGATCCAATAATACAAACACTATATCTATGTAATATTGAATTGGAGTTATTCCCCCAGTCAAGGGCCGCGGTGGACCAGTGGTAGAGTTTTCACCTCTGGTGCTTGGGGTCCCTGGTTCGATCCCAGCTCGCGCCCGGTGAACTTTGTGGTGGACAAACACCCTGTGCGTGGGTATCCTCGTGATTCTCCCGTTTCCTCGCACTTTCTTCATTCCATCATTTCATTCATTCTCATCATCACCTTTAGCCTAGTCGGCATAAGCGTGGGACCTAAAACTCAAAGATTTCATTTCATTTCATTTTTCCATTCCCCCATTAAAAAGAAAAAGAGTTGTAAAGGAGACCGAAATTTGCTGTGACAAAACTAAGATAACTTATCTTGTAGATTGAATTTTCATTCAATTTCAAAAGCATCATAATGGTGAATTAAAGTTCGATTCTGACATTTTCAATCAAACCCCGTCTCCGAAAAAAAAAAGTATGGAGACAACCTGCGCTTTAAAACCCGTCTTCCACCCCTGACTTCCATCTATATTCTCAGTTAGAAAATGATTGAATTAAATTGTCATTATAAGAAAGAGTACAGATGTAGTTATAAGATAAGATCTTTATGACACCTCAATTATTAAAAATATTAAATGGAAACATGGGGCGAGTGACACTTCATTCGATAGATCTTTAAAAACTAAAAAGCGATGTGGCAAAAGATTTTTCATATAGGTCACCGTGTACAAAATGGCCGCCAAATTGTTACCTGTATCACATAAATGTCAAGTAGCACTAATATGGAAACGGTTGAACATAAATGAACCAAACAAAACCTCAAATAGAAAAGTCATGGGGCAAATCGAATAATGTTATCGGGGTGCTCCCAGGGCCGCCTTTCATCTGAGCCCAGGCCCAACTTAGAAATTTTATATGAAAATATGGGTCATGTGATACCTAGTTCGATAGATCTTCATACACTAAACAGCGTTGTGGCAAAAGATTGTTCATGTGGGCCACCGTTTTCAAAATTGTCGCCATGACATCTTGCCTGTATCAGATAAAACGACCAGTACCACTAATATGAAAACTATTGAAGGTAATAACGGATGAACAGAATAAAAGTACTATAGGAAATCACAGAGGGTATTTATCATTCCACGGCTCGAAAATGTTGCAACGGAGGAGAAGATGATTCGAGTAAAGGTGCCATAATGCAAAGGAGGAAATCTAATTGCTAGAAATCGGTCCAACGATAAGTGGGTGAAGGGGACGGGAAGGAACGGTGAAATTCCAATCGAGAACCTTAGTTTTTGCAAATTGTATCTCCACAACAAAATTATCTCATACATGTTTTTATTAGATATATGTCTGTAATGGAAAAGTAGGTAAAATTCTTGTTGAACGGTACCTTCCATTTTGATTGCAGGAAATAATTTGTGCAAAATGAATCAACTGAAATGCGAAACCATTTTGTCGAACAATGCAATTTTAGAACAACAAGAAACGACGTTGGTTTTCTCAAAAGTCATCTGCAGAATATTGGTTCATTACAGTACCTGTCACTTGTACACCCCAAGTGTTTCAGGAGCTCCTCTGTGGCTAAGCGGTTAGCGTACGCGCCTTTGGCGTGGGAGACTCAGGTTCGATTTCCGGCGGGAGCACGTGTAGTTCGGATTGCACGTTAATCAGTAGGTCCACGTCTCATATAGCCTCGCTGCTGAGCGAGACGTTAAACCCAAAATCAATTCAACTCAACCAATTGTTTCAGACAAACCATACCTATTACAAGTAAATGTGGGGGTTCTTATTTGGAATTTTACCATTCATTCCCGCTTCACCCCTTACGGAAAGAAATCGGAAAGATAAATACGAATCTTTTCTTTATAAACGGATTGAAAACCACACAAAATTATCAATTTCAGAATACCAGCATGGTTTCGTCCAGGGTAGATCGACAGTCACAAATCTCTGTATTCTTAACAATTTTATAGCAAGCACCCTAGATCAAGGTGGTCAAGCAGATATTATCTACACCGATTTTGCGAAAGCATTTGACAGAGTAAATCACAAGGTACTAATAGAGTAACTTCGTCAATTTAACTCCTCCGCAGAGTTAATTGGGCTGTTCGAGTCGTATTTGAGGGACCAAAGGAAGTTCGTTGTATATAAGGGATACAAGTCAGCAAAATACTTCCAACTATCTGGTGTTCCACAAGGGTGAAATTTGGATCCTCTACTATTGGTTATATTTATAAATGATCTTTCTATATGTATAACGTATTCACACAAATTGTTGTATTCCGATCATATCAAACTTTTTAGATATATAAATTCCATAATGATTGTAATCAACTTCAACAAGATATAAATTCAGTAGTGAAATCGAGGAATTCAACGGTTACTTTACAAAGCAATGGCTGAAAAATCCAAATTCTCCGGAAAATTGGAATAGTAGCAGTCAGAGGCTTCAAACAAATAATACCATAGATGATGGGCTTAAAAGAATGATATCCAGAACCTTTCCGTATATTTTTAGCCTTGTGAAGGTGCTGCATTAAGGTGCAATGTTTAATTTTAATGTGTGCAGAAGAATGGAAACGCAGAACATTCATCAGAAGAAAAGAAAAGTAATCAATATAAGACTTCATGATAGAATACTGTCAATACTTCATCATCTGAGAGAATATGGTGACCTGAGGAAATATCTCAGAAACTTGAGTTTTGTGCATAAATTTCAGTAATTAATAGCAGCATTTTATTTCGGATTTATAGTTTTCTTCATGGACGACGTACAGTTTATATATATTGCAGAGGATAAGGTTCTAATAGGAGTGGCCTAGGAGTAAG
Source organism: Thermobia domestica (assembly GCF_964235325.1). NCBI lineage: Eukaryota > Metazoa > Arthropoda > Insecta > Zygentoma > Lepismatidae > Thermobia > Thermobia domestica. The sequence goes on along the minus strand of NC_137463.1, from coordinate 112,958,534 downwards.
AGCCAAATGTGATATGGTGTTATAGTAATTACTTTATTTCATGCTTCTGGGTGCATAAATTGTACTCTATAGTATGCTATCTCTATAGAAATCCTGCTGCGCGATATCAGAAATCAGCAAGAACTAGCAGAGGGACTATATGACATCAACTCTGAGCTTCGTAAGTTTGCATATTTGTTTTACAGTTGACATTTTGTAACTTTTCCTATTCTTTAGAACACTTGAACTAATATATACATTTCTTAAGCATGTATATGGCTGATTGACAAAGGTTGCTCAATGATAAAACATTCTTCTCTGGTGATTGGGGTCAGCTCGCACGAAGTGGTCTTTTTGGTGGGCAAACACCGTGTGCGTGAGTTTTATTCGAGGTTCTTCTGTTTCCTGCCACTTTTTGCATTCTCATCATCATAATCATATCCTTTAGCTTACACGGCTTAATCGTGGGACATAAAACGGAAATATTTCGTTTCATTTTTCTTAAGTATATAAAATCCAGTTCTTTGGTCGCATAGCATAACAAAAAGCAGAACATTATGTAACAGGAGATAATATTAAGAAAACCGTTAAAAGAGAAAATGAAATTATAGAGCTACCAATTTACTAATCTATTGTGATATTAATAATGTTTCGTGTTAATTTGTTTGGAGCTTCATGTTCTCTTTCAGCATCGAGTCTGATGAGATCTCTCTGGTTCCAAAGGTGAGAACACTTACCACTTGCCTTAGGGAATCAAAAACAAAAGTGCCTGGCAACCCTTCCTTTCACTTCAAGTGAGTATGTATCATCACGATAATCAAATCTGATAAGATCGAAATGCAAAGACTGTGACAAAACCTTGGCAAACAACACAATATTCGCGTCGTGGCAAACAAAACCCCACTATATCAGTTATTTTGTAGCACCCGATCCTTGAACCGATTGCCCCTGGCTTAACTTGGATACCTTTCACCCGCCGGGGAAGGAGGGGTGGTAATCATGAACTAAAAATACCTAAAACGACCAGAACATAGAACTTAAAGTTCAAATTAACACAAATTTCTGTGTCCAGGCTCATGCACGTTCGCAAGAGAGTCGGGACACATGTGATCGTAATTGTTATCATACTTATACTAAGCTTCATGTTGTTAAATATAATTGTATCAATACCAGAGAACATAAAACAAATAATGCTAAAAATGTGTGTTGCAGGCTAGTGCACGTTCACTAGGGAGTCAGAACTCATGCGATCATCTTTCCCATCCCTTTAAGAGGGGATGTCCGTGTTTGCGGTAGAAATTTTCAATTTTTGAAAACTATCATTTTCAGAATATACAGGCTTTGAAGTTTTAATGCGGGAAGTTTCCTGTTCATACGGCATCAGATTCCCTTCGAGAAATGCAAATTATTGTGTGCTTTCGTTGTATTTTCAGGCTTAAATATATCTATTTTCCGTTTTGACGTTCATTCCATGTTGTTTGATTATCCCAATCTTCAGTAATGATGTAGTAAATATATTTTTCTTTGTCATTCCGGAAAGAATACGCAGATAATTTTGTTTACTGTTGTTTACTGTTCTGAGTTCACAGTTCTTTGTTTCCCTTATTAGTCTTTGTTAGTAAACTTAGTGCCAAAGAAATTCATAACTTAGAGGTATATTCTGTCAAAGCACTCAGGGAAGACGTTCGTAATCTGCAGGGATGAAGAAAACAGTGTCGCCAACTTACTTTCATGAATATTCAACTGACGAGAAATCAATGCGCATTCTTTGTCCCAAAGGAGAACATTTTGGTGTGAGTATAACAGATCTCAAGCAACTGAAGAATGTTATGAACATAAGCATTCATTGCGTGCTGCAGTGATGGATGGTATCAAACCTATCTACGAAGCTCTTGCGGATCCCACTCTTTTGAAAAAAGTTTGCATATGAAAGCACAGAACCCCAATGAAAGTTTCAATGTACTGATGTGGCAACGATGCTCAAAAACATTTGCGGGTTCAAAAATAGTAAAAATTGCTGTGTATGATGCTGTTCTGTGTTTTAGTAGAGGCCGTGAAGCAAGAACTGGTGTTCTGGAAAATATGCTAATTTCAAGCGGTAAGTACACCTCCAAACTACTGTGAGACATGGACAGAAAGCGTATAACGAAACCTATAGCAGTTTTGAAGCTTACCCAGGAATCAAGAATGAGGAATAGAAGGTGTAGGAAGGTTGAAGGAGACTCGGTCGAAATGAATAATCCATTGTAAATCCATTGTAAATTTTAAACTTTTAATTTCTCAAAATTGCACTTCTGGACATTCATGTACCATTTTCTCACAATCTATTAATGCTAAAGTAGCCAAATTTTGCACAAATCTTACTCATATGTACCTATCTACTGAACTAAAATTATAGCATAGTTCCTTTATTTCTATCAATCACTGTTTGCTGAATATAAAAAAATCACATTAATAAAATTCTTAGAAGTTTAAAAAATTAATTATAAGCTTTGTATGTAAAATAGAAAAATAATCGTAGTTCGGTAGCATTAACAGCTAGTCTAGGGTACGTGTATAAAAATTAAACGAATCCCTTCAGTAGTTTTCAAGAAAAAGGTACAATCAGTTTTAGGGCTGTGCCCAAAAATTTGAGCCCATGCCATATGCGTAAAAGGCAAAATTCAAGGAAAAAAGCTAACACAGAGACGCTGAACTGCTATACACATCTACCGACCAAAAATTAAACGTCTGTGAGCAATAAAAAAGTGTCCGTTGGCAAATTTCTCCTAAACAGACAAAACACGGACATCCCCGCTTAAGTACTATAATTCGTTGGGTGCTCTTAAATATAGTGGTATCGATAACAAGGGAACACAAAACAAATGGTGCTAATTAAGACAAAGTTATCATCAAGTTTATATATATATATATATATATATATATATATATATATATATATATATATATATGACTTCCAAGTTTGCCGTCCGGCGCTGAGTGGACGCTAAAAGTGGGATTCTCCAGCGGTAATTTAACCTGGGACCACGCGGACGTAAGGGGAACACCATACATACATTAAGCATAGGAGCCCCCTTAGGGTTTTAGTACTCAAATGTTTCTCTCGCCATCTATAACTTTTCCGTTTATCAGTTTATCAGTGATTATCAGTGATGATCAGTGTTTATCAGTTTATCCGTCATCTATTTCCGTTTATCAGTGATGCAAAGATTGTCTTGCTGAGTAGAAAGCTCTCATCTTGTGTTTTTAGATTCGAGGAATTTGGAATTTGGCACCCCATGGTGAATACGTTTTACTACATTTTGCTTGCTGTGTATAGGTAATGAATAGTTAAACAAACTGTGAACTTTAAGTTAAATAAGATTTTAATTTATTTATTTTTTGTTTGGTTTTGTTGTTTGAGTCACCGCTAATTTTTATTTTCTCTCAAACAGCATACCTACTATGTACCATATAGTGGAGTTTACAGAGAGAAGGTGTTAACAAGAGGCAAATTATAAGATTATTACAATAATCTCCAGCGACATCTTACACACAGTGGAGTTCTCCCGATTAAAGGGAAAAAGATACTTCTCCAAACAGTCAAATCACTTCCGAAAGTAAATAGAGTTTAATATAAATTTTAAATTACATTGTGTATAATTACTAATAGATTCCACAAATATAAGAAACGTGTGGCAGGAGAACGTTGAATTCTATAATGGAATATAGATGCTTATAAACCGGTTATTCAACCTTTTCTACATTTCTTCCATCGTGTCGTCTGCCATTTTCAGAGACTTGCAGATTAAGGAAAAATTGCCTCGCGATGTCACGGTTTCATGCATCCGCAGATTTTAATATCTGTTAGTATATGCAGAAGTGCTCAGTTATAGAGTTTCAGGATCCAGTTCTTACTTTCGTGCGTTATCCGAAGTATTATGATAAATTTTGGAATTATAATATTTACATGTAAGTGGATACCTAAGAAAATCAAAACCTAACTGATGGTTTAAATAAGTTCTCTATACAGGAGTATCACTTCACTTCGTTCAAGTAAATATTAAAGTACAGTTATTTCTTAAATGCACGGTGGTAGAAACAAGATATCTGAATACAGTAGTTAGAACTACGTGGGACGTAATGAAAAACATTCACGAGAGGAGAATTCACTGATGTAGCTTAAAAAAGTCTTCTATTTATTTTCCGTTTTTTTTTTCACTGTATGAAGTTATCGATAAATATTAGAGAAGCTTTAAATTAGGAAAGTTCATTCTCCGAAGTTTAGATAAACTTCGTTATATTTAAAGTGTGGATAAGTGTTATAACAAAGAGCCACAATTATTACCTAAACATAATTGCATGAGAAAACTTAGCAAAAAATCTTTGATAATTATTATTTTCATTAGGTACTCAATTTTTAATGACCTCAGAGATTGGAATGAGACAGAGAGGAGCGATTTTGAACATACCATCCCATTATTTACGTATGGTAACTTTGAAATTTACCGGTAATGACTAGAATTCAAACAATCTTGGAAATACGAAAAATAACACAATGCTATACAATTAGTTGCTTGATATGCTTATTCATTTATTATTAAGTCTTCTAACCGTATTGAACATTGAATCCAATGGACAGCAGATTCCTCGAAGTTTAAAATACAAGTCAAGAGATTTCGATTGCACAACACAATCTTCTTTGGTCGTAAAGGTAAAAGAATATTAAAAATTATATACATGGTAAAATATGACCGAAGTTCAAAACCTAAAAATCATGTAAGTAAAGCAAGCAGTGCTTCAGTGCTTTAGTTTCACTTTTGTGAGTTTTAGGTTTTAAACTATCAGTTATCTTTTACCATGTTTACCTTTTAGTTCCCTTTTACCTTTACGACCGAAGAAGATTGTGTTGTACAATCGAAAACTCTTGACTTGTAGATTACACTTCGAAAAATCTGCTGTCCTTAGGAATGTGGTCTCCAATTGCTGATTATATTATATAATGTTTTCTTCACTAAACAGATATGGATAATGGATAAATATTGATTCCTGTACATAATTCACACTACTAACATTATAAATTCTGATTTTTTAGAAAATGACGAAGAAGACCTTGTGGAATGCATTCTTTGGTTAAAAAATTCCGTGAAATCTTGGGAAAAGGTGTGTGAGTATTATGAATCCAAACATCATCAATCTAAAATGGTGGCCCGAGTTTCCTGCTCCTGAACAATATTCTTAATACAGCCTAAAACATCAGTTACAACTCTGTTATCGATTTCGTCAAAACAGCAGATTACATTCAGATCTCAAATTAGGACGTGCATCAAGAGTGTTTCTAATGAGAAGTAATAATTTTTTTAAAATTTGCGATGTCCCTGCCATCTTCTTTGCGTAAAGTATGACTTAGTGTAAGTTGGTGTAGATGGTGATAAGTTGGCGAGGGTGGTATAAATTTCAGATACAAATAGTTATCTTCGAAGTTGAAGAAGACGGTCCAGATTTTACTGTAAATTTTGTGGGTTGACTATTCCAACATTTTCCTTCTGTATACTTAATGCTTACGTAATGCTTAAAAATAGTGGGTTGCAATGAACATTATTGTGCTTATGAGATAAAATTCACCAACCAGTGAAAATATACCTACATTAATGATTTTCTGCAGCAGCTCTAACTTATTTTAAAGAGATGAGTAATGGTGCCTTATACACTTCTGTTCCTTTGTGATGTTTTTATTATTCAACAACTTGGAAGATTTTGACTCCTAAAATTGTGACAATAACATCTCATATTGGGCTTCAAATGATATTAGTTATTGTTTAGAAAACAATATTGGAACGCAAAATATTATGTGTTGCTCGTGAAACTTAAAGAAGTGAAGAAGTCTGAAATATAGAGAGGCGTAAATGAATATTACAGTAAACGGAGCGCAAGGACGTAAACATGGTTACAACAACGTGTTCGTTTAAAGCCACACTAAGGTTTCGACCGACTTGCAAAAGTGGAAATCCTTGGAAAGTCAGGGAATTAATCATGGTTGTACAAAAGTCAGGGAATTTCACGAAACTGAAAAAACTGGAAATGTGACGCAATTCCTTTTTTCTTTCTTTTTTAAATATATGAGGATTTTAAAGGTCTGCTGAGTTTATTTTGCCTCACCTAGCTGGTTATTTGGTAGGTGATATATTTCAGAAGAAAGTAGTTTGGTTTGCAAATCACACACACACACACACAAAACATATACAGAGGGCTTGGAAAGAGTAAACTCACCTTTATTCGGCACATTCTCCAAACTTAGACAACAAATCAGACGTGGGCGATTTTACGTTTTTTTTATTATTATTTTTTCTATTAATTAAAAAGAAACAAACAGTAAAATTGTGCACATTTGATTGGAGGTGTATAAGCTCTTTTGGAACCGTGTCTACATGTGCAGATTAAGAAACTCTAGTTGCTAAAATTATAGTTGCTTTCTTTATTATATACCAACCTGGAAATTTGTAATTGTAAATCTGGTAAAATCAGGGAATTCACCATCGTGAAATAATTAGAACCCTGCAGATATACTTCTTAGAATGTAGCAATGTATCCATGTCTTTTTGCATTATCGGTGCTGGTGATCCGGTTCTATTCCCGGAGGGAGCTCATGTGGTTCGGATTCCATGTTAATCCGTAGGTTCTGTCTCATATAGCCTCGCTGCTGAAAGGGACGTTAAACTCAAAATAAACTCAAATCGTTTCCCATTCTGTAGCGTAATCACTAAGTAAGACTCTCTGGATTTCATGCCTAATAAATATAACCTTTACCACGTTGCTGTTTAAACATTGAGTAATATCCAATCAAGTGCAATAAAGTTCTGGAAAAAGTGTAATTTTGCAACGTTTGTAAATAGATTTTAGTGGCTTACAATTACGATTTTATATAAAAAAGTTGATTGCATAGAAGTTACAACATCGTAATTTAATAAACAATTGGTAATAAATTAAAAGGATAATCTTAATGTCAGGCCATTCAAGTTTCTATTGCGGTCTCGTCTATCATAAAATTCTTGTGGAAATAATTAAGTAATTTATATTCACGTTGCACGTCTCGTTTTGCCAAGATATCTTCTGTCCCTCCCTCAGAAGTAATTTTGCGGCGGTGAGTTAGGTTTAGACTGCTTAACACTTTCCCTACGTTACTTTTAATCTGGAGAGTTCCCCAGAAAACGGGCGTTTTTAAGCTATTTCTGATTTTAGTTAAAAATCAAGTATCAACGATAGAAGCATAATTCTTCTTTTAATGCAATATTTTGTTTCTATAGAGTTTACTATGCATAACTCGGTCTCTTCGCCTTTCATTAAATGACAGAAAAATAATACTAAAATTTATACAATTTTGTGTTTCGGAAAAGTCCAACAAATACTTATACGCAATAAATAGAACAAAAGAAACGTTCCTATGTTGTCTGAGTAGCTTTATTCTGCTGAAGAAGAATTGAAAAGGCAGGTATAAACATAAACAGAAGCTAGGAATATCATACGTGAAATTTTTTAAAAAAATATTAGAAAAAAACTACCACGTAAAACAAAATTTAGAATTCCGTAGTACAGACTTTTCTTTTAGAAAATAAATACAGGAAGTACTTTTACATGTGAATAGGGTATTGTGTTTGACTAATCGCATTTTTTAGTTATACAATCAAAGAATTCTGGCTATCAAAGTATAATAACAATACTTTTGCTTTATTTGTATAAGTAATTTTTGAACACACCTCGTAGAAATATTTGCAAAACTTAATAGTACTTAGAATGGAAAATGATTTTGCGATAAAATATTATGTGGTTTGTGATAAGTTCTATACGTGATAAGAGTGAGGAGGAGAAACAAAAATACAAGACGATAATATAACACGTACATACAACTCAATTCAGTTGGTTGTTTTCATTATGTTATTACGCAGCTACCGTTTTGTATTTCCAACCACCATTTTTTTTTTATCGATCCTTGGACCTTCGTCGATCAACTGGTACATACGGTTGACAGATGGCTCTTGCCAGGACATTTAAATTTTAAAGGACAACTTGTGTCAAGGCGTTCATGACAATCGTTACGCCAGTGTTATTACCCCCTGTCAATACATTATTGACAGCCGTATTGAAAGTGTTAAGGAAGATGCTTTTAGCGCTAAGGCGTACATGATCATTCTTTTAAGTAAAAGACGAACAAAGGTTGCCTCAGAGTAATGTAAATAGTAAATCGTGGGGAGAAGATGGGCTTCTCTTGAAGTTTCTGAAGCTCAGGATGTTTATAAACATCCCCGCTCAAATGTTGAATCTTTTCCCTGTCTCCTACTGTTTCTTACTTGGAATCAAATTTAAAAGCTGCCCAATATTCGTACAGTTACATATAAAATTGGCTGGTCTCAATTAAATGTTTAGTTGATATTTGAAAGTTCTATGACAGAAGGTACATTATCAAAATGGTGTGGAATTCTAGTGGATGACCATAACGGTAGAGATTTTACGCACCTAAAAGATATTGTCAAGATATTTCGTACTTTGGATAATACTAAATGGTGAAACATGTTTACACAATAGATGTGTTCTTGATGAAACATATCAAATTGTATATGAGATCTGTTAGTACTATATTCTTTAATGACTGGCAGTTGGTTGTAATCAACATTATATAATTAACACGTCCATGTTTGTATATTAAATACTAAGTAAGAAGTTATTTTAATGCAAATGTATATATTGTAAATATAAATGTATTATTCGTTTTGAGCATCTGGTAAAATACACTGCTTCCCAAGAATGTATTCGTGACCAAACGAAATCTATAAATTATCCTGAACTTATATAGTGTTTAAAAAAATGGAAAATGTTCTAGTAGACTTTAATCAATATTGTTCAATACACGTAACTGTAAAATAAAGTTTGATTCCTAATTTCGTGTTTGTATAGTAAATATTCGATGAAAACACATTAAAAAAATTATATGGTAAACGTATATCTAGTGGTTTCGATTATGTGTGCTAATAGTATACTATTAAATAACAAGAACATAAAAACCTATGTTCAATAGGTTTTCATAAATACTAAAGTTAATTCACTGAATAGAGAGAATAAGTTTCATTTAGAAAGTTTTCGTAGTAAATTGAAATTGCGAATTTGTCTTTGTAAAGGTAATGTAATTTTCACTTTTCTTTTGAAAGTTGTAAAAAAATATCTGTATTTATATATATTTTCATGTAAACATGTTATTTAAATGAGTCACTTTGTTTACATTAATTTGTATCGAATGCAATAGTGCGCAGTAATAATTTATCTTTACGAGCTCATGGATCACAATTTTGTATTATCAGAGAATGTGTAACCTTCATTGTTCGGAGTATGTGGGGGATTCCACTCCATAACCTGGTTTAGTGCTCTACAGTCTTCTCTACTTATTGTTTACGAGGGCAGATTTTGTAAAAGCAATCTAGCAGGAGCCCCGGTTGATATGCCGCTCAATAATAGAGCTTTTCCTGTGTGAAAAATAAATATGTAAACAAAGTTCCATTATGTTCTTTCGCTTTAAAAATATTTTGTTCAAGTTTATGGTAGGTAATAGGAGTATTAGAATAACCATGCGAAGTGAACAAGGAAAATATAGCTCAGAAATAGAAATAGTCAGGGCTCCACATGTGATATCCGCAGAACAATATTTTGGTGTTTTCTACAAGAATACAGGGTATCCCAAAAATATTGGTAAAAACTGAATTCCTAGCACGAAACCAAGACAAAATTCTATCTGGCAAAAAGTCAAGAAAACAGAAGTTTTGCTACATGGCTTTGAAAGAGAGGAAAAAGGAATTCACACTTGCATACTATTATGGCGATAGGAGCTAGAAAGGTATATCATACGAAATTACTAACAAACTGTTAAATGCATGTTCAAATTTGTACCATAAACACGCAAGAGATTCTCAGTATCTAAACGAATGTACAGCAGAGAGAATGAAACGGTTCAGTGAAAATCAACTTGTAATCTATGGACGAAACCCACATTTAAAATGACAATCAAAGCAAACTTCACTAAGCATGGTTGAATAACCTTTGCGAATGGAAACTTGTATATAAGGTTATGAAACCACGCTCAGTGCTTTTTGCTTATTGGCTGCCATATTCAATGTACGTTCATTCATGTCGTTGTCCAACAATCAAGCAAGGAATCAATTGACATGCTATGTGAAGCTGGACGACCAAAATCACTTAAAAAACTGAAACTTTAGTATGACGCCAATGGTGCCACGAGCATTTCTGATGATTGGTTCCTTCAGTCATGAGAAATGTATAAGATGGTCGGATAAAACATTGGTCATCTTATTTCAAACCATGGATCGTGTTTATGAGTGGTGGACAACCGGAGAAACGTACGATTCATTTCGACTCCACCGAACCGTGAAACTCGCCGATCGTCAAAAATATTCTGATTTTCAGCGAGTTCTGTGCTTTGCTTGCTGGATGCGTCACTTGCCGTGATTATGTGTGAGTTTTAGGGATCCATGCACATCCTACCTTGTAGGTGTCCTTTGCGGGCAATGGCATCACATACTAGGTTGAGAAAGGCTATTTTGCACACTTTGATCTACTAGAGCGTTGTTTGAGGAATGTTTTGATGAAATTGATAAATCCTCTGTTCTGCTCCCCGTACTTGAAAATAATTGAACATCCGTGGTCAATTTTGGAAACATAGATACGATAAAAGTTTTCGCCTTCATCCTCCCTCACAAAAATGAATGATTTAAGTATTACTTGCAAAATAGTGTAATATTCTATTTGCTACCATTTACGATGTCTATTACTTCAATCCACGTAATATCAAAGCTTTTCTGAGGGCGAAACGTGTTTCTGTATGTATTAATCTCATAAACTGATCTTCAGTTATGTGTTTGCATTAAATTGTTAAGTGTCCACGCGTTCTGAATTAAATTTCTCGGAAAGAGTGATATTATAGTAGTACTTTTTTCAATTCTGTTGTTTAATTTAATATAGTTCAATGTGTCTAGTTCTGGTACCAATGTGCTCCAAGCGCAAAGACGTTTCATAAATGACTTATATATGTAAAAGTTTCAACTAGTCTAAAAGTATTAACGGAAGTAAGTTACAAACATAGCATGATTTTATATTACTTTATTTTGCAATTGGTTTGGTAGCATAATCGGCTACCAAAGTCGTTGCAGAAACATTGGCCGCACTCTTGTAACCAGGTAATTCCAGGAACACATTTTTTAGCAGGTGCACAAATTCTTTTGTCATTACAAGCTAATTTTCCATTGTGCATACAAGTACAAGAAAGGCAATCCTTGGTCCAGGTTACACCTCGTTGACAGTGTGCCATTACAAATTCTTCTGCTGCTGATGGGTATCGTTCTACAATGAAGATAAAAGAACAAGAAATGCGTTATAAAGGGATAATATTTTAAGAAAAAAAAAGATATTTTACCTATAATAATAGGTCATTCTGCGCTTACTTATGTTCACTTGCTAAAAGCTAACTAACTCTATGACCTATGAAACCCGGAAATTTTTCATTGCTGCATTCACAAAAGCTCTCTACTGAATTCTGTCCTTAGCCAACTAGATCCAGCCTCTACTTTTTATTCCTATTTCTGGTAGATCTTTCTTAATATTGTCCTCCTGTCTGGACCTAAGTCTTTCTAATGGTTGTCTTCCGATTGGATTTCTAAAGCGTTCCTAGTCTGTTCCATTCTGGCTAAATGATCTGCCCACTTGAGCCTCCTGAACTTGATGGTTCTAACATGTTTGGTAAATTGTATAAATTATGCACTTCCTTGTTATGAAGTTTCCGCTATTCCCCATTCCCGTGCCTCTTGGATCCGAATATTAGTCTTAGGATCCTGTTCTAAAATACGTTCAGTCTACATTCTTCAATCAAAGTAGCACTTGCTAATTAATACAGTAAAAACTTACACAAAGACTTTAAATTTATATCGTAGAATACCGACGTTATTCTGTTTGACCCACAGTGCTTAAAGCTTTTGCTAGTGTCAACTCCTTCAAAACAAAGCAAGTGAATCCATTCCAACTATTTCCTGCAAGCTTTCCAGAAGGCATCACGGATGAACAGTGTAGTTTGAAATAAGTGACAAAAACACCAAAATTTAGCTTTGTGCGAAAATATCAGATGTCCGAGGATCGAATTCTAATAGGGCTCAAAAGTTGCATATTTATGTGGAAATAAATTGAAACATAACGAAAATAACCATACGGTGGATCTTTAGTTCGCGCAAACTGTCTAACGTTTGAAAAAATGACAAAAAAAAAAAAAAAACACCAAAATTTACTTTTTCGCAAGAAAGATACAGCTATTTTTTATTCATTTCTGTAGCGTCTAAGTATTTTCTTTTAGTTGTGTGAGGTCATGTTTGTTAATAATTCGTTAATATGAGTCAGTTTATACATTTTATTTTCATAATGATTATGCAGCACTTCGCCTATTTTTCACCATTTTTCCCTTAAAATGGTCCAGCACTCATCACGAGGATGTGGCTACAATTCGAGTTCCATCCACACCCTATCAAACCATTCTATCAATTAGGATATGCTAAATTATGTTGATTTAGAAAAAGACGTCTTGAATTCAGATTTCTTTTTTATTATTATCAAATGTTGACATTGTGAATCTTGAGAGCAAAGTTGTTCTAATATAGCCATCTCAGTTTTCTTGTCCGCACACTTTTCCTGCAAATTCCTTGGCAAGTTTGAAACATCTTTCAACTTCCAGAATATGGCATGGAAAATTTAAGAAGTCGTGCGTAAGTAGGCAGATTAGTCATGCATAAGTGATAACATAGTATCTGTTGCCAAGCTTTCGAGCACTGGAGATGACGATAACTTACATTTTCTCTAATCTATCAGCTCACTGTAGTCCATGGCATCAACATTTATTGAAGGTACCATAAAAGTTCTAACAGAGCAATTCAGACAGGACAATATGCTCCAGATGTGGCTATAAGAGATCCTGGATTTCTCGGTCACTTCCGATACTGACATGCATATACCGGGTCTTTTGTTTGTACGTCTCTCGAACAAATGCTACAAACAAACTTAAAGTGTTTGTAAACGACATTATAAAGACATATGCTCCTGTCTGGTACGACATAAAGATATATCAGTTAGTGAAATATGGACCTAAACATATTTTGAAGGTAGTTCAAACAATTAGACATTTGCGAAACAATATTAAAAGAACCATCGATCCTGTGAGAAATGCGTTCTTCAGTGATCCAAAGAACATATTGTTAGCTATGACTGTGGATGAGGGACAACACGTACGAGAGTGGGGTTACAAGAGAGTGCTAGAGGCAAGAAATCAGATTCGAACGGGAAATCGGTTAGAACTTTTATGGCACGCTGAATAAGTTTTGATGCCACGGATTACTGTAAGCTGATATATTGGAGAAAATGCAACGTGTCTTCCCTCCAGTGCTGGAAAGCTTGACAACAGAAACTATGTTATCACCTATGCATGAAAAATCTGCTCAGAATTTGCCTTCCTAAATTTTCCATGCCATACTCAGGAAGTTGAAAGATGTGTCAAACTTGTCACTAATTGGTAGGGCAATTGGGTAGGGTGTGGGCGGAACTCGAATTGGTGGTCAGTTCTACGCCATTTCATGAGAAACAAAACGTTGAGAAATAGGCGAAGAGCTGCGAATTATTATGAAAATAAACTATTTAAACTTACTCACATCAACGAATTAATAACAAACATGACCTCACACAACTAAAATAAGATACTTAGAAGCCATACCGTAGAAATGAAAAAAGTAATGTTTATATTCCTTCCTTAAAGTTAAATATTTTTTTGCTAAGACAGTTTGCGTGTACTAAATATCCAAAATGTGATTTTTTCGTTATTTTTTCATTCATTAGCACGCGAGTACGCAACTTTTGAGCAATATTAGAATTCGATACTCGAAAATTTGATGTTTTCGTTACATTATAGTGAAAAGGCATTGATGTTCAATATGTTTATATCTTTAATAATATTTTATTCGTCTATTCAACTAATTTCAAAGTTGTTTTTCATAGAGCCAAATGACAAACATATTTTTCTGATACAGATCCAGGATTCCAATAATACGTTTCATCTGCTCTTTTATTCGTATAGTGAAATCGGAACGAGTAAAAACTTATACACAATTAAAAGAAAGTAATTGACAGTTGACAAATTTTCTTTTGCCAATAACTCGGGAACAAATGAATGAATTCGGATCTTTTTGTTGTTCTCCTTAGAAAAGTTATCATTTGATAACTTACCAAACTCGGTACGGTACTCTAATAGGTTTATTTATTCATGCTTTATTAGAAAAAGAAATTTTGTCAGCTGAAAAATACTTGCTTTCGTGACTGTAAACCTATTTTCAATGTTGATTTCTACATACAATAGACTTACTCTTAACTGGCTTCTCTTTAACGGTCCGTTAGCTTAACCGCCCATTTTCCGAGAAATAGGTAATATTTGTTATCAGTTATGTTGGTGCTTCACAACAATATACAGCTCCATAAAACACCACTTTTGTAAGTAGATTGTTTGTAATTTTAAGCCTAAATGTGATTTCCTTTATTTAGTAAGTCTGTTCATAAAATATAATATATACACTTCATTCAGTATTGGAGGCTTAATCGTGTTTGTTTGTATGTGTGTGTGTGTGTGTATATATTTCCCTTTAATCAATACACATACACAGTAAATAAGTTTATGGTTTATGCGATAGTCTACTGCACTTTATTCAATAATAGCTGAAACACCCATTCTCCGTATGGGGGCGGTATTTGGAATTCAGCACCAGTAGGAGTACCACCTTTCAACTCAGCGACCGCGAAAAATACGGATTTGACATTAGTATCAATCATTTTAGATTATTCTTACATGTCTCGGCAAATTCTTACCCCTCCCTTGCAGGTGAATCCTGGCCCGCATACAATGGTACTTGAATTTGAAAGTCATCGAATGGAAGTGTCACCATCGATCTCAGCGACAACGAATACTGTGGATTTGACACTATCGGTAATTTTGGATTATTTTTGCATGTCTCAGTATCCCCCCAGTGACCCCCGGCCCCCAGCCGAATGGGGTAAATTTGGAAGTTAAAGCGATGGGAGTTTCACCCTTGATATCACCGACCGTGAAAACTATGAATTGGACACTAATATCGATCATTTTCTACTACTTTTACATGTCCCGGTAAACGCTCCCCCCCGAAACCCCTGGTTCGAAATTAAAAAAAGAAACTTCGTTTCCGTCTGGAGCCTGGACCAACGTACCGTGACCTGAATTTGGTAACTCTCGGTCCACTCGTCTGGTCCCTAGGCTGCACATAGACACACAGACAGACAAAAAAACTCTTTATTTTATTTATATTAGATAACTTAGAGTATTTAGTTCAATTGATGTTGACTGAAGTAGCGTGTGATCAATACTTATGATTTTCATAACAAATATATTGAACTATAATTTTGCAAGCCTTTTAACCATTTTACGGATGTTATATAATGTAGGAGCTCAGAAATAATTATTTTTATTGTAACTGACTTTTCGTTATCCGGCCAGGGTCTTATTCCATTGTCGTCGGTTAACAAGGTGTCTATTGTAATAATAATCGTGAAATATCCTTTAAAAATGCTTTTGGAAACGTTCTTGCACTTGAAGAGCAAGATTCATCTCCAGGTTTATTCATCTATTGGAACCGAACATTTCAGATGTAGTACTTCCTCTTTGAACTGGGGTATCATATATACGAGGAGTGTTTTAAATAGATATCGTTTTGCAATTCAGCCTCTAGTGCTGCGGTCGCCATCTTGTGCATACGAGCTTTGTAGGTCCTACAAATGTTGGCAAGCCACAGACACCATTACGGAAACATTCGATGGTGTTTAAGTTTGTTTGTGAGTGGTTAAATTGCCTCCTTCCATTGAGAATCCCGTTGACTATGAAATACTGAGTTCATATCAGAAAACTGCTTCTCGCTTCCTTTTAAAGCTTTTTGGTTATTTTATCATGGCGGTTAGTACTGAAAACAAAGTACTTTAAAACTAGGAAAAATGAAATTTCTCAGTGAAAAATCCCAGAATTATACCCTTTAGACTAAGAGAGACGGATGATTTAGTCAACTGACTGACGATGGAAGAATCGATAGAATTATATTGTGGGAGGAAACGGGAGCACCCAGAGAAAACCCATTGACTAGAGATATATAAATCCCCATGAAGATATTTTTCGGGAATATTCCCAGGGAATATTCCTGGGAAGATTCCCAAAATTGGAATTTTTCAGGGAATTTATGTACAATCACAAAGAAAATTACATTCTATTACTATATAATGATTTCGAAGTTAAATTAGTTTTTTTTATATTGTATTATTACAGTAGTCTCTAGAGGATTGTTTAAAATGTATATTCTGAACGGTACTATCTTACTTATTTAATATTTTATTATATTTAAATAGTACGCATAAATGTATATTTACTTACAATATGTTCTTAAAAAGTAAGTAGTGGAAAAATGGTATAGTAAGTCCACATATTTTTACACCACTAAACAGTTTAAATATATATGTAAGTGTATTTTCTAAACTTAACTCTACCACTGATAGTATAAACATTTTAATTTTTAAATGTAATAAACAAATTAGACTGGGTAACTGCCTTAAGATACATGTCACACCAATTTATCAACATTTGCGCATACATATTTATGTTCACAAAATTTGCAAGATACTGATTTATCTTCATAATTTAGCAAGTAACATTGCCACTCACGACCTTTCTTCCCACCTATTTCTCGAAATTTCATGCGTTAATTCACATGTAAGACAAGTCCGAGTACCTATTCAGAAATTCGAGTCAGACACAGGAGACTGACCGACGTCTATTACTAACGGTGCTTTGGGGTGTATTAATAGTACTTCATCTCTATTTCTACGTAATTCCTACATTACTTTACAAACTAGTTCCTTTCCATCATTTCTAAATTAGTACTTTGCAACTTTTTAGTGCAAATGGAAATGGAACTAATAAATCATATGATTTGTTACATAAAGTACAGTCAACGAATTTTTTTTTATCCTAAAAATTATTTAATTATTAGGGGGAACAGTTTCTCCAGTTCCAAGATTGGACGGGACATGTCACCTCACCCCCGGGATTTGTGCCATTGGATGAGCGCTGAATTATTACATATTGCAAGTGAACAGAAAAGTTTAAGATTGTAAAGACATTAATAACTCACCACGCATTCCATTTATTATTATTATTATTATTATTATTATTATTATTATTATTATTATTATTATTATTATTATTATTATTATTATTATTATTATTATTATTATTATTATTATCTGTACTTGAAACATGTGTTTTGACACAGTGAACAAATTAGAATCACAGAGATATCAAGTTATGTTTCTAACCTAGATTTGTGTATTGGGACGGATTTCTATTCACTCTACGTCATTTCGTAGAATTTTTATTATTCTCTTCTTGTTGAAGTTCTGGTACTATTTAACTGCGTCCATTGTCATTTATTTGGCTATTGAGGTTGCATTTGGTTAAAGGACAAAGCTGAAAGAATTTTTTTTAAATTCACACCTCAACATATTTCTGTAAGTTAGATAAGTTGGCAATTTCTTCAAGGTAATCTTTTTCTTCATTCTTTCTAAGATTAGTTTATTGAATCATTCTTTGTACTTGTTTCATGTCAATATTTGAAAAAAAAAGTGTTTGTTGATTAATCATTTTAAAATACTTAGTTTGAAGTGATTTTAGCTATATTCAACTTTAACAAAAGATTGTTTGACCTTTTTCCATTGTCATTAAACCCATGTTCAGTCGTATGAACTCACGAAAAAAAAAAAAAAAAAAAAGAATGTGACGAAACTTTTAGATACAATAGGAGAGTACTGCCGATGAACGAGAACGCCACAACTATTAGAGTTAGAAAAATTATATAATAATTGATCATGCCATCCAAATATATTTGTTTAGCTTAGTATAATTGTCGTTTCGATTGGTAATAATTAGGGTAGAGTGTTTTGCACTTTTGTTGGAAATTCGATGACGGCTAATGCGGAAAAGGTGCCATTAGTGGCACCGTCCTTACTGAATTCTTTTTATTTTTTTTTGGACAACCCCTTTCCCTGCCCCAACGGAATTAAAGTTTTTTAAGTGTTTGGTTAGGCAACATCCACAACACCAGTGACAGAAAAGCTACTTCTGGTCGCTTTTAGAGTTACCTGATGGCTATAATACAATTACTTTATTAAAAGAAACTTGTAGCAATGACAGTAAATAATTTTAAAATGTTTATGAGTCAAAGTACAACCATATTAGCTCAGTTGTATTAATTAATGTCCAGTTTTTGTTTGGAATGCCACGTTAACGATGATTATAGACATAGCCCTTGATATATCACGATTTTCTTTGTGCAACTCTTCGCTTATTTTGCTCTGCACGCAAAATGATACACAACTCACCACGGGATGTGGTTGCATATCGAGTTCCACCCACCGAGTAGGCATGCGTTGAAATTTGACCTTAGGTCACGTAGTTCTTCTTGGTCTCGAAGCGGGGCATTCTTGTTCTAGATTTCAGTTTGGCTCTAACGTAGATATTTCTGGCGTTCTGGCCGCACTTTTTCGACGCTGCCTCTGACACCAGCTTCACTGTGCGTTTCACAGCTTGACTGTGGCAAGGGAATTTTGTTGTTAGATTAGCTGAAGTTCGGATGCTTCCTTCAAGCTGTTGATCCGTTAAGCTTCGTGTGATTGGCGTCTCTGTTAGACATTAAGGCCAATTAATCATGTCGTAGTAATTTTCAGCTGTAAAGTTTAATTTCGGAACAATGAAGTCACGTGGGTGGCTTG
Source organism: Thermobia domestica (assembly GCF_964235325.1). NCBI lineage: Eukaryota > Metazoa > Arthropoda > Insecta > Zygentoma > Lepismatidae > Thermobia > Thermobia domestica. The sequence continues at coordinate 112,939,655 of NC_137463.1, read as the reverse complement.
ATCTAGGATTCTTCTGGCTATGGAACTTTTTTATCCTTCTCCAGCCTAACGCTCGAATATAAGGATTTTCATCTGCTGTCATCGCTATCAGCAGGTTTTCATGATGAGCGTTGTATCCGTTTGTTTGTAGAACAGAATGAACTATGTGTTGTAGATTTTCTGGCAGAAAACGTGATAGCTTAAGTATGCTAAGCAGATCCATGGCGCCCATTTCGCACGAAGGATTTCGCCGTATTGAAAACCAGACGGGAGCGTATACTTTAACAATGTCCTGCCAAAGTAGACAGAAACTTGAACTAGATTTATAAGTACTGATGTAGTGGCGAAGAATCCTACAGGCCATCGTGAATGTGATAATGGTCCTTGTTTTCTGTTTGCTAGATCGGTAGTACACATTCCTGTAGTAACAGCCTTACAAATCTCAAAGAGATAATTCTGGTCGCTACTTAAACCCTCTGGTTTTTCCATTTCACAAACCCATTCAATGGGAATGGGTGTAAGGCGACGATCGGTGAACGTTCATAATCCTTTAATTTCTTTCCAATGGGGCCGGTAAAAGCGTTCGGTCCGGTTAGTAAACCATCCAATTCGGTAACCAGCTGTCGAAATGGCAACTCGTAGGTTTGAGGAAGGGAAATGAGATGCTGCAGTTCCTTTCCTAGGGATCTTTGTATCTGACTTATCACGCCGGTATCCCATCCTGTGTTCGTGGCTTCACCATCGCTGCCGACTGCCTCAAGACTTGACACGTCGTACTGGTTCTTCTCTAAAAGCTCCAATATAGAGTCAGCAATATCCTTGCCAGTGCCTGAGTTAGGTGTGGCATGACCCAAGTATTCTGAACAGGGCTCCGATAGAACTGTGATATGCTTTTCTGTAACTTCTCGTCTTCGTAATTTGCCGTTAATTTTTTCTTGCACAAGAGTTGCATCATTTATTCCGTCGAAGTAGATACTTGTAATCGCCCGGCCTAGATTTTGCCTTTTCTTTATGGATCTTCTCACCCAGTTTATCTTTTCCTCTTCGTACCTTAGATATGTCAACAACAAGACTTTTGTCCTTTGGCATTATGTGTCTCCCGTCCTGAAGTACGGCAGAAGCGATCAAAGCAACCTGTCTGTCTAAAGCTCCAGTTCTAAACGCTGCCTCCGCTGTATTTTGGAGACAGATGCGCTTTAGGCTATGTTTCCTTCTTGGTCGCGCTTCGAAGTAAGATCCCGACGTGCTTTCCGATTGAACAGCTTCGGTGGATTCCCCTGACGACACCAGCATCTTTGACCTGTGCCTATGGCTAATCCCTCCAGTTGATTGGCTTGCTTCAACACTTTCAGTGTCTTTCTTGGTTGTCTGTCCCTTAAATTAGCTCACTTTACGGGAAAGCATCTTTGCCAGAGATTTGGAAGTTCGGACGTCAATGCTACCAAAGCTATTTTTTCGTGATGTTCTCTGGTGCAAAAGAAACTTGAATTCTCGTTTTGAAATCTTGCGTGTCCTCTCACAGTTGCAATCTTTGGCCGTTTTACATTTGCAAGACGCAATATCAAAAAGAGACTTTTCTGCGTGTGCAACAAAACCTGCACGAAGTGTTGCTTCTTGTCCTTGTCAACTGAAATGGTTTTCCTTGGTGCGACACTTATTATAAAATGCTTTCAGCATGTCAAAGACTCTCTTTTCTGAAACCTCAGGAATGCTTGCTTTACACCAAATATGTACAACTCTTTGTCCAACTAGTTTACAAATGTCAGTCACTGGTAATTTAGTTACACCTTCGTCACCACTTAAACCACTTCGAAACCGATGATAATGTCGCGTAACGTCGGCGTACGTGGATAACTGCACTTCACTCTTCCAAATAAGCTTCGTGTCTTACTTTCCCGCGTTGCTCTCCTATGAGGCTTTTTCTTCGTCTTGTTTTCCATTGCTTCCGAACTTGGAAACCAAAGTATACAAAATGTCTCTAAATCATATCGCACTAAGAAGACTGTAACTTTAGGTTCAATGTACAAACTCTCTGTCTTAACAGAAACAGTAGCGAAGTAAAACCGTTAAAGCTCAAGCTATAATAAACTGGCCTGTTGGATTGGTTGGCCGTAGTACGCAATATTTATACCACCACCGAACTTCGAGCGAGAATATTCTAGAAACGTCGGCGTAGGTTCTGGAGTTAACGAGGCGAGCGGGAGATGCGCGAATCTTCTGGACGGAGGCGGACGTTGCGATGACTTTCGAAGAGCGTGTCCAAAGTAAGCAACCACGAAGTTGTGTAGCGTTATACCTATAATCATCGTTAACGTGGGATTCCAAACAAAAACTGGAGATTAAATCCGACAACTGTGCTTATATGGCTGTACTTGGACTCATAAACATTTTAAAATTATTTACTAGCATTGCTACAAGTTTCGTTTAATAAAATGATTGTATTATAGACATCAGGGACCTCTAAAAGTGACCACAAGTAGCTTCTCTGTCATTGGTGTTGTGCGTGTTGTCTAACCAAACACTTAAAAAGCTTTAAGTCCGTTGGGGCAGGGTAAGGGGTTCTCCAAAAAGGTTTTAAAAATCAGTAAGGTCGGTGCCACTAAAGGCACCTTTTCCGTCATCGGATTTCCAACAAAAGTGCAAAACGCTCCACCCTAGTAATTATTCTTTCGTACATGTTTTGAGAAATACAAATATAATTTATCGGTCTGATAACATTGGAGAACATCATGGTCTTAAATATTTTGTCGAACATATCCAAAATCCATACAATTAATATGTTCCAGATTTCCCCTCAGAAATCTGTTATGGTAATCTTTGGTTTGGTAGATATGACAGCGAAAAATGACAAATTTCGGTCGGCAACTTCATCTTCTTTCCCAAAGGTGTTCGAAGACTTAATCAAGCATCCGTATATAGAAGTTAATATTAAATAAATGAAGGAGAAAAGTATTCAGCCATCTTATTAGGATTTCATAGACTAATATTATTTATAAAATACTTACTATTATAATAACAGCATGCATAAAATTATTGTAACAAATGTTGCCAGGGTTGTATTCAAAAGTTTCTCTGTAGCCTGGGCCGTTAAAAGTTGCCCCCTCTTCATTATCAATAAATGTTTGTAAATTAAATTTGGTATAGTTAAGTGAATTATCAATATTTAAGTGACAGTAAAAAATATCAAATATAAACAATGAACAAAATAGTATCCTATGGGAAAACAACCTAACTACAGTTTTACGAAATTGAAATAGTGATATTTCTGTTATGTACTGGGAGTTTTATCACGACAGAATGAATGAAGTCTATAGCCAAGAGGTGGGGAAGATTATGAAGAGTGCATTCTTCTATAACAAAAGTTTCAATTGTCAACACAAATGCCATTCTGTCTCAATTTCGTGAGAGATCCGGGTTCGATTCCCGGCGGAAGCTTATATGGTTTGGATTTCACGTTAATCAGTAGCTTCACGTCTCATATAGCTTCGCTGCTGAAAGATATGTTAAACTGAAACTCAACTTAACTCTATTTCAGTTTCACCAGAAACGTAGTTCGTCCGTTTTGGAACGGTATCACCGATGTAACTTTCAGTTTTAAAATGAAATGAAATTTTGAGTTTTACGTCCCATGGTTATGCCGGTTAGGCTAAAGGAGACATTGATGATGAGAGATGAATGAAATGGTGGAATGAGGAAAGTGGGAGGAAACGGGAGAACCCCGAGAAACCCCACGCACACTGTGTTCGTTCACCACAAAGTTCACTTGGCGGGACGAGGGTTTGAACCCAGGACCCCAAACACTAGAGGTGAACCCTCTACCAATGAGCCACCCCGGCCCCAACTTTCAGTTTTAGTTAGATAATATATGATTGGTTTGATTGCTCGCCCATTTGAGGCAACTGCTGATGAGTGTATCTTCCGCTTTATTTTTGCCGAAGGCATCAACCTCATCTTCATCATTCTAATCTATGCAATTGAAAATATTCCTGTAAATCTGCTGTCCCTGAATATTTGCCATCCTGGAACAGGGCTTCTACAACCCGTGCATTATATCGAGCTGTTTATAATACATGTTATGTCCACCTTTGCAATCACTAATTTTTGATTAAGGACCAGTTGTGGGATCTTATTAGGCATTCAGTTAAATACTAAAGTATTTTATCTAATGTTATCTGTTATTTGAAGATAAAATTATTCACTTAAATCTCAAGTAATAAAAGTATTTCGGTTAAATACTGTACATATTTATGCTATGTTTATTGACAATAATATAATACTTAAAATGTCTGCAACATCCATCACATTTTTTTCTTTCCTCCTTTTAGTTACCTGTATCAATGGAATAGTTGCATAACGTTTGCACAAAAGCAGCAATACGACTGTCCCTGTGTATTTTTTTCTTATCTTACAAATAACAAAATATATAAGCACAGCATGAATTGAATGAAATATCATGCATGATTATTAACTATTTGGTGTATCAGTATCCATAAGTTCCGTTGTTGCCGGAATAATCCCAGTTTGAAGATTCTTCTCTCGGTGTCTTGCCGATACTAATTTCTGCCTCGGTTTTCAATCGCGAAAATAGTTTCACCCACTTGTGAGTTTCTATTGTTATTGTAGTATAGTAAATATTATTTTTCATATTAAACACTTTCACATAAACATCTTACAGTACATATGTAATTTTAATTAACCAAGGTATGACATGGTCGAGTATTGGAAGAGTGTGATACATCACGGTACACTGTTCATGCACATTCGAAGCGATCAGTGCGAAAAAGATTTAAATGCATTTTTGACAATTTTGGATGTATTGAATATATATATATATATATATATATATATATATATATATATATATATATATATATATATATATATATATATATGTGTGTGTGTGTGTGTGTGTGTAAATTAAGTTTTCTAGCTGGAGCTACTTTTAGTGCTTAAAAGATTCACACCCAGATATAAATAGTTCGTATTATTAAAAGGCAGTTTTCCCTTTTGCTTGCATTTAAATAAGCATAGAAACTTTATGTCTCTTGTTCTCACAAATTTGTTATTTGTCCTTCAATTCCTTGTGCTCTGAATGGACCACATAATCGTTCAACTTAAGGTGCATATTACTCTCTAATTACTCATTAAGAATATATCCAACAGAAATGGCATAGATCTGGCTCCTGTGGTTCTTAGGAACTTACTAGGGACGATTCCATTCCGGGACCAAGTGCCTGGGGAAAACCTATATATCGTCTGAAAGCTCTTGCCATGATAAGTACGAAACCGTTATCAAATCACGGGCAAACCCCCAACTTGACCCTATAAGGGGTCAGTTTGTTGGTGTTTCTGACTCTATGTATATTCGACAAAAGTAAAAATGAATGTTACGATGCATCATGCGTAAGCACCTGAGCCCGTCATGTTAATTTTTGACTCATTGCTAGAAGGTGATTCGGGAAAGAGTTTGATAATATCACTTTGAAACCCCGACGTACCCATTTGGTCAGTGTTGCCAACGAATTGTAAATACAATGTGGGTGATGGTTTCAGTACCACTGGACGTATATACATGGAACGCTTCATAAGCATAATTCGTCACTAGAAAAATATATTATGGACGTATTCCTCTCCCAACGACATCGGTTTGTCAGTGTTGCCAACTAAGTGTAAAATGAGTAGTTGTTAAACAGGTTTCGAGAGATGAAACGTTTGTTCACCATGCTTGGCAGAAACATCACACGACACTATAGCAAAAAGTTGTTGAGCGTGACCGTCTCCCAACCACTCTAGATTGACAGTGTTGCCAACAAGCGTCAGAATGTTGAAAATGGCTTGCGTGCCATTGAACGAATATATAACAAAGGTGACAGATGCAGCAATGTACAGTGGAAAACAGTGTGAGTGCTCCCGTCTCCCAATCACCCCAATGTTCCAGTATTCCCAACCAATGCGAACATTCAAGATTTTCGTATGAAGTCTACGGCATTGTCGGAAATAATTAAACTGTGGCCCATACTATGTTTGTAGTATGTTATTGAGAACCCACAAGCACATGTTTTCAGTTACGTCCGCCAATGAGATAGACTTCATGCAAAAATCTTGAATGTCCGATTTGGTTGGCAACACTCCCACACTGGGGTGCTTGGGAGACTGGTACATTCACATTGTTTTCCATTGTCCACTGCTGCTCCATCACATTTGTTATACATTCGTTCAATGGTAAGCACGCAACTTTCAACATTGTGATGTTAACACTTATTCGCAACACTGACAATGGTTGCGGGGCGGTCACACTCAAAGTCCTTTTGCTATAGTGCCATGTAATGTTTCTGCCAAGTATGGTGAACAAACATTTCAGCATACTGAACCTGTTTTACCACTTATTTTTACACTTGGTTGGCAACACTGACAAACTGGGGTTCTTGGGAGAGAAATACATCCACAATATATTTTCTCTAGTAACGAATGATGTTTCTGCCACGTTTCATGGATATACATCTGCTCTTACACAAACCATCTGTCACGTTATATGTACAATTCTTTGGCAACACTGCCCAAATGGGTACGTCGGGATGAAAAGTGATATTATCAAACTCTTTCTTGAATCACGTTTCGGCAATGAGCCAAAAAGGAACACGATGGACTCAGACGATTCCGCGTGACGTATCGTAACATGCATTTTTACTTTGTCGAATATTCCATACATAGGGTCACTAACACTAACAAACTGACCCTTTATGGGGTCAGGTAGCGAGTTTGCCCGTGATTTGAAAACGGTTTCGTATTTCTCATAGCAAGAGCTTTCAGACGATATATAGGTTTTCCCCGGGTGCTTGGTCCCGGTATGGAATCATCTCTAGTTAATACAGATGGAAGGAGTGAAGCAAATCTCTTATAAAGGGGTTCTGATTTAAAGATATCCCTACCACAAAAGTGCCATGGGTTGGAATAGCAAAATCAAGGTAAACTTGCTTTGAATGTCTGATTCGAAGTAATCATACGTTATATTTATAATCAATAAAAGATTGATCGTGACGAATTGTTCAGCCTAAATATTCAATTGACACTTTTTCCACGTATTAATATTACATAATTCAATGTGTTATTTTACAACTTCCAGACATATTGCAGGAAACTTTGGAATTTTATATATTAGACAGAAGACAGAAATTTATCTTCTTTATATGAGTGTTGTTCACGTTTCTAATTTGTCACGATAATTAATTTTGATAATCTGTACGGTATAACGAGAACTTTAATTTGTTCAGACCTAAATTATTGTAAGCACAGAAAATAGTTGTCACCTTCTTCCACCTGTGGTACTGGGCATTCTATTGCAATGCACATCTTAATTCCCGCAAAAACGCACTTGCACAAATTGCAGTCTTCTTTCCACAGTACGTTTATGTTGGTAAAGTCGCACATAGGATCTATTTGCCTCTTCACTCTTTCGGCTGAAAAGTAAAATAATAATAAAGGATTATCTGGTCAATATTTACGGAATACCCTGAAATGAAATAAAATATGCAAGCAAATTGCTGCCATTGTAAATTACTGATATTGCACTATACATTAAGAAGGTGAATATACCATGAAATATATCGTATGTTGAAGAAATCATCTATTCACATATTCAATAATCAAATGTTTGGTAGAACCAATATAAATGTTTTTCAGTGAAACATAATCTGAGGTGAGTCAGTTGTAGAACACTCATCTCAGATGCATAGGGTCTTGGTTCAATCACAGATCATGTTAAATGGGCTTTGTAGTAGGCAAACATCGTGTGCATTGTTTTTCTCGGAGTTCTACCGTTTATCTCCATTATCTTTATTCCACCTTTATCTTTAATCTCATCAACACCGACTCCCTTAGCCTCGTGCTTCATCGTGTAACGTTAATCTAAAAGAAAAATGTATCTTTGTTTGTAACTAAGTAAATGATCATTGTTGAAAACAATCAACCACCAATTCTTACCACAATTCATGGAGAATGCCATGGCGCAATTGAGGTATAAATTGAGTCACATTAAGGAGCGACCAGAATGTGACTATTTTACACCATCAGACGACTCAATGGCTGTAACACTGTAATGATACATTTCATGTCATGACATATGGTCATATGAACTTTTTTGTTTGTTTTCCTACCCATGAGGAATCCACCTCTGAAAATTTGCCGTACCTTTTTGTTACACCATATATATATATATATATATATATATATATATATATATATATATGGGTGTTAATGAACTATGCCGACAAACTGTAAGACGTTATTCCTCCCATCAAAATAAGTCAAAAAGCTTTCTTATGGACCTGTGGAGAAAGGGCATAGTTTGAGAGCTAAGACTATCCAAAATCGCAAAAAAGCCAAAGTTCAAGAGACCTATTTCGAATTCGAGAAATCGTGGAGTGATCCTCCTTATCAGCGTAAAGGAAGCTAACCATACACAAACCACAAATGCATATTTCATTAAGGTTGAATTGGTGTGCAGAGTATTCCCTGCAGGGTAAAATTCCCAGTCATGAAATCAACCGAATTTTGAGATATGCTCTGACATTATGATTGGTTCATAAGTAGGCAAACGATAAGCCTTGACAGCACTGAAGAAGGAATCCTATGGCGCGATGTCACAAGTGTTAAAGATCGTCAAGAGCATGCTCACTCGTACTAGGAGAAAAGCATGCTGCGATGTTTTTTTATTCACAGTTATAAGTAAAGAAACCCTGAAATATATCGTGGTGAAATACATCGGATCATACGTTATTCCGCACACACACACACAAAAATGGAGCTGCCGGTTCGTAACACTTCCGACTTCCCTCCGAAGCACTGGATGTAGATTGTTGTTAAGGCTTAACTGCTGCCCACTTTGGACCAATCATTAATTCAGAGCATATCTCAAAATTCGCTTGATGGCATGTGTAGGAATTTCACCCTACAGGGGATACTCTACATACCCATTGAACCTTAATGAAACGTGCATTTTTGGATTTGTATGAGTGACTTTCTTTACATTGATAAGGACCCCAGGGTTTCTCGAATTCGAAATAGGGTCTCTTGAAATTTGACTTTCACGCGATTTTGTACAGCCCTAGCTCTGAAACTATGCACTTCTCCCCACAGGTTCATAGGAACTTTTTCACTTATTTTGATGAGAAGAATCACCTCTTACAATCCCTTCCATTACAATCCTATTACAATCATATTACCTCCTATTACAATCGACTAGCGTATTGTTTACCGGCTCAGTATACTATCCTTTGCACAGGTAAAAATTGACTTCCTTTAGCTATTCTTAATGATTAGCATATTCTTAAGGATCTATTCAAAAACTTTCAAATAAAATATTTCTCATACACAGGGTATCACAAGAAGTGATCTCTTTGATTTAGGCAACTTAAGTTGTGTATTAACTCTTTTTGAAACACTAAAAGGTGTAATTACACAAATTAAATTATTTCATGTACTCCATAAATTTATTTCTATCAATCGGAACAACTACATATAGGTCAGTCTAGAATTACCATATTCTGAAATGTCGAAATGAGGGCACAGGCCTATGGACATATACAGGCTGGTACAAAATATTGTTCCTCCTTCTCATAATACAAGCAAGGATATTGCAAAACATATTCTGCTGAAGATATAGAACGATTCTAAATATTATAATTCCGGTAAAGTATTCTATCGTTTTTGAAATACTGTGTAGTATGAACAAATGCTCGGTTCTCTGTGTATAAGTATGCCTGACAGCTACTACCGTACGAATTAAAACAGATACAGTGAAAGTAAGTAACAATAAAGTAATATTAGACCCTTTATAAATAAGTAGGGTGTCTGAATCGCAACTGAAATTGAGTAAAACGTTCATTTCAAATAAATCTTATTACTTACTGAACGTAATATACATTTCGCTGTCAAGATCTTCATTGTCATTGTTAGACAAATCGATAATATCACTATTGTAACATGATCCACTCTGACAGTGAACGCATGATGATACGCATTTCAGTCTATGTTTCCGACATGAGCAGATATTTGTGCTGCATGATTTAGTGGCTTAAGATTTGGGTTTGAAGCGGATTACCATCAGGACAGCCTCTTTCGCTGGTGCCACATCAGTTTGAATTGGGATATAAGTGTTATTGTCAAGCATCCAGTCCCACTTAGCTGGATCAAGAGCGTTGCAGGTAAGTGTTTTCGAACGTACTATTTGCAGATATGTTCGTAAAATATATAAATACGCAGCATTCTCCGCAGGAGGCAGTCTTTACGACATAATTAAGGTATTTCATTCAGCGATAGCTCTCATGAAACTCAAGTACTCAATTTTGTTTAAAGATGTTTCAGGATCTCCACCACAAAGAATCGACAGTAATGGTATGCCGATTCCTGAGACATCTACAAGGATTTGGGACAAGTCAGGAGTGAGCTACTTGACTCTCTTGCATTCTGTGAACATCGGAATTTGTGTAATGTATTAGGTTTTCCAATACCAAAAGGCGCAGATACGGTACCATATCCAATAATGCCATGAATCGTCAGTAGATGTGAAGACATAGCCAATGTTATATTACTACATATTTTTATGGACAATCACATGTGTGCGCACACTTCTATTGGTTTCACTTTTTTAAAACAAAGATAACACACATTTTAGGTCTGAAGTGGTATACTAGCAGAATAATTATATTTGTGTCATCAACAACTACAATAACAATACCAAAATTACCCGAGGTAGTATGTTTCAGAGCCGTTTGGACAATTAGGTAGTCGGCATCTTCAGTAGACTGGCAATATCATGACCGTCTCATGTATGTGCCTGAGAAAGAAGAGTGATAAATTTGTGTTTGTTTGTGGTATTGGATAAAGTATTTCCTGGTTGATGCGTATGTTTGTGGAGGAGTTAGAAATCACATCCGTTACATCGCTATAGCATTTACGTCTTTCATGTTCAATACTTTGTACTTGGAGCATAATATCCATCAAATACATTAGAAACTCTTCTTTCTGACATCGACAATACAAATAAGCGGCATTGATTGACAATATCATCCGCTCGTATCCCTGAATTTTTCTTCGTTCAACGAACTTGATGAAGTACCACTCCACCGTCCAGAACGAACTTAGCCCTACCTTTTGGATGAGGACACCGTGTAACATTCTTTGTAATCACTGTGGTAGGGTTTCTTTGTCTGGTTACTGCATGAACCCTTCTCTGAACAATGATATGGGCGTAGGGGTAAGCTCACAGACGATGGTGTTGATGTAATTATCAATGTTGTTTGCGGCCCAGTGAAGGAAATCTTCACGATAGAACACTTTCAAGATGTTGTCGCCACTAACAAAAACTACTACCGACTGTTTGTTATGCATAACTTCGATGTAAGACACTGACTATCCGAGCCTCTATCAGTCAGCGAGTTCCACATGCATGATTCATTTGCTCTCCGAAACCAAGCACTGTTGGGGAAATGGTAGAGCACGGTCTGCAGGCATAGATGATCGCATGACGACCAAGGGACGCCTCTTTCATTGAAGAAAAATTAGTTGCTGTACCAAAATAGATACTTAGTCTTTCTTTATTCACTTTCCGTCCAGGTGTATGCTCCATTGGATTGCTTGTTTTCCTACTTTCTGTAGACGTTTACACAGGACGTTGTTTGACAGATGAAATCGATCATGACAATCCTTGTGATAAACAGCTTTAGCTCCAACAAGATCAACACAAATATGAAGCCTCTCCGCAACTTCCACCCTCCACGTGTCATTTCGGTTGCTGCAGGTGGAAAGGATACTGCCTTTAACTTGTAGCTTCAGTTATGTGAAATGTTTGACGCTCTAGGTAATGAAAGTCAATCTTCAACAACATAATAAACTAGCGATGCAAATAACTACTCGCGCACTCGCCCGGAGCGAGTGGTTCATCGGTACGGGCGAGTTTTTAATATCACTATTATTTATTTTAAAGGTACATAAATGCTTTCTATTGTGTGATATAGGATAGTAGCTTTTTTTCTTGGTCTAATAAAATTTTGTTGCTCATTTACATCCCTGTAATAAACAATTGATCTTTCAGCTGAACTCAGATACAGATCGGTGGGTTTCTTTCTAGGGAACGGTGTTTGTACAACTTCATCACATTCTTTAATTTTTCGACTGTTGGTGTAGTCACGGCGACAGTATTTGTGTAATTTTGCAACACCATTAAGTTCCTGGATAGCAATAATTCTATCCCGAGTACCATGATCATTCCGACTTTCACTAAATATTAAAAGTTTCTTAAGTCTCACCTCCCGAAACCCACCACTTTTGTTGGTATCCGGACTGTAACATATGAGGCATATGTCTACTTGTGAGCTAACTTCAGAATATTTTCGGCAGGTAGGTATTTCATATGACAGACGTCAATTCATGCCATAGCTTAAAAAGACATAAATACATTTGTAACTTCTGTGAAGGTTCAACTTGCAAAACCCTCTTTGAAAGCACGCCATTAGCTTCAATAAATTAGATATGATAATGAGGAAATAGCAGCATTCGAGTCATTAATGACTGTTATTAGGCAATATCGTTAATTTCCACTTTGAGATAGTGAAGTTAAAAGCTTTCCGCGTTGCCCGTTTGAATAGAATTTTGACTCCTCGTTGCTTCCTTTCATTCTAAGAACAATGTCGTTTTTTGGTGTTCCCCAGTATATGCGCATGAACGCGACTTTACAGGAACGAAGAGAACATGTACTTGTGTAAAACTGTGCAGTCTTTCACTTGGAAGGAATTTAAAGTCCTTATATGAGTCACTTTTTGTCTACATAAAAATATTCTACATATCATTTTATGCACTTTAGAAGTAATTTCAGCAATTTTGGACCACTCTGTATACATTATCTCAACTTGGATAGCGTTAGGCTTTTAATGTGTCACTCTTGAATGGATTCTGCATCAAATGAGAGTAAAGTCAGCTTTATACCAATTACTTCTACCTTGAATGCTAGTACGCCCACACTAGTACTATAGGAACATTACCAGTAAGGCACTTTGTTTCTGCCACAATACATACTAATTATCAAATTTTGACATTTATTAAATAGCTACCAAATCTAAAACAGAGCTGTGTAAGCGTAAATAGTAATAGAAAGATTAGGAAATAAAAGCCTTGTTCAATGTAGCTAAAAAGAGATAAGATCCTAAAATGGTAAAATAATAAACATTAGTATAAAAATAGTTAACAAACTAATAAAAACATCTTGATAAAATGCTAGACCTTGATTAATACGATATTCATCTTCCTTTAGATTGTTTGACAGTTTATACTCGTCTCGAAATTAAGATGCATATCTTGCGTATCTTTCATAGATAAATGTAAATAATTTTTTCACGAAGTGCAGCAATTCGTAAGGTTGATTCCTTTATATTGAGCCGAAGTCAGTGTGCAACTCTACCACGCATGTGGAACCTATCATTGTGAGATGTCACGAGGCAAGCAATAATCTCTCGTGAGTTACACAGGACAGCAATGTGGTCGAGCATAGTCTGATGCCACCGAAACTGAACAGATTCTGAGAAGGGATCCTTTCCGCCGCACGTTCACGAAGTCAGTGGCCTCAAGACTCCAGAAGTGCCTCAAGTGTGTAATTTTTTATATATGTTGTGTCAACGTGAATCATATTATATGGAAATATTTGACACAGAGTCCTGTGCCCATCCCACCAACGCACGCAGCGTCCCGTAAATAGCACTTCGCCGCTATTTCGTATGGTTCGGCGTACAGTAACCTCTGAAAATAGTCCGTGATGGCCATACGACAATCTACCGTTTCACTCCCACTTATTTATGCCTTACGATTATTGCAAGAGTAGTGTGCACGCCCTGAAACCTTGTAATGTAGCTGAGGAACTGAAGGATGCTGTATGAACATCACCTCACGATCATCATGGATGTTTGTTGTTACCCTTGATGACATGTGGATTTACTTATAGACTGTGGTAATGCTCTTACCATTACATACCAACGTGTTGACACCAAGGCGCCAGTTTACACAGTGTTTCCCAAAAGTGTTAATGATTGATGCCGATTTCTCCTACAGGAACAAACTGCATCTCCGAAACATGGGCGAAATGCCGAAATCAATGCTGCGAACTATCAAACTCATGTCTCGACTGAAATGAGCCAGCATTAAATCTCAGCTTGTACGGACAATATGTGAACCTGGTTAAACTGCACCAAGACAAGGCATCTAGATATGACAAAAACTGCTGGAATTGCCGTATGGAACAGGAAACTGCAATTTCAACAATTTCTAACATCCCTGTCAAGACTTCAGATATCAACCCAATGAACTATCGTTCTTTTGGACTACTGAAGTGGTTCCTGTCTTATCATTGAGTCCGTGTTTACACTGTTTCGAGTCTGTGGAAGCCCTGTAACGATAAGTTAGATTCAATACCTATGATCCGGCTGCAGGCAGTCTCCAGTAATGGAAATTCCGATTCGGAGCAATTGCCAGTAGATATGGACTGAAGATCAGACACTACCGGTGGTAGAAACACGGCATTTCCTAGGTAAATGACGCACCCAAATTCGACCCAATATAAGTGACTCAACATCTGTTGTTACATAAGTGATGGAAGACTCAAAGAAGATAGAGTAATAATCTTCTTTAAATCATATTGATAATTAGCTCCAATGCTAGTCTCAACTCCGAGGATTGAACAGTTCAGACAATGTATTGAAATTCATCTTGATACTCCTCAAACCACACCTGAACAGACCTGGTTATATATGATCAAACTGTAATCTTGAAAGGCTTCGTATCTATTGCAGGGGTATGTAACCCCAGGCAACCTCCGGTTGACGATAATGAGAGGAGCATGTGCCTTAGAATAATTCTATCTGTGAAGGCTTTCTTCCAGAAAGTTTTGTCTGGGAAGGCAAAATTAGAATATGAGGAGGTTACTACATCGGGACAATATTTTCTAAATGGTTTTCCCTACTTTTAACAATAATTTGTATTTTCAAATTGATTTATTCTAATTCGGTAGAAGAGACGGTTTGAACTGAGTCTGTGTGGTTAACTGACGCCTAACAGTTAACAAATTGATCGTTAAATTCTGAACTACGACACCACTCTTCATGGCAACTAGTCATCCTACCCGAGGGTTATCTTTAGTATGTAGACTAACCTGAATTGCGGAAACTACTTTTAGGTTACCCGAATATCTCACGTACTCACATTTTTGTGTCTTGATACCACAGGATCCGTACAAACGTTAATCAAGCTGTTAATTTAACTACTTCTTTTTATTAATAAAAGATAGTTGAATTTTTTAAAAACACTTTCAACAAGGTTTATTGTGATAATAGGGTATAGATTTTTTTTTGCTTTCATGTTACTGTTAGATCTGTATTTTAGATTTTATATATCTTAGATGCATTAAACGTTTATACGTTAAAAATTCCGTTTTATATCTGGAATAGTAGTTTATCGATTTATCTATATAATATATTAAATGTTTCAGTTACTTACATGCTTCAGCGAAAATACCTTCCAAAAACGCCAATATGAATACAGAGATTATGTGAAGGTCATACATATTCCAATTTATACTATGCGCACCTGAAAATATATTGGTAAGTGCGTATTTCATGTCATATTAATTAGTACTTCATTATTGTTCAAGAATAACAACTTATTAACATTATATCCAGTTAGTAACATTAATTGATAGGTTATGTACAGATTTTGATATTAATATACTGTATAACCTTAAATATTGTATGTTTACCTTTCTGCATAAGCAGCAATTTTAGATACAATTACGAGTAAAAATAAAAATAAATTCTTATGGTCAAACTATAAAAAATTACAGTGAACTGAAGATATTCAGAAATTTTTAATTTGTTAACTTCAAGCAACAATCAAAGTAATTGAAGTTCATCTTTAATCTAAATCTAAACCAGCAACTTTGAATACAATGATAAGCAGAAAACAACGTGGATAAATTAAAAAGTTTCCTTATTCTCTTTTAGTCTCGGATCTTGAGATAAGCTACATAAGTATCTAGTCAAACTAGACTACGCAGGTATCTGGAAGTTTTAGGTAGACAAACTTAGAAAAGAAAGCTTCATAAATTTATATAAAAGAATTAAACATTTAGTAAGCTTCCTTCCCTATTATTGTAGTTATTTCTCTATCGATATTACTTCTGTTAAGAGCTGTCTCTGTTCTTATACTGTAGCAAATTAAAAAAGCATGAAACAAAACATTTCTTGATTATAAGTAAGGATGTTTTGTTATTAAGGAACGTAACACACGCAGATTTAAGCAAGTAATTAGCATGTGAAGGTAATTTTTCCATAACAATGAAGATTATATGATGCTTTACATTACTAAATATAGTACGACAATATTTTCCCTAATTCCCAAGATAACCAATAGCATCATGGCTAATCTTTAATAATCAACTAAATGTAAGAAATCATTTTACTGTATTATATTTTTAAATATCCGAAGTATGTTGTGTATAAGTATCGGAATTATTATTGAACATCTATGTCCGTCTGTCTGTCCGTGGACAGGTATCAGAGCAGAAATTGTAAGAAATAGAGAGTTTATTTTAAAATTTATTAAGGGTTTCAAAAATAATTTCAATCTTATCTTCCCATCAAACCTTCTACACACACACACACACACACACACACACACACACACACCGGAAGTTGTAAAAATAAAGTGTTTCTGTAACTGCTCTAAGAATAGTTTTAATTTACACCATAGCCTTTGCATTAAAATCAGAAGCGATAGAAATCTAACACTTACTTTTTCAATATTAAATTTCATAGGGACAGCAGATAGAGAGATCTAAAAATGACTTTTAGATATGACTTCAGCGTCCCAAGAAGTAGTTTTTTTGGGGGGGGAAGACGTCGTGTTGTGAAAGTCGAATAGTAAGCGGCGTACAATCCTTTCCCATCGTTCACCAGATTTTTTGAAGTGTTAAACGTAACCACTTGAAATTTTCCATAAATATTCCCTTTCGACCCTAGGCGAAAGATGAGTAAAGGATTTTTGTTATATGAATCATAAATAAAAAAGAGAGTTTCACTAAATGTTCGTTTGTTTTTCACCTGATGTTCGAAATTGATAGAAGTATGTACTCGGCATGCTACTGCAACTTTGATACACATATGGAAACAGTAGATATAAGAGTGTTGTAAGCTACGACGAGTGTATACTGAACCACACAATGCAACCGCAGCACGCGATGGTCACCACTTATTGGAATGGCCGACGTAACAGACCTTTCAGCTTCGTTCACAGTGTTAGCTTGGCGCTGGAATCCTGAAACAGGTGTGGAATTCTGTGCTGGTCGATGTCGTCTTCTATGGACTAGACTGGCACTACGAGTGCCATTCTGTTGAATACCAGTGACTACCAACCAAATACGCCTCAGGATTGTAATTGGGACATAAATGCATTCACAGATGTGCTGAGTGGGAAAAGCGCAGTGCTCTCCGACGAGCTCCATGCTATCGTATCCTACAGTTTTCATTCAGCATGGCAGTGGATGCATCCAAGTATCCATCCAAGTATCCTGAGGTGTTTGTTATTGTTAATCACTGCCAGCCTACGCAATAATATATATGTCGTTAATTCTAGCCCGCTACAGAGGATACTTTCAGAATAAATTATAAGAATATGAACAACAACTTTTTCACATTCACCGGATCGTGGTCTACATAAGTTGGGATATATGAAATTTCGTGAATGCATACTTGGAGAAAATCATTCAAACTAGCCTTGCGATATGCATTCGCAAAACTTTGTCTTACTGTCTGGGATGGAAGAAAAATATTTTAATCTAAAAGTTTAATGTTCCGCGACCAATAATTTCGGAAATCTAGCATACCGCAGGAATTCATTTATGTCCCTCCATTCCCATTATACAGTCATTTCAAGAACTCATATTGTATTTGCAGGTTAGGGTAAAGAGAGAGATAAACAGATGGATATAAAAATAAACAAAACGTGTTATGAACTGAATCTGTAAACTATAAACGTAGTTCCGCACTTTAAAATAACACAGAAAGTTCACAAGGACATGTAGAAAAAGTTCCAAAACGTAATATTTCGAACACGAGAATCGTGGAGCTGGCAGTTCACAACTGCTTTCGGGAAGTTACAGGTTAGCTGGCCAAAAACTTATATTTCAGTAATGTGCAATACGTGCACAAGGGATTCTGCAGACATACTGGAACGTGAAAGTGGGTTCAAATTAGTCAAGAACGAATCCTTCACAGAAAACGCTGTTCGGGAAGTCCATATCGTGACTAGAGGCAAGTTGGAGATAATTCAGCCTGATTGCAGTAGAACAGGAGGGTGGCAATTTAATGCTTTCAGTTTAGATTTCCGTGGTGATTCTTACTTACACCAGAGAGATCTACACCTAATCATTTCGGTAATCAACATGATTCTCCTGGAGCATTCACACGTATATTCAGAAAGTACGTAACGAATGAATCAAATCACTTGTCGTCACTTCATCAAGAGGTCCCTGATTCGATTCCTAGGTCAGCAAGTTGATAGGAGCCAGTGGTAAACTCTAGGTGCTGTTTTACATATAGTAGTCACAGTACTGTGAAAGGACGTAAAACCATAACGTAATGAGTGCTGTAACAAAGATACAAAATTCGACCAATAATTATCCTATAACTTGTACAGTCAAGTTGAGTTGATTTTGAGTTTAACGTCCCTTTTCAGCAGCGAGGTTATATTAGACGTGGACCTACTGATTAACGTGGAATCCGAACAACATGAGCTCCCGCCGGGAATATAGCTTGTACAGATACCATAGTCACATGCAGTACTTCAAAGTGGAGTTTCCTTCATTACGAGGTAACAAAATAAATTAAATACACGTTGTTTTTGGATGCATTTACATAGTGTTCACTGGACGAGAGGTATTACTCGTTGCATTATGAGGTATCAAGAAGTCCTGGGTTCGACTCCACCTTGAATTAATGAAACGAGTTTAAATTTCTACTTTTACATCCCACGATTATGCACTGATGATAAGGGGTATGATGAAATTGTGAAATGACAAAAGTTTGGGGAATCGGATAAACCCCGAGAAAACCCACAGTCACTTAATACTATACTACTACTACTACTACTACTACTACTACTACTACTACTACTACTACTACTACTACTACTACTACTACTAATAATAATAATAATAATAATAATAATAATAATAATAATAATAATAATTACGTTTAGAGATATGAAGCACCCTATACCAGTAGACAGCACGATAATAATACGTACCTTATGAAGTCAGGTTATCAAACGTGCTACTGGGAATCACATATACAAATGTAGCTAAGAGAAGTTGCATATTTTATGTATTTCAAAGCCTTTCTTCTCTTTTGTTCTTTATTTACGCTTAAAATGTTAAATACCTGTGCATATGAGATTATACAGTCTATATGACTAAGATGCGAAGTATTCTTTGCAGATTCTACCAGATCTATCCTATCTGGGTCTATAAGTACTGTATTTTATCGTCTTTTTTCACGCCTGTTGGCTGTTCGAGGACACTTCTTGGTTGACCCATTTCTGTGGAAACCCATTGATGATGCAGTTTACTGTGGAATGCACTTTATTCATAAATCGAACAATATAACCAAGAAAATATACCCTATCACTTTCCGCATACTCAGATATGTCTTCAAATTGCTTCACAACCAACGACTCAGTTCAGACATTTGATATATGTTATGAATAACATTGTCCCGCGAAATTTTATCAAGTTTCCAAACTTTTAAATGTTTTTAGTAATTTCAATTCCAATTAATTTTTGTGTTTAATATTCTTACATGAATAACTGTTGTGATCTACTATTATGGAATTGATAGTATATCTGTGTAAGCTTGATTGCCTGAGATAAATTTCAAGAAGGAAGTTATAATGGCATACGTTAAAATCCTAAACATTGTCATTGCATTATCATTTTATTTAACAAAAATACTACACACTTTTACGATATTGCGGCGTATAGAAAAAGCTTAAATTATAATGATATAATAATTATTACATTTCGTATGATAAATTATGAATATAGTAAAGCAAATAGGAAAATACATTTCTAATTATAAAATGTGTAATAGAATGGACTGCCGATCAAACTAACATATCGATGTACAGCATTTTCGCTAGACATAGGTCCCGGAGAAATTTGTCTCTCCTTTGGAGTTAGGTAACTGTCCACTTTTCCCGTTGCTAAGATAAATTAAAGTATGATTAAATATTATTCTTATCCTCAGCATTTCATTTCGCAAACAGAGCCTTAGTGCAGCTAGCTCCCTTATATCGTGATTTTGCTTTGGCCCAGTACAAAGTTTTTTTTTTGGGAATAAATCCTGTACACATATTGACGTAATATTAGTCATATAATTAAAATTATTATAATATTGTTAAAGTAACGACACTATAATTTAGCATTGAAAAACCATTCACTTTTTTACGTGAGAATTATTTCTATAAAATGCGATACACAAGTATTATATTTTATTAATTTCTACTGTTGATGTTAACACCTGCACATCCCTTTTACACGATGAATAATGATACGTTATTTTAAATGGACGATATATTGTTCTCAACGAACATAGGCAAAGGAAAGTTTTTAGACATTAATGCATGAATTCGTCACACCTTGAGGTTAATGCTGGCTTTCTAGATCGAAATTTGCTATTTCTTTCTTCCAAGTAAGTTCCTGATTTTCCTTATAATGGTGGGTGTACTTCGCAATGCCAATACTATCTAGGGAGTCATTCATCTTTCGTTTGAACAGACCTAACATTGTTTGACTTCTCTGACCCATGTCAAATAGTATTTCAGTATAGCTAGGGCCTTGCATCTTGTTCTAACAGTTCCATTTAAAACCCTGGTGTTCTTTTAAAGCCACAAGATTGTTTCTCATTTGTTCAATAATAAAAGCATTCTTCTATTGTAGATAGTAAATGTATCTACACACTAGTTTTTAACAAGATGGAGTGTAACAGAATATCCAAAGCTTCTTTCACCAAATACGAATTTTGATCGTTATTTGTGTTCATTCAAAGGTGTTATTGCTACAAATAAATGTTAAAATTAGACGGAAAGTAACTAATGTGTGCGCACATCATTTGAAAAGGGAAACAAGCTGTTAACAATTTGGAGGGAGAAAGGACGTAAGCAGACTTAAGCTCTGTTTTATCGTTCCGTACTGTATACCAATCAAATATTATTTCAGTAATAAAAAATAAAGTTAATATGAAAGATCCAAATATACAATATGGAAGACTATGAGTTTTCTAGTTCAATCGTAAGTTATACCACTTCAGCAAAATGCAGGGGAGCTGGCTGCGCCGAGACATATTCGTAATACGGTACCAAATGAAGAGTAGGTACCTACCACATCTCCTTCAATATTTTTTTCATCATGTTACGATATGATGATTGCTGGGCGATTTAATTCCATGAGCTTGAACTGTAATATAACACGAGCACGTATGTATCATAACGTATTGAATTTCTCACGTGCTGATTGAACTTTCGAACGGCGTCGCTGGATTGAAAATTTTGGAGTTCGGGACAAAAGTTCGAAGGCGAAGAAGGTAAAGAAGAAGAACGAATCGAAACTGGACAACAATTTCAAAAGAGTATATGGAACCTACTTGAACAAGCATCGTCAGAAAACTTCACTAACTGATCAATCTCCATTTCAATTGGTTATAACAACTCAGAAAATAAAAAACAAGAAAATGAGCAAGTAAAGAAGTATATCTCACAGAATACCTGAGTTTAAAAAACATAAGTTGGTGTACATATTTAACAACCATTAAACTTGATCTAGATTAACTAATGAATTGAAATTTAGAGAAGATATGTTAAATGTCTAAGTAGATCTTCTAGCTAAAGGATAGTTACCCAGATTTCAGTCAGAGCAATATTCATGTTGTGCCAATAGAATAATATATATGGAATGAACAAAAAATCTAAAACGTTTGGAAAAGTGTGAAAATCATACCTAGTATGGTGTGGGACCTCCTTTTGAGTCCAAAATAGCTTGGATCCGACTTGGAATGGACGTATAAAGTTCCTGAATCGTGGTGTGTGGAATTTTGTACCATTGTTGCTCCAAAACATGCTCCAGTTCCTTACGGAATGCTGGTGCAGGATAATGAGAACGAACACGCCTTTCTAACTCAGACCGGACTGGCTCAATTATGTTCAGATCTGGTGATTGCGGGACCCAGGGGAGGTGTGATAGCTCCTGGTCAGGCTCCTCAAACCATGTTTTCATCGTTTTTGCAACGTGACAAGGTGCCAAATCATCTTAGTAGATGCCATCAGGGAACAATATTTGGGCCGTGGGTAGAACCTGATCCCCCAAAATGTCTCATACGCCTTAGCATTCATCATTCCATGCAGGGCTATGATGGAACTTGCGGAAAACCACGATATCACTGCTCATACTGTAACAGAACTACCCCCATGCTTTACAATTGGGAGCAGACAGTCTGTATCATAGGCCTGCGACGGTGTTCTCCATACGTAAACAGGACTTGTTGTTGGAAACAAGGTGAAGGTCGATTCTTCGGACCACGTTACGCGTTTTCACTGCTCATGAGTCCATGCCTTGTGGTGCGTGCAGCAATAGATACGCCTCTTCGCATTTACTGCTGTGACCAGGGGTCCTGCGGCCCTGCCATGGATTTTCATTTTATGAAGTTCCCGTCGCACTGTTTTCAATGAAACCGGGTTCTGTAGGCCGGAATTGAGTTCAGACGTGATTTACATTGCAGTGGTCTTCTTTTTAGCGGCTACAATCCATTTTAATGCCGTCCAGTCCCTATCTGGCAGGATTGTTTTTCGACCACTGTTGTGGTTTGCAGACGTCGTTTGCCCATGAATTGTATATGCCCTCGTGACATTGGACACAGTGTACGCCACTGTTGCCACTGAAGATCCAGTCAGACGGGATCATGTTTCTTTGGAAGTCTGTCAGGTCCCCCATTTTACCGCATCACTTTCACACCACGACACTCACAGGTGAACGGATTACTGCTATATATATCTTCTCCCTTCCAAGTTTGATTCACTAATTGTACACTTAAGAAAATCACATACCTTAAAAAAATAGTTCACTTTCAAGTTAATAAAAATACTTTCCGGTAGGGGAGTATTCAGATCGATACTGAGCCGGTCAAAGCCTCTACCATGTAAAACTTTGTCTCATATAGGATTTGTGGGTAGAGCATTTAATAAAAAGAGCGTCCGGAATCGATCTCCCACTATCAATTTTATTATAAAAGCTTCCACTATAAAATTATTTCCACAAAATACTGTACAAATGAATCTCTCTAATATCAAAGGTTAGCTATAGGTGGTCTTTGACCGTAAGGTCGCAGACAGGATAACCAACAGAGCCCCGAAGCAGGCTAAGAGGAGTGGAATTAGGTGCCCAAAGCTCTGAAGCAAGCAGTGGGTAGGTTAGAAGGCCAATAGAGCACCGAAGCAGGCTAAGCGGCTGAGGTTAGGATTCCCAACAGAGCCCCGAAGCAGACTAAGTCAGGAGAAAGGATAAGCGTAGCCCCGTAGCAGACTAGAGGCCCTGGGTTTAGGTTACTCCTAAAGTCCCGAAGCAGACTAGAGGAGGGTCACCAGAAAACTGGTATCAAGCTGTCTTCGTCCATCAAATGTATATGGTCCTTTGGGTCGCGGTGGTGCTGCTGCTCCGATGTTTTTTTCTGCTCCGTGGGAGGGGGCAGAAGCCGTCGTCTGCATGTGACTGTAGATCCATCTGGTGGGAGATCCTCTTGCCGAACCACGTGGTGGTGTTTGTAAACGCTAATGCGTGTAATTGTTTGTTTACAACAGCACATAGGATATTACGATATTAAATAATAGTAATTATATGTTTTAGTGCATGAGTATTAGTGACATTCACCTACTGCTCTTTCTCTTAAGAAGTAATTTTGTTAAAATTAACAAAACTTCACCCGACCAAAGAGTATATTGAGAACTCAGTTTTATTCAAGAGACCTATTTGTTCCAACAGAACACTTCATGTTGGTAGACTTGTATGTAATTGTTATTAATGCATGTAACTGTATGTAACTGTAACTGTAACTTCCGTAATTAATGCACATCCACGAATAAAGGACATAACAGAAATAAGTGCAGACTATTAATTTTCAACTAGCTGAACCTGCGTCTCTACACAGCGTATCATTCACATATGAGCATGAATCTCCTTGTCATTCCTCATACCTGTACATGTTCCTTTACAGATACAAGTGAAGAACGCCTTCATAAAATTCGGCAAGGGGTATCATAAAGGGGAAATTTTTTTGACTATTTTTTTCACAGTTTGCAAGATTTGAGCCTACTTGTGGTTGGAATTTCTAATTCATATATGACTAGTGCTTTCTTTCTGCATGCATGCATTATGTAATAAGTAAATAAATTACACACACAATTAATTATGTCAGTTATATACGGAGTTCATTTAAAAAAACTCTCCAAACAATGAAGATTCATCTTAGATTGGAGAAATGGTTATCCTTCATTTTCTTATCATTTGGCCATGAAACAAACACCTGGGAGATATACAACCCGTATATACAACTATGTGATGTTGGAATATATAACTCGTAGAGTATGAAACTTTACTTTTTCAAAAATTGCAGTACTTCCAGTGTACCTCTAAAATTTAATAAAGAACTAATGGCCATGTTTTTTTTAAAAATAAAATATTCTTTAGAATTGGACAATTTACACAAAATTTGGAATCGACTAATGAAAACGGCACGTTTGTAGCACTTGTGGGTTCAATATCTCATTGTCGAAAGGACTGGAGACAAACATATAAAATTTTCTGTGGGGTCAAACATATGCACGTAAAAATAGTATTTTAATACAGATAATAATTGGAATAGTTTTATTTTTGAGTGCTATTTTTTAATGTTCGCAATATTGAAATTTTTGAACTTAAATTTTTCACACATTTGAAAAAAAGGATATCTTTACTAGTAAAATTAACCTAACACAAACATTTAAATTTTTTTCAATGTTTCCACTTTTCCGGAAAGAAATCGAAAAAATACGCTTTTTTACCAATAGGTTTAAAATTTCCGGAAATTTTACAACACTAGTTCAGACTCACTTGTACTTGACCCAGCATTAAACTCTGATGTTAGTTCCGCCGCAGTTCGCTGCCTGTCCTGTTTTACCAGTCTGCTCAGTCTAGTGATGGGAAGTGGGAATATTCCCGGTGGGAAGGAAAATTTTAAAAAATGGGAATATTCCCGGGTTTTTCCTTGGCATATAAATTCCCGGGAAGGAATTTATTTCCATTTATTTATTTATTTTATCTTCCAAATTATACGAACCATATGACTAATTACTTTATTTTCATTTATTATGATTTACTTCTAGGTTTTAAATAATTTGGAGGTTGACAAAATTAAAATTCGTTGACTGTACTTTATATAATTAATAATATGATATTTAAAGTTCGATTTCCATTTGCACTAAAAGTAGCAAAGTACTAATTTACAATTGATTAAATGGAACCTGTTTGCAAAGTAATGTAGAAATTATGCAGAAATAGAGATGAAGTACTATTAATCAACTTTCCAAAATTTACGTGGGTGCACATGCCCGTATCCATAGGAGTCTATGGGGGCCGGTCCTTAAATTTTTACTGCCCCCCAGAAATTTTCACGATATGCTTGCAAATGAACTATAATATGGTTGGCCTAACTTCTACCGGACCCCTCCTACATTTTTGGGCTGGCTAGCGGCCTGTAGGGTACATATGAATTTCGGAACGTGTTAGCTTATATGTTTTCAGGGAAGTTTCAATGTTTGATTGATTTGTTTTTGGTTAAAATGTTTTAATGAACACTGTCTTAAAGGGCTGTGCTGTGATAGAATAAAATATACCGGAACTATAAGGATACGTTGGGGCTGCTGTAGCTCAGTTGGTAACATGTTTAACTTAAATGCAAGAAAAACGGGTTCAAATCCGGGTTCAAACTAAAAATTCTTGTGGATGCATAACAAAATATACATTTTAAAGAATCCTTTGGAGACAACAGTAATAATATACTGTGATAAAAATACGAATTTAACTTTGAAATCATAAAATAGTAATGGAATTCAATTTTCTTCGTGATTGTACATAAATTCCCGGAAAATTCCCATTTTTGGGAATCTTCCCGGCAACATTCCCAAAATTCTCTTCCTGGGAACTTATCCATCACTAGCTCAGCCTACAACGTCCGACATATGTAATGAGGTGGGGGGCGCCCAATACCTCGACGTTTGGACGTCGTTTCCCCTTGATTTCACTACTTGTTGAAGACACTCACCACAGCACTCCTCGAACATCTGACAAGTACTGCAGTTTCCGAAATTCTCGTGCCGAGTGTTTCTGAATGAGTACTTTCTTCAAAATAATATTAAAAAGTATAGAAATATTTTGGAGACATTCGAGTCGAGTCGAGGTTTTTACGAGCTGTTTCGACTCGAAAATTCGTGTCGAGAAATACGTTTGTCTTGAATCGTCTCGAATTTTACAAAGTGTGTATCCACTCCAATCTTGACTCGAATTATAGTCGAGTCGAGTCGAGATTCGAGACATGTCTTGACTCGAGCGCAACCCTAATGGTAAGAACTAAACCGACAAGTCGACAAGAGAAATGCTCTAAGAAATGTGCATGAAACCGACAAGAACACGTGAATACCAGTAACGAGCAGTAACAATCGACGATTTTTAGAAATGGAATAATGAACATTTTTAATATTCTCTTTTATTATCTTAGAATTTGGACATTATGGTTAAATGTAATATTATTTTCCAATCTAAGTACACTTTGGGGGTCACTGACACCCGTTTTATCATTTGGGATGTCAAAGCCCGCCTATACCTCATGTATCTTGCCTTATAGTGAAAATTAATATTTGTGTCCCCTCAATCCGGCGCCTGGGGCACAATCCCCTTTTGCCCGGCTCTTAGTTAGGTCATTGAACATGAATAATATATTGGGTTATACTCTGCTGGAAAACAATATTTCCAAACGAATGATGGATAATACTTGCATTTTGTTAATCAAAGACGTGTTTTACAGAATCCATCACAATAATTGTAGATTTCGAATCAATATTAAAACAAATAAATACATCAAAGCCTGGTCCACAAAAATATTATTCTAACGCTTATCAAGTTCATAAACAAACCGTTTTATTTACTACGTTATCAGTATTTCAAATTCTTCTAGAAACTAACTATTGAATACATAGGTAATGAATCATTATATGCCATATGGAAATCTTCAGTGGAAATAAGATGTATCAAAAAGGATTTTTCAAGTTTGAAAACTCATATTGATTTATTCTTACAGACATGGTTTTGGTGTCATTTCGTAGCAAACTACATCACGTTTTTACTCACGTGGTACACTAGTTCAGAAACAAGCCACCACTAGCACTAGAGGTAGTTGCAGAAAACATGGCTGCCATTTCCGGTCCCGAGCGTGCTAGCTGCGTGCTTGGGTTTGAAGAATCTAAGTCTGCGAAAACTGTGTAACGTAATTTTCGTACAAAGTATAGAAAGGATCCTCCCACCAGGCCTACTATCAGTGGCGTAAGTGTTTTGTTGAAACTGGATTTTCGATAAGACACAACAAATCTTCAGATCGTCCCCGTACGTCTGAAAACGTTGTATAACAAGTGAGACAAAGCTTTGTGAACAGTCCTACAAAATCAAGCGGCGTGCTTCTCGACAGCTGGGCATCCCGCACCTTACAGTTTGTGTGTTGTAAAAACGGTTGCATTTCAAACCATACAAATTGCAAGTGTTGTAAGAATTGAAAGACACTGAGCAAGTCACACCTGAAATGCTGCTGTGGGTTTGGCAAGAAATCGACTTCAGATGGTATGTGTACCGCATCATTAATGAAATCCACATTGAGCCCCTTTACGTGTAAGGTAAAACAACTTGATGTATTTTGCTACAAAATGACACCAAGATCATCTCTCTAAGATAAATGAATAAATCAATATTTTCAAACACCCCGTATATAAATAACAACAATGAGAAATATTTGATTAAGAAAATATAAACAAAATACGATTTTGATATTAGTTACAGAAATTTAAAATATCCAAAAGAGCTTCTTAAAAAAAAAAAAAAAAAAAAAAAAAAAAACATTTAGCCTTACTGTTAGTTACAGAAAATTATACAAATAATAATAAACTCCCAAACTTATTTACAACATTTTTAGGTAAGGAATGTTAGATATTGCATATTCAAAATCTAAAATCCTTCACAAATAGTACATTATTCATTTGTTATATGGAAAAAATATATATAGAGAGAAGGTAATGATTCATACGTTAATCAATTTAATTTAACACTAGCAAATTTTAGGCAGTATTTTTATGTAAAATGCTTTAAAAATGGTGGTGAGCTGAAAATGATGTTTACATATTTACTCTCAGAGGAAATAAATAATATCATTTTGTCCAAAGACGACTTCGTTATATGTAGAATTGTGCAATATTTATGGTGGTTTGAATGAAGTAGAATTTGTCGGCAGTTAATAATTAAAGTGTTCTTTTTTAATGTTCCGGAAAGCTGTTATTCGGGATAGAAGTGTAAAAATTGAAAATGCGATTTGAGCCCACGAGCAGGCTCGTAGGTAAGGGGGAAACCCCCCGGACCCCTCCTTTCGAGACCAGAAATGAAAAAATTAGGGAAGGATGAAACAAAATGAAATGAGAAAAAGAAGGGTCAACGTTAAAAATAAGCTACAGGAAGCTTTTGGTTACTCTTTCTCATGAGGAAATTTGTATTACTTGCAATCATGGTAGCGAGGTGAGCGATATATCCTGAAAGAGTCAGGGAATTTGAAGTTTCTACAAAAGTTGCGGAATTCTCAGAATTTCTGCTACTAGTCAGGGAGATTTCAAGCTTCCGAAAGCATAGTGCCGTTGAGTAACAGTAGACATTTTTTATCATAATTTTTCGTCATCGCATCCTTACAATATCAAACATGTTATTTCAAAAACAATTTTCTACTGCTCCTTTAACCTGTCATTTGAAACAGACAGTAGTCGACGGAATAATAAAAACAAAAATATAGGCTGTATATATAAAAATACATAAATATATAAATAAATATATATAAATATATAAAATATATAAAAAAGAAAGTTCTGTTAACATTTGATTCAACAGAAAAAGGAACGCACATATTGCAAAATATTTTACAAGACATTATTGAGTATGTACTTTTTCTATTAGTGAATATGTACTTTTTATAATAGTTGAGGTCATAATCAAAAGAAAATTGTTATATTTGAATAAACAGAGGAAGGATGTAAATAATGTATAATCTTTTTCAATACTTTTTTTTTTTAAATTTTAGTCGAGATTTCTTCATAGTTTATTAAAATATTTACCAACATATCCTCACAAACCAATATATGTTGACAGCAAAGTAGTTTAGATTGATAGAGCTCCTCGGCCTTCAGAATTTCATCTCACGCTCTCCACTCCCCCCCCCCCCCCCCGCGTTACTAAATCCTGGCTAAACGAAACAACATATATTTCAGTAAAATTAGTTAGAATTATCGAGCCCCTGGTGTGATGACCACAGTATTTCATGTCACGGACCTCCTCCCCCCTTCACGAAATCCTGTAAAGTATAAAGCACATTACATGTGTAAGTAATTTTTCGTGTCTATTGGTAATAAAATGCTGTATCAAATTCTAATAGAAATGTGTAATACATTTAGAAATGAAAGTTCCACTTAAAAAAAATAAATTTTCTCACCTCTTTCTTCCCAGTAGAGAACATACAATAGAAATGCTTATATTGCTCGTATTTCTATTTTGTTTCGTCGAACTCGTAACTCTTCCTGCAAATTTTACGGAATCATCGTTAGTTTACTCGTAACATAATTAAAACAAAATCATAAGAAGATGACATTTAATTGTTATGTTGAAGGCACGAACGATATTTTTACTACTCACAGAATTACAAACAAATACGTGTCTTCGAGGTTTAAAACCTAACGTCACACAATGTACTTACTACAATGTAAATGCTTTAATGCTGTAGTGATACGCGCTGCAGGACAAAGGCCAATGAACAGTGTTATTAACATAGAGACACGTTTTCTTCAGTCACTCAACTTCCGAGTAGTATTTTAATTTATTAATATGTATTGTTTTTGTGCATCTAATATTGATTTTATATCTCACTTAATCCTCCGTTGAGTGTATTTCGCATTTTATGGTGCAAGGATATTATCTTCGATAGAATGTCTGAATGAATAAAATCACATACTGATGTCAATTTTTATCTTGCTTTCGAATACCATTAAACCCATGTCTAATACGTATCTTGTTGACTGGCAGATTTAACATGAGTGAAGACAATTGCGTAGAGTATCTAAATCGTAAATAAGGTTTGACGTTAAAGAGTAATGGAATTATGTCATTTTATTGTTGGTTCAAGAAGTAGGACTATAATGGATTATCTCAAGACTAAAATGTTGTAAACGCTATTGATACGAAACGTAGTTAAGAAAAATGAATGCGTATATGTTAACACAATTGAAACAGTTTTGGATGATTTGTTACTCTCCACAGTCAATATAAGCAACAATGTAAAAAATAATTAGAACAGGTAACAATGGATAGTTTTGGTCTAGTTTATTTAGCAGACTTTTATTCACACAATGTTAGTGGTATTTCTCTTTACATTTTTTAATGAAAAGCACACAATTCTTTGTGTATATAATTAAATCCAAGAATTACGGATCAAAATATTTCACATATCTCTCTCGGAAAATATTATCAATGTATGTTGACATTATTGAATTGTATAGATGTAACAGTCATTATCCGCTTTAAATCTTCACTAAAATCAAATCAGTTATCTTCTTTTCATTAGTTACCTTATGTTTATATCTTTCCAATTAACTTCGGTTCGGAAAGATACGCTTCGTTTCGTTTTTTCTCATCTTCTTTCATAAATTCTTTCTACACCCATATCTTCCTTAGGTTAATTATATATTAACAGTCTAGGATTAAGTATTCTATTCTTTCATCTTATATATATCTACTTCCTACTTAATTACACAACCACTTTGCTTTCTTCTTTATTAATGTTGTATATTTGGTAGTTTCCTTTGATGTTTTTCAGTCTCCAGTTATTCTAGATAGTTCTCAAGTTTACAGGGTGTAATTCCTAAGAAACCTACTTTTTCAATCTTCCTATTATTTTTATATATTAATTTGCCGCTCTCTATATTATCACTAAATGCCTGTACCCGGGTTTATATTGACGTATTTTAAACCAAGTACGTTACCTTTTAGTAATGTTTAGTATAATATGATATCAACCTCGTACAGATTTTCTTGGCAATGCTGTATCATAATCAAAGTTTATTTAATTCATCACAGTTTTACCAAAACCGTACCCCAAATACATGTGTTTCTGCTATGTACCATAGCGTGGCGGTAAGATCATGAACTACCTGCTTGTAAAATGGGAAAAACTTATAGGTAAACTAGTGTGAATTTAAAGTATCTATTGAAGCTTTCCTGGCGACGTATTGTGAACAGGTCTTCTCGGGCTAGCAGCCAGGTAAATACTGTTATATCTTGAGACGTTTCGAGAACTGACGTCGTTATCTTCAGGTGAATATGATGGTGGAATGGAGTGTATGGAATACATATACTTATGTATGTATGATTGGATTCTTCTG
Organism: Thermobia domestica; assembly: GCF_964235325.1. NCBI lineage: Eukaryota > Metazoa > Arthropoda > Insecta > Zygentoma > Lepismatidae > Thermobia > Thermobia domestica. The sequence continues at coordinate 112,907,828 of NC_137463.1, read as the reverse complement.
ATTGGTGGTTGAAATGGCGGCTTCTGCACTCATAGTGTGAATTTGTTCTCTGCTTTGACCGTTATAGATGTGATCGGATGGAGGCACTTACCTGAAGTGTATAAGAGGATTTGTTTACAAGCCACTGATACTACAGAGAATGAATAAGTGCCAGTTTATAGTAGGGTGGGTCGAAAAAAAGATTTCTTTCAAATCGAATTCTAATAGTGCGGAAAAGCTGGACCATCTATCGAAACGTGTAAGTGTATTTTTTTTAAATCACATAATATCTTCAGTTCGCGCATCCAGGTTAAAGTTTTACCAAATTGTCAAAAATCGTACTTTTTTGGAACACCCTGTATAGAAGACAGGTTGCTTCTGATAGTTGTAATAGGGCGCTAATTTTTAAGTAGGCATGTAACAATACACAGAATAAAAGAAAATCAATATCGGATAACATCTTCAGTTCTTGCTCTAAGGTCAAAATCTCGTGAAATTTTAAAAATAAAATCGTACTTTTTTGGAACACCCTGTATAAAATAGTTTATGTTGTTATAGCCCTAATAGGGCTCTGATTTTTATCAAGCATGTAGCAACATCCACACAAAAAAGAAATCGAATACATTCTTCACGAAAAATAGAAATTCCAGAGTGTTTCATATCCCCATTTGTAAAATGTATACTTTTTACTTCAGAAATCAGTTCATTGACCATATAACGCCTAGAACTGGATCTGCAAAGGATATATCTGAGAGTATACTTTCTTATTTAAGTGACAAGGACGTGGACATAAATGATCTTGTTTCTATCGGCTGTGATGGGACAGTGGGGTTAATACTGGATGGAAAAGTGGGATTATTCATAATATTGAGGTCAAACTTGGAGGACCACTCTAGTGGTTCATTTGTTTATTACATTTTAATGAGTTACCTTTCAGACATCTTTTCGAGTGCCTAGATGGTGACACTTCAGGCCCAAATCATTTTCTGGAACTATCTTCAAACAATTGAAACACTGTGAGCAGCTTCCTGTTGTTGGTTATGAGAATATTCAGATCTAAGATATCTCCGTAAAAGAAAATGACCTGAGCAAAGAAAAAAATGACTTCTTGATATTGTTAGAGCTATAAACAGCGGCGAGTGTCCAAGTGATCTTGCAGTAAAGGATCCAGGCCCAATAAGTCATTCAAGGTGGCTTACTATAGTGTATTTTAAGTTTATATATTTCGACAGAAGATCCTTCATTTGAGCTGAAGACATTGGCGACTTGCATTGTAAAAACCACCACCATATATGCCACCACCACCACCACCACCACCATATAAAACCAGATATGCACCAGCTTGATTTGCTATTAAACAAAATTCGTCTGTAAAAGATGGTGCAAAATATATATTTAAATTGACAGACATCACGATATCTACCGGAAAGTTTACTAGAAATTATCGATCCTGTAATACAGCGAAACTTTTTTTTTTTTTTTTTTTGCGCACCCTGAAAACCTTATTTTGGCCATGGCGATGGATGTAGTGATGAGCGCAAGAGTCTTGGTCTTGCAGTTTTTGCAAGAGTCTTGCATGCAAGACCAAGACCAAGACCAAGACCAGGAATCTTGATGCAAGACTAAGACCAAGACCAAGGGGTGCAAGAACAAGACCAAGACTCTTGCGCAAGAGTCTTGCACAAGTAACGGTTCTATTTGAATTATTTTATAGAATGTAAAAAATGGGAAAAGTCGTTACATCTTTCACTTGAAGTTCTTGACTTCAGTAAAAATACCGCTGGAGTGAATGTGTTCCCAGTAGTTTATGCAATCCGTGTGAGTCGATCTGCCCCTGTAACATATAGCTACAGTACGTCGTTTTCTAAATTGGTTATTCGCTATTTCTGTAGATATTGCTCTTTTTCAAACTACACAGATGTCATCTTGCATCATGTGAGCTTTCTCGGTAGACAAACACTGTGTACGTGGATTTTCTCGGCCTTTTCCCGTTTCCTCCTACTTTCTTCATTTCACCGTTTCAGTCATTTCTCATCAGCACCGTCTCCCTTAGCCTTGGTGCATAATCGTGGGACGTTAAACTAGATACTTCATTTCATTTCAAAGCATATTAGTGGTGTTCTTTCAAAACTAAAAACAAACGAGTATTGAACATCGGTAATACCGTACACTATAGGGTCGACTACATAGGTATGGCCTTGGCTCCGAGACTCAAGCATCCGTTGGAAATTTTTAATGTATCCTCATAAAATTAATATCGAAATAATATTTTCATGACATTGACGAAAACTTAGTACATGTGGTCGCAAGTTTGATTTCATGGACGGATGCTTGTACGTTGAATAATTGTTTATTAATATAACTTTTAACCTCCTCAGGTATACGGCCCATCGATGATTGAGTGATATAATATACTACAGTAAATCTATATTATAAAATTGAAAGTGACTATTTTTGTGACTACTAATCTCTTGAACCACCCGATCAATCTCGATCAAATTTTCAACATAGATAAGGTTTGGGCCTGGGAGTGTTTTCGTCATTTCACTTTCACCGTAAACTTACGGGACGGGAGAAGGGGTAGTTATAAAATAATAAATAAAACTTAATAACCCTTGAACCAAACGACCTATCTCGATCTTTTTTTTAATATAGGTGAGGTTCAAGCCTGGAATGTTATCCGTCAGTTCACGTTGACGGAGCAACGTAGGGGAGGAGGGGGAGATGTATAAAAATCAATATGAACAAATATAAAAGTTACGAAGTTTGTTACTTAATAACTCTTGAACCGATCTCAATCAAATTTTTAACATTCATGAGGTTCGTTTCTGGAAAGATTTTTACAGTTTGTTTCATTTTGATTGCAGAATGTAGGGGAGGAGAATCAGGCCCGTATCCAGGGGGGTCTAAAATTTTCACGGCAGGCTTGCAAATGAACTATAATATGGTGATGAACTATAATATTGTTTGATCGCCCCCCCAACTTCAGCCAGCCCCCCCCCCTAAATTTTTGGGTTGGCTACCGGCCTGAGGAGAATGTAAGAGGGATATATATGAAAGGCCCGACCGATCTTGATCAAATGTTCAACATAGATGAAGTTGAAGCCTGGAGCGATTTTTATAATTTTACTTTGATGGTGCAACGTAGGGGACGGGAAGGAGGGAGATATATGTAAAAAAAAAAAAAACTAAAAATATAAGTGACTGTCATTGTGACTTCATCACTCTTGATCCAGCCGATCGATCTCAATAAAATTTTCAACATAGATGAGGTTGTGGTTTTTATCAAATCACTTTGACGATAGAACGTAGGGGAGGGGAAGGGAATGGAAAATGTACAAAAATAAATAAAATTTAATAACTCTTGAACCACCCGACTGAACTCGATATCATTTTCAACATAGATGAGGATCGGACCTGAGATGGTTTCTGTCATGTCACTTTGACAATGCAACTTAGGGGCGGGGAGGAGAGAGATATTTAAACATGATTCAAAATGACCGATATTAAAATGAAATCTATAGTTTTGGGGGTCGCTGAGCTAAACAGAGACAATTCCGATGCTGTTTAATTTCAAATTGAGCCCCGTAGCTTAGCGGAGGGAAGGAAAGAGATATAAAAATGATCAAAAATCATTAACATTAGTGTCGAATCCATAGCTTTCGAGGTCGCTGAGTTGAATACTGACCTTCCGATACCGTTTACGACCAAATTCAGCCTCGTAACTTGGGGTAGAGGAAGATACATAATAATGATGAAAATGATCAAATATTATTGTCGAATCCACAGTTTTTTTTTGCCACAGTTCACTAAGGTGAACAGAGATACTTCCTATCCCGTTTAAGTGCCAATTCAGCACCGCAACTTGAAGGAAGAAGGAGATACGTAAAAATTATCGAAAATGACCATTATCAATGTCGAACTCATGGTTATCGAGGTCATTGGGAAGAACAATGACACTTCCGATGCCGTGCCTCACAACATGGGGGAGGAGAGATATATACGTTTATTGAAAACGACCGATATTAGTGCCGAATCCATAGTTTTCGACTTGTCTGAGACGAACAGTGACACTTCTGATGCCGTTTAAATCCAAATTCAGCAGCGTAACTTGGGGAGAACGAGGGGAGAGAAATATAAAAATAATCGAAAATGATCGATATCAGAGAGCGTTTTACTAATAGTAAAAAATTACTGACTAACGAAATATATTATTATTATTTTTAGTTTAACTCAACGAAGTGGTAATTGATGCTAGTAATTCATATTCACAAGTGAGACTTCAAATAACTTGGAGTTTGATGCCGTTATTTTGTATTTCTAATACAGGTCGAATATATTCATATAAATTGAGTTTATACAAGACATAGATTGTTGAGTCATTTTCAGTTTTCACTCAAATTATTCTAAAATATTAAGAGGTTTTATTATAATAATTATTATTTTAATTTTCTCTCTCTTTGTTTTGGTCAGTGTTGCTAAACATGTCATCATCATCATCATAGCTAGTCTGCCATTACTGGCAGGTTACTTGCTGCAACTGAGAAGGCTGAATGTTCGGTGTTCCTCAGCTAGTCTCTTCGTCTTGCCGTAGCAATTTTCTGTTTTAATACCTTCCTTCAACCACAGTCTCCTTTGCTCCCTCCCTCTCTGTCCTTCCGCAATACCCTCTAGCACGTCCCTCATAATACAGTTCCTCCTCAGCCGATATCCTAACCAGTTCCTCTTTCTCCTCTTAACAATATCTAAAATTCTTCTTTTTGTCCCCTACTGCTAATACCTACTGTTATTTCTAAAACCTTCTCATTCGTTTTACGTTCAACACAGCTAATTCTCTCCTTTCTTTCTCCATGCCCACATTTCGAATGTGCAATTTTTTAAATCGATTTTGCGTAATGTCAATGTTTATGCCCCATAGAGTACATATTTGAATCAGTAAAACAAGATCTCAATATTTAATTGGAAGTTAGTTTAATACAAGGATTAGCTAATCGTGGTTAAAAAGAAAAATCTGATGGCTTTAGAGTGTAAAAATAATTTCGCAATTCATGGTATTTCAATAATATGTGTCGTCTTGATTTTCTTTCATGCGTCTCAGGGCTAGCCTCCCCAGTTTGGAGACCAGTGGAGTGTTGGATCTGTTAAAAAATATAAACAGATTACGAAACGTTGTGATTTAGGCATATCTTATAAGTAGTGAAGCGTAGGCACCCATTAAAAAATAAAGGACATCACCTATGTTGTACACTATCATCATACTTACACCAAGTTAACCTATATTACATTTAGAAACATACATTGTATTTCCGTTGCTATTGGCGCATTGTAGAGTTTATTATAACTTATAATCAGACTAAAATTTACCTATGAAAAGCTTGAGATTTCTTAAGTGCAAGACTTGCAAGACTCTTGCATGCAGGACCAAGACCAAGACCAAGAAGGGGTGTGCAAGACCAAGACCAAGACCAAGACCGAGGATTCCAGTGCAAGACCAAGACCAAGACTGGATATGCAACACCAAGACCAAGACCAAGACCACCCCGGTCTTGGTCTTGCTCTTGCATTTGCTCATCACTAGATGGATGAACGGAAACACATACAAGAATTAGCTTTCAGGAGATTGTGGAAATCGAGTAATTAACCACCATCAGGTAAAAGTGTGAGAAATTTTTTACCACCTTATCTCAATTTTGAAGCAACTGACTATACCGAATTGATATATTGGTCAACGTGTAAACTTTCATCACCACCAATAATGGCCCATGTAACAACAGCGAGTATTTTGTCGTTTCTAAAGACAAAAGAACTACCATAGTTTGACTACCTAAAATTTCCATGTCACACGCAGTCCGTAGAATGATGCGTTAAACTTGTAACAGAGGCTGCTACAAAAGTGTGTGGCTCCTTAAACAGAGATGGTTTTATTCGGACCACACTTTTGTCACGCTCTATAATGCCAGATTTTAGTAAGAAGTCTGATTTTAAAGTTATGCCCGAAATACAAAAGAAATAAATTTGAAACTTCTACAGTGGTAGGGTGGTTGGGAAGGGTGTGGGTGGAACTCGAAGCGCATCCACATCCTCGTGGTGAGTTCTGGGTCATTTCTAAGATCAGAAATGAGCGAAGTGCTCCACGATCAGATCGGAAACATGGAAAATGACTCCGTTCGTAAAATGTTCGATTTTTATGTTCCAATACACGAACTAATGATACTATTCAATTTCTATTTTCATTTTTCTGAATATTCCTGCATGGTTGGGAAAAATATAACCGCCATATTAAAACTATAACAACATAAACTATTTTATAGAAGGTGTTCCAGAAAAGTACGATTTTTTACAATTTCACGAGATTTTGACCTTAGAGCAAGAACTGAAGACATTATCCGATGTTAATTTTCTTTTCTTCTGTGTATTGTTACATGCCTACTTGAGAAATAACGCTCTATTACAACTATCAGAAGCAACCTGTCTTCTATACAGGGTGTTCCAAAAAATGTACGATTTTTGACAATTTGGTAAAACTTTAACCTGGATGCGCGAACTGAAGATATTACGCGATTAAAAAAAAGAAGAAGAAAAAGAAAAAAGAAAAAAGAAAAGAAAAGAAAAAAAGAAAAAGAAAGAAAGAATTACACTTACAAATTTCGATAGATGGTCCAACTTTTCCGCACTGTTAGAATTCGATTTCAAAGAAATCGTTTTTTTTTTCGATCCACCCTACTTTATAATCAATTCATGTGTCTTTTATTGTTGACTTGACATGTAGATCGGGCATTTGAGAAAGATGAAGTTCCGTTAAAGGATTCTTCGCCCTAAACTACGCAGTGTGTGCGTGGGGGTCCAATTGAGGTATATTTTTTCTTGCGCACTGCGTATAGTTACTTGAAGTGAAATCAGGCTTTCTGTATTCCTCAAGAGACCAGTTTTCCACATCATATAAACTTTCAAGTTTTGATTCGGCTTATGTGATACAAAATTTGGTTTGAACTTTTCTGCCCTCAATTGATGTAATGTGTGGCTCAGAGGCACAAAGAATGATTTTGATATTTTATGTTATTTCGTATCCTTAAGGGCTACGTTTAGGATCTGTTTAACATTACCGTGCGCAATAAAGATTAAATAGATCATCGGATAATACTTCATATGGTATTTACAATGTTGCCTTTAGATAGCGAACATGTGTTCTGTGAAGGAGATATAGTTATACAAGCTTTATTTCATATATTATTTTTTAACTGTATAGTTTCTTTATGTGTACCTAAATCTAGTTTACCATTCATATGTAGCTATTATTTGTTGTACACGATTAGCTTATTTTTTCCGAGCAAGACATTCCGACAAGCGAATTGTTACAGTTTGATAATATACTAAGATATAGAACAAATGGATGTACTGATGATATGTTTGCAGAAGTATTCTGTATATAGATCTCTCTTGTGTACTGAAATGGCTTAATCGTTAGTGTGCTGTAAGATAGCTCGAGGGAAACTGCCTTATGAAGACATGTGTGCTGCTTTCTAGAAGAAAATACGAAACACGTGAATTTTGATGGTTGTATTGATTGTAATGAAACAGATAGTGGAGTGGATCATGTTAGCGTGGAAAACGTAAAGCCCTACGAAGTAGAGCTAGAAATGGGCAAAATGATAATGACAAAAATAGTCCTCAACTGACTAAGGCGAGTAATATTTTCTTGTAAAAGATGATCCTGTATGGAATAAAGCACTTCCATTGCAAGGGAGAGACCCATTTCATACTAATATGTGGAATACTTTGAAAGTTTTGAAACGGCAGCTGATGCTCTTTAATCGTACATTTCGGTCGATTCCACAAATATAGTAGTGAAATTCACAAATGCTATGGCTGATGAATTCTGTACTTCAGGAAATAACTAGTTAGTTAAAAGTCCCGTTACTGTTCTCAAATGTTGACTCTCGTTGGGTTAGTTATCACGACTAGACATTTAGACCTAATCATTCGAGTACACGGATATATTGGAATCGTTTATGTGGACCACCCATTACGAGTAACAATGGGGTTTAAAATGATTCATTGATCTCATGACGTACTTGAAGTTTGGTGATGCAACCACTAGACGTGTAAGAGCAGAAAACTATAAATTTTCAACCTTCAGAGATTTGTAGATAGTAAATGTTAACCTAGGAAAGTTTTACCTACCTGGAAAGAATATCACAGTTAGCGAGCAGCTAGTAACATTGAGAGGAAATGTGGGTTTCGATAGTATAGAAGTTCGAAGCCGGACAAATATGGAATTAAAATATTCTTAGTCTGTGATTCTAAGACAGTGTATCCACTGAAAGCCATACCTTATTTTAGAAAAGAAATGACAAAGATGAGACAAAACGTAATGTAACTGAAGATTTTGTAACAAGTTTAGCAGAACGGTTTCACAAAACAAAAAGGAATTTTACTTGTTATAAGTTTTACAACGGATCTGTTGGAAAGAAAATTGCTATAAAATGGTTCCACCATTAGGTACTGTAAGAAAAAAACAAGACTTTATACCAAAGGAGATTCAACGAAATAAAAATCGAGAAAAGGAAAGCTCAATCGAGGAAAGCTTACATGAATTGCAATGAACAAGAATACTAAATCCTGTTAGTCAAGAGTCTAACTTGCTTTATTCAGTGCAGAACTGAAGGACGTATTATAATTATTCCTTAAAACTTTAAATTTGTGATTCTGATAAATGATCGTAACTAACATTATTCTACTCTGTCACATATGTAAATGTACTTTAAAAAGAACAATACATTACAATAGGTCTTATACTGCATAGAGTGAACCTATAAATATAAAAATGTGTCTAAATAAATAAAAAAATATATACTTACGAGTATACAAAGGTTACAAAGAAAAAATGAAATTATTCTTTTAGAAAAGCACGAAAAGATATACAAAGATGATTATAAAAATTGCCATGAGCCTCAGGGGCTCACCTTGCTTAGATTAAGTCAGAAAGTACCTTGCGTACTGTTACTGTTAGGAATGTTTGGGAGTGTTCCCAAATAGGACTTTTTAATGTTCTAAAGTAGTGCTCTTTATTTTCCAACACATATGGATTAATAAATAATTTGTGTTGAGATTAGCCTCGTTTTCGTATTCCAGGATCAAGAAGAAAAGCTAATCAGTATAAAATGAATAAAAAATTGCTTCGATGAAATCATGGCCTGAACCATTAGATCTATTCGTTTCAGAAGGCTGGGTTGCAAAAAGTCATACAAAATATGTGCTGTGCCGTAAATCATACTCAAAGTATTGTCTGAAGATAAAATATGGTGATCCAAAAAGTGTGGATCCAATGCGTGTTGTGCTGGCAATATACTGATATATATTGCTCGGGTGCAGAAAAAAACAATGGGAATTGTTAATTCGACCATTAATATCTGTGTTCGGGATGTCTGATCTATTTATGTGGTGTTGCACAAACATTGATTTATCTATAAATTATTGAAAAAAAGAAATTGGAATATTGAACTAATGCTCCATACATTCAATCATAGGTATATTTTCAAAATAATTTACCCTAAATGATTAGTACACATAAAGCTCTTGTGTGACTTGTGTCCACCTTCTTTTCCATTTTTAGGCAAATTTATTTCCTTTCTTTCTTACATAACAATTCTATCCTATCATATTCCTTTGCAGGCACTTTCAGTACGCATTATGTAATATATTGCAATAAAACAATTCCATATTTTCAATCATTACTTTGTAAATTAAAATGAAATATTCATATTTACGTAATTTTAAAGGTATAAACTACTACTATATCTGTACCTTAATTTTGTAACAAGTGTAGAGTGATTTTGGGAATTTAATTGTTATCCTACGTAGAAACACTATTTTGGAAATTGTAAACATACCTTTCTTTGCAGAAATCAATAATACAATCTTTAAGTATTCTCTTGATAGATAACCGGGTTGCAGTGCGAATGCTAAATGTTTATGGAATGTTTTACGATAATGTTCTAGTTTCTGATAACAAATTAAAAAGTAATATTGAAAACTAAATTTAGGGGTCCACTTTTCGTCAACTTTCCCCATATAGTAGACTATTGATATTGATAAAAACGGATACAATTTTGTAACATTCAAATATCGACGGGTAACCATCGTTTGATATATATTGTAATACCTTCCGATTAACAATGTAGGAAATGGCACTACGTCAAGTTATCTATTCCAAGCCTATACGTTAAAAAAGCTTAACATAATGCCAACCCAAGAGTATTAATGAACATCATAGTTAACGATTTCCCAATATTATGCTCCTTATATCTCCTTGCCAGTTACCACATGTAATTCATTCTAATTTTCAACCGTTTAACTCTACCGTTCTACAAATGCCATGCTTGGCTATTTGAAACATTCTAGGCTAGATTGGTATTATAGTGTCTATAGTGTCTAAAATGAATTAAGCCTCTGGTGCTAAAACTTTGGAATGCGTTTGCTGTGATTCCATTATATTTCATTTTTAGTTTTACGTCCCTTTCAGCAGCGAGGCTATATGACCTACAGTTTAACTTGGGATCTGAAACACATAAGCTTCCGCCGGGAATCAAACTCAAGTATCCCACGCCAAAAGTACGTACACTAACCACTTAGCCACGAGAGAGATCTATTGACATTTGAAAATAACATTATGAAACCACACTTTAACCATGTTATTCGATGTTCCTCTGTCATTTTTGCAGAACACTATAACACCGTTGGCTTAGAACTTCTGCGACTTCTGGTTCAAACACTGAGACTCGTAGTTTTCACAGGGATTTTTATAAGTATTCTTTATAAGTAACACTCTTTCTGTTAACCAGTTACGACCATCTCTTTTGACTTACTACGAGTATCCGCGCGAATTATAGACAGTACAGCACCATGTCTATTGTTCTGCCTAGGTGCAGCACCTCGTGAACCACTGTAAACTTCCAATCCGACCAAACGCATAATACAACCTCTCTGGATGTCAGTGTGGGCTTTGTCAGAATCTGTGGAATTTCTCCCCGATTCGACTACGACCTCTCTTGCACAATGTTGCCATAAGTTATCCATTTTCCATTACACATGTTCAACCGCGTCAGAAGTGACGCAAGCTTGTTATGTTTCAATGACGATTCTTAGAAATTCGATCGAGTAAATGTTTCTATATCAGATTATGTGGCACTCAAATGTCAAGCTCCATTTTAAAGCGAATTTTCTCCAAATGGTTGAAAACTGGTGATGTATGTGTAGGCCCTTCGCTATGTCATAACTTCTTGCATGCCGGTCTTGCTCGACTTCTGCCTAAATATCATTTACTGCTGTTGTAATTGCTCGTCACGGCAAAGAGTGTCTTGGGCATCAACATTTCCAGAGTGGAAATGGATTGAAACACGGTTTATTCATTTTTCTTTTCATAATATATCTTGCCTATACACAGGACACATTTCTTCATGGAAGTATTTGCGCCTTTATCGAAGTAAAATGTAGCATAGTTTTACGGTAAGTTCATCACCCAACCTCATGACGCCAAATATTACAACTTATTAAAAAAAAACTATTTTTTTCACATCTACTAGCTTTAACCAGTAGTTGTCAAATAGCTTAAAGTCTAACCCCCTGCGACTCATATATCCTAATGTTTGGGATATTAACGCCATCTCGTGCTTAAACAGATCAATGTTTTACTATTTGATATACGTATATCACATACAGTACTTACCTTTGCCTATACAATTTCTTGTTCAATTTCGAATGGAAGATTTCACCAAGGCGCCGGAAATATGTAACTCAATATGTTTCATCTCCTGTCAGTGGTCAGTGACACTGCAGTAACAACACCACTAAATCAGTAAAACATTTTTCGGAATCTCCATTTCTCTTGAGCATTCCAAGAGCACAGTTTTGCTGTCCTGTTCAACGTCACATTCCCACTCCATATGATTCACAATAGCTACAAGTTTTTTACACTGATCACCCTGACGCATATCTCCCTATACACTAAATGGAAATTCAAATTAATTCCTCAATGTGACATTAGCTACCTTGCCAAGTGCAGTCCTAACTAATTCCATCGTCTGCTCCTGACAGTAGCTAGTCGCATCATTGGTGCTAACCAGCACGATATTGTTGCCGTATAATGTCATCTATTACGAGGGAATATTTATTTTATATTGGGATTTCGAATGAATTTTAATGTTATCTATAAAATGTTTAAAAATATTATGTAAGAAATATAAAATGATAAGAACTTATTTTTTTTCTGATTGCTTTCAATGTTTATCATTAGTTTGAATGTTACTACTATCGAGCATATGTACAGACATGCATGCAAAATTTGTGTAATAAATGTTGATTTGTGTACCGAGTTTAATATTGTTCTACAGTGCATCACATACATATTAGATTAAAATAACAGTCAATTATTCAATGTAAGCAAACTCAAGTTATTTATATGACTATATTTAGGTAAATCTCAGATAATGTGAAACATGTATTTATACATACCAAGTACTGAAATAATTGCGATGACGAACATCGCAATCTTCTAGGAACTTTGAGAGAGGCAAAAACTGTGTACTAAACACATGTAGTTGTCTTAGAAAGGTATGAACTCCCAAAATAGAGAAAAATAAACTATTCATCTATCATAATTGGGTTTAGAAACTACACAGGAAATAGTATATATAGGCACGTAGCCAGAATTTCCTGAAGGGGGGATGTGACATGAAATACTATGGTCATCACACCAGGGACTCATTCTAAACTATTTTACTGGAATATATATTGGTTCGTTTAGCCAGGATTTCGTAACGGGAATGGGGGGGCGTGAGCTCGATTAATCTAAACTACTTTACTATCAACAACTGTAGCTAATGTCACATTGTTAGGACAATAAAATAAGGATATGTTGGTAAGTATTTCAATAACAAGCTATGAAGAAATCTCGAGTAGAATAATAAAAAAAGAATATATCGAAAAAGATTATACAATAGTTACGTTCTTCCTCTGTTTATTCAAATATAACTCTTTTCCTTTCATTATGACGTCAACTATTATAAAAAAGTACATATTCACTATTATAAGAAGTGCATACTTAATAATGTCTTGTAAAGTATTTTACAATATCTGCGTTCCTTTCTCTGTTGAATCAAATGTTAACAGAACTTTCTTTCCACATAAATTTTTGTTTTTATCATTCCGTCAACTAGTGTCAGTTCCAAATGACAGGTTAAAGGAGCAGTAGAAAATTGTTTCTGAAATAACATATTTGATACTGCAAGGATGCGATGACGAAAAATTATGATAAAACATGTCCACACTGTTACAGAACGGCACTAAGCTTTCCGAAGCTTGAAATCTCCCTGACTAGAAATTATCAAAAATCACTAACTTTTCTAGAAATTTCAAATTCCCTGACTCTTCCAGGATATATCGCTCATTTCGTCCCCATGTGTTGCAAGTAATACAAATCTCCTCATAAAAAGAGTAACCAAAAGCTTCCTGTAAGTTATTTTTAACTCTTATTGTTCTTTTTCTCATTCCATTTTGTTTCATCCTTCCTTAATTTTTTCATTTCTGGTCTCGAAGGGGGTCCGGATCCCCCGGACCTTCCCTTGGTTACGTGCCTGGTATATAATATATCTAAATATACATGAGTCAGGATCCTGTGGTAAAGGAATTTTATAGAGGAAGTTGGGAAACTAGAAGACATTTTTGAGTACTAATTAAACATAATGACAATATTCATGTAGATATCATTTAAAGATAATTTCTCTTTTAGTAATTGGAAACGGCCAATATCGCTTTTTCCTTCATTTAATGTGGCCCCGCGTAGCGTAGTCGCTAACGGACTCGCCCTCGATTCGCAGTGGGGGCATTCGGTCGAAAAAGTGTCAAACACTTTTTGAGGCCAACCACCTGATTATTATTTTTCTGGGTTTTCCTTATTCACACCAGGTAAATGTTGAGGTGGTACCTATCTTATAGGTCGCAGGCCGCTTTCTTCCTTCCCTTTCCCCGGATAGTGTGTTCGCCGAGGGACGTCATCCCTCAAACGTGGCCTTAGATGTCGAAAGCCCAGAAATTGAACTACTAATCCAAATCCTCCTACTCTAATCACCAACATAAAAATAGGAGTTATGCAACCGCACACTAGATTCTTAACTCCAAAGATAGTGAAGTGAGTAGAAGCATAAGGAAGTGAGATTAAATTTAAGTAAATACAAAATATAATGTTTGAAGGATGTATTTATTAGCATATCCTTGTTTAAGAATATAAATAACCAAAATGTATTTTAGACCGAAAATCACTTGTATTTTGAAATGCATAGTTACTTTGTAAGAGCAAAGGATTGTAATCTAGTTGTCATTAGAAGGTACAAAGTGTTAAAGAATACTCAGCATCTTATAGTCCAATTGGCAGAGAATTAAGGCCAGGTTTCTGGTTGGACTACTGTTTCCTTGTCGCTTAGGTTACTTTGGTCATCATTTTTTTTTTCTAACTCTCTTGCATGATTTTACAAGGAAAGATAAACAACCAAAATTTAAATTATTATTTTCAGTTGACTATCTGAAGATACAAAACAAAGAGGAATTATAGACATTTCTACATATTCTAAATGGAGAGAAAGTTTTGATCTATCATTTTTCTGGGAGCTGCCTTTTGTTATTACTCCTTTAAAACTTCAAAGTCACTTAATTTGAAATGTCTATAAAATATTTCTTTGATTCTGTAAAATAATTAACAGAATCCATTTAGTTATTTGAGGATTGGTTGAGAAATCCCGTTCACTGAGCAAACACTAACTAATACGTTGAAGAAAGGAACTCAAGATATATAGTTTATCATCAACATAGGTATTCTGACATTATTGGTAGGTCACTTGCAGCAGCTAAGAAGCTTCCATGCTCCACGGTCTTCCGCTAACCTCTTTCTCTTCACGTACGAATTTTCTGTTTCGATATAATCCCTTAATTGTATTCTTCTTTGCCCTCGTCCTCTCTTTCCTGCCACTATACAATCTACCACGTCCCTTATGTCACAGTTTCTTCTGAGCCAATGTCCCAACCCGTTCCTCCTCTTCTTCTTAATAATATCTAAAATTGTTGTTCTTCTCTTCCCCACCATTACTAAGACCTTCTCATTCATTTTCCGCTCGACCTAGCTAATTCTCTCCATTCTTGTCCACACCACATTTCGAAAGTTTCCAGTCGTTTTCTATCATTTTTGCGTAATGTCTATGTTTTTCCCCATGCAGCAGAATACTCTACAGGCTTTTATGAGTCTTTTTCCCACCTTTTTATTCAATGTTCCACAAAATAGTATTTTCTTCATCCTACATGCTTACTTCGCTATTTCTATCTTTGTTTTTATTTCATCTTCACACTTAATATCGTCAGTAATAATACTATTGATATATCGAAAACTAGTATCATATTCTATTTTCTCCTCCTACTTCTATATTTGACACTGATTGCGGGCGTCATTACATTTTCTTGGGACGGGGGTACTCTCTGTTTTACATATTTCATTGCAGGGTCGGAGCAATTCTTTCTTGCCCTTTTCTCCTATATTTTAATGAATTTGATTGGTATATTATTTATCCCGGTTGCCTTTCCATTCCAAATTTCAAATATAGCTTTTTCAAACTCATTACGAAGTGAATTAAACTCTATATAATCATCGACTACTTAATTTTCTACTTCAATACATCGCCATACAATCCATTATTACTCTCATGTAAGTCCTCAACATATTCTTTGGATCTTCCTACGAATTCATTTCTCTCACTGAGTACCTTTCCATTCTTATTTTATACTTTCATGTTGATACCACCTTCTACCCTCCGAAGTTTCATAATTTCAACTCCTTGTACATTTCTTTATATTTCTAAACTATTTGTAATTTTTCTATGTCCTCCCATTTTATTTTGTCAAATTCTTTCCCTGTTCTACCTGTTTCCTTCCGCAACTCGTTTTACTTTCTATACATCTTTCTGCCCTCTTCTGTATCAACCTGTTTCCAGGTCTTCTTTTCTCTCATTTTCTGTAACATCTGTTCTGTAATCTATGGTTTCTTTGCCGGTTTGTGTTCGCGGTAACCTAGCGCTTTTCTGAAGCCAGCTGTATGCAAAGTTTAATGTGCTCCCAGCGTCTGTTTCTACCTGCACCTATCATTTCCTCATTTGAGTATTTTTTTTCAATTTCTCAACAGAAATATTTCTTACTTCCTCGTTTTTCTCAAATTTTTAGTATTCAGCATCTAGTTGCATACTTTTCTTGTGCCTAGATTTTCAGCTCAGATTCCACTTCGGCCAGCACACAGTTATAATCAGAAAAAATGTCGGCCCCGTGAAGAACCTTCATGTTTTTTTTTTTCAAAGTATTCCGATACCTGTATTGAATCATAATATAGTATATCTGATATCTTCCGTCGTCTATTGGGGAGCTGCACGTATGTCCTCTTTTCTTCTACTGATTAAACTGGCAGGTAGCAGCTAGCCAAAGCCTACCTACGTAGTATATATATAAAGTATGTCATGTACCTAACAGCTTGGGGCACCTATCTATGACAGTGGCTAGTGCACGTAGTTCTAAATGTGATTTCAGCAATCAACGTAAGTAAACCACTTTCAATAATGACCGAGCTATTAACAACAGTGGCGTACAGAATTTCATCAAACTAAGTTTACATTATTTCAGGATTTTTGTTTCTCATACCCTTTTGAAGGAGGTTAAAACCCGCAATGGCGCAGATTTTTTGTGCTACAAAACATCATAATTATTTGCTGTGCTATAATTATGTACTCCCTATGTAAAATTCCTTTATTATGATTGCAATTACATAATAGGAACTGTTTTACTTCTCATTTTCATTTTTTAGTTCTGTTTTACTGTGAAATTGCCTGGACATTCATTTATTCCAAAATTAAGCTTAGGAAGCCACTTGTTTTTGGTCCCACTTGTATCTATTTTGATCAAATTATAGTTATTTTACTTATACATGAACGTTCTGGTCGTACTACCACAATTAGAATCGTAAAATTAAGAGAGAAAAGTCAATTTGTTCAGAAGTAAGTATCATAAGGCAGGTAAAATGAGTTCAATTTTGCTATGAATAGAATATTTCATGAATTCTTGAAGATAGCGAGACAAACCACGGCACATAAGTTTCTGGCAATACTACTACTACTACTACTACTACTACTACTACTGCCACTACTACTACTACTACTACTACAACTAATAATAATTTTATTATTATTATTATTATTATTATTATTATTATTATTATTATTATTATTATTATTATTATTATTATTATTATAAGTTGAAACCCCTGTTTCAGCGTTTTCGGAAATTCGGTGTCTAAACCGAGGGAAGAGGGGCATTTTCAATAACATTCACATCTCCGATTCTTTAGAGAGAAACGTGCCCTGTGTGAGGAATTGGTTGAGTTAAGGGTATGAAATTAAGTAGATAAACTTTTAAATTAGAAGTAAAAGAATTACAAGTCATCGTTTACAAAATTTTGATTTTTAAAAACGCGAAATAAAGCGTAACTTCCAGTTGTATTACAGGAATAAGGTCAAAGAGGGAACTTCGACACTCAGAAGCCATATAAAATACTAGTTTCTTGCTACCTCTACTGTCAATGGTACATGAAGAATAACATTCAAACTGTAAGTGGTAGCACATTTCTTCAACTTCTGGTTCCATTAGAGGAATAAAGTCAGAGGTCTAACATATTCTTTGGATGCTCCATCGATTGTGGAAATCTGCTTATCGTAATTTCTTAATATTTTTGTTCTATGGAAATCAATATTGAAACAATAAGTCGGAGTAAATTTTCACTACTTGTTCTTTTAGTAGAGAGAGGCGAGTGAAGGTGGGATCATCTCTTGAGACACTAAAAGGAATTTTAAAAGACATTTATCGTTATTTAGTACTATGGCCATTACCATTGAAACTAGAAATGTTTAATTATTGTTTGAAAGAATAATTATAGCTGAATGGAAACTACTCTTGGGGAGCTAACTCAATAGAAGGAGAAACAAAGCTCCATGCAAATTAATATTGCAACGGCAGGTAGTACTAAATTTTGCTATATTCGGATTTAATAGATAAATGCATGTGAACATATATTTTCTTCATACGTGAATTGGTTTAAGAAAAACACTAGTCCTGATTATATATTACTGTATTTGTTCTATGGCGATCAACTTTGATACCAGAAATGATTAACTTGTACCACTTCCGGGTTGAAGAGAGGTTAAGGATAAGATAGAACCTATCCATAGGACGCTGACTCGATTCTTGCTATCTTTCACTGGTTTTGCTCTACGACGAGCAACGTTGAAACTAGAAGTGTTGAATTTCTATCACTCTCATTTGATATATGGTTAATGGAGTAGATGGAACTTATTGTTTGTGAAGCAGAATTAATTCCAACTTATGGCTTCCAACCAATTAATGGCTTTTCGCCATTTTTATCGTTTATTGTTCAATGAACATCATTTTTGAAAATGGAAGTACTAATATACATTTCTACCGTTTTCGATTTTAGTAGACAATCAGATTAAGATATAGTGTATTTGTTTGAGACGGTAAATTGATTTTGAAAAACTTATTACTATTTGTTATAGTACTGCAATCAACGTTGAAACAGGAAATGGTGAATTTCTACCACTTCCGGTTTGAATGGAAGGTTAATGGATAAGATAAAACCTATGAACAGATCGCTGAATAGATTAAGAGAAACGATTCTTGGCATCTCTTACCTATTTTTCTCTCTCTAAAGCCTGTTGGCCGACCGATGAACACGAAGCCATTCTATAAGGCTTCCGATACTTATGCATACCATAATTTCGAAGTGTAAACCTTAAAAAGTGTTTAGGAAAATTTCGCTTCGGAGGAAAATTTCTTTAATATTCAAGATTCCAGTTTATTATTAATTGAACTTTATTTCATACGTGTGAAAAACAGGCACTTCTACTAGTTTGTGTGCAGTCTGGTAGCAGGCAATTGTGCAGAGAAGAAAGGCAATGAGGCGTGTGGTAGTGCAGAAAGGTAGACATAAAATATGGCTCGTTGACAATAATAGAAAGGGCACCAAATAAGTTAAAACCATTTTCTTAATTTTACGCCTGCATTTATTGCATCGTTCCTTCTTAACCTTCAGTTCTCCGTCGAAAGACATTTGAATAAGGATACTTAAATTTTCATTCACTCATTAAACATAACCACAGATTACTTGCTAAGTGGTACACATATTTACTGTATTGATCGTTTTTACTTGTGAATTCGTCGTCAATTGACAGTTCAAAGAAGGGATATAGTACAATATTAACATGCATTATACAACCAGAATTTACCAGACTAATCACATGGATATCAATGTCAGTTGCTTCGTGAAACTCAAGTTTTAAAAGATGTTAGTGTTTCGCTTTTAAAAACTTCTTGCATCTGAATGACTTTCACATTATTACTTTGATTGATTCAAGTTTAATGTGTCTCTTCTCATCGAACTTAATTGCAAGACATATTAGTGTATTCTACATAACATGCATTTTTCGTATAGAACTTTATTTATAAATGTTCCAAATTTGGCCAAGAGTCCTACAGCAAACAATCTTCGATTGGTATAAATAGAGTTTAACGTGCATTTCAACACCGAGGCTATGTGAAACGTGGACCTACAACTTCACGTAGAAATCAAAGCACATGAGCTCCTACCGGGAATTGAAGGCCGGTTTCACTCGCCGAAGGAGCGTGTGTTAACCATATAGTGCCGAGTGAGCTCTACCGTTCAACTGTACTGTACTACTCTGTAGTAATTTCCAGAAAACGTACATTACTTTATACCACTTTATTACTAAATAATATTTTTAATAATGATGCATTGAATTGCTTAATTCTAGGGATGGTATCGAGACGAGACAGTCTCGGTCTCGGTCTCGTCTCGAATCAAAAATCACCATCTCGGTCTCGGTCTCGTCTCGGTCAACAAATGCTTGTCTCGATCTCGGTCTCTTGGGCCAAATCTCGGTGTCGTCTCAGTCTCGTCTCGAAAGTCTCGAAATAAAAAGTTGAAATTAAAATTATAAAAGTATTATTATTGTAAAGTCTGTCGTTTCTGCTTCTTATTTTTGGCCTTATTCTTGACTTAGAATTATAGTATGGTGTACTTCTTCAGAGCTAATTTGCTAGCGCTGATGCCTTCCATGCGTGTGTTCCAGTTTCAATCATCAGTGGGTGTATCATATCTGGGATAAAATTCTAATAGTAACCCATATTTCTCTTTCAGCAAAAGACTTACTCATATGGCCTCAGTACTGCCTATACAATTAAACTATATTAAATTAATTTCAGTACTATACAGTACTTTATTTCCTTACTTAGAATAAGAATTGTTCAATACATTCTAACGGATAACGCAACACATAGCAGCATGAATGTATTTAATCGTACCGAAATTGAAATTTTACAATTTCTCATTTATTATCCAATACATTCTGTTTTGACTGTCATTTTAAAAACATAATATAACGTTCATTATCTGAACAAATAGGGTAAATTATTACAACAATATATTTTGTTTAAAATTGATCAAATGCTTTATTAGCGTTTCACATCTACGTGTTTAATTGACACCTTATAACACGAAATTCCTGAACTTTGTGGTGGGAGCTCCGGCACTCATCTTTGCTATGTGTGGCCTCGGGTTGCATCACGAAACAGGTTAGATTCAAAGTCAGATGTTTCGCATAGTTCGCGTCTAAATTTAAGTACATTCTGTTTCTTATACAAGTTCCTAAAGTTGTAATGCATTACATACGCATACGTATATCCATAAGCTTATTCCTGAGCTCTTAGCGGTGCATGTGATCTTTATTCGAGAAAACCAATCGTGCGTTCATTACGTTGAAATTTTATATTGATTGAAAATTACTTGCGAAGCATAAACATACATGTTATATAAGTAAATAGGTAATTCGAGTTAGCTGTATCTATTTTCTCTCTCGCGACAAAACAAGTGATTCTTAACTTTCTAGTTTTCTTTTGTATTCATTTTCGTAGATTTGCAACAACGTGAAGTATTAAATAGGGATATATATCTGAACATTAGTGGTAGACTATCTTGTCACTTTTTGGTCAAATTGAGTTAGAATACTTTACAAGAAGATAGACTATGTTCTTTCTAGTGGTGTAATAGTATAAGTCTAAAGCCATCTTACTACTTTGTAAGTACTTAGTATAGTTTGAAAAAACAGTATTATAGATTTTAGTTATGGAACCGGTTTTCGCTTCTCCTGTAAAATTACGAAATTATGACTTGGTTTAGTTTACCTCTGAGGTCTCGATATAAAATCATCGCCATCATCATAATCAAGCATTATCAATCCACTGCTGGATGGAGTCTTCCCAAGTTTTCTCTACAACTATCTATTTTGGGTAATTCTTTTCCAGGTTACTCCCCAGTGGTTCCTGATTTAGTCACAATTTCTTGTATGCGGACATTTCTTGGGCTGTTTTTGTCACGTGGTATCCAATCTAAAATTGTTTTGGTCTATCGATCATAATTTCGTCTTGCAATATGTCCATCATATTTTCCGGTCTATTTTAAACATTATTTCATTAGTACCAGTCATTAGTTGCCAAAAATTCATTTCTATATATTTGGGCTACTAATTGTTCATATCCTCTACTTTTGGAGCACAGACACGCTACTTTTTTATCTTCGGATATGGCAACACTGACTCAATTATTTAAATCAACACAATGTAAGAACCCCCATTTGCTGTAATGGTTAGTACGCTTGATTTTGGTTCGCATGGTCCCGAGTTCGATTCCCGGTGGCGCTAATGTTCAACGACCGAAGTTTTTCTGATTCCACTATGATCAGTAACTCCACGTCTACTTTAGCCGCCCTAGCATAATCGTGAGACGTTAAACTAAAACAAACCAAACCAAAAATCAACACAATGTGTATTACTAACTGTAAGTCTTTGAATAATTGCATATAGCTATATGGTATGGATCGAGTTTGAGGTGGTCGGTGGTCAAACTATAACAAATCAAATGCAGTTAGGGTGTAATTAAAATTTTAATAAAGCAGTGTTTTAATCTAAAAAAATACACCAGGCCTAAGGCTTAGGGAGAACACCTAATGCTACTGAAAAGTTGTTAGTTACGTTTAATTTCAGTTACAATTTGCTTTTACATGTATTGCTGGAACGAAAACTTTGACATTAACATTATAAATAGCCCAAAGACTATGAAAAACGTCATGTTTTGAAAACCTTCTTGCACCAGAAAACAAATTACGAGTAATTTTAAAATATTTTCACTTTAGCTACGTTATTTGCACTATATTTATAATAATATTTAGCAATTTATTTAAGTTCGCAACACTGCTTAAAATAATGTAACTGCGATTTGTTGTAATTAAAACTACTGAACACTAATGTTATAATGTTCCTGCCATTTGAGTTATTAGAGATCTCTAAAATGTTGATGTTAGTTATATGTATTGTACTTTGTTACACTGAATAATATGTGCTTTTGTGGTTTAATTTAATATCTAAATTAGAAATATGTAGAGCTCTTTCGTGAGAGACCCGGGATAGATTCCCGGCGGGAGCTCATGTGGTTTAGATTCAACGTTAATCAGTAGGTTCAGTCTCATATAACCTCGCTGCTGAAACAAGCATTAAACTCAATTAAAAAATGAAATGAAATTTTTCAGTTTTACGTCCCACGATTATGCCGGTTAGGCTAAAGGAGACTGTGATGATGAGAGATGAATGAAATGGTGGAATGAAGAAAGTGGGAGGAAACGGGAGAACCCCGAGTAAACCCACGCACTAAACTAAATAAACTGAACAGAAATATGTAATATCAAACGTAGTGCAATTTGAGAAATTACAACTTTATGTTGCGTTGGCAACATTGCTTGTTTATCTAGTGGTATTGCAGAGTATCTAGAAGAATTTCCCCTTCCATATTTCACACAGCATGTTAAAAAAATTCAGCATTTTTAATATATACGACTATTATATATAACTAGATGAAATACCCATTTTTCGCATGGGACCAGTATTTGGAAGTCAAGGCCTGTGGGAGTATCACTATCTCAGCAACCGCGAAAACTATGTATTTGACACTAATATCGGTCATTTTGTATTATTTTTACATGCCTTGGTACCCCCTCCCCAGCAGGTGAACCCCGGCCCGCATTTACTAGTAGCTGAATTTGAAAGTCATCGCTAATGGAAGTGACACCATTGATCTCAGAGACCGCAAAAACTACACATTTGACACTAATATCAGCCATTTTGGATTACTCTTACATGTCTTGGTATCCCTCCTGTGAACTCCGGCCCGCAGGTGAATGGGGTGAATTTGGAGGTTATTGCGATCGGAGTTTCACCATGGATCTCACAAAACGCGAGAACTATTTGACACTAATATCGGTCATTTTGTATTATTTTTACGTCTCGGTACTCCCCTCCCCCGCAAGTGAACCACGGCCCATATGCACTGGTAGCTGACTTTGAAAGTCATCGCTAATGGAAGTATCATCATTGATCTCAGCGACTGCGAAAACTATGTGTTCGACACTAATATCGGTCAATTTCTACTACTTTTACATGTCCCGGTAAACGCCCCTCCTGATTCAAAATGAAAAAAAAAAAAACGCTTCTTCTTGGTCTGAGGCCTAGGACATGATACTTGTCACCCAAATTTCGTAACTCTTGGACTCTCGTCTGGTCCCGAGGCCGCACACAGGCAATCAGAAAGACAGGTACGCAGACACACAGACAAACAAACTCTTCCTTTTACTTATATTAGATATGATATACAGGCGAGGATCCAAGGGGAGTGTTAAAGGGGTTATACCTCCCCTTGACGCTCAGCTATACACTGTATAAAATGGGCTTCAATCCTACTTCCTTCTTTACACTGGATAAAATGTCAGACTATAATTTAGCCCCTCCCTCGATCATATCCTAGATCCGCTGGTATATATATATATATATATATATATATATATATATATATATATATATATATATATATATATATATATATATATATATATATATATGTGTGTGTGTGTGTGTGTGTGTGTGTGTGTGTGTGTTGAGAGAGACAGAGATACCTACTTTTCTATAGCCATAGAGATTATCGTATCTTCTTAGAAAATGCATCGTTTGCACAGGAAGAATACAGTACCTACATCCTACTATGTAAGAAAACAGTATCTCCTATGCAGATATTCGGCGTTTATTCTTTACATAGTGTAGTTACAGCGTTTTTGATGCGAAGTTCTTTGATTGTTGCACATATACGACATTATAATCACTTAGTTCACTCTAATGACGCAACTGGCGCAGCCTGCACAATACAGTAAGTTGTTGTTTTCGGTAGTTGACTTCGTGAATTGTAGTTCTACGTACAAAGAGTTTGAAATAAGATATCTGAAAGTAAATTGTGTGTAGTCGACTTAGTGTTTAAGTTAAAGAAAAATCTTCCATACTAACTAAGTAACTAACTAACTCTATGGCCTATGGAACCCGGAGGTTCAGTACCGCGTTCACAAAAGCTCTCCACTGACTTCTATCCTTAGCTAATTGGATCCAGTTTCTACTTTGTATTCCTATCTCTGCGAGATCCATCTTAATATTATCCTCCCATCTGCGCCTAGGTCTTCCTAATGGTCGTTTTCCTATGGGTCTACCAGTTAAGACTTCGAAAGCGTTTCTACTTTCTTCCATTCTAGCTACATGACCTGCCCACCTAAGCCTCCTAGACTTGACGACCCTAACAATGTTGGGTAAACCGTATAAACTATGTAGTTCCTCGTTATGAAGCTTCCGCCATTCCCCATTCTCGTTCCTGCTGTTAATAAATTATGTCGGTCGAGACATATTGTGGACTTGGCTTTAGTCAGTTTAAATAGTTCTTTATTGCAAACAGAGAATGTGGGAAAGGAAGAGATTGGAAACATTACGATGTCAAATAACTTGGTTTCTGAAGATTTTTGGCTGAGTAACAATAAATTTACAATTGCAAGATCTTCGTTTTGACAATATATTTTGTGAAAGTTTAACACAAGTTGCAGCTTCTGCAGACTCAGTTTCAACACTCGTTACATTTCAGAGCACTGTTCTTTTCGTCTGAATAGCAAAAAGTGTAATGATACAATTGGCACAAATTCAGCCGTTGATTACATTCCACCTGAAGATTCTAACCCTTACTATGATAGAGGTGAGCTATGGTTGTGCAACTTGGTCCACAGAAGTGCCATTCTTTATGTATTCATCATTTATTGCCACACATCTATTGGTTAGTTTGATAAAACCATTTGTCTGTTTTGCCGAGTATGTTATAATGTTGAAAAGGTAAACAAAATTACGAGCAAGAATAAATGAAAATCTACATATTATTTTTTTCTTATTAGATATGTTGATTACTTTAGGTAATATAGAATAAGCCGAAACTTCATTGAATTATAATAATGAACCATGCTAGTTTATTACAAAGAAAAGAGTCAATTACGGTGCATATATATTTTATTCAAACAAAGAAAATATTCTTACTTGTTTCCCGCTGTTGTGCAAAAGTTTAGAACGAGAATAACTTTCCCATGCTGTGTCACTTGTAAGTAGCGTAGCTGGGTGAAACCTCAACTATGCATAGAAAATCAACAAACAGAAACATGTAATGAGAAGAACGAAGATGACACTTTTATGCAGAAGCAATAACTTATACTGTGAATCATGATCACTCTCTAACTCTACAAAATGAGTGAAATGTTCCTTACGAAAAAGTGGGATCACCACGGACAGTGCGATCCCTGCTCCCATGCTACTTACAAGGTTAGTAATGAGTTAGTAATGGTTCTAATCCTTCACCAGAACTGTTAACAATTGATGCATGATTCTTGATGAATTGGGTCGTGCTGCAAGATGTCTCCCCAGATTGTCTCATACTTGCTCAATGGGTTTCAAATAGGGGGAATGATAAGCCAGATCACTCGCCCAATATCTCTTCGTCTCATAAGAGCTTCGCCATCTGCGCTATTCAATGCAGCACCGTATTATCATCCATAAATATGAAGTGGAGGCAAACTGCATCCCTGAGAAGACGCACGTTTGGAAGAAGCATTGGTGTCATAATAACGTTGAGCAGTGAGTATACCGTGTTCAGAATTTAGTAATCAGTATGCCCATAGAATATTATGCCTAACAAACAAGAGCAACTGGACCACAAGAATGATCCTGTTCAACAATGTTTCTGAGTTCATTGCATACTCCCATCTGTCGCCAAATGAGAATATGTCCAGAATTAAAACTCAGATTGAGTCTGCTCTAATCGGAGAAGAGAATGTCCTTGGAACCACCGCGAATAGCGCCGCCAATTTACGGATTCTGAACAAAATACAATATAATGGACGTCTGGCAGAAATACCACCTCATACAGTAGACGTATCATTGGCGATAGTTAGATTTGGCCCCTTGAAGTCGTGTTAAATGGTTTTCAATTGCAAAACGTGTTTGATGTCTGTCCCTTCTTGTCTGTTTCTCAATATATAGCAGGCATCTGATGCTGTGGTTGATCATTACATTTTCTTCGCCCAACATTGCTTGTGATTCGGAATGTTTCCCATGCAAGTATGTCCCACGTGAAATACTACCTTGATCAAAAAGTTCCCGGAATCACCAGCGTGTGGTGCTCTCAGTCACCTGATTTGATTCTTTTTTTTCTTCTGGATTGCCACACCTTTCAGCGATACTTCCTCCCAATTTGAACATTCTAGTTTGCCACTTGTGAAAGTGACGCAGAGTTGAGTACACCTGTTAGGGTGCTGGTTTCGATATTTGCAATTGAGTTAATTATGCATCAATGAATGTGTATTAAATTTTGCATTAGGAACAGTCCCAGTGGTGCAAAAACCTTGGAATTATTGGAAAAGTGTTTCTGCAATGATGCTGTAAGAAAGCGGCGAGCACCCAATGAGCCAAGACCGAAAAAAAAACATCTCGTTTTCAGTCGAAAACGATGGTAAACATCTCTCATATATTACAACGGTATTGTACATCATGAATTTCTGCCAGAAAGTCGGACACTAAACAAGGAATATTATTTTGGTTCTATGAAGCGTTTGCGTAAAGGAATTCGCCTAAAAGGAAAAGATCTCTGGATAAACTACTCGTAGATTTTTCACCACGAGAACGAAGCGTCGCACAATGCTATCATTATCTGCGAGTTTCTCAAACTTAACAAAAACTTAACAATTACCACTTCGCAGCCACCGAATTCATCGGATTTAGATTCTTGCGACTTTTTCGGTGTTTGATCAACTCAAGAAACCATTACAAGGAACGTGTTTTAGCAGCCGAGAAGAGATAATATGAAAATCGAAGGTGGCTTCGATGGGCATACGGAAAATCGAGTGCCACAAATGTTTTGAGAACTGGATCAAGCATTGGCATAAGTGCGTTGTAGTCGATGGGCACTATTCGAAGGGAACAACATCAATTTTCAGGAATAAACTTGTATTTTAAATTTTTTGAGTGAATTACGGAAACATTTTGATCAAGGTAGTAATGCGGTTGACAATAGCATTGGACACAGTCGTCACATGTCCTCCATCAAGCTTACCGATGATTCATACCTGCAATCCAAATGTTGTCTCTGGCCTATGTTATTATGAGTAACATCGCACTAATCCATCGTAACAGCTCTCTGATTGACACATATACTGTCTTGCTCCTTGTATTCAACTGCTTCATGTTACGGAAGAAGGAGCCATTTGGCGTTTCGGCCACTCTGATTTCACCAACATTTTGCTTCCAGCGTACGTGTTAGAAACATTTGGCTGCATTTTGATAGACTGATTTATTTTCAATGATTGCATACATTCTATAGCCTATTATTTTATCTATGTTATCCTTAATTCTTGGACATCAGTGTACATAATCCACGAGAAAGATATTTTCAGTGGTGGAAACTTGTATTGTGTTATTTCGATCGTTTTTGTTTCCTTCTTTATCATTGGCGACGTAATTGAAATATTGGCGTATTTATAATTCTATCGAGTTATAAAGTCGTTACTTTTTAAATATTAGACCTATAATATTCTAAGTTTGAATAGAATTCGAAAGTCAAAATGAATTATTTTAATTTTGTTTAACAACGAAAGCATTATGTATATGAGTTCATGACAGAAAAAAATCCAAAAATTATAGAAAACTCATCAGTTGAAATTATTTTGAAATTTTATCTCATAGTTCGTAAATGTTATTTAAACTACTCAGTGAGCAAAACAATACATTTATTGCATATATCTATATCTATCTATCTATCTATCTATCTATATATATATATATATAAACTTGTAACAGTTTCGCTAATTATCCACTTTGCCTTCATCAGACCAGAGTTGGCGTGGGTAAATGAAAACTTATCAATCTCTGATGAAGCTAAAGTGAATAGTTGACGAAACTTACACATTAATAATTTTAACAATAAACGTATTATTTCAATCAGCGAGTAGTTTAAATCAAATATACGTATATTAAAAGCAAAGCTTGAACAAGGGAAAACATTATTTTTATAATCCGACATACGAAACCTCTAGAATTGGAAGGTTAATGTGACCAGGGCCGCACCCAAGGAGAGCCAAGGGGGCCATGGCTCCCCTCATCAGCTAATGATGTATTATAAACGAGTAAAAAATTAAACGAAAAATGAAATAAGTTCTTCATTGGTACTTTATTCTGTGGAAGTTTATAATAAAAACAGAAATGAACTAGTCCGGTTTATTTTTTTCCTCTTTCTTATTTCTCTTGACGAATTCACTTTAAACAATTTATATAAAACATTGTGTTGCTAACAGTTTTTTTTTTTTAACATTTGGATTTAACCAAAGGTTCTGGTCAGTGTTCCAATATTCGTGCTACCTTTTCTTTTTATGTGAAAGCATTTTATATGAAATCAAACACCAAAAAAGAAATGGTATTAACCCTGAATGTTCAAATTATAAACCAAATACTAGTTGTTTGCCCTCTTTTTCTTGCAATACATTTGCCACAGAGCTACACCGTTGAATAGCATAAAAAATTAACAAATTCTATTTTTCTCTTTACCTGTCTCGGGCTAATAGAAGGCATACCTAATTTCCCGGGAGTCTTGTTTTTTTTTTTTCGAAATTTTAATTCCTTTATATTTTTTTTATAGGTATTTATGGGCATTACCAGCATCTACGGCCTTAAGCCTGCAGGCTAGTAGTCAGGATTATTTCATTGGGAAGGTACAGTCTTTTAATGGGAGGGCCCACTAAAATCTTATATATATTAAAACATGTTAAACAACAATTTAAACATGTTAAACAATTTATGTTGATTTGTCACTTGTGGTGCCCTGCTCCCGTGGGAGCCTCGTAGCTACGGACCTGTACGCATGAGGGATGACGTCCCTCGCCATGCCCACTATTATGGGAAGGGGGAAGGGGGAAGGTAATGGCAAAGGAAAGAAGCGGCCTGGGATCCAACCCTGACATTTTCCTTGGTGAGTGAGGAAAAAACAGAAAAAATCTCAGTTGGAATTTCTGGCCAGAAAAAGCAGTTACACCTTTTCGACCGAGTGAATCCCTTTGGAAATGGTACCTGGACCGCTCGCACCAAAGGCGAGAGCTTATGACAGCAGGCTGACAAACTATAATCGAAATTTAAAAGCGTCCCGACTGTTTGTTAGAACAATTGTCACATTTTTTGTAATCTTTCTTCGCTAAAAATCAATTCTGATTGTATATATGTACTGCACGTTATTATACAGTAGTCTGTTAATTTAAACATTTGTGATTATAGAAAAATAATAATAATTATTATTTTTGAACATTAAAAATCACGACACTTAAGTAGCAGATCTACTGTTGAACACAAAAAGAAATTAGGAGCCCGGAAACGTCATCCATTTCTTGATTTCTGAAAATTAAATATCAACAATGGTCTTTAATGTATAAATCCATGTTCTGTGGAGTAACGTTTAAAGATTAGGGAATTCTGTGATTCTGACATCTAAATACCTAGATTTCGAGCTCGGAGAATTTAATAACGGTTATTTAGTTTTATTTATTTTTAACAGACTGGTAGGGGAAGCGTGGTAGTGTTTTTGAGCTTCGTACTTCGGTATTGGAGTGGCTTTTGAACTGCACAATAGAACGG
This sequence comes from Thermobia domestica, assembly GCF_964235325.1. Taxonomy (NCBI): domain Eukaryota; kingdom Metazoa; phylum Arthropoda; class Insecta; order Zygentoma; family Lepismatidae; genus Thermobia; species Thermobia domestica. The sequence continues at coordinate 112,877,610 of NC_137463.1, read as the reverse complement.
AACGTCCGTCGGTGGCTCAATATACGAGTATGCGGCAAAGAAAGCTTGGGAGATAGCATTAAATTAAGGAAAAAACTATGGTACAGTCTTAAGGTCAGTGACCCTGTCATTTTTCGCGCTCCGAGGGTGTCTTTCCTTCATATCTTGTGAGAATGAGAAAAAAAGAACCCTCCCCACCAGTGCTATGTTGGAAAGCTAGCGGAGTGCGTGTGTATCTGTGTATGTGTTCGTGTCTTTCAGTGCTGAATGCACGTGTTCGTCCCTTTCACGGAGAAGCGTGGTATTTTTTTAATTAGTGAAGTGTACTCTGAATTTGTTTTCGAGTTAGTGAAATGAAGCGAAAGAGGATATACTCAACTTTTTTTATCAAAAAAGTAAAGAAGCCCCTGAAGATCAACGGTTCCTCAACATAAAGTAGCAGAGTCCTCTGTTCATCGCGTGAATACAACTTTTGAAGAAACCAGCAGTTCATCGACAAACTTTTCCTCTCCGCCTTCATCTGACTCAAATGATATTGGGAACTTCGTTGGCATAAAATTGGATAATTTAGAAAAGGTGAACTTGTTAAAAATCTTTGGAAACCAGATAAACTATATAATTTTCCCTGTGAAGAAGCACAAGGCCGTAATCGTTTTTTCCAGAGAAAATGGTTGGAAGACTTTAGTTGGTCTGCCTACTCCCACACAGGAAAGAGGTCTGTTCTGTGCGATTTGTGTTCTGTTTACGGAAAAGAAGGAGGCAGGTCACCAGAGGCTAAGTGCATTCGTCACGAAACCCTTTTACAATTTAAAGAAAGCAATAGAGTCCTTCTAACAGCATGAAAGTAACAAATACCATAGATATGCAGCAGAGAATAGGGTGATAGTATGTAATTTAATTGAGGGGAAAGTAGTCAGCATCGACCAACAAATTGACAGACAGAAATAAAAATAGAAGTACAAGAAAATAGGAAAAAGCTCGTACCTATCGTGGAAACTATTCGTTTGTGTGGTCAACAGAACCTACCCCTGTCACTTTCTCACTTTCTCACTGTTCTTTTTGCCTGTCACTTTCTCACTCTGACCCTCTTCCCAACCAAGCATTAAGTTGGACTTAACTCTTTGAAGCACGGTGATACTTATATTATACCTACTTTTTAGATAACGTTTTAGAAACACCGTGGCACAAAGAGTTAAGCAGCATTGGCAGTGCCACTATTCAAGTTTGCGACCCTGAAAATTATGAATTCGACACTAATATCGTTAATATTTGACTACTTTTACATGTCATCTTCCCCCTTCGTAGTGATGGTGTCAGTGTCTCAGCCCCACAACTATGGTGGAATTGCAACCATCTTAATTATACTTATAAATTACCATCATAAAAACAACTGTGCGGGTGATCCTTTTGGAAGAGGAATTCGTTGACTACTTTTTCAGATTACTTCTTCAATCTCAACGTGCATTCTTCACTTTTCATGCTGAAGATTGCCAAAGAGCTCAAATTCATCTGCAACGTTCTGTTATGAATGTGTGTTTTAGTGGCTTTTAGTTCACTGAATGCTCGCTTAGGTGTTGCTCCCTTCACAGGAAAAGTGAGATACAGATATAAAAGAGTAGCAGTCTAAACAAATACGGAACACTGCTAGCACTGACAGTTATTTAAGATTAAAAATGTACTTAATCCATTCGAAGTTGAAATTTCACTCAATCTTTCCCTTCATTATTGTTCAGAAACTTAAAGTTGTTGTAGGGAAGAGGTGATAAATTTTTGAGTAGAATTCACAGCTTATAGCTCGTTCCACAACTTTCTTTCCATCAAAGGCTAAAATAGTGGGAAGCTTAGAAATTGAGGAGAAAGTGTGAAATTATATAAATACCTGGAAAGTAGAATTACGAAACTTAAATGGTCCCCTTTTGTCGTGGGTCTCCCACACCACGGGCCTCTTAGTTACGCCACTGTTAGGTGTGCATAATGCACTTTTCCCTTTTCAGGAACATTTTTTAATGCAGTAAAATGTTTTTACTGCTGTGTGAATTAAGTTGTATTTGGTAGAACTGTCTGATGAAGAAGACGATATACTCAGACACAAATCATCTTTTTCGAAGCTCTAGTGAAAAATGAAACAAATCGTCGTACATATGTTACATTTTCGAAGAGAAAAACAGCAAAAACGTTATTGCACGTACGCGCAATGATGTCGCATGAATGCAAATTTGTAACATAGAAAAGGTCGTGGTTTGTTAGTTGAAGGGTTAGTGAACTGGATTTCTACACTTTTGGTCCTAGGTTCGAATATCGGTCATTCTTGTTACTTTCTTCTTTTAGCTACACTTAGTTTGGGCACTCCAGAAGTTCAAGTGTGAATTAAATGTAATAGCAGCTAGTGAATTAAATATAGGCGAAATTATGTCGAATGTATACTAAATTCGTTTGAAATTCCTCCAGGAGTGCACATTGCATCGTACGGTCTAATGTAGTTTTTTCTCAGTCAAAAATTTCTAAAGATATAAAAAAAAATATTAGAGTAATAATGGAATATTGTATTATCGTCCGACTGTCGTCATTGTTGCAAAACTTCATGATATGACAGATGGAAATGTGTTAAATTAACGTTGTAAGATTTAATATCAAAATTGAAACATCATAAGGTAAAGAAAAGCATGTAATAACAAATCTCATATTTGAAATTAATTTCGGCTTAAACTTGTTGCGACTACATTTAATTCAAATTTATACATCTGGAATGCACACTCACAGTAAGAATGACCGGAGTTCGAACCTAGGGCTATCCATGTAGGAGTCCCTTATACTAATCATTCATCTAACATAATAACGTAAAAACGTTACTTTTGAAAGTTAAAGGCTCGCATCCAACTGGCACTGTTATGCACATTTTCGATGCTATTTTTAAAATAATTCTTTCTTTTCAAAGATCTAACATGTTTATGACAATTTATTTCATTATCCACTATAGCTCGGAAAAGACTATTTATGTCTGAGTATTTGGCACAACTTTATCAGACGGTTATATCAAAAATCACTTAATGAACACAGTAGTAACTAGCTGTTACTGATTTAAAAAGTGTTCCTGAACAAGGGGAGGTTCATTATACAGCCTGTAACTAAGCTAAGAGAAGTCTACATTCAATTTCAACGGCACAACCACCAACTCAACTTTTGGAATATTCCATTCTATTAATTTCTCAACGTTGCTAAAGGAAAAGTATCCGCATGACTGCATAGTGTTCTTAGCAGCTGAATTGATAAAATCATGGCTTCATACCCAAGAGAGTTGTGATTGGAAACCCTTCCCGGAAACTGAAGATATTTTATAATTCTTAAATTCCAGATCTTTCTCCCTTCGGAATCATCTGGTACTTTAAAAATAATTCTCCACCTTAAGTCGACAACTGTCTCTTGTGATCCTCGCAGTTCGAAAACTTTCCTTCTTCCGTTCCACAAAATTACAAATTTCGTCATAATATGGATGCTGTCCGATCATTTTTTTAAATTCTAAACTTCCATATGTAGTTCATTCCACTTTGTCTCCATATTTTATTCTCTCTCTCTCTCAATATCGTCCACTATGGACGCACACATGGCTTGGAATCAAACCTTCGACTCTAGAAACCAAATGTAAGCGCTCTAGTAACATGCTATCGTAACCCAATAGGTTTGTTGCTAAAAGAAACGTCATTGCAGATTTTGTTCCCAGGGGCATTCTCCGCCGACATAAGAGTTTCACTTTTTCTATCAACGTTTTACTATACATTTGATCAAACAATATGTATTTATCAAACTCAAGAGAGGGGGAAATTACACCTTCCTGTCCTCCTGGAACATTTGTTTGCAATTACTGGGAAACAAATAGAAGTCAATCAGTGAATAACACTCATTTTTGTCAATAGGTTTTAGAGCTCTGCGCTCACATTACAGGTTTCGGGAAGCACAATACTAATGCCGTGACTGATAATTTCCATAGATTTCACAAGGAGCATCTTCTTAGCTTGATGTGATATGCAGTCTTTGAAGGAGGAAAAGAATGCAAAGAAACACTTTTATGAGACTATGGAACATTTTGTGACAGTTTTTTTATTCAGGCTCTAAAATGGCATTAAGGACAAACGAACGAAAGAAACTGTTTTAGAGCTATAAAGCTTATAAACATGATTCCGGTTTTTTATTGTCTGAATGGAAAGAGTAATACGTCGGATAGACTGTTTTAGACAAGGAGAGGAGGGGAATATGGGGAGTTGGATTAAATAAAAAAACGTAGGTAGACAATCGAGACATGTGCTTCTGAATGCGTAAGCATACGGCACAAGAGTTTGTTAGCAAGTTGAACTTAAACATTTTGTAACATTTACTGTACTGTGAACTGTACCTCTTAGCGTCGATATGTTATGTGCTGTGTCCCATTTTGAAAAATTTGTGTTCAAGATTTTCGGCAGCAAATTGACAGTCGTTGTGCCTCATAAAACCATATTCCTTGAATATGTTGTGAGAAAACTTAAAAAGAAAACAACAGCGTATTTCTTTCCACTAATATGGCCAGAATAGTCGATCAGATAGATTTTTAGTAGATTGAATCACATCAAATTTCTATACCATATCTCTCATTTTTTAGAAATCTTGTTCGAATGTATCATTTAATCTGGCTTACGTTTGATTTAACACTCTTAAAACTCTTAATTTTTCATGCAACTCTATCCATCACGACTCTGGAACTCACTAAAGAAATAATAAACACTTCTGACCAGAGTATATACAAGTAGTAGGCCCCCGCGTTTGCGCGAATGACTCATCCTCACTCTCTTTTACGACTGGGATTTTTGAACTTCGTTCCCTTTTACGGCTTTGGTACCTCGATTCTGATTGGCTGAGAGAGATCACGTGACTTTAGGCCCCGCCCACGCGGGAAATTCAAATTTTCAGGTCACGTGGTATGACGTCATGAGTCACCCTGCGGGGAAATCCCTCACTAATTTGTTCCCTTTTACGGGTATGATGTGTGTTTCTGATTGGTTGATAGCTGTCACGTGATTTTAGACCCTGCGATATTTGAAATTCGTTCCCTTTTACGGGTAAGATGAGTGTTTATGATTGGCTGATAGAGGTCACGTGATCTTAGGCCCTGGGATTTTTAAAATTCGTTCCCTTTTATGGGTAAGATGAGTGGTTTGGTACCTTGAATTTGATTGGTTGATAGCGGTCACATGATCTTAGACCCTGGGATTTTGAAATTTGGGTATCCTCTTTGATGAGTGCTTTGGTACCACGATGCTGATTGGTTGACAGATGTCACGTGATCTTAGACCCTGGGATATTTGAAATTTGTTCCCTTTTACGGTTAAGATGAGTATTTTGGTACCACGATGATGATTGGCTGATAGAGGTTACATGATCTTAGACCCGCTACACGGTGAACAGGTCACATGGTATGACGTTATGTTTTACCATTGCGGGGAAATCCATCACTAATTCGTTCCCTTTTACAGGTAAGATAAGTGCTTTGGTACCTTGATTCTGATTGGATGATAGAGATCACGTGATTTTAGGTCCTAGGATTTTTGAAATTAGGGTGTCCTTTCTGATGTATACTTTGGTATCTCGATTCTGATTGGTTGATAGAGGTCACATGATTTTAGACCCACCACACGGTGAACAGATTACATGGGAAAACCCCCTCACTCATTTGTTTCCATTTTACGGGTAAGATGGTTGCTTTGGTACCACGATGTTGATTGGTTGATAGAAATCGCATAATCTTACACACCCACCCCAATGCTAGACATTGAGAGTGCTATGACGGCGATCCTGGATTTTAGAATTTTGTTCCCTTTTATGGTTATGCGTAAAGTTCCCATGGAGGGTTCAACCTCCTCTTTAAATAACCCTTTTTGGTATCATGATATTGTACTGAAGTTTACCTTAAATATTATCGTTCTCTTTGACAGATAAGATGATTACCAGCTTTTTTACCTTGATGGAGATCATGTCCTTGAATTAGTAGTCTATGTCTCTGGAAGTAACAATGGTGAAAGAGGGGTGTCGCTTGTAGATTTCTTATAACACATTGTTGTGAGTTTAAGCGATTTATTGCTCAGTAAGCGCTTCATTAATGGAAACAGTGTTGCCAGATTTTTCTTACCTAAACTGCTCCGATTCTTTTCGAAACGGTTCCGCAGAGTACAAGAAATTTTAAACTAAAAAACTTTTCGAACTAAAAAAATTTCAAAACTAAAAAAAATTTAAACAAAAATTTTCAAACAAAAAATTTTCGAACTAAAAAATTTGAAACAAAAATTTCAAAAAAAAATTTCGAACTAAAACATTTAAACTAAAAACTTTCGAACTAAATTTTCAAATCAAAAAAATTTCGAACTAAAAGGAATTTAAAAAATTTTCGAACCCAAAAAAAATTTCGAACTAAAAAATTAAAAATTTTTCGAAAAATATTTTAAACTAAAAACTTTCGAACTAAATTTTCAAATCAAAATTTTTCGAACTAAAAATTTAAAAAAAATTTCGAACCAATTTTAAAAACAAGTTTTGAACTAAAGATGTAAACCACATTTGAAAATTTTCAAATTAAAAATTTTTCGAACTAAATTAAAAATCAAATTTTGGACACTAAAAATTCTTTAATTATTTTTCGAACAAAATCGTGTAAACCAAATCTTGAATATATTTTTCATCTTAAATTTTCAAGATTACCATGATTTGAAAACAAGTGTTCAGGGTTTCAAGAAATAATAAAACATATTTTTTTCAACTTGTTGTATTTAACGAAAGGTATGTGGTCTTCCTATACATGTTTATTAACATAATAAATACAGGATCTAGTTAATGAATATTTTGGACGTGTCATCATCTTCGAATCTTGTAGCCTGTAAAGAAAAAGAAGAAACGACGGATTACTTTATGAATTTCTTTTTTTTTTCTGAAACAATAAAAATGAGTCAATATTGATAAGAGAGAAATAAAACTTACTCGTAAATGATGGATGTGCTTAGGCTCATCTTCCTCCTCGGGTACAGGATCACTGCATTTTTTTTCACCGATGGATGTTTATGAACTCTTCTGGGTACTGCATTTTTCTTGGTGTTGCTCCTTTATGGTCAAGGTTCCTCCTTCGGTACGAGATGACTGCATTTCTTCCACTGATGGTTGTGTTGATGGTTTATGAACTCTTGTGGGTACTTCATTTTCTTCTTGGTGTTGCTGCTTTGTGGTTAAGGAAGGGAAAGAAGAAAAGGAAAAGAAGAAATGGCGGCCTTATTGGGTGTTTACAGTTTTTTCTTCTTCATCTTCTTCTTTTTCCAGTTCCATCTTCTGTTTTTTAACGTACCCGTACGGAACCGTATCATAAGAATTGAGTTCTTTAAATCGACGTTTTGTGTACTGGATACTGTACATTTTTTCTTCTTTGCGTGTGACGATGGTATGGTCTTTGGTCCTGCATATCTTATGGGGAATAGTGATGGTGACTTGTCCACGGCATTGATTTGTAATCATTTCTTTTAGCGTGTTGAAATTTAATTGTTGTCCTGCATTGTAATTTAATGTAAATCCTCTAATTTTGCATATGTAACTGGTGACGTTGGTATCCGGATTGTATATTTCTAGGCTGTAATTTTTTGGTCCTCCACTGACAAATGTCTTGATGTATGCTCGTGGTCCGTAAGATTCCATCTCATTCGATAAGCATCCCAAGTACGTTGAAGGTTCAATGGTTGGCTCCCCGGGCTTCTCCGTAAATATTACAGAATCCGTGTCGAAATATAAAACACGTTCCTGCAACATTTCCAGGTACTTGTACAGTTCCAGACGTGCCTGACATGTTGTAAATGCACCTAACACGACATTGGTGTTTCGGTTTTGAACAGGCACATGTTCATTGTACTCCCAGAACGCATACAACATCGTATCATTGATGGGTACAATTTGATGGAGTTTAATGTCGGGGGAAGTGAGTTTTTCATAAAATTCTTCCGGCCGATCAATAATTGTGGTCTGGCTAAAGTTTGATCTTTGGCAAAGCTTTCCCCATAGAGAGTTCCCACAAAGCTTAGATAAACTTCTTCGTGCAGGATTATTTTCAATTTTGGACGGATCCAATGCAATACCTTCACGCTCCAGGACGGTTTGTATGAATTTTGATTTGTCTTCTTCGGTCACACAGGAACTAGGCCAGCCAGACGCTTCCATTTTTGATTTTAAAAATGTATTGATATATTCCGTGAACAAGCCACCTGTTTTCGTGATGGGATCATATTGTTCAATGTCATAATCCCAAATTTCAAAAATTTCCACTGGTTGATATCCTAATTCTACTGCTTTCTGGATTTCATATGATACCCATGTTCCAGTGAGGCATCGCTCCTGATCGTTGTGTGTACACGTTGCTGTAGGGTCTGGGTTCATTTCTTCGGCACACGCAGCACACAGTGGAAAGAGTAGTTTCTTGTTACATCGGTAAGGCAGGAGACCATGATAAAGATGGCGACTTGGTAATATCGACATTTTGATTAGACCATTGACTTTATTTATTGGTGGTATATTTTCATCACCCTGTAGATAAATTCGTGGATGGCCTACAGGGTATTTAGCACACTTATTTATGTAAGGATAAAGCGAGACAATATCGAAATATTTTATTACTTCCCCCGCTTTTTCGTCGACTTGGTGGTACAATTTCACGCAATTGGTCCTTCCTCCAAAAAAACTATCTCTTGGATTTAATGGTCTACGGTTCATGTACGGGTGATTCTTTAGATACGTCGCCATTGCAGGATTTTGTTTTAAGAACTGATTAAATTCGCACTCCCACATTTCATGTACAATGTACCCCAATTCACGCAGTCTTGCATTTTTGCGTTGCGTTCGTTCATAACGGAATTCCATGGTGTCTTCTGGATTGTTGTAGATGGGCTGATTACGGCCTGTAGTAAAACATACTTTACACCCGTGATAAAAGCAGCCGGCATGCTCGTAGACATGCTCCTCTAACGTCTCAGGATCTTGGTAGTAGCCATCAACATGGAATCCCGCAATAAACACTTCTTTTTGTCGGGCCGCATGTAAGATTTGTTTTTCTTCGGTTTTTTCAATGTAGGCCAGCCATTGCATTGCAGCGATCGATTGGGTACTTCTCCATCGATAGCCATGTGCCGGTAGAATTCCAATGGTGTTGGGTTTAAGGAAATTCCGGCGGAATACTAAATTGGAAGCACTGGCAATCGTGATCGTCTCCAAGAAGGGATTCACTTTGGTTTCTGTTTCAAATGACGTCATAAACGAAACGCATGCTTGCCGCAGTACATTGACATCTTGAATACAATACTTGAGAATTTCTTTCTGGAAATCAAACGTGTCATTACGATGTTCGTTGTACCACTGCATGAACTTGTTTCTGTCTTCGACGGCCATTTCATCTGCACCATAATACTTCGTTTCTGGAAGTGGTCCAATATACGATTGATTCTCCTTGGTGTTGAAGAAATGCGGGAAGTAGCCTTTGGTTGCGGGTAAATTGAACGCTTTTGACAATTTACTTAATGCCATAGGTAGGAAGTTCAACGAGTCAATGAACGTCAGATTATTCAAGGTTAAACTCAGTATCTTGGTCCCATTTAATATGACGTCAGGTCTCCATTGGCATTGTTCTACCATGGTCTTTAGGATAAAATGTCCATCGTATCCCTTAGCGTTGTGAGCGACACAGAAAATCCTATTTATATTGGGACGACGTTCCCGCAAGTACTGGAGAAAATCATAAACTGGATCCTCTCCTTGGAAAATATGCTGGCGCTGACCACACGTATTGCAAGACTGCTGGATATTAGCGTTTTCAACACATGCATAACATACTTGTTGTGCAACCAATAAATTTGGAATGTGTACATACGTATTATCGCCAATATTCGTGTCCTGCATAGATTCTATATCATAGAATATCAACAAGGCTTTCTTTGCGTGCATGAGTGAAGGAACACCAGGTTTCAAGCATTGGCGATCAGGAAGCATAAAACATTGATGGGATCCTGGAACAATCTTCTTACAAACATTGCAAAAGATCTCATTGCAATCATGAATGCGTTGTCCACTTCGTACAAAAGAATATACTCTGTAGCATTTAGTACATTGCTTCACCATTTTGCATACAGGTTCCGCATGATGATATGGAGCATTACGATGATTGTTAAAACATTCTTCGCCGTAAAATTGCCGATTGCAGTCGTTGCATAATATCGGCGTTTGATTCTTGTCGCATAGAGGTCTCTGTAAACATTTGGAGCATGTTACAGGACAATTTTTCACATGTTCATTACGTTTACTATACTTTTTATGGTACGCTTCATAGTAGAACTTGGTTGCAAAACAAGCAGTTAAAGATTGGATGATGTCAAAATGGCCAGCCAAACAAATTAAATTTATGGGAGTGCGATTTTCGTCGTTGGGCCCCTCGTACATGATGTCACGGCCTGTGAAACTAGTATACACAGTAATTTTATATTCTTTAAGGTATGCCTGGAATTGCCGAATTTCATTTACACTGGCACCATGATCCAAATTGACTCCTGCATTTGCACATAACGCATCGACTTCTTGGTCCACAACATATTTCGATTGGCGTTGATATTGCCAATATCGTTGCATATCTACATTCTTGTATGCCTTCAGACCAATAGCAATAACAAGGGCGTACGCCAGGCACCTTGAATCTTGATTTTTTACTCGTACAATCCCTTTTTTGCAACGTAACAATTCTTCATTTTGAAGTACTCCTTGCCGCAAACCGCCGCCGTAGCCACGTGGAATATCCACACGATGGAAATGAACGGTGAATGGCTCGTGCAGGAGAAATGCATTGTTACTTTGTAAAACTCTTTCGAACGAGGCCCACATCGTTTCCAGAGTCAGGTTTCGGGCTTGGCGAAAACTCACCCAAAATGGTTTATTCGTATTCCGTGGTGATATTACTGATAAACCAACCATCGCCTCATCGTCGACATTGACTAATAAATGGTCCAGCATTGCTTGGAAACTATTATGCACGTATTGGATAATATCGGTTCCTACGGGTGGTGCGTTGAATTGAATTTCGAGCATTCTGCCTTCAATGTTAAATCGTCTATAATGACGAGTGATTTCATTGCGAACAGTAAAACCCGATTCGGCCATGGTTAAAAATGAAAACAAACAAACAGGTACGGTAAAACAAATATGTAATGGGAAAAAAGGAATTGAGCAGCGTGAATTTACTACAAAAGAAAAGAAGAAAGAAAAATCTTAATCACTTGATAAACAGGAAATCATAACATTCATGATAAATTCTTAACTAAGTGATTCATGTAAAGGTCCTGAGTTTGATTCCTGGCGGTGACGTTCAGAATCTCATTATGAAAGCACGTGTACTAGAAATCAAAGTTTTTTAAAAAATAATTATGTTACTGAAATGAGTGTTTTATTGCTGTCAAACTCGAGACCATTACATCAGCATTTAACTGACCTATCATTCTATAGTGATAAAAAGAATGCATGAAATGAATGAATGTTTCATCAGTGCTGAGATGTGACAAAGTACGCGTAAGCATTTTTTTTCCACTCACAACGACCTTTAAATGATGCGTTTGCAAGTTGAAGAGATTCATCAAGCATTAACGATACACATACGTAATTGTCAAAACAAAAGTCTGTATAGCGTATTTTTTTATTATTATTGTGACTAAGCGGTTAGCGTACATGGTTCGGATGTGGAAGGCCCTGGTTCAATCCTCGGTGGGTTTGCTTTCCACGTCGGGGCATGTCAACCCTTTTCTGTAATTTAATATTCTCACGCGTTATCATACATTCTTTTCAAACTAAGCTAAATGGTTGACGTACACCTCATAATACATAAACGTACATAAATCGTCTATAATGACGAGTGATTTCATTGGGAACAGTAAAACCCGATTCGGCCATGGCTAAAAAATGAAAACAAACAAACAGGTACAATTGCGATAAATGTGATATGGAAAAAAGGAATTGAGCAGCGTGAATTTGAGTTGATTTTTTGATTTTTAGTTTAGCGTCCCTTTCAGCAGCGAGGCTATATGAAACGTGGACCTACTGATTAACGTTGAATCCGAACCACATGAGCTCCCGCCGGGAATCGAACCCGGGTCTCCCACGCCAAAGGCGCGTATGCTAACCGCTTAGCCCAGGAAATCATAACATTCATGATAAATAATTAACTAAGTAATTCATGTAAAGGTCCTGAGTTTGATTCCTGGCGGTGACGTTCAGAATCTCATTATGAAAACACATGTACTAGAAATCAAAGTTTTTTAAAAATAATTATGTTACTGAAATGTGTGTTTTATTGCTGTCAAACTCGAGACCATTACATCAGCATGTAACTGACCTACCATTCTATAGTGATAAAAAGAATGCATGAATGAATGAATGTTTCAACAGTACTGAGATGTGACAAAGTACGCGTAAGCATTTTTTCTACTCACAACGACCTTTAAATGATGCGTTTGCAAGTTGAAGAGATTCACCGAACATTAACGTTACACATACGTAATTGTCAAAACAAAATCTGTATAGCGTAAAACTTTTAACCACATATTCATACACTCGTGGCTAAGCGGTTAGCGTACATGCTTTTAACGTGAAAGGCCCTGGTTCAATCCTCGGTGGGGTTTGCTTTCCACGTCGGGGCGCTGTCAAGCCTTTTCTGAAATGTATTATTCTCATGCGTTATCATACATTCTTTTCAAAACTAAGCTAAATAGTTGACGTACACACCTCTGGCCTTGGTTCAATCCCGGGGCGGTTGCTCGAATATCACGTTAAACTGAAGGGGCCGCTAATGCTTTCAAAGGGAATCGAACCATATTATTCTCAGGCATAGTTTTTAAAATTCTGTAATGTATTCTTTTCAAAACTAAGCGCACACATCTTTGGCCATGGTTCAATTCCCGACGGGCGCTCGCTGAAGGGACGCTAAACCATATCATTTCTCGTGCTTAGTTTTAATGTGTGGGGATTCCTGATTCGTACTCTCACTTTCCCATTCCACTAATTCTTTCATATCCTAAATATTTCGTACTAAAAGTAAAACAGTGTATGAGTGATCCACCCCCACAAATATAAAATAAAAATGATTTTCGAATCTTGTGTGAAAAATAAAATCTCACTGAACTTACCTCAAATTCAATGAACACAAAGTCGGTGCAGTAAAGCTTCTTAAATGAAGACACTTTTCAAGAACAGACCTTCTCACACGATAGTTGAGAGCGGTGTAGGATTTGAAAAATGAAATTTAGATTTTTATTTAGGTCGCTGCGAAAACGACGTCACCATCAGCCAATCAGAAACGAGGAAATTTATAAAATGACATCACAACGAACCAATCAAAACGCTCGCTGCTTTTGTCATGAATCACGAACCAAAACGATGTGTAACAATCGATCGTGACGTCATTCACGTTTCTCAATAGTATCGCAATTCCGATCCCAAATGATTTCTACATGTCACTACTTATCGTAACTGTGACGACATTTCATTTTCATCATATTCCATACGAGAATGTCAATGTTTGCTTTTTTCATGAATCATGCTGACACGTTCGTAGTAAAACAAAAAGTAATGCGATCCGCTGACGTTTGCATTTTTCAATCATATGTGCTTCTATGTCGTCACACAAAGAAGTCTATCAGCATTTTATTTTAATCCACGAACGGAAGCGTTACACTGTCAGATTTATTTTCTTAAAGTATAAGTGTATCCTTTTCAAGGACCATGGTTCGAAACCCACCAAGCATGATTAAATCCGAATTCATTCATAGCTAAGTGGTTAGGATACACATCTTTGGTTTGAAAGACCTGAGTTCGATTCCTGGAGAAACATTTCTTAGGATTTTTCTAAAACTTGTTTCAATTTCTAGTTCGAAAATTTTAAAAGTTTAGTTCGATAAAAAGTTTGATTTGAGAAGCGTTACACTGTCAGATTTATTTTCTTAAAGTATATGTGTATCCTTTTCAAGGACCATGGTTCGAAACCCACCAAGATCGATTAAAACCGAATTCATTTAAGCGGTTAGCATACACATCTTTGGTTTGAAAGACCTGAGTTCGATTCCTGGAGAAACATTTCTTAGGATTTTTCTAAAACTTGGTTTAAATTTCTAGTTCGAAAATTTTAAAAGTTTAGTTCGATAAAAAGTTTGATTTGAGAAGCGTTACACTGTCAGATTTATTTTCTTAAAGTATATGTGTATCCTTTTCAAGGACCATGGTTCGAAACCCACCAAGATCGATTAAAACCGAATTCATTTAAGCGGTTAGCATACACATCTTTGGTTTGAAAGACCTGAGTTCGATTCCTGAAAAAAACATTTCTTAGGTTTTTTCTTAAACTTGGTTTAAATTTCTAGTTCGAAAATTTTAAAAGTTTAGTTCGATAAAAAGTTTGATTTGAAAATTTTTAGATGTGATTTACATCTTTAGTTCGAAACTTTTGTTTTTAAAAATGTTTTAGTTCGACAAAATTTTGTTTCAATTTTTTTAGTTCGAAATTTTTTTTGGGTTCGAAAATTTTTTGTTTGAAACTTTTTTGTTTCAAAATTTTTTTTGGGTTCGAAAATTTTTTGTTTGAAACTTTTTTGTTTCAAAATTTTTTGTTTGAAAATTTTTGTTTAAAATTTTTTTTTAGTTTTGAAATTTTTTTAGTTCGAAAAATTTTTTAGTTTAAAATTTCTTGTACTCTGCGGAACCGTTTCGAAAAGAATAGGAGCAGTTTAGGTAAGAAAAATCTGGCAACACTGTTTCCATTAATGAAGCGCTTACTGAGCAATAAATCGCTTAAACTCACAACAATGTGTTATAAGAAATCTACAAGCGACACCCCTCTTTCACCATTGTTACTTCCAGAGACATAGACTACTAATTCAAGGACATGATCTCCATCAAGGTAAAAAAGCTGGTAATCATCTTATCTGCCAAAGAGAACGATAATATTTAATGTAAACTTCAGTACAATATCATGATACCAAAAAAGGGTTATTTAAGGAGGAGGTTGAACCCTCCATGGGAACTTTAAGGATAACCATTAAAAAAAATCCAGGTCTAGGGTGGATCGTCGTCATAGCACTCTCAATGTCTAGCATTGGGGTGGGGATGTAAGATTATGCGATTTCTATCAACCAATCAACATCGTGGTACCAAAGCAATCATCTTACCCGTAAAAATGGAAACAAATGAGTAAGGGGTTTTCCCACGTATTCTGTTCACCGTGTGGCGGGTCTAAGATCATGTGACCTCTGTCGACCAATCTGAATCGAGGTACCAAAGTATACATCAGAAAGGACACCCTAATTTCAAAAGTCACAGGGCTTAAGATCACGTGACATCTATCAACCAATCAGCATCGTGGTACCAAAGGACTCATCTTACCCATAAAAAGGGAACGAATTTTAAAAATCCCAGGGCCTAAGATCACGTGACCTCTATCAGCCAATCATAAACACTCATCTTACCCGTAAAAGGGAACGAATTTCAAATATCGTAGGGTCTAAGATCACGTGACAGCTATCAACCAATCAAAACACACATCATACCCGTAAAAGGGAACAAATTTCAAAAATCCCGGGTGAGGTCGGGGTGACTCATGACGTCATACCACGTGACCTGGAAATTTGAGTTTCCCGCGTGGGCGGGGCCTAACGTCACGTGACCTCTCTCAGCCAATCAGAATCGAGGTACCAAAGCCGTAAAAGGGAACGAAGTTCAAAAATCCCGGTCGTAAAAGAGAGTGAGGATGAGTCATTCGCGCAAACGCGGGGGCCTACTACTATACACTTGTTTATTAAAAACTAAATTCCAGTGTAACAGTTTCAACAACGTAACGTTGTCTTCATCAGACACTAATGGAGTTAGTGTCTGATGAAGACAACGTTACGTTGTTGAAACTGTTACACTGGAATTTAGTTTTTAATAAACAAGTGTATATACTCTGGTCAGAAGTGTTTATTATTTCTTAATTTTTCTACTTTAATAAAGTCTTGTAGTTGCCGTAAATTTTATCGTGTCGAAGATTTATAGTCATGCTACTGATGTCGGCATCAAACCACAATTATGCAAAGCGTTAATTTCTGATTCAAATATTTACTATCGCCCTATATTTACCTAATATGTATTATTCAAATATAACATTTTATGGTAAAAGGAATAGTTTTGCAACGGGAATTAAGGAATTAAATAGTAATATTTTTATTACTCAGACAGTTGTTTTCATTCTATTTCTTTGCAGGTGTAAAATTGAATCTGGTTTAAAAGAGAGGATTAATAATGGTTATGTCTTTTGAAATTCATAATTATCTTTTTCTGCTTCTGTAAGGTCATAAACAACTTAAAAATTATCAGGTGGTTAAACTTTTATTGCATTTTGCAATACAATTTATTTTTAAAATCTTAACTTTACGTCAGTAACTAAAACGTCAGTATTTTTGTTGCTAAATGTGATGCCATAACAAAGAAAATTAAATATTTCACAATATTTAAGAATAAAGAGGTAGAGTCATCAATACTCATGTACATACAATAATTGTTTCTACATTTTTGACATTGTTATTTACTCGTTACAAAACCAATAAATGTGACATAGAAAATTCTCTCCATTACTATCACAAATACATTTTCCACATCGTATCTTCCAGGATGTATCCGGAATACAACGTAGTCTGGAACCACAATCATCATCAGGACAGGACAATTGGTTAAAACAACTGCAAACATGGCAAGTGTACAAATATGTAATATCTTGGTGACACCTTTCAAAAATTTCTTCGATAGCATCTGTAATTGAAATGATAAATTAAGTATCTCCTCCTTCTCTGTCTATATGTAGTAAGACTGATCACTAAATTATGATACTTGTATAATAGTATGTAGGTTATTCTTGTTTATTTTCAAGGGAAGCGATTCGGCTCGGTATGAAAGCAATTTGATGTTGGAAATCTTATGTTTTATGTTCAACCAAACTGATAGTAACAGAATCAGCCGCGAATAAAGATATAAAGCAGAGGGTATTTCAGCAGTATTGGATGTATCTTTACTATTCTAGAGATTTGTGGATCGAAAGATCTTGAACATTTAGACTGTGCTTTTTCTTCTAGTAGTGGACAAATTAACGCAATCATGAGTACCTTGTCCTTTTAGAGAGTAGAGTATGAGAGTGTTAAGTGTACAAAACATAGTGGTTGTACACAGCTTTCAAGAGATAAGGATGACGAACAATAGTAGTACGTTGATTCAATGCGTTCAGCGCTGATGCACAATTCTATTTACGTGGTAAAGCATATCTTACCAGGTAAATAGAGCATGTTCCAGTTTTATATCATTCAGTTTGCATGTTCGTTTCAACTAACTAGTCATGAGTGAGAACTTGAGGTACCCGAGTACATTTTCTGGAATAAAAGGTCTAAGTACAAGTATACACACTATACATGCGAGACAATATTCGTCGTTCAATTCAACGTTAAGTTAGGCAGTGAAGATTCACAACCATTTTCATATTTAATGATTGTCCGTAACTTGCGTTGTTGACACTAGTCTTCATATTTTTGTTGTTTTGTTAACGCATCAGCCTTTCGGAGCCCCGCATTCTAACATTTGTCAAACAACAAAAACCTTAAATTTTTCTAATGACATCGAAATTATCACTGATGACTGCTTAGCGCTCAAGTAAACGTTATAGGGATACAAGATGCTTTATAAGAAAGCAGCAGTATGGATTGCACTATTATGATTAGTGGTTGCGATTTAGTGACTTGCCGATATATACATACCAGTATACCGTATTGACATTTCTCTGATATGTAACTATGTTTTTACTATATATTTTTACAAACAGTACTTTTAATCGAAACAAGTAAATATCGTTGTCTAAGATTCAATACCGGGTAAGTAAAATTTCACCAATTTTACAGGAGAGACAAAAAACTGTTTGAAAACTAGCTTCAATCTCATTATACGCGGTATTACTTTGAGGGAATAACAGAGCCATTTTTCGTGATATAGGTGTACTGCTTAACTAGGTTGTGCACCACCCTATACTAGTTCTAATGGTATCAAAAACTCAAATTCGCTAAAATTGGAGATACGCGGTGTTAATCTCAGACGATGATATTTAGAAGAATGACTGCTGATATTTATGAAAATGCATCTAACTTCACTATATTGAAAAATATTTAACATCACCTTTCTCTTCTGTGGACATTAACCCAATAGCATTTTTAATCATGCTATAACGTAACGTGTATATACATTATCTATACACGGTGCTAATAAACTAAACCGACAAACTGAAAGATGTGATTCCTCACAGGATGATTAGAAAGTATCTAGAGAAATATGCATTATATTGCCCCAGGAGCA
Source organism: Thermobia domestica (assembly GCF_964235325.1). Classification (NCBI taxonomy): domain Eukaryota; kingdom Metazoa; phylum Arthropoda; class Insecta; order Zygentoma; family Lepismatidae; genus Thermobia; species Thermobia domestica. The sequence continues at coordinate 112,859,196 of NC_137463.1, read as the reverse complement.
AATGTATATATTTATTAACGAATATTACTGTGTAACATACTTCCTAAAACCATTATATTCGCCCTTTTATTCCTGACAGATTCCCAATCTTGTGAAATTCAAATGATTAAAAACTTTTAAAGAAAAATATCTGTCATAATATATTATAATATAATTATTTTGAAAATATTGTATTATGATGTAATCGAGGAAATTCCATTTCTTAACATATTACTTAAATAAAGAAACTTCAAAACTTGTTCAAATATTTCATTTTTACCCGTGTTATTCAAGACTTGTTTTAACCACAACGAAAGCGAGCAATGGAAGTGGCCCGTAGAAAATATACTCTGCACTATGTTGAGTGAGAGTTAAATGATTTTTATGTAATTTGTACCGGGAAATTATCGTACCATATGTATATAAGAAGTTACAAAAATGTAATCTTTTTACTACTTTTTTTGGAAGATTTAACCGGAGAAGGTAAGCGCTTTTACAAATGGCGCTAAAATCTTGATATCAAGTTATGTTATAGAGTCCAGTCGAATTAGACAAAAAAGGGCTAAACCCGAAAAAAAATCATAACAAGCTGAAACTTTGTAAATACCTTTGGGAAGGTGTATATAACAACATACTAAAGGTACGGAAATATCCTGTGATGGGTTTGGCCGCCATATTGGAAAATGGCCCTCGAAGTGTGCTTTTTTAAACATAATGACTGATTCTCACTTTAATAGCTATAACTCACGTTGTATTTGCACTATTGATGTTATTATTACTTCATAAAAATAACAAAGGACTACGCTTATAGACAACGTATTACACTTGCCACTTTACTTCATGTGCGGAGAGTAGCGGAGGGATTTCTTTAAAATATTCCCAAAATTTCCCTTTCTTCTGAAAAGTTTTCTTATACATTGACTTAGAAAAAAGTCATAGCAAGCTAAAACTTTGTACATACTTTTGAGAAGATGTATATAACAACATACTGTAAGTCCTGAAATATCCGATGACGGGTTTGACCACAATATTAGAAAATGACCGACAAAGCATGGATTTGCAACGAAATGACTAATTCTCACTTTAATCGCTATAACTCACGTTGTATTTGCACTATTGATGGTATTTTTACTTCATTCTTATAAAAAGGACTATTCTTACAGATGACGTATTACACTTACCAGTTTGCTTAATATGCGGGAAGAAACGGAGGAATTCCCTTTTAAAAATTCCTAAAATTTCCTTTCTTCCAAATAGTTTTCTTATATGTTAGCCCAGAAAAAATCATTACAAGGTGAAATTTTGCACACACCTTAGAGAACGTTTATATATCATACTAAATGCCCTGAAGTATCTGATGACGGGTGTGTACGCCATATTGAAAAATGGCCGTCAAACACTGTTTTTAAAGGTAATAACAGGTTTTCACTTTAATAGCTATAACTTACATCGTATTTGCACTATTAATGTTACTTTTAGTTCATTCGAATAACAAAGGAGTAGGGTTATAGGCACTTACAAGTCTACTACACACATGAGGGAAGTTACGGAGGATTATTTTAAAAATTCCTAAACTTTTCTTCTTCAGATTACTTTTCCTTAATCAGTTAACAATCTCGTCCTCTGAGAGTAGCAATTAATCTTTCATTAAAAATACCATAATCCACATAATATAAAATCCAAGTTTCATTCAAATCATTAGTGATAGAATCGGAATAACAAATAAAACTTCGTTAAGTACTACTCCTTGACTACACATAGAGCGAATAAGACATTTTGTCAAGCTACATTCCCTAACTGTTATGTTTACTTCTTCAACGCTAGTTGTCTCATCTCCAAAGAAGTTCTTTGTGAATATGAAGAGCAAATCTAGATTTATTTGATTACTTTCTAATCATCTCACGTTGCTGGCACAAGTGTTCTCCAAGCCTCTGGAGATGGACATACTCAGATTTGAGTACAGTAATAGAACTCTCTCAAACAGTCACATCCAGTATCAATTATTGGGGAAGATATTTATCTGCTTGTACTTTTGGCCTCATTAGCAAGTGGGGAAATATAAAAGTAACCAAGAAAGTTCTGTTGCTTTTTCACCCACCACTTTCGAACAGCGATATGTCATCTAAGACGTACCTGGAAGATAAAAGATAGTCCCTATCCGGATTGACGACCTTCTGCCAACGTTATGGAAGGCCATGGATTCCATCGTTTGGAAAGAACTTGGTGGGTAGTGAAGCAAAGAAGGTATCAAGTGTATTTAGCGCCTGTACTTGGGATTTGAACTGGCGTCCTGTAAGGCGATTGTCCAAAGAATGAACAAATGATAATAAATGTGCTAGGAGTATGGCGGGTGCAATAGTGTTTCCTATCTAAGGCGTAGAATTGTGTCCCGCGTCATCCTAGCCACGTGAGACTTAGCGTTGTCCTGTAACAGGGGACCCATTTGCGATTCAGAAGTGCTGGCTCCAGAGTTTTGAGTTTTTCTTGAACACGGCTCAGGTGCTGACAATAAAAAGTTGCATTGATGCTGTGACCAGCTGGTAGTAGTTCCCGATGCACGATCCCGCGAGCAGTCCACCAAACACACAGGACGATTTTCTGGTGCAGTGTTGGCTTCGACTGTTTTGGAACAGGTTGATGAGATGGTAACTAATGATGGCGGCGCCGTAGATCTTCATACAGGACCCACTTCTAATCACATGTGAACACCTGTCCAGAAATGGCTCCTTCCTCAGACAAGACAGCAAAGAAACACAGGTACCTGCTACCGTTGCCTTCTGGCCCGGAGTCAAATCATGTGGGACTCATAGACTTAACTTGAGCTGCGCCCCAAGTTGATGGCGGTTGTGCCGAATGGTTTCTCCACTCACATTGAATTGTAGTCGCTGTTCCTCACATATCTGTCCACTGTTCGCCTCAATTGCTGCCTGAAGATAATTTTGTACACGTGTTGGTATTCCGGCACGTGGCGTGTCTTCGAGTGTTTCGTCACCATCCTTAAACTTGTTAAACCACCGCTGGACTGTTAGGGTAGTCACGACACACTCACCAAAGGTCTGGGATATCTTCCGCCTAGGTGCAGCAACATTCGATCCCAGTATCAACACGAGCATACACGACATTATGATGTTCTGTGGAAGGCTCATATTCACTATGTCCTTACGAAAGTTCACGGTGTAACTGAACTGCCACAACCAGGTAGTATGTTGGATATACCCACACTAACAACTGATCTTCGCCTTATCTCCATTCTCATTCAACTCACGGTATGACGGCTAATTGAACACAGACCTCTATAAAAAGCGACAGAACTTTCCTGGTTACTTTTATATTTTCTAACTTGCTAATGAGGCCAAAAGTACAAGCAAATGAATATATTCCCCAATAATTGATAATGGGTGTGACTGTTTGAGAGAAAGCTCTATTGCTGTACGCAAATCTGGGTATGTCCATCTTCAGAGACTTGAAGAACACTTGTGCCAGCAGTGTGAGATGATTAGAAAGTATTCCAATAAATCTAGACTTGCTCTTCATATTCACAAAGAACTTCTTTGGAGATGAGACAACTAGCGTTGAAGAATTAAACATAACAGTTGGAGAATGTAGTTTGACAGAATGTCTTATTCGCTCTATGTGCAGTCAAGGAGTAGTACTTAACGAAGTTTCATTTGTTATTCCGATTCTATCACTATGATTTGAATGAAACTTCGATTTTATATTATGTGTAATATGGTATATTTAATGTAAGAATAACTGCTACTGTCAGAGGACGAGATTGTTAAATGATTATGAAAAAGGAATCTGAAGAAGAAAGGTTTACGATTTTTTTTAAATCGTCCGTAACTTCCTTCGTGTGTGTAGTAGACTGGTAAGTGTCTATAACCGTACTCCTTTGTTATTCGAATGAACTAAAAGTAACATCAATAGTGCAAATACGATGTGAGATAGCCTATAGCTACTAAAGTGATAATCTGTTATTAACTTTAAAAACCATTACTGACCTGCCATTTTCCAATATCTCGGAAAAATCCATCACCGGATATTTCAGAACATTTAATATGTTCTTATACTCACCTTCCGAAAGATATTTGCAAAATTTCACCTTGTTATGATTTTTACCTGGGTTAATGTATAAGAAAACTCATATTCAGAAGGGAAATGTTGCTGGTTTTTAAAAGAAACCCCTTCGTTACTTCCCGTGTGTCAAGTAAAGTGGTAAGTGTAATACGTGGCCTGTATGCATAGCCCATTGTTATTCGAACGAAGTAAAAATAACATGAATAATGCAAATACAACATGAGTTATAGCTATTAAAGTGAGAATCAATCATTACTTTGAAAATCCACACTTTGTCGGCCATTTTGAAATATGGTGGTCAAACCCGTCATCGGATACTTTAGGACTTTCAGTATGTAGTTATGTACACGTCTGGATCCAATTGGCTAAGGATAGAAGTCAGTGGAGAGCTTTTGTGAACGCGGCATTGAACCTCCGGGTTCCATAGACCATAGAGTTAGTTAGTTATATGCACGTTCTCTAAGGTATGTGCAAAATTGCACCTTGTTATGTTTTTCTCTGGGCTAATTATAAGGGTAATATTTGGAAGAAGGGAAATTTGAGGGATTTTTAAAATGAAATTCTTCCGTTACTTCCCGCATATGAAGTAAACTGGTAAGTGTAATGATGATCTGTAAGAATAGTCCTTTTTATTCGAATGAAGTAAAAATAACATCAATAGTGCAAATACAACGTCAGTTATAGCCATTAAAGTGATAATCAGTCATTACGTTGAAAATCCACACTTTGCCGGCCATTTTCCAATATTGTGGTCAAACCCGTCATCGGATATTTCAGGACACATAGTATGTTGTTATATACACCTTCCCAAAGGTATTTACACAATTTCTGCTTGTTATGATTTTTCCGGGTTAATGCATATATTGACTTGTCTAATAATTGACTATGAGTGAGAAGAGTTACAGTCGAAAAGTCAGTTATTGTAATATCTGGAAGAGTCTAATAGTGGAAGCACAATACACTCGCTTTCGTGAAGAAAGGTATCAACAATAATAAAACATTAACTTCCTGTAAGATGTGAGAGAAAAATGAGCTAATTTAAATGGTGTACCTACTAGAATACATACATATAAGTCTTGTGAAACTCATAGAAATACTCAGAGTTTATTTTGGAATTAAGCATATGTGACATGCAATGAATTTCAACTGATTCAATTAATTGATAGGAGCTCTTTCGTGGCTAAACAGTTCACGTACGCGCCTCTGGCATGTAAGACCCGTATTCGATTTCTGGTGGGAGCTCATGTGGTTCGGATTCCGCGTTAAACTATATGTGCAAGTCTTATATAGCTTCGCTGCTGAAAGGGACGCTAGACTCAATATCACATTGCTTAATTGATAGGGAGCTGTTGAATGAGATTCCTTTCCCCATCAAATTAGTATAACTTTATAAAGTGAGACCTGCATAATCAGTTTTATTATATAAATTGTTAAGTGAATATAACGCATAATTGTTAACAAGCACCATTAATTGCTTCCTAGTTTCATAAGTGTTTAACTGTTTAGAAGTGTTCTCAAATAAAATAGATACCTAGGTATATATGATTTTATAACAAAGCCTTTAAGAAGAAAGTTTTCCTAAGTTCTATATTATTGAGAACTAGATAAAACATATTAATTACGTGAACTATTAAATTATGGAGAAAATTATTCGAATTGTTCTATATAACTTCTTACCATCTCCACTTTCGATATGTGTATGATTCGTACAACCCAGCGCTGTACACTGATCTCTCCCACGGGAATCACAGTAACATTCAATGCAGTCTATATTATAAGTAGATCCGACTTCACAAGTTCCATGATTCGTTGGTACTTGAAGAGCTACAAATATTCAAGATGAGTTATGAGTTAGAAAATCCTATTTTATTATAACTATGCTAATAGCACTTTCTAAACTTTTAAGAATCGATTTACGTATATCTTCAGGCTGAAACTCCTTACAAGACCACTCAAGTATGGAGAGATGTGTGGACTTAGAAAGTAAAGATGGAAATCAATATTTTATAATTTTATGGGAAACTTTTATGTTTGTTCCATGTATGCCGATTTGCTGGCTCGGTATTTTCTATCTGTTTGTTAAATCGTTCAGACAAGCCGGGAAAGAACAGAGTTTTGTCTATATATGTAAATTATGTTATTTGTTTCTTTGGTATAATTTCGGTGTCATGTAGAGCTGTGTAAGTAATAAATCGTAACAAGCTGTAAGTACTTCCTACATAATGCTAATATACCTTAATAGCATAGACCTTAATAGCATAGACCCTAATAATATACCTTAATAGTTATAGGGATTAAGATAGACTTTAAATACTACAGTATTCATTGCCATAACGACAAGTATTGGTAATCTTAAAATCCTATCGCAGAAATTAATTCCTGTACACAGAAGTATGTTTTTTTGTCTTAATTTAATAGCATTTCAGTGAATATGTAGGAAATGTAGAATATTTGGTGAAGTGTAGTGAAATTATGTATGTAATTAACTAACTCCCACTAATTTCTTGCTGATGATGTAGATGGCTTTCTTCTTATAAATCTGAAATGGCTTACCAATGTATATTGATGAATGAGACTAACCACGAAGTCCACTGAATTCAATACTTATCTAGTGGTACTTAGAATGAGGATAATGGTATATCATAGGATTAATTGAGTTCAGAGTTAGAAGAGTTAACACTTGGCGGTTTCTCTCTGAATGGATAAGGTAATGGTCTGATAATTACAGGTAACTATACTACAGACCGAGTAAATGAAACTAATAAGTCTTCAGTTTTCATACTACGGAAGATATAGTACTGAAAGTACTACTTGGGATGCCTCAGATCCAAAATATCGAAGTGTACAGGAAAAATGTTAATTCGAGAGAAATACATTCATCAGAGTAATGTAACTAGGAATTTGAGATCGATTTTAGTATTTAGCATTAAAGAAACCAAAACATTGGTATATATTCCTTGTTTTCAACACGAAATGCAGAGAATTCCCATTCAAAATTTTCTTGTTTTCAAAAGCAAAACCTGCATGCGATGAATATAATTTAATACAGTGCTCTCAAATATTTTTTCTAATATTGATACATATTTTTATAGATATATATTTTCTAATAGGTATATTGGTAATTATGAAAATCGATCGATGACCAACAATTTCATACTTTCAACCATAGAGCTTGTGTTCATTGTTCATTAACAAAAAGTTATCCCAGGTGAAATCCAACTACTTAACCTCTATCGACCCAAAAATCATCTACAACTCGAATCTCAGTGAATCTTTATACAACATTTTACTTTGAGGTTCAATACACACAAAAAATACTTATGTTTGCAAAATATTTTTATTAGTTGTCTTGTGGCGTGCAAGAAGAAAAGAGAGAGAGTGTTAAATCTTAGGTGTGTATACGTATATTATAATAATGGGTACTGACCGTAAATCGCTCGGGAGATGGTTATTATGTTAGGCAACCTGCCTTACAAACAAAATTTAATTAACTCGAAATCTTAAGAATAAATGCTCCAAATCTCTTACATATTTTAAAAGGTATATAATAAAGATATTATACAAATTCCAATATCGTGTTATCCCAGAGGATATCAGTTTCCGGCTGTTTCTAGAGGTATAAATTTAATCCAATGAAATCACATACGTGAACATATCCTGTTAATAAAAGTCTTAAATTCTTTCCTCTCTATGCTTAATTTATGAAAGAAAATCTTTGGGCTTAACTTTCAATCAATCTAATCCGAAAAGAGTTAAAACTATATTCCAAACTATAGCCCCTATACGAGATATAGCTTCTACTCTGATATCTCTTTAAAGAACATAAAATGAAACTTAATTTAACCTTACTCTAAATCTTGGGGCCTGCGCACTCACCTTCTTTGCATTCACGAATACGACTTCCAGTGAGCCCTTAATTTTGAAAGGTTCCTTCAGCACTCGTTCAGAAACCTGGCCTAACGTCTACTCATGGTACAGCCTGTTAGAGGCGGTACTAGAAAATAAGGATTCAACCTAATCAATTTACAAGCATTGGGTAGGATTAAAGGTAAGGCAGGGACTACCTTACCAAACCTATCCTACACAGGAATACAGTCTCTCATTTAAAGAGCTGAGAAACTTTCTCCTTCAGAATAACTCATCTGAGTCTCGAAAAAGAGCTGAACTTCTAAGGAACAAAATATAACCTATAATGTCATCACTAAGGCACAAAAAAAAAAAAAAAAAAAAAAGCCAGCATAAGCTGTGACAAAAATGATCTGCGAAGCACCGAGACTAATGTCTAGCTAATGATGAATATGAGGAGGACAGATCGTCCTCGTATTTATAGGGAACTATCCAAAGAGATGCTTTGACCTACATTACAAATAATCCATTGACACTCCAAGAGGAAACGGTCTTCCCCCTTCTCCAAAGCTGGCTGCCCAAATCCTGAAATAAACTGGTTTCTAAAACTAGTAAAAGGGAAAGAAAGATTTTTGTCAATAATTTTTTAAGAATCTCTAAGAAAAAATACATGGAACCTACATATGTATATAGAATAACAATGTTAATAATAAATTCTTATATGCTAATCTGAATAAATGAATTAAATGCTACCCAGGCCTGGGATCCCCATCTTATTTAAATTTAACATAATTGAACATATAATAATAATAATAAGACATATATATATATATATATATATATATATATATATATATATATATATACCAACAATATTAACTTTTTACATATATACAAGCAAGAGGTATAAAGTGACTCTTCCAGACGTCATGCAGCGTAGGTGCTACAATGGGTCGTAATAATGATATTTGCTAGTGTTTACATATCGTAGTAAACAATAACGTGATTTTCACCCTTTCATATTGTAATATTTCATTACATCCATTTGGAGTGATAGCTGTCATATAATAAGCATCATTTTCAGAGTTGTCATTAAATTTTACCCATTTAGTGTTTGCATTAAACTTTTATTTATTAAACTTTTACGTATGTACTCATATGTTGATGAAAGTATGTTGAGATACACATCTAACTTTAGAACAAAGTATTTTAGGTATGAAAGCTCCTGAAACAATTTCTGTTGGCATTAGGGTAAAAGAGAGGGAGAAACATTCCCCTACTTCCAAAAATACCTATGGCGTCCCCTCACTTCAAAAAAAAAAAAAAAAAAATACAATGGGAAAAGATAGGCACAGATCTTCAATTTGTAGGGATGTATGAGCTCTTCTCATTATATATATCTACTCTTCAGCAATTACCATTCTGAATTCAAAGTAATCAAGAGTATCCTCCTTCGGCAATCAGTTAGATTTGGCAAGGGCGATACTCCAGCCATACTGCAGCAAGGGAAGAGTCACAAAATTGGTGGATAACTCTAACTTATACACTCATTAAGCCTTGCTCGCATAGCATACTTTGAAATAACCCTGTTGAAGAGACCAACTCCAACCATTTAATAATGCTTTATTGTCTGGTCACCTATTTGGTTTTCTTGTTCACTCTCTGAACTGGTTTCATTCTCATCTTGGCTCGGGATGTAATCTTCATCAGCATTACTGATTTCAGGTAGTTAAAGATCAGATATGTTCCCATCAATAATGTCCACAAGATCTAATATGTCAGTATCCGCCACAGCTTTGAACAAAGATATATATGAATGCCGCTTAATTTCTCTACGGCTGCCTCTGGCGCTTGCGGTGGCTTGTTTATGAACTAGTGTAGCACGAAAGTCAAAACTTGATGTATTTTGCTACAAAATGACCCCAAACCCATATCTGTAAGATAAATAAATCAATATGAGTTTCCAAAGCTGTAATTGTTTTGATACATCATTATTATTATTAGGAAAAACTATTAATAAACATTTTTATTTGCTTTTAAATTACAGCAAATGAAGGCTAAAACTTTAACCTCGGAATAGCTAGACAATTGAATAATAACTAGACTTCAAGGAAAAATATTGCAGTTTAGTGACATGAGTGAAACACCGCTATCAACACTTCTTTACTATGTAAAATCGTCGTTAGAATCCAATGCAGCAGCTGCACTACAAACAAAAGAGTAAAACGTGGAAAGTCTTTCTCTGTTAAATTACACCGAAATCAACTTCTGTATCTTCTTCGTTTTATATTTTCTTTACTTCATAATGAAAAGTCGAGTTTTACAGAAAAATAATTAGCTACCTTATTTTTCTTCCCGAACCAGAAACGTGTTTACGAAGTCGTCATTACCCTCCAACTGCGCACTTTCTTGATGAAAAAATGACTGACGTGTTGCGTTGTGTATAACAAAGGCACTACAAGTGGCCATTTGCATAACCAAAGCTTGGGGCTTTCATAAAAAATAAAATCAAAATGTAGCATAGGTGCTACAAATGGTCGACAGAGGTTAACCGTGGTGATAGAATGATATCGCTGCCAGATAATTTTATTGTTTTATTCGGAGAAGATAATTAAACAAAGTATATGTAAGCAAAGTGTATTAAAGAAAATCGTAAAGTGAAAAGAAAAATTAACAAGAAAACAAAAACAACAATGTAAACAAATTTCGACAAAATAGTCTAGTGTGCCTTCGTAGAGTGAAGACGTGTTTGCAGCGAGCTGCGGAGTGCGACCAAGCGTAACATGGGAGATACAGTAAGTGCGTGGAGGGCCAGAATAGGCCTTTTTATTGCGTTAGTGAAAAACAGTTCTGATGTACAGTGTGAAAGGGGTACCAAACGCCAAAATGCATATTTTGTATACGGTTTGGTTCTAGTTACGATGCTTATAATTGGTTGTGTGGAAAGCAATCCAGGGCCCCCTCACAAATCTGAATTGGCAGATATCAAGGAAATCCTTAACAATGTTCGCAGTTCCAACGAGCAAATTGTCGTAGAAATAAAACAATTAAAAACGAGTGTATGTGAACTAACAATTAGGTTCAACAACGTTGAATTACAGTTAAAAAACATGTCTAGTGAAGTGAGTGATTTACGAGAATATGCGAAATATTTAGAAGACAAAATCGACTATCTTGAAAACCATTCAAGAAGACAAAATTTAGTGATATATGGCATAGAAGAAAGTGCAAAAGAAGCTTGGGAAGAAACCGAAACCAAAGTGAGAACAGTGATTCAGGATAGACTCCATATTGAACTACAAGACGAAGACCTTCAGCAAACGCACAGAGTGGGAAGGAAAGCGCCAGGAAGAAACCGACCTATTGTGTGCAAGTTTATTAGTGATAAAAAGAAGGAACTTGTGTCAAAAAATAGGAGCAAACTTTGAGGCACTAAAATATACGTCGACCAAGATTATTCAAATAAGGTGCGTGACGAACGGAAGCAACTTCAATTTTACCTACATGAGGCTAGAAGGAAAGGAAGCTTCGCGTATATGCAATTTCGGTATTTATTCATAGATGGGAAGAGATTTACCCTTTGGGACTTGAAAGAAAGAGACCAGCAGCAAACAACAATGACTGCATTCCAAAGTGATAGTGTGCCACCTGAACAGCCCGGGGCTAAAGAAATCCAACAGCTGAGTTCTGAAGGCGCCACAGTTAGCAGGAAGAAGAGTTTATCTTCCCCCTCTTCGTCCAAGAACCAACTTATTGTGACAAACCCAGTCAAATGAAAAATGTGTATCAAGGACTCTCCATCTGTAAGTAAGATAATAGATAAAAATATGCATGTACCAGAATGTTTAAAAAAGGTTAGTGACACGTTAACACAAATAGGTAGAACTAACTTGCAAATATATTTCCAGAATTGTCGTAGCTTGCGATGTAAAAGTGAAATATTTTATACTAATGTTTTATCTTCTAACTATGATATTATTATAGCTGTTGAAAGTTGGTTGTGTGAGGGTTACTATGATTCTGAATATTTTGATGGCAGATACACGGTATGTCGTCAAGACAGGAACTTGAAACTATTTGGGACATCAAAGGGAGGGGGTGTAATAATAGCAATACATTCAGATTTCAATGTTCAGTTTGTTAATTCATATGATGCAGGATTTGAATGTATTCTAATCAAACTTATAAATAAATCATTAGTTGTGTATATTTGTGCTTTGTATATAGGGCCAGAATCGAAAATATGCACTTACGAAAACTTCTATCAATTCATTGAAAGTAATTGCCCAGTGGGTAGCTCTATTCTCTGTATTGGGGACTTCAACCTCCCGGAAATTAGCAATTCTATGTTTGACTTCACTCATTCCTCAACTAAATGTAAAAGCCTCCTCAATTTCATGTCACTCTATAATTTAACTATGTATAATAATATACAAAATACCAATAACCGTACACTGGACCTAGTACTCTCGAATGCATGCGAAATTGAAGTAAACCGTGAAAATTCACCATTGGTACCTATAGACAATCACCATTCCCCCTTAATTATAGCGCTTTCAGTTAAACGTTTTCCGAAACAAAAAGTAAACAATAGATCATCTGGTTTTAATTTCAGAAAAGCCGATTATCATAAATTGTATTTAGAACTTTCAAAAGTTAATTGGAATTGCCTTACATATTTAAATGACGTAAATAAAGCTGTAGAAACTTTATATCAATTAATTGACGACGTATTTAAACTATGCATTCCAACTTAAAAGAATCCCAGTAATAAAATCTTTCCTGTCTGGTTTAACTCAGAAATAATTCGAAAAATCAAACAAAAATCGTACTATCACAAAAAGTGGAAGAACACAATAGACAATAATACATATTACCGTGATAAATTCTGTAGTTTAAGGACGGAGCTAAAGACATAAATTGCGAAAGCATACAAAGCATTCGTAGCTAACTCCGAGAATTGCATAGCAGATGATCCAACAAACTTTTGGAATTTTATCAAAAATAAAACAAGGCATTTGATTAATGGCCCCCTTATGTATAATGGTGAAAGTCTACAGTGTAACAGGGATATTGTGGAGGCTTTTGCACATTATTTTAAGTCTGTTTACAATCACGAACCTGTGAGTTATAACACTGATGCTCTAATGTCACACGAACCTAGAAGTATATTACTCGATATTTTCCAAATCACTGAAATAACAATATCAGAAATAGAACATGCCATTAAAAGGTTGAAATCTAGAACAGCGTGTGGCCCTGATGCTATCCCACCTTACATAATAAAGGGAACTATTGATATCGTAAAACATCCTATACATATACTATTAAACATGTCCGTAAAATATAATGTTTTTCCAGACCGATGGAAAGAAAGCTTGATATGTCCTATTCCAAAAACTAGCAATGCTAAAAATATAGAAAGCTTTAGACCAATTGCAATTCTATCCCCATTTGCAAAAATTTATGAATATATAATACACAATCGTTTACTTAATCATGTTAGATCCAGTATCTCTGTATACCAACACGGATTTCTCAAGAATAGATCCACTTCAACTAATTTGACAATTATAACAAACTTTATAGCTTCAGAACTAGACAAAGGAGGGCAGGTGGATGTAATCAATACAGACTTTCAGAAAGCGTTTGATTTAGCTAACCATTTTGCTTGAAAAACTAGCTCTTATGAATCTTTCTAAGCAAGCATTAGCACTTTTCACATCATACTTACGTGATCGTAAACAATCTGTAGCTTACAAAGGTCATATCTCGAACAATTTTAATGCTACATCGGCAGTACCGCAAGGATCAAACCTTGGACCTTTATTATTCCTCATCACTATCAATGACATAACTAAGCACATCAAGAAATCGCATACTTTACTCTTGCAGATGACTTAAAATTATATGCTCAAATTAAATCACTTGAAGACTGTAAAAACCTCCAGGAAGACTTGGAAAATGTAAAACACTGGTGCCACGTGAATAAATTTAGCCTAAACATAACTAAATGTAAAGCTATTACATTTACTAGAAAAGGAAAACACATAAATTATGATTATACTATTGACGGTATAAATCTTTGTAGGTCGGAAACTGTTAAAGACCTTGGTGTTACCTTCGACCCAAAACTGACTTTCGCAAATCACATTGAAACTATTGCAAACAATGCTTATAAGAGTCTTGGATTTGTTTGTCGTGTAAGTAGAGACTTCCCTAGCCCATGACAATTTTAAAACTATATTATTCATATATCAGATCCCAACTGGAATACGCTTCTGTTATTTGGACTCCTCATAATGGAAAATATATCCAGATGATTGAAAGAGTGCAGTGTAAGTTTTTGAGATTACTAATGTATAAAAAAACTGGAATGTACCCAGCATACATATCATACCCAGAACTAACAAACAATTTCAATATACCGACATTAGAGCAACGTAGGTATGTTAATGATTTAGTTTTTCTACATAAAATAATAAATAATAAAATTAATTGCATAGAACTAAGTTCTAATATATTTCTGCATGTTCCGACGTCTAGAACGAGGTTAAGCAATAGTTGTACCATGTACTGTAAGAAAGCACGCACTGACATCCTGTATAAATCCCCTTTATGGAGAATGAGCTCTCACTACAATAATATTGAAGAAAAGTGTGAAATGATAGACATATTCAATATGTCTGAAAAAATGTTTAGGAACACAATTTGTACTATGATGAGCTGAGTTAATTAATGAAACAATAAAAATTTGTGTATGTTTTTCTTCTGTAAAAATAATGATATTTTATCATATATGTAAACAAACACTATAAATGGGCAGGACGCCTGTTGTGTTGTTGTTACAATAAATAAATAAAAGGAAAATGGAAACCAGAGCTTCTATATAAATTTTTCATCAACTAAATATTTCTATGCAAACAAAACATATTACTAAAGTTTATCAGAAAGTATAACAATATTAATTACTTTAATTTTTTAACCGAAATATGTTACACAAAAATGTAAACTACTTAAACGAAACAAGATAATTTTCCAAAGAAACAGAAATCAAAGAAAACTTTCATACAAGAAAGGTTTATTGTTAAGATATCGTTGTGTGCTTATGCTATTGAGGCTTGCCTGGGCTCAGAGGCACAGCGCATACTAAACGCTCTTTTACAGATGAGGTTTCCATACCTACAAATCTAGAACGTATTCTCATGTTTATTTTACGAGGGAGATTATTTGAGTAAATAAAAGGTACACAAATTTCGTGGAGGAAAATGTGAGCAAAAGGAAACATCCATTAATAGCAAAGGTAATGTGTTAGGCTCAATGCGAGTACCTTTGTTTTTAAAATGAATCTAATTTGGGATCTAGTTTCTGGGAAAATTTTGATTAGTGTCGGACTGAAAACAACACTTAGCCCAAAAACAGACATTCAGACGGGAAAGCAGAGTTATAGGCATTTGTAAAGAAACTGCAACAGATTCAGGTGTATGTCAATAAATAATAACTACTTACGAACTTAAGGTTTTCCATTCCAGTTCATCGTAATTGACACCAACACTCATACAAACACTTCACTATTAACACAGTTTGTAGAAGTTGTTCGGTGGCACTTGTTTAGTCCATAAAGAAGAATGGAAAGTCCTCTAATTCATTGGACATCAAAATTGCTAGAAGATCAGTCCTGTGCGGTGATCAATAAGGAGTCAGGGTTCCAGCATCGTAGTCGGCTAGCAATCGTCTCTTCCATTCTCTTCTGTGAGGGTGATGTTTTCGGCGACTTCCCTCTTTTTGGGAGAGCGTCGAGGGTATCTTCTAAGTACTCTGAAGGATCCAAAGGTTTATGAAACAATCTTTTTACATATTGGGTATCTTCTTCCTCATATTAATTTGTTTTTCGGTGATGAAGTAAAGCAAATAGGATGAGCTCGCACACAGAGATCTTGCGCGACAGAGTTTTAGAAGCAAAAAGCTTAATGTTACAAATCGTTAGTCCTATTTGTAACTTCTTATGGCGTTCTTTGAGCGATGAAGCGTCCATACCTCAGCAAATCGATTTCCTGGCGATGGGAAAGCTCTCCTCAATGCGTTTCTATCTTAGGTTTGCAGTTTCGTTGAATTTTTTTCAATCCCGGCTAATGCTGAATGTCGATTGAATGAAGTAAGAAAAGTAATCTTTTCTATGCAATGAAAATTAATTTAGAATAGTTGCATTTTTCTCCTATTATTTCCTTTGTACTCGTTCTTATTTATTTTTGCTTTCTTTCTATAAGTTACAAATTAGATGAGTTTTACGATATTTTATGAAAAAGAAAAAAAAATCAAAAAGTGTTATCCACTAGAAATAATATGAAGAAGTAGTAACGAAAAATTTGAAAATAATATGTTTTACATAAACGAAGAAAATGTAATTAGATTAATTAAGACATGTTTAAATGAATTCCAAAGTAAAGTACGGGTAGGAAAATTTTTGTTCACGAGCTTTCACGTCGAAAATGCCCTGAAACAAGGAGATGCGTTGTCGCCATTATTATTTAACTTCGTTCTGGAATACGCTATAAGGAAAATCAAAGATAGCAACCAGGGCCTAGAGTTCAACGGCGTTCACCAGGTTATGGCATATGCTGATGACGTAAATTTAATAGGCGATTTTAGGAGAACAATAGAAAGAAATGCAGAGATCTTATTAAACGCTTGCAGGGACCTGGGTTTAGAAGTAAATGCAGAGAAAAACTAAATACATGGAAGTGCGTCGGGACCGGAATACAGCAAATTATGGATGCGTTAAAATATTAAATAATACTTTTGATAAAATGGATAGTTTCAAATACCTAGGATCAATATTAACAGAGGAAAATCATATTCACGGAGAAATTAAATGTCGGCTAAAAGCAGGGAATTCGTGTTACTTTTCGGTTCAAAATCTCTTGTCGTCGCGAATTCTGTCGAGAAATTTGAAACTTAAAATATACAAAACGGTAATCATGCCTGTTGTTTTGTATGGCTGCGAAACATGGGCACTTACTCTGAGGGAAGAACATAGACTGAAAGTATTTGAAAACAAGATCCTGAGACGAATATTCGGACCCAAGAGGAACGGGAATGGGGAATGGCGGAAACTTCATAACGAGGAACAACATAATTTATATGGTTTACCCAACATTGTTAGGGTCGTGAAGTCTAGGAGGCTTAGGTGGGCGGGTCATGTAGCTAGAATGGAAGAAAGTAGAAACGCTTTCAAAATCTTGACAGGAAGACCAATCGAAAAACGGCCATTAGGAAGACCTAGACGCAGATGGGAGGACAATATTAATATGGATCTCGCAGAGATTGGAATACAAAGTAGAAACTGGATGCAGTTAGCTAAGGATAGAAGTCAGTGGAGAGCTTTTGTGAACGCGGCATTGAACCTCCGGGTTCCATAGACCATAGAGTTAGTTAGTTAAACGAAGAAAATAGTAAGATTTCAGTTTTATACAAACCTAAAGATAAAATAAACGTATTTTTTATAATATTGATTACCTAGGCAATAAATAATAATCTCATTCGTTAAACGTATGTAAGATTGACTTCTACACTTTCTAAGGTATTTAATTATAGTTGTGATTTTTATAGAAAATCTCATTTCCTGGGTTGTTCTGTTTACTTGAAATCAAGAGCAAAGGTACCACTGAAATTATGTGTTTATTTCTACATTTTAGAAACGAACATTGGTTTTGTTAAGGACTAGAGTTACATAAAAATGTTCACGTTCCAAAAATGATTCGGATATTGTTTATAAAGTTTGGCTAGTATGACTTTAAAATTATTCACCACAATATAATTTAATTCTAAATTAAGTTTCTACAGGTTAATATTAGTATCCATTGGTGAAAGACAATGACAATCTAATCAGAAATAAATTGCTTATATTACAGGTCTGTGCGACGACCCACGACGATAGCCATCACAAAGACCTCACGGAGGTTGTATAAGCAGTAGCACGTAATTTCCTAAATAATAGAATATTGTACGTGTCGTTGAAAAATACAAGTTCGGCAAATGATCTTACCAATGTATAAGTATTAACAATATACAATGCAAACAAAATGTTCTTGATCGTCAGAAACAAACAAGCATACAGGGAATGGTATTCAGTGTTATGTCTCGAAGTCTTTATCAGCATTGTCATCCTTTACCAACCTTCCTGTAACTGGCAATTAAACTCGGGGACCTTGGACGCGAAAGTGACCGTAGGTCTGTCTCATTGCTGAATGATTTTTCACTTAGGTGATTGTCCACGAAAGGAAACAGACTGTAATCTGATAGTATTAGGTCCTGGAAGTATAGTAAGGGTCAGTGTTTCCCAGTCATACAACCTAGTTCCGGTCCTGGTAGTCACGTGTAGTCTTGCATTGCCGAGGATTTTTGTGAATATCCTGCGCCTGTATCTTTGCTCTAATGTCCGTTGAACCTGTTAAAATTAATGCAAATACAGTGATGGTGTCGCCTTGTGATATTGGAACTCGTATTGGACCATTTTGTCACAAGTCCAAGAGACACTGAGAACGACATTGATTGGTCGGGTCAAGAGATACTCTTGAGAATTGAGACATAGGGTCACTTTCTGTCTGCTGCGCTTGGAAATGTCATAATGGATCCACTTCGTCCATTCGCTTGTCATTCGTGAGCGTTCTATGTAGTATTTGGGTATTTAGGGTTGAGATAATAGGTGTGGCAGTTTCTTGTTGGCTACCGATAATGGTCTAGTACTTAGTTGTTCAAATTGTAAACTTTCGTCACGTAGTGTTGGTAAAGCATAACTCCTCAGTTGACTGTTGTTGCTGTCTTCATTGCCTCCTGCACTGTTTATGATATATTCTCTGATCGCCCAACCTGAACTTCTGCAAGTAACGAAAGTTAACATGTTCACAAGATTGCGTTATATAGGATAGATAGATGTAAAGCAAACTTGTGAACACGTTAATTGAATTGGAACTGGAATTGAATTTCAATGACACCTAGCAGATACATTGAGTGACTTAATACCGCGTTCCAGTTTGACGATGGGTGTCATGAGTGCAAAGGGATTCTAACCTGCCTCAAATATAGACGTGGCAATGATCATGAAGCTAGAAAGACGAAACAAACGCCACTTGGAAGCTTTTGCACAGTTAACGCAAACGAAACTGGGCCTAATTGCTGCACCATACGTAGTTTTTGAGATCTAGCGTAAAACATATCCAAACATTTAAAATTTTCCGGGCTGCGACCATCATTCTTCGCGTCTTTACCATGTTCTCACTTGTTTCTTCATATAATATCAGCCCTGATTTTCTTGGAATAGTTTATTCACATAGAGAATTACTGTGGGGCCTAAGCAGCAATTGTCAGCACTTTGCCCTCCTGAGATACTACGCCTCAAAACCAGCTTCGAAATCACAAATTCAAGTTTCGGACCACCATAAATGTTCGGTGCCAGTAGTATCATAGCTGTGGATACTTTTGCAGACTCTTTACATGCAATAGTGTTCAACACAAAACTTATGATCACCCCACTTTATGAAATTTCAATATACAATCCCTTCAAAACTGTAATTTTCTGTACCTTTCTGAAGATTTCATGTATTGGTTTGCTACCTGCATATTTATTTAGAAACAAGAATATATATTCTCCGTGTACCTCAGTTTCTCCTCTAACCATTTGTCTTTGTTTGTTATTCGTCTGATTCGTACGTCCTGAACAACCGTAGTTCTCGTAAACGCTTGCAAATCAAAAATTGGTACTCCACCTACAACAATGGTGACCGCCATTCAAGAACACTTGTATATACTACGTGAAAAGTGTAATTGACCTTCTCATACACAAGATTCATCAGTCTCCAATTTTTATAATTTTCAGAAATGATCGAGCAACAACTTTCATCATTTTTGGACTACTTCATATGGATTGACCATCAATGAAAATCATGAAAATAAAAGTTTTCATACAGAAATACTGTAAAGAAAAGACTTTATTGTTATGGCCAGTACCGGTACCGTACCAAATTGTAAAACTGTGTCCAGCTTTTAACTATTCGATTAACAAGATGAAGTATTTGAGTACCCGACAGAGACAATTGAAATTACTTGAAGTTGAAAGATTAACTATTTTGAATATTTGGTTGTGATAAGATTTTTACTTGCTCTTAAAAACAACATAGTAATGTGATACAACAGTGTTCATAATTTTATTCAATAAATTGTTAATACTACTGTTTGTTTAAAATCTTGATTGCCGAAACAATCAAATTGTTAATTAGTGGCAAAAGCATCTTGCTGTGAGTATGGTTAACTAATCAGATTTCACCAATTGCCATAGACTATAAAACTTCAGGTTTCAAGTGTCAAATTGTTGTTGATATCAATCGGTTTCATTAATTACCAGGACACTTATTATGTTTGAAGTAAAAAAAAAATGGACAAATAGGTTATAATGCCAACACATTTTATATTTATGAGATTAGTGTATAAGCATATCTTCAGGGTCTATTACATATTTAAATTGATAACTGTCAGAGATTTACTTTGAGGACGAAGTACGCAAACACAATATGAAATAACATATATTGAATTAGAAGAACATGTAATGGCTCTGTGCGATATTTTACACTTACAGATGTACAGATTAAATTAATAACATTATCACTTGTTTTGCTTTTGAAGACAAGAACTATGCGGGTGTGATATTGTAACCTTCCCAGTGGAAACAATGATGTAAAATTATTACTTATTGCTAAATATTAAAGTAGATTTAAATTTTGTTTCCTAATTTTTAGGTGGGATATCTTACATTAAGACCTAGACCGAGATGAACTTGTTCTATACAATATTGAGTAACATATAAGACTGTTTGAACCAAGAAAAGCATCTTATAAATTCATACATATATATATATATATATATATATATATATATATTTGGTCTAGGAATTAATTCGTGCGGTTGTACGCACACATTGAAGCTGTAGTACAAACACAAAATACATAAATACCTTAAGAAAAATATTGTCCGTCGCTAGACACTACTTTCGCCCATCTGTCAGGCAATGTACGGATTCCGTGGCGAAACAAGTCCTCATCCTTGGAAGCGATCCAGTCAGAGACCCATGTTTCGATATCTTCTGAAGAAGTAAACCGCTGTCCAATCAAATCGTTGTTCATGCAATCGAACAAGTAGTAGTCCGAAGGAGCAACGTCTGGTGAATACGGCGGGTGGGGTAAAACTTCCCATCCGACATTTTCTAAATAGGTTTTGACCGGTTTTGCGACATGTGGGCGAGCGTTATCATGTTGAACAATAAGTTTATCATGTCTGTTCTCCCATTCTGGTCGTGTTCTGGCCAGAGCTTGCTTCAAACGCATTAATTGTTGTCGATAACGTTCTCCATTTATAGTTTCACCCGGTTGCAGCAGCTCATAGTACACCACACCTTTCATATCCCACCATATGCACAGCATAACCTTTGCACAGTGAATATCTCGTTTTGGTTGTGATGGACCTGGTTCACCTGGTTTCACCCAGGCCTTTTTTCGTTTATTGTTCTCGTAATGGATCCACTTCTCATCACCCGTAATAATTCGATGCAGAAACCCCTTTCTGCTCTGTCGTTGAAGCAGCAATTCGCAAATGGTTTTTCGTCTTTCAACGTCTCTGTCTTTCAATTCATGTGGAACCCAATGTGACATCTTTTGAATCATTCCCATGGCTTTCAAGCGTTTGGAGACTGTTGTTTGATCACCGCCTAATGCTGCTGCAAGTTGTTCCTGCGTTTGACACGAATCCTGCTCGAGCAATGCTGTCATTTCTTCGTCTTGAAATTTTTTTGGCTGTCCAGCTCGCTCTTGGTCTGCCAAGCCGAAATCACCACTTCTAAACCGTGCAAACCACTTCTGACACGTTCACTCAGCTAGAGCATGGTCACCATACACTTCCACCAAAATACGATGACTTTCAGTCGCACTTTTCTGCATGTTAAAGTAATGCAGCAGGACACCCCGCAAAAACACTTTATCAGGCACAAATTGCGCCATGTTCACTTAACTACAAACTGGTGTTGTTGACGCTTTAATCCACTGCCCTATACTACGAACGATACGGGATGACAAGGGTTTGCAACACATGTGTGGATACACGGAACTGTGGGACGCTCCGTTCGTTGCGCCATCTGTTGTCCACCCGCACGAATTAATTCCTAGACCAAATATATATATATATATATATATATATATATATATATATATATATATATATTGTTCGAACAAGTAGTAGTCCGAAGGAGCAACGTCTGGTGAATACGGCGGGTGGGGTAAAACTTCCCATCCGACATTTTCTAAATAGGTTTTGACCGGTTTTGCGACATGTGGGCGAGCGTTATCATGTTGAACAATAAGTTTATCATGTCTGTTCTCCCATTCTGGTCGTGTTCTGGCCAGAGCTTGCTTCAAACGCATTAATTGTTGTCGATAACGTTCTCCATTTATAGTTTCACCCGGTTGCAGCAGCTCATAGTACACCACACCTTTCATATCCCACCATATGCACAGCATAACCTTTGCACAGTGAATATCTCGTTTTGGTTGTGATGGACCTGGTTCACCTGGTTTCACCCAGGCCTTTTTTCGTTTATTGTTCTCGTAATGGATCCACTTCTCATCACCCGTAATAATTCGATGCAGAAACCCCTTTCTGCTCTGTCGTTGAAGCAGCAATTCGCAAATGGTTTTTCGTCTTTCAACGTCTCTGTCTTTCAATTCATGTGGAACCCAATGTGACATCTTTTGAATCATTCCCATGGCTTTCAAGCGTTTGGAGACTGTTGTTTGATCACCGCCTAATGCTGCTGCAAGTTGTTCCTGCGTTTGACACGAATCCTGCTCGAGCAATGCTGTCATTTCTTCGTCTTGAAATTTTTTTGGCTGTCCAGCTCGCCCTTGGTCTGCCAAGCCGAAATCACCACTTCTAAACCGTGCAAACCACTTCTGACACGTTCGCTCAGCTAGAGCATGGTCACCATACACTTCCACCAAAATACGATGACTTTCAGTCGCACTTTTCTGCATGTTAAAGTAATGCAGCAGGACACCCCGCAAAAACACTTTATCAGGCACAAATTGCGCCATGTTCACTTAACTACAAACTGGTGTTGTTGACGCTTTAATCCACTGCCCTATACTACGAACGATACGCGATGACAGGGGTTTGCAACACATGTGTGGATACACGGAACTGTGGGACGCTCCGTTCGTTGCGCCATCTGTTGTCCACCCGCACGAATTAATTCCTAGACCAAATATATATATATATATATATATATATATATATATATATATATATATATATATATATATATATATATATTGTTCTTAAATTTTAAACAGGGGTATAATGAAAAGGGTCATGCCTAATTTCCAAATGCATTAATAGGTCTATGCGAACATATATCAACCCAAGTACCGTAATGAGGGTTATTCTCATGCAGTGATATAACATACTTTGTACCTATACTTAAACGTTCCACCAATATTTATTACTATTCTTCGTTGGAACGGTACCGTGCTCCGAATGGAACCTAACATTCAAATATACTATTGAACTTAGATATTCAGGTCACCGAACGTATCACAAGGCTTAACATTTTTACATAATGGCAGATTGTGCGTTTTACGTATTGATCACAAATAATATCAGGTTCATTTTCTAATCTGGGCGCTATAGATAGGATTGAGTACATCTAACTTTTAAACACAGTCATAAACCTATACATTCACTCTACGTCAAGTACTAAACCTTATTATTGTTACACAATTGTAAAATATTGTTTGTACATTTTGAAGACTTATATTTACTTGTTCAAATAGTTTTAGTTTCTATTCTTTTCTAGGAGGAGTAGTTATGACCAAGTAACAATTAATTTTTAAGTATACTTATGTACCTTTTCAATAGCATTACGGAAGGTACCAGAAACCAATGATAATGATAGAAGATTCTCTAAAAACGTTGTTAAGATGTACTTACTGGTTCCACTGATTGTAATTACGAATATTTTTTAAAGAAAACATGACTTGGATCAGACTTTTTATTCCTCTTATTTTATTGGTTATTTGAATTATTAAGTGCACCTTGTAGTATACAGCATTTAATACTTTTTTTAACAATTACCAAAGTTAAGACATGGACTAATTCACCATTACAAAAATAATATATATATATATATATATATATATATGTGTGTGTGTGTGTGTGTGTGTGTGTGTGTGGATCATGGTATTCATATCTTAACAAAGAGAATGGTCCTATGTATTTATTCATTTGCTATGCGATGCATTTTCTTACTCATCGAAAGGTAAAATATACCACCAAATTTACAGAGGTATACACCCTAACCCTATTCGTTCCGATGACAACATCATTACAAAATGAGCTCGTTATTCACCAACTAACATCATACTGTGAGAGAAGACGCTTTCAATATAGAGGTAGAAGATTTTTATGAAAATGTTCGTGCCGTTTGAGACGATCTAGGCATAAATCATGTCACTGTTGTTCGGTGGCTCCTTGGAATCCATAAGGTGAAAAAGTTTGAGCAATCTGAGTTACCATCGGCAACTGACAATCGCCATGTGTAGGTGTGCATTTCTCTGAATGTATGATGGACTTTGAAAATTTCCTGCACTGAATTTACTTGTAACGAAATTTAGATCTACTACTGTAACGATAAATGTGTCAGGACAGTCATACGTCAGTAAATGTTTATGACGTGATAAAGACGCACAACAGTATAAAAAACCACCCTTCTTGTAAAAGTTGCTGTAGCTGTTATGGTAGGTGCAATCTATAATGATTTTTCCGTCGATGAGAATCCATTATTACGGGTTGTCATAGTCCTGCACTCAGTGAAATGAAGGTAAAACGTGTTCGCAAGCGTCCATTAATTTCCTACAAACATGGTGTTCTCATGAAGCACGACAATTCATGTACATGTCCTTCAAAGGACAGTGCAGAACACAATCTGCAGCTCAAATTCATTCCTTACTCAATGTATTTTGCTTACATCTTTTCCTTCGACTACCTCCATTTCAGTCATCTCAATAACTTCTCGGGAAGGAATAATTTTTCTAATGAATGGGCGATACAACATCTTGTTGAGGAATTCTATATATTGCAAATTCAAAACTTTCCTCACTCAGGAATCATATCGTTGGCTTGGGGATGTGTGGTTGGATACGGTACGTATTTTAATTAACCAAGTATTTCTATAATCATGTTAGTACTTTAATTGAGTTTATTTGAAATTAAAGAACAATTTCGGGAAGGTGCTAATATCAGTTCTTGACAAGCGTTTGTTCAAATGTTAAAAAATACAATTTTTTCCAACTGTTCTTAATATTAATAAGGAGGATTTTAAAAGCACTCTTAATTCCGATAGGTTTCATTGAAGAAGTATGACCTAGATATGTGACGTTTACCTTCGTTTTTTCTTGATGAATGCAGTTACATTTTCCAACATAATCTACCTTATACGTATATATTTCATTATCTTTCTGAATTTTGAAACTTTAAACTATATTGTTTGTTCCTTTTTTTCGTGAAAACAATCTCTAGATATCAGTCCGGGATACTAGCCAATCAGTGTTTCGCAGTAGAGCAGAACTATATGCCTACGTCAGGTACTTTCAACCGTTGTCAGTGTTGCCACAGTCCTAGCTCTGCAGTGAGCTGAAAAATAGTACCAAATTGGAGCAAAAAGAGCTGAATTCATTACTTTATACCAGTGTAATCATGGTTTTATAACACGCAACTAAAGGAGGTAAAGTTCTAGAACACTCTTCCCCTCTTCAAAGAGTAGAAATCAAGAAACTACTCTTTTTAAAAATTACTTTTTAAAACATCCAAAAGGAAGGGCCCCGAAAAACCGCGTAAATAGATAAAACTTTTCTTACATGTAGGAAATATAACAGAGGCCGTAAAATTAACAGGCAAAACGCAATGGCGGATCTAGAAGGTAAAAAGGGAGCCTGGCAGAACCCAGTGTATTATAAGTAGCTATATCATAAGTTTACTATAAACTTTAATAAATGTGTAAGTAATAGCTTAAATTATTTTTGTCACTCAAGAAACTGGGAGCCTAGGCCCCCCGGCCCCAGGCTAGATAAGCTACTGGGAAAACGGATATCATCTTCGGTACGTATTGAAAGGAAATCGAATGCAAATTTATTTCAAATTGAAATAAACCAAAACGGTATTCTAGCCCTGTATGAAAAAATGTTTGAAACTAGAAGCAAATCAACAATCTCCGAGTTCGTGTGTAAACAGTACATAACATAAAATAATAAAATATAATTATTGCAGCTTATTCTCGCTTATTTCACGACCAAAGGAGGATAATATACTGTAAGAAGAATATAACGTAAGTAAACTGACATTTGTAGAAAAATGTAAAATCGGTCCAGAGTCCTAGAACCTTCCTGAAAGACATCACAACACATTATTAATAATTTTATGTCACAATGATGTGAGCAACGTGTGATGTAGGAAACGTTTTACTGACACTTTTGAAAATGTGACAAGTATTTTGTTAAATGGTGCTGAATTGAGTAGTATTGTACCAACGTTTTCAGGAAAGGGCTGGAAATGCCAGCGTGGACCAACAGGCCAATGAATGACAAAAAGGGCTGAATTTGGTACAATTGTACCAAGTGTGGCAACAATGACCGTTGTGTAGTAGAGCAGAATATATCATAGTAAAATTCACTTTTGGAAAGTATGTCATAGAACGTTTTCATGAATACTTTAAAATATCTCGAATAGTAGAGTAATAGAACAGCTTAAGAAGACCGCCGTTCTATTACTCTACTATTCACCGTTCGTTTTATAAATAAATACACAACAACCTTTTCTACAACCTATACCAAAACGAAATCCTATTCAAAAGAGGTGTCATAAAATCCAGAAGTCGTATGCTAAAGAATATCCAGGATATGTCAGATTGTGAGAATTCATTCAACAGCGTGCTATTAGAAAATATTACCGGTACATTAAACAAAAATACTGCAATCCATCACAAGTTGTTTAGAAGTTGTTCGTAAACCACAAAGTGTTACCTCAAAGGTGGGTCAATCCATACAAAGTGGTTCAGAGCAGGTTGTCCGATCATCTACGAAAATTATAAAAATTGAAGTGTGACAACCCTTGTGTATGAGAAGGTCTATAACACTATTTATATTGTCTTATATACAAGTGTTCCTGAATGGCGGCCATTTTTATTATCGGTGCAGTACTATTTTTGCATGTGCAAGCTTGTTCGGAAACTACAGTTGCTCAGGACTTACGAATCAGACGAACACTAAACAAAAACGAATGTTTAGAGTAGAGACTGAGGTACACGTAGAATATTCGCTTGTTTCTAAATAAATATGCAAGGTTGCAAACCAATGTATGAAATCACCAGAAAAGTACAGAAAATTACACTTTTAAAGGGGCTGTATGTTGGAATGGCTAAAAGTGGGGGAGTTCATAAGTTTTGTACTTCGTTTATGGATGCAAACTTTTTTCATAAGAGGTTTTATGATTACTGCTTTTTTATGCCTCAGATTCATAAGGTAGGAAACATGTTATGATTTGTGTGATTTATTACTTCAAATATGTCCAATCTCAAGTATATGATCAAAAGTACTAACATGAATGTCCCTTATCATGTTTAATTGAAGCCGTGCAAAGCTTCCATCTACAAGTCTAGAACACAATTGGCCTTATACCAGCCATCGAACCTGTTACTCATGTCCACGGTGATGCGTTTGAGAATATTACGTAGATCCCGATATAAAACTCAACTTTTGGTTCTCAAACTGCTTCGTTCAACAAGTGTGGTGTAACACATATATTTATTAGGGTGGAGCGTTTTGCACTTTTGTTGGAAATTCGATGGCGGCTGGGACAGGGTAAGGGGTTGTCCAAAAAATAATAAAAAACAGTAAGGTCGGTGACACTAATGCCACCGTTTCCGCACTAGCCGTCATCGAATTTCCAACAAAAGTGCAAAACGCTCCACCCTAATATATATATATATATATATATATATATATATATATATATATATATATATATATATATATATGGTGTAACTGCAATAAAGTGTGCTGCGGTTTAGTGAAATACGGTAGTTAAGCAATATCTTCAATTTGTTACTGTGGAAATGACCCAGCGGAAATGATTCATTAGTTTAAGTTAATATTTAAAACGTTATTTACAAATTAGTCCTTTGCAGTTGTTTTATATTCCAAAATTTCTCTGAATTAGTTTGAATTAATTAGTAAGTTTTTTATATAATGGTAGATTTTCAGCTAGAAGCTACTACATTAAAGATATCTGTTAAATAAGGGATGAATACCTGGATTTAAAAATTGTACATTAGAAGTACTAACAAGAAATTAAACTGTTAACAATCTATATTGAACGAAACCAACTAAAAATATGTCAAACGTTGCTGGATATCGGTTTAGTACAAGCAAAATTAAATGTGAAGTCCTCACGCGACAAAAGCCTGGAACATATTAAAGCCACACATAGCAGTTTCTTGTATCCCTGTTATGGGAAAATTTTGTTAAGCTATCCGATGGCGTGGTTTTCTTTGTAATAAATTGGAAATTTGAGATGGGATTTCTGTTTTTTTTAAGAGAACACCGTTTTCCTGGGGAATTGTTCTTTTTACACAATTCATACTAGAAGGGATCGTTAGTGGGGATCTGTACAGTGTAGCACTTTACTCTCAAATGAAGTTCGAAGTACTTACAACGAAGTTGCCTACACTTACCTAAATATTCTTCCAGTTTTGCGAGTATTAAGAAAAGGTAAACATAGCATCTTGAAAACATCATAACTTGAGAAGATCTGAAATATAAATATGTACATGAACAAGCAATTTTGAAACAATAATTGACGTACCTTGAAACCCCTCTCTCTCATTCTTAAATAAGACCAAAATAAAGGAGATTACATTACTTTTGTGTTTTTCTTATGACACTACTTTGAAATATCATAAATCAGACACTTTACAAACTGAAGGGTGTAGATGTGTAGTGTTTTATAAATTTGTACTGAATTCCAAAAAAAGATGGAAATATTTTGTTTGAATTTTGATTTTCGGGTGTAGTGTAAATATACTAATAGTGTCATCTAACTTTGAGTTTGGCTCTAAATATTATTCTGAATGAGGTTATAGAGCTAGTATATTGAAGTGTTGTGGTACAGTTCGTTTATATAAATGGGGATAGTTTAAGTGTATACCGTCAAATCATAGATTAAAAAGCTGTGGTTATTATATGTGTGATAGTAATTTCCAATCATAGCTATTATAATTGATTATACAAAGACCATAGACATTAGTAAGTTATTCTCAATCTTCAATTAACTACAATTGGCTTAAGAGCAAATTTTAAAGTTTCACGTTTCAAAATAATAAGGAAAAATATCACATCTTAACCCAATTAATATCTTTGATGTGAAACAAGGCAACATACAAAGTTACAAGTCTGTTTGACACCACATTTTAAAAAAGCGAAAAATGTTTCTAACTTATCAACAATTATGGGAGACAAAACGTACGAGAATTTGATCTTGCCTGATCAACAGGAAAAAAAATCATTTTAGGGTTTCAACAATCTGTTAGAAACACAATATTGGGATAAAGTAAATACAATTTCAGAGTTATATATATACTACATCAAATGATCCAAATGGAAGGACAAAATATCATGCAGATATCGTAACTTTGAGAAGACAATTATCATTTTGTGACTGTACAAGAACTTCGACTTGATGGTCGGGAACCAGTTTCTTTTTGGTTTAAGACATGACAAACTAGAAGAATGACAAAAGGTTTGTCATTTCAAGGAGCAATTGATATTGCAGTTAGCTTAGAATGAACTGAGGAACAGATAGGGAAATTGCAACCCTAAAACCACAATTCGCACTATTAAAATTTCAAAATTTAAAGTAACCAGGAAAATTCTATTACTTTTTGTAGAGGTCTGTGTTCAATTGGCCCTTACACCGTGCATTGAATGCGAATGGAGATAAGGTGTCAGTTGTTGAATGGAGATAAGGTGTCGAGATCTGCTGAATGTGTACAATCTCCAAAGATAGTAGATGTACTGACACGTCATAATAAAAGTGCCCTAGATCAGTTCATCATTAGTAAAAAAAATCCGTATAACCTTGAAGTATTTAATCCCGGGTTCTCTGATAATGATGCGATTATTTTAAAAATCACTTTAAACAATGCCATTGCTCTTAATTCTAAAGTATACACAGTTACAAAGAGAATTTTCTCCAGTCATAATATGGAATATGTTAATTTCTTGCCTTCTCACGAGTCTTGGAACAACATATGTAATACGTCTAACATCGAATGTAAGTTTAAATTCTTCTTTGAAACTTTCTTACATTACTTCAATATGGCTTTTCCAAAAGTTACTTTTAAAATCCGGACCTTGTCCACTAAATCGTGGTTAACTAAATGTATTAAAATTTCTAAAAGATACAATAGATTGCTCAAAATAAATACATCACTTCCTCACAGGTTCAGACATTATATTTTAAGTACAGGAAAATATCCAGAAGAGTAATCAATACAGTTAAATTACTATCAAATGGTTCCACGATACTTATTTTTACTATTAAAGCTAAAACTGTGTGTAAAACATTAAATGGTGGAACAAACAACAAAAAGAGCAACTTTGAGTATGTTAAAGTTGATGACGAAACTATTAAAGAACCTAAGCGGATTGCAGATGTCTTCAATAATTTCTAGGTAGTGTACCATTACCTAACCCCACACAAGCAAGTTATGATAACTAGATGGAAATTCCAATGCGCTCACATACTTTCTTTTTAATTCCAGCGACAGTAGAGGAGTTATGGAAAATATTGTGTAGGATGTCTAATTCGGCATCTTCAGGTTTTGATGAAGTTCCAGTGACTGTTATTAAATTTTGTTTTCCTTTCATTGTAAATCATCTCTGTTATTTAGTAAACCTATTTCTTGAGAAAGGATATTTTCATCAGTGTTAAAAGTGGCAAAAGTAATTTCTCTCATTAAAAAGGGCAATATGAATGATGTAAGAAATTATCGCCCAGTCTCCATTCTTTCCACGTTTTCAAAAATGTTTTGAATATGTGACGAATTCACTATTCTGCAATTCTTTGAAGTCATGTATCTTATTATTACCATCACATGACTTCTAAAACAAGAAAAGTATTGAAACAGCTCTGTTTGATTACATGTCCAATATATCTCTTGAATTAACAAACAGTAAGTACGTTGTTGGCCTATTCATCGACTTATCATGAATACAATTGATCATGCTATTCTTTTAAGCAAGTTTTATGCCTATGGTATTAAAGGAGTAGCTCACAACTGATTTCTCTCTTATTTATCCAGTAGAAAAAGCGGTACAAATATCAAAATTACCTACAGATACTTAAAAAAAAAACTTGTTCATTTTTATCAACTGTAAGCAGAGGTGTTCCTCAAGGTTCCATGTTGGCTCCTATTTTCTTCCTCATATATATAAATGACTTGTTAGAATATATGTATCCAGCAAAATATATTCTATGTGCTGATAAGAAGTTGAAGTCCTGATCAGTATGATTATATCAGGAAAATCAATGGAAGAAGTTGATGGGAAATCTGACATTCTTACAGACAAATTAGTAAAGTGGTTAACAGCAAATAGGTTAATTATATACCACGATAAAACGATTCTCTTTCATTTTCCAGGAAAGCCTCGTATATAACCTAGAATAAAAATATCTTCTAACTTAGTCCAACATTCTTGTATTCTTTCATGGTCTGCTCATATCTGCACCTTAAACAAGAAACTAAGTAGCATGTGTTTTGCCTTATACAAACTTCAAGGTACTGTGTCCAGAGAAGCACTTCTTAGCTTTTACTACTCCAAGTTTAATTCATTAATTAACTTCGGCATAATACACTGGAGATCTGCTGCAAATAGTTTAAGCACTTTCCAATTGCAAAATAAAACGATTACAATAATTTTAGGATTATCCACAAAATCGACATGTAAAATGGTTTTCGTAGAAGGAAGAATTTTAACCCTCCCCAGCTTATACATCTATAAATCTATTCTTTTTACTGTGAAAAACAAGCATCTTTTATCTTTAACAAAAATGTTCATCGTCATAATACGAAATAAGGTAGTGACATATTTGCGATTCATCAAAAATATGCTAATATAAGCAAAACCGTGTACGTGAATTGTGTCAGATTGTATAATAAACTCCCTCTGTACCTGAAAAATATGATCAATGTTTCCATTCTTGGTAAGACGTTATAGAGGGTGTCCGGGAAATAGGGACAAATATTAAAGTGCTATAAAACTAATATAAAATATATTGAGAAAGTTTTTTATAAACACATTGAGTAACTTCTCCCATTTATGTATACATACACATTAGGTAATTTTCTCACATTTATGCATGAAAAATTGTATCCGTCATATGACCACTCAAGCCTGCACGGCAATAAGCAATGCTTTCATTGAAATTTGCGATGACATGTTCACAAACATCTAGTGCGATGCCGTTAATAGCCCTCTTAATTTCATTATTCAGTTGTTGTATTGTCTGTGGTTTGTTCATGTACACTTTAGATCTCACAAATCCTCACAAAAACGTCACAAGGGGTAAGATCGCATGATCTGGCAGACCATTCCTGATTTCCTCGTAAAGAGATAATTTTTTGAGGAATCTTTTCATTCAGCAGACCAATTGTTTCACAGGATGTGTTACAGGTCGCACCATCTTGCTGAAACCAAAAATCGTCATTTTTGATTTCCATTTCGTACAAAACTGGGAAAAACAATCTGAAAGCATGTGTTTGTAACGGTCGCCGTTCACAGTGACGCCAGATCACTCCTCCTGCCCAGAACCCAAACCATATAGTTGTATGTTGAGGATACATCTGTTCTTCCATAGTCACTTGCGGATTTTCTGTACCCCAAATTCTGCACTTCTGTTTATTGACATATCCACTGAGATGGAAGTGTGCCTCATATGAGAAAATTATTCTTGTCGTGAAGTTCTCGTTCTACGCTTGTCGAGCCAATACCCATTGAACAAATCGACGTCTCTTTCCATGATCTGTAAACTTCAACTCTTATGTAAGTTGAATCTTGTATGCATGCATTCTGAAATCTTTCGACAGGATTTCATGCAGTAAACTTGGTGATAAATTTAATTGTTGAGCTCGTCGTAGAACTGATTTCATGGGGCTTACCGTCACGCTGTCACTCACGACAGCAATGTTTTCTTCTGTTCGAACAGAACGGGGTTTTCCAGTTTGCTTAACTTTAACACTGACACCGTGGTCTCAAACTTCAGGACCAACTTCCGAACTGATGATTCAGTAGGAGCAACATTGCGTCCAATTGTCACACGCAAATCTCGAACGGCTGCCGTGGGACTTTTCCTTGTATTTGTAATAACTTTAATCACTTGGATGCTTTGCTTGGACTGCTTTGTTGTCAAACGGTCCATGCCGAAATAAACACCAACCAACAATGCTCACCACACAGGCTACTAATCGGAAGGATAGAAGGTAACAAACATGGTAAAACCACAGCTGCCAACCGTCATGTGACAAAATGGTGTGAAATTCAAATTCGTCCTTACTTCCCTGGCATCCTCTATAATCTACTCGCTGAAAAGTGCTATTACAGCATTAAAGAGTATTTAAATGATTCATTTAGTGAATAGTTAGTGAATAGATACTTACTCGTGAGTACATGCCTGGTGTGGTACAAACAGTTACCTAATTACGATGTAAATTGTCATGTTTTATACTTAATATATCCTATTATGTGGTTTTGTATTTTAGAAAGATGCATGATGTACACCTCTGGTACTTGACAATATTATATTTTTTTCTGACAATTGTAATGCTTATATTGATAATTTCTCGTGTTTTGTAAGCTAATGAAGAAAGGAAATGAATGAAATGAAATGTGCTATGTGCAATAACGTACAGAAAGCTGACTCGTTGACATAAATTACTACTAAGAAAATCTACGTTTCTCTGTCTATGACTTATAGGAAGAGTGCGAGCTATAAGGTGATAAGAATGCTCTACAGCTTGGTTGATATTATACCGTTGTATACGAGGGATTTTGACAGATTGTACTGAGTCATAAAAAACTACTACACGAGGCCGAATATTTCTAATGAATACAGAATATTTTTGTTTTACTGTGATTGAGTTGAGCTCCAGAAGTCTGTTGATACAAAGTTAATAAACTTTGTAAATAATGTCTTCCATATTTTATTAAAAAAGTAATGTGAGTCGTTAAGATATTATTGTTTAGTTATTTTGATATTGTAGACAGAGACATATGGATGTAACCTATGAGTTGTGTATTTTAACAAAGAGAAAAAATTCGTTTTAAATACTGAAATTGATTAACAATAGGAGTCTTAATAGACAATATATTGCTCAATGTACAATTTTCCTTCATATAACCATCCATTCTTCTTCTTCCCAGATCCAGAAGGATGGTGCGTTACATCCGCCACGCCTTAGAATAAAAAAAAATATACAAAGCTATATTTTTTTGCAGGAAATCTATAAAATAGAAAAACAAACTATTAGTCCAACAACATATTTACAAATATAATAAATTAAATACCTATAAACAATTCTTTGAATGCAAATCATTCATTTAATAATTAAGTCAACAAATTACTATTTACAATTTATTTACAAAGTTTAGAGATCTCTAGGTGCATTTAGTATTATCAAAATTTTTTCTAATTCCATGGCCATGGTAAATAAATGCAAATACATTAATAGATTAGCAATTACAAAACTATATACAAATATACGAGATCCAATAACAATAATAAAAATATATGACTAATAGTTGTAAATATTCAATAATCCTTATCTCAAATGAATTAATTTCATTTCTCTTCCATTTCTATTATTAATTCAAAACTCTAGGTTCTCTATATACTTTTATTTCCGAGACATGACTTCTACGGAAGGAATTTAAACTATTGTCTTCATCTGATACTAATACTGTACTTGGGGTCAGGAAACGACGGACTACAAATGGACCAAGCCATTTGTCACTAAGAGACTTTGCTATTTTATCTTTAAGAGACGATTTTACATGGGATCGAATAAGAACCTTATCTCCTAATCCAAAGGATACTTCCCTTCTCCTCTGAGCCATTAATTTCTTTCTTTTATTCCACGATTTCTCCATATTCTGCATAGCATTTAGCCAGAGCTCTTGGGTTGATTTACCCCCAATATCAGACTCTGAGATGTTCCATCGGTTCTCCAAAGGTGTGTTGGTCGGACGTCCATAAAATATCTCGATCGGAGACATCTTCAAGCCAGTATACTCTCCAATATTTAATGTGTAATGCAAATCGGGAATAAGATTAGACCACACGTTATAATAAGACCAAAGGATAAGATTAGACCAAATGAATAAGAGTAGACTAATAAAATATTTAATGCATCCAACTATTACTGTAAGAACATCTGCATAATCTTTATTAATCGAATCTATGAATGAATTAACATCCTGATTGCGATACTTCCAGTTTTCATCATCTGATTTTTCCCCCTGTGTGTTAGATGGGTTTTTCACCTGTGGAGATCGTTTACATTTGGTTTCTCCCTGGTGAGAATCTTTATTGATATATTTTTTATTTCTCTTGACAAGTTTATGGAAGTTTTCTACCTGTTCAATATCCACATCTGATGCTTCCGATGAACTGTGATGATGTCCAGTCCGTACCTTCAAAGCAGAAGGAACTTCAATATAGGATTCATTAACCTTGGATTCCTGACTCTCGTCCCTATTCACCAGATCTGCACTCTTCTTCTTCTTAATCCTCCTCTTTCTTGACTTCTTAGAAGAAATCTTCTTTTTCAAACAACCCGAAGATTGATCCATTTCTTCACTTCTTCCATCAACTTCCTTGTTCTTCTCCATGGCTATCTGCTCTTCTTTTTCATCTTGCTGAGTTTGAACTAAATCTCTACCATTAACATCGGTCGAGATCATAGCCATGTCGACACATGTTGTTCTACCAGGTGTTTCCTCTGTATGAGTGGTTGAAAATCTTCCTAGTTCCAATTCTTCACCATTCACGCTAGGAGATCTTGATGTATCACTAACTGCATTTGCTGGAGTTCCCTTGGTGTTGGAAGCCCTCAACAGATCGCACTCAATCCAATTCTTCATCTCAATTAATTGTGATGAATTAGGAACTTCAATCGTAAGTAATTGATCTTCTAAGGCATTCAGTTCAAGTTCGCATTGAATTCCCCTATCACAATATCCCGAAGAATTGTAATCCGATCTAATAAAAATCGAAGAAACACTCGCTGAAGTCTGATTCATTACTTTCTTTCTCACTGGTCTTCTTATAAATTGTCGCTGGTCTTGAGGATCTACAGATCTGAATCCACTTTTAAACACGTTCTTCTGAAATGTTAAACGGACTCTCTTTCTTCCTCCGTTCAAAACTAAAATATGCTTCTCATAATCCAATACAGCAGATGTAGATCTAAGGAAAGGCATTCCTAACAAACACTCACATGGTAGCTGTTCCACAACACGAAAATTCACCACTTGGAAATATCCGGATAAGTTAACATTCAACGTAATCTCTTCTCCCGTGGAGAAATGTAAACCCGAAGGGGCATTCACCGTTTTTTCTTCCACAGTACGTATATGTTGTTCGGCACCACTGCGACGAACCAAAGATCTAGTAACAAGATTAAAACTAGACCCTCCGTCTACACAGACACTTGTTAATATATTATTAATCTTGCCAATAACGAAGGTCGCTACTAATCCGTCCATCTCCGAAGGAATTTTCTGGTTTACTGTCTTTTCCATAACTTTGGAACGATCTCTATTGTTATTAACTTTCGAGAATTCTGAAGGTATCGAAACCTCGGAATTTTCATTCATTCGATTCGATTTTACATAATTACTTGAAAAATTCTTATATTTCTGATTATTGTCACTGACTTTCAACTTATTAGAAAGAACCATTTGATTTTTACTATTGACTCCCATCGCTCTATTATACTCAATTTGTTCTCGAGTACTCATTATAAATCTTTCGGCTATGTCTAATAGTTCTAAACGGCTATTAGGAAAATAATTTCCTAGCATCCTATTCCTTTGGTTTGGGTTCATTCCCATTAATATTATTCTAACTAATTCACATTCTTCCATGTTTAATCCTAATACATTCATTGAAATAGTTACTGATTTCACAAATTCATTCATGAGTTCCGATAATTTCTGCTTTCTATAAATTCTGTCACTCACTAATGAATGAACAGTTGTAGGAGTAATAAATCTAGATAGTAAGTTATTCTTAAACACATTCCAATCTAAATGATCATTCAATGCCGAAGTAACTATTCTTAAAACAACCCCATTACATTTTGGAATTAAAACTGATAGTATCATGTTAAATGAATAGCTGCTCTCTATTAGTATCTCTTCAATTTTGAACAATAGTTCGAAAATTTGCAAGCTATCACTACCATTCACGTTTTTAAGATTCATAAATCTATTCTCCAAATAAGTTAAAGATCTAGAATGGGTATACTTCAACATTAATTTATGTTCATAATTAGCTTCTGAATGATGATCATCTAAATTTACTTGAGATTGTACTCCCCTATCAATATTTCTACCATCTAAATTTCTCATACTTGGACCAAAGTTAGAATTGCCAGCATGCATATTATTTATTCCCACTCTAGGAGTCGAACTGAGAATATTCGAAACTCTATTATAGTAATTACCCAACTCTAAGTATCTATTTCGATATCTATTTTCATTGGAAGAATTTAAATTAGAAGGAGAAGTCCCCATCTCTCTTCTTATAGGCGGTTCATTAAATGTAACCCTATGTTCTGGTCTAGAAATATTCAAGCCAGGAGGATTAGCTATCCTACTAAAACCATAAGTCTCCGCTGAACTATTAACTGAAAAATTCAAATTATTCCTATATGGAGTAGGAAAGAACCTATCACCTGAATTAGTATGCATCGGCGGCGTTAAACTCATACTCAAAGAGCCGAAATTAGAATTTAAACTCGGATGACCAGTTGCATCAATAGTAACAAATTCGGAGTCTGGCATATCTATGCTGACATAATCACGTTCGCATTGTATGTTATCCATAGCACAAAAATGAACAAAGTTAAATAGCACAAAATATAAACAATAATTATAAATAATCATATACAGATACTAAATTACTACTACTACTAGGAACACAAACTAGAAATTGATACGAAAAACCTTGGAAGAGATCTGAAATTATTCATAAACAACAATAATGTTCGACCAATCAATGATCCTCAAATTCAAAGAACACCAAACGGAGTGGCGATATATTTTTATCAATATTCGGAAAAATTATCCTCAAAATATCAGAATTTATTTTCATAAACAATTTAGAATTCAATTTCATTCAAATTATCTAGGTTAGATACAATTATCAACTCTAAGTAGAATGATAATGTTGGAGGAAAATGAGAAATTTAAAAATTTAACTACACAAATTTGAAAGTCTTTCTCAATAATCATCAAATGATTTATAAATATTCATAAATTTTACCAAAAATTCAAAAAATTATTTTAGTGGAACTAAAATGTAGGAGGAAAAGACTATCTCTTTAATAGGACAAAATTCTAGCAAAATTCAATTCCAAATTAATATACTTAACTATCATTCCATTTATCAAAATCCTAACAATATTATAAACTTTTTTGTAGAATGAGAATGTTGGAGGAAAGTATCAACTAACAGCTTAAAAATGTGAAAATCTACTAACAAATTTAATTTAAAGCAGTCAATACTCCAACACATTCACAATCTTATTCTTTAAATTCAATATTAAATTCAAGTGGAATGAGAACGTTGGAGGAATCTGAAAATTCAACTAAGTTTTTACAAGAATACTAATGGCAAAGATAAATTACAAAAATATAATTTAGGATATTCTACTTCAATAATATTTCCTTTTCTTTTTACTTTGTAACTCTTAGTGGAATGAAAATGTATAAGATATCCTAAAAATAACACAAACATAAACTTACTCTCTTAAAGATCTAGATATGAGATCTTACAATGGTGATCTTGTTCCCTACGTTAGCCCAGTATGTAACTGCGGAGAGTGACAAACTGAATATTTAATTGACTGAGCATTGAATTGTCCTTTAAAACACCATTATTAATGCTTATTGTTACGTAAACTAAAACTACTTCTTTGTCAATCTGTGCGTATAAATTCCTCGCACGAGAGAAATAAATGATTATCCGAAACCTTACTACTCAAGGGCTTTGAGTAGACATTGATTGAGTAATCTTAGTAAACGTTTCACAGAAATCCATCGCTTAAAGAGCAATGTTAGTCGGAACAATGAATTCGTGGAACAAATGATATATCTAAGATTTGATAAAGATTTGTATTATAGATCGGGTTGTTCTGGCCCTTCCCTTATTATCGGAATTTAGTAGTTTGTCACGGAATGTCTTTAATCTTGCAATAAGACAGCGCCTTAAATTTTTAAATATATGCCTTAAATAGCATATATGCCTTAAATCATTAACACTAGAAGTGCTAGAATGTTTAGATATTATAACTGTAAATTCTGTGCGAGGTGATCTTATTGGAACATGACTCCGCCAGTACTCGCTGAACATACGTATTTGCAAGGAAGGGTTGTAATAAATCTTCAAACGTTATTTAGAATTCAAAAAGTATGGACTCAATCCTTGTTGATCTTCCAGGTCGTTTAAAAGCAATGGTTCATTTAATCTCTTCTACTATAAGTGTACCTGATTGCTACTCTTATTATCTGATTATAATACTGTAGGAAGATAGGTTAAAATTACATGATTTTGCATGACTACATAGACTCGACATATAGCTGTCTAAAATAATTTTTGATGTAATGTATTACTTGTTACCTACGTAGAGTTCACTTACGAAATCTTTAAGCTGAGGCATTAATTTCTGCTTTTTCCGTATTAGTTATGTTCCCATTCGTACACTTTGTGAAGTTTCCGAGTCCGGATATTGACGTATTTTAAGGGGATTGAGAATCTTGGATGCAACGTTTGTATTGTTTAACAAGTAGGCTTTGATTTCTTGAGTCCGAGGTTGATAACGGTTACCTTGAATTTTTTTCTTTCATGAAAGAGACTATTGTAATATTGCTGTTGAATAGAAAATGCAGCATTCATATTTCTACAAACTCGATACCATGGTTCGACACGCTTTTTCCAGACATTCATAAGAGATCCTTTGTAGCATTCGTAATGTTGCAATAATGATGCCCATTATTCAGAAATAAGGTTAGGTATTCAGGTTACTGTGGAATGGAGGCATTAAAATACCATAATGGACATAGTGGAAGGACTTTGAGATGGAAATACAGATTATCATTTTGAC
Source organism: Thermobia domestica (assembly GCF_964235325.1). Lineage (NCBI taxonomy): Eukaryota > Metazoa > Arthropoda > Insecta > Zygentoma > Lepismatidae > Thermobia > Thermobia domestica. The sequence goes on along the minus strand of NC_137463.1, from coordinate 112,818,758 downwards.
TATCAAGTACACTGAAAAACAGGCGAGTATAATTTATACGTCTCTAGCCTGATGGAGAAGAGACATATATGAAACCTGTCTTGTCTAGACGAATACGATCCTAGCGAGACGAAAATATGTATCGACTCATCAGGATCCGATACTCAATGGCACAACATATCTAGTAAGCCATAAGTAGTTATTAGATAACAGAGCAGACGAATCATTGAAATGAGCGTAAGATGTTATGGAGGAAAGTGTACAACTATAGCCTCGTCAAGAATCCATAGGGAGCGACCATTATACAAGGCTGGAGCAAATTCAATCACACAACACCAGTTTATAATAAGAGCTCGATTTCGTATAGACACTACACAGGCCAATGTTGCTAACCTCCTGTCCATTTAATATGGTCACTAGAATGTTGCAGAGATTCGACGCAACGGTAACTAATGGGTGTTCCTGATCCTATTTCCCTAACATTCGTAACATGAGAATGATTTGGTAGGTATTGAAACTCTGTAACTATACCTTCCTGGGTAAACAAGACATCGATCTCTTCTTGATGTATAGGGTTCGATTCCCGGCGGGATCTCATGTGGTTCGGATTCCACGTTAATCAGTAGGTCCACGTCTCATATAGCCTCGCTGCTGAACGGGACGTAAAACTCAAAATAAGTCAATCAAAATCTTCTTGATGTATAATGTCACTCAGTACATGGTGTTTGACTAGAGAACTGAACTTATTAATATTAATAGTCATAACGCTAAAAGTGAACATAATTATGGAAAGATATAACAAATACATGAGAGCGTAGATGCCAGTATGATAAATATGAAGTCATATTACTGCAAGAATAAGAAATCAAAAGGAAAGAAAACATTCGGAATTGACCATACATTTTAACTTTTGGTCAAAACTCCAGTTTGCCGTACCTTAGTGCTACAAGGGTCTTGTATTGTACGAGGGTCCTTAATAAATCTGCTACTGTCTACTTTCTGTGTACTTAGTTTGCGTTTGCCAGTGTGAATAATTTCAGTCCCCGAGCCAGTTGCAGAGTAAACAACAAGAGAGCGTGATCTTAAGTTTAGACGTAATCCTTGTGGAATGGCCTACATAATGCTGATTCTGACCAAAAAGATGAAATTCTACGTGATGACAACAGCTTAGATGACCCACAGTATGTATTTGGGGTGTCGAGCAGAGTAAACAACAAGAGAGCGTGATCTTAAGTTTAGACGTAATCCTTGTGGAATGGCCTACATAATGCTGATTCTGACCAAGAAGATGAAATTCTACGTGATGACAACAGCTTAGATGACCCACAGTATGTATTTGGGGTGTCGAGCAGCGAAAGCGCCGACTGAGGTAAGAAATAAGGTTTTATTTTTGGTATTTTGTTAAAATGTTGGTTAACACTTTATATCTCAAACTTAGACTTGGAAAAAACGGTCTGTAAGTGTAAGTTCTAACGTACATTTTAATATGCAAATCAATTCACCATGCGGTCGTGAGGACTCTTGCAAGTTGGTACAGAAAAATTAGAAACATTTTCTGAGGACAACACCTGCTAACATGGTGAATGTAGGTTAGCACCATATGTTGAAATGATTAACCACGAAGAAAGCGACATTAGAGGTATATTTTTCTCTAATAATGATGACTTCTGACAACGTAGCGTCAAGAACGGTGCGATAAATACTATGGAATGAGAAAGGTAATGAAGAAATCATGTCAGGATAAATAATCAGAATTGTTTTCTCATTTCCAATAAGGGTATGTTTCGAATATTTACGCTTTTCGAGTGGATTGTACAATTTTTGCTAGATTTAGAGGTGAAAAGTTCGATTGCAAAATGTCAGATCCTCCAGATTAGAAGTAGGATTGTGGTGTCCGTTTAGAAATGCAGTAACTTCAAAAACACTGCGATCAGAAGAATGTTCTGATAAGGTATTTTGTAATTTCTAATGTTCTGTTCAAAGGAACCTAGTGTGCATTTTTTAAACTATTATGGTACTGTTATTCTTCTCAGGGTGACCTTCACGTCACAAGCACAACAGAAGGGTCTTCTGTGAAAAATCCTCTAACCAGGAAGATACGATGTAAGCTTGATAACTGGTAGTGAGTGAAGCGTAAGATAAGAAGAAATAAAGGGAAACAGCACACTTGCCGTCATTCGAAGGATGTTGTTCCAGTCATGAAAGTAATTGAACCATGCACATGTCCAAAAAATGCTGGACCAAATTAAGGAGGACAAAGAATTTTTTTCACTCATTCTGGAACTTGGCTCATTATCGAAGAGCGAAAACTTTCTTCATACAAAATGTGAGGATTCAGAATAAGAAACGTTCCTATACAGAGGGACAATCTTCTAGGAGATTATTCATTTTCGTATAATTTGAAAATTAATGAGTGTAGATATTTGTGTGCACAAGAAAGCTTTTCTTGTAGTTCATGGCCTCTGCCCTAACAGAAAACTAATATAGCTACTTCAGGAACAAATAAAAGGTGGGAATGTCACAGTCCAAAGCGATGAAAGAGCAGGCGTCACAACCGCCCACGCGCTTTTGCACAAGCCAGTTTGGAATCTACAAGGAATTTTATTACATCATTACGAAAATATGCCAGTCACTACAACCGGAGCCCAAACGAGAACAAGTAGTACCTGCACTGCGATCTCACAATAAGTTCTCTGATATGACAAAGTGTATTTCATGGTGTGCATCTCAGCAGTTAACGTCCATTAGTTCTGCGTTGATTTACAAATGAACCTCGGGGGCGCGGTAGCTCAGTGGTAGAGCGTTCACCTCCGGTGCTTGGGGTCCCAGGTTCGATCCCATCTGGCACCGTGTGGAATTTGTGGTCGACAAACACCGTGCTCGTGGGTTTTCTTGGGGTTCTCCCGTTTCCTCCCACCTTCTTCATTCCACCATTTCCTTCATTTCTCATCATCACCGTCTCCTTTAGCCGAACTGGCATAACCGTGGGACGTAAAACTAAAGATTTAATTTCATTTCATTTCACAAATGACCCTCCCAACTTCAAAATTAATCGTTGGTTCGGGTTTCTACAAAAGAAAACTGCAGTTATAAATTTGCAGTTCATGATTGTGGCTCGGACATTGGCTTTATGTTTCTGTGGAGCGAAAAAACAGCGAAGCACGGTTCCTCTGAAATTTCCAGTTGCATACAGAAATACAATGTGGAAAATAATGTTCAGTGAAGAACTTCATAATTTTATTATTAGTGACAATTGCAAAAGGCAAAATAAAAATTTGAACTTGATTGCTTTATAGTATAGAAAGTAGCTATATAGCATATACTATACTATATTGCTTTATAGTATAGTATAGTATAGTATATAAAGTTTATACTATTTATACTCTGGTACAATGTGGACGGCTTAAGAATGTTTGTAATCATTTCTGGGTCGTAGGCCAGACATAACTACCCCGCAATCGTCATTTTGGTCGCACAGAGCAATACACACGTAAGCATGATCCCATCGTGTAAACAGGAGATGAATGAGCAGATGTAATCAGCAGTGCAAACAGAGAGAAAAAATGTGTTATCAATCACCAAGAAAACACCCAGACACCAATGAGCCTCTCAAGTTTTCAGAGGCAGCCGTATTCAAGATGGAATCAGCTATTCCCCATGTATTGCATTTGAGCTATTCGTACCAGAATCAAGCACCTCTATGGACTACATGCGACCTAAAGAAACGAGGCCACCCACTGCCAGAATTGAACCTCAGTGATTTGACATGCAAATACTAGGAAGAAATTCCCATCGATATCTGGAACGCTGTGACCTAATGTGCCTGTTGGATTGGATCTCCCCAATATACCATAATTTTTATTGCAGCCTTGTTCCGATGGAATAGCTAGAAAGGAGAGTGCAGAAATGTTGGATGGACTTCATGACTGATGCATAAGAATGGTCTGCCTCGGTAAATTTAAGATAATTCGTGACCTGCATTGTTTGTTGCCAGAGCTGAAAACATTGTAATGGATGACATTACATATGCATTGAACTTATAAACTATTCAGTTTTCTCTATATAGTTAATTTTTATTTTTCATTATTATGTATGTTTTTATTCACAATATAATGGTCATGCCAGGCACGTAGCCAGGATTTCGTGAACGGGGGGGGGGGGGTCTGTGACATGAAATACGGTGATCATCACAGCAGGGGCTCGATCATTCTAAACTATTTTACTGGAACATATATTGGTTCATTTAGCCAAGATTTCGTAATGGGGGTTGGGGACGTGATGAAATTCTGAAGGATCAGGAGCTTGATCAATGTAAACTACTTTACTATCAACATATACTTTACTTTACAACTACTTTACTGTTTGTTACGACAATAAAATGAGGATAAGTTGGTACGTATTTCAGTAACAAATTATGAAGAAATCTCGAGTAATAAAAGAATAAAAAAAGTATTGAAAAATGTTTTACAATATTTACGTTCCTTTCTTTGTTCATTTAAATATAACAATTTTCCTTTCATTATGATCTCAACTATTATGAAAAGTACATATTCACTTTTATAAAAAGTACATACTCAATAATGGCTTGTAAAATATTTTACAATATCTGCCTTACCTTTTCTGTTGCATCAAATGCTAATAGAACTCCTTTTTGTTTTTATTATTCTGTCAACTTCTGTCGGTTCCAAATAACAGGTTAAAGGAGCAGTAAAAAATTGTTTTTGAAATAACATGTTTGATTCTGCAAGAATGCGATGTCGAAAAATTATGATAAGAAATGTCCACTCTGTTACTCAACGGCACTATGCTTTCGGAAGCTTGAAATCTCCCTGACTAGTAGCAGAAATTCTGAGAATTCTCTAACTTTTCTAGAAATTTCAAATTCCCTGACTCATCCAGCAAATCTCGCTCACCTCGCCACCATGTATTGCAAGTAATACAAATCTCTTCATAAGAAAGAGTAACCAAAAGCTTCCTGTAGTTTTCTTTTTTTCAATTTTTAAAATTTAAACCTCCTGAACCTTCTTTTTCTCATTTCATTTTGTTTCATCCTTCCCTATTTTTTCATTTCTGGTCTCGAAGGGGAAGGAAGTCCGGAATCCCCGGACCCCCGTTGGCTACGTGTTTGGTCATGCGTTTCTGTTAGTTCTTATCCACAAAAAATTGACACCCAACATTCTGATGCAATAAAGAGCTAAACAACAATGAGTAACATTGAACTGCAAATTAACCCACTTTACATTTTAATTGTGTACAAATCAATGTGCCTGCATAAACAAGAAATTTCAGTGACGCTTTTCGAATGAACTGCATGATATTACAAACTGAATTCCGATTTATATATTTTTTCAAAGTTTCAATGCTAATATCTCGAAAACAACTTTTTGAGGTTAGCTCCTTATTGCGCCGAGCCCTTGAGTTATATAAGGAACAAGTTTGAATTTGACCAATAAAGATGACCAGTAAAGGTAAGAGGAGAAATGTTACGTTTATTTTTGCAAGCTTATAGCCCATTCGAGCAGTATGGACGTGCTCATTTTGAATATTCTTCGTCGAGAATACTAGTAACATTTCCATTAGAAAGGGATAAGGCCATTTTCACTATCGCCACAGAATTACATACCAAATCAACGGGCAAAACATGCTCCCCATAATTCTCTAAATAGATCACTACATCACTTGTACTTCTCAAAATTCGTTCACAAAATTCTGTGTTAATTTACTTCATGTATAAAATCTTACCTATAAAACATATTTCCATGCTAAAAACCTGACCAACAATTGAATTAAATACCTTATATATCCATTCGTGATACACAATTAACGTGGGTGTTTGACTCCCCTTGACATAGTGTATACACAAGATCTAAGTTTGAATAAAATTTATGGTAGTAATTCGACGATAAACATCACGAAATACTAAGAATAATAGGACTCCACTGGAAAGGCTCTTAAGCATATTACTGGTAAACTGCAGTTATTTTACACACGAGAAGTTTCAAAGTCTGAAATTGCTACATATCAATCAATTACAGTAATTACATACCATATACAAAGTCCTAAATATTCACATCAATGATCTTACATTATAAGACGTAGATATGGGTTTGAAGTGTGAAATTGTTATGTATATAAATACTTTACAATAATTACCTATCAGATTTGAGGTTCTAAATTTGGAGTGCAAAATAGCGATCAACCAATTAGATTTATATAAAGAAAACTTTCTACCAATGATCTTACATAGTACATTCGCGAAGTGCCCCCTCGGGATTCGTGTAAAATTGATTCAAATGCAAAGTTCTCCGCGGCCCAATGTGTATTGTACTAAACGGCGTGACAAACATCTTGGCATTTGAAGGCGGCGCTCCAACTTCCCTTTAAATGCTGCTAGCAAATGAGAGGCCAGCGGTATTGCCACGTTTATATTTTACACATCCACGTGTATCCCTGCCAACTGATCGCGCTGTAGTTTGTCTACTTAGCTATAGCCACACCCCTTTATCACTTGGCAATGTCGCGCCAGAGCTTGCGTTTTATTCGTTTACCTGAAATGCCAAGAAATGTCAGAGGCGTTAATTTTAGTGGCCCATACGGGTAATTTGCACATTTATGGGCCTTCATATATCCGGAACTTAGTCAACCATTACTATAAAGCTCGGTCACAAAATTGCTTTAAGTTTCTTTAGATATAATTGGACATGAATATGGGTATATGCACAACAAATAGGATCAAGTACTGCTTCTCTGACACGTGTTAACCATCCCGGCCGCCATCTTGGATCCGCCATATTGGATTCAGCTTTCGGTTTTTCAAATAGGAATAGGTGCATGTGATACATCAAGTTCATATAAAATATTCTCGGAAATTCATTGGTGTAGTTAATTTTAATGTAGCTTATGCCGTTTGCAAGGCATTGCATGTTAAATGTCAGGCACTTCACGAATGTTGAAAAAATAGATAATTGTGCAGTTCTCCGTGTGTATATGTAATCTTTTAAACAATTTATTGTTAAGGAAATATCCTCTGAACGTAAATAGATACATAGAAACAGACATAAATACGGAAACGGTAGTTCTTCACCCAAATCTGGTCGTATCTTCATTTACATTTGGCATTTTGACCGTAATAGAATACTTCCTTGTTATGGTATAAGATGAAAGTAATAACAATCACTCACAAAAATATAATAAAATTGTAACACCAATGTTGTAAAGAGTTTGGTTATACCTACAGTCAGTGGCGTATTTACTATATTGTTTCGGGGGCTTTGCAACTTTATTTTTGGAAATGTGAAAATTCTGAAAGATATTTCATTTACTTTAAGATAGTAAATAAAATTTTGGGGTGCGGCTTAAGCCCAGTAGCCCCCTCCTAAATATGCGACTGCCTACAGTTTTCTTGCAGTTAGAAATTGTTTTGATTTGTTAACATAGTTATCTTAATTGATATTACTCTAAACTGTCTATTCCCTAAGTGCCTGGAGGGATTTAATATGCAATATCTCCCACACGGTATCAGCCACAGTAAAATTAACTACACCAGTGGATTTCCGAGAAAATTCTACATGCATTTGATATATCACTGCACCTTTTTCCATTAGAAAAACCGAAAGTTAAATCTAATATGGCGTATTCAAGATGGCGGCCGAGGTGAGTAACATGTGTCAGAATAAAGGCGTATTTCATGCAATTTGTTCTGCATATACCGACATTCATGTCCATTTACATCTAATGGAACTAAATCAATTTGTGTTCGAGCATTATAGTAGTGTACGAATTTAAATATGCAAATTACCCTATGGGCCGCTAAAATTAGTACAATACACATTGGGCGGCTGAGAATTTAGGATTAAAATCAATTTTAAACGAATCCCGAGGGGACACTTAGCGAATGTACCTTGTTAGACTAAGTTATGACTAAAGTGCAAAGTGTAAAAGTTTACTTTCTCATTATAATCGGTTGCAATAATTTCCCATCAGGCGCCAAGTCGTAAGACAATGAGTTGTAGTTGTCCCTAATTTTCAAAGCACGAAGTTGATATATTAAATCAACATCCTCAAATTTTCAATTTCGGCAATCTTTTACACATTTGACCATTCAAATTTACCCGAGTCCTAGAGAGCAATTACTAATTTACATTTCTTCACAATTCCAAAACTTAAGGAAAAACCAAATGTACAACTTCCTGTCTCAGTGTATTCATGCTCAATGAAAGACAGTGATAAAACCTTGTATTCGTGAATATTATTATGTTACAATTTATGTTAATGAACATTAAGTAGAATATGTAAATTCGCGCCTTTTGCTAATTACATTTTCCCGTCAAAATTCAAATTTCCCTCTAAATATGAAGTATCAATTTTACAATCTATTATTGGCAATTTTATATTTACAAAAAAATAGAAAGGACAAACCAAATTTAAACATGTGTATATTCAAGTCATTAAAAACTTAACGATATATGTGTTTTAATAATTCTCTAACTTAATAGGTGAGCTATTGTCACCTCCTAATTTCAAAAAGAAAGGATCTATGTACCCAGATCGTATCAAAGAAAACGGACAATTCTACTCATCAATGAAACATATAATACCAAAGCTTCATTAAAGAACATACAATAGTACAGGAAACTTCAAATTTTGAAGTTTTGACAACTTATTTCCCCTTTGAAAGAGTAAGCAGTATCAATCAAGTTAATGAACGATATATACATTCGAGCACTAGAAAACACTTTCAAATTCTCTTTTGTCACAATTCCCACACTTAAAGGACGTCCCAATGTGCTCCTCCCAAACTTTAAGAAGAGTCTATAAATCTATCAAAGTCCTATGAAAAAGAAAATTCATTTAGTACATAACAATATAACCTCATGTTATAGTGAAGTCTCAACTAAGAAAATAAGTTATTTCTCTAGCCTACTACATGGTAATACGGTTATTTTGGCTATTGGATATTTAGAATGGTACAACCAGAACCCTTCAAATTTACAAATCTACAAATTGATACCTTGAGAACGTTTATGATATTTTTTTGGATAATTTTTCAAATTTTAGAGATTTTCCTATGTACACCCGTCAAATTTTAAGTATGGGACTTCAATGTACCCATCTCCTATGGAAAGACAATGAACCAAAGAACTCTAACATATAATCATTTAAGTTGTTAAAAGATTATCAAACAAAGTAAATAGCTAAATAACCGACCACGTGGCAATAATAATTAGCAAAATTTTTTAACCACCTAACGGTATAAGGAGGACTATCCAAATCTTCAGTGGTGTATGTTTAAGTTATTAAAAAACTTATCAAGTTTTGTTTTTGACAATTCGCAAATTAAAGTAATAGTGTTATGTATCCCTCCGAAATTTTGATAAGCGAGCATTAACGAATCTCTGTCCTATGAAAAGAGAATATATCTCGATCAAAACATGTAGCAATACTAATATGGGGCATTTTTTACTCACAGATTTTTTGATAAGTACGACTACGCAGATTTAGTGCATGTACAAATTATTTTGCTCTAGGGAACATTCAACAAATTTTGAGTTTTAAACAAGGTACACTACCGAAACTTACATTAATATATATATATATATATATATATATATATATATATATATATATATATATATATATATATATATATATATATATATATATATATATATATATATATATATATATGTGTGTGTGTGTGTGTGTACTGGAGAATATTTGCGCTAGTTTTGTTTGATAATTCTCAGGGTTGGCGCAAGGTACTCCAAAGGCTTAAGATGGATGCGTTGAAGCATCCAGTATTGTCATCGATATGGAACCTTGTACTTCACCGTATAATCCAATAACGTAAAAAGGCATCATTAAAGAGAGTAAAATAGATCCGGAAAATATTTTCTGCACTCTTTTACCGATAAAGAGAAAGTAGAAAGACCACCCAAATTTACAGAGGTATATACCATTGTCCTTTGCTATAAAAACAAATTTTTAAACTCGGCAATTTCCAAAATTTAAATAATGTAGTCGAATGTAGCAACCAGGGCCTATTGTGGAAGGGTATTGGCATATGCCGACAGGTTATGGCTGTTGACCGCTTATGACATATGCTGAAGATGTAAATTTAATAGAAGATGATAGGAGAACAATAGAAAGAAATGCATAGATTTTATTAAACGCTTGCAGAGACATGGTTTAGAAGTAAATGCAGAGAAAACTAAATACGTGGAAGTGCGTCGGGACCGTAATACAGCAAATTATAGATGCGTTAAAATAATAAATAATACTTTTGATAAAGTGGATAGTTTCAAATATCTAGGATCAATATTAACACAGGAAAATCATGTTCACGACGAAATTAAATGTCAACTAAAAGCAGGGAATTCGTGTTACTATTCGGTTCAAAATCTCTTGTCGGTCGCGAATTCTGTAGGAATTTGAAGATTAAAATATACAAAACGATAATCATGCCTGTTGTTCTGTATGGTTCTGAAACATAGTCATTACTCTGAGGGAAGAACATAGACTGAAATTGTTTGAGAACAAGATCCTGAGACGAATATTAGGACCCAAGAGGAACGGGAATGGGGAATGGCAGAAACTTCATAACGAGGAAGTACATAATTTATAGGGTTTACCCAACATTGTTAGGGTCGTCAAGTCTAGAAGGCTTAGGTGGGCAGGTCATATAGCTAGAATAGAAGAAAGTAGAAACGCTTTCAAAGTCTTGGCTGGAAGACCAATCGAAAAACGACCATTAGGAAAATCTAGGCGCAGATGGAAGACAATATTAAGATGGATCAAGCAGAGATAGGAATACAAAGTAGGAACTGGATGCAGTTAGGTAATGATAGAAGTCAGCGGAGAGCTTTCGTGAGCGCGGCATTTAACCTCCGGGTTCCATAGTTAGTCGAATGTACCCCTTCTAAAAATGTAAAGAGTGGACCAAGATACCTTTGCTAATTTAAAGTGAGAAGGTACTATACACCTGGACCATGGAAGATTCTATATTCTAGAATTCCAAACTTTCGAACACCAATTCCGGTATTCCGACTTTCCTAAACTCCGATAATCCGTAGTCCTGAGTTAGTTTCGAGATAACATAATTACAAAAATTACTATATTTTAGCGTTTCGAGATTCCAAAAATCTGAAACTCCACAATGCTGAATTCCCGTTATTAAGAATTTTAAAGTTGCGAGATTCCTAACTCCAAATTCTCCTGAACATAATTTTTAACTCCAATTCCGGAATGAATCGTTTCATATGAAGTATTTTGAAGCTGCGGAATCCCGAACAAGCCACCTCAAACCTTTACTAATTAGTGGCACCGATTTTATTTTATGTTTGAAATTATTTATACGATAATCAAAAACTTTGTCAGTAGTTCTTTAAACGGTCATCAAAGCTCTAATTGCAGAAAAGGATGCTGCGCTTGAAACTGTTGAGGTGTTATTATGTTAGATATTTGTGTCATTAAACTACAGTATAACGTACCTTCTTAGCAGCAATATTTTGTGAGACATGGATGTATAATTTAACGTGAAATGTTGATCATATTGTATACCAGAGATCACATTATTGTACTCAAAACTCTTGGAAAGTCGTCCAATATACAGCTTAAGCAAATATATATAGAATGTGAATGTAACTACAAACAAGTGCAAACATTTTCATTTTGGCTTCACTTTTCAGTTGAAACACATCTTAATAAAAGTTAAATACGATTCCATAAACCATAAGCATTTATCAGAGCATGTATTGTTTGTGAGCGTTTGACAATGCAGTAGGTGTGCACATACTTTATATTTCATTTTAAGGTTTACATTTTTGTAAGACAGAACGCGGTGATTATTGCCTCCGTTCAATCAACTTCATTCAGTATCATGTATGGTATGAAAGGCATATCTGACTTAACGTGTATGACATATAAACGATATATGTCTTTCCACTTGCGCTCAGAGGACGTAGGTTGGGTTTCTCCACTACATTTATGAAAACTTACTAACATACAGAAGCCATAATTTGCTACTACTTATTGTTTTTATTTATTTCATCATCTTTTTCTCATAGTTAGAAATCAAATAAATACATTGCATACATCTCACCATATATTCTGACAATTATATATTAAAGAAAAGCAAATAACACGGGAAACATAATTGGATTTTTAACAAGTAGTGATCTAAAAACACCTATATATAATTTCTGCAACACCTTGGTAACAATATGATCATTAGAGTTTATTGTAAAAGTACCTTATTTTTTTAAGCAACGTAGTCACGAATGATCTTTCACATCACGCATTAAACTAAACTAAATTATTAAACATTGGTAAGTTTACAGTAGCTTTTGTAACAATGTAACAGTAGAAATTTTATTTGTATCGAGATTTGCAATGACATGGTAGCAAGAAGCGACTTATAACTATGTAATATGTTTCAGATGACAGACGATATAATAAGCTTATCATGTGTAGCTTTCTTTTATCTTGCGTTCACCTTGATGTAAAATTAAGAACTTCTATTAAAACTCTTGTATACAAACTTACATGTCACTTTTACACTTTGCTTGCCACAAATGTAAGATTTCTAGATTTTATGCTACTAATTTAAATAAAATTTCTAATACTTATGCTACAAATTTAACTTGTTTTGTGATTGGTAGTAGTTATTATTTCACCCTCTTTTGATTTAAGAGCCCTATTTCTACCATCCATTGAAGATTCTTGAATTACTTTTATTTTCCAGTTGATGGAAGTTGAGTGTAGACAGGTTTCAACAATAATCTCCACAAATTTTTAATTTTCTTCACGGTTATTAGGGCATTATCCAAAGAACAATTTTGTCCCACTAACACTCATAGCACCAAGGTTAACGAGTTAAGTTAAGCAAGAATGTGGTTGCAAGTGCACCTTATACGGAAATATTTAAAACTTAACATAGTACTTAAGCTTTATAAATACATTTGAAATAAACAAACAAATATATTAACATATTTAACATGCATCTTGTTTTGATTTATGTATGACCCCTTGTTGGGGTGTATTCATTCTCATTTACGATCCATTTTTCAACTCCTTTTTTAACATAAGACTACCAACACCTACTACATAAGGCTATGTATCATAGCAGAGCCGATAAAAGAGTATAACACTTTCATAACCCTTATGTAACATAGCAAAAAATACATAATGCTATAAACATACATCTTAATCAGAAATTACACAGAGACTACACAACTCCATAGGTAACATAGCAGAGCTCATGAAACAGTATGGTTTGTTCTTCAACACCTAACATAAGACATAGCAGGGATGTACTCATTCTCCGTAACATACCAGAGATTACATAAGGTTATGTCATATAATAGAAATTCCAACCGCTATATACCATAGCAGATTTTAAAGAGTACGAACACATACTGCTACACAGTAACCTTTAAGCCTCTATTTAGCATATGCGTAAGGTTATACTCGTTCTCTTTTATGATATTATTTTCAACCCCTAATTAACATAGCAGAGATTATAAACGACTATTTCTTTTTTCAACTGCTATTACCAAAGGCTACTAGCACTGTTTTTTAACAAAGAGGCAGAGACCTCGTTCTTTTTAAATCCTTATTGGATCCAAAGATACAATATTTTGACACAGGGTTTTTGAACATGCGAATTAACAATATTTGATTATTTTATGTGGGATACATCCTTTTAACAAATTTGCATAAAAATCTATATTTAGGGTTTTTCGAACATGCTGATTACGTATATCATATTTATTTTTACCTAGGTCTTATAGTTTATGTAAGATGCGCCCTTTTATGACAATTTTAGCCGAAAACACGGTATATGGACGTTCTTGAAGATACTGACTTCGAATATCATATGTATTTTTTAATCTAGGTCTTATATTTCATGTGGGATACGCCCTTTTATAACAATTTTAGCCGATTTAGATTAAACTCGGTATGTGGGTTTTTTTTGTACATGCTGATTACGAACATCATATGCATTTTCATCTAGGTTTTCTAATTTATGTGGGGTACGCCCTTCCATTGAGTACAACTTGTAATGTCGAGGTCACAGATAAAATACTTAACCGTGTATAACTCGTGAACGGATTAACATATTAAAATCTTAGTTTCACATTTAGCAATAGGGCATTGAATACTAATAATTAGAAAAGGTTAAAAGTAAAATGTTTAATAACGTGTAACTAGTAAAACGGTGCAACAAACTGACATTCAGTTTGCAGATTTTGGTATAAGAATACAAAATAATTTATCCTAAGAAAGTGCAACACTTATTAGAGAATAGCACCTTGGATAATCATATGTAATATAGGAGAAGCGGTGAGTGAAGTCACAGGAAATGTTTTAGTCTCTCTTAAAATTATTTTTATATTAGAAGTTACAAAATAACACTATTACTCTTCTAACGACCCCTATGTAAAACACCAAAAATTATATAACCAATTTAAAATACTATATCCCCCTTTTTAAGAGGTACAAAATATATTTTCGTAAACGCTACGTTATATAAAGATTGTGTTTTTATATTTGGTATGAGGGTATTGAAACGTGATGACCTTGTGCATTTTGTACTTTTTTACCATTTAAATAAACCGAGTACAATTATTTTAAAGTATGGGTGACCTATTAAATTTTTAAAGCAAGCAGAAAAATGTATTATTTAAATACGAGAAGAAATTCCGTTTTTAACAAGCTGAGAATTTTATACCTTTTGTACTATTCAAATAAATGAAAGAATAGTTTTGAGTGGTCTATTCAATTTTGTACCAAGCAGAAAAAAGTGTAGAAGCTTGATTTTAACCAGTTCAGAATTTTATACTTTTTTGTGCTATTCATACAAACGAAGAAATAAATTTGATGGGCTTACTTACTTGTTTACCAACTAAAAACGATGTATTATTTAAATGTGCGAAGAAGGACCATATTAACTAGTTCAGTATTCTGTATCACTTTTTACTATTCATATAAGCGAAAGAGTAAATTTGGGTGGACTATTTTATTTTTTTACCAAACAGATAAAAACAAAGAACTTTAATTATAGCTTTTCTGCTATTCAAATAAACAAAAAATAAACTTGGATGTTCTGTTTAATTTTGTACCAACCAGAAAAATAAGCGATGAAGGTCCATTTTAACCAGTTCAATATTTCTGTACCATTTTGTACCATTGAAATAAACGAAGGAATAAATATGGGTATCTTATTTACTTTTGTGCCAACCAGAAAAAAGTAAAGAAGAATTATTTTAACTAGCTCAGTATTTCCGTACATTTTTGCTTTTGAAATAAACGAAGGGATAAATTTTGGTGTCCTATTTAGTTGTGGTGCACTATTTTATACTATTTTCTATGTTTTGTGTCAACCAGAGAAAGGACCATTTAAAAGTTTACATACTAATTTTTGTGATTCTAATTTGTAATTCAAAATTTTATAGTAATTTTTTCAAGGAGAGCCATATTACTTTCTTTGTACATTTTCTATTACTAGAGAAAAAATTGTGAAAATCAAATAAACGAATAATGGCCATTTAGTTATGATGATACATTTTTAACTCGAATTTTTTGTACCAACAATAAACAAATATTCCGTTTAAATAAACAACACATTCCTGTCATACTTTGTGTGTTGTCGAACTCTAGGATCATTGGCCAAGTTCGTAATGATTTAGGAAGAGAACCATTTTAAATTTGAATTACCTCTCCAGTCACTAAGTAAAGCTTGTTAATGGTCGCTTGTTTAACAAATTAAGTCTTACGTTTAGTAATAGGTTGTCAAAATACTAACTCAGACGCAAAAGCCCAAATTTTCCCGGCCACTAACTAAATATTTAAACGTAAAATAAAAGAGCTATATTAATAATTAATAAGGTATATGATTTTGTTATTTTGCATTATAGAGCTTTTGCCCAATGAAATTATACTAAAGCAAAGAAGCAAAAAATAATGTTACACACTAGTAAGGTGCCCTATGGTATATATATATTAGGGTGATCCAAAATCAAATGCAAAAAGTCAACTTGTTGAAAAAGATCCTCTACATCCCTTACTTTATTTATCAAGTCATAAGCTATTTACCTGATAAATTTTATTCATGATCTAATGCTCGAGTTTTTGGTAAGTATACGCTAGACTTTTTCCAAAAATACAGCGTATTCCCACCTCCATATATACTCGTTTATTCATAAATTTACGGTAAATGTATGCTGCACTATAAAAAATTTGGTGGATAATGGGTATATTTCCCATTATATTCCTGGATACTATATTACAGATGTCAACACTACAATGGAATTTAATACAGTCACTGTGCTAATAACTGGATAGATATAAGTTCGAAGCTTTCAATATAATCACTAGATGGCGACTGGAGAAGTAATAGTTCATGAAGCTCCACTTGGCAACCGAGCCGCACTGAATGGCATTAATTTTTTCTCAGGTCTGAAAACTTACCTAGATGAATCTAGTTCCAATAGTGCATATGCATAATTTTAAAGACATTTCTGCTTTCTCCTGAATATTTAAAAGGATTATCACTTTTTGATGACAGAGTATTTGAAAAACAAAGGAAAAGATAATACAAAGCCTGCAGCGGCCAACGTTACCGAACATTGCACGACAATTGAAGCTGACAAAGAAACCGAAAGAACTTAATTTTGATGATCTACAAGCAGAGAGAACACTGTCGATATGTGATGTCCTAATGGCAAATGGAAAAAGAGATATATGAGACTGTTCTCTGAACAAACTCCACAACATCGGCGAGATAATCCTTTTTTCCATGAATTTTGTGAATTATCAAAACAAACGGCTGTGGTGAACGATGTAGCTGAATGATGTATAAGACTCATCTGAAAGTATAATGAAGCCTCGACAAAAGATGAGGATCAGAAGCAGATCATTATTCGATTGGTTGAAAACTAGTATACAAAATTTCCTTCTCCACATATAGAAAGCGTTTTTGTAAGTTGATAATACAAAAAGTGACATTTTTTTAAAAAAAAATTGACACCTGAAAAAAATGACAAAATGGAGCGACCAATAAATATGACTTAATTGTACTGAAATTTCGTTCGTTCGTTGTATACATCAAAATGAATGAAATAAGTCTTGTGGATGCCCGACCACCATTAGTTTTCATTTTTGGACCAATCTAATATATATATATATATATATATATATATATATATATATATATATATATATATATATATATATATATATATATATATATAAAAACAGCGTTGCGCTCAATAGACTGTACCTTAGGGCCTTCACTATACAAACAATACAAATGATGTTAGGTACCACATCCGAGAACACAGGCTTCCCTCACATAACAACATGCATGATTTTATTGGAATCGTTGCTTTTTTATTCAAAGTTCATTAATGTTGAGAAGCGTAAATAACTGCAGCAATTGAGTTTTAATACACACAAAATAACAAAAAGAACATAAATTTTGAGAGTTAAAATATAGACTTTTCACTGCCTAATAATTCAGTATTTTATAGTAAACTTCTTCATCTTGTTCACCCCAAGCATAGGTAGTGGGCAACATGGAAATTTGAATAATTTTCTCTTTTTGGGGGAGCTCTTTTATATTTTAATAAGATCTCTTTATCGTAACTGTATCTAAATACTCTATCCTGGTTTTCCTTCTGCCTTTCCCTCTATCAGCATGGTGATTCAATCGGAAAGGAGACGAAATGGGTTAAACTTGCTATTTCTTCTTTTTCCTATTATGTTGATACTTTGTCGTCCTTCATTAGTTTCCGTTGGTACGTCTTCATTTCTTAGTAATGATTACTGTTATGAAGTCTGTTATGCAGAATTAACTAAAAGAATGAATGCATGATTTTACTCTTTTCTATTGGAATATTTTTCGTCTGTAACCGAAATTGAATTTGAATGAGAGTCACGTGGGTTAAATTTTACGTTTAATGATAGAACAACGAATTAATCATCAAGTTCTATAGGAATTCAAAAGTTAGAAAAATATATTTAAAACTTAATAGTGAAAAAGAGTTGTTTATTCTGGCAGGTTGTTTGTAGCACTAAAGTTCTTCTACATAATTACCCTTTAAATATAATAAAGAAGCAATGTTACGAATGCGTTACCTAACACTTGTATTGCGAGTATAGTGAAGGACCTAAGATACAGTCTATTGAGCGCAACTTCGTTTATATATAAAATAGGGCACATTACTAGTGTGGAAGGCAAACAGGTATTAGCATTATTCTATTTTTTTCCTTCTGTGCTTTAGTATAATTATATTAGGCAAAAGCTGTTTAATGCAAAATAATACTTATTAAATGAGTATTGTCAAAATAACCTAATTAATTACTTATATAGTGCATTTATATTACTTTTAAATATTTAGTTAGTGGCCGCGAAAATTAGGACTTTTGCGTCCGAGTTAGTACAGTGAAACCTCTGAATAACGGACACCAATGGGACATTAATTTTTGTCAGTTATTGAGAGGTGTCCGTTACAGAGAGGTTCAGAAATTTAATTTCTCACAACGGTAATTGTATGCAGTAATATACAGTGAATTCATTATGTATGAGCATACATACGTAAAATTGAATATGAAAATACTCTATTTAGTACGTATTTGAATTACTGGGAGGGATGAAGGAGAAATTAATTTTTGTTAAATAATATTATTTCTGGGGATGTGTTATTATATTCGTATACCGATACTGCAAAATATAATTTTCTTAAGTATATGTAATCACTCTGTAAGCATTTCTTATTTATTTCAAATTCTCAGAACCTTCTCAAAAGATGCATTAGGAACCAACTAATCTGCTAAACTCTTTTGTTTAGCGAGAAATGGCATAAATTATCCTCTACAAGGGTGATAAAGCACATTACCAAGTGTCCTCTGAGAATCATCGGTAAGGTTGCGGAAATAAGCATGCGTGTGTGTGCGTTTGTGTACTGGAGCGGTATCTTCGTCGGCGGAATGGAATACAAGGCATATGGAACTGCTTATGGTTATTGACCCAGCCCCAGTCACTAAGAATATCCTCTTAGAAACAGTGAAAAAGGAAGCCGGAAAAACTCCCAACTCCGACTCGTTCCAGTATCATCAGTAAAAGAAAAATGTTGTTTGTCTAAAAAACGTAATAGAGGAAACATTGCTCGTTGAAAATGTTATTGTAAAACAAACAATATTTGTTTTGTTATCTATGAAACTGTCAGGAAAGATGCAAGGCCCAGAGGCAAAAGGACAAAATTTGTTAGGGAAGGGAAGATAGTTCGCATAGAATTCTTGGGCGTACGACTGATCCTGTATGAGTGTTATCGAAGGTTTTCTAGGATTTCCACCAGAAAGCAGTTTATTGAAGGCAGAAAAAAGAATAATTTCAAGTTCAGTTTGAAGCTGTTCTGTTTGAAGGTTCACCAGGTCTAGACTCATGATAGATACGTTTGTGATGAATAATATATCGCTGAACCGCGAATAATTCCTCTGCGTTATGAAGAGGTTATTGAAAGGTCTGGGGAAAAAAAAGGACTGTCCGCGTCCGTATCTGAGAGGGTCCGTAAAGGAGAGGGTTTTGTTCCATAAGGGAACATATATTTTTGCAGAAACAAAAAAATGTGTCCGTACTATAGAGGTGTCCGTTATTGAGAGGTGTCCGTTAAGGGTGGTTTCACTGTATTTTGTCAATCTATTACTAAACGTAGAACTTAATTTGTTAAACGTGGATCCATTAATCAACTTTACTTAGTGACTGGAGAGGCAATTAGAATTTAAAATGGTTCTATATTTTAACCTGTTTAGCATTTTTGCTCATAGCGAACTTCCCCTATGACCCTAGAGTTTTGCCCCAAACGAAGTATTACAACAATGTGTTACTTATTGAAACGGAATATCTTCTTTTGGAACGAAAAATTCGAATTTAAAAATGTCGCATCATGAACTAAATGGATCTTCTTCGTTTACTTCAATGGCACATTTTTTTTCATTAGCAATGTAAGATGTATATACAAAGATATTAATATGGCTCTCTTTGTAAAAAATACTATAACGTTTTGAATTCCAAATTTGCATTACAAAAATTGGTCTGTAAACTTTAAAATTGTCATTTTTCTTATTGATACAAAAATAAGCTAAATATTACAAAATCTTGCACCACAACTAAATAACAAAAAAAATTATCTCTTCGTTTATTTAAATAGTACAAACGATATAAAATTTTCTGTTAGTAAAAAAGGCATTTCTATACTTTTTTCTGTTTGATACAAAAGTAAATAGGGCACTCAAATTTATTCATTCGTTTATTTGAATAGTCAAAAAAGACAAAAATTCTGAACTGGTTAAAAAGGACCTTCTTGACTTTTTGGTTAGTATAAAAATTGATAGTCCACCTAAGTTAACTCCTTCGTTTATTTGAATAGTACAAGGGCCGGTCAATTGTTTCTTGGTTGGTACAAAAATAAGAGGACACCCAAATGTATACATTCATCTATTTAAATAGCCTAAAACATGAAAGTGCTGAGCTTGTTATAAAGGACCTTTATTTCTTTTAGTTGGTACAAAAATAAATAGTACCTAAATTTGCTCCTTCGTTTATTTGAATAGTACAAAAGCTATAATGGCCGCTCGTATATTTTTCTGGTTGGTACAAAAATAAATAGGACACTCCAAATTATTTCCTCGTTTTTTTTGTTTTTTTTTGAATAGCACAAAAAGTATAAAATTCTGAGTTGCTAAAATGAAGCTTCTTCTTTTTCTTCTGCTTGGTACAAAATTGAAAGGCCAAAGAAACGTGTTCCTTCGTTTATTAGAATTTTACCAAAGCTATAAACTTCTAAGTTAATTAAAAATGACATTTCTTCTTTCATTTAAATAATACGCTTTTCTGGTTGGTACAGAAATTTAAAAGGTCACTTCAAGCACGTAGGCAGGATTTCCTGAAGGAAGGGTCTGTGACATGAAATACTGTGGTCATCATACTAGTGGCGCGATCATTCTAAACTATTTTAGTGGAACATATACTGGTTCGTTTAGCCTGGATTTCGTAACGGGGGGGGGGTGAGACATGAAACACTGAAGGTCCAATCAACCTAAATTACTTTACTATCAACATATATTGGTTTGTTAGGACAATAAAATTAGGTATTTTAATAAGAAACTAAGAAGAAATCTCGAGCAAAATAATAAAAAAAGTATTGAAAATGATTTTACAATATTTACGTTCTTCCTCTGTTCATTCAAATATAACAATCTTCTTTCCATTACGACCTCAACTATTATAAAAATACATATTTATTATTATAAAAAGTACACTGATGTCCAAAATGATTGTGTCATACCTATGACTGTCTTCTTGTAAGAATATAATTTGATAATGATTTTGCAGGGTACTTTTAATACTGATACCATGTGTATAATCGGGAAACGTATATACCCTATTTGTGGTAAATTTCATAGTAAAAAATTATAAATACGAAAATTAGAGTGAGTAAAACCAAATGTTGTTAAATTGACAAGAAAGTTTTATTTTTGTTTTATTGCTCTTATTTATTGCTCTTTTGACATAATTTGCCACTTACATGTCTTTGCCGATTATGCACATCATTATAAGAAATACCGGGCGAATTCGTTATCAAATTATATTCCTTTAACAACATATTTATAGACATGCGACAATAATTTTGGACATGAGTGTACAAACTTAATAATGTCTTTACACTATCTGTGTTCCTTTCTCTTTTCAATCAAATGTTAACAGAACTTTCTTTTCACATAAAGTTTTGTTTTTATTATTCCTTCAACTACTTACTGTGTGTTCCAAATGACAGGTTAAAGGAGTAGTAGAAAATTGTTTTTGAAATAACATGTTTGATACTGCAAGAATTGGATGACGAAAAATTATGATCGAAAACGTCCACGCTGTTACACAAATGTCCGCGCTGTCATTATGTTTTCAGAAGCTTGAAATCTCCCTGACTAGTAGCAGAAATTCTAAGAATTGCGTAACTTCCGGAAATTTCAAATTTCCTGACTCTTCCAGGATATCCCACTCACCTTGCCACCATGTACTGCAAGCAATTCAAATCTCCTCATAAGAAAGAGTAACCAAAAGCTTTCTGTAGTCTATTTTAATTTTTAACGCCTATTCTTCTTTTTCTAATTTCATTTCGTTTTATCCTTTCTTTAATTTTTTTCATTTCTGGTTTCGAAGGGGGGCGGACCCCCGGACCCTCTCCTTGTGTATGTGCATGGTCACTTATATTTTAAAATAATCTTTCTCAGTTTATTTAAATGGCACAAGGAGGTAGAAAATTTAGGTCAGCATGTTTGAATACCGCGATACCAAATATAAAAAAGAATCCTTATATACTGTACGTTTACGAAAATATATTTTGTAGTATTTAAGAACGAGAACATATAGTATTTTAAATTGGTTATATAATTTTTGGTATTTTACATAGGGGTCTTTAGAAGGGTCATAATATTTCTGATGTAACTTCTACTAGAATAAAAGAGAACCTTAAGAAAGACTAAAGCCGTTCCTGTGACTTCACTCACCTTCTCTGCTATCTTAAATATTAGGGGGCGCGGTGGCTCAGTGGTAGAACGTTCACCTCCGGTGCTTGGGGTCCCTGGTTCGATCCCAGTTCACGCCGTGTGGACTTTATGGTGGACAAACGCCATGCTCGTTGGTTTTCTCTAGATTCTCCCGTTTCCTCCCACTTTCTTCATTCCACCATTTCACTCATCTCTCATCGTTACCGCCTTCTTTAACCTATCCTGCATAATGGTGGGACGTAACACTTAAAGATTTCATTTCATTAATTTTAGATAGGATTAGACATTATTAGACATAGATGCCATTCTCTAATAAGTGTTCCGCTTTCTTCTCATAAAATATTTTGTGCTCTTATACCAAAATCTGCAAACAGAATGTCAATAGGTTGTACCGTTTTACGACTTACGTATGGTTAAATATTTGACCTTTGACTTCGAGGTCACCGTTTTTTAATTTGTAGTATTCAATTCCCTATTGCTAAGTGTGAGAATACGATTTTAATTTTTTATTACGTTCACGAGTTATACACAGTTAAATATTTGACCCTTGAACTCGACATTACAAGTTGTACCCAATATAATCGCGTATCGCACATAAACTAAAAGACCTACATAAAATACTTATGATGTTCTAATCACCATGTCAAAAAACCCCTACGTAACGAGTTTAATGTAAATCGGCTAAAATAGTTATAAAAGTTCGTATTCCACATAAACTATAAGACATATGTAAAAATACATATGATATTCGTAATCACTATGTTCAAAAACCCCTATATACCAAGTTTCATCTAAATCTGCTAAAATTGTTATAACACTCGCATGCCCGTAAAGGATCACCTCCTTCAATGATCATAGGAGTCATTTTTACACCTTGAGAGACACAATATATTTTGCTGTTGTCTTATCTTTTTTACTAAAAGTATGATTGTTATCAGTTAGTTTCTTTTCATTGGAAGAGGAAGAGTATTATATATATTGTCCATTGATTACTATACCTTTTGTATTTATATTGATATAATATCACACCATATTTTGACATATCACATATTACAAAAATTGAACTATATCTTTCCACAATGATAATACATTTTATGATGATAAATTACTGTATAAAGTACTTCCATATCTTCTTAAGTCCACTAAACTAGAGTGAATAACGTAAAATTATCAAGAAACATATCATTGCAGTTGTTTTTACCTCTGGGCTTACACAGCACAATTCACACAAGTATACTGGATTTTTGCATTGCAAGTACCACACACTGCTTTGTGGCATCTAGCACATGAGCCAATGGTGCGATTCTTCTTATAGTTCTTTCTTACTTGACAGTATTTTGTAATTCTCACTTCAGGTGATGTCGCTTGCTCCATGTTTACATCTTCTTCACAATTCTCAGTGTGAATGCCTCTTCTGTTTATATTTGGCTGAACTTGCTCTTTCGACAAATTTTGTAAGAATGTTAGTCTCTCGATGTTCTCTCCTGTACTCTGTCTACAAACGATCAACCCATTTATGGCTACTAAATCAAGAGTATTTTGGAAAGAATGAACTAGTCTATTATAACAAAATACTTTGGATAGGTTAATAATTACCTGTACCTTGGGCAGAAAGTGCTCATACATATGCACTATACTTCATAGAATGTTAATTTAATAATAACAGAAGAAGAATGTTTTTAATATATGTAAAATATTATTATGGGATAGTTGTTGCTATGTAAATGTTTATGGATACCTAGTCAGCAAGTTTGTGTGCTTGACAGTTTGAAGAAAAGTATATTATAAAGTATATCAGCTAATAAACCATTTTAGCAACGTTCATCGACGTTATCATTCTAATAGAAAAGGTGAGAATAATGGTATATAATTATTAAAGATAATTTTTACATGCAAACAAATACTACTACTTAAGATTTATATATCTTACTAAGCCGAACCAGGTTGACGACTACCCTTGGTGAGTCGTTATAAAAATTTTGGTTTACCTCACCCGGGACCATACCGCAAATTCACATCCCGAAGCAGAGTAAGGTTGAATTTTCTTTTTGTCATATAGTTAATGAATACAAATTTGACCATATTACGAAGTGGTAGAACAATTATAAGAAAAATGGACAATGAAACAATGGAAAAGGAATCCCATAATAGTGACAATGGTGAACATAATGTAGCACCAGAAATGACATCATCAGAAGATAGAATCTTGCTAGTATTACAGCAGCAATTGATGCAGATGTCTACTGAGTTAAAGCAGACGATGAAGCATAACTCTGAAGAATTAAGTAGACGAATAGAACAGAAGTCTGATGAATCTAACAAACAATACGAGGAATTAAGCAAACGAATGGAACAGAAGTCGGATGAAACAAAACAATTAATTATCCAGACGATGAGCGATATCACCTCGCAGTTCGAGGAAAAATTTAAAGGAATATCGGAGCAATGCCAGAGTAATCACAACCACCTGAGCCAAGAAATCAGTAATATAAAAAAGGATTTAGAAGTAACCGAATCTTCTGTTCAACAACAAAAGATCCAAGTCATCAGTAATGCTAACAACATACGTACAAACACGCAATTGTTAGCTACGTTACAGGAAGAAATTAGAATGCTACAGGTTAAGGACCACACATACTACAATAACCCGTGTGATGGTCGCTTGGAGTTTCCACACTCACCAGAGATGAACCCACCTTCGCCAGTATCTGATGAGGATATCATTTTAGAAGAAAGTCATCCGAAGAGTACAGATGGACAAAACATAGATGGTGTAACGACACATCACGTCATGAATAGGAACTGTCACCCAATGGGTACATGGAATGATAAAAGGAAGGTAAAATTAAGTGTTAAGATGAGTGAAATACGAGCCATGAGTAAATTCAGTGGTAAGTGTAACGAGAATGCTACTTCTTTCTTAGAGAAATTCCAGGATGAGTGTACTATAATGTGTATAGATAGATCACAATATATGAAATTAATCCCTCATGTATTACTCCCACCTTGTTCACTATGGTTTAAAGCAGTACGTGATCACATCAGTACATATGAAGAATTCAAAGCGGCACTGATCGCCAATTATGAAAATGACTTTTTGCTTGCGAATAGAGATGCCACCATTAGAAATCAACACTTCAATCCTCGATTGCATAAATCGGTTGTAGAGTTTGTTGTAAATACATACAACGAATTAAAGGTCGTTAATCCATTGCAATCGGAATCGAGAATAATAGCATCAATTCGAAATTTGCTTCCATTTAAGTTACAACAGATCTTATTTTCCACACAGTGTATGAGTTTCAACCATTTATTAATGCTTGTCCAATGCTATGAAACTCAATACCATGCTATGAATCAACAAGCAGGAATGGGTAAAAATAAAAATAATTCAGATCATTTTGTGCCTGTTCGGAATTTGAATATCCGAAGTGTGAACAATATGGAACATAACCTAAGCCGAGTAAATTCTAGCAGTCAAAACGAGCAAAATAGACAAAGTTATGTAGGGAATCCACCTAACCTAATTAATCGTAGCAATTCATATGTTAGACCATATAATCAAAATAGGTTTAAAAATAGACCGAATGTATGGCGAAATTCCAGGAACACAGCGAACTACGTGGATAGACGTAATGGGAGGACAAGAGATGTCACTTCGCATCAGGATCCAGGTATTGAAGTAATTCCTGTACAGAACAATAATACGGGACACACTAATGATTGTGCAGTACAATGTACTTTATTAAATTCATATGCAAGTATGAATGTAACCTGATTACCGTTAATGAAATTAAGTTAAATTCATATCAGTTATAGATTTTCATGAACATTTATTTTATTTTTATTCAATTTAATTCTCTTTAATTCTCATTAATCAATGATAATTCTCATATGTTTTTAATATATGTAAGAATTATAATTCGATTCATAAATGATTAAAAGCAAAGGTTATTTATATTAGATTGATTTTGTGTAAAAAAACTTAACTGTCAAAGATTATGTTAAGAAGATCTATTCTATAAAACTAAATATTCGACAACTATCTTGAATGAGATTCTTCTATGTTGTGATGACTTATTAATCTAATGTTTATTTTAAAATATCACCTAAAATGATTATCATATAATGCGCCCTGACTATTTGTAACTCATGTTTGTCCCTTACGATTTTTGAATTCTCACCCTTCAACGATTAAGTAAATGAGCGACGATATTTTTTAATAAGAAAATATAATAATAATATAATGAATGTAATTAAAAATAAGTATTGATGAAGTGTAATATTTGTTATAAATATATATATATATATATATATATATGAAATGTAATGAAGATATATATGAGGTGCGATCAAAATGTGAGTAGTAGTGGCCCGCGTATATTGCGCCGAGTCAGCAAAAATTTTTGTGACGTCATAGGTCAAAGGTCAATGACCTTGGCCCGGGGTCAATGACCTAGGGGTACTTAGGACCACCCCCTCTAAATTTTGGCAGGGGTACCATGGCCCACCCCCTAAATTTTGGCAGGGGTACATAGGACCACCCCCCTTAAATTTTGGAAATTGCAAAATCTAAAAATTTGGTATGGTAGCCTAGGACCATAGTATGTACCTCTATCAGTATTGGGTGTCTATGTCGTTCCCTTTCGTGGGTAAAAAATTGCCAAAAATTTAAATTTCGGGGGTTTTTGACCTAATTTATCCCCTTTGATGAGGTATTATTACCCTATATAGTTATATGGACGTATACAGGGGTCCATTACCTTTCATAAGACATGGGTATATTAATGCACCCCTTGAAAAATTTGGGAGGGGTACGTTGGCCCACCCCTTAAATTTTGGAAATTGCCCAATTTAAACATTGGGTATTATAGTACCGGACCCTAATATGTATCATGATAAATTTGGGTGGTCCACCTCGTTCCCTTCTAGGGGTACACAATTGCCAAAATATAAACGTAAGCAATACGTTGTACCACGTGTTTGGTTTCGACCTAATTTATCCCCTTGGATGAGGTCCTATTACCTTATATGTTTATATGAGCGTATACAAGAGTCTATTACCTTTCATAAGACATGGGTATATTAATGCACCCCTTTAAAAATTTGGGAGGGGTACCTTGGCCCACCCCTTTAATTTAGAAATTGCCCAATTTAAACATTTGGTATTATAGTATAGGACGCTAATATGGATCACTATAAATTTGGGTGGTCCACCTCGTTCCCTTTTAGGGGTACAAAATTGCCAAATTTTAGTACAACCACGTGTTTGGTTTTTGATTTAATTTATTCCCTTGGATGAGGTCCTATTACCTTATATGGTTATATGGTCATGTATAGGGGTCCATTTCCTATCATAAGACATAGGTACATTTTTGCACACCTTTAAATTTTTAGGAGGGGTACCCTGGCCCACCCCTTCAATTTCAGAAATTCTCCAATTTAAGCATTTGGTATTATAGTACAGGACCTCATTATGTATCATGATAAATTTGGATGGTCCATCTCGTTCCCTTTCATGGGTACGAAATTGCCAAATTTAGGTACAACCACGTGTTTGGTTTTTGATTTAATTTATTCCCTTGGATGAGGTCCTATTACCTTATATGGTTATATGGTCATGTATAGGGGTCCATTTCCTATCATAAGACATAGGTACATTTTTGCACACCTTTAAATTTTTGGGAGAGGTACCTTCGCCCACCCCTTTAATTTTGGAAATTGTTCAATTTAAACATTTGGTATTACAGTATAGGACCCTAATATGGATCACTATAAATTTGGGTGGTCCACCTCGTTCCCTTTTTAGGGGTACAAAATTGCCAAAATATAAACGTAAGCAATACGTTGTACCACGTGTTTGGTTTTTGACCTAATTTATCTCCTTGGATGAGGTCCTATTACCTTATATGGTTATATTGTAATGTATAGGTGTTCATTTCCTATCATAAGACATAGGTACATTGGTGCATCCCTTTTAATTTTAGGAGAGGTACGTACCTTGGCCCGCCCCTTAAATTTTGGAATTTTTTGATTTAAGCATTCGGTATTATAGTACAGGACCTTAATATGTATCATGATAAATTTGGATGGTTCACATCGTCCACTTTCATGGGTACGAAATTGCCAAAATATAAACGTAAGCAATACGTTGTACCACGTGTTTGACATTTTGACCCAATTTATCTCTTGGATGAGGTCCTATTACCTTATATGTTTATATGGTTATGTATAGGGGTCTATTCCCTATCATAAGACATAGGTACATTTGTGCACCCCTTTAAAATTTGTTAGGGGTACCTTGGCCCATCCCTTAAATTTTAGAAATTGCTCATTTTATATATTTGGTATTATAGTACTGGACCCTAACATGTATTACGATAAATTTGGGTGGTTTACCTCGTTTCTCTTTCATGGGTACATGTTATATGGGTATGTACAGAGGTTTATTACCTTTATATGTTTATGTTCCCTTTTAAATTTGGGAATTATCAAATAACAAAATTCGGTAAACGTTTTCTAGAACCCATTGTAGATGTTGATGTTCCTCTTATGGCCAAATATTCAAAATTTAAAGGTTATTGACCGGCTTTATTATTGAATAAGTACAGGATTTATTACTTTTTCATAACACACAGGTGTATTTGTGTACCAATCTTAAATTTTGGGAGGGGTACATTTCTTATTGTCATATCAATAATTGGTAATTGGATAGTATCTCATTCATTGGGTAAATCATTGTGAAATATGAGTATGATCACGTAATCAGTTATTGACCTATGATGGAATTAGGAGTCCAGGACATTGGAACATTGAAACTTTGTAGGATAATTTGAGAATTGCGTTATTGGTTTTGGTTATTCCCGCCAAATATAAACGTAAGCAAGACGTTGTACCACGTGATTGTCCTTGATGAGGTAGTGTACAGGGATTCATTTCCTTTGTTGTGGTACTTCTTAAGTTTGAGTACACACACACTTCTAGGAAACAGTTGGTTCTACTCAGGTAAACAATTGACGGACATTATTGACATTATTGAACATATTAACTCTAAGACTTAGGTATATCAAGAGAAGTATTCTTTAAATTTGGGAATGGTGATAAACAGAATTTTAACATAAGGTGCGAAATTTGAAACAATACATTGAACTTTAGTCACAGCTCATAGTCTAAGATCATTGGTGGTGATTGATTTGAAATCTGATAGCTAACCTTATTGAATCTTATGACTCATAGACGAAAGGCAATACATGCTACAACACTGGCAAAGTTATTGTTAATGCAATTTGATTGGTTGATCACTATCGTCGTGCAATCTGATTGGTTGATCACTATCTTTCGTGCAATCTGATTGGTTGCTGATTTCCAAATCTTTGATGCATTCAGTTTTGTTTTGTTTAACATTTAAAAATCTTGGTTTCGTTCAACATTTTGCACTCACTGATAAATATGATCAAAACCGTTTATTTGTTAATCGAATAGTTAAAAACCGGATAAAGTTTGACGGTTAACCGTGAAACGTAAAATTTTTTGTTTGAAATTTTTTCGCTTGAAATTTTTTGTTTGAAAATTTTTTCGTTTCCAAATTTTTTTGTTTCAAAATTTTGTTTGAGATTTTTTCGTTTGAAATTTTTGTTTGAAATTTTTTTCGTTTGAAATTTTTTGTTTGAAAATTTTTGTTCAAAAATTTTGTTTAAAATTTTTTGTTTAAAATTTTTCGTTTCCAAATTTTTTGTTTGAAATTTTTTGTTTCAAAATTTTGTTTGAAATTTTTTTCGCTTCAAAATTTTGTTTGAATTTTTTTCGTTTGAAATTTTTTGTTTGAATTTTTTTTCGTTTCAAAATTTTGTTTCAAAGATTTTTGTTTGAAATTTTTGTTTCAAAGTTTGAGTTGACATTTTTAAAAGTTTGTGCACTTATTAGTAAAGAACTGGAACTGTTTAGAACAAAAACCTTTGACAACATTGTGGTGCAATAGTACACGTCAGAACCTGGGGTTGTACTTGAAATGAAAAAACACAATTCATTGAAATGGATCATTTTATTACACTCCACATACATCCATACCAGATAGTGGTTCTGGATATTGTCGATACAATGTATTTTGAACTTCTTGCACTAGTTTGTCTTTAGCATATAATTTTAATTCCAGTTGAAGTCTTTTAAAGTCTAGTGCAATATCAATTGGTGGAAACTCAATGTCCATTTGATCACAAATAAACTGTTTATCAATACAGGTATGCACTAGCCGGAACTGTTTAGAACAAAAACATCTGGCAACGTTGTGGTGCACGTCAGAACACGATAATGCAACGTCATCAGTTTTGCATCATCGTTCGCGTTAGTATTCATGATAACGTCATCATGGCTACTTGTCTGCAGTTTCTAAACACACGTGATGTGATGAAATCATTTACCAAGATTACTGATTTACAACAGAATGTACCTTATAGAATCTTAGCTAGCCAAATGATCCCTACAGAGTTTGGATTAAGAATCGTAGTGAAGCTTGAAAATGATAAGAATATAATTTTACCAGCAAGATATTTACCCATGGAGGCATCAAAACAAGAAGAACTGCTGCGTTTCTTAAATACTGGATCTGTATCTTTATGTTACAAAGGATTCTTGGGTCGAAGTCATCAGTTTGAATTTAGTACGCAGCCAGATTCGTCAGCAAAATCATGAATCAGCACATTTCTTTCCAATGACGTCAGCTGTAGTTGTATGAATTTGGTTGGTCGGCATGACGTCAGCAACTGTGATGAAATCATGAATTCAAACGTCAGCACATTCCTTACCAATGACGTCAGCAATAACTATAAACAGCAAATACAGTGTCATCCCACGAAATCATTTGAGCAAGTGCTTTTCAGGAGGAAAGATGTGTACTTCTAACGATAAAGAGTTCATCTTCGCAAGCTATTATCCAATAAATATATTTCAAACAAAACATGTGATGATTGGTATCAGTGCTAGAACATTTGAACCAGTGATTCGATTGGGCAAAGCAGAACAATTTGGTGTACAACTGACCTGTGAAGAATGGCGCGAATCGACCAAATGAACGATGAGCTAAATGTGACCATAGTCAAATCATTAGGCTCAAATCATGAAGTGGTGCTGCGTACAGTCCTCGAAGAGAAGATGATGCTGTTACGTAAAAAGAGTACATTTCATGTCCCTCGCAACGTGGTGTATCTAACACAAACTGAATGGAACAAATTCATCAGCGTATTTCAGTGTGTGAAACATACAGTGGAAGTGTGTAACAAAACAAGTATATTCCTGAAAAAGTACTATTTTGAAAAATGTGTTATGCATATTGTACAACATGTATCTAGATATTGTGATGGTTGTCAACATCATTCGTGGGTGCATACCTGTATTGATAAACAGTTTATTTGTGATCAAATGGACATTGAGTTTCCACCAATTGATATTGCACTAGACCTTAAAAGACTTCAACTGGAATTAAAATTATATGCTAAAGACAAACTAGTGCAAGAAGTTCAAAATACATTGTATCGACAATATCCAGAACCACTATCTGGTATGGATGTATGTGGAGTGTAATAAAATGATCCATTTCAATGAATTGTGTTTTTTCATTTCAAGTACAACCCCAGGTTCTGACGTGTACTATTGCACCACAATGTTGTCAAAGGTTTTGTTCTAAACAGTTCCAGTTCTTTACTAATAAGTGCACAAACTTTTAAAAATGTCAACTCAAACTTTGAAACAAAAACTTCAAACAAAAATCTTTGAAACAAAATTTTGAAACGAAAAAAAAATTCAAACAAAAAATTTCAAACGAAAAAAATTCAAACAAAATTTTGAAGCGAAAAAAATTTCAAACAAAATTTTGAAACAAAAAATTTCAAACAAAAAATTTGGAAACGAAAAATTTTAAACAAAAAATTTTAAACAAAATTTTTGAACAAAAATTTTCAAACAAAAAATTTCAAACGAAAAAAATTTCAAACAAAAATTTCAAACGAAAAAATCTCAAACAAAATTTTGAAACAAAAAAATTTGGAAACGAAAAAATTTTCAAACAAAAAATTTCAAGCGAAAAAATTTCAAACAAAAAATTTTACGTTTCACGGTTAACCGTCAAACTTTATCCGGTTTTTAACTATTCGATTAACAAATAAACGGTTTTGATCATATTTATCAGTGAGTGCAAAATGTTGAACGAAACCAAGATTTTTAAATGTTAAACAAAACAAAACTGAATGCATCAAAGATTTGGAAATCAGCAACCAATCAGATTGCACGAAAGATAGTGATCAACCAATCAGATTGCACGACGATAGTGATCAACCAATCAAATTGCATTAACAATAACTTTGCCAGTGTTGTAGCATGTATTGCCTTTCGTCTATGAGTCATAAGATTCAATAAGGTTAGCTATCAGATTTCAAATCAATCACCACCAATGATCTTAGACTATGAGCTGTGACTAAAGTTCAATGTATTGTTTCAAATTTCGCACCTTATGTTAAAATTCTGTTTATCACCATTCCCAAATTTAAAGAATACTTCTCTTGATATACCTAAGTCTTAGAGTTAATATGTTCAATAATGTCAATAATGTCCGTCAATTGTTTACCTGAGTAGAACCAACTGTTTCCTAGAAGTGTGTGTGTACTCAAACTTAAGAAGTACCACAACAAAGGAAATGAATCCCTGTACACTACCTCATCAAGGACAATCACGTGGTACAACGTCTTGCTTACGTTTATATTTGGCGGGAATAACCAAAACCAATAACGCAATTCTCAAATTATCCTACAAAGTTTCAATGTTCCAATGTTCTGGACTCCTAATTCCATCATAGGTCAATAACTGATTACGTGATCATACTCATATTTCACAATGATTTACCCAATGAATGAGATACTATCCAATTACCAATTATTGATATGACAATAAGAAATGTACCCCTCCCAAAATTTAAGATTGGTACACAAATACACCTGTGTGTTATGAAAAAGTAATAAATCCTGTACTTATTCAATAATAAAGCCGGTCAATAACCTTTAAATTTTGAATATTTGGCCATAAGAGGAACATCAACATCTACAATGGGTTCTAGAAAACGTTTACCGAATTTTATTTGATAATTCCCAAATTTAAAAGGGAACATAAATATATAAAGGTAATAAACCTCTGTACATACCCATATAACATGTACCCATGAAAGAGAAACGAGGTAAACCACCCAAATTTATCGTAATACATGTTAGGGTCCAGTACTATAATACCAAATATATAAAATGAGCAATTCTAAAATTTAAGGGATGGGCCAAGGTACCCCTAACAAATTTTAAAGGGTGCACAAATGTACCTATGTCTTATGATAGGGAATAGACCCCCTATACATAACCATATAAACATATAGGTAATAGGACCTCATCCAAGGATAAATTGGGTCAAAATGTCAAAACACGTGGTACAACGTATTGCTTACGTTTATATTTTGGCATTTCGTACCCATGAAAGTGGACGATGTGAACCATCCAAATTTATCATGATACATATTAAGGTCCTGTACTATAATACCGAATGCTTAAATCAAAAAATTCCAAAATTTAAGGGGCGGGCCAAGGTACGTACCTCTCCTAAAATTAAAAGGGATGCACAATGTACCTATGTCTTATGATAGGAAATGAAACACCTATACATTACAATATAACCATATAAGGTAATAGGACCTCATCCAGAGAGATAAATTAGGTCAAAAACCAAACACGTGGTACAACGTATTGCTTACGTTTATATTTTGGCAATTTTGTACCCTAAAAAGGAACGAGGTGGACCACCCAAATTTATAGTGATCCATATTAGGGTCTATACTGTAATACCAAATGTTTAAATTGAACAATTTCCAAAATTAAGGTGGCGAAGGTACCTCTCCCAAAAATTAAAGGTGTGCAAAAATGTACCTATGTCTTATGATAGGAAATGGACCCTATACATGACCATATAACCATATAAGGTAATAGGACCTCATCAAAGGAATAAATTAAATCAAAACCAAACACGTGGTTGTACCTAAATTTGCAATTTCGTACCCATGAAAGGGAACGAGATGGACCATCCAAATTTATCAGATACATAATGAGGTCCTGTACTATAATACCAAATGCTTAAATTGGAGAATTCTGAAATTGAAGGGGTGGGACAGGGTACCCTCCTAAAAATTTTAAAGGTGTGCAAAAATGTACTATGTCTTATGATAGGAAATGGACCCCTATACATGACCATATAACCATATAAGGTAATAGGACCTCATCCAAGGGAATAAATTAAATCAAAACCAAACACGTGGTTGTACTAAAATTTGGCAATTTTGTACCCCTAAAAGGGAACGAGGTGACCACCCAAATTTATAGTGATCCATATTAGCGTCCTATACTATAATACCAAATGTTTTAAATTGGGCAATTTCTAAAAATGTGGGCAATTTCTAAAAATGAAGGGGTGGGCCAAGGTACCCCTCCCAAATTTTTAAAGGGGTGCATTAATATACCCATGTCTTATGAAAGGTAATGGACCCCTGTATACGCCCATATAACCATATAGGGTAATAACACCTCATCAAAGGGATAACTTAGGTCGAAACAAAACACGTGGTATAACGTATTGCTTACGTTTATATTTTGGCAATTTTGTACCCCTAAAAGGGAACGAGGTGGACCACCCAAATTTATAGTGATCCATATTAGCGTCCTATACCATAATACCAAATGTTTAAATTGGTCAATTTCTAAATTAAAGGGGTGGGCCAAGGTACCCCTCCCAAATTTTTAAAGGGGTGCATTAATATACCCATGTCTTATGAAAGGTAATAGACTCTTGTATACGCTCATATAAACATATAAGGTAATAGGACCTCATCCAAGGGGATAAATTAGGTCGAAACCAAACACGTGGTACAACGTATTGCTTACGTTTATATTTTGGCAATTGTGTACCCCTAGAAGGGAACGAGGTGGACCACCCAAATTTATCATGATACATATTAGGGTCCGGTACTATAATACCCAATGTTTAAATTGGGCAATTTCCAAAATTTAAGGGGTGGGCCAACGTACCCCTCCCAAATTTTTCAAGGGGTGCATTAATATACCCATGTCTTATGAAAGGTAATGGACCCCTGTATACGTCCATATAACTATATAGGGTAATAATACCTCATCAAAGGGGATAAATTAGGTCAAAAACCCCCGAAATTTAAATTTTTGGCAATTTTTTACCCACGAAAGGGAACGACATAGACACCCAATACTGATAGAGGTACATACTATGGTCCTAGGCTACCATACCAAATTTTTAGATTTTGCAATTTCCAAAATTTAAGGGGGGTGGTCCTATGTACCCCTGCCAAAATTTAGGGGGTGGGCCATGGTACCCCTGCCAAAATTTAGAGGGGGTGGTCCTAAGTACCCCTAGGTCATTGACCCCGGGCCAAGGTCAATGACCTTTGACCTATGACGTCACAAAAATTTTTGCTGACTCGGCGCAATATACGCGGGCCACTACTACTATGTGATGGACATATGCAATGTAAGAACAGTATTGTAAACGGACCAGTGGTTCTTGAACATAAAAGCCAAACTCGCTTATGACTTTTATATTCAGTCCATTTGTCGGGCGACATTTTATATAACAAAATACTTTGGATAGGTTAATAATTACCTGTACCTTGGGCAGAAAGTGCTCATACATATGCACTATACTTCATAGAATGTTAATTTAATAATAACAGAAGAAGAATGTTTTTAATATATGTAAAATATTATTATGGGATACTTGTTGCTATGTAAATGTTTATGGATACCTAGTCAGCAAGTTTGTGTGCTTGACAGTTTGAAGGAAAATATATTATAAAGTATATCAGCTAATAAACCATTTTAGCAACGTTCATCGACGTTATCATTCTAATAGAAAAGGTGAGAATAATGGTATATAATTATTAAAGATAATTTTTACATGCAAACAAATACTACCACTTAAGATTTATATATCTTACTAAGCCGAACCAGGTTGACGACTACCCTTGGTGAGTCGTTATACTATTTGTTGTGCTAGTTTTTACGGAATATTTTGAATATTTCGACGGAATACTACGTCGACGCCCTACTTGGTATCATTGTAGCACTCAACGGTCTCTTTAGTGTTCTTCCTTTTCTCGGATATGCTGACTTGCTTGTGTATGCTACTTAGGATGAGAACTTGTTTCATAGCCTTACCTTGGTAAACAGTGAGAGTCATTTCATCAAGGTTGTATATCGTCGTAGAATATAGTTCTGATTTAATTGATTTGACAGCGACTGGTACTTCTATTCTCAGTTTATTTACTGTTCCCAAAAGAGCAGTGTTTTCGCCTCTCAATTTCCTAGCTAGATGGAGAGAAGTAAAATAATCATCAATAGTTATCTCCCTTCCCTTGCATACATACTGTTCCATCAGGTGCAACACTACATGGTCAGGCAATCGTTCTTCTCTACATGATTTATCCTTTCCTACGTATGGAAACCGTTGCAAATGCACTTACTTTCTTTGTCGACAGCAAGAAAATATTTTTGTCCGTACTTGTCCATTTTTGCTGACATATACTGTCTTAATGGGCATCTGGCTTTGCTGGGGAAAAGTTGTTCGTCGATAGTAATGAAATAACCAGGGCTAAAACACAAAATACTATTTTCTACAAACCTATTCCAAATTGTTGAAAACAGCGTAAATTTATCTGTTTTGGGTTGTTCATAACGATTACATTTTTCATCAAAGCGCAGAAAACGCAGTATTTCACAAAAACGTTTTCTGGACATCGCTTGCTGTCATAACGGTACTCCACAATCTTTCGTCCACAATGAGTGCAAGGGTAAATTTCTAGCACCTGATGCTCCTCGTACATACATTATACCCATAAATGCCTGAAGTTCCTCAATAGGTAGCTTGAATTCAGTTTTACCTGTTTCCCTGTGAGCTTTAGTGACTGTGCATTTTCTGATATGCTCAATTATGAAACTGTCTATAAAGAAATGCCACGCCGTAGCTCGACTTCCTGGAGCTATGCTTCTTTTTGAGTATCCTGTTGGACCTGGTGCTTCTTTTAGATCATTTTCCTGACATCGCCTACTGGTTCCGTGATTTCGTGTCGTAATTAGCTCCCACTCGCTTCCATCAGGAGAAGTCTCACTACTATTGACAGGAACGTCACCTTGATCAGTTCTCTGCATGCCCCTTCTGGTGTCTTTCTGTTGTCTTCTGCATACACTTGAACTGGTTTTCTCAGTACACTGAACGGCCAAGTTCTCACAAGTATATTTAGAAGAGAATCTTCTAAAGCAATTGGAGCTACCTTGACATTAGAAAAGGAAGTCTCCGATTTGGAATCATTTTCACCTGGCGACTCCACTGAGGATTTCTCTGATGGTCTATGATTCTCATCTGATTCTAGTTCTTCGTTATCACCAAAGTCCGTTGATACACCTGAATGTCACAAACTAACGAAAGGATTTGCTGATCGCTAAGGTTGTTATCGCGACATTGTGAACTGGCACAGCGCTACCCACAAATAACAATCATTCGCCCTAAATTACAAACTTGTTTTCTATGAACAGTCAACAAGAAGTTCAACGTCTGTAAAGCACACTGTTGCCAGTAAGAAAAACAAAGATTTCAGCATAAAATTTGAAAGTCACTAAATGATTCACAGATACTGATTATGGGCCAGTCCTACCGCCTCCAGATATCTCGCCAATAATTAACGGTCAGATAAAGTAACAATATGGCTCCGGAAGTAATACATGACTTTCTGTAAAACTGAGAATTACTTCCGTGAGCAGGGTATATTATCTCGTAATTTCATCTGACAGCCATGAGAGAGATATCAGGGGATGGTAGGACTGCCATTTTAAAAATTTGTGGGAGGTAAATCGTCTTACTGAAAGAAACAAAAAATTGTAGAAAACATGTGGTGGAACCCGTCCTTTTGGACGTTGCCGAAAGCGTGGTGGAATTTTTGACATCTGATATATATATATATATATATATATATATATATATATATATATATATATATATATATATATATATATATATTACATGAACAGAAACTTAATGTGCCACGATTGATTCAAATACAAGGAGTCAAAATGAGTCCTTCGGGCATCCTTGGTAAATAACGAATTTTCCCGCCAAAATATTAGTGTTAATTTATGTTTCTTGCTGTGCAAATACTTAGAACAAATACATTAAAAGTCATGAAGCCGATTTGTCTTAAATACTTATACAAAAGAAATACGAACAAAATTAATTTGAAAAGGTGTCAGAATGACTGCTCAAGCAATCGAGAGATAAAAGGACGTATTGCACATAAACTATAAAAATGCATATGATATTCCTAGTCAGCATATTTAAGAAGCTGTATATATCGAGTTTCATCGAAATCGGCTAAAATTGTTATAAAAGGGCGTATCCCACATAAACTATAAGGCTTAAGTAAAAATACATATGATATTCGGCCATATCATTATGCTGGTAATCAACATATTCGAAAACCCCTAAATATCGAGTTTTATGCAAATTTGTTAAAAGGACGTACCCCATATAAAATAATCAAATATTCTTAAATAGCATGTTTAAAAAACCTGTGTAAAAATATTTTATCTTTGGTTCCAATAAGGGTTTAAACAGAACGAGGTCTCTGCTTCTTTGTTAAAAAACAGTGCTGGTTGCCTTTGGTAATAGCAGTTGAAAAAAGCCATAGTCGTTTATAATCTCTGCTATGTTAATTAGGGGTTGAAAATGGTAGCATAAAAGAGAACGAGTACAACCTTACGTATATGCTAAATAGGAGTTTAAATGTTACTGTGTAAGAGAATGTATTCGTACTCTTTAATCTCTGCTATTGTATATAGGGATTGGAATTTCTATTATATGCCATAACTTTATGTAATCTCTGGTATGTTAAAGAGGAGTACACCCCTGCTATGTATTCATAGTCTGTATTGTTATCAACCTTTTTGTTATGTTGCATAGGGGTTGAAGAATAAGCCATACTCGTTAATGAATTCTGCTATGTTACATGATGAGTTGTATAGTCTCTGTGTAATTCCTGATTGGAATATGTGTTCATGCACTTATGTAATTTTTCCTATGTGACATATGGGTTATCTAGGTATTATACCTTTTTATCACCTCTGTTACGTTACATAGTTTTTTGTAATATGTGTTTCGTAATCATATGTTAAAGTAGTTGTTGAAGAAAAGGGATCGTAAAAGGGAATGAATAAACCCCAAGAAGGGGTCATAAAAGAGGGCAAGTACACCCCAGAAAAGGGGTCATAGAGGAGAATGAGTTTTCCTGTCTTCCATTTTTCTTAGGGCGTAACATGGCATATCGTGCAAATCGATTTCATTCTATCAGGAATCATGTAGAAAAACATGCAGAAAAGGGGTTACTGCACTAAATTCTGAACCGGATCGGTAATTTTTATTCTACTTGCAATCATCAATATGTTCCCCTATGTTTCATTTCTTTGTACACTTCTCCAATATATAATTTTGTCCCTGAACTTTTTAAAGTCTCTTAAAATAGTGAGTTTAGCAACAACGGACTCAAGGCAATAGGAAGGGACGTATAAGAGAAAAAGAGCAGTGAAGCCTTCCAAATACGCCAGTTGTTTGCTGTTTGAAATATTCAGACCCTATTCAATTATTTAATGTGATGCTAGTTTCAGAGCAAAATAGTATCTTTGGCAGATGCAAAAGAAATATTTGTTAAAGAAGATACGTTTTCTAACCCAAAAAAGTTTTAAAATAACAAAAATTTGAAGGAGCTTCCACGCTATCAATACAACTGAAATATAGATCCATAGTTTGTTTTGAGGTTAGGGTTTCCCATATGTCTAGTTGAGAGCACTTGCGCCTTAGGTGTAAATGGTCTCGGGTTCGATTTATTTTGGGAGAGCATTTTGAATTTTAAATGTACCTGATGTTTGTGTGTTCATGTCTCTTTTTCCAATGTTAATAGAATACAGTCCTTGCGTCACTCCTTCTATAAGATTAAAACATCTCTAGAATTACTTGATTGATAACCACCATTATTGTTTAGTATGTAGAGGTAACTTAGGAATTGAATTCGACTTTGAAGGCAATATTCAAACCGGATGTAATAAAAAAACAACAATTACCGTTTTTATCTGTATTAAGCAAAAATGGTAACATACAGAAAAGTTGTTTTGTATAATAGAATAAGCATCCCAAGAGCATATATCATCTGTATCTTTTTCCAGTTTTAAACGTGATCGCTATAGAGTAAAGACGGCCATAGATAACAAGATGTTTCCCACAATCAGTTAAGCATCTCAATAATATATTCCACCATCGCATTAATGTCTATACTACAACCTGAAGCGGTAGATATCTAATCCCACTTCCAACTTCAATATTGATTAAGAAAGTATCGCGACACACAAACCACATCTTCACATGGTGTACATGTGTCACTATATGTATATAGAGATACAAGAAGTAAATGAATATTTGCCTGTCAAACTCAACACAGCCATACAAAATAAATAGTAACTACACGTGTTGACCACTTGAAGGTGTGGTTTGTGATGGGTTATATACTACAACAGTATGTTGTATACTTGTATTCTTTATTGCATACTTGTATACTCTTTTATCTTCGAGTAATATTTGGTTTATAAATATGTACAAGCCAGTTAATTTTATAGAAGAAAAAGGTAAAATAATATAAGATTCAAGGATGTTATAAATAGAGGATCTGCCCATAGGTATATTCAACCTATTAAATCGATGAGGCCACAAAACAACCGTGCATCGGCACGTTTGATTGGCTACTCTCGTTTCTGCCATCCTCTGATTGGATACTTTTGTTTCCGCCATGATTGTTGGCTCAAAACATTGCGATCCTATTGGACGGAGTGGGCAAAGTAGCGGTGGCGAAACTGTGACGTATGCTTCAAGATTTTGTTGTAAGGGCAGATCCCCTATTTTATGAAATCCTTGATAAGATTATATATATATATATATATATATATATATATTAAATATATATAATTGAATATTTATATGTAAATAAGAACGACGAACTGAAGGTTGTCATAGAAACAACAAACAAGTTATAATGTAATGGACTCGCTGTTATGTTGAATGTCAGTTAACGTTTTACGAAGCTTGAAAAGATAGTAAAAGGTTTAACAAAATAATTTAAAGTCGGCCAATTTTACTATTTACTATTTACTATTTGTTTTGTCAGTTATATAGTGATATATATATATATTCGTTATAATACTGTCTAATAGGTTATGGGTGGGAGTGTATGGATGAATTCATCCTCCCTAGGAAAAAGATCTAATTCATACATTGATTTCGATTCATTTTTAAGTACTCGGATATTATGTCAAATTGTTGAATTTCTAGTGAGTTCTTCATTTTTATCTCTTTCTTTTTCACGTTTCAGTCCCACAGTCATTACTGCTGCCTCTATTCAATTTAAATCAGTGATTCGTTAACTTTATATCGCTATTCCCCGGTGCTTCTTGACAGTGACACTATACTCCGCGAATTAATTAATGATGTAACTACAGAGGTGTAATTAATAGTTTTGACACTCGCTCAATTATAAAATTTAAACAAAACCAACACTATGGCAAGATACCCCCCCACTTTAGAATATTAAAACAATGAGTAGGTCATTCGTTTGTACTACGTTTGTACCGTTTGTACCAAAAATATTTTCGTTGTACCTTTTTCCTTATGGGGTTACTTGAGAGGTCAACTGGGGGAGGCTATCTTGGCGCCAAGATAGCCCCCCTTATCACAGTAGAAAAAATTGAAATAGACTATTCGAAAGCAAATCGTTTCTACCGTTTGTACCGAAAAAAGTTTTGTTTGTACATTAATAGTTTTCGAGAAAGAGGGGATGACATTTGTGGTGGCCATCTTTGCGTCAAGATAGCTCCCCTCCCCCCGTGTCACAGCAAGAAAAATTGAAATACACCATTCGAAATCAAATCGTTTGTACCGTTTGTACCGAAAAAAATTTTGTTTGTACCCTAATAGTTTTCTAGAAAGAGGGGATGACATTTGGGGGGCTATTTCGGCACCAAGATAGCCCCTCCACCGTATCACAGCACAAAAAATTGAAATACACCATTCGAAAGTAAATCGTTTGTACCGTTTGTACCAAAAAATGTTTTGTTTGTATCCTGATAATTTTCTAGAAAGAGGGGATGACATTTGGGGGCTATCTTGTACGCATGATTGGCTCCGTAATGTTTACTTTTTCCATGCCCATTAATAAGTATTATGTGTTTATTCTTGTGAATTTATATGTATTTAGAATTGTAGTTGTGCATATCCAAATAAAAAAAAGTCGGAAATAACTCAACGTTAGAATTGAATCGGCGAGTGGGAAAACAGTGTGAGTCCAAAATAAGCCATTATGAAGTAAAGGGAAAAATAACACTAAATATGTAGAACTACAAGCTGTAATGAAGAGCAGTACAATTTACAAGACCTCGCACGTTATAGCAGAATCCTATAATGCCCATTGTACATTTGTGGCATTAACAAACGAAAGTTCTTCCTTCAAATATCTCAAAATGCGTTTTGTGGACCAGTAGTGTATTTCCAGTCACCGATTCAATTATTTTTTCTATTTCTGCCCTTTTCCGTAAGTAAATACATATTATTCAGCAATGGCGTACTTGCTTTCGGCTATTGTCCATGAAAGTCACAAGCTTCTCAAGCCGTTAATGTGACAGATATAAACAGTTAATTTCTTCAGTTGCTGTAAAGCTGAAACGCGGAAGGACGCAGTTTAGGTGAGTAAACGTTTCATTTTCTTATTTTTCTTTGTTTAAGATTATTTCTTTAAATCCAGTTTCTTTCTGAATTTGTTCACACTTTGTTATTCCTTTTACGGTATTTATTTACGGAAAAGGGCAGAAATAGAAAAAAATTGAATCGGTGAATGGAACACCACTACCAGTCCACAAAACGCATTTTGAGATATTTGAAGGAAGAACTTTCGTTTGTCAATGCAACAAATGTACAGTAGACATTATAGCATTCTGCTACAACGTGCGAGGTCTTGTAAATTGTACTGCTCTTCATTACAACTTGTACTTCAACATATTTAGTGCTATTTTTGCCTTTACTTCAAAATGGCTTATTTTGAACTCACACTGTTTTCCCACTCGCCGATTCAATTTTAACGTTGAGTTATTCACAACAAGTTCTGTCTTCATTTGGATATGCACAACCAGAGTTTTAAATACACATAAATTTACATGAGTAAACACATAATACTTATTAATGGGTATGGGAAAAGTACACATTACGGGGCCTATCATGCGAACAAGATAGCCCCCAAATGTCATCCCCTCTTTCTCGAAAACTATTAGGGTACAAACAAAACCTTTTTCGGTACAAACGTTACAAACGATTTGCTTTCGAATGGTGTATT
Organism: Thermobia domestica; assembly: GCF_964235325.1. Lineage (NCBI taxonomy): Eukaryota > Metazoa > Arthropoda > Insecta > Zygentoma > Lepismatidae > Thermobia > Thermobia domestica. The sequence goes on along the minus strand of NC_137463.1, from coordinate 112,774,696 downwards.
TCATTTTTTTGTGCTGTGATACGGGGGGGAGTAGATATCCCCCTGTTCATCCGCGTGGGAAAATTTTGGCCTAATTTTGGCCCTAACCTGGCCTAAACCAGTGTGTTGCTATGCTAGAATAAGGAAGTATACTCTTGGACGCCTACCAGATGTAAAAACAAGATAAAACATGCCTTTTTTCGTCTCCTCATCTTATATTGTTTAGTTATTTGAACCCCCGCCACCCCTGCTCCTCCTGGAAAGCCGAATATGTCGGAGTCAAGTTTCTACAAGCCTTTAGTTGCTATGTTCATAGCCTTTTACGGCTACCACAGGTACCCGTGGGAAAATGTTGGTTTGTGAGAGCCTATGCTCATAGTCTTGGATGCTCATACTCTTGGACAGCTATCGGATCTTCATCAGAGTCCTATTAGTTATCACGATCGAAGCTTCCCAATTGATTGATTGATTTTCGTCTTTTCGTTATGTATTGAATAGCTATTTTAGACCTTTACCCCCAATCCTTTGATATTCAGTGATCGAAGCACTCCAATTTGATTGGTCTTCGTCTTCCCCGGGCAAGACAATTACTTCACGATTTAGAGTTGAATTAATCCTTGCATGAAAAAAAAAGAATTTCACGTATTGATTTTAGCGTAGGTATGGAGCTGGGATCGACACTCCCGTCACCCCCCTACTCCTCCTGGAAAGCCAAAGAGCATAAGCGATTTAGCCCCTTGGACCTATTTCCCCGAAATGTCTGTAGATTATGAACTGAAAGCACGATATTCAAATGATCGAAGCTTCTCAGCAGATTGTATGAAATTGGTCTTAGTTGCTAAGGTAAATATTATGTTTCATGATTTTTTAAAGCGTGGGATAAGACACAATATATGAGTCTCATAACGAAACACATACCCATGCAAAATCGTGTTGCTTAGCCCCTTGGTCCTATTCCCACAAAGTTCTGTAGAAGACGTGATATTCAAATGATCAAAGCTTATCACGAAATTGACTTAGTTGCTAAGGTAAATATTGTATTTCACGATTTTTTTAAGACGTGGGACAAGAAACAGTATATGAGTCTCATAACGAAACAGATACCTATACACTCCTCCCCCAGACCTCCTGCGAATGGATTCCAATGATTGAGCATATTCTAATAGCGGAAGCTTCTCATAGCATATCATATTGTTTAAAAACGTAGGATGTGAAATGTGCTATATGGATATTCACATGATGATGTCTCTTATGACAAGTAATTAAAATCACTTATGTAGAGAAATTAAAGATCAGATTATGCCAAACGAATTTGCTGTTCATGTTAAATCCGTGACGAGAAATTGCAATATAACATATTCCCATAGCACAAAAAACTACGTCAACGAAATTTAGAATTGAAATACAGTCCCATATAGCTACCTGTATAAACAAAATGAAACATGACTTTCGAAAGTCTTGATGTGAAAGATATTATCTTATGTATTGAAATCGTAACGAGATATGTTTTCGATTATGGTATGCATGATCGAACTTGTTATGACATGTTTTTTGTAAGGCAAACACTCGCGCGCCATGCCTTTTCTATCCGTCTTGTATTGGTTAGCTAATTCCCAAGCCCCGCCCCCTCCCGCAAAAACTCTTTGACGGCTACCGGATCTTCATCAGAGTCCTTTCAGTTATCACGAATGAAGCCTACCAATTGATTGCGTTTTCAGCCTAAAACTGTAGTGTGTGTTTTGTGCTTTCAGTTATCACGATTGAAGCCTACCAATCGAAAGTGTTTTCAGCCTAAAACTGTAGTGTGTGTTTTGTGATACCGGTCGTTCTTATTAAAATAGGTAATTAAAATGTATATATGTTCTTTCTTCATTTAGTTATAAACGCAGTTGAAAGAACAAGTGCATTTATTCATAGCTCAGTTCAGGTTCGAACATTAAAAAAAACAGACACATACATACATATATGTGAATGTCTGTTTTGCTAGTCTCTTTCTTTCTCTGTTTGCTAGCACATTGAACTTCATCTTAAAATGGTTTAGTTTCAAGAGCAACAGATAAGATAACATTGTAAAATAAGCGAGTTTGTCTGATGCTTCTGTTCGCTGTACGTTGATTTCTAAGAAAATGATAAGATGGAAATCCCAAATGTTTTCTGACTCGCATTGCAATTATATATCAGCTGACGCAAGAAGTGTCTGTAGACTTGGTGTTTTAATTTTGATAATATGATGCATACCTGTCTGTCTTTCTGTCTGTAAGTGAAATCTTTGAACAATGAAGAGTTTTACGTCCCACAATAAAGCCAACAAGGTCTGTCTGTCTTTCTGTCTGTAAATGAGATCTTTGAAGAATGAAATGAAATCTTTGAGGTTTACGTCCTACAATTATGCCAACAAGGTTAATGGGAAATCTTTGAGTTTTACGTTCCACGATTGGAAATCTTTGAGTTTTAAGTCCCACAGTTATGTCGTTTATGCTAATTGAGACGGTGATGATGAGAAATGAATGAATGAAATGTTGGAACAGAGAAAATGGAAGGAAATTCACGTACACGGTGTTTGTCCACCACAAAGTTCATTCTGATTGGAACAGGATTTTGAACCTACGGCCTTTCATGTATACGGTGTTTGTCCACCACAAAGTTCACTTGATGATAACAGGATATTGAACCTGTGACCCCATACACCAGAGGTGAACGCTCTACCAGTGAACCACCGTCACCCCCAAACCCCCCGAGCTAAGATCTAACTAGAGAAACAATGAAATGAAATCTGAGTTTCACGTCCCACTCTTATGACGATTAGACTAATGGGAAATCTTTAAGTTTTACGTCCCACAGTTATGTCGGCTATGCTAATGGAGACGGTGATAATGAGAAATGAATGAAATGTTGGAAAGGAGATAGTGGGAGGAAATTCACGTACACGATGTTTGTCCCCATAGTTTTCGGGGTCTGTGTTCAATGATTATACTCTGAACTCAATAACACATCATCTAAGGGGGTTGAAGTTAGGGGTCTCCAGGGTTGATATCGAAACACGTAAAACTAATTTAAAATGAACGATATTAATGTCAAATACATAGTTTTCGGGGTCTCTGTGTTCAATGATGATGATACTCTGAACTTAATAACACATCATCTAAGGGGGGTTGAAGTTGGGGGTCTCCAGGGTTGATATCGAGAGACGTAAAAAATTTAAAATGAACGATATTAGTGTCAAATACATAGTTTTAGTGGTCGCTGTGTTCAATGATTATACTCTGAAATCAATAACACATCATCTAAGGGGGTTGAAGTTGGGGGTCTCCAAGGTTGATATCGAAACACGTAAAACTAATTTAAAATGAACGATATTAGTGTCAAATAAATAGTTTTCGGTGTCGCTGTGTTCAATGATTATACTCCGAACTCAATAACACATCATCTAAGGGGGTTAAAGTTGGGGGTCTCCAGGGTTGATATCGAGACACGTAAAAATAATTTAAAATGAACGATATTAGTGTCAAATACATAGTTTTCGGGGTCGCTGTGTTCAATGATGATACTCTGAACTCAATAACACATCATCTAAGGGGGGTTGAAGTTGGGGGTCTCCAGGGTTGATATCGAGACACGTAAAAATAATTTAAAATACATAGTTTTCGGGGTCGCTGTGTTGAATGATGATACTCTAAACTCAATAACACATCATCTAAGGGGGTTGAAGTTGGGGGTCTCCAGGGTTGATATCGAGACACGTAAAAAAATTTAAAATGAACGATATTAGTGTCAAATACATAGTTTTCGGGGTCGCTGTGTTCAATGATGATACTCTGAACTGAATAACACATCATCTAAGGGGGTTAAAGTTGGGTGGCCTCCAGGGGAATAAGCATAAAATTCACGTACAGATCGTTTATACATTAGATAATACACTTGAAGCAAACTGTGAACATACATTTGTTTCACTCCCAGAGAATACAAAAACAGTTACAATTCATTTTAACTAGTTAAAAGGTATGCTATTTTTTCGCTTGAAACTTCTGCCTTTTCCATATATCGAATTGTAATTTATGTGTATATATATACTGTTTACATTTATTTGGAATATGGTTATAAGTAACCAGTTCATTTCTCTTTTTTTGATTTTAGGTTGAATATAAATAAAGATAAGTGTATCAGACTTTCCTTATCCTTACCGATATTATTATTCCATTGTTAATAACTTATATATATATATAGCCTTTTTTATTTATTCATATATTCTATTAAACCGCTTTTATTTATATTCTATTTGAAATAATACTTATATATCCACTATTTACATATACATATTGGAAAATTTTTGTTTTGCATTACGTATATACATCCGAGGAGTAAAAATGGAAAACAAGTGTACGCAAGAATTATTAAAAGATATTACCGCATTTATTAAAGACATAGAAGAAGAAGAAGAGGTGATCGAAGCAAATTTAGAGACGCAAGTTCTTCTAAGAGAAATAGATACCGTAGTCGGAATAGAAGATCATCATGAAAGGAAGGAAGAAGATGATGAAATGAAGAAAGGTACACAAAAGCGGGAAGAACTCATAGAAGAAGAAGAAGAAGAAAAAGAAGAAGAGATGATCATCAATACCGAAGAAGAAGAAGAAGAAGAAGAAGAAGAAGAAAGAGATGCAGCTAGTGAAATTCAAATTGCAGAAGAAAAAGAAGAATATGAAGAACAACTATTAGAAATATTGGAAAGTGCAGGTAATAGAATGATAACAGAAGAAGAAGAAGAGGAAGCTTTCGAACGTATTATACAAATTAAAAAATGGTTACAAGAAGGAGCAAAAGAAGAAGAAAACGTCGAAGAAAGAACAAAAGAAGAAGAAGAAGAATTGCTAAATTTAACGTTCTCCCAAATAATAGGAGAGACTTACAATGAGGAAGAGAAGAAGAAGAAGACAGAAGAAGATGAGTTCTAAGAAACTGAGCTAGAAAAATGGATTACCAATTTATTTCCCAATCCTGAAAAAGAAGAAGATGATCAGCAAGAAGTAATATATCCATCAATTATGGAAATATTAGCTGAGGCTAATACTGAACATAAGAAGAAGAGAAGAAGAAATAGAAATCGATTTAGACGAAATAGAAAAAAGAATGAACGAGTTGCTATCCGTATTTGGAGCAGAACGAAACTCAAATGTGCAAGTAGGATTTGGAAATAACAGCCGTAATGATGGAACAATAAATTTCATATAATACAAGAACGCAGAAGACAATACAGAAGATACAGTATGGAGGGTACAATGTTAAGATTCCGCCTAGCCCCCGTGCGTGCAGATGAAAATCCTTTTACTGCAATTGAAACAAGTCTACGTGCTTTAATAGATTATCTGCTACGTAATGTGGACCAGCATGATTACATAGGAATAACAATCACAAATGAAAGAGAAGGACATCGCTCTTTTTGGTTATCGTTCAGAGAAGCAAGAAAATCTCTCAGCAGAAGTTCTGTGGACAAATTATGAGAAAGTACTGCAAAGTAATGTGGCTTTTCTTATAAATGAAGATTGCATCGTGAATTTTCATCATGTACGTATGCCGAGAGGACAAGGTGGATTGAAACAACATATTATGAATACCGAGGAATATGTAAAGGCAAATTGTGGTATTGTTACAATTAAGAACAAAGGTACAAGGTGTTTAGCACATGCAATCGTCATTGCCATTGGATTAAAAAAATACAAGGGAAGAAATCAAGCCGAATACAAAAGATATGTAAATCAAAATAAACATCTAATTGAAAAAGAAGCAGAAGACCTATGTGAATCTGCTGATGTAGATCTCAGTCATGGTGGTGGAATTCCTGAAATTCGTAGATTTCAGGAATACTTAAAGGATTATAAAATTACAGTGTATAGGGGATTTTCAGGATGTGATGTTATGTTTGAAGCACCACCAAGTGATAATGAAAGAACACCTTTAAACTTACTCTTCGTAGATAACCATTACAACGTCATTGAAAGCTTGACAGCATGTTTTAGCTGTAAGTTTTATTGCGAAGGTTGTCATATGAAATATGAAAAAGCATGAACATTTGAAACATTGTACAGCTGTATGTTATCGTTGTCATCAGAAGCCACCATGTGACTTTAAAGAAACCCATATTACTTGCAATGATTGTAATCGAGAATTTTATGGCCAGTCATGCTATGGCTATCACAAGTCAGCGCCGTATCAAAATGGAAAGCCTTTATGTTCAACTGTGAAATGTTTTCCCCAGTGTTTGAAAATTTATGTAGTAAAAGAAAAACGTTCTCACGTATGTGGAGAAACTTATTGCAACATTTGCTATGATATAGTACCACCCAATCATGAATGTTACATGAAAGTGAATGAAGGAAGAAAATAAAAAAAAAGCCAATGAAAAAATTATCATGGAGAAGAAAGCTATGATTGTGTTTTACGATATTCAATGCACACAAGACACGAAAATAGAAGATAAGGATGCAAACTTATATGAACATATACCTAATGTCTTGGTTAGTCAGCATACATGTTACAGATGTTATGAAGATAACGACATCAAAAATAATTGTGTCGTTTGTTGAAAACGAGAAAATATATTTGACGGAGAAAATGTAATAGAAGACTTTCTAAAACACCTTCAACAGCGACGTCCAAACATTAAATCAGTAACATGTGTGGCCCATAATTCTAAGGGCTATGATGCACATTTCATAATTAAGACCATGGTTGAGAAGATGAATTGGACTCCAGAAGTAATCATGAATGGTGCGAAAATTCTATCACTTAAAATAGGGAACTTAACATTCATTGATTCACTAAGCTTTCTTCCTATGCCCTTAAGTAAATTAAATCTTTTAAGTTTAACGTCCCACGGTTATGCCGGTTAGGCTAAAGGAGACGGTGATGATGAGAGATGAGTGGAATGGTTCAATGAAGAAAGTGGGAGGAAACGGGAGAACCCCCGAGAAAACCCACGAGGACGGTGTTTGTCCACCACAAAGTTCACTTGGCGGGGCTGGGATCGAACCCGGGACCCCAAGCACCAGAGGTGAACGCTCTACCACTGAGCCACCGCGCCCCCTATTAAGTAAATTAAGTGGTGCATTTGGTCTTCAATCGTGCAAAGGATAATTCCCACACTTTTTCAATCGACGTGAGAACCAAACATATGAAGGTACACTTCTAGACATTAGATATTATGCAGCAGATACCATGAAAGTAGACGAAAGACGCGAGTTTCTTCAATGGTATACTGAACATCGAATCGATACCTTTAAAATGAAAGAAGAACTCATCAAATATTGTGTACAGGATGTTGAAGTATTAAGCCAAGCAGGTATTTCCTTTATGAATACATTTGAATCTGAAACAAATGTAATCCCTTACTGGAATGCATTACAATCGCCAGTGCATGTAATTTGGTGTATCGTAGAAATTTCTTAAAGGAAAATACGATTGGTATCATACCAAAGAACGGGTATCGATGGAGATATGTCCAATCAATTGAAGCTGTACAATGGATAGCTTGGGAAGAAAAAACAAGAGACATACAAATTACCAATGCTGCTCGTAGTAAGGAAAAACGAATTGCATCAATGAAAGTAGACGGTGTATGGACGGATCCCAATACAGGAAGAATACACGTGTGGGAGTATGAAGGCGATTTTACACATGGCTGTATCTACTGCTACCCTAACGACAGAGATAAACCCATCTATAACAATGCTACAGATACCATGGAATATCGATATGAAGCAACAAAGAAGAAAATCCAAAAATTAAAAGATTTTGGCTGTGAAGTGCATGAAATATGGGGCTGTGAATTTAAAAAACAATTTTCAGGAAATGAAGAGATGAAGAAGTATGTTATTAATCATCCGTATACAAACAAAACACCATTAAATCCTCTTGACGCTTTTTGTGGAGGTCATGTGAATGCCATACGTTTGTATCATAAAGCACAAGAATCTGAAGGAGAAACCATTCAAAACAAAGATGTTATTTCGCTTTATCCCCATATTTGTAAGACTAAGAAGTTTCCAATTCGTCATCCTACTATCTATCTGCCTGGAGATTCAAATATTCCCACCATTGAAGAAGTTGAAGGATTAGTTAAACTAAGTATTCTACTTCCAAAAAATCTCTTACACCCAGTTCTTCCTTACAAGTCAAATGATAGATTGATGTTTCCACTTTGTCGTACATGTTGTGATGAATTAAACCAGTCATCTTGTAATCACAGCGATGAAGACCGAGTTCTACATGGTACATGGGTAGCAGATGAAGTAAGAAAAGCATTAGAAAAAGGATACAAAATAATAGATATTCATAAAATTTGGGCATATGATGTTGTTCAATATGATGAAGAAACAGAAAGTGGCGGCTTATTTGCAGAGTACATAAACACCTTCCTGAAAGCAAAAACGGAAGCTAGTGGATGGCCAGCATGGTGTGAAACAGATGATCTAAAGCAGAAGTACATTCAGTAATTTTATGAAAAGCAAGGAATACGTCTAGATGAAAATAAATTTCAACATAATCCAGCACTTAGAAGTTTAGCTAAATTAATGTTAAATTCATTTTGGTGAAAATTTGGACAACGTGAGAACATGGGGCATGTAAGCATTATTAATGATCCAAAGGAATTATATGAGAAATTAACATCTCATGATATAGACGTTCATCAAATATTTCGAGTAAATGATGATATGATATATGTATATTGGCAATACACAGATGAAGTTCCTGTTTCACTACCAACAGTAAATGTCGTCATAGCCGCGTACACAACATCTCAAGCAAGATTAGAATTGTACAAGTATTTAGATCAACTGAAGAAAGGGTATTGTATTTTGATACAGATTCAGTCATTTATACGCAAAAACCTGGTGAAACTACAATTCCAACTGGTGACCTTTTAGGCATTTAACAAATGAAGTACTAGAGTATGGTAAAAAGGCCTATATTTCAGAATACGTCTCGGCTGGACCCAATAACTATGGGTTACGTATTTTTGATCCCAGCACGAAGAAGGAGTTTCAAGTATGCAAGATAAGGGGCTTTTCATTGAACTATGAATCTTCAAAACTCCTAAATTTTGATGTAATGAAGAAAATTATAGTAGATAGTGAAGAGGATGCGGAAGAAGAAGAAGAAGAATCTCGTCTCACTGAAGTCAAAATTACCAATGAGAAAAAAAAATGCCGCAGGAAAGACCATACTATTGTCAGCATGCCCGAAACAAAAATTTATAAGATAAATTATATTAAACGACGTAGAATACCAAATTCATATGATACTCTTCCATATGGCTACACTACTTCCAACAAAAGAAGAAGAGGAATGTAATAAGGCCCTTTATAAATGTACGTATGAAGAAAGAATGATCATACTCTTTAACATGGACACGACGTGGAAACATCCCTTTTCATGTATTGTTGCCGGACCAAGTGGATGTGGAAAAACTTCCTTTGTAATACGATTCCTGTCCAATTTATCACGCATGGTTAATACATCGTTTCGCCATATTTATTGGTACTATGCAGAATGGCAAAATGCACACAGAGAAATTTCGACAAAAATACAATTTATTGAAGGATTACCTCGAACAAAAGACTTTTTACTTGAAACTGGACCACATCTTATTATTATCGATGATCAAATGTGTGAAGTGAACCGCAATATAGTTGATTTCTTTACAAAGGGTTCTCATCATAGAAATCTTAGTGTACTATTTATTACACAAAACATATTTCATCAGGGAAAAGGAAGTAGAGATATGAGCTTGAATTGTTCTTATCTCGCATTATTTAAAAATCCAAGAGATAAATCACAAATTAAACATTTAAGTTATCAACTAACTCCTGAGAATCCAAAATTTCTTCAGGAAAGTTTTAACGACGCAACAAAGTTACCATATGGATATTTGTTTATTGATTTAAAACAGGATACGTCAGATGAACTTCGTTATCAAACAAATATCTTTCCTGATGATATTTATAATTACGTTTATGTTCCAACGAAATTGAAGATGTGTTTATAATGTTTGTTTCCAACTGTGTTTCTTCATTCTGACAATATGTCTCCAAGAGTAAAACACGGACATATTGTCAGAATGAGATCTTCTTCGTACGCTGAGCATAGCAAATCCTAAATTACGTAAAGCTATACTGGCCAATGCAGACTCTTCAGTGATTTGAAGTATTTGCGAATGTTGTTATAATGTATTAAAAGGGAATGTACCTCTTACAAAGACACAGAAAGCAAGATTAAAGCGATACAAGAGGACGCTTCGATATCTTGTGAAGAAAGGAAACTCCATCCAAAAGAAGAAGCATTAATTAGAGCAGCAGCAGGGTGGATTCCTACCGGCATTATTAGCTCCTATTTTAACTAGTGCATTATCAAGTTTACTCTTCCGTTAGTACAATGGAACACGCAAAGAAGATGATTTCAGTTCCACCTGAAGTTCTGAATCGTATACAAACACCAGCATCATCATCATCATCAGCCCTGGAGAAACGTGAATCTAATTTGGATCAAGAAATGCAAGAGATTTTACAGTTATCATCGCTTAGTGATGAAGAAAAGTGGAATCAGTGTAATAATATAGTTCAAAAATATTTACATTTAATACGAAAACAAGAAGAACCTGTGACACTTTCAATTACGTCAACTACATCAGAGAAGCCTGAAGTAGAAGAAGAAATATTATTATCTATACCCAACATGTTTCGTAAAAGAGCTGAATTACAACTACGTAGAATGAAACATGATAATATCACGTGGGATAATAAAGGAACTGTTTACATCAGAAGTGATTAACTAGAAGGATCTCACATTGTAGATTTAATTTCTGATGTGTCGCGACCCCGTAAACACACAAATCCACCGGGATGGGAGAAATTTTGTAATTAATTATCTTCTAATAACACACCTCAAGAACTTATTGGAAATCCACACGTTTGTCTTATATTTTACGACAAACTAAAGCATCACCAACAGCATCATCGTCAAGGGAAAAATACCTCTGAAATCGTTTCCAGAAGACGACGAAGAAGAAGCAGAAGAAGAAGAAGAAAAGGAAAAAGTAGTATCTCCTATAAGGAAAAGGAAACGTGCCTGTAAACGTCCAGTATAGTCATGGTGGAAACCGTAAACAAACAGTTAAGCAAGATTTACTACAACCCTTCACATCCTGCCTCGTTTTCAACTGTTAAAAAATTGTGGATAGCTACAAAGAAGAAAATTCCTATACATTGTATAAGAAGATGGTTACTGCAACAAACAACATATACGTTACACAAAGCTGTACGTCGTCGTTTTAAAAGAGATTTCTATGTAGTGAATAACATTGATGATGAGTGGGAAAGTGATATTAATGATCTTCAATCTCTTCATAAATTTAGTGATGGATATCGTTATATTCTTACAGTGATAGATGTGTTCAGTCGATATGCATGGGCTGTGCCATTAAAATCTAAAAGTACAAATGATGTTTTAAAAGCATTGAAGCTTGTGTTCAAAGACAGAAAACCAATTACATTCCGAACAGATAAAGGAAGTGAGTTTACTAATAAAACAATACAGAAGTACTTAGAGGACAACAAAACAAAACATATTACAACTAAAAATCCTGATATAAAAGCTAGTATTGTAGAACGTTTTAACAGAACTCTAAAAGAAAAATGTGGAAGTATTTTACAAAGTATCAAAAGTATAATTATTTAAATGTATTACCTCTTCTTGTGAAATCATACAATGAAGGTTATCATTCAAGCATAAAGATGTCACCTGCAAACGTTTCTCAAAATAACCTATTACAAGTATGGCATAATCAACATGATAATAAAATAAAGAAGAAGAAGAATCCAAATTTCTCAAAACATCTTAAGATTGGTGATACAGTACGAATTGGTAAAACTAAACGCACATTTGATAAAGGATATATGCAAAATTGGATTTGGGAAATATTTAAAGTGAAGAAGATAATACAAGAGATCCACCTGTTTACGAAATTGAAGATTTAAACAAGGAACCACTGGATGGATTATTTTACAGAGAGGAACTACAACCTGCGACGTTATCAAAGACATTTTACATAGATAAAATCATACGTACAAGAAGAAAAGGCAGCAGAAAAGAATATCTTGTTCATTGGTAAGGATATCCTTCTTCTTTCGATTCCTGGATACCTGCATCATCCGTAAAGAAAATCGAGAAGTACAATGGAACCTGATGGAGATTTTTACGTTACGCTTCCCAGTAATAGTTCTATGGAATATTTTCCTGACAACACCTTAACATCATACACTACGAAACTTCATCAAAGAATGAAATTCCATGAAAAGTGGGAAGTGACTATTGTTGAAATATATTATCCTCATTCAATATTAAATGTTAATGAAAAAAATAATAAATTTTTTTACAAACCTGCAAAAAGTGATGAATGGAAATTTATAACTATTCCTGTACGTTATTACACTGACATATCAGAATTGATAAAGATAATAAACACATACAACAGATTCACAAATTTACATATTTCTTATACTCGTGAGAGTAATACCTGTTTTATACGACGTCTTCATAAAGACATAGATGTAGACGTTGCATTATCACCAAATGTTAGTGCGATGTTGGGGTTTGATCCAAGAGTTGATTTAAAGGATATGCAACAAGGCCAAAGCATTCCAAATTTACGTTTAGGACTTCCATCTACAATGTATGTGTATTGTGATATCATTAAATCTGTATTTGTTGGAGATACAGTAGCACCATTATTACGTATCATAAATATGAATCCTGTGAATCATACATTTGGAAGTAGTGTTATACAAATTTTTAATCCTCCACATTATGTGCCTATAGAGAAGATGCATTTTGAACACATCAAAATAGATATAAGAGATAGTACAGGCTCTCCACTGGCATTCACTTTCGGAACTGTATGCGTTAAACTACATTTTCGACCAGTGCGTCAACATCGACAAATATGAATAATCCATATTTACAATATTATCAAAAACAAGCTCTTTCTGGAACTGCAAACGTTTATGTTGGATCCCCTTATCAAGTTGGACATTGTATTGGAAGTTTCCTTGGAGGATTATTTCGTTCTGTCATGCCACTAGTAAAACAAGGAGCTAAAACAGTAGGAAAGGAATTATTAAAAACTGGAGCAAACATTATTACTGATGTCATCATCGACAATCAACCTATTAATGAATCCTTTCATCAACGAATGGGTGAAGCGAGATCCGTCTTGCAAGGCAAAGCAAAAAAAAAAACTGAAATCTATGCTAGGATCTGGATATCAACGAAGGAAAAGAAGAATTACACATCATTCCATCTTTAACCCTTCATCATTACATATCATCAAGCGCAAGAAGAAGAAGGGCAAGAGGAAACGTACACAGAAAACAAAGAAAAATCAGTCTTATAAGAAGAGGAAGTTATCACACGCTATCTTTGATTAAATCATCACCATCATGGCTTTCTTACATCATCAATCCTGCGAGTGTGTAAAAAGTGAACTAGATATTTTTTTCTACAAAACCAACGCAAACCAGTATATTGGATAATCATGTTGTTACATACAAACCAATCAGTTCACTAGCTGATAATGCTCCTATAGAGTTTGTCATCCCAGGAACAAGTGATGAATACATAGATCTACCACATACTCTTCTTTACATTGAAGCTCAAATCGTTAAGCCTGATGGATCAGCATTTGGTGAAAGTGATAAAGCTGTGGCTCCTATTAATGACTTTTTAAATTCTATGTTCAGTGAAGTGGAAGTGTATTTAAATAACAAACTGATTTCATTTCCATCTCATAATCATCCATATCGATCATACATTGAAAAACTGTTAAATTATGATGATTCTGCTAAAAATACTCATCTCAATGTGCATTCTGGTTTCAAGATACTGCTGGACATATGGATGCAACATCTGGTGGTAATAGAGGATTTCAACAACGTTATGAATTAACAAAAAAAAATTACAAAATTCGACATGCTTGGACATCTTCATTGTGATATTTTTAATCAAGATACATTTTTAAGCCAACGAGTAGAATTACGTCTCAAGTTAATTCCTGCAAAGCCAAACTTTTGTTTCATCGCGAGTGATGCGTCTGTTGAGGCTAAAGTGAATATTTTAGACGCTTCTTTACATATTAAAAAGATTAATGTTAGTCCTACAATGAAACTAGCACATAACAAGCTTCTACAATCAACAACAGCCAAATATCCTCTCACAAGAGTGCAAATGAAATCATTCGTCATTCCAAAGGACCTTCAGTCAAAAACAATTGATAATTTATTTATGGGAGTATTACCAACTCGAGTGATTGTGGCGTTTACACAAAATGATGCCTATACAGGAACAATAACTTCAAATCCATTTCATTTCAAACATTTTGACATCAATTTCTTCTCTCTATACATTGATGGAAAACCTGTACCTTCAAAACCATTGCAACCAAATTTCGAAAACAACCTCTATGTTTCCTCATATCATACCTTATTCTTTGGATCAGGTATTCACTTTTCCAATCATGGCAACAATATTCCTCGCCTTGCCTTTCCTCAAGGATACACTATCTTTGTTTTCGACATTACTCAAGATGGAGAAGCCAGCGCTATGCAGCATTGGAACCTTATACGTCACGGCTGTGTTCGTCTGGAAGTTCATTTTACGAAGCCTCTACCAGCACCTATCTCCTGCATAACGTATGGAGAATTGCAATCTCTCTTAGAAGTGGATCATCAGAGGAACATCATCATGGATTTTTAAAGGTACGTTATTTAAATATCATATCATATATGTACATGTCTGCATTTTTATACATGATGTCCTCTACACTAGATTTATTGAATGCTTTGCAAAGAAATTCTTTATTTCACAATCATTTCGTTGGCGTATATGCAGCCAACCAATTACCAACACATGTTCCACTACCTGCAGCTATCATCATAAATACAGATCCCCCGAACAAACTTGGCACACACTGGATTTCCGTATATATTCATACTGATGGACGTGCCCACTACTTCGATACATTTGGATTTTCTCCATATGTAATGCAACATATTCAATTTCTACGTAGAAATTCCACTTCTTATACATTTAATAATAAACAAATTCAAAGTGTGAAATCGTCTCTATGTGGTCATTATTCATATCTTTTCCTATGCTTCAAAGCTAAAGGAAAGTCCTTAAATGAATTTCATTACACTTTCTCATCAACTCCAGAAAAAAATGATCGTCGCTTGCTGTATTTACTTTTACAGGTAATCATGTCATTCATTCTTCTTCTTCGTTTGTTTTGATTACTTTATTTTCATATTATTGCAGGTAGTCATTTCTTCTTCTTCTTCTTCTTATTTATTATTATAATGTGTTTGTATGTATTATCATTTGTTGTTTTATTAGTTCATGATTATAGATAAAATAAATTTTAAGTTTGTTTTTCATTTTTTCATTTCAGAGAGTAAAATATCGTCATCGTGTGTATGGACATCATCATCATTGTACACTATGACTTCTATCTACGTTTCATCACCATCATCAACAGCAGTAGTATCATTAATTGAACTGTGTATAGTCATCATTAGTGAACAGTATATGGCAGTTATGAAGTTATCATCACCTGAACAATGAAAAAAATCTAACGTTCTTTTATAAATGTACTATACTTACCGTCGTTTTAATTGTGTAAATAGTTTCATCAGCAATAAACACTTTGTATTCTTTTTTCTCTTTGAAAACAAATGTTTTGTTTCTTATTTTCTCCGTTCCCTAATAAATAAATATGTTTTATGATCAATTATGTAATTAAATACACATATCATAAAACATATTTTTAAGTCATTGAATTAAAGAATTTCATAGTGTTTTTTTAAAAAAAAAGATTCTAAAACTGATTTTTAATTCAATGATGTAATCACATAACTACATAATAATAATGAATTCAAATACTTAATTAGTTATTCTTTCGTAAATTAAATCAAGTATGTGAATTCAATATTATTATTATGATAGGACTTTTGTTTTTAAAATTTTAATATTAATTATTTTGGTTCCTTCTCTTAAAAAATAAAAAAGTCCTATCATACGTAAGACAAAGTTGTATAATAATAATAATAATTTCAAATACTAATTTTTATTTTAACATTCGTTTCAAGAATTTGAATTCATTATTATTATTATTATTATTATTATTATTATTATTATTATTATTATTATTATTATTATACGTATCACTTATAATATACGAGGAAAAATATATGTTAGGATTTTTTCTTATAAAAAAATAAAAATCCTATCATATTGAGGTGTATGAAAGGAACACAAAACACACACACAAATAAAACATTTCACTTTTCACTATATATATTTTTATTACATTTGATATTACGTTGTTTAGTATACATGAAAAAAAGAAATCAATTTTCTTCTTTATGAAGAGACGTTCACTTCATTGATACCCTCCGAAGGCTGAGTATCGGTTTCCCCCCACCATGGCTGTGTCGATACACTATCAAATAAATCAGCCATAATTGAATCTATGAGTTTTTGTTTGCAAAATACTTTCATTTCCAATTTTAATCGTTCACCATCAATGTTCACATCACTGTTCTTATCAAGAGAGACAGTTGGAATACTGATGTTCATACCATTAATAATACTCTGTTCGTCTACACAGGTATGGATTCCGGCAAGTCCTCTGCATGTAAGACACTGCAATTGTACATGATTACGAATAGTATCTGTACACAAGTCAAAATATTCACGTAGCACAACACTACAAACTTTACTGTTTATCACAGCATGTTCAATACATGGTAATATTTCCAAGAAATAAAGCCAATCACTTGAAGTTAAGTACACAGTGTTTCGAGGAGCATGAAGTGTTCCTTTCTTCTCTAACATCACTAATTTTTCACCCATTAGTTTTCGCACCACCAGTTCGTTTTTTCGACCAAGAGATTTTATAAATGTAATTTCCACTTGAGAATTTAAATAGTCCGTAACAAATGGGGTCAAATGTACAAGTTTCTCCTACTCTGCCAAATTTAACTCCACTCCAAACACAAGTCCTTTGCCAACACGAATCACTGGTTCAAATGTATCACTATCCAGTCCAATACAAATTAATTTGGTTTTCATTGAATTAAGTCCATATTCAACATTTAACAAGTACTCTTTCTTGGTGTCCATAGTTGATGCACAAGCACTCAAAGACGTGTTACTCCAGTCGCTGGCCAGCACAGAATAACGACACTATGCATACAGATGACTGTGTATGCATGAAGAGGAAGGGGCGAAGAGGAAAATTCATGTTTCATCTTGTTTGTACATGCTACCATACACTTACGATGAGTAAACCAGTTCAGTAAATTCAAGATCGTGCATGTTACGTCCAGATACATTAATCATCATTCCTTTATATATTAAACAGACATTCCCACTTTGTAAATACGTTAATAATGCACCATTATCTGCTTCCAATTTTTCAGTACAACATCCAGGTAAAATCACTTTTTCGCCTCCTTCAAATGTCACACATGCCTTCCTACCATATACCGTTGTAATTACCTCACAGTTTACAATACGAAATGGTACTCCAATCTCCAAATATCGCATTTTTGTAAAGGGTACCATTGATGGCTTATTAAGCTTATCTAATAAACTCATTGACGATGACATCTTTAAATTTTTTGACGTTTCTTCCTTTGCAACAGCTGCTAACAGAATGATCTACACAAGCACATACGTTCCGGTTACGCTCTTCGCAGGAGGGGTGGGGGGTTTGAGGATTCAAATTATTAGCCAATAAACGACAAGAACACGAAAAGGCATGTTTTAATCTTGTTTTTTACATCTGGTAAGCGTCCAAGAGTATACTTCCTTATTCTAGCATAGCAACATACTGGTTTACACCGGTTTAAGCCCCGTGGGAACGTTCCCACGGCCAAAATTTTCCCACGCTTATGAACAGGGGGATATCTACTGGGGGCTATCTTGACGTAATGATAGCCTACAAAATGTCATCCCCTCTTTCTCGAGAGCTATGAGGGTACAAACAAAACTTTTTTCGGTACAAACGGTACAAGCTTTCGAATAGTGTATTTCTAATTTTTGTTCTGTGATACGGGGGGAGTATCTTGGGACCAAGATAGCCCCCCCAGTTGACCTCTCAAGTAACCCTATAAGGAAAATGGTACAAACGAATTTTTTTTGGTACAAACGGTGCAAACGAATGACCTAGTCATTGTTTCAATTTTCTAAGTGGGGGGGGGGGCTATCTTGCCAGACGTCAAACAAACCAACAAAGACACTAGATAGACCTATGTTCAGACCGGGGCCGTCGCGTGTGTTATAAGCATCCGAGGAGAGAATTCCCAGGCCCCCTGCACTGTGTTATGAAAAGCAACCAGGATTTATTCTGTATTCCTAGCAGAGCGTCATTTAGTGGTTAGGAGGGGGCAATTGCCCCTTTCCCCAAGAGTTTGAGGAATACATATACTTTAATTTATTGTCTACTAATATACTAGTACAAAATTTTCAAATCTTATGTCGGTGGTGCTTTAGCCCCTCACAAGAACAATCTGAAATGACGCTCCTAATTCCTGGATTTAATAATAGCATAGAATATATATATCTGGCATTCGCTAAAAATCTATCAAAATAAACTTTTCTTTCCTTGCGATTAACACAAATTTTTCAGTCAAGTTATCATAGCGTTGGAGAACTAATGTATCTTTTTCAGGTGACGTTTTTAATTATTTGTGAGTATTTGCTTCAATTTAATCCTACATTTATAATTTATGTTCAAAATCAAAATGTGTGGTTTGTTAATGTTTGTTCTGCAAGACGATGTTAAGAATACGTTGTTCCAATACATGTAGTGTAAATATCATATAATGATAACATAAATACTAATAAATTACAATAGAAATTAGCAAAATTAACTGCATAATTACATAGACATACTTTATTTAAACACTAAATGCCATTCTCCTGACTTGACTGTGAAAAATGTGGACACATCTCCTTGAAATCTAGCTTTCGGGTTTCATCATTTTCAATATCTAGTATGTCCAATGATTTAAGTCTTTCTCGGGGCATTGTTGAGCGTAAATATGTCAATTACTTGAGTATTTCTCGGACGGTATAGGAATACGAGGTGCTATCCAAAATAATCGGGACTTATGCCATTTGGTGAAAAATGTACTTTTGATCTAAGGACCGCAATCACCAACGAAGTAGTTCTCTTCCGCATGAAGACACTTATTCCAGCGATTGGAACATTGGCCAAAGCTATCCTGGAAGTCCTGTTCTTTGAGGGTGTTGAGACCCCCAGCGATGCTTCTTGAATCCTCTCAAGTGTGTTGAACCGACGGCCTTTCAACTTGCTTTTCAGTGACAAGAAAGTTGGATCATCTGATGCAGTGTGACGAAGCTCCATGCAAACTGGCACACGCTGTGCCTTCTGATCAGCAGTCAAGATCCTTGGCACAAATTTTGCGCGACACGATGTATGCCCAATTCAACAGTCAAAATTCGATGGCATTTACCGTAATCAATTCTCAGTTCATCAGCAAAGTCGTGAATGGTTCGACGTTTATCCTCACAAACCAATTGTTGAAGTTTGTCAACAATGTCTGGCGTTGTGCAGCTAACGGGCCTTCCGTTGTGGGTATCGTCTTCGATGTCTGAACGGCCGGCAGTGAACCAGCATGCCACTCAAACACACGCGTACGGCTCATGCTGGGTTCCCCAAATACTTGTTGAATCATTGGAAAGGTCTCCGTAGCACTTTTCCCAAGATTCGCACAGAATTTGATACATACGCGCTGTTGTATTCTCGGATCCATCGTAAAATCGCCACACACCACACACAGAGTGTCATGAAAAGCACTGTGGACACTCAACACATCAATTGGTCTAGCAGCTAGGAGAGTCCTGTTGGGAGTTTGAGAGACAGAAGGTTTGTTTGCTTTGCCGAGTTCTAGTATCTTTAGTGTTTTAACAAATTGGTCACATGTTCTGAATCATGGTCATTATTGCGCAATGGCCGCCATCTTGCATATTCCTTTCGTATTCACTACATTTTTCTTAAATACATCTAGCTCAAGCTGTAATTGTCGCAAAGTTATTAGTTATACCTCGTTCGATTTGCAATAGTATAGGCTTTTAGGTGACGTTATTCAGTTGTCAGTAATACACACAAGCGGGAAGTAAAGAAGAGAAATTTTGAAAATTTTCCTCAAACTTTTCCCTTTTACTGATATTTTGTTATTGTTATATGGCAACGCTGGGTTCTAGGTGAGAAAGAAAAATTACATACATTTCTTGTAATGTGATAAATATGTGCTGAATGTATTCTTACGATAGATTCTCTAACAAACGGTGGTATGTCCTTGGAGTATGCTATTGAGAAGTATAAAGGCATTTAAGTGAAAGAAAGTGAGATCGATCTGGAAAGTTGTCTAAAATCGTTCTGTGCACCAAGGAAACACACAGTTCATAGGTTTAACAACAAATTGCAAAGAAATAAAATGTTAGTTCACAAAATGTATTACCCTCAAACCTTTTCTCTGTACCCTACTTACAAGGGACATCACCCAATTGTACGGTTACGATTTCAATTATTTTTTTTATAGAAGGCAAGTATGCATTATTTGTGATGACAAAAATTTTTGCCATGCTGCATGTATTCTATTTTTTAAATAATTTTTAAGAGTTGTGATGTTGTTATTAGAGATTACTGCAGAAGTTCCTTACTACCCTTTGTAAACGGAGAGTTAATGAAAGAAAAAAAATGTAGATACATATAACGTCTAGAGGTACGACCTTGACGGCAGCCATCTTGAAATCCGCCATTTTGAATTAAGGTCAAGCTTTTTTAATGGGAATAGGGTAATATGATACATAATTTCGGACTAGATTTTAATCAGGAAAACAATGGTTAAGTTAGTTTTAAGATACGTACATTGGGGAAAAGTTACAGGTATATTAATTATTTATGTTTTTTATGTGCAGTATTTGTGATGACAAAAATTGACCACCGCTTCTAACTCCTGTATTAATGATAAGAAGTGGATAAAAGCTTAGGTAATACATATTAGATCCAGATGGCAGTGGTACGGTAAAGGTAAACTTTACAGCCGCCATCTTGAGTCCGCTATTTTGAATTAAAATAATTTTGAAAAATGATATCCATAGCATGTGACACCTCATTTTAATAGCAAATTTTCCAAAAAGCCAATGGTATGCTTATTTTTGTTCTATAGTTAAACAAATGAATTTAGAACTGCTTCTAATGTGCACCAAACGTCCATTTTTCGATCTTACAAATTAGCAACACTCCTAATTTTTACTGCATGTTTTAAGATTTAGTTGCCATGGCTCATGTTTTCTAAATGTATTTCATTTTTTAAGAGTTGCGATTTCTAAGTTCATGAATAGTGTTGGGGTAAGTGTAGTATTCTTGATTTATAATGTGCCTGATGATGGCAAGGATACTTTACCAAGACTGTAACGATATTATTTATTAAATACTATATGTTTTGGTCAGAATATGTCTTTTAGTTTACACAAAGCTAGAATTAGTGTATTTAAATGTGTTTGACATTACGCTAATCTGACATAGAAGACAAGACCACATAGAAGTGGAAATTTTGATCTATAGTGCTTACAATCCCCATAGGATTATAAATAACAATAATAATGAAGTAATTAGGCTTTTATTTTGAATTTTCTAATACAACATAACTCGCAAGTATGTTTTGAACTCGCAATGTATGAACTTTATATTATTTGCAATTCATGTTCAGCATTGTTATATATTTCACTACATAACAACAACGCGTTATTATAAGAAAGCAAATTACATCGTTACAGATTTTTAAGGCACAAGGGAAAAATCATTATAGCCTTAATTTGTAGCAGTGCATATAATAGTAGCATAAATAATATCCGTTAATACCACAAATTAATGCAATTTCTGCATGGTAGGTTCCAAGTGGTGTGAGGAGTACAACGTGGTGCTGGATCATATGACGATTGTGTACAATATAAGCCATCTTTCTTCATGCATGTACACTGTTGGCAGCTGTACTAATAAGAACTGAAACCATCTTCCTTACAATGCTCTTGGAGAAATGCTTTGGTATCTGTAACTGAAAAAGTACATTAAACATCCGTTCTCTCTCTTAATTTTTATTATAGACTGTTTACTAAAATATAATAAATATAATAACTTAGCGCTCATGCCCTTCTATTGGTTTCACAATAATTAATGTTCTTATGATATAGGTGCAATTAGATTTAGTTAAGAATCGTTTAGTGAAAGCTACGAACAGAGTATAACAATCTTATAAATTAGCAATACATAAATGCAGAGAAAAAGTGGAGAATTTGCAAAGAATTGGATATACTGTTAAAATATTGGAAAGTTGAGGTGTTGGATTGGTTGATTTATTACTGGAAGTTTAATGGCGATGTCGTGGTGAAGTCGTTTGTCAACGTTAGAATAATATCGATATATTCACTACGTTACAAATTCAAAATAAAGCTCCTAAAAAGTAAAGTTCAAATATAAATTTGACAAAATAAGATTACTAAAGGAAAATATAAATAGTTACAGTGAAATTATTGTAGGTCCTAGTTATTATATCATAGCACGAGAAGAATGTTCCAATACAACGACTTCTAATGCCGTATTTCTGACTATTATATCATCACATTGGTTTACCGCATGCCGACATTTTTCAGTACAGAACAGACAACCACAACAAAGTCTCTTCACTGTAGCTAATTATGTTTCGCATGAGCGTCTTGTACTGAGGTGGATAAAGACGTTGGTCAGGCGTATAATAACGATTTGTGATTCAGAGCCGACAAAATACAATGCAGAAAAAGAAGAATTATGTGATTTATGGGATACTAAATTCATAATTAGAGTTAATATTAACCTAATTCAGAAGCTAGTAAATCACCTTTAACCTATTATGCACATTGGTAGGAGCACCATAGTTTTGAGGAAAACATGTTCCAAAACGTATTCTAGGCTAAGGTTTGGTAAGAAAAAATTACTTCGTCTTATGGTAAGTACAAAGTTTTGCTGCATCGTTATCTATCCTTCTTCAATTTGGTCTGTGTTGATAAATTTGGTGATAGAAAATACATATTAGCCGAACATTCATAGTTTCTATTCCAATCAAAACAGAAAACAGTATAAATAAGATTTCGAGTGCTGAAAGACCTTTGATGATCTTTCCAATTTTAATACTTTGAATACTTATTAGATAACTAGGGTGGGTAGGAGAATTAAAAATCTTCGAAAATTGTCTGCAACGTGATACCAAATAAAATGTCAATAGCACACTAATTAGAAAAAAATCGTAGACTTTCACAAGCTATAATGAAGGCCATTGTAGCCTTTCGATTCTTGAATGGACTGAAGGGAAAATTGATAGGAGGCGCCTATTATTGTTTACGGAAAAGAATAAGCAATAATCTCAGTGAGTTCCGAAAATATTGACCTATCAGCAAGTTTAAATTGAAGCACGAAACATCAGATGTGCTACTAATAAACATATAAATGATCACATGAAGACGATTACTGTCAGAGAATCTGAATGCGCTTTCAATATTAAATAATCTATAAGAGACACTACAGAAGAAGAAATCAATTCATGAGTACATATTGTATCCATCTTTAACGTGAATATAGCCGTCAGCGTTAATAGGAGCATCCTCTTCCATCAACGAAGTAATTTACTTGATCATGATCGTCTGTCGGAATTTATATTGACAGACGATAGTATGCACTCCGATCTCTGATAATCAGGTGGCTGAAGTTTGATGTAAAACAGAATCGGATACGTTTGTAGAATGGATTGTGCACATACGTGTACAATGAGCTGCAATATTATCTGTCCTACCATATAATATTTCAGTGAAGTCGAAAGCGGACTGTGACTTGATGATGATTTCAGTTGCGTTTGACAGGGAATAGAACTGTTAAAACGTTTACGTATATGTATAATTTCTTCCACGCTAACAATGTAAGGATAGACTGTCGTGATAATTTATAGAAACAATCGTTGCAGTGTTGTACTCAATGCAGTAACTGGGATTTATGGTTCTACGTTATTAGATACTGGAAAGTCTGTTGCTCTATGGACAATTGTATGGCTTTATATCGATTTCTGAGAATTTCTTACCATTGGAGCATACCGAGCAGAGTCAAGGTATGAGCGATGTATTTGATATATTTTGCATTAGAAATGTGAATGTTAAAAAAAAACAAGATTTCTCTAATATGCTTCTCTCGTTCCAAAGCTACAGGGTTTCTAGACCAAGCGTAGTAATGACATTTACAGTTAAACAAATAGGTCCTTGATTAGGGCTTCACACGAAGATATTGATATTTGCAGCAGACACGTTCTACTAGAGGACGTACTTTTGTCCCTGTATCTGCATGATGATTGAAATATCAAAGTAACTCGAAAGGCATGGTATACTTTTATAATCCAAGATAGTAGGCACACTGATAGTTGGAGTCAATTACTGAGTTGGAGCACCCTACTTTCGGTTGGAAATACTATGTTTTAATGCATTCAGTATTATTGAAATGTAATGTTATTAAACAAATTCTGGTTTGGTTTTTCCATGGTGCCGAGCAGGAGATCATAACACACATTTATTTGCATTCAGTACAGTGATATTCCGGAGAAGGTAAGCTAGTCCAACGTTCAGTTTAAACATTGTCTTCGTTTTCCGTTCGTTCTTTCCAGCAGAAACGTACCGTTATTTAATATTTGTATGTTTCTCATCTTCTCATCTGTACAGCTGAAAATGTTATGAACAGCAAGTGTGCTCTAATGCATGTGGTGACGAATTATAAAAGAAATAAAAAAAAACTTATAAAGTATAATACGAATTAACGATATAGGGTAGTCTTCACCAACAAAGAGAACTATCGCATACTCTTATAAGATATTTCTTTTTGTATATTTTGCTTTCAAATTTGTTATGCTTAATACAATAATTGATGCACTGGATTCTCGCACAAGTGGGTGCTTATCAATCTTAGATAGATGAAGACGTCGAGTAATCACTCTGTTCATATACTTCTACCAACCACCATTAAATCTGGTAGTAGTATTTGCAACTATGAACACGGACAAGGATTATACAAATTAAAAGATAATTGAATAAATGATAAAGGAAGCTGCTCTCGTTCCACCCCAATCAACATGTTGAAGGACCGCTGCATAAAGGAGGAAGTCTTTCTAGTATAAGCGAAAACTAATAATAGGGAAACTTTACATCCACTGAATGCTTCAGATGAGGAGCAAATTTTTCATGTAGTCATTGAATCACACACACATTAATAATTATTTCAGATCGTTGTTTTCATATTTGTTGTTAAAGATTACATATACACTGACCACACTACTCATTGGACGAGTGAAAGTTAAAATGATGTAAATCATATTCTCTTGTCTAACTAATATCACTTTTCTGCTAACACAGCTGTTTTCAATATCACTAAAACTCATCAAAATAAATTGAAAAGTACACATCAACCTGGATGTAAAATTGTATCTTTTTCGGTGCCTTGATCACCCGAAAATTTGTCGGACAAATGTAAAAACAATCATAACTCAAGAACAAAACGTTGTATCGAAGTCGGATAAAAGAGTATGCTCAATATTTATAGTCGTAGATTCCATTAGTACAATCGGATGTAGTCCAGTGGTGGCGAATAGTTGACCCAATTAAAAACTGGAGTATTCCTTCGAGTATTTTATCAAACATTGAATGAGGCAAATCAACAATCAACAAGATTTCTACAATCAAGAATAATAGTAAATCGTTCAGATAGAAGAACACTTAGAATTCGAGAGATGCAAATGTGTGATTGATCTGTTTTGTCTCAGTACAGAATACACTCTCGTAAGAGGAATTTAAATGAAAAGAAATCTTTAATATATTACAGTTATATGTTCTAGGCTAATGGTGGCGGATGATAAATGAACTGCTTCCTGTCGAAGTTACGAGTATATGAAAATGAAAAAAATAACTTTGATCTAGATTAGGTTTAAAACCACTGCACATAGAAATATCAGGCGGCATGTAAAGAATTATAACATGTATTATCCAAAAATCCCAAGGTCATATGTGATGAACGAGTGTACAAGGGATTCTCCACATGACACTGGGATTCCCAGATATATGCGTGAATACATATTGGTCAAAAGTAATCTACGTTAAATTGTTCGTAATATGTAACTTCGTGGAATATGATACTTCCGTGCAGAGAAGTAACAAAATTGGACGAAATACGAGATGTTGTACATGTTCCATAACAATACAAAAAATGCACTCGGACAGTATCCGTTAGGTAAATCTTCTTTCAGGGATACTTTCGAGGGACTTTTACCCTCCTTTGGAGTTAGCAAACCAGGTCTTACCTTAACTACGAAAAACTACATTGCTATTGTGAATATTCCAAAACATGTCAGAGTGTAGCACACTTACATTTTGAGTTTTTCACTGCTGGAGAAATTTTCTAAAAGAAGGAAGGTTGGAATTACATCCAAGAAATTGGGGCAAATCTTTTTTCGACGTTCTAATGTATCTTGAAGCTGGACGGAATTCCTACACGGAGGCAAGAAAATGTGGCACTTTTGCATACACTTAGCAGCACGTACATAGGTCATAGTATTTTTACTAAGAGCATGATGCTTTGTTCGAGTACTAGGGACTACCATCACTTTTATGTCAATTGCAAGTGGCTCGCATAAGGTTGTCTTGCAGTTTTGTTGTGGAATGGCGTCAATTAGCGTTGCTGTGTTGTAGTAGGCATCCACTCAACTTGTCAGTGATATACATAGTCTGGTGCTCTGGCGTTACGTGTGGAATTACTGTATAACAGGACAGGAAGTTTTGCGTTCAACGGTAGAGGGTTGTGTCCAGGTATTTACGGTCGTGTAAAAATGTTGAAGTTGGTGTTTAAGTATAATTGATTGTGTTCATCTGTACGCGCCTGCGCAATGGCAGCTTAACCTGTCCATGAGCTGTCTTTTGTGCAGAGACAAGGGGAAATAGCTCAGAGGCGAGGCGTTTATATCGTGACCGTCGCCCTCAAAGGAGAATAGCTTTCGCAGCATTTTTTCTACACCTCCATATTCGTCTTCGAGAAATAGAGTGTCTTTAATTTCCTGTACGTGAAATTGGAGGAAATCGCACCATGTTGACTGTTGAAGTTGAAGACAGAGTACTGGGAATGATCAGAGACGTCCTGAAACTACCAGCAGCCATGTGTAGGGCGTAAAGTCCACATGCAACTCTGGTGAAAGATCAGCAGCAGAGATTTAGTGTGAGCTTGCGGTGACGTATGGTGGATAATTTTGTGGTAGGACTTTATTATTTACCGGCCCGTCTCTGTGGAAGTACGTATCTTTTAGTTTTGCGTAATGTTTTCCCAAAATTGTTAGCATATGTACACCTGCCCATCCCAGATTGACAATGCAGCTGCCCATTTTGGCAGGAATACGCAGACCTACCTAAATGAATCATTTCCACATCGTTGGATTGGTAGAGGAGGACATGTGTTATGAGCACTCGTGTCCGAAATTTCGGGTGTGTTTGAACGCACGCAGAAAAATTTGCTCCGCCGATGTAATCTTTACAATGCGCTCAAAGGTCGACTGCAAATAGTTATTCTACACAGCTGTATCGTGTATACATACTGCATTGCATAAATACTGCACAAGGCACCTCTGAGTATTTCACAGCTATCCGACTTCGTACAAAACAGAATAAATTTGAGGTTTAAAACTGTACTTCTTCGTATCATTGTGCAACACGCGCAACAGTTTGTGTTTCGTCGAAGTTCAGTGCTTCTGTTCTCAGAATCATTATCTTTCACTGAATTACGAGGAGGATTTTTTTGTGCAGCTCACTTTCGCCCAAGTTGTGTTCACATAGCTTAATTTGTGGAAAACATTGTTGTCATGTGAAGGATCTCGATCTCGATCGACTTGTACTCTCAATCATCATGTGCAATCGTTATATTCCGCTTGCCTAATAGTTCCATGATTACTTATAAAAAATAAACACAAGTTTCCTTCCCCTTGTACATTATCAAGCACACAATGAGTAAATTTTCCATTTCTTCTCGGTAAATTTTAAACTTTTACTAGAAACGGACGACTAACATTCGAACTTAACCCTAACCTTCTCCTGTTGAATTATAAGGAAAGGCTGTAATATATCTGCAGAAACCGAGGAATATATTCGTGTTTTAAATTGCAAATGGTCTTTAGGAAACGACAGCAAACAGTTTATTTGCACGTCAAAGTTCCAAAAGAGTGTGGCTAAATAGTCGCAATGGAACTTCCAAGAATCCGACAAAATAATTGTATTACTTATGAATTCCTCTGCAATATGCAACTCCTCAATGCAAAATCGCATACAGATCAAGAATAGAGGACAAATTGGAACAAGAATGAAATTCACACTCCTTTGTGGAAATAGTTGCCTAATGTCTTCAATAACATTGTGCTTGTGCACAGATACCTACTACACGTAGCACAGCTATCTGATATAATTGTTAGAAAGCTGGAATTATACCAGTGATTTTTCCTAATTCCTTCCACACATATCTTGCTCGAATAATCTCTCTGCTGACATCACAACTAAACCACAATGAATCAATCGATCTTATTTTCCTGGCGCCTGCTCATCACTACAGTTTGTATGCAAATTTATATGCCATAAAAAGTTTGAAAACCACACGGTAACCTTCGCTAGGTCATCAATATAAGCAAATGTTGGATCTTCCCTAATTCAGGGCAAGGCGATGCTGGAGGGATTACGGAACAACATAGGAATGCATCGTAGCAGCAGAATCATTAATGGGCGTAGGTATGCAAGTATTGCAAGGCAAGTGCGAAAAGCATATAGCATTTGCAATATTTGATCAAATTTGAATAAACATTGAGGTATCGAGAGGCAAGGTAAAATTGTTTTGCCCCGTTTGAGACACCAGATCGACCTCGTTCAAATTTACAAAATAGATAGGGTTCGAGCCAGAGAAAGTTTTCATCATTTCACTTTGACGGTACCACTTAGGGCTGGGTGAGATGAGGAGATATATATAAAAATAAATAAAACTTAATAACCCTTAAACCACGAGACCGATCCTGATCAAATTTGCCACATAGATGAGGTTCTGGCCTGGAAAGCTTTTATTATTTCACTTTGACGATGCAACTTAGAGGAGGGGAAAGGAGAAATAGGAAAATACATAAAAATGAAATTTACTACCTTTGTCACTTAATAACTCTTGAACCAGCAGATCGATCTCGATTATGTTTTCAACATAGATAAAGTTCGGGCGTGAGAGTGATTTTATCCATTTACTTTGACAGCACAACGTAGGGGAGAGCGATATTTAAAAATGACCAAAACTGACCGATATTAGGGTCCAATCCGTAGCTTACGGGGTCACCGAGATGAACCATGACACTGCCGTAGAAGTCTAAATCAAAATTCAGCCCAGTAATATTTAAGACTAATAAAGATAGAAAGATAGAAACATGAAAACTTTTGTATTCTTCAAGAGACATAAAAGACAACATTATGCTGATAAGACCGCCATGAGGTGCCCTCAAGGGTGTTACGGGGATAACTACCAAATTTTAAATAGAAACCCCTACTGTGTTAAACCTCGTTTGAAAGGTAATAGCGTGTAGAAACCAGTTATGGAAACTGCTTGTCACTACCATGTCTCTGTCCATCATGGCGGCCATCTGTAACTACAGTTGAAGTACTTTTCATGCATAACACTAAGGCGTGTCTCCTGAAGAAACCAACGAAGATAAGAAGATGGAAACTTTTGTAACCTTGAAGCGACATAAAATACACCATTATGCTGATAAGGCGGATTCCCCAAAGAGGGGAGCTCAAGGGATTTACGGGCCTTAGTGTTATGCGTGGAACTTACTTCGACCGTACTTACGGATGGCCTCCATGTAGGATAAGGACAGGATAGCGACATGCAGTTTCCAAAACTGGTCTGTACATGTGATTACCTTTCAACCGAGGTATCACACCGTGGTGATTGCTATTTAATATTTTGTAGTTACCCCCGTAAATGTCTTAGGTTCTCCTTATGGATGATTCTGCTTATCAGCATAATGTTGCCTTTTATGTCCCTTGAAGCTTACAAAAGGTTTCATGCTTCTATCTGCCTTGGTTTCTTCAGGAGACGGGCCTTAGTATTATTTGTGGAACAAACTATATATATATATATATATATATATATATATATATATATATATATATATGCGTGTGTGTGTGTGTGTGTGTGTGTTGTGTTCATGAACTATACCTACAAACTGTAAGAGGTTATTCCTTACATCAAAATAAGAAAAAAAATCATATGGACCTGTGGGCAAGAGTGCATAGTTTCAGAGCTGGGGCTGTCCAAAATCACACACACACACACAAAAACAATTTCAACAGGCCTTATTTCCAATTCTAGTAGCTGCGGATCGTGGTCCAAATCAGAGTAAAGGAAGTCACGGCGAAATTCCCAGACAGGACATCAACGGAATTTTGCGACATGTACTGACTTTATGATTGGTTCGAAGTAAGCAAACAATTAGCCTTGATAGCATTGAACACAAAATCCTGTGGCGCATGTCGAAAGTCTTTAGGATCGTCAGCAACACAGTTTATCGAACCTCGGGAAGACGCATGCTGCTATGCTTTCTTTCACGCTTATAAGTGAAGAAAACGTGAAATATACCATGGAGAAATACATCGCATCACACATTATTCCGAACACAAAAGACCATGTTGTTGCCGGTTCCTGACACTTTTGACTTCTATCCGAAGCATTAGATGCCCACTGTTGTCAAGGCTTACCTTCTGTCTCTTTGAACACTCCTTGAAATATGGGTATGTATGAAGACTCATCTGAGAATTACACTTTGTAGGGAATACCCTGCACACCTATTGCACACCTATATGCATATTTGGATTGTGTATGTGTGGCTTCCTTTAGGCTGATAAGGACTACG
This sequence comes from Thermobia domestica, assembly GCF_964235325.1. Lineage (NCBI taxonomy): Eukaryota > Metazoa > Arthropoda > Insecta > Zygentoma > Lepismatidae > Thermobia > Thermobia domestica. The sequence goes on along the minus strand of NC_137463.1, from coordinate 112,743,596 downwards.
ATCCACAGTTTCTGGAATTCGAAATAGTGCCTGTTTTAATTTATTACTTTGCAATTTTGGACAGCCCTAGCTCTGAAACTATGCACATTCCGACAAAGGTCCATATAAACATTTTCTGTTACTTTCATGTAAGGAATCACCTTTTACAGTTTGTCGGTTTTGTTCATTAACACCCGATATACATACATATATATATATATATATATATATATATATATATATATATATATATATATATATATATATATATATATATATATATATATATATATATACATTGCATATTGAATTTTAATTAATATTGACTTACGTATTTAATCACAAAAGAAAAACTCAAAATCTTTTGTAATCAATCCAATTATCAAATGTAATCTCATTCACTGAAATTAAATTATACACATTAACTCAAGTGAGAAGTCAATAAAAATGTGTGAGAGAAAGAAAAGAAAAACTGGGCAGTGCGTAGAGTTACATTCAAAAGAAACAATGTATGAATATTATTTATGCTATCAGATATAAATACATACATTTAACTTTGACTCAAACATATGTATATTAGAGTTTAGAAGAAACAGTCAATTTGTTCTTAATCTTGAACGTTATGTCTTTTATTTATTTGACAAGATTCGTAATTCGAACAATAAAGATCATTAATTTTCAAAGGAATAGGAAAATGCACCTGTAATTTCGTTTTCTGGAAATCACATTACAGTAATGTAGACTTTCTGATGATTGAATGTTCACATTTATTAATGTAGTGAAAATCAATCTATTACATTCTAGTGGACACCTATCACAGAATAGAACATGTCTTTGCACGGATAATAATAAAGATTTATGTTCATACTCATCGTAACTTTACTCACCTAGTTCCTCTATATGCACCTTGAGGATACCCTGAAACAAGATACGTGAAAATCAGGGTTTTTGTAATTACATTAACAGGCTATTACAGGTTTTTGCATGTTTTTGGGACTAGTATTCATTCTCAAGCAATATTAGGTTGCAAGCATAGATCTACAACTAATTTGTACACAATAAGTGAATATGCGTAGAGAAAATAAAGAGTCTGGAATGCATTAGGATATTATTTACACAAGAAAAGCAATTTTAAAATATTTTATCAAGTGGTTCTCATATTCTTAATCTACATGGAAAAAATCATTCCGATTTGTCCTTACGTATTCTGGTTAATGAAGTTAATTTTTTCTCATTCTTATTGAACGTTTTTCTTAAATTTTAAAAGTAAGTTTTTGTCTCAATGTAACAATATCATAATTATCACACGCGAATATGAGTAACGTTCAACACCAACATTTACATGATATTCACATAAATTCTAGCAAGGCCAACATACCTTTAATTAAATATGAATGCCTGAATTGGAAATCTATCACGTTCAAAGTTATAAGTATATAAATATTAACTGCTCTTTCCTTGAAATTACATGTGGAATTTCCATATATGAATTAACGTTTGTACTAGTTCTATAGGCATTCCTGCAATCAGTGGGTAAGAAAGTTAACAGTAGGAGTGGTTCAATACTTTTTTTTTTTTTTGCAAGACAGTAATAGTAGTCTTGACAAAGATGCGTTTCGCTAAGAAATTCTGAAAACATGTTTATGAATAACAGTAGTCTCTAGACGGAAATTTTATCAAAGATTGAGTTTTACTCAAGACAGTTTTTGATCACGGCACGATCTTGAGTGGATATTATCTATGAATAAAGTTCTAACACGGGAGGGTTCCACAAGTTATCGCTCAAATCTGATTGCCATATGGCAGATCTGATAGAGCATCACGAAAAATGAAAATGAGGAAAATTTAAGGTGCTATGGACCAGAAAGGTAGGAGCTACGGAGTTTCAAAATTGGATTATCCAAAGAATTATATCATAGAATTATGTAGTTTTAAAGTAAATATCTTGAAAACCGTTAAAACAATCAAAACAGAAGTTGCACAATATAATGAGAACAAAATGCCCCATCGAAAATCACAGTGTTGCCATAGGTGCAGCAGTGTTGCCAACTGAGCATAAAAATATTTTGTTTCAAATAGCACCATATACAAGTGTTCACAGATTTAAAACGCACTATTATCACTAAATATAACAGTGAAGTGTAGTGGTACAGTGTTACACACTGTTAGAGCTGCGTGTGTTGAAAATGTACAATGGGGAATTCTGATATGTGGCAACGGATGGTAAAGATGGAATCTGGGTCTCATACTAGGAATCTAGTTCAAATGCATAACACCGATATTGTAACATAGCAAAATGTCAGCAGTGTCACAAAATATTGATGCATTTGAAAAACGATATTGAGTAATGCCATTTTAACGTCCTGTTTCAGCTCCGAAGCTATATAGGACGGCACCTACGTAAAATAGGATCCAAACCACTATGACAAAGGAAGATAACAATGAAATGTTAGGTGAAAAATACAACAAAGACATTTCCGAGGCAGAATTGGAACCCACATCCCTAATATTTTGGTTGTCTAGCCTTCTAGACAACACGGCCGACTAAAAACGAAATGAGATAGTGATAAAATAATTATATTTCCAATGTGAATATGGTAATATTACAATGCACAAACTTAATCATATGGTATGTAGGAAAGGAAGTAAAAGAATGTCACTTAACACGAAAGACATACGCCAAGAAAATACTCAACCAAATATTGATAAGATAACCTGAAGAATCATTTTACAGAATTAGAAAACACGTGCTTCTTTCCAAGCGTGTATCATTTTGTTTTCGCGACTTGTCTGCTTATTCACCAAGTCTACGGAAGTGTAATGCAGATCCGTCACTTTTTCCCAATGCATTCCTTCATTACCCTGTGTTGCCACATATCAGAATTTCCCATTGCACACATTGCACATTTTCAACAGTGTCCAACACTGTATCACTACACTTTACTGTTATGTTTAGTGATAGTAGTGCGTTTTAAATCTGTGGATATATAGTACTATTAGGGTCAAAATATTTTTATGCTGTGTTGGCAACATTGCTTCACCTATGGTAATACTGTTTATGGATTTCGATAGGGCATTTTGTTCTCATTAAATTGTGCAACTTTTGTTTTGATTACTTTAACGGTTTTCAAGATATTTATTTTAAACTTACATAATTCCATGATATAATTTTTTGGGTATTTTAATTTTGAAGCTCCGTAGCTCCTATCCTTCTGGTCCATAGCACCTTAAATTTTGCACGTTTTCATTTCTCATGATGCTCTATATGAGATGTGCTATATGGCAATCAGATTTTAGTGACAACTTGTGTGACCCTTCCGTGTAAGTAATTTCTTTGATAAAGTAACTTGTACCAAGTTAGTTTTTTCTCTTCCAATTATTACGTATGCCCATATCACTTTATTTTACGTTTCCATCTACTTTAAATATTTCGGAAACTTTTTCTTAATATTTACAACAATTTCCGTTATTTTCGTCTCTCGACGTGTATTTGTATTTTTTGATTTTGTTACAACTGTTGTTTATACTATAAGAAGACGTCAATAAACTACACTAAGAAACTCTAAGATGCTTCTTCATATTAAAATAAGAAAAAAGATTTGACCTGTAGAGCAAAGTGGCTAGTTTCAGAATTACAGCCTCGAAAAGTATACGGAAAATACTCTGAAAAAGCATTATTTCGAAAACGAAGATCCGCAGAGCGACATCCATATCAGCGAAAAACTTTATACATACGACATCTAAGATGTATATTTCAGCATTATTCAGTGGATTGCTCCAGGCATTCCCAACAGGATATGAATGTACTCAAACTTAAAGACAAGTAAAGTAGGCAAAATGTAAGCCTTGACAACAGTAAACACAGCATATTTCGATGGAAAGTGAGAAGCGTTAGAAAGACCATTAGCTCCAGGTTCCTTGTGTTAAAAATATCACACGTAATATTATATATCGCTTTTGGGATGTTGTAGCTTACAAACTGTACACTTTTCACAAAGAAACCAAATATCCTTTTTAAATGAGATGATTTATCCCACACAATTTCTCGATCTGGTTCATTAACACTCTATATATTTTGGTTATCCATGTGTATTCAAGTTTAACATTTCATTAACTGCAATTGTTTATTGATCACAAATATTTAAAATGCCTACACAATGAATGAAATGGTAATGTAGATAATTAACTAACTAACTAACTATATGGCCTATGGAACCCGGAGGTTCAATGCCACGTTCACAAAAGCTCTCCACTGACTTCTATCCTTAGCTAACTGCATCCAGTTTTTACTTTGTATTCCAAGCTCTGCGAGATCCATCTTAATATTGTCCTCCCATCTGCGCCTAGGTCTTCCTAATGGTCGTTTTCCGATTGGTCTTCCAGTCAAGACTGAAAGCGTTTCTACTTTCTTCCTTTCTAGCTACATGACCCGCCCACCTAAGCCTCCTAGACTTGACGACCCTAACAATGTTGGGTAAACCGTATAATGTAGATAATTAAGATATCAAATCTTATAACTCTGTTTTAAAACAATATGAGTGATATTGACACATGATACATATTAAATATTTCCCTAATGGTAGATCATCTAAAACTATGAAACAGATCATTCCATCAAATTCCAGTATTGAATAACTTATGTATTTTACAGTCCAAAGAATACTGTCAACACTGCAATTAATCATATTTCTGCTACTTTTTTTTGAAAGAACGTTTATGATTTGTATTTTATGACTGTATTTCGAAGTTCAATATTATCTCACAAATCGACTATTTTGAAGATTTTACATAACACGTTAGTATATATGACTGTTCCACCTTTAAAAGTATGAGCTTATCTTTTGTACATCTACCTTATGGGAATTTCACCTCTGTTCATACTAGACACAGAAGATAGATAGTCCGGTAATGCTATGAAATCATTAAACTACATATCCTTTGCTGAAAATATGTTTCCTTCCCACTTGTTACTGTTCATTGTTTGTTTCTATATTTTAGCTTTAGGTATAGTTATGATCGAAGTCATTCCAAATAACAATAAGACTATATAGAAGCACACGCAGAAATCTACAACTCTGTAGCTAATTGTAAGTTCTGATGATATATTAATATATCTAGTATTATACGACAACTTAATACTTGTTTAGAGCACGAGTATCATAATTGATATGATGTCTACTTTCACATCTCACGGTAGGGATTCAATCCCCGCTGGAGGCCGGGTATATTCGTTGATCTATCCTTGTCTCTGAGGTATCTGTGGAATTAACCTGGCCTATTTAAAAATATACCTGAGAATGGAGGAGTGCCGACAGACAAGAAGAGACTTTGTTAAACCTACGTTATTTCTGTGTTTCGAGTGGATGGTATAGTCTTATCTTCAGATATTTATTCAAATCCTACTTCAATTATGTCCGCAAAATAAGTTCACTTGTACTCAACATCACAGTTTAGAACTTTACGTATATACGCATTTTCAGTTTGCAATTTAATTATCAGTATTTAATTATCAGTAATTTGCAGGTCCATCAAGTCATTTTGTGAGTCCTGGGTTCACGGTGAACTTCGACGCAAAAGGTGTAAGTAAAGTCCATATCACAATGAAAAAGAAAACATTGATCTAGTATAGTTATTACTATATCAATGATCGTAATATTCCATTATAATTACATTCGCAACATAATCTATATACAGTAGTAAAATGTCTTATGAAAACATGGATTATCATTTAAAAAATACTGAATGCAAGAAGGTATCGAAAATAGTAAATATTTTACTTTTCATTAATGTATTTTCACCTATGACGCATTTCATTCGAGTACTATGCTTGGGAGAGCACACCTGATTCAATCACGGAGCGGGCCTGATTCTTTAGTTTGCAATAATGTAATGTGTTTGTTCCTCAATTCCGGAATTCCAACTAATACTTTTTTCAACGACTAACTTTTTTATTTTCAATGAGCAATTTTACCCCATGGTTGCAGTATCAAGAAGGGTGTTATCCGCGTTTGGGACAAAACCCTCATTTTAATATAATGATTACTTTCTTGATAGAAAATGCAAACATATACAAAAAATATTAGGGGTTGATTGCTTAATTTATTATAGTACAGTACATATTCCAAATTAACACTGTCCTTAACGTGAAAAGTTAAATATCCGTTCCAAAACACACGCGTTTAGAAAAGATATATCAGTTTTTGGTACTGTGTTATACCTACTGAAATACAATTAAATGTACTGCAATTATTTCAATTATAAGATGAATAATTCAATTGTGTTTTACAAACTCTGTCAACAAAGCTTTAAATCTGCGTTTAGATTTGCGATAATATGAGCACCAGGTAGAACTCATTGCTTGGATTTCGCGCTTTGCGATGCATGATTACTTTCTTGATAGAAAATGCAAACATATACAAAAAATATGAGGGGTTGATTGCTTAATTTATTATAGTACAGTACATATTCCAAATTAACACTGTCCTTAACGTGAAAAGTTAAATATCCGTTCCAAAACACACGCGTTTAGAAAAGATATATCAGTTTTTGGTACTGTGTTATACCTACTGAAATACAATTAAATGTACTGCAATTATTTCAATTATAAGATGAATAATTCAATTGAGTTTTACAAACTCTGTCAACAAAGCTTTAAATCTGCGTTTAGATTTGCGATAATATGCGCACCAGGTAGAACTCATTGCTTGGATTTCGCGCTTTGCGAAAGCTAGTGCGATAAGAACCACTATGTCACCTTAAATTTCTTCATTCATGTGAAATCATTTATTGGATATCAGCTGTCATCAACGTGAAAAGGTATGTCCATGACTCGAGGACTGCAGCGATACCTTCCAGAAAAGCATACCCTTATTTAAGGTACCGTGTAAGAGGTCCCTGGCATGTACCCGTTCCCTTTTTCTTACAGACATCTATAAAGTTAATACCAATAACCAAAACCGAGTAGGGAGCGCGATGGCTCAGTGGTAGTGCGTTCACCTCCGGTGCTTGGGGTCCCTGGTTCGATTCCAGCTCGCGCCGGGTGGACTTTATGATGGACAAACACCGTGCTCGTTTGTTTTCTTGGGGTCCTCCCGTTTCCTCCCACTTTCTTCATTCCACCATTTCACTCATTAATCATTATCACCGTCTCCTTTAGCCTAACCGGCATAACGTGGGACGTTAAAAATTTCATTTCATTTCAATTTTCAAGAAATGAGTAGTCATCGTGAGAAATTTCAGTTTGCAGTTCACTGTTATGCACAAAATAAGAGATTGAATGAATTCTGCTTAATGGAGGCATGAACAGTGACTATTTGTGGTGAACAATATACTGTCTTGCTCGTTTCTCGTTATAGATCATGAAAGAAAAGCATAACAAATTAGTTTGAAGAATTTCGACCAAATACAATAATATTTAATTAATTCTCCGTTTATTAGTGCTTTATGAACATACTTGGGTCATTTCACGTGATTTCCAAGTTTCATATTTTTATCTATCACGTATAAGGGGTATTAATAATACCACCTTGAGCCCAGTTTGAACCCTATTTTGTGACAAGATTTTACCCTAAAAAGCGCTTTTGCACATCGTGCTTTAAACGGATTATTTTTGTTCAAATGCATTGATAATAAATACGTTGCTCAACTCCTTCTATCAAATGCACCATCGAAAAGTATTTTCAGAGTGAATTTAATCAAACACATCTTTATAGTCTTGAACTGTAAAATTACTTACATCTAAACTTAGACTTAAATACAAACATATATATTTAACTCTTCAATTCTCTCTTCGAATTTTTCTTTTCTTTTCTCTTATATTCATGTTCCAATTCTCTTCGTTTGATTATTTTGTTATTAATTCTTTTCTTTTAAAATTATCTTATAATGGTCCCAAGCTAGAATATGTATTTCATCTATTTTTTCTTTTATCATCGTAAGAGTGTAGTGCTAATTTGTTATCTTCTACTGACAGCACGTTATGCTTTTTACTGTGAATTGTATTCTGTATAATTCCATTCCCTCTAATACACTACAAAAAATTCAGAATCCTTGAAAGTTATTTATGATTTAACAACATTGGATTTTGTTCCCTTTGCTTTTTACAACTTTTTTTTATCAAATTTACCCTTAAAGTCTTTACTCTTAAATTAATTTGTGGTCCTTCAATTAAATACATTTTTGATTGAAGACCTACAACTTTTTATATTATTTGACCTTTTAGCTCATCTTTAAATTTTGTCATTGTTGATACTGTCTTGTTAAACTATTTTATCTAATATTTATTGTTTTGTTTATAATCAGATGATGTAAGTGGCCATACATACCTTTCATATCTATGTAAAGGTCTTCTGCTTTTATAGGTGCTATAACAGAACCAGTATCACTCATTAATAATTTATGTCCATATTTTTTTACAACATAGTAATAGAAATTACATAAACAGATTTTAGATATGTCTAGAACTGACATTCTAACATAAATAGACTTGTTAAAAGTGATTTTAGTTTTATAATATGAATAGAAGCTAGTTTTAGAAAATATTGATCTATCTTTAAAAGTAGATTTTTAAATTTTTCCATTAAACTGCCATTAAATGCAGGACTTATATCTATTCTCTTTCTTATGCTTTACATTGTTTTACCAAACAAGAATTAGTTGCAAGCTTGAAGAAATCTTTAACAGTGCCATTCTTTCTTTTTGATTGATTTTTTCTATTTAAATCCATATATTTCTTTAACAAAGCTGTTTGTTTAAATGAATATAACTTATGAGTCTTTCTCAATTGAAGACCTTGCGATACACAGAACGTTAGGTTTTGATAATGTAAGATATAATTTTCTATATTTTAGAGTGTTGTAAAGATTTTTGAAAGTTTCTTGCTACTTATATAACTTCTTGGAGCTAATGGCAAGTCTGAATGTTTGTTATGAATTTCTTTTAGATATTCTAAATCAACGTCTAGTATATATCCAGTCTCACAATCATCTCATGTTTACAATATTGTTTTCATCCAATATTCCTCATTTACACCGCAAATAATCTTTTCCCATTTAGATTCTATGTAAGGCATATGATATTTCATAGCACATCCATATGCATTATTTTCATCCATGGACATTATACAAGAATTCTTCATTTGAAGTATAACTTTGTAGATATGTATTATTTGCTACTGCATATCTATTTCAAAATTGAGAAACTTGTCCTCCCTTAGCCATTTCTATAAAGAGCAAATTATCATAAACAGTTTTAATTTTCTTTTCTTTTTTGTCATTTTTAACATTGAATTCCAGAGAAACAGAGGACTGGCAAAATACAATGCTTAATATGATTTATGTGTTTTAAGCGCTTTATCTCCGAAGTTTTCAATAATATCTGCTAATTGGAGAGCAACAGTTTTGTTATAAAATTGTGTATATTCCCTTTAGAATTTTAAGTTGAACTTTTTACAGATTAATATATGATGATTATAATCATTATCGTATCTCTTCTCTTGTTAATCTGCTTTCAAATTTGTCTCTTCATAATGCAAAGGGATCTAATTTTTCACGTGAATCAAAATAACCATATGAATAGATAACCTTTTATTTTTAGTACATCAAGTGCCTTTTTAGGAAGGAACTTCAATGTGTCTCCAAATTGTTCTAGTTGCAAAGCATACGCCAATACTTCTAAACTTTTTGATAAGAACCCAATTGTGTCAAAAAATTTTAATCGAGCTCTATTTTCTTTCTTTCATCGATATTTGCTACTGATTTCAGAATGCAATATACTTTTCTTTTGTATTAGTTATTAGATCAATTTTCTCTTCTATTGTTCTACATCCTAAACTTTTAATGAATGGATGCTTATTATATCCACATAAGTTATGAATAAATACAAGAACAAATGTTGGGTTTGTATATCTTAAATTACAATAAGAATGAACAGCACCTTAAATTGACATCTTAAGTGATCGTGATCAGAAGATTTTTGTATACTTATTCTATATTACTTATTTTTTTATTTTATCAACGAACTGTTTATAGTTTTTATTTTCTCTTTTGTTTCAATAATTCATCTTCATCACCTGTATAATTTTATTATATATACATCTCTTCTTCTAACTGTTTTAATCCTTTCTCCTTAATCTTTTCTAAATGTCTAATTTATATATAAAAACTTTATATTTTCTTTTCTCATAAGCGAAAGATTTCTTCAAATGTTCTATCATAAATATGAAATTATTTCCGCTGATTTGCATGTCGGTTTTCTTCGCCTGTATGGGAATTCATACACATTTATCTCATATAAATGTTTGTAATTTTATTCTTCTTTTAAATTTTTGTAAACACATTTGCTACTTTCTCACCGATATATTCAACCAGTTTCCTTTTATATGAGTCTAGACTAGTGTTCACGTAATAACTAAAACTAATAGGTTCATGCATTGGATACGCATCAGAATAAGACCTTTCTGGATCAAATTAACATGTACTGATTTGTTTTAGTATTGATTCTAAGTCTGCGATTATAGTAAAGGGTATTCCTGAGGAGTGTTCTGATTAATAAATTCAAGTAGTTTCATCCATTCATTTCCTAATGTTACTTCAGCAGCAGCACATATTCCACAATATATATTTCATATTCTTTAAACAAACCTTCTAATTCAAAATGCTTAGCTAAATATCCTTCAAATAAGCATGTTTTATGCTCAATTTTAATTACTTGTCTTTCAGTAAATTTCAATAAATCTTTAATCCAGCTATAATAGCTGTTCCACTTATCCTTAAAATATTATGGACGAATATGTTTTTCTGTCTTTTCTTTTGTAATTCTCAGTGGAAAGATTGAAAAATGCTTTCAATGCTAAATACACTAATAGAGATTATTGCTCTATTTTCAAACTTAACTATATCAGTAATTTCCACAGGAAAAGAAACGTTTTAAGAACTGATTTAAACTTATTTCCTTATATTTTTCTGAATAAACGTTCTGTTCATTTCTAATAACTAGATATAATGCAGATAAGACTGAAGAAACATTTTAATCCTAATCTTTTGCACTAACACACGCTCTTTTCTAACTATGTTTGAAGTTCTATGTAACAAGACTATCTGATTGAAAAAAAGTTATTTATTATTAATTCTAAATAGTCTCAAACATGTATCATACACCCACATCGTCGTCCTTGAAATCCTTCCCTTTAAATTTTTTAACTCTTGTGTAAAATTCATTAAAGTCAGCAATATGTTTTAAATGTTTTAAATGTTTTAAAATAATCTCTTTTAATAAATAAATAAGTTCTGATTTGTGCATTCGAGGGTAGCATTTAATACCCCTTTCTCTGCAGAACCCTGTTTTAATTTATAATTCATTTCTGTGTCTATTGCACATTAAGTGTTTTACAGTTCATTCAAGTTACATATTTACTCTGGTTTCAAGGTACTGATTCTAAAAGAAGTATATGTTCTATAAATCGGTAATTAAATTATTGCAAACCTTCATATCTCAAATATATTCTCATTTACTTCAGGTCATTATTTACTTGCTCAGTACCTTTGGCGTGGGAGACCTGTGTTCGATTCTCGGCGGGAGCTCATGTGGTTCTGATTCTAAGTTAATCAATAGGTTTACGTCTCATATAACCTCACTGCTAAGCGCGTCCTTAAAATCAACTGAATTCGACTTAGTACCTTCATTATATTTATCTGATAATAGAGTTAAAATTTATCATTTAAATGTAGTAACAAATTGATACATCGTTTCGTTGTGATAAGGTTCCAAACAATAATCTAAAATAGTTGAAACTTATCCAGATGTGCAAGTTTAACAGGTAGAAGCTATTTGTATTAAATTTTAATTAAATAATAGGTTGACATGTTCCAATGGATACATTACTTATCATAAAATGTATGATATAAAAATTCGTTTTCTCGTATTCTTGTTGCTCTTAGAGTATGTCTTCTTGCTCTTTGTATTTTCGTCGATTAGTGTTATTTGTATTATTTTTATTTTTGTTTCTAATTTCTATTGATACATTTCCGCTCTCTTCTTATAGTCTCAACTTGTCTTTCCATTTATTTCTATACATTTCTGGAAAAGTTCTTATTGCATCATAAAGGTTTACATTATCAGAAAGTATATAAGCTATGCCAATTATTTCGTGAAAAATTTTAATGCTTTTTCTACATAATGGAAGTTATCATTTAAACACAACCATTTTCTGGAACATCTTCTGTTTTAAAAATATGATTACATAAGGCTTTAACTTCATACGTATGTTAATACGTATACATATGTAACAATTTATATTATCAGTTATTCTATTTCATTACGAAAGCCCGTTATAAGTTTAAATTTAAAATCATAAGAGTGTTTTGATATCTTAGAATTTCACGCCAATCAGCTTTATTCCAAAACTTTGCAATGAAATCTTCAGATTACACTTGAATGCCTGATATGATATACCAACATTGTTATGGTATAATTCATTCATTATATGGTATTATTCATTCCTAATGAGCCGTTCACTGAACTTACGATTCACTTCTTAAGTATTCCAAAAATTAACGTCTTTAAATTTATACGAAAATCCTCTAATAAACCCTTCTGACAATTTCTAAAAATCCATGAAAATTCCTGAAAAATCAATAATAAATTTATATTCAAATTTCCTTACAAAATATTTTGATAATTTTTATTCGTTTGCAATATAACAGGAATTCACATTATCTTAAAAGTATCTTATTAAGTCTTTGATAATTTTTGACTAAATGAAATTTCATAATAATCAACTCTATTTTCAAATTATCTTATAAAGTTTACTGATACTTTTTGATTCGAAGTCCTTTCCTTCCAATTAACTTTACCCATAAATTCTCATATGAAGTCTTCTGCCAATTTCTCTGCCTAATTAAATATCACAATTAACATTTTCAATATGCAAAAGTTGAATTATATGTTGTCTCAAATCTTTATTCTTATACATCAAATCGGACAAGAATTGAAACTTTTTGAAACAGCTTATTAACCACATATATATCTAGTTTTTAAATTCGTATAGCTGTTGCGATTTACGTTCTACACACATTATTATTTCTATAGATCATCTTCTGTATGTTTCAATTGTAGTTCAGTTTTCATCGATTTCGAAAAGTGTTTTTTGTTTTAAAAAACTACATCATCATTATCCAATAGTCTTTATAAAATGAATTCTACAAAAGTATAATATATTAAACCAATTTTCTTTTGCTTTTATTTTTTATGAATCTACCTCATCGTATTCTATATTAATATTATTTACATTTTGATTTTTTTGTCACTATCCCAATTTGATCCTGGTATATATTTTTTGGTGCTACATTCTATTTTCCTTTCAACTCTATTTCTATTATCAACATTTCCTTTTCTTGTAATAATATTTATTTTCCATTGGTGCTGCTGAAAGTTTAAGGTCTTCATGAATAAACCAACTTGATAATGTATTAAGTCAAAATGTTTCTCCATATTTATAATGTAGAAAAGATTTTAAAATAAAATTAATTACATTAATATAGAGTAGAGTTGTAATAGAATATATCGCTTCTTAAACAAATATAATCTCTTAACCCTGTATTTAATTGCTCGTGTTCTTATTTAGATAATGATTTTGGTGCAATTAATTATAATTTTTATTTTGATTAACTGATGGTGAAGATTATGTTAATTTAGATACAAATGGTGCAATTGATCATGCTGATAATGTTGATTAGTTAACTTCTGCATTTCTGTTGACTTGCTAGGTCAAATATTTAAAAAAAAGCTTTTAAAGCAAATAATGAACTTCTAACAGAAAATATTATTAGTAAATATATTACGAATTTGTCAAGTGAAATATTGGATACACTAATATATGAGCAATGGCCCTTCTATTGAAACCGTTACAAAAAATATACATAAGCATAAAGATAAGATTAATTGGGAAACCTTAGTATACAGAGTCTTATCAGAAGATAAGTGAGTTTGGAGATGAAGTCAATTGGGGAAGTGTGTCAGAAAGAGAATCGTCTTAATGTTTTATAAGAGTTTACTGATAAGGTTCATTGGGAAGAGGTGTCAATATATAAAATTTGTCTGAAAAATTTATTGGTGAGATTCTAGATAAAGTTAACTTTGAAAACAGTTGCTGTGTATGCAAACTTTCTGAATAATTTATTCTTATAGATACTGATAAACTTGATTGGAAATCTATAACATATCAAAATTTTTAATAGTTTATGCTAATAGAGTATTTTGAAAAGGAATTTCAATAAACTAACATTTATCAAATGCTTTGCTTTAGAATTTAAATATAGGATTCTCGAGCTACTGCAATTTATATTTAGTCACTATTTAGAGCACATAAATATAGTATTCGATTAAAATTTAGTGAATGCTTTTATGTTTATTTTTTATAAAAGTTATGCAGATCTCTGCTTGGTAAAAAAAATAAACACATAAAATCAATCCTATAAATAATCACATTATTCAATCGAGTCTTCTCCTGATGATGATGTCCAAAAGTCATTATCTTACCATTACAAATATCTAGTTCTCTTATATTAAATTGAACAGCTTAACACTATTCTGAGCTTTTCGTATATAATCTGAAGATTGGGATTTTTATCGTATGCTTCATTAAAAGGTTTATATCGACTTCTCTTTTGAAATCTAATATTGTAATAATGAGAGGGATAATTTACTTTCTTCTTCCCATATGTTACCAGGTAATTATCTTTCGAACTATCATTAGTATATGGTGTTGCTACTTTAACATTACATCTTCAATTCTTAATTTATCCATTGATGGTTAGGTTTATTCTATTCGTGATTGTAACTATTCAACACCTTGATATTGTTTAAAATCATCAGCAAAATAGCCTGCTAAAATATTATACCATTAATCAGAAAAGTCTCGGAATGTCGTTAACGTAATACCAAGAAATATCTTTCTATAGACGTAAGTTTCAGAGATTAGATTACTTATTTCATTACCATTTCTTTTTACTATATAGATTTATAATTTGAAGTAGGCGGAACGCTAGCCATTGGATTTTGGATTTTAGTATTTTATTAAGTATTTTTTTATTTTGTAAATAATGCTTGAAATTCTTACCACCACTCTGAGACAACTTATCCACACCACAAATGTAAAAATTATCCGTAATGTTCATATTTATTATAGAGAAAATATTTTTATTACATTTTCTCAAGAAAGTTTCTTTACACGTCCCATAAAAAGATTTAGGTAAATTATATTTTCATGAGTTCTGATGATAGTCCAAGATATATAATCTCTTTTATGGTTAATATACTTTAAAAGCTGGTTGCTTCTGATTGGTTAATTTTACAATTAGAATTACTTAATAATGTGTTTTGTAGCATCATAGGTTTATATGTGGAAAATATTCGATACAATGACTTCATCGTGATATCAAAACTATAAAAGTTCTCCTAAACTTTTATGGCTAATATCCATAAAATTTAATGATTTTAAATCTACACTACAATATTAAATTTATCTATTCAGCTTTTATGCGATTCATCAAACACTAGCCATTTAATATGTAATTTCGCAAACTTCTTACGTAATATTCCTCAACTATATACTCATCTTTATACTTAGTTCTTATTAATTTTGATTCATAAAATCCTCCTTATCTATCCTGGTTTGTTAAATCTCTTAGTCTGTATGTTGGTGGATTAAATGGAATAACCTCTTTAATATCAAACACTTTTGTTGACCAATTTGGTGTATATCATTTCACAAACAAACCTTTAAATTTATTTGTACGACCATAATCACCAATCTTATATTTAGGTTTAACGTATTTATATTCCTTCTTATATATATTTTGCAATATTATTAGCTAATTTCTATTGATTTCTACATGAATTTTATCAATTGTTCTATGTAGTTCCTTGTTATACTCATTAATTAATTCATGTAATATATCTATCCATTTATAATTTCATTGCTTAGTAAGTTTTGCACATGTTTTGCTTAAGATTTCTATTAAAGCTTTCTACCATAAACACTTTCTATCACTATAAATTGAGTAATGATTGATATTATATTTGTACATCAACTCTTTAAAGTCATTGTTATGAGATTCTTTCCCTTGATCAGTTTGTAAATTATAAGATTTTCTAATTGTTAATATTGATTGAAACGCTTCTGTAACCTTAAAACCTCTCTTTTAAGTGCAACAGTAAATGCATATTTACAGAACACATCAATTATCCGTAGCAAATATTTATAAGGTATACTTCACATAGATATACATTTTAGTACACTACTGTCCATTGCTTGCTATAAATAAATATAGTATTAGTGTTTAGTAGTATTTAATTTAGTATATTAGTAGTATTTTAGTATTTAATCCAGGAAGTTTGTTTCTTGCTATTTTTGAATATCTTCAATAATGTACTCCTTTACTTTCAAATTAGTTATTTTTTAGGAATTGAGATTTAGTAATAACACATACACCACAAATTTCATTTTATATGTTTCCTTTGTTTTTTATTCTAATAGTATCTTTCTTCGAATCTGTCGGTTTCTTACACTTCACGAAATACATCTTTGTTGTTATTTATTTAACAAAATTATTAAATTCCTCTTTCTATATGTATAATAACAAATAACAATTGTCCAACTTTCATTGCTGAATTTTTATCTGCTTGAAACATGATTATATCACAATTTTGAATTCCTACAGGAAAATTTTCCACTAGAGTATTGTTTATAATTATATTTAAAAATATCTATCACATGTTAACTACATATACATTATTTTTCCATTATATAGGAACTGATAAGTATTAAATAAATTAAATATTCTGAAAATTCGAACTTCAATATTTTTGTTCTCAATCGACATATTAAATTTGAAGTTTCTTCATAATTAATTTAAAACTATCTATTTATAATTTGTAAACCTTCATTTGTGACGCGCATCTGAGTATCAAAAACATCCTTTTTTAAGTATGTGTCTTGTAAACTTCTTAATACACAGTCAATTGTTTTTGTCTCTCTCTAATTTATTATTAACAATACTGTTTACTGATTTAAGTTCTTGTAAAGTTACTAAATCTTGCTGATCAATTGAATTGATTGAGTTGACTTTTGACTCTAACATCCCTTTCAGCAACGAGGCTATATGAGAAGGGACCAACTTATCAACATTGAATCCGATCCACATGAGCTCCAGCTGAAATCGAATCCGGATCTCCATTGTTGACCAATTTCACTAGCTACATTAACAAGTATTCTTTTCAAAACCATCCTATGTGGTATTATTTCATGTAAAATTATATATATCTATGATTCCTAAACTCTTCTTTCGTGATAATATTACTTACGTTCTTTAATAATTCTAATTGCTTTTCACTAATGTTAATATGTGAAGCATCACTTTTCCTATGCTAATATTACCAAATATACCGATATTTATTGTGCATAAAAATCCGAATTATTTAGTACCAAGGAGAACATGACGAGAGCTCCATCAAAATAAATTAAATTGCCATCCTCATGTCGAATTAAAACTTTGAACTATTAATTTTATTTTGATGTATTGGTGAAAGTATCTTTTCTCTAAATTCATATAGGATTGGTTATTTAAACTCAGCATTTGTTCTAAATGTTATGATTACATTTGTTTCGTTTTCTGTTGCTGATTATGTTTTAAACTTGTACCCTTCGCTAAATCACAGTGAATATTTATATTATCAAATGTATCAATGTCTGGTAGTTTATCTCCAACATGTTTTCCATTAGAGAAATTTTTGTCACTAAAGCCTAGTGCGGGAGTAATACTATCTAACGTTATAGAATTATGTTAACTGAATATTTTAACTCTATTTTTTCTATTTTCGTTTAATGTAAAGTTTTTCCTAATGTACTATCTTGCAACTGAATTTGTGATTTAATGTATTCTTCTAATTTTTTTTTAAATTGTATTGACCAGGTACAACTCTGATCTCACACTGATATCACATGGCATAACACTAAGACCCGAAGTTTTTATATGAAGTGTTAATTTATTATTGTTTTCTGTAATATTTCAAGTTGAATAGGTGCCTTAAATTTCTACTAGAGCTACCTCTAAATTATTTCCTTGTTTGCAAGTTGATTGTGCAGAGGCAGGTTTAATAATGTTCAATAACCATTGAAATATAATTTCATTTATTATATAATAAAATGAATAATTTGGATAATAAAGTAAGGATAATGATATTAATAAAACAGAACGAGCAACTAACACAAAGAAGAATAGATTGTTGTTACCTGATGATATATAATGTTTATTAGTAGAACTAAGTGAGTGTAGAAAATAACTTTAATGATTATAACTTTTCATTAGTACTAGCCTAGTGAAAATATGCAAATGTTTCTATCTATTCTAAAAGTCTATGTTAACCTCAATATCAACAACTAATGCAACTCTTTCAACACATAGAACAATATATATTTGATACAGTAGCAATAGTAAAAGGAAATAATGAACAAATTATTCCATTTGACGAGTGTGAGAATGATTCCGTTTTAGTGTTTGATAATTTCATTTTAGAAGGAAAAAAATGTAATACGATATTTTGCTGGTGGTCGTCATAAAGTATAAAATGCTTTCAACGTGGACGAACCTATTCTAATGTAAAGAAAGAATTATTTATAGGCAACTTAATTTTTTGTATCTTTAGACAAGGTAATGTAAATTTAAAACATATATGTATGATGAATTTGTTGGATCTGATATGTCGTTTGAAAAATTACGATCGTTATGCAATAAATATTGGTATGAGGAGCATTGTTTCTTAACAATACATATGACTAGAAATATAAATAATGGTAAGTGTAGACATAAAATTAAAGTTTTTTAAAGTGTAGTGAGAACGTATATGAACGTATATCAATGCATCTAAACGCATATGAACACATCTAAAGCTATTCAAACCGAGATGTTATGTTTTATATTCTTTTTTATAATAAATTGATGTAAATAAAGCTAAGAAAGGTATGTAGTTAAGAGAAGAATTTGTTAAAATATCTCAGGTAATTAAAAGGCTAATCAAAGTAAATTAGAGAAATATAAACAGAAAAATGAGCCTGTTATCAATGCAACTACAGATTTAAGACAAAATATATCAAATTACGAGAAGAAAATAAGGATTAGTTCCAGTTGTATATAAAAGTATAGAAGTAAGTTCAGACTTATTAGAAACACCACCTATGATCTATAAGTGAAAGTCATCTACATATAACAGGAGAAGTAAAACAGAAAAACAAATTAAAAATAAAGGAGAACAAGAACATGTTTTGTAAAATTACATCCAAATATTATGTAACAAGAGATTATAAAGGTCTTGAAGTACAAGCATTTAACGAAGATCGGAAAATAATAAATCTTGATAGAAAATAGAAAGTTAGTATTCATGGTAATGATTTAGTAATTAGTAATCAATAGTATACAGGAATAAAAGGCCTATGGGAATTCTTAACATATAATATATAAAAATTATAATTATGATGATCTAAAAATATACGCAAATAGTAATTGATTCTAATGTTGTATTTCGTTGCAATAATCCAAACGAAAGAAATCCAAAAGTTAGTAAGGTAAAAAATAGAAAACTTATAAAGTCTCTTTGGGAAGAGTCTATAAAACCAACTCTTGTTCAACACATCCAAAAGGGAAAACACTAAGGTTTGAAGAGAGACGGAAGATATATAACAAATTACCAAAGGACTATGTATGTATGGATGATATAAAAGCTAATTTTTCGATTGATTGTGATAAATGGTGAAGAAAAAGCTGGAAATAATTATTTTTATAATGAAAAAGTGGGTGTTGTGAATATAATTAATTCTAAACTCCCTCACTTTATTTCTATCTGGAAGGTATAGGTTTAAAACACAGTTCTGATCAGAACAAACTTAATTATTTAATAACTATACTTTTTTTTAGAGTTTCAAGGATCTAATGTCCTCTTCATCAGACATTGAGAAAAGACAGATGACATATATAATTCTTATATAAGATTTGCTGTTATCTGTCTTTTCTCAATGTCTGATGAAGAGGACGTTAGGTTCTTGAAACTGTAAAAAAGTATAGTTATTAAATAATTCATTTTGTTCTGGTCAGAACTGTGTTTTAAATGTTATTGTGATTATCTAGAACCATGAAGTTTATTTATTAAGGTATAGGTTATTTGATAATAATATTGTATACATTAGCTCTTAATTTAGAAATAATGAAAGGATTAATAAATGATTTGATTAATAAGTTTTTCTTTATAAATATTTTAGATTTTCAAATGTGGATAATTTGTATGGAGTGTCTTTTCCATTAAGCTTTTTAGTTTTATAATAAATATAACCATTCAATGTCATGATTCAGAATTTCTAACGAAGAACTTAATTAAAATTGATTTTAGTTTAACCACGAAACAAATGAAACGAAAAGAAGAAAAATTAAGCAAGCTCCAATATAGAGTATGTCTTTATCTCCTTCCATGCCTGAAGTTAAGTGAAATAAACAAAGAAATGAAGACAAATGATAAAGTTCGCTATGCAGGTTTCATATTTACTATTTCACTTATTTTGGCTAGAATAGGAGTTCTAGATGTTGCCACTGGCGATACCGCTGCTATTGTCAAAGCTGTAGTTGATGCAAAAATAATAAAAAATAGAAAAACGAAATATACATAATGTAGCAATAGAAGAAAAACAAGATGGTGAGTTTCCAAATGAACTTAAATCCAAAAAAGATAAAGAAAAATGAAAACCTTAAGAAATTTTCATTTAATACATCTCATCAAACAAATAAAAATACGAAATATTAGAGGGGTATTTATCTGCAATAAATTGCCTGAACAGTGTTAATTTCTATACGCCTAAAATGAATTAACACAATGAACTTGTTATTGGAAAAAGAAAATTTGAAAAATGTGTTTGATTCATTTGGGATTTTCCACCCAAAAATATTATAAAATATTTTGATAATAACAATATAGAATATAATAGTACACGTACACATTTCAGTGAGGTAACTTGTGAACATTATACGTATTACACTGCTAAACGATTACAAATGGATATAGTTTTTCTGAAATCATTGGTCAACTAAATAGAAATAAAGATCTCTGTAGTTCACATTTAAGTGGTTAATTAATTGGTTTTATTGTCTTAATCCATAACATATTTCTATTCTCTTTACAATGAATATGAATAAAATAGAATCATATGAATTACAATCATTTATGCCTAATCAAAAGACAATTGAAAATTTATATAAGCCAATTGGTCTATTGACTTTGATATTAATGTGTAATGATAGCTACAACCACGTTTTTATACTGATATTTGTTACTTTTGAAATTAGTGGTAGAGACGCCGACCGTAAATATAGAGATAAAAAATTAGACTTCTTGAAAATTTCCTTTCTCATTTGTTTTCTCGAACACAAATCTGTAAGCATGGACAAATTTTAGATATTGTTGACAATGTTTGTTTAAATTCGACAGCGGTGAATATATGTGCGATTTCGAAGCCAGAAGCAATTCATTATGATGTGTGTGGATAGGTAGGAATTACATGGTGAAGAACAGATGAAGAAATAATATTTTCACTGACTTTTATCAGGATATTATACAGATTTTAAAGATATTATGTCCAAAGGAGGATTAACACATACATTTAAAAGAAGTGGATCTGATCATAATGTATTTGCTATTTGTGAAACAAAGAAAGAGGATAGCCCGCATGAGAAAGATGAACCACCAGCAGGTGAAGTTAAGATTAAAATATGGAATTGAGACTGAATTTTGTCATTTATGACACAAACTACGCTATCTTGCTAAGAAGTAACATGTTAAAAGAGGGTAGGACTCGTATTTCCTTCAACACATATCAATATTAACAGAAATAAGTTAGCGGTAAATACTTTGAGTTTGATTTAACGACAAAATTTAATTCGCTTGAACTTGATATGCTTAATTTTGTTGTTCTCTGTTTTTTCAAACTGATAGAAAATAAAACTAAGAAAAAGATCGAAGCCAAGTTGATCTTTGTAAAGTCCGATATATCTATTTT
This sequence comes from Thermobia domestica, assembly GCF_964235325.1. NCBI lineage: Eukaryota > Metazoa > Arthropoda > Insecta > Zygentoma > Lepismatidae > Thermobia > Thermobia domestica. The sequence continues at coordinate 112,721,524 of NC_137463.1, read as the reverse complement.
AGAAATGGACGGTCAAATTAGTTTCTTCTAGAACTTGGATTTCAAAAACATAAGTAATTTAAAGCATAAGAAATGTATATATTATAGAAGAAACTAGAATTGGGAACACTGAAACATACTGCTATCAAAATAGTTTTCAGATAGTGGACCAATGTTTTAATTAACACAAGCAAATATAATATTATATTTGGTCTAGGAATTAATTCGTACGGTTGGTACGCACACATTGAAGCTGTAGCACAAACACAAAATATATAAATACCTTAAGAAAAATATTGTCCTTCGCTAGCCACCACTTTCGCCCATCTGTCAGGCAATGTACGGATTCCGTGGCGAAAGAAGTCCTCATCCTTGGAAGCGATCCAGTCAGAGACCCATGTTTCGATATCTTCTGAAGAAGTAAACCGCTGTCCAATCAAATCGTTGTTCATGCAATCGAACAAGTAGTAGTCCAAAAGAGCAACGTCAGGTGAATACGGCGGGTGGGGTAAAACTTCCCATCCGACATTTTCTAAATAGGTTTTGACCGGTTTTGCGACATGTGGGCGAGCGTTATCATGTTGAACAATAAGTTTATCATGTCTGTTCTCCCATTCTGGTCGTGTTCTGGCCAGAGCTTGCTTCAAACGCATTAATTGTCGTCGATAACGTTCTCCATTCATAGTTTCACCCGGTTGCAGCAGCTCATAGTACACCACACCTTTCATATCCCACCATATGCACAGCATAACCTTTGCACAGTGAATATCTCGTTTTGGTTGTGATGGACCTGGTTCACCTGGTTTCACCCAGGCCTTTTTTCGTTTAGGGTTCTCGTAATGGATCCACTTCTCATCACCCTTAATAATTGGATGCAGAAACCCCTTTCTGCTCTGTCGTTGAAGCAGCAATTCGCAAATGGTTTTTCGTCTTTCAACGTCTCTGTCTTTCAATTCATGTGGAACCCAATGTGACATCTTTTGAATCATTCCCATGGCTTTCAAGCGTTTGGAGACTGTTGTTTGATCAACGCCTAATGCTGCTGCAAGTTGTTCCTGCGTTTGACACGAATCCTGCTCGAGCAATGCTGTCAATTCTTCGTCTTGAAATTTTTTTGGCTGTCCAGCTCGCTCTTGGTCTGCCAAGCCGAAATCACCACTTCTAAACCGTGCAAACCACTTCTGACACGTTCGCTCAGCTAGAGCATGGTCACCATACACTTCCACCAAAATACAATGACTTTCAGTCGCACTTTTCTGCATGTTAAAGTAATGCAGCAGGACACCCCGCAAAAACACTTTATCAGGCACAAATTGCGCCATGTTCACTTAACTACAAACTGGTGTTGTTGACGCTTTAATCCACTGCCCTATACTACGAACGATACGCGATGACAGGGGTTTGCAACACATGTGTGGATACACGGAACTGTGGGACGCTCCGTTCGTTGTGCCATCTCTTGTCCACCCGCACGAATTAATTCCTAGACCAAATAACATCAAGTGATAGAACCAATTTAAATTGTTAGTTCTGAAAGTGATGTACCACATACAATTATTTGCTACGTTGTTGTGGTTGGAAAAATATTTTGAATATAATATACAAGAAAGGAAATATAATTAAGAAACTATAATTATGTTTTAAATTTCTAAAGTTTTATGTATAAAGTGATTTTATGATAAAAAACACAAGATTCATATAATAAAATGAACATTCCAGATAAGATTTCAGGAGAAAATTTAATTATACTAATTGATTATACAATATTAAATCTTGGGAAATCATTGGCGAAAAACGAAATGAAGATAAAGAGAATAAAATGTATGTATACTACTCTTATTACGTTATCAATTCTAGTTTCAGCTTCAACAGGGTTTATGAATGTACTTGTTCTTGTTACAATATATTCAATTATTACAACACCATTTGCATCACCTATTGCAGTAATAACAGATCTGTCTACAAGATTTAATATAACTTCCAAGAAAGAATATTATAAAAATACGGGTAATCAAATTGAATCGTTCAAAGAATAGCTTAATATGATCAAATTAATGAATGAAGAGTTAACAAATGAGCATATAAAAGATTGTTAATAGAATGAACGATATACGTAAGGAATACGACAATATCAGAAAAATGGATTTTTTAAAAATCTACAAGAAAAAGTAAGTTGTTAGTAATTAACATCAGAAGAATTTTATTTTTACGAATATTTTCCATGTAATCGTTAAGAATGTCCAAGAAAATATTCAAATAATTTTCGAAGTGAATGAATGCTTATTTCCTTTGAACTGTGATCAATGGACTGAGTTGAAGTCATTATTTCAGTAGAAAACAAGATAAGCCGCAGACTCCACTATCACTATCAATACTTATAATTAACATGTAGTTGTGTAAAATTTAAATATTTTTGATGGTTATAATTCTATAGAAGAGATTTTGTAGTGTTATGTTTATTCGTATTCAGGCTGTGTTACATGAAAGAAAACTTAGTTTAATCCTTTATTAGTTGACGTATGGTTATTTTAAATATCTTAAGAATGGAAAGGGATATAAAATTTATTAGTTAGAAGTTAAGGCATAAAATTTACAATGTTAGTTAGGGGTGGTTTGTGGTGAAATGAGTTTAAATATAACCTGCTTCCATTGGTACTTTATCAAAATATGAATTACAAGGTAAGACAAAATATCAGATGTTAATTATCAGTGAGTTCGGTTGAAAATATAGGAGTAAATTTATGAGAGTAAATCGAACCTACCCCAGTTTGTACTTTTTATTCTTTCGTAAGTGTGGCACGGGCTCAGATTTCGGGTGCTGTTCATTTGTTGTTTTTTTTTCGCTGTAGGTGGTGGGACTTGAACTTGTTAGTACCTTTCTCTCCCGTAAAGTACTTCAACTTCATGTGTGTGTCAGTGAGTTCCTTATTATCGTTGAGACTAGAAGTCATTATACTGTATCTACTCTGTCATTTTACGTGTAGTTGGTCACACTTCTAGTTGAAATATTCACAGGTTCTGTGGAACTAAAATTAACAATATTTCTATATAATGCTCATAAGAATGTAAGTCACAAGAAGAATGTAATAAAATAATAAAAATGTTAGTTTTCTTGTTACTATTTCGTCTCATTTTATTCATCAAAATTTGATGATTTTCGGTGTATATTTCATTTACAGCTCAAAAGCATTTTTAAGGTCAATAATTGAAATGATCATAGTTGTATGTTGATAAAGGTTATGGTAATATAATACAACCATATTTAGGTTCAATAAAGAAAATGTCTTCATAGGAGAAGAATAGAAACAAACCTATCTGTGAGACTAGCCACGCTAAAGATGTTCCAGAAATTCACCATACTTACGAAGGATTAAAATTAATAATTAGAAGCTGAGATATAAAAATCTTGTAATTTGAGATGTGTAAATTAAGTGTGCCAACTCAGTTTTTTTTATCAGACAATTGCCACAATCTTTATATATGAAGATATCATTAAAACTTTGGGGGCCTAAATAACTATCTTGAAAATATTTGGAGTATGTATTATAATATTGATCGAGTGCGTTGACATGACTGCAAATTTTTGAAAAGTTTCAATTTACGGCTATAACTGTTTTCACAATAAATATTTCAATAATAGCTACAGTAGTTATAATAAAGGATCTTCAACTCATCCAACTACATAACTCCCTTAAATAAGTAGAAAAAATTTTTATACTCAATACATTTCCAACCCTGGGCGCAGTAGCTCTAATAGTAATCCTACATTTTTTGATTAAAGCATGAGGAAATCATGTTAAATAACTGGCTGAAGTTTTTTGCCATCTGATCTATATTTCTATAAACAGCTTCTCTCCTCCTCTTGTTGGTTAATTACGCAAGACTTTTCATTTACATATTTGAACTCCTTTGTTTAGAAATTTGCATGAGTGGTAGGTGTGAAACGAAAATGCAGAGAAAGGCATGTAGTACGGATACGTTTATGGTCGGAGAAAGGTGGCGGACAACTGCACTGCAGATACTCTTTTTTCAAGCTGAGATGAAAGACGGGGGAAGAACAAAAGATTGGGATAGTCATTGCCACACATCCAGAATTACTTGTGTGCTTACTAAAAGAAGAACTAAATGGAACATGGCCTCTCTTCTGCAACAAATCTCAAAGGAAGTACGTAAATCTTATGCATATAGAAGAAGCATGCAGCAGCTATACCTATTTATGCAATTGAATGTGTGTTTTGTTTTATTTCTTGTCTTTCTAAGCTGCACACACACACACACACACACACACATATATATATATATATATATATATATATATATATATATATATATATATATATATAGATAGATAGATAGATAGATAGATAGATAGATAGATAGATGCGCAAATGTGAAAGTGTGTCTCCAAATGAATATATTTTCGGATAAAAGAGTTAGGGCTTTCTCTGATTCTATTAATAACCAAATTAACAACGAACAAATTGAATTGAGGAATACACAACTAGAACTAAAGAAACTGCTGGTTAGAATTAATATTACAAAAATTAAAAAAGAATGCGAAAGCAGACGGAAGGACTTAAAATGTATGAGTGAGGATCTGGGAATATAGATATTCAAATTTAAAATTTATAATAAATAAGATCAAATATTGAATTTTAAGATAACATAGCATACACTGATGTAAGATAGAAGCTGCTTTTATAGCTTTTTGAAATAGGTTTGGGAATTGAAGCTGTGCCTAGCCTAATATTGTCTTGTATATTGCTTTAAATTAGTCACTTACCAATAGCACATCAACTATCATTTGCTATATAACTTTTCAGTGGCGTATTAATGAGTAGGGGTGTTAAGCGATTTATTTATCAATGTTTTTACACTGGAATTATCTATTCGAAGCGTAATGTTCAAAGGCGCTTATTAGTGTAAAATCTAGTCACAAAATAGATGCGTCACTAAACCTACGGCCAAAACGGTTTTATTAATACTACTGCTATTTTTAATAGAAAAATGAATATTAATAATATAAATGCTTTTTGTTTGTCATATTGAGAATATAAGAAAATAAATATTTTCAGGTTAAATGTAACTTGTCTTAAAATTCCTTGTCAATTACATATATATTCAGTAAATCATCTTTGAAAAATATACTCTTAATATTATGATGTATCTAGTAAAAAATGTATATTTAAGTATAATATTTTAATAGTATTATATTGTGGTAGTTACTCTAAATTTGTGTAAACTTGTGCACATTTCTACTCTATTTAAGTCTAAATTATGTATACATTAGAACAAATGTTATCATAAAATTTGCTTAAATATAATTAATATAAAATCTTTATTTTACTGTAATTTCGTTGAAATATTAATGTTTATTTCTGATTCTTCAAAGTAATTGTGTATGTATAGTTTGAAAAGTATCCTAATCTATGATTATACAGTGAGACCTTTACGGTAAACTAGGGGCTTTGAAGATGTCATATCGATTGTTTTAAAAAGAAATAGCCCCGTTGCTTACGAAGTAAGACTTTCTTTATGTCTGTCTATTAAAATCCTTATACTGCAGAATGGTGTGAAAAGGAAATAGTTATTATAGACAATGACTATACAAAAGATTTCTAATAGTGCTAAGAACTTAATTATGTAATGGAATATATGTTCAGTGAACTTAAATGTTATATGAAATAGTCCATTTTCAGTCAGAAATAAAATTTAGGTCAATAGGGAAAGCTAATGTCAATATCTCAGATTATTAACTTAGAGTCCATATCCTGTGTTCTTGAATACCATCATTAGTTCTAAATAATGCCTTTAGTCTGTTGCACGCCAATAAAATAGTTGCTGTTATTAATTATAATAATAAAAAACTTTTTCTTGCAAATATAAAGCTTGTTTAAAGAAGCATTGTTTCTAACTTCTATTTTCTTTTCTCGAATAGTGATTTTATGATAGGGGTTTCCATCTGGCTTGAATTCCACGAAATTAACAACAACTGTGTTTTTATGTTGGTATTGAACTGCAGAGTATGTTCCTTGTTAAAATAATATCATCTGGCTTGTAGAATCCCTTAATGTAACCGCTTTAGGAAATAATATACCGAATGGAATCTGAAATACATAGTTGTTTTTAAAAATTACTTAGTGATGTTCCATGATTAATTATATTTACTAAATTTACCTTTATATAAATTTAGTAAGGGCGCCGGCATTAAAATTCATACTAGTCTTCCTAGAATATTTTAAGGCATAAATGTTATGATTCACAATGATTACTATGCACTTTCTTCACCTGTACGTAATAAATCATAGAAGCCAATATATTCAGTTAGTTGGCTAAACTGTTCATAATTTTTAAGTAAAAGTTGTAGATTTGTATTGCTAGTTTAAGCTATTTAAGATAGAAAGCTAATATGAACCAATTAACTATAGAAGAGGATACAGGTTGTATTAAACATATTTATTCAATATTGACATTTATTACCAAAATTAATAAGAAATGTTACTTCCATAAGATGAATAATTGCAAATATGAATTTACAAGTGAGAAAATAAGAAATATCAATAGATTTTATTAATTTATGATCTAATATGGGCTTTTGTAAACTATTACTTCGGTTGTAGGTCGCTAAAGCGTTATTTTGTGGGTATGGGCACGCAGAAACTATCCAAAAAATAATATATTGGTACTTGAGGTATCTCATGCTATAACCGAAGAGTCCAAATAAGTCTAGAATTAAGCATGGCTACGAAGCTTAACAAGTTTTCATTACCAAATCGAAACTGGATTCATACTATTAAACTATACATTAAGAGTTCAAAATAAATTTCATTTAATTAAAAAATATAGTTCAGATTAATATAAAGGTACCACAAAATAATACAATAAGGTAGAAAAATATAAACTGTAATCGCAAGTAGAAAAATAATAAAAACAAGGCAAATATAAAACAAAAATCATTAAAAAAGTAGCAATAATAGAAATGCATAACACGTTAAAGATAATAAGATAAAACTCAGATCACATTAATTATTTTAATTTCATGAACGAAAATAAGAAAACTATGCTATCGTCACTAAAGCCCACATTATTTTCTTATAACTAACAGAGCTTTTTCAAACAATTCCAAAAACTTTGAAATGTGAGTTCTGACATTCTACAAAAATGTGAGGTATACTCAATGGAAAGATTCAATCTTTACAATATGGACGGTCAGTGTCAAACACTAAATACAAATGAGCAAGATAATTGTGCTCATAAGCAAGTGTATCAAGATCCCTTTATCTCGGGCATTAATATCTTTCAGTCTTCAAATTGGCTAGAAGAACATTTACTTATTTTCATTGGTCTAGTTTCAATCTATTCAATCTACGAAATGTTTAACATATTTGACAGTGTTCTAAAATGAATTCGCCACTTATCACGAATTACTCTTTCACTAACGAGGAAGGTCCATAAACCGTGAGAGTTCAATTTTGATGAAAATTAGTGACAAAATTCAGTTCGAGATGATGAGTAACGTAGTAATAGTCACTCGATGCGCAAATGCTTCGTTGAGCTGCTACACCGACGCCATCTTGAAATCCAATAGGCAATGTCCAAGAATACCCTTTTGGCACGAAAATGAAAAAACTTTCGGTAGATCTGACTTCAATATAGTAAACCGGGATAGGACATCTATATGTGGGAGTACCTCCAGTGCATGATCGCCATCTTGAAAGTCACCATATTGAATCGCGGTCAAATATGATAATGGCAAAGGGGTTATTTGGGGTGTCAAATAGCACTGGAATTTACTCCTGAATCCATTTCCGCAACCAAAGTTTACATATCTGTTTTCACTTCAGAGTTAAGAGCTCTGTCACCCACAGGAACATATAAAAACAGTGGAGTTAGATTTGTGTTATGAAACATGGTCGTGCGAGCAAATGCAGGTTTTCAACGAATGCAGTAGTAGTCACTTGATCTACAAGATCTACTATACCAATCAGATCTTGAGCCTAGTGAGAGAAATCGTTAATTAAATTGAAATGCGTGTAGTAAAAAATAGAATAGCAGCACTGTTGAAAATTATACCTATTTCAAAGTGCGATGGAATAGACTGGTGGTCGATTAAAGACACGTTTAATAGTACTGACGAGCAGAGAGTACCAAAATGATTGTTCGGATATATTTATTAGAAATATGACATAAACTGGTGCATTTTAGTTGAACGACCAAAGTGGTTCAGATTCCACTATAATCAGTAGGTCCACGTCTCCTTTAGCGTAGCAGACATAAGTTTGGGACGATAAACTGAATAAAAAAAACTGTTTTAGGCAATTTTACATGATCCATTATAGTGTGTTAAGTTTTCTTCTGCTATCTTGAAACCTTACGCAAAGACCCTCATTGTTGCAGAATATTGCGTTCTTTTCCAATACTTATACTTGACAACCTATAATTTACTGTACATATTACGGAGTTAAAAAACTTTAATGTGTTTATTGTCAGTTTGTCTAAATACAATCGATTTATTGCTGACGCATTGAATAATGAAGAGGATTTAAATTGTCAGTTCACAGCCTATTCTTAGACTATACACATGGAAACTTAGAATTCACTTTTCTTGTGTGTGTTTTGTTACAAGTGATAAGCAGACTTGTATACTTCCATTTTTTTTCCTGATGTGATATTCATATGCTCTTTATACAGAAAATCGTTTCAAGTGTTTTGTGGTAAAAGAGCAGAGTTTTATAGTGCATATATTCACATAGTTCGAAGGTTAGTGCATGTTTATGTCGATACTGCATATAAATGCATATTTAAAGGAACGCCCAAATTGATAAATTTTAACGTCCAACAATTTTCTTCATAAATCTAATTTCAAGTTTCTAATATAAATAGATTCGAGATATTTAAATGATTCACTGTTGTCGGTTTAGATTATATTCCAAGGTCTTGTGAAGGAAGAATAAGAAAGGGGTAAGCAATTCATTCTCCATGCATGGATGCATGACTGTCACCCTATTGGAAGAAGATATAAATAGCGATGTCAAATCACCTACAACAAAATGTCCAGGTCACGCATCTCGGAAGTTAAACTTACTACTGTTGTATGTATATGAGTTTGGATTTGAAATTGTGTGGTCCTGTGGCAATATAAGAATACCAAAAGGAAAGTTCGGGTGCATTTAGTTCTGGTGCGACATCTTCAAATTTGAATTTAACTAGCTCAGAATTTTGTTCAATTTTTGCCCATATTTGTCCATCCCCCAAAATTGTACCATTCAAATTAACAAAGGAGTGCCATTTCAAAATTTGGCCACATCGAGCTCTCGTTTATTTGAATGGTACAAACTGTTTTTGTGGGTGGACAAAAATGGACAAAAATTAGACAAAATTCTAAGCTAGTTAAAATTCGAATATGAAGATGTCGCACTACAAGTGATTGAAGTTGCCAAATTTTGAAATGGCCCTCCTTTGTTAATTTGAATGGTACAAATTTCTTTCTTTGATGGAAAAAATTGGACAAAGATATTGCACTACAACTATATGGGTCCGCAAATTCTTCTAGGAGTTATCTTGTGAAACAATGGATTGAAGTCGAGAGACGTTAACAATTCAAGAAGAAAATATATTTTTCGAAGTGTATGCTAAACAAGTAATATTTTCAATGTAAGTAAGCTTGTTTTCAGAAGAGGATATTTGTATTTTGTTCGACAGTAAAAGCTCAAACTTCAGCAGCGCTCTATTTTTTGGCCTTCTTATATTTTCATAGCAGTTTCAAGTCTGGGAAGGAGTTTAAACAATCCAGATAAGTTTTTTTTTCACACTTGACAAATTTCATCCTTAAGAACCCGTTGAAGAATGTATGTTGGGAAGAAATGAACAATCTTTTGAAAATTAGCTCTAAATTAATTAAAATATTTGCTTTACAAAATCTAAAACTTGTCACACAAGTTACTTTCTGAGATAAGGAGGTAAGTTCCCAAGACTATTTAAATATAAGCTTGTGTTGCTTTGATACGCACTTCAGTTTCTCGAAACGTAACTTTCCTACTAAGTCTTCTGTTATGTTTTCGATAACTTTATCTTCCCATTCATGCTCCATGTCTCGCTCAAATTATTTTATTTCGTTTAAAGTATCAATATTATACATTGTAAATTATTGCAGTTTGAATCGGACAATGTTACATTAGAAGAAAATATTCTAGGATTTAGCACATAATTAAATACAAAAAGTAATTTCAAATGGATTTATTTTCTTTTAAACAAGAACATAAGGTTTTCTTTCATACAGACTTTTAATACAGTAAAAACTACCTTCAATAGGGCCCTTATTAAACCGAAATTTATTTTAAACAGAAATATTTCACGGATCCATGAATTTAAAGGTAAAAAGAGAAGTATTAAATTCTCTTGATTAGGCGGAACCTGTGATGCGAGCAACGGATGTTAAAATATAATTTGTAACGGAAAGTTTCAAGTTCCGGAACGCAGTGTTTAGAAAAATTTTAGACATTCCGTGAGTGGTTATTTATATAAACTATATTGTTGTAGAGGTCTTCGTTTACTTGTTACCCTACACACTTAACCTTAGTCCATTTTAAGGCCCTAGATACCGTGTGAGTTTTTGAACGATGTGCAATTTACCTAGTTATTTTCAAATACCATAACTCGTTCTCTAGCTAGTCTAGATACACGGAACAAGGAGTACAATATACACAATAGATCAAAAAAGGGAGCCAAAGGTATAGGAAGGAGCGCTGAAAATGGTCTAGCATATGTCTTTTGTCTTGGCCTTTTAAACCGTTATAGACTTTTTTGTTTTGAAGTTTTATGTATTAATTCGTAGCATACATTAATACTAGAGTTGAATACGGTAGGCCTATGTACAAAATTTTATTTTATCTATGTCCATTATACGAATGTACTTTAGTTATTTATTTTCTAAGGTATCTTCTAAGCATAGATCTATCTTCGTTAAGTTTAAAATCTTTAATCGAAATGTTTGTGCGTTCAATTTTCCCTAGGCAGGTTTTATTATATGCTTATGCCAGAAATGTTTATTTACTTCTCTTAATATATGTATTGTTTATTCACAGATACTTGGCGTATTTTTTTTATTTGTAAATATATATATATATATGAGTAGATGTATTTTAATTTCACCTACTGACTACGAGCTGCTTGAACCCGAGGAAACCAAATAAAATGTATTCAAGAAGCTTTGGACGCAGCTGAAAACATTAAGAGCACCTTACGTTTATCAGTACTCATTTCAGTTCAATTTCAAAGATTATAACGAGATTAGAAGAGCGGGTATTAGAATTTTCAAGTGCATTTGAGCTGTTCGACTCAGTAACGAAACAGACGCCACAAAGACATTTGACAAGCAATTCTTCGAAAAACACAGTCAATAGAAGCAAAAAATCCTGGCATAAAATTTTTGTCTAATGTAAATAAAGTGTTCCTGGGAACAACGTGCACGAATTTCAGATTTATCGGCAAGTAACATTGCTTCTTTGAAATCTGTCTCTTAACGACCCGTGACACGGAAGGAACTGTTTAGATGTACAGTAATGTTTTAACTGATAAATACACGTTTTTGCCAAATAAGACCGAGTGTATTGTAGCATGAATGCATCATAGTTATACACCAAGTATAAGTAGTTCAAATAATACAACTTTTTTTCTCTAAAGATAATAAAATTCCTCATTTAACTTTAGCTTTTGCTTGGTGCATATTTACAATTTTTAGTGCATATTTGCATATTTTCAGTGCATATTTTTGTGATTTTTAGCGCATATTTGCATCCATATTTTGCCGTGTTTTAGTGCATATCGATCCGAAGTCTAATGATAAGAGAATGCATACAAATCTGCTAAGAATAGATGGCAATAAAGATTATTATAAGATTCGATATCAGGTTGCAATCCATAAAAAAAGCCTCTTTCTTGTTTTTAAATTCAATATTAAATAATAAAATATCTGCATCTTTACACCTTTAACGATAACACACTCGCTTGTAATAAGGGCAAGACTAGTTTTCATATCAAAACTGTGATAAAAAAAACTCAAGAAATTTATTTTAAGACTTGTTTATTCATGTGCTTTAACACTCATAGTGATGTATATGACTATCTGTGTTTGAAATACTCTATGGGAATGTGGCGAATTTCCCCAATATTGTACTCCGTATTATTAAAAACTAACAAAGTAGACTTATTAGTTCTCTTCACGAATATTGTTTAGGGTTTTAAGACATAGTACGCAGAATTTAGAGTGCTTTCCTACAGGCAATTGCAACATGGGTGTGCAGTGAGGTGTATGGTATCTGTATCCGAATGAGAAACGGTAGTAGTACAGCAATTTTGGTGCGGGCAGGCGTGTGAGGTTCGGTACGAACCCATTTCTTGGACCAGTGAAACATTCGTTCCGTGCATAAAATGCGAACAATTAATCCAATAAACGTAGTCAACATTTTAATCAAGCAGTGGTGGAAAAATATAGTATCGTGAGTAAGAATGGGGTAGAAGATAAGAGATTTGGAGGTACATTGCTTGGAATGATAGCAAGCTAATATGATGGTGACGTTTCTCTAACAGTTAGTGACACATTAGATGTAGACACTGACACAGAGGGTGAACATGAAAATTCGACAAACGAAATGGATTTAGAACATATAACTACTCCATCAATCAGTGACAGTGAGCCTTCTACTAGCGAGTATGAGATGCCATCTCCAAGCCGATCTAAATCTGTACGTTAACAGAAGCTATCGTTAACAAATACAAATTCAGGAGCACGTTGCATTATTGAGAAAGAATGGGAAACGTAACACTGTTGCAGCTGCAGCGAAGAAATTGAAATGCAATACGGCTTTTGTGTATAAGGCTTTGAAATTCCATAACAAACGTCCTCGCTCTCATGTTATGTCACTACTGAAATACGAAGTATGAAAGACGTTCAACATTTATCTCACTAAAGGACTTACGGTATATAATTATCATTTAAAAGCGTGGATGTTACTGATAGCGAGGAAAATGAACTATCCATTCCGTGTTTCATTAACAAATTTAAGAAAGAGCACAGGATTCGCTCACGAAGGATTAACCAATTTGTAACAAAGAAAGATGTTGAAAACGAAGGTGAATTACTTGATAATGCCCAAAATTTTGTGATTAAAATTAATAAAATAATACCTGAGATACCGTACAACTGTGAATGCATCTTTAATACTGATCAGTCTAGGTTTGAGTACGAAATGACCTCTGGTAGAACTCTGTCAGAAAAAGGTGAGAAACAGTACAGTGTCCCACGTATATACCATCCAAATTCACATTTCCCCAGTACGGCTAGGTACATGTTTCCAGGAGCATAAAGGCGTGTTCGGACCCAAAATGAAACAATAGTTAGTTAGACAGACACCTTTCAACATTGTTATTCATGCGAGTAAATCAGGTAAACTCACTCGCAAACACGTCAAGTGGTGGATAAAAGACGTGTTTATTCCTGATGTGAAAGAGGATTCCATGCTATTGCTTGACTCGTGGAGTGGACAGGCGGATGAATACGTGCGAGAATTGTTACATGGGAAAAACATTCGTGCAGAAGTTATACCCCACAAATACCACCAAATTTATTCAGCCTCTTGATGTATACTTTTTCCGGCAATATAAGCTGGTAATTCGAAGACTTGAGGATTATTTTCAACATAAATTTTTTGTTTGTGGTACACCGAACAAGTTACATGACAGAATTTTTATAATGAAAATGTATTCTGTTGTGTATCATCAATTTTGTGGGCCAGTCTTAAAGGACATACTTGTATGTGCATGGCAGAAATGTGGGTATGTCACAAGAGCAATAGTTGATTCATTTATAAATGTTCTGGAGACTGTGTTCCAAGTAGAAAATAGTGTCTGTGGTCATCAAGATTGTGACGAATGTGAATTTATTAAGTGTTTGTACTGCTCCATGATGCTGGGTGCTAATCACTTCGTTATGGGTCTCCATCATCACAACTGAAGAGCAAAAGGTTGGTAGGATAATATTTGCTTATGTGCACCAGTTTATATTATTTTTCTGATGGTTTTTCTATTATTTTTCTATTAATTTTCTAATAATTTCAAGACATATCCTTGTAAAGTCATATGTGTCGTTATATTAACTAACTTATATTACAGCATATAAATGCTATGCATAATCGCAACACACACAGACTCATATATATAGCGCACTTTGAAATAGGTATAATTTGTTACAGCGCTGCCACTCCATTTTTCACTATAGGCATTTCAATTTAATTAATCATTTAGCCCACTAGGCTTAAGATCTGATAGATACAGTGGGTATTGTAGATCAAATGACTATTACTACATTAGTTAAAACCCTGCATTTGCTCGCACGACCATGTTTCATAACAAAAAATTAACTTGCACAGTATTTATATGTCCCTGTGAGTGACAGAGCTCTTAACTCTGAAATGAAAACAGATATGTAAACTTTGGTTACGAAAATGGATTTAGGAGTAAATTTAAGTGCTATTTGATACGCCACATGACCCCTTTGCCATTTATCATATTTGACCGCGATTCAATATGGCGACTTTCAAGATGGCGATCATGCACTGGAAGTATTCCTACATAGAGGTGCCCTATCCCGATTTACAATGTTGAAGTCAGATCTACTAAAAGCTTTTTCATTTTTGTGCCAAAAGGGTTTTCTTGGACATTGCCTATTGGATTTCAAGATGACGTCGGTGTAGCAGCTCAACGAAGCATTTGCGCATCGAGTGACTATTACTACGTTACTTCTCATCTCAAACTGAATCTTGTTAATAATTTTCATCAAAATTCAACTCTCACGGTTTATGGACCTTCCTCGTAAGTGTAACATTGATCATCGACTGATTCAGTTACTGGACAACCTACATGTGGTAAACTCACAATGTTCATTCAATGACCTTTTTAAACAACTTGCTATACCTGAACATTTTGCAACGGTACATATTTTCCTGTACATACACAACAATTTCTTCTGTATTTAACCGAGGTTTTGTCCTTTCGCAGCCATAAAACGGATTTCAGACTCCAGTTATTCTCTCGTAGATGATTGTGGCGCATATTGAATGAGTTACATCAGTTGATCAATTATGTTCACGTCTGGAGATTGGATGGAGCAAGATAAGTGTTCATCTCCATATTAATGTTCTCCAGTAACCCCGCAGAACTTCCCGCTGTGAGAATCTACGACTTGCCTGTATGTAATAGGAAATAAGGTGAATGAAAACATATCCAACTACACCAAGCTTTACTATCCATCAAATGTACGTGTTTCATTTTTCTAGTGCTGTAGTGTGCTAAAATGTTTACATCTTTTATAAGGGGTTTGTACCATGTAACCTGATCCCGTATATTGATAGAATGTAATATCGGTGAACTGTGACTGTCGACACAGGCTGTGACTCTTGAGATTCTATGTCACTGGCATCGAAGTCACTCTACGGCTATGACTGACAATCTGGTTCAATACTATGTGAGACCTGTCTCGAGTGGTTTTCTTGGAACCACTCTCCTTCCCTAAGGTTGTAGTTATACTGTGAGTTTTTAATGCCGTCATCACCTTCCACTTACGTCTCGCACAACATAACCTAGCGCCAACAATTTGCGCTCTTCAAAAATCAGAGACGTCATCATGTTTCACTATCACTGTGTGCTGCTTAATTCACTCTGCACTATCAATTTACTGCTCTTTGTTTAGATTTGCCCTAGGACACTACCACCAGCAGCCTTCGCTTAGGTTTCTAGTTAACTGTTGATAACACAGCAGACTGTACAAATGGCGGTAAACTGTAATAGTTGATTTCTTATATGGAAACAAGATACAAGTTCTTATGGACCTGGAAAAGTGCATAGTTTCAAAGTTAAGCTTGTCTAAAATCTTGAAAAACTCATTTTCTCTACTGAATTCCAAAAACTTTGAAATTGAGATCCATATCATCATAAAGGAAGTCATACATACACAATCCAGTACTGCATTTTTTATCATTTTACTAGAAATGTGCAAGATACGTCCTACAGGTCTTAGACATCCTCTCAATAGAATTCTGAGATATGGTCTGATTTCAACGTGAGTCCAAAGTAGAAACCTAATCAGATATAAACACGGAATTCTTCGGCGGGAAGTTGGAAATGTTACGGATGAACAGCACCACTATCATTCATTCGGAAGCTATCGGTTTATATCTCCGTGAACAGAATTGCATGAAGACGGCTATATTACATACAATGATGTCTGAAGGATAAGCAATGCTGGAAAGTCATAAAACTTTCGCAATCATAGCCTCTACGCATTCCAACCTTATTACAACACTATGTTACTACTACGCACAGCTCTTAAAGCTGTCAGATGTGCTTCTTTCTAGTTAGCGTGACCAGTACACGGGAATAAGTTTATTTCAATTAGAAAGGAAGTGTTAGATAAGTACTACTCTGTCTATTTGTGTAATACTTTAAGAGAGCTAATGAAAGTTTATAAATAAGTTTTTATATGGTAGGGGCCGTTGTGGCTCAGTGGTAGAGGGTTTATCGCTGATGCATGTTGTCTTTGGTTCGATCACAGGTCTCGCCAAGTGAGCTTTGTGGCGGACAAACACCACGTGTGTGTTTTTTCTCGGGTTCTCCCGTTTCCTCCCACTTTCTTCATTTCACCATTTCATTCGTTTCTCATCCATCACCGTCTCCTTTAGCATAGCCGGTATAAGCATGGAACGTAAAACTTAAAGATTATAATTTATTTTCTATACAGAAGGAGTGACTAATATTATATATGTTACATTACATTCTGATAGAGTACACAAATGATAGACTAAGTTCAAACATTTATTCTTTGTCTATTAGGCACTGAATTTTAGAAATTAGATATGGCAGTTATATAATCCAGGAAACATCAAAGTATTTTTGGGTTACATGGAATACCAACAGGGGTCCTCTGAGGCCCACAGGTTAAAGATCATTATTTATCACGGAAAATAATTTATCTTGTCTGATTTGAACTTGGGATGTATAAGAAATCATTTAATTTTATTCTCTATTGTTACTACATTTCTAACTACAGTGTTGTCAGCTATATGTTTCTATTTGTTTAAGTTACCATTTTTTATTTATGTCAGTAAATATGACCTATTTATGTTATTTGTTTGTGTGAAAGAACTATCAAACAGATCAATAGCAATTTTCACAGTGTAGTGTGTGTACAAAGGTGACTTCTTAACGCATTTTGGTGGTGGTGCAGTAAAGTGGGGTAGAATGGGGAAGAGTGGGGTATACTTCAGTATTCCATTGAATTCAAGATTAATCTTGTATAATTCCATCCCGGTTATCCTTGGAATGGAGAAATCCTTTCAAATTTTGTTTCCGCAAAAAGATAGACAGTGTGAGGGACGTTCATTGGACAATATAGGGGATGTCACCAGAGAAGCAGTGTTGCCAACTCAACATAAATTTGTAATATTTTTAGTAGCACAAAGTCAGGTTTTTGCAACTATGGAATGAAAATGTAAAACGTGAGGAAACAAGTCTGTCTGTCGACTTGTCTGTTAGTTTTCTAAACTAATACCACTACAGCATCATGAATATTAGAAGGTATTCATTGCAGTAAACCTACCAGTGTTCCATTTGTTCCACTTGTATTATCAATAAAATGTTCAAATCAATGTCTTTTGCATCAAAATTTGACAGGGTGATTTGTACCTTGCTATATTCGAGCTCACAACCTTCTATGTCATATTCAGTTAGAAGTTCTTTAAGTACTTTTTCAATTGAACTTTGGCGGAAAGCACGATTTGCCATTGTTCCAATGCTGCTGCAGATTCCCACATACAGTCACAGTCACAGAATAACGAACGGACAATTTCCTATGAAATATATGTCTTCAGTCAGTGTTGCAGGCTGCTGCTTGCAGCTTCTATGATTAAAAATACTTGATAACACCAGAGGTGCAGCAGCATAGTAGCATAGTTCTTTCCCATCACTATTGAAACTTGATTATTTCTCTTTCTTGATATATATATATATATATATATATATATATATATATATATATATATATAACAGTAATGTGTGTGTGTTTGTGTTTGTGTGATTATAATAGAAAGTGACATATTTAAATGTTAGCAAATTTGAAGGAATAAACTAATAGAAAATAAAATATTTAAGTGCAAAAAATAATATATACATATACATACATACATACATACATATATATATATATATATATATATATATATATATATATATATATATATATATATATATATATATACTAAATTTTTAAAATGTACAGTTGGCATCACTGTACGAAAATAATAGCTCAGAGTGCCCCTGCATGTTGTAATACCAAAATTGCTTCAAAGGAGAATAACATAAATAGCCAAAACACTGGAATATAACAATTAGCGTATGCAGTGAATAGCCGCTTAGTACTACCAAGGGTTGGCTCTGAGGCCCACAACATTTTCTTTATTTATAAATAGAAAAATCAAAACACTAAAAACATAAATAAGTATGTTCTTTGATGAATGAGTCAAGCTTGACAATATCAATTTTTTTCAGATTTTTTATGTAATTAGAAATGTTACAAAATGTAAGAAAAATAATTTGTAGGCCTCCGAGGACTCCCCAGTGGTTTCCAAGGAATAATAGGCAAAGACCTTCAATTGGAATGACAGGTAGTTTTATTGTGTGAATCATTACCTATTCCACTAATCATCTTGATATGATCGGAACAGTCGTTTTGTGTGCATCTCTTCGTCCATGGGCTATCGCAATAGCATACATTGCAGACTTCTTTCCAACCAGATCCAACTACACACGGATTAGATTTCACTATCTCATATTTAGTAGAAACTGTAAATTAGAAAATTAACTTAGGAGGTAAAAAATAATATCTTAATCAAAGAACAATAAACCTAACATACGAGTACTTTTAGTTGCTGGACCATTTACTATATTTTAATAAGTAAAATAAACTTCTATATTAATAAATTTTGCTCGACTGGTACCAGACAACTCTAAAAGCAGTAACGTTGCGTGTCGTATTTTAACACCACACGAAGTATGTGAACCTCAAAAACAGACAGAAATGACTGAAGGATTAAAAATGTATCTGTTAGAGAGTTATAGTGACGTCACAAAGATATTTTCATCAAGAGCTTACATAAAATGTATTGATCTCTCTGTGTAAAACTTATTCATTGTCTTATAAGTTATTTTAATTTTGCAAACCAATACCAATGTACCGAATAGTAAAATAATTGAGTATTTCACTGTAGTTGTACTGCAAGAAATACAAATTCTTGTTTATATATATATATATATATATATATATATATATATATATATATATATATATATATATATATATATATATATACAGTGGCGTATTTACGATTTTGTTTCGGGAGGGGCTTTGCCAGGAAATGTGAAAATTCTGCAAGATATTTCATTTACCTTACTATACTAAGTAAGATTTCAGTGGGGGCTTAAGCCCGGAAGCCACCCCCTAAATACGCCACTGTATATATATATATATATATATATATATATATATATATATATATATATATATATATATATATATATATCATATGATAAGATAATATATGGTATACTGATATTAGACATGACACCTTTTATTAAATTGTAATGACCTTCGGTCAAACGCAGCACCATTTTCACTTAAAAGACTTTGGAAAATGGACGAAATTCTACCATATCTGAGGAACGCGGCTCGATATCGAATCAAAAGATTATACAAGAATTTAACGAGACAATTGCCATGATGTAAAAATGAGAGAGGAGAGGTTGCCACGCAATGATGATCCTTATACATACGCTGGGAATCTTCAATTAAACGGGGGTACTAGATGCAATAAGCATGTAAAATGACAACTTAGCAGCAGACCAATAGTAGTGTCCTATTAGGGATGACACAGTATGCAGGTAGTTAAATAATGGAGATTTTAACATGTGTACGTAAGGAAACTGGCAGTTGAAGTTTTCACGAGAAATAATTTTCTGAGACACCATTGATGTTGTCAAATGAATAAAGAACCCTAAGAAGAAAGTAAAAGTAAACTGCAAGAAAATACATAGTTTAAATGAACATTGCACGGTGACAGCACATGAAACTTACTCCCACCTAACTGAAGAAACAACATGCCAGCCCTCACGAGAGTTATCCGAGTTACAGCAGAAGAACTCTTATCAAATTTATCCAATGGACACGGATTATTATTAGGAATAAAAAAAAGATGTTTGGTTTGATGGAATATACCACTATGTCGAAAGTGTAAACAAGTAACCCGGACACACAGATTTTATTCACCAAATTCTATTGTAAAAGTAATTAATATTGTAAAAGTAATTAATGAAGTTATTGCTTCATTCGTATTATATTATGATTAATAATTTTCATTTCAGTCAACATTATTCCACACATTCAACATGTTTTATATTATTTGTTATGAGGTAATGGAAACTGTGACTTGTATGTAAAATACATTTTTATATTGCAAGAGACGTAACTTGAAAATGTGCACCGCAAACTTATTCGTATCTGACTCTAAAAACATACTGTCTAACAAAAAAAAAAGAAAAAAAACTTTCCACAAAGTCAAAAGGAGGGTTGATGTATCGTAAGAATGTATGATAGCTTGGAACCATTTGTTGATATATCCAATCTTCATAGTAGATCAAAACGTTTTTCATATTGCATGTTCCTAACTTACAAGGAGTCTTAGAATATTTCTATGCTTAACCCCTAGATAAAATTTTTTCCTTCAAATTCGTCTATTAACCAATATTATACTAATTGTATACAGTGAAAAAGGTAATACGTGTGATATGTTCACTATTCCATTAGTATCCTCTATATCGTTGGAGACTAGGTTTGGATTCTCATTTGGAACACATGTAGTTCGGATTCGATATGGAGTTTTGGGTGCACATCCGATATAGTTTTGCTCTTGGAAGAAACTACCATGCAGGAGCTACAAGCAAAAATATTTGCTTGATTAACAGTTATTTGAACTCTGTGTGACATTTTTATCATTCACAACTTCTCTTGTACTCATATACTACGATACTATCTAGTGTTTAGTACTTAAAGAAATACATTTTCTAGATCAAGTTCCACCTGTAATATTTTGTGTGAAATATTTACACAATTTGTGCGTCTTTGGCATTACGAAATCCAAAATGACATCTCAATTGAAAATGCTAAATTTCAATTTCAAGTAGCAACGCAGAGTATAAATTAGCTATGTTAGAAAATTCAAATCTAACATTTTTTTTAAAAAAAAAAAAAAAAGAATGACAGACGGAACTGATGTCAAATTTGAAATCAGCACATCTAAATTAAATCAGAAGATTTGCTGGAATTAACGCAAGAAAAACTTTGTTCCCCAGTTTAGACATCATTAAGACATATAGATACAAATCCTTTGAGCAATATCGTATCAATGTACGTTGCATGCTTGTGTTCTACAGCAAATATGAAGTTCAACAAACCGAATCTTTTCGGTTTGAACTTTACTTCAATTTTCTATTAATATCTTATTGAATTTTTACTACTTAACAGTGATGCTTTCACACAAATGGCTTTTCCTTAATTGGCTTTGAAAGTCAGCCTAATTTGAGAAATTGTTTTCAACAAAAAGTGGAGATGCTTAAAGACATTTGGTGCTAGAAATGTATTGTGAGGTTTGTTTCATTCAAATAATGATAAATGAGTAATATTTATCTATCTTCAATCTCTCTCTCTCTCTCTCTCTCTCTCTCTCTATATATATATATATATATATATATATATATATATATAATGAATCATGTGGTTGTTTGCATTGTTTACATGAACTGTTGTTAAATTATCGTGTGTACGTGGAAATGCAATCCGAATTATGGTTTACTTAACTTCAGGAAACACATCAAATCCATAAAATTGTATATTATTTTTATAACGATATTGATAATAAAATTGAACGAAATAATCTCTTGATGGATGTTTTACTTTCGTTACAAATTAAATTATGTATTATTTCAGGTGAGATATCAATATCGTTATTTCAATCTTTTTTAAATTGAATGCTTCTTCCGTTAGTTATTGTTATTTTAATATTATTTTCATTTTTAATATTGGTGAAGCCATCACAAGTTTAAATTTAGTTTCTCTAAATCTAAAATTGAAAAAGACCGATCATACGAACTGAAACGTTTCACAATCTATGAGAACTATGAGATTAGTCTGTTTCAAGACATGATCAGAAAAACGAATTAGAAGTATTTAGTGTATTTTATAGAAAAAAATCCAGAGGTATGTATATGAATTTTGGGAACTTTTACAACGTTATGACAATACGAGTGGAAATATGAAATTTTGTGGGTTTCGCTTAAAGAAAAAAAATTAAAATACTTGAATTATCTTACATTAATTGACGATAGATATACACATACATTAAATATTTCTTCCTCAACAAGCTACTGTTTTCCCTAGATTTGTACATTTTAAGTGTCTTTTATATTAATGTATATATTCGTACTTAAAAGCAAACTCATTACCAATTGAATTGTTTTCATAATAGCTACGTACTTTTTCTTAGTTGCATATTTGTTTTTACGTTTCTCGCCGTTAATTAAAATCTATAGCAAAAATAATATTTCTTAGTAAGTGATCTTTTTAGGTCCATCCTTATAATATCAACATTGGAAGTAGGTGTAGTCTAAAATACATAACAAGACAACTGCCATTGTCTTATTAATATTGAAACATTTATAATAAAGTTAGCTAAACTTACCTAAAGCAAGACTACAATGGGTTGCTACAAAAAATAAAATAATGCTGAAATTCAGGGTGGATGTCATCTTTTCCGGTGAAACCTGAGGAACAAAAGAATTAAAATATAATTTTATTTTTAAAAGATCAAAAACAACTTACTAATAAGAAAGGAAGTTGAGTATACCTATTTCTGTTAAATATAATTTCTCGTATTTGAATACGTTAGTATGAAGTGTTCATTTAGGAAAAGAATCACATTGATATTTTGATTTGCAAGGAAAAGAATAATAATGAAAGGTAAAATACAACCTAAAGGATTCTCTAGTGATAAATAATAATGTCCCTATTTTCTTAAAAGGAAAACGAATAATATGCACTGTCGTTAATCCAACTTATATTTGTGAAAGGTAAATATGACTTTGTTACAAATTCTATATTCCTCAAGAGAAAAAATTCCTCACAGTTTCTCTTAGGTCTATTAACAATTTATTATTTTCACAACCTTTACTTTAAGCCGACTAGCTTTATGTACGGCAAATTAGTTGTAAGCATTAAAGAATCAGAGAAAGTTATAACCACAAATACAAGAGAATGTATTAACAATAAAGAAGAAAGACCGGAAACTGAAGATAAAATAAAAACATAGAAGGAAAAATCAATAGAAGTGAGAAGTAACTGGAAATTGAAAGCAAATAGAAAGCAGAAGAATCAGGATGAAAATTCATAATCATGTCAGAGAACAATATAATATTACGAAATGTAAAATACGGAAAAGCTTCAGGAGTAGATGGAGTATCAGCTAAAATCATACAACGTACGGAATATGAATTTCAGGATATGTGCTATAGCTTTATAAACAATATTTGAATTTTGGAATATTCCTTCAGAATTCAAGGAAAGCAGTATACTGGCAATAGATAGAACGATAGGTAATGAGTAATTAGAGAATCGCAGAACAATAAGATTGATTACCCATGCTTTAAAAGTTATGAACAAAATAATATATAGACGATTGGAAGGCAAGACAGAAGAAATACTAATAGTGATGAGTTAGATTTGAGGAAGATAGCGAAAACGTGAGAAACAATACTTCCATTAAGAGGAATCATAGGACATAGAATCTGAGTGGAGCAAAACAACTTATGTAGTATTTGTGGAGTTGGAGTGGAATTTACTGAATATATGATACTGTAGAAAGAACAACATGTTGAAGATTCTGATATAATGTTTAATAAACTGTGAAGAACGATGCATAATTTTTTTTTCACAGTTATCAGAATTCAACAATTATGGTAGAAGCAACGAAAGGAAAGCAACATTTCTAAAAGTGCTCACTCAAAGATGGTATTTGACGCCAAACTTTTAGTCTGTATGTTGGAAGAAACCAGAAAACTTAATGGCACTTACAATGTAGGAATAACTCTTCATAGGCTGAAAATACACACCTTTAAATTTGTGGACGTGCTCGGCTTTTGGCAGACAGTGATAAAAATAAATAGTAGTCAATTTGTGGACGTCATCGTGATTTGACAGCGATAAAAATTTTAAAAAAAGAAATCTTTAAGTTTCTCGTCCCACTGTTATGCCGGCTAGTCTAAAGGAGACAGTGATGTTAAGAAATGAATTAAATGATGGAAAGAAGAAAGCAGGAGGAAAGGGAGACCTCCGGGAGAACGCACGCACACGGTGTTTGTCTTCCACAAAGCTCACTTGATGTGAACTGGGATCGAACTAAAGACCCTATTCACCAGAAGTGAACGCTATACCACTCAGACACTGCGGCCACTAAAAAATAGAAGTAGAGCTAAAACGAAAATGCGCGTATCAGATTCTTAGCCACCCCAGAAATGTAAGGGGGCCCGATTCAACCATGTTATAGTTCATCACCGCATTATAGTTCATTTGCAAGCCTACCTTGAAAATTTTAGGGGGATAGTAAAAATTTAAGAGCCCTCACGTGGATATGGACCTGGTGCTTATCCGAAAATTCAATATGAAGATCATCAAAAACTAAAGACAGCTTTAGAAAACACAAGAAGAAAAACAAAAAGAGAAAAGATAAAAATATGAAATTAGTAGTGAAAGAGAGAGTATTTAGTTGTTGAACATAATAACGCGATATTAGGTACAAAAATATGTAAATTTAAACATAGCTAAGACAGAGAAGGCATTTGAAATAAAACAAAAGCTTCCAACTGGAAGGATAGAAATAGACTCAAGGAAAGAAGGATAAGAACTTTGCGTGGTATACGGCGTTGTATAGATATGAGGCATTAGTGCTGGAAGATGACAAACGTAGAATGATAGGAAAATTCAGTTAATTCTTACCTTTCTCTGTCAGTGTTCGTATAAGAATTGAAATCTTACTTGTGTTAGTAAAATACCTTTGCATGGAAGTCCTATGAATGTAAAATGATATCAACCGAATTATTATTATTCATGTGTGGCCATCCTAAGTACCAGTAAAATGTTATGATTGATCTTTGAACAAAGGAGCTTCTTTTGTGCTTGACAGCAGAAATTTAAGTGTTGTATACAAAAGAAATTCAGCATTTGTTCTTTCCCTAATTTACAAGAACAACGAAAGCATTACTTTTCCTTTCTTTCAGTGAAATCGTTTATGAGATAATATGCATTCAAATAAATGGTGTTTATAGCTATTCCCTTTCTTTCAGTTTGTGCGTCGTTCTGAGTTCATCAATAGTTGTTCTTAAGCGCAAAATATTCAATAATTTCTAAGGTTTATTCAAATCTACAAATGTCAATAAAAACAGTGGGTGTTTCATTTTATATAGTGTATTCATAGTAGAATTCAAAGACGTAAGTAGTTTGTATTTATGTTAGAGAAAACCATTCATGGAATGACTAAGAGTGTTCTCCCCTCCCTCTTTTCGTCCTTCTACACTTTGTATTAGAGGAAACTGAAATCGTTACCATCAAAAATGACTTAAGCACATTACATCAGATACTACTGCTGGCTATATTGCATTGTTGACCATAATTTAATTTTACATTCAAAATATTAAAAAAAAATAAATAAAGCCCGAAACGAGTGTTGAGGACTAGTAGATCTGCTGTTAAATGAAAGAAAATATTGAAGAATTTTGATATTACCATTAAAAGAGAAAGAAGGGTTCATGTCAGTGGTTAAATGAATGGTAATACCATATTTGTTAACATCAGTCATATTACAAAGGTTTTCTATTCCACTAAATTGAAAAGACACATTAGAAAATATTTTGTTCATATCCTTTTGGATTGTGCACAAATTATTACAACCAGTTGAAAACTGCCACTTTCCTCTTACGATACCATAACCTTACTGGACAAATTGGTTATTTACTTTATTTTCTTGCCAGGTTTTCTCCAAATAAGTGTTTCGTGAAAAAGAAGTTCACATAAAAAAAAAAAAACGAGTTTCATAAAGTTGTACTAAAATACGAGATTTTAATATCTTCCCCCCTTTCGTGTATCTCAAAGATTTTTATTTACACTTCTAAGGATGGTGCACCTAAAAGAGATTACAAAATTAAAATGTTTAAATAAACATAGAAAAGTATTGCTTCAAACAGGTTTCAAATGACAAATCAGTCAGTTTTACATAAGGATAACTATCTTATTTGGGCTTTTATTCGTGTTATATTTACTTTTTTCTTGTAAAACTTCTTGTTCTTCTGAGCTATGTCTATCATAAATTAATTACTTTGATTTTAATAACAAACGCAGCTTCCACAAGGATAAGTTCAAATAAATCATGGCTTGGCTTTACCAAATACATCGTTACCGAATAAACCGTTATAAAATCCAGTTTTGTGCCAATCAATGGAAATAGTGATACTAGTAGCAGGTGATAATTACCGACACACCCACACGCAAGTAAACGTATAGTTTCTGGTAAATGCCTCGTGTAAATATAGTCCTCGGAGAGATGCATTTCAATATTTTCCACTTAAGTTGATTTTTCTTCCACATTTTTCTTGTTAAATGTTAAAACATGCACCTGGGATTTTACTGTAATTACCTGTTGCACAACTCAAAGCATTTGGCATTATTGAATTGCTCACCTACTTGAAATAATTTAATTGACTGATTGACTAAGACGTTTAATGCAGACATCATCCTTCTAAAAAAAACTCTTAGAAAAGCCAATGAAAAAAAATAAGGCTTCAGAAACGTGTATACCTACGAGGAAGGTTCAATAATTATTGTCCCCGGCATAATTAAAATACTTGAGCTAGGATGGCTGATGGGGGATATTGTAGCCTAATGTCTTAGATGCCTATATGCTAAATTTCAGAATCATAGCTGCTTTATTAATATACTTTTACGTCGTTTCAGGTGTGAGAGGTGGCACCTAGCTTGAAAAATGGAGAAAATCGAACAACGAGCTGTCATCAAGTACCTCCCGGAAAAGAGGTTAAGCCCAAATAAGATTCATGAGGACATGATCAGTATGTTGGGTGATGGGCTCCTTCCTACCAGGTGGTAAAGAACTCTTGTGTGACTTCCGGTGCAGCAGGGAAAGCTGTCAACTGTCCCCTCGTGCTAGTTCTCCACAACATCATGCACCCCAGAAAACATTGATGCTGTGCATGATATGATTATAGCAGATAGACGAATCACGGTGCAACAGTTAGCAGACATCAAGTATATCTCTGTAGACTTAGGGGAAATTATTGTGCATGAACACTTGGTATTCAGAAAGGTGTCAGTGCTTTGGGTACCCAAAATGTTATCTCGTGAAAATCAGAAAGACAGAGTTCGATGTCAAAGGGCTGGTTTGGGGGTTATGGGGGCAGACCTGAAACAGTGCTGTGATAGATTTGTGACAGTGGATGAGACGTGGCTCCACCACTATGATCCCGAGCCTAAACGACAGAGCATGGAGTGGCGGCACAGCAGTTCATCTCCCTCACGCAAGTTCAAGGAGCAAGCATCAGCACGCAAGGTTATGGCCACAATTTTTCGAGGTGTGAATGGTGTGCTCTTTATTGTCTAGCTGGAGGTTGGATACACTATCACAGGGGCTATTATGCAGCCCTAATCCCTAAGTTACGCGAAGCAGTCAAGGAAAAACGGAGCGGAATGTTGCAGCGAACAGTGCTGTTCCACCAATATAATGCTCCAGCCCACAAAAGCCATCTTACTGTCGCCACAATCCATGCTGCTGATGTGTTCGAACATCCACCCTACTCACCCGACCTCGCCCCTAGTGACTTTCATTTGTTCTCAAAGTTGAAGGAGCACCTCAAGGGGAAGAAGATTCACTCAAATGCAGGTGTTATTGAAGTTGTGGAGGAATGGCTCAACGCTCAGGCAGAGACTTTCTTTGAAGCTAGCATAGTGGCTTTACAGCATAGGTGGAAGAAGTGCATTACTATGAAAGGATACTTTTTTGGAAAAATAATACTACTTATAGGTCAGGGACAATAATTATTGAACCACCCTCGTAATATAAAATCAAATGTATATAAGAAGCTACATGAATCAATTTTATATGTTGTTCCTCGACATAATAATTAATGTTATTTTCTTTTCTCATAGAATTCCTTTAATTTATAGTCTTTCTCTCCACCATACTGAAGAAGGATCAGATCTTCAGATATGTTGTAAATCAGTCAATTATAAAACTAATACGCACACTTTTATCAAATATATAGAGTAATAAATATCTTTAAGCTTTTATTAATAAATGTCACTTTTGTTAAATTTTCGTTAGACAATGAAGGTTTTACTTCTGAAGTTGGCGGTAAAACTTTAAATTGACAGAATACAGCGCTGATGTTGCCTGGATACAATTTATTACAGTCACTTATATTATTCCCGTTTGTGTTTCTAGTGTTTAACCTTACGTCTATGTTATATAGTTGCTATGTAACTTACGTAATATGCTAAATGTTGTATAACCTAAATATGTTTTTACTTTCACTTCCGTTATTCTTTCGCCTTGATCAGAAAACTTCAGTAGTTTTGCAAGCCTAAGACTCCTTTTAAAACTCCAACATTCCGTTCGTTAAAAAAATGTGTTATACTGTCAATGCATGAAACAAAATAAATAGACCTAAAAAGGTAGGCGAAATTTCAATCTTAGATCGTGGCCTTCGTGCTTACATGATTTCTAACAGTGTATCAAGGGTATCAGTAGCCACTCTATTCGACGTGTGAAAAACACACTTAAAAACAACTAAAATTCATTATAGCTCAGGTAAACATTTTTTGCAGCAAATAATTCCCATATATATTACAACCCTGCCTGAAAGTCATACTAAATATCTGGGTTAGGTTAACAGTTCATTTCTGAAGTCACCATCCACAGCCGGTCACACTTGAAAAACCCTTAACATTTCACTCGATTTCAAGTCCTTCCGTCTGAGTTTTTTTCGAAGTCTCCTCTTAAAACACAATACTGCATTTGTTAGGGCTGTCTTTTAAGTCAAACGGCTAGACTAAAATACTAAACTACGAAAAGTCCTCAATGAAGCAAGTTATGCTAAGGTTGCTACCTTAGAAAAATTACGGACGTGAAATAATTTTCTTTCTTTTCTGGATGCTTTCTGAAAATGAGCTCATTTCAGAAAGAAAATGAACTAGACCAATTTGCAAAAACAAAGGATTTCCTAAAAATTGTCTTTTTAAAAAATGCCAAGAGTGAACAGCAGTCGTCTGATTCTTGTCATAAATTAGCGTAACCCAAAACAATCTCGTGTATATCGAGTTGCTTAGGAACCAGATGGATTGCTTTTGTGACACCTACACCAAGCCCAAGAGTGTTACTTGTTATGAAAACTGATAAGGAAACAAAGCGGATGGTTGTGTAGGAACGTAACTTCTCTTCTAGCATAAACTGAATTCATCAGTGTCTAGATTTTTTTCTTTCGTGGTAGTTCATTTGTTCCTCAAAATTATAGTTGACAAGGTTTTTAAGCAAACCGAATGAAAGTGCGAGGTTTTTATTTTTAAAAAAAAGTGCTACTAAGTCAGGCTAGAGGAATTATTTTTATGTTTACAATTATTTTAGCCCATGATAATAAATTTACAAGACTCAGATTCAGACAATGTGGAAATATTAACTGACATAGACGATAGTGAAAGTAGTGTTGAAGACAAGTGTTTAGCATATCCAATGGAAAAGTTAATAGGTAAGTAATTTTGTTGCTATATATACTTCTAGGATGCACAGTCAAAATTCTTCAGTTTGTTGGAATAGTATATTTACATTGTGAATAATGTTGGCAATGTATGTCATAATCTCAACTGGAGGAAGAGCAAGAAGGGAAAGGGAGTCCACAACCGCGTGGAATATAGCGCACCATTGGCTATTGCCCGTGATGCTTTACATCTGAAACACACAGTAGTCACCTGTTGTATTTTCTCCGCTCTTACTTCTATATTTGACACCGATCGCTTCGTTCCAATCACCAGGGATTTTGTCTTTCTGACATTTATTTTCATTCTATATTCTTCACAAGCTCTTCTCAAGTTTACACATCTTATTGACTTTCTTTTTATATTCTGTAACAACAGCCCATTATATAGACTCCTCTTCGCTATATCTTCTTGATAGATATTAAATAATATCGGCGAAAGATATCATCCCTGTTTGAACTCTCCTTCCAATTGCATTCTTTGTCTACTGTGCATTCACCATTGAATTTCTATGACAAATCATGAATAATTCTTATATTTTATATAATATTTATGGACGAATATGTAATAAAACCTATATCAATACCATACATCATTTCTCAAAGTAACAAATACGGTGAACATAAACATACGATCAATAGACACATTACGTCAGGGTGAAATAGACTTAAACTTCAGACACTACAAAATACATTTCATTTGCTCTCCCTGCCGGTCTACTGGCTAGCACGTGTGCTTTGTACGGCATCCCGGGTTCGATTCCCACTCGAACAATTTTTACTGTCTTTAATGTTTTTGTGTTTGTGTCCCTGTCGTTCATGGTTATTGGAAATAACTGTAAAATGTGTATACCGAGTATAAAATAGAGACAAGTTATTAAGATACGTTCGGCGAATCAGTTAACTTAAAGAAAATTAAAAAATGGTGTAAAGCGCTTGCGTGAAAATCACTCTTAAAGGTTAGTTCGAGCCCCATGGAAGTAAGATTTGTCTTTTACCTCTTCTCGAAGTTTCTCTTTGTGTTTCTATATGAAATAGAACTTCGAATAGAGACGTCGTGGAATTCATTTATTGACTAAGCCAGAATTTCTGATAAAGATAACTATTATAATTTTATTATTATTATTATTATTATTATTATTATTATTATTATTATTATTATTATTATTATTATTATTATTATTAGTTAAAGTATGAAGTTTAAAATGAGACGATGCAGCATTTACGTAAACTAAATGATAATTTATTTGATAATATTCACTAGTCCACCATACATTGACAAGAGTTTCTTCTGGGATATGAAGTGTATAGAACATAAAACAGTAAAAATATTACAATAAAAATATATTATTAAAAATATTGATTAAGTAATTGGAGTTAAACATGCCTTTCCACTAAAACTTATATATAGAGAGGATTTGCTTTAAAGTGCAATCCACAGGAATATTCGAGTTTTAATCCGACTAGAAATCGATAACTTGCACGATAATATTTACTTCATTACTTCTATAATTCTTTATTCTTCTACGTATTATAATTCTATTTGAAGTTACGATTTTGCCATTTCAAAACGTGGAACGAGAAATGAATGTAATATTCTATTTGGTAAGAAAACCTTTGAAACAGTGATGATTTCAGCGGGTGACCTGAGGAAGAATTTGAGACACTGTCAACCTAAAAAAATTTCCTCTTCGAAGCCATTTCCTCTTCCGTCCTTCATATATTGACAATCCCCCGGGAGGAATCTTCTCAAATCACCAATACTTATAAATAGTTTTTCATTAGAAATCAAAGGATAATAATGAAATATTGAATATACTTAATATTTTCTTTCCAGCTATGAATGTTAGATTTGCAATTCACATAATGTTCCGTTCTAATTGAATTTGAAAGAAAAGTAGTTGCCAAAGACTTATTCAAAGAAATGTTCTCAGTCCTCTGATGAAAATAGGAACACACTAAAAAAAGACGAATTCTACTTACAGAGTTTGAACACATAAACTTCTGATTGACAGATTATTCTCTCAAACCGCTCGACCATTTCACATGCCTTCATAGTGTCTCTTTTGACTTTTGTATAAAGTGGTTTTCTGCTATACGCTCGCTTTTGTTTATGTAGGTACGACTATGAGTTTGTGAGGGATATCTGGACGTTACAAGTCTTGCCATTGTATAAAAGTCTTTTTCGTATAAATTACATTCGACTTTATGTCCTAATAACTTATATACAACAGGTCGAATCTGTGAAATGATTGGGGTTGGAGTGATCACAAATGTTTTCATAGTTATGAGTCTGGATGTGCAAACCCGCTTAACGTGGGGACTTACTTATATGAAATTTGGTAAGAGTATAATAGACGTTTGAGTATTTGATTCAAAATAAAGGAGTTCTGTATTTAGTTTTTAAAAAATCTGTAATGTTGATATTTTCGTGAATACCCTCTGAGTCCACAACTGATTTGTTTTATTGCTCTAAAAATAACTTTAGAGCTAGCTGATTACGGGGAATACTTCATTTCACCCATGCGACGATTCTAGCTAGTCGAAATTTGCGATTGAATTCCGGTGTGCTACTCGTGCGCTTAAAACAAAGACCGCCATGTTTGTACGTCGCTGGTCGGCATTTTTGTCGATCCCAAACGTTTCAGTATTCTTGCCAATTTGATGTCGAGAACAGTACCCAACCAACTTCCAACCTGCGGGACTTCTAACCCGTTGCTACTGCTACTACTAATAATACTAATACTAATACTAAGCTGCTACTATTATTATTATACTTATTACTATTTTTGCTATGGATCTGTATAGTAAAAGGGCAAACTCATTTTAATAACAGAAATTTAATGAAAATTTTAAAAAATAATCATTAAATCACTACTTGAATATTATTTTTAACCTTAGTTTAACGAAAGAAGTGTTATATATTTTTTTTTTTTTTTAGAAATAATAAAGAAAACTTTCGTTAGACAGGGTTTGAATCCACGCCAAAACCGATTTTCTTTACTGGTATGTTGCGCTAGTTCACTCGGCTGCGAAGACCGACAGCATCTGGCCTTTACTTTGTGCTATATGTAGGTCATGACTCGTAATGTCGTATCTGTATCGGCAATCAGATCACAGGATATCTGAAACGTTTGGATCCGCAAATATGCCACCGGTCTGCACAGTGGGAAAGGTCTGCGCCACTCACTAGGGAAACGGCTTATCGAAAGATACGATGCATGTTTTTCAAATGTACGACGTTGCTAATAACACAAAGAATAAGAAAAGTAACAGAATTTAAGGTTTATTTAAAAAGCAAATTATTTATTTATTTATATATTTATTACCAATTATTTGAATATACTTGAATATCTTAGTTGAAGTGTACTAATTTGCTATATTATTGATATTGTTTGCATCCTGAAGTAAGAAACTAATTAATATTCCAATGCAAGGGCCCCGATTTCTCTGTAAATTTGGGGTATTCAGATGCAGGATATATATATATATATAAAGATTTTAAGACAAATTGCACTCAAATTATACAAAATATTGTTTATTCACAAATACAGTAAGAGACCCACATGAGTTTTGGGGTCCCGGCCCTCTCGGCTCCCCAGGATCGGCGCACTCATGTTTCGGTCACCGACCGACTTTACGAAGCGAATTTTATTCATTCTTAACGAAAAAATCTACAATATAAAAGCATAGTAATTTGATATTGGAGTGCTAATTTCTTATATGCAAGTTCATCCTGGATTCGATAGTTATGAGCTCACGGGGAAGTCCAAGGAAATTAATACATGAAAAGAATCATTTCCCTAAGTAAACACAATCTAAATTCTCTATTGAGTTTAACACAAGGACGCAGGGACGTACGCAGCAGGTGGATCCTGGGGGTCCGGACCCCACGAAATTTCGACTTTTGTGTAAATTTAACCTAATTTTATGGACAATTTCAGAACTTTTAATATAAAATACCCTGCATATTTCATAATCAAGGGAGAGAAAATGAAAGTATATTATTTAATTAGCTCTCAAATTTCTTGGATAAGCGTTTGCTACTTGCATCTCTCACTTTAAAGTAAGTAATACTGCATATAATACTGCATATAATTAATGCAGTATTAATACTGCATATAATTAATGCATCACTTGATAACGACTTCAGTAGAAAGTTAAAGCTCAGAAGGAACTTTATTTGGATTAACGTAAGATATTTAATATTGTATTCTATGGAGTGGCATATTTATGGAGCTGTCTTTCGGGCGTAATCACTCGCCGAAATTTTATGGCAAATTTTTATGTATAGGCCTATTATAGAATTTTCACATTTCCAGAAATAAAGTTAGCAAAGCCCCTCCCGAAACAAGCAAAGACCCCCGAAACAAAATCCTAATTACCACATTGATTCTATGAAATGGAAAACAACTAAAATTACACAAAAAAATATTATTTTATTCTGACAGTAGCGTTTGGCAAATTTATACATATGCTTAATGTATCAGACATATTCTACAAGCTATTATGAACTAGGCGCCATGTAGGAAAAATACATCTACTCTGAATAACTCCTGAGAGTATATGGCTAAATTAAACAAGTTATGACTAACAGAAATACATAATTTTACACAGAAATTTCTTACTCTGTGTTAAGGAAATCATTTAATAACACATTAGCATTGAAAGATGCCTTCAATGCTAAAACTAAACTCCCCGAGGTGAGCCTACTCACCTTCCCAACAATGTGTGCAACCCCCAGCGATAATAGCTTCGCTTCCTGAGCAGCAAAGCACGTAAGCTTGTCTAGACAGCTGGTGAGGCTTCGAGTCTTTCCAACTTACTATTTGTTACCGAAAAAAACGAAATGTTGAAGTATTTACATTATTTTACAAGATACCAAAGATAAAGAAAATATACGGTAGCAAACAGGGTAGGCCCGGCCTCAGAGCTTCATAGTACGCTTCACTACTGTCTGTATGCGAACTCTTATACATTTTTTAAAATCCGTTTCAGGTATTGTTTATTCTTGTCAAGAGAAGATAGCTTTGTGCGTGAAGTGAATGAAAGTAAATGCCTGTTGGTCTACATCCACGTACCAAATTCCACATGCACCTCACAGTTTTCTGTAAGGAGGTGCTGCACCCCTTGTAGATGAAAATTATATAAAACTACTTGGAGCAGAAGTCAATGTAAAAAGAATCGTGCTACAAATTCACTTTCGGCAAGCTTACAAGTAACACTTCCCAAGTGTAATATCCCAATTTTGTTAAAATTTGGCAGGTAGATACTACACATAAAATAAGCGAATCTTTTTTTATTTTCTGCGGAAAAACGGTTTTAGGGGGGAAAGCCCCCACCCAAAATTTTGAAAGTTGACATCCGAAACTCAAAAACAAGTAGACCGAAGTGAACGAAATTGTGCACAGACATTGCAGACATAAAATCAGGATATAAGCGTTTCGTATTTTCCTGGAAGAAACGGTTAGGTGGGGCACGGACCTCTTTTAACCTTTGATCATGAAATATCAAATCTGATAGCAACGGTATGTCAGATGTATGTAGGACATGAAGAATTACAACGAAACTTTGTGTATGGATAATAGGCAAAAAATAAAGGAACACGGGTTTTCTATTTTCTGCCGAAAAACGGTTTTAGGGGTCAAAAGCCCCCACCCAAAATTTTGAAATTTGACGCCCGAAAGGCAAGAAGAAATAGACCGAAGTGAATGAAATTGTGTACAGATATTGTAGACGTAAAATGAGGAATTGTGGATTTCTTATTGTTCTTTAAAAACGATTGGGTTGGGTAGGGCACGGACCCCTCCAAACCTTTGATCATGAGATATCAAAAATTATAATAACAGCATGTCAGAAGTGCCTAAAGGACATGAAGAATTGGAACAAAACTTTGTGTATGGATAATAGGCAAAAAATAAACGAATATGAGTTTTCTATTTTCAGCCGAGAAACAATTTTAGGGCCCAAAAAGCCCCCACACAGAATTTTGGAAGTTGACGCCCGAAAGGCAAGAAGAAGTGGACTGAAGTGAATGAAATTGTGCACAAATATTGAAGAGGTAAAACGATAGAATACGTGTTTCGTATTTTCCTGAAAAGAAAAAAAAATGTTGAGTGGACGGAGACGTTGAGTGGTGGAAGGAGTGGATCGAAGCGAATGACATTGAATGTAAATATTGGATATGTAAAATAAAGCCTTTCGTGTTTCACAAGTGTCTCCATCCGATTTCTTCAAATTTTCAGATCAAGATCACCATTGGCGTCTCTGGCATGTAAAATTTGGGGGGGACATCAAAGGAAATGATCTAACTGCTAGTATCTTAGCGGAATGTTAGATTATGTCACTTCAAAATATTGAGGGGGACGCGTCCCCCCGCCAGAGATGCCCATGAAGATCACGCACAAACAGTATAGCGTATTTTATAGTATTTCAGGAGGCATCTCTAACCCTTACAATGTTATTCCGCATAATCTAAAATACGTGTCGATTAATTTCCTGTTTGCTGTTGATGTGCCCAATTTGAGGCAAAACGGATAGGGACACTTGAGAAACACGAAATGCCTTCTTTTATATAGGCTCTATACAATATCTACACAATTTCATTTGCTTCGGTCCACTCCTTCCTGCGCTATTACAGTAAGATTTACTTTTTTCAGAAAGGGCCTAGACCCTTTCATTTATTGTTTTGCAAATTGTCCCTATACGAAGTTTCGTTGCAATTCTTCATACTCTTTAGGAACTTCTGACGTATACTTTTTGCACTTTTGATATTTCGTAATCAACGGTTTAGAAGGTCCGTGCCTCACTCAACTGCTTTTTACCAGGAAATTACGAAACCCAATTACCTCAATTTATGTCTTCAATATCTGTGCGCAATTTCATTCAATTCGGTGCACTTCTTGCCTTTTGGGGCCTCAAATTTCAAAATTTAAGGTGAGGGCTTTTGCCCCCCTAAAACAGTTTTTCCGCAGAAAATAAACCCGTATTTGTTTATTTTTTGTGTAATGTCCCTACACAATGTGTCGATCCAATTCTTCATGTCCTTTAGCACTTCTGACATAGTGTTATTAGCACTTTTGATATTTCGTGATCAAAAGATGGGGGGTCCGAGCTCCACCTAACCGTTGTTTTCCAGGAAAATACGAAACACGTATTCCCTCAGTTTGTGTCTATAATATGTGTACACATTTTCGTTCACTTCGGTTCACTTGTGTTTGCCTTTCGGGCGTTAAATTCCAAAATCTTTAATTGGGGCTTTTGCCACCTTAAACTGTTTTTCCACAGAAAATAAAAAAAAAACGTATTCGTTTATTTTATGTGTAGTATCTACGTTCCAAATTTTATCAAAATCGGAATGTTACACTTGGGAAGTGCTATTTGTTAGCTATGCTGGTGGTAGTAATTCTCAAGACAATTGTTATAATATTGTTCTCTTTGAAGAAGTACCGTCGACATGGCGACCATGCACTTAAAAGCACGCCACTATTATGTAATGCTCTATATACATACAAAAATAAGCGGCAATGAAATCTTCTGCTCTTGGAGTATCCTCATATGAACTTTTTTACTGCACGCATTGAGCTACCGTTTCAGAAACCAAAAGGAATATGCTCGTACTCTTGGCATTTGTATAGAGGTGGGCACGTCGACACTGAATTGTTAGTGTCACTCAATACTTACTCATTTTCCCACTATTATAATTTGTTGTTTAAAACTTACCACTTAGACTTTTTATTACTTTGTAGTGTAAATTTACATACGATCTCTTTACTTGCATGTAGAAATAGCATTATTTTTCATTAAAGATTATTTTGTTTGGGTTTTTTGTAAGATTTCTTCAGATGTCCAATACCAAATGCAAAGAGTACCACGGTCCTAAAACATTTGTTGACTATAATATGAAGGTTCGTTTTGTAATAATTATATTAATTTGTATATATTCGTTAGTTGTTGGGTCGATACACGCAACTCATAAGAAGAAATACCTTGTATACGTCTACTTATTTACTATAGTTATTGATGCGTAATAGATTTCCATAATTAAAAGTTGATTACCATTCGGCTATAGCACTAATATTCACCTCGAAATTTCTTGAATTCTAACGCGTTAATTACACTTTTAATATAATTATTACACATTGCGATATATTTTGAGATGAAACGTGTCCTCGAAGTTTGATATATGAGGTTTCTGTTCATGCTGTATCACCCATGGTGCTCTATCGCCGTATTGTGTCTCAATTTGAGCTTTTATGGGTGTATTATAACATGTATTGGATACTAATATTGATCATTTACCTTCATTGCTTTCTGAGAGTGTCAGGGTTTGATATTCAAATTTGAATTAAAAATTAAGAATTTTGAATTTCAGACTTCTTTTTTCGAATAATGAGGTAGTTGAATGTAAATAAGGACATACTTTTTAGAACCTTATGTAAATAAGGACATACTTCTTAGAACCTCATGTTTTCTATCTATCTGCTTTTAGGTTATACAAATATATCCATTATTAATGGATATGTGGTTTTCAATGAAATGTATATGTAAAAACTTTGCTCTTAATTTCATATTGGTATCTCGAAAATGAAATCGAATCGAATCATACCTTATTTTGACATTTTTCTTATAATGACATACTATTCGTTTCCTGTCGGGACACACTATATACAGAATTAAATTTAATTGAGGTAGTTTTAATAAAGTAACTACATAGTTTTAGATGAACTATCTACATGGTTTTACAAACACTAATTTTGAAAATGTTTTTTCTTCATGTAGTGTCTTGATGATTATGAATTTGTATTGTACTAATTAAATTTGTTTAATTCTATTTGTACGTTTCAACAAATGGCAGTTATTTCACTTTGAAATACATGTATATCTAGATATCTGCTCATATTTATAAAAGCGCTATGTGTTTTATTACACAGTGTTACAGTGGTTTTCTTCCTTGGAAGCTATGCACTGATTGCAGTAGTATTTCATGCCGTGATTTTAAAACCATAAGTCGTTCGTTTGTATCAGCTTCCATTTTCCAGACAATGAGGTAAAGTGGAATTTTTAATAAAACATTTTCCCACTGCAGTTGACAAGACTTCCCGCTATGTAGTTGCAACACTGTGTAAAATTCTTTATGAGTGGAATTAATATTCATTGTTTTGACTTTCTTATTTGTGATTTTGCTGCAGGTGGAAGGACTGGAAGGTTATGCTCTGGAAATGACCAGTTTTTATTGTTGACACATGAACTTGTTGGACAAGCTGGACATTAATCTCAGATAATTTCTTGTAAAAGTACTTGTGTGAGTGTTGTGTGTAATGAGTCATATCGAGGAATTGCTTGAATAGCTCTGACAGATTCTGTTATATATACGGGAAAGTGACAGCTAAATCAAATATTAGACATGTGACACCGCTTGTGGAAAAAAAACCTTACGAATTGGACTTTGCAAAGTGGGTGATCAGGATACACAAACGGACACCACATGTGAGTTGTAAATGTTCTGCAGTGAATCTTTGGGACACAGAATGCATTGCGATATGGCGTGTCAATAGTGCGGTGTGAGCTGAAAGATCACACGTCAGACTTATTTTTGTTTAACAAACGTAAATGGAATAACCTCAAAAACCACTAACTCAATCATATATCCAAATTTATTTTGTGCTGTTCGACCTGTTTCCTACAGAAAAAACTTTACCTTCACTGTTCCACTTCACTGTTCCACACGTTGGACGATGCTGGTAAATGTGCTACTTTCGTTGATCGTGATTCCGAAATTGAAGAAGAAAAAGAAGATTCCGACTACACTAAAAAATTGTCGGACCCGCAATTAATACCTCCAAGTAAATTAAATGATCTCCTTAAACATTTGCACTTGTCCAAGTCCCAGGCTGAACTACTAGCTTCGAGACTATAAGAGTGGAATTCTTTTTAGAGAAAAACTAAAAAATAACTACGTATCACTTTCGGGGATGTCATCTAACTAGTTTCGTCTACTCTCGCGAAGGTTTCCTGTTCCGTACAGATATTTATGGATTCATGTCGGCATGTAACGTTCGTTATGATCTGAATGATTGACGACTATTCATTGATAGTTTCAAATTCAATCTAAAAGCTGTTTAATTACACTTTGGAGATAGCCACCATGCTATTCCGGTTGCCCATACTGCAGGTATAAAAGAAGCATTCTGAAATATGAAGCTTTTACTTGAAGCATTTGAGTACGCGGAACATGCATGGTACATTTATGGTGATGCTGTTCTTGTCTCCTTTCGACGATAAAATCGGGTTATGCTAAATACTGTGTTCCTTTTCTGCGAATGGGGCATCACAGAAAAGTATCAATACTACAATATAAAACAATGGTTTACAGGACAGAAAAGTGTTGGTTACGAACCTCTTGTCCAACCATAGAATGCGTACTTATTATCAAAAGTTATGATTAATGAAGATATCCGCCAAGGCTCTAGATAAAGAGGGTGATGGCTTCCGTTACCTGAAGGCAATATTTCCCCATCGCAGATGCAAAATTTAAGGAAGAGATATACATTGGACAAGAAATAAGAAGAGTGATCCACAATTCGACGAAAACTTGAGCAAAGACGGAAGAAGAGCAGGGCTTGAGCTCAAGAATGTGGTACGTTCCATTTTGGGAAAGAGAATATCCCCAATAGTCCAAATTGTTGAAAAAGTGATACTGAGTTTTCAAGAAATAGGTTGCAACATGTCTTTCAAACTTTATTTTCTCCACAGTCACTTTAGTTATTTTCCCCGAGACCTTTGGTGTAGTCTCATATGAACATAGTGAAAGATTTCATCAAACATTTTGTGTAGTGGAAGGAAGGTATTCGGGGAAATGTGAAGGAGTTTCTGTGCTAGTTAATTATCGTAGAACTGTGCAAAGAGAACCTGACGGTGCGTATAAAAGGAAACGCCGATAAGAACATTTATCAACTTGTGAAGCAAGATAGTTTTCTTATTTTGTTTTAGTTACAGAGAACATCAGAGTGCATGCAAAAGGTAACACCAATAAGAACATTTTATGAAGCAACACAGTACTCTTATTTTATTTCATTTCTGTATGTTGTCTTTAACTAATTTCGTTTCAACACATATTTTATGTGTATTTCAAGCTTATAATTACATTTAGGAATTTGCACTAATTGTAATTTAACCATGAGGTGCGTTGATGAATCTACTCCCTCAATTGTCCATTAAACACACATACACACACACAAATCTTAGGCGCATGGACTTCACAAGATCTTTCCCAGGGGAACAAATCCCTAAAAAGTCGGCAAATTTGTCCCCAAATCGTTCAAATTGTACATAAAATTGCATAAAGCCATTTTTCATGAAAATCCTGGAATGATTAATATACTAGTTTTCCTCTAAATTTCATACCGTTCCTTCAAAATTTAGACTGTCTTTACGAGTTATCTAAGGTGTAAACTAGTATATTAATCATTGCGTATTATATATTAAAACTTTCTCAGAACTGAAAGCTGATACAGAAATTCTAGTTATATTATTCTGATCAGAATAAACAGTTCTATAGGAATCACTCATTTTTTCCAGGAAATAGAAAAAAGTTGAAAACATGTTCTTTCATTTATAGTTTCTTCTGATGTTCTAAAAATTGGCTATAATCAAATTTGAAATATCTAATTTATGTAAAGCAGTAGCTGATGGAACTTGCGTGCATTCTTGCCAGTACTCACCTGGATCAGTATACCAACAAATTATCTAAGATTTGTACTTCTTTGGATGAAATTAGTATACTCAGCAAATCATATTTCGAATATGAGCTGCATTTGGGTCTAGGAATAATTCAATTTTAGGATGAACAGCAGTTTGTGTAATCAACGAGATCTACAGATAATTTTCGCATCGAAACAGTTCATTACTTTCCTTTATTTCGCATTACAGTTATTTGTGCATGTACTGTACATATAAGCTTTGAATATGAATCGCATTTGCTCCATATTATGCAATGTGCTAAATTTTACATGATGAATAACATAAAGTTTTACGTTGTGTGGTACACATGCATTCTCCACACGAAATTTTCCAACTAGTAAGAGGTTCACATTTCTTGAAGCTTGGGCAAGGCAATGTTGAGCAAGATAGTTCTCCTTCTCCGCGTTCACGGACGCAGCTACAGCTGTTA
The DNA here is from genome assembly GCF_964235325.1 of Thermobia domestica. Taxonomy (NCBI): domain Eukaryota; kingdom Metazoa; phylum Arthropoda; class Insecta; order Zygentoma; family Lepismatidae; genus Thermobia; species Thermobia domestica. The sequence goes on along the minus strand of NC_137463.1, from coordinate 112,679,409 downwards.
CAATCAAGAGTCCAACTATAAGGAAGTTTGCAATTCCTCATAATGAAATGCCTTTCATACGTAGAAAGCGGTTCTGTAAATAGTAATAAATAATAAATGAGAATCGCTAAAATCACCTAGATAGTACTTTCAGATGCAAGTAGTAGTATATCATAATTTACGAATATACACTTGCCAACACTAATAGCAACACATTTAAGCTAAGATGTTAATAAATTAATGTACAGTTTTGTATTGTAGTAGAGTGATAATGGTTTCAAGTAAGACAATGGTAGTCTCAAAGAACGCTGTAGGGTCAATCCATCTGAAAATTGTGAAAATGATTGCTTGACCATCTTCGAAAATTATAAAAATTGAAGTGTGACGAATCGTGTGCATGAGGTCAATAACATCATTCACATTGTCGTATGTACAAGTGTTTCTGAATGGCGGGTATCTTTGTAGTCGGTGGAGTACGAATTTTTGCATTTGCAAGCGTTTAGGAAAACTACAGTTGCTCAGGACATACGAATCGGACGAACACGAAACAAAAACAAATGTTTAGGGAAGAGACTAAGGTATACGAACAATATATTTTTTTGCGTCTAAATAAACAATTAGTAATTCTGTATGTAAATAAACTATTGCAAAAAATAATGACTGATATTACATGGAGAAAACAGTCAGGACATGGTAAAAATACGAAAGCAGCTGCGTGACGATGGTCGTAGCCCGGAAAAATTTAAATGTTTAAATATGTTTCCTGTTAGATCTAAAAGAAAAGCTATAGTGCAGCAATTAGCCCCGTTTGTGTTTGTGTTCAGTTGTGCAAAAGCTTGCGAATGGCGTTTGTTTAAGCTTTCTAGTTCCATGGACATTGTCATGCCTAAATGGTAAAGGACTTAGCCCCCCTTGCACCCACGACACCCCTCGTCGAACTAGACCGCGGTATGAAAGCACTTAATGTGTCAGCAAAGTGATATTGAAATCAAATCCAAGTTACGAAAGTTAATATGTTCAAAAAGTTGCGTTACATCTATCCTAGCTAAATATAAAACTACATAAAGTGATATAAAATAAAAGGATACTTCCGGTTGATGTGGAAAGGCGAAATTTAGCATGATTATAGCTTTCAAGTACTGACCCACAGGAAAATTGCCAAAGTTAATATTTGTTTTTAATTTTTAGGGGTTTAAAGGGAGGATGAAGAAATTCTCTCTATTTTTTAAAGGACCCTTTTTTGGACATATAATATCATATTTTAGGTACTTGGAATTGGAATAAAAACTTTAAATTCGGTATGCTTGTATGTTTCTGTTATCATTAGTTAAGTAAATGACCAAAAATAAACATTTTCAACCGTAGAGAGGATTTATGGGGAACTGAAATCTTCTTGCAATGCTATATACACGGGATATCTTCTACACTCCAAAATGTTTAGGCTCTTCCGGCAGAATTAGAATGATGAAATTTTTCATGATTGTAGATTTCTGGAACTAACCCACAGGAAAATTGCCAAAAGCGAATATGTTTTGTTTTTAAAGTATCTATTGGAGGGATGAAGTAATTCCCATGTTATTTAAACGGGTGTTTCCTTGTGATACAAAATCTTATCTTTTAGATAGTTGAAATACGAAAAGAAACTTGACTTTTAGTATAATTGTAGGTTTTAGAGATTCGAAGCCGTAGTCCGAGCCAACACGGGGGTCTGGGGGTGGAGTTCTAAGGTAACCAAAGGCTAGTCTATCCTATATAACGCAACCTTTTGAACTTATTGTCTTCCGTAACTGGGATTTTATTTCAATATCACTTTTCTGATACACTAAGTGCTTTAATATCATGGTACACTTCGACGACGTGTGTCCTGGATGCAAGGGGGAGCTAACCTCCTTACTAGATAGACGTGACAATGAAGATGGAGCTAGAGAGATGCACAAGGCATAGTTTTTCAGATCTAGCATGAAACATATCCAAACATTTATTTTTTTCCGGGCTACGACCATCGTCACGCAGGTGCTTTCTTCGTGTATTTACCATGTGTTCACATTTTTCTCCACATAATATCAGTCATGAGTTTTTGCAATAGTTTAGCTACATACAGAATTACTTGGTGGCACAAGCAGCAATTTTTAGCACTTTGTCCTTCTGAGATATTACGCCCCAAAAATTGCATCAAAATCACAAACTTCAACTTTCGGACCCCCATAAATCTATGGTGAAAGTAGTAGCATAGCCGTGGATACTTCTACAGACTCATTATATGCAATAGTACACAGCACAAAACTTATGAAACCCCCACTATATGACATTCCAAAATACACTCCGTTTAAAAGTGTAATTTTCTCTAGTTTTTCTGGTGTTTTGATGTATTGGTTTGCAACCCTGCATATTTATTTATACGCAAACGTTTATTCTGTCCGTGTAGCTCAGTCTCTCCTCTAAACATTCGTTTTTTGTGTGTGTTTGTCTGACTCGTACATCCTGAGCAACTGTAGTTTTCGTAAACGCTCGCAAATGCAAAAATTGGCACGTCACCGACAACAAAGATGGCCGCCATTCAAGAACACTTGTACATACGACAACATGAATGATGTTATTGACCTTCTGGCGCAGAAGGTTCATCACACTCAATTTTTTATAATTTTCGGAGATTGTCGAGCAACCACCTCTGGACACTTCGTATGGATTGGCCCTATACAAAATAAAAGGAGGTGCACGTGTATGTGTCCATACTCTTGAACCTATTTCCATAATCAAAATAATTTCAGTAAAGCTTTTGCAACTACCAGAAACGTTCCGGCAACTTGTTTCAGGTAACACTGCAAAGTTGATTTATTCTTCTCGCTGAATAGCTGGAACGAGATCGACGCAGATAAAATTTTCAGCTCAGTTAATACTCGCATTGTACTAAGTTAGGGAAATAAACTAGTTGTTAATTCTTGAAATTAAAATATAGAGGAATAGAACTGATGCGCAATTACTGCAAATTTTCGTTACATATATTTTTGACCAGAGAAGCAATACGATACTTTTTCTGCTATCGGAGAAAACTGAGTGAACTGCACTACGTCATATTAAAGGTCATGTATGAACAAACCAAAACACTAGCGAGTGCAAATGACTGTGTGCATAACCACCTTCCCAAGATTAAATTCATACCTTGCATATTCCCACCTACTTTGTACATATTTTAGGTTATCAGGAGTCATTTGCTCTGCTTTTTGATTGAATATAAAGCATTTCAACGACTTACTATAGACGTAATGTTTGTTGTACTGTTCAATTGTAATTTCTCCAACATATTCAGAGAAACCACACCAAAAATAATATACAAACAACCTACATTTCTGGAACAAAGTATAAACACAACGTTATAAATACAATAGTAACACTCGAAGAAATAAAATGATAGCTTTGCTGATTAATATTTACCCACAAAATGAAGCACTGTAAATGCTAAAAGACGTTATTCAGTTCCGTCAACAACGATGGATGAGGACATCGCAACCATGAAATCCACTTAAGTAATATCATAATCATTGGCAAAATTCCGTACTGAGAGTTTAAAGCTTAATAGCACTAACCAGAAAGTACCTGGAAACTATGACCGTTAGTATCTCAGATCCAGTGATATGTTCCATGGTAAGCGGGAATCAAATTAGAATATTAGCATCTTTGAAAGTTCACTTCTCTCGTGGAGGACATAAAAAAAGGCTAAACGTATTTGTTTTGGACACATTGTTATATTATTAACAATTAAAAGTGCGATAAGATACACAATACATAATTCCGTTTCAAAATGTTTTTAAAACGGTATTTAAACTTTCCACTGACAGTTGACCACTCAGTTTATGTAACCGGTTTTGGATGCAATTGTTAATTAGTCCTTTCAACGATATCTGTTCTATGACAAGGTAATTCCATTCTATTCCTATTTACGTCTATCTTCTTTCTACAGTTATACCATAAACCACAATGTCGTCAAAAGAATAAATTCAACTAGAGAGAAATTTGAAGAATCAAGAGCTTGCGAAGACATTACAAAGTATGATAAATGGGTTAGATAACAAAAACGTAAATAGCCAAAATTATCTCTAGCTCGTAAGAAATTCTTACGCAACTTAAATTTATATATATAGTGGTGCTTTCTTCGCAAATCTTTACTCTGTATACGTATTCGGTCCATAATATGGTTTTTTTGATTGCAACATACGTTTTCCTTAAAAGTTTCAAAGTAGTCATGAACAACGAGGGGTTTTCACAGAATTTAGATTGCCCACAATGCTATTTAAACATGACTAGTTAAGATGGTCTCTCCTCATGAGTGCATCTCCGGACGTCGAAAACAGAGCTTTATTAATTTAATGATGAATTTTTACTTATGACCTAAACTTTTAATTGGCACACCTGTGTATGAATAAGTTTCACTTTTGAAAAACATAAACTTTTAATTGTTTTAAACGTTCAAAACACCTGTTTTTACCTCTTCTTTCTTCTCGGTTTTATCCAATATCTTTCTCCATACATCATGTATATTTAATCCGCTATTCCAATTCATAAATTTCTCGTTTCCTTCCTTTCCTATACATTCTGCCTCTTCTTTTCCATCTCCTTTTCCAGCCCCTCTACGCCTTCCCAATGTATTTCATGTCCTGTCTCCCTTACATGTTTATATATAGAATTACTATCTCTTTTCAATCGAACGTCGTCCCTGTGCTGTTTAATTCTTTCTTGTAACCTCTTTCCTGTTTCCCCTATATAACTCATATCACATTCTTTGCATTTAATTCTATATACAACCCCTTCATCACTTATTTGAATCTCTGTTACCTTCCTTTTACTCGTTCGCAACGCATCTAACATTCTTCTGCTGACTTTACTGTACGTTCTTACTCCTCCTTTTCTCAATAAGTTTTTTAAGACTTCCGTTTATTCTCCTATGCTCTCTATCTCGAACCATCTTTTCTTTTCTTCTTCACTATCTTCTCTCACTTCCTTCTGCCTTCTGCCCTCTTCTTTCTTGCTATTCTTCTTCAATACCCATTCTGCATTAATAAACTATGAAATTGTTCATATGTCTTCTTTTCTCATCTCGTCATCACAGTCTATCATCTTTATCCTTCTCTCCATGTTTCTAATAAAGTTCCTTTTAGTTCCTTCATCTACATCACTTCCTCTATAGCAATAAACACCTGCTGAACATTGTTTCCTATACAATGTTGTTTCGAATTTCCCTCCTACTTTCCTTATTGTCATATCTAAAAGTTTATTTTCCCCTTCCAGGCTTATTTTCTTTTTCTTTATCTTCTATCTTTCCCATAAATTGCTCGAACTGTCTCTTCGTTCCTTTCCAAATACCTAAGCAATCATCCATATACCTGCAAAGCATAATCAGTCTTTCGTCTCCTTCTTCTTTAACTTTCTGTTCGCATTTATCACAATTTCTGATAACACTGCGCTTAGTTTCGATCCTATACTTAGTCCTTCCTTTATTTTCACTAATTTTTCCCCTATTGTACACACACTGTTCTCCCATATCAGTTTTAATGCTTTATCAATTTCTCTTTCTTCCATTTCCTTATTGTTCTATTCTCCATTTCTTCTTCCAATACCTTCAAAATATAATCCCTTCTTAAGCTGGGAAACATTGCTTTGACATCTACGCTAAACATCAGTGTTCTCTAATTTTTTCTTTCTACTTTCTCTATCATCCTCTTGACTTCTTCTGTATTCTTAACTCTATTACTTATTTGTTCCCCCCTTATTTCCTGTGCTATTATCCTTATTTCCTCTTCTAATGGTTGAAAGATATTCTTTCTGCAATCCATTACTGGTCTCAACTTTACCTCTTTGGTGTGTATCTTCGGAATTCTTTCTTTTCCGTCTAATAAGTTGCTAAAGCCTAACTTTTTCGCATTCTGTATTATCTCTTCTATCACTTCTTCTTTCATCTTTCTCTCACCTATCACCTCGTATGTCTCGTTACATAACTCATCTAATTTCTCTTTGTACTATTTTTCTTCCATTACTATTACTGCTCCTCCTTTATCTGCTTCTTATATAAGAATGTCTTTCCTTCGTCTCAAGCTCTTCAATACTTCTTTGTCTTCTTTTGTAAGATTCTTATTTGCATGTTCATATTCTGCCTCACTATAGCAGCAGCTTTTCTTCTCATCGTGTTCCTTTCTTCCTCTTGCTTTATGTCCATAATTGCTTGTTACACTGAAAAATCTAATTCTCTTGTATCAGTCTTTTCTTCCTTCACTTTGTACATGTATCTCAAATTAAGGCACTTTTCTTCTCCTTCCTTTAATATTACGTTTCCTATCTCCACAACTCTATTTTCTTTCCATTTTTCTTTCTTTTCATTCTAAATTCTTCTCTATCTTTTCCTATCTTTGCCACTCTTTCTCTTCAAACGTTATTTCCCATTCACTTAGGTTTTTCAATACTTCTTCTCTTATAAAGACTAACAATGCATCTTCAATTTCTTCTTTTATCTTATTTGTCACTGTTTCATTCTTTTGAACTTCCGTTGTCTTCTCTCTAATTAAATCCCACACAAGTTGCTTCTCTGCTTTCTTCACTAAGTGTTTAAAACCGATAAAGGAGGAGCAGTAGTATAAATAGTAATGGAAGAAAAATTGTACAAAGAGAAATTAGATGAATTACGCGACGAGACCTACGAGGTGATAGGTGAGAGAAAGATGAAAGAAGAAGTAAAAGAGAGATAATAAAGAATGCGAAGAAAGCAGGCTTTAGCAACTTATTAGACGAAAAAGGAAGAATTCCGGATATGAAAAGATTCCCGAAGATACACAAAAAAGAGGTAAAGTTGAGACCAGTAAAGGATTGCAGAAAGAATATCTTTCAACCATTAGAAGAGGAAATAAGGATAATAACAGAGGAAATAAGGGAGGAACAAGTAAGTTATAGAGTTAAGAATACAGAAGAAGTCAAGAGGATGATAGAGAAAGTAGAAAGAAGAAAATAGAGAATACTGATGTTTAGCGTAGATGTCAAAGCAATGTTTCCCAGCTTAAGAAGGAATTATATTTTGAAGGTATTGGAAGAAGAAATGGAGAATAGAACAATAAGGAAATGGAAGAAAGAGAAAGTGAAAAAACATTAAAACTGATATGGGAGAACAGTGTGTGTACAATAGGGGGAAAATTTGTGAAAATAAAGGAAGGTCTAAGTATAGGATCGAAACTAAGCCCAGTGTTATCAGAAATTGTAATAAATGGGAACAGAAAGTTAAAGAGGAAGGAGGTGAAAGACTAATTATGTTTTGCAGGTACAGTAGAGCGTCGATTATCCGAACGTCGGCCAACTGAACTACCGCTTAACCGAACTGTTTACTCGCTCGCACCTGTTACTCTCCGACCCTACCCTCCATCATCCCCCACACTCCCAAATCAAGTTTCCCACAGTAGTCGCCGCACTGAGCCACCGCTGGCGGAACATTGCTTCTAATGGGGCCTTCATAAGGCTCTGCTGACCAGCCAAGCAGCCAGTCGCTGTGTTTCAACAATCAGCACACGTCTGTCGGTTTGGCACTGGCTGTAGAGGTAGCGGCAGTATCAAAGCTGTTCACAGTTACAGCTGCGCCAGCTAAGAGTTGAGGCGTACCGCTCCGCGCATGGCAAATAAACATGTACAGTTCGATTATCCGAAAAAAACAGTTTTCCGAACACCCATGTCCCCCAATTACTTCGGATAATCGACGCTCTACTGTATATGGATGTTTGCTTAGGTATTTGGAAAGGAACGAAGAGACAGTTCGAGCAATTTGTGGGAAGGATAGAAGATAAAGAAAAAGGAATAAGCCTGGAGGTAGAATTAGAGGAAGAGGGGAAAATAAACTTTTTAGATATGACAATAAGGAAAGTAGGAGGGAAATTCGAAACAACATGGTATAAGAAACAATGTTTAGCAAGTGTTTATTGCCATAGAAGAAGTGATGTAGATGAAGGAACTAAAAGGAACTTTATTAGAAACATGGAGAGAAGATAAAAATGAAAGACAGTGATGACGAGAAGAGAAAAGAAGACATAGAGCAATTTCACAGTTTATTAATGCAGAATAGATATTGAAGAAGAATAGCAAGAAAGAAGAGGGCAGAAGGCAGAAGGAAGTTAGGGAAGATAGAGAAGAAGAAAAGAAAAGATGGTTCGGGATAGAGAGCATAGGAGAATAAACGGAAGTCTTAAAAAACTTATTGAGAAAAGGAGGAGTAAGAACGTACAGAAAAGGTAGCAGAAAAATGTCAGATGAGTCAGAATGAGAAAAAGGAAGGTAACAGAGATTCAAATAAGTGATGAAGGGGTTGTATATAGAATTAAATGCAAAGAATGTGATATGAGTTATATAAGGGAAACAGGAAAGAGGTTACAAGAAAGGATTAAACAACACAGGGACGACGTTAGATTGAAAACAGATAGTAACGCTATATATAAACATGTAAGGGATATAGGACATGAAATAGACTGGGAAGGCGTAGAGGGGCTGGAAAAGGAGAAAAGAAGCATTATAAGTAAATGGAAAGAGGCAGAATGGATAAGAAAGGAAGGAAGCGAGAAAGTTATGAATTGGAAAGCGGACTAAATGTACATGATGTATGGAGAAAGATATTGGATAAAACCGAGAAGAAAGAAGAGGTAAAAACAGGTGTGTTGAGCAGCGGATAGACAATTAAGTTTATGTTTTTCAAAAGTGAAATTTATTCATGCACAGGCGTGCCAATTAAAATTTAGCTCTTAAGTGAAAGTTGATCATTAAAAGTAGCATATGTATTAATTAAAAATTATTAAAGGAAAGGACGAATACGATTGGTTCATGGAATGACCTCCTCTAATTTTAAGAAGTATATAAGCTGTAATGTTTGGAATTGTATTTCATAATGTGTCTGATGAAGGCAAAGTTATTTGCCGAAACTGTAACGCTATTATTTATTAGTTAATATATGCTTTGGTCAGAATTTGTCTCTTAATTCATACAAGAAGTCCCAAAGCTAGAATGAGTGGTATTTAGAGCTTTATTTTCGAATTTTGTTTCAACCATTTCATAACTCTTAGCTCTTAACGTTTATTTAGACCAAATGCTTTCCAACTCAATTTTTGATTATTCCTAAGAGCGTACTGATTAAACTTACCAGATATATGGTAGTATATGTAATTTAAATTGTATTATATTGCTGAATTTCATCAAATTAAATTATGAAGTACGAAATATCTTCCAGTTCAATTGCTACACTTTAACGGTTTTGAATACATTTCTTCTATAGATACCAACAAATATCTTTAGTCTTTTCAGAAAGATAGTTTTGACTACAAAAAAATCATCAGTTGTCTGAGATTCAGAAAATAATCAATCATTATTAGGACGATATTAAGTAAACAAGGGGAAATTGAATCTTTCGGAATAGGGATTTGCTTTAATTTTGGCAACTCAAATGATATTACAAAAATGCGTGGATAGCTTTTTTTTTTAATTTATGTTGATTAATATACTAGTCAGAAACTTATGACTGAAATGCAAAATGGTAAGTATAATGAATGAATGATCAGTTTATCTTTGAAGGATGAATATATAGTTTCTCTATAACACATTGTTTACGAAATGATTCTAACAAAAGTTAAACTGACTTAACGTATTTTCTTAATGTTGAATTTTTTGTATCTATGTGTATCGCAAGAAGAAGAAAGACCTGATCTCTTAAAGAATTTATCCATTTTTGACATTTTGACTTGAGGGAACACAAAACAAAACGTTATCATTGATAGCTGAAGAACACAACAAGAGAGAGAGCTAGAAATCATAGTAAAATAAAATGACGCTTGATTAAAAATTGACAGAAAGGCTGTTCTAAATATCATAGTTTTCAACAGTACGATCATGTATCCTTTATAAAATTACTTATAACTAAAGAATACGAAGTAACATTTTCCATTCTAAGATCTAATATCAAGACCAATATTCAATAACCTCTTTTGATTAAAAGTAAACTTAATTTCTTACGAACACCTAAATGTCCGACACTCCAAACGTTAAAATCTTACGTCTTATTCGTTTATTCTTACAAACATTTATAAAATTCAGTATTAAAATACTGTTATCCCTGAATCTCATTTTATTACTTTGAACTAAGTAAGTGAATACTTCTTATTGGAGTTGCCTTATATTTTAGAATGTAGTATTTGGCAAAAATAAATTATCATAGGAAGTATGCAAAACGTAAGTTCTTGTATCAATTATATGTTTGATGCAATATCTAGCTAATTTAATTAATTCTTTTAAAATTATAATAATTTAACTCTAAACAATTGGGTCGCACTAATAGCACGTGTGTAGAATGCAAATATATATTAACATACTAAATATGCTAATATCAATTCAATTTCCATACCAATTTAAATTTAAATTTTTAAAGACTGAGTTAAGACTTGTACCTAATATTCCACTCGGTCTAATACATAATTACATTGCCAACAATAATAAATAAAAATAAAAAATAAAATTACCGAGTATGGCAAGAACATTGAAAAGAGAACAAATTTAAAAATACAATTAAAAATACAAAATAAAAATATGAGTAATGATCATGTTCCAAATAAAATTTACACCCAAATAAGTATTGATTTATGTAATCGTGCTGGTAAGTTTGAGACAAGAAGTAATTTTTAGTTGATTTTTAAACATGGCTATCGAGGATGACTCGAATATCTTCTGGAAGGTCATTTCATAATTTCACAGCTGTGACAGTGAATGATTTGACACAGTACAAGTTCTATGCCTTGGCAGAGAAAATAGTGACATTTCATTATTCCTGCTGTTGCGTTGATGAGAGTCGTACAGAAATTGAAAACCCAACCTTAGGTACTCTGAGTGTTTACTAATTAATATCTTAAATAAGGTCGTATGTATGTAATATATACTTTATACCTTCAACTTCATCCAATTCAACTGTCCAAAGTAGCTAGTAAAATGATCCGAATATTTCAAGCTAAATAAGTTATGTAACGGGCGCAGGTATTTTGAATTCTTTGTAATCATTCGATAGTCACTCAAATCTAAATAAACCGTATTGCAGTATTCCATTATACAAAGTGCTAAACTTTCACTACTTTCTTTTGTTATGAATTTACTTAGGAAATGACGGGAGGCGAAAGTTTTTATGGATATATAGTCAACATGACTTTCCCAATTCAAATGTTTATCAAAAAAGAGCCCTAAAGATTTATTTTATCAAAAACAAGTATTCTTACATTACTTACGGATAAGTTTGGGATATTAAAGTCCGTTTCTGACATAATTCTCTTGGAACCAATGAAAATGGCGAACGATTTATTCGAGTTGATTTCGAGTGATTTTTCTTTAGAGCACATCTAGATGATCTGCAGATCACAATTTAATTTTGTTAAGAATAAAATTGGGTTTGTTGAGAATAAATTTGGACGTCATCCGCATGTCCGCGTCAAAACACAATTCGATTATGTGTTTTGAATTTCCTTTACACATCTAGAATAAATCGATCTATGACGCTATAACAAAATTCTGTAATATGAAGCTTCGTCTCGCTTGACATTAAAGCAAATCGGAGTTACATTGTCCCATGCTTATACATTTTACTTGTCTCAGAAATTTAGTGCAGATAAAATTAACATTACAAAAACACATATTATAATATATCGTCCGTCCAAAAGTTTTCGAGACTTGGATTAGTGAAAAACTAGACATAATTTAGAATGAAGATGTTAATGGTTTAGCTGTTCTCTCCCGACTTGATTACAGCCCATAGGCCTTTCATATTTTCATAACAAAATGTCACAATAGTCCTTTGGGATTTATTTAAGCCGCGTGTCACTGTGGCTTGAAGGTCGGTTATCTCGTTTTAGCATTAGCCTTTCATGTAAAGGTGCTAAATTGGGTGAAGATGAAATGGGAGAACTGGCTCTCGTTTTCTGTCAGAAACAGTATTACAACTACAGCCGTATAAGCCTGCCCATTGTCATACAGTAAAATCAAATCCTTCCTTGCATCGCCCCTGACGAATCTGCTGATCATCTTAAGCTACTAATCCAGGACACCAGATGGTACTGAGAACTAACAGGGAAGCAGTTTGGGACAAATTCCCTGTAAAAAAACTGCTAGCGTCGGAAAAGACGGTGAGCGTTGTCTTGTTTGTCTTGACTTTCGATTTCGCCATTTACACTTTCATCGACGCATTCGGTACTTTCTCGCTTTCAGGAAGGATTGTACCGGTAACAAGAAATTTCATTACAGGTGATGATTTTTTTTTCTTTTTTTAGAAATGAACTGTCCGAGTTTTTCATTTGAATCAAGTTACTGTTGGAGCCTACGCGTTGTTAATTTTGTTCGAGAGTCAAGGTGTGCGGGACAAACTTTGCAAATTTCCACTTCATCAAACTATCCCAATGAAAACCATGAAAATCTTATTTAGAGATGTTTAGCTCTTCTGCAATAACATTACATGAAAGATGACAGTTGGTTTTCGGACGACTACCAATTTTCTCAATATTTCCGAACTTGTGGTGGGACGCTTTGTTTACCATCGTCCGTAAGCGATACCCGTACTTCTTTAAAACGTTTAAAACACTGAAAGCAGTCGCCGCGTCTTAAATTAATGGCACTGAGCCTATTCTATAAACTCACATGTCTACGTACATGATTTCCCGAGTAAGGCATGATATCAAATCACTGCTAGTTGCTTCGCTGCGATTTCGCGACATAACAACGTTGAACCAAGACGATCGAACTACTTAAACTGAATCTTTACATCTAGTGACCAAATTTACATCTGTCGTTTATATTTGTGAGTTTAAGCTTCCATCGTAGTTATTACAGCGCTGACGTAGGTTATGCTCGGAAGAAAATTAATCTCGAAACATTTTGGACAGACTGTGTATATTGCACTGAAGTTCTACTAATTTCTAGTTATAATAAACTTAAATCAAAGTCAAATAGAAGCAATAATACGTTGATTAATACGTTTCTATTGAACACAACTAGTAAATGAATATAATTCTACGAAAAATCCGGTTCAATTTTTCAATTTTAACGTTATTTCCATTAATTTGCTTCAACATTAAATAGTCTTCAGATTAGTAACCTGAAAAATAATAGTAGCAGAACGTATAATACTCTTACCAAATCCTGTCTGAATGAGCTGTTGAGCAGGACATTCCATAGCTGTACATCTTATAAAATTAGAGTTATCGCAGTAGCAAGTGTTGCAATCCTCTTTCCATGATGATCCCGGTACACAGTTCTTCGATGGCAACAGTTGATACTTCGTTACCACTGAAATGACACATTTATTATATACTCTTCGCATTAAGAGATAGAGAAATGATTTGTGACAATATTTTAAAGATTTTTTTAATTAAATAAATTGCTTTGTGGTCTATCAACAAGTAACGATTACGATTTTAAAAAAACATTGTTTAACACATTGTGTTCATTAAATGATTGCCAACCGATGCACAATGATTAACATTGTTACTTCTGAAACAGAGAATAATCATCATCATAAATATTCAATCTTATTGGCAGGCCACTGGCTGAAACTGACAAGGGAAAGTCCTACAATTTGTGTCTAAAATCTGATTGTCAAATAGCATATCTCATATGTAGATCATCATGAGAAATGAAGAAAACAAAATTTAAGGTACTATAGACCAGAAGGGTAGAACCTACGGAGCTTCAAGATTTGAATATCCACATAAAGGTATATCACGGAATTAGGTACGTTTAAAGTAAATATCGTGAACACCGTTAAAGTGATCAAACTAAAATGTGCACAACATAATGAGAACAAAACGCCGTATCGAAAACCACCAAGAAAATTAGCATAGATGAAGCAGTGTTGCCAACTCACCATAAAGTATTTTGGTTGCAACAGCACCTTATACAAATATGCACAGACTTAAAATGCACTTTTATCACTAAATAAAACAGCACACTGCTGCACATTGTTGGAGCTACGTGTGCTGCAAATGTACAATGGAGAAGTCTGATATGTAGGAACAGAGGGTTATAAAGGAATGCATAAGAAAAGTGAGGAATCTGCATTACTTTTACCAGAGCTCACCGCTGCAGATGTACGTCATGCAACGGTAAATGCGCACCTACTGCGGTTTGAAAGTTCTGCAGCACGGCGAGGGACACCTCATGAAATTTGTCATTGTGTGTTTCACCTAAAGGGACTGGTTTTCCCAACGGTACGACTGTTTTCGGAATGTTACTCTCTTATATTGTCGCATAACGAACTGTAATGACAATCTATTTCGTATCCTCTCTTCCATAATTCAACTGCTTTACTCTTGTATTACCAAGCCCACAGACTCATCACTCATATTACCGCAGATTGCCGATATTCTCTTTACGCACATATTCCTCGTAAGTTTCATCTACTTCCCCAGAGTGGCTGATGGCATTTGGTTCTATCACATCCTCATTTAAATCAAAGGGTACAGTAATGTTTTCGTTGTATATTGGCATGGATCTATATGCAGTTTCATTGATCAATTCCTGGAGATAATTTGCAAGGCGCATCTCTGCCCCGTTTGAAGGTGGTTCTAGATTCTCTTTAATAGCGAAATAAGCTGCAAGTAGACAAATGGCACTTAATGAGTTTGCACCCATTTTGAATAGAGCCCTATAGATTTGACATATTACGGCCCAATAAACATAATGATAAACATGCTTTATTGTGCATATCATCACGTCATCAATGATATATAGGACACAAGGTGTACGATTAACGCATTGACCATTATTCACTGATAAAAATACACGTATGTCCTACTTCTTATTCCTTTACTCACTCCAGGAGTTTCAATGATATCGGAGTGTGACACTTGGAAAATCTTGCTTGTAAGACTTCCTCATCCGTTTTCCGCTCGACCCAGCTAATTTCAGAATTCTTCGATACACTCACGTTTCGAAAACTTCCAGTCGTTTTTAATCACTTTTGCATAATGCCCATGTTTCTGATAAATACAGTGCAATACTCCACATGAACCATTTTATGAATCTTTTTCTCAACTCTTTATTCAAGGTCGCACAAAGCAGTATTTCCATCCTGAAAGGCAAGTAAAACTTGAATGAAACATAATAGAATAAATATTGCGAATCAAACACAGTCAACAAACTATGTAGATATTGTGAAGAATTGAAAAGAAAAACAAGAATAGAAAAAAATAAAATTATTAATTATACGTAGAATAACAAGAACATATTAAAGCAGGATAGATCTAAATCAAAGACTACTAACTCTAACTCTAAGGCCTATGGAACCCGGAGGTTCAATGCCGCGTTCACAAAAGCTCTCCACTTACTTCAAACCTGCGAGATCCATCTTAATATTGTTCTCCTATCTGCGCCTAGGTCTTCCTAATGGTCGTTTTCCGATTGGTCTTCCAGTCAAGACTTTGAACTACTTCTACTTCAACATTTTTCCATTCTAGCTGCATCATCCGCCCACCTAAGCCTCCTAGACTTCACGACCCTGACAATGTTGGGTAAATTATATAAATTATGTAGTTCCTCGTTATGAAGTTTCCGCCATTCTCCATTCCCGTTCCTCTTGGGTCCGAATATTCGTCTCAGGATCTTCCTCTCAAATACTTTCAGTCTATGCTCTTTCCTCAGAGTAAGTGTCCATGTTTCGCAGCCATACAAAACAACAGGCATGATTAACGTTTTGTATATTTTAAGCTTCAAATTCCTCGACAGAACTCGCGACGACAAGAGATATTGAACCGAATAGTAACAAGAATTCCCTGCTTTTAGTCGACATTTAATTTCTTCGTGAATATGATTTTCGTCTGTTAATATTGATCCTAGATATTTGAAACTATCCACTTTATCAAAAGTATTATTTAATTTTTAACGCATCCATATTTTCCTGTATTCCGGTCCCGACGCACTTCCATGTATTTAGTTTTCTCTGCATTTACTTCTAAACCCATGTCTCTGCAAGCGTTTAATAAGATTTCTGCATTTCTTTCTATTGTTCTCCTATCATCACTTATTAAATTTACATCATCAGCATATGCTATAACCTGGTGAATACCGTTCAACTCTAGGCCCTGGTTGCTATCTTTGATTTTCCTTATAGCGTATTCCAGAACGAAGTTAAATAATAATGGCGACAACGCATCTCCTTGTTTCGGGCCATTTTCGACGTGAAAGCTCGTGGACAAAAATTTTCCTACCCGGACTTTGCTTTGGGATTCATTTAAACATATCTTAATTAATCTAATTAGCTTTCTCGGTATTCCAAGTTCTGTAAGAACGTTGTATAATGTTTCTCTCCTAACCGAGTCGTACGCCTTTCTAAAATCAATAAACAGTTGTTGTACCGGGGTATTGTATTCCCAGTTTTTTTCGAGTATTTGGCGAATGGAAAATATTTGGTCGATAGTTGATCGATTTCGTCTAAATCCGCACTGATAATCTCCAATAATTTCATCTGCGTATGTGGTCAGTCTTGCTAATAGAATATTTGAAAGGATTTTATAGGATGTTGACAGAAGAGAAATGCCTCGATAGTTATTACAGTCAGTTTTGTCGCCTTTCTTGTGAATTGGAACAATGATTGATTCTTTCCACTCTTGTGGTAATTCTTCCTTCTTCCAGATAAGGAGAATGAGTTTGTGTATCTTTCTCCAGCTAAAATTAACTCAGCCGGAATTTCATCCACACCTGGAGATTTGTGTTTCTTTAATTTCTTTATAGCAGTTTCTACTTCTATTCGGTTGTGTTCTGGAATATACGGTTCTGCGGTGTGTATCACCTTTTCTCCACGCACACTAGTTTTCGGTTGAGTGTTAAGCAAATCGTCAAAGATATCTTTCCACCTATTTAAGATGCTGTCCGTGTCAGTGAGAACTGTACCGTCAGATTTCTTTAATATATAAGCACGAGATTGATAGCCTTTCTTAAATTCGTTGATTCCCTTATACATGTCCCGGATGTTTTTATTTTTACTATCATCTTGAAGTTCCTTAATTTTAGCTTTCAGAAAATCGCGTTTCTTTGTTCTAAAAGTTTTGGAAGTTTCCCGCCTGATATCTGCGAAATTTTGTGTAATTATTTCCTTCGGATTTTGTAGCCAGCGTAATTTTGAGTGTTTTCTATTCTCTGCTAGTTTTATGCATTCCTGGTCGAACCATGGTTTGTTCCTACGTATTTCCGCGTGTCCCAATTTTTCTTTTGCTGAAATTTTAATGCTATCTCCAATTTCAATCCAGGTATCCTCAACAATAGTGCACTCCGAATCTTCTAAAGCCGAGAATCTATTCGAGACTTCAATCTGGTATTTCTCTCTTACCTGGTTCTCTTCTAATTTCTTTAAATTGAAACTCTCCGTTTTCGGACAATGAGTATTACCTTTATTCAACGATAACCTCTCTCGTATTATCGCTGCTACCAGGTAGTAGTCAGTGTCACAATCAGCCCCTCTAAACGACTGGACATAATGATGCTAGATTGCCTTCTTCTATCTACTAAAACGTGATGAATTTTATTATGTGTTTCCCGTCTGCTGATGTCCAAGTGTATTTATGAATGTCGCGATGTGGGAATTTGTACTCTTCACGATTAAGTTTTTGGATGTTGCAAAATTCACGAGTCTAACACCGTTTTCATTACCTTCCTTATGCAGACTTTCGTTCCCTATAATCGGTTTGAAAATATTCTACCTACGCATTGAAATCCCCTAGTAGAATTTCCATATTGTATCGGGGAAGTTGGTCAAATATCCGTTCCACTTCTTTGTAAAAACTGTCTTTTATATCGTCATCCTTATCTTCAGTTGGGGAATGTACAATTAAAACAATAATATCACACCACCGTCCCTTAAGAGTAATAAAAGAAAGTCTGTCAGTGACAAATTCAACCCGTTTAATTGCTGGCAATATACGTTTACGAACGAAAAACCCTGTTCCTAACTGATTTTTATTTCCTTCCTCGTAAAATAACGTAAAATTTCCGGAATTCTCAGATGAATTTCCTTCCCACCTAACTTCCCGAACTCCTACTACGTCCATCCTGTATTTCTTTAATTCACTCGTTACGGATTTTAACGCACCTGCCCTATAAAGACTCCTAATATTCTATGTTCCAAATCTCATATCAATTTTCTTTTGCTGAGGTCGTGCCAAGTTATCAGTCCTTGTCCGAGGCTTTTGTGAATATTCTTGTGAAATCAAAGACTACAGAAAATGTAAATTCTTTCAATAGCAGCAAAAGAGGCAAGAAATAATATTGGTAATGAGAAGCAGTATCATCTCCCAAACTAAAATAATTAGTAATTACTCAACATTTACTGAGATCTAAGTGGTCCAGACATTACATTACATTCGGGAACATGACAAATACTAAGCGTCAGCGTTACGATATGGTCTCCTTAATAGCTACGCCTCGAAGGCAGGAACACGTGAAATGAGTGAGATAGATATGTACGCGTGTTACAACCTAAGAGCAATATAGTATGGTTTGTCTTAATTTCTGTGTGTTAAGTGTAATTATATTCCACTTTTATTAAGTTCCTGCAAAATGTCAGTATTCCTTCCCCATTTTCTCAAAACTACCTACGACTAGCAACCTTCAAGCTAGCTATGTTGTTCAGTGTGATACGAATTATTAACTGCTGTATGCATTAGTTTTTGGATTATTATCTATATGCAAATTAAAATTTAGAAGTTAATTGCAATTTTAGTACTATATCATTAACCATACCACCTACTGTTATCGTGCTAGTGTCATAGCGAAGAGATTAATGGGTATATTTCAGTCATAACTTCATCTTAGTAAATGACATGAAACTTTAAGTTTACAAACTGTTGGTTTATTTTCATTTTCTTGAAAACTACGCATGAGGTTCTACACTTTGCTTGTGATTTTGTCCAGATCTACAAGGTTTATTCGTTAGTATGTGCTTAATATTTTAATTAACTTCTTTCCTTTAAACACTAATAATATTGTACAATACACTGTATACAATTTAAAAGTGTACATTGATCAAAGATTCTATGACCCATTATGATAAACAGTGTATAATCTGAATATATTTGGAAGTGCACAATTCCCATGATAAAATAGATAACTTAGAAATAAGTACAAGGATATAGATATCATATGTATAAGGAAAAACAGATTTTCTTAAAAAAGGGAATTGATCCATTTGGTATTAATACTTTCTTTCACTCTTGATTTTATTAATATAACTAGCCTTTGGCTAGCTGGGGGCTCCGCTCCCAGACTCCTGCGTTTGCTCGGCCTACGGCCTCGCATCTCTTAGGTATCAGCCTTTACATCAAGAGTGGATTTTGTGCATTTTACATTACATTTTCTGAATTTGGCACAGCTGGGGGCTTCGCCCCCTGACCCTCACGTTTACTCGCCCTACGACCTCACACCTCTTAAATCCACAATTCTACCAAATTTCAAGTTTTTTTCCTATTTCAACAATCTAAAAGATAAGATTTTGTATCCCAACAAAACGCCCATTTAAATAAAATAGGAATTTCTTCACCCCCCCCTTTTTTGGACCCCTTAAAAACTAAAAATATTTACTTTTGACAATTTTGCCGGTTAGTCCCGGAATACTACAATCATGCCATATTTCAAGTTTCCACATCAACCGGAAGAATCCCTTTAATTTATGTCAGCTCATGAAGTTTTATATATAGTTAAGATAAGATAATGTAAATTTTGAAAACATACTTCAAGAACTTCAGACTTTGTTGAGAATTACAAAATGTATAATAATTATATTTAACAAAACGTCAAACATAAACGCAGGTAGTCTTGTGTTGATCGAGTTTGACTTTTTAGTTTATTTAGTTTATTGTGCTCTGAACATGTCGGGAGCTGGACAAAAGTTCTTATCTTTACCTTCCTCCTGTTCACATAAAACTTTCAGTATAGATTTATTTAAAAGCTTGGTATCTCAGTATGTAATGGTTCAAGTATATTGTAGGTTTATTCTAATTAACGAAATTTCTTCTTCGTCAGGCCAGAAATGATAGTAGAACTCAAGGATGTTGTATTGTCCCAAATGTTACAATATAATTTCAGTTTTTGTTATTTTAGGAAGGCAAGTGAAAAATTATCTACACTTTTCATTCGACAGTTTATTTACATTTATGCCAGGGTTATACTGTGCACATCATTTTTCTAAGTAATCTCCCTCCTTATCAATCCACTTGGCCCAACGGTCAACGATCTTACGTATTCCTTTGAACTAAAAGGTTATCAGTCGGTCGTGAAGACACCTTTGTACTGCATTTTGCACGTCTAAATTTGAGGCAACCGAAGCTCGTAGTGGATAATTTGATGGGCAGAGCCGTTACTGATGTTCAAAGCAGCTGCTACCTCATTCGCCTATTCACCAGGACCATCTCTCTTGCTTGCTGAATTTTGTCACCTGTAGTGGAGGTTGATGGCCGTCCTGCACCCTCTTCATGCGTTACACTTGTGCAACCACTTTTAAATTTCTGTTAACACAGTTTTATGTGATAGTGCACTTCTCCCTTATTGCGATGATAGTCTGCGATGAATGTCTGACCCTTTGACACCCTCCGACCAGAGGAATCGGATCACTGCTCGTTGTTCCCCTTTGGTGCAAACTTCTAATGGAGCACCCATTATATATCTCCAACATAAGCAAGAAAAATGAAGGAATTAAGATCATACTTTCATAGCATTACCACAACAGTATAACAATAAAATATGTGAGGACAGAAGACAAAGTGCGCAATGTAAGAATAGTTATGACAAAAGTGTAGATAATTTTTGACTTGCTCTCGTAAATTTTGCATTTACAATTAATTGACCTATATTTGTTTTGCTGTATAAAAACAAAATATCTTAATATAAAAAGTAACACATATAAATCTAAGTTTAAAATTGAATTATGCTACTATATAATATGTTTTGAACAGATATTTAGTTAAAATACTGAAATATAAACAGGTATTTTTTTATGCAAAAGAAATTCAATTTCTGAGTAGTGTTTGCAACTATAGGTGATGCTTTAACATTTGCTTTAGATAGAAAAAGAAAATATTTGCTTAGCAACGAAAAATATAATTACGTTGACATCTACAGAAAAAAATGTTCGTGATAAGAAAATATTTGCTCCTTTAAGTGAGTTTCTTAATTTAACAGAAAATGTTACTTATTTGCATATGAAGGAACAATAAATATGACAGCTTAAATTAGAACAGGGTCAAACTTAACCGTACTAATAGCCGAAATTACAAAGTATCTCTCTAAATAGTGTTTTGTGTTTACTGGAGTTTGCTCAGGAGGCATATCAAATAAATGTCATAATAATTAATATTTTCTTATGCTCACTGCCTCTACAGTATAAATTTGGAAATAAAGGAGTATGTTTTTATCTGTATGTAGAATTATGTGTTCGTAGTCTGTATATGTGGAAAAAAGTATATTCTGTCTATTAATATAATTGACATTTGAAAACATTTCCAAGATGTTTTGCTATCATGACTCAAGTTCACTTGTTTGTTAACCCAATATTATTGATTATTAAACAATTGTCATAATACATTTCAATTATCACTCAGATTTTTATTAAATAATTCAATAATACATATTAATTAGCATCTACATTTAAAGTTATACAAGAATCTACATATCTAGGAATGAAGTTCAGAAGTGAAAATACTGAAAGATTACAAAAACTTAAGGCACTCCTCACATAATCCGATACAAATTTTACTTAGAGAACAGTAGCAATATGGAATGTGATTTGAGAATACTTCAATGTGCTGCATACCGATCGTTATATGACGAAACTTAGGAGTTGTTAGAATATAATACACATGTGCTTGTAAGAAAACCGTTTTCTTACGACCTGAAGATATCTTCGTTTCATGCCTTCCTTATCTAACCACCGCAGCGAAACCGGGTCAATGCGAGTTCGTTGAAATTTTCAGTAAACCGAAATTCACTTGATCGTAGGCATGGGACATACGTGAAGGGGGCCCATTAGAAGAAAAATAGCTAGTAACAACTAAGATAACTCAAAATAGATCTAAATAAAATCCAAAATGCGAACTTACAACACATAGAATGCATTATCACTTCATAGCGATTTTTTTCGCATTTATACGCATTCGTCAAGATCAGGGCTGGATCCAGGATTGTCTGAGGAGGGGGTGCACCAATAACTATCAAAATAACCAATCACACTGAAGCTCTTCAAAGTGACATATGACAGTATTCTTTACACTGATAACGCTAATACATAGAACGGAGGGGAGGGGAGGGAGTATTTTAAAGAGGGTCGCAAGTGTTATACAGGGAAGAAGTTCTCTCCCCCTGGTTTCTCTTTTCTTCCCTACTTGACAAATGCTTGGTGAATCCTTTTCCTTCAACCTTTTGAAAATCGACTTGAACTATTGGTTTTGCAAAGCTCTGCTTTCTTTCAAGCCACAAAGGGAAACATGATAGCCAGAAAGTTTCGGAAAGTGTGGCTATTTTTACTGTTAGCTTATCATTTTAGATAGTGCATATTTACAACGAAAGGGGTGTACGTGCACCTTTGCACCCCCCTAAATCCTACCCTGTATGACCCATCAGTTGGTATCATTTACATAAGTGATTTCCGTGTATACAGCACCTATTCACAGCGGTTACACATCAATTATAATAAATCATTTCATATTTTGTTGAATTTCATTATTTCATTACTTCACTCATAAATACAGCAACAATATACATATTATTAACTAATTATTACTATAATATTACGTAAAATAAGAAGAAGTCATATAGTAGCCAGGGTGGACCCAAACGGACATATGGAGTACATAAAAAAGTTAAATCAGTTACTTAAGATATACCGTACTTACTCAAACATAAGCGTCCCCGTTTTAACCTTTTTTTGCTTAAAACTATTGGGAACACTCGTAACCGCATAGTTATTGTTGAATAACTTTTCTTACGATTGCTTTATTGTTCTCTTTTTAGCTTTATTTTTATTATAAATATACATAGCTTACAATGAGAATAGCTTCACAACATGAGAACGAATAGACAATAATTAAGACTAAGCAAGAACTACACTTATTCAGCCCACTAATAATCAGAAAGTCTTGTCATTGTCAAAATGAGGAAGGGGAATGGGAACTCTAAATGATTTGAGAATGTTGACGACATGTAACTCTAACAACATTATCAATCACAAAATACTGTCATTATTTAATTTTTTGTGTATGAAAATACTGTCAAGTTCGCAACGAAAAGAATTTTAAAATGCTGACAACGTGAAGTTCTCTGTTTTAATTCATATCACTACATGCACTATAAGTAGAAGCTTATATTTTTTCAGAATCCTTTAGGTACTACCTAACTGTTGTTGGAGTTATAGACATGCTTAATGCATATACTAAAGCAATGCTCAACATAAGACACTTCTACTCTAGGGAAGAGTTTGTTAGGGGTAGTTATATTCATGTTAATATAGAGATTGCATATATTTTCATACAATTTACTATGCATTATTTGTATTTAGACATAAAGACCCACTCAAAATGGTTGTGTTGAATACATATCTAACTTGATAGATTTGTTTACATCAAGGATATTGAAATGATGTACAACGGGTTGAGGCTTAGTAATTCATATCATTTGACTACTATACGGTCTACGGACAGACAAATGTCAGCTCAAAGTTGATACAATATATCAACATACGCAAACAAGTCATTAACAGATAAAAACATATATTATGGATTCATGAAAACTAACGTAGACAACTAAATTAGAACAATATATACATTATTGAACATAACATTTAGAAACTGAAATGAATATTTAATCTATTTGCTTTATAGAAACAGCAAGTCATATTTTCTTCATGGTGATATGGTGACATAGTTTGCTTGTATAAAGGTGGCATTCATTCGAAGAAGTTGATATGGATATGAAATGACCCGAAAAAATCTGTATAATTTCTGAGAAGTCTCTCGCCATGATAGGCTACTGGTGATTCGTTTATTTCTATATAATTGCTAAAACAAGATTAATACATAAAACTACAGTAATTACCCGAATGTCTGAGTGCTGAACAGAGTCAAGTTATTTCAGCAAAGAGTAACACATAAATGAATAAGTAATACAGTTGCAGCCTAACTTTGACAAAAATCGAGTACAATCCCACATATATTGATCATAATCCCTAAATATAATCAGTATACTAGGTGCGGTGGAAAGAAAATGCATAATGTTTGGACAAGAGGTATGCTCACGTTACTCTACAACCAAAATTCAAAGTTAAGAATTGGACCATATCAACAACTAAGATATAAATATCGCCTAGATACAGATCGAGATCAACAAGGCAAGATTTTTTGGGTGGCATAAACATAGGCATTTCTTCTTTTCGGCAGAAAGCAGAAAATTTCATTTACTCAAACAGTGAACAATACGATTTAGTCAGTTAACGCTGTGAAGTTAAACTGTGAAGGTGTCTCGAGCGACGATAAATAACAAGACCATCAATGGTGAACAAACCAAAGAAAAGAGCCTATGCAGACTCTTAAGCAATGAAGTCTGTATCACGACTAAATATTAAATATAGGTCGGAATTGTCTTTTACGCTTTGCTTTATTGTGATATTAAAAAAACTCTCCGCGATTATTTGATCGGTGGGAGAGTAATAATTATATTTGGTAACACCATAACAGGAATCTTGTCGTATCGATCAAATGTTGTCAATGGATGTCATTACGATGTTGCTGTCTTCTTATAACATGCTTATAAATTTTTGTGATTGTAGGGTTCTCGATATCATCACTGCGGTCGAGACAGATGTTTGAGTCTATATTAGAACTTAAGCTCTTAAATATTTCAAAATATATATATATATATATATATATATATATATATAATTGATGTTAAGTAAAAAACGGAGAACAATGCCAACGAATGCAAATTGTAAAATAAACACGCACACTATTTAGTTTATTCAAAGTATAACGAAAATGTTCATATTAGAGATAACCTCAGCTTGGGAACTATTCAAGTTAAAAAAAAGAAGTGATAAGAATTTCAAGTAATAATTAGTATACTATCAGTCGAAATATGAAACACATTTTGTCAAGTGCTGTTGTTATGGGTCTTGAGCAATTTTTAAAAGTATTTGAGTGCATGAATCAACATGTCATCATTGTCAGACAAACTGACTATTTGAAAACTTAAGAAAAAGCATTCCATGAGATTCATGATACATCACAATATTTACTTTGCAACAAGGAGAAGGCTTCTATTACCATTCTGTCTAGCAAATTACAAATAGTAAAGAATAGCTAATTGCATAAACAGTTAGATTATGTAAACATTCAGCGGAAACTTTAGTTAAATAAGAAGCTAAATCTTTTCTTAAGGTCGCTATGCAAGCTACATATCAGGGGTATAGAAGCAAAACTTGCTGAATCCATTTTTAAATTTTGTCAGGAAACGAAGAAAATCTGGCATCCTTATTTTTCAGAATTGTTGACAATTTTTTCTTTAGTATTAACTACTTAATACAGATAAGTGAAATCAAGTACTAAAGAAAATCAATTATCGAACATTTCTAAAACATAAGGGTGTCTCTTGTTCCGATTCCTAAGAAAAATTAAAAATGAATTGAGCAAGTTTGGCTTCAATACTCCTGATACGATCCTTTGAAAAATAGCAGAAGAAGTAAATGTCGAATAGTGAGAAACTCGTGTTTTATCCAATAAGGAATATTTATAAATATTTATTATGCCACGTACCCGCCAGGAAGGACAAACAAAAAATTTGTTTCTTTGTTATCTTTAAGCATTAAAAACAGTTCAAGATATGGAAATGACTGAAAACGACGGAAACCAGTATGCAACCGAATAAAACCTGACCCCGCATGCTAACACCCAACCTTCAAATAAATGACTATTAAAGTGTTTTAGTAACTAGATAAAACAAAAAAACAAAAATAAAATTCCAAATAAAAAGGTGGGTGAGAGCAGCAGGGGCATCTAACACTCACTCTCACTCTCACTCTCATCGCCGTTCTTCGCAGTGAATCTTCTCAACAAAGTAATTGAAAAGCTAACCTTCCTGGAGTATGGAACTAAAACCTGCAGTGTAAGTCATTTTCTCTATCCTCTCTCTGATTTATGAGCTGTGGATTTGGGTAGCAAAGTCGGTATCCCGTGAGGGGATAACTTACTGTAACTCACTATACTACCTGTAATACTATAGCCAATAAACCAGTTACTGTCTAAATTAAAATAATTCCTTTCAGTAAACAACATTGACACTTAAGTAGTTTCTGTAATTGTCTCTTTTGAGTATTAAAAAGATAATTTAAAGGATCGAAACAATTAATATTTATAATATACTAAAATCGCATAATTATTAAGTTGCGAATTTTTCTTAAAAATAGATATTGTTAAAGCTATACTACACGTAAGTAATATCCACCAATAGTGTCAAATAAGATAAAGGGAAGTTTAACAGTAACATGATAAGAATAAGTACAAGTATTGAAGGAATGTAATAAAAATTATCACCTCAAGCACACATACACAGAAAAGGAATTAAGAAAATCCTTTCCTTGCCAATCTTAAATTCTAATATATAATAAGAAAAATATAATTGGTTTATATTCATTTTGTATTGTAAAGTAATTAAAATATTAAGTTATTCAATAACGATTTATATAAATAATATTTTACAGACACCGCCATAACTAACTCATCCTCGATTACTTTAATACCTCTAGCTCGTATTCAGTATATTTGTTGGTGTCCAAAATGCCTCAAAGAGATGAAACAAACTTACACGTTACAATTCTGGCAACCGAGGACAATTCGTAGACTTGGATAGCACTGAAACAGACTTTTGCTCCAGAGTTGAGGATGCTTAGAAAACTTCTCCATTTAAAAATCAAATTTTGTGATTTGGAACGTATTGCTCAATGAGCACTAAATATCAATGACATAATAATTTGTTGTGTGTATTATTTTACTAGTTACTGCATACGAGAACCAAAAAGAGATCATACATGAGTTAGAAAATGGTTGATAAAACTCAATTATCAAATCTGGAATAAATGAAGGAAATACCTTACTAATTTTTTTATCTGAATTTATTGACCTACTTCAATCCCCGTTTTTCCTGCAATACATCTTTCCCTCTCCACAGCGGACAATCATGCTTATTATACTGAGAATTCATTGAAATTGATATTAACAGATGTTAAGAAATTCGGATCTGCTGGGATTCTATTATGGACCTCAAAGGTACAACTCCAATGTTTTAACCAATTATATTCAATACCCCGTCACTTGATTTTGTGCCAAAACTGTTAACTGTTTAAAAACTTTTCACTTAAATCTAGACAAAATACTAAGGCCCGTATAAAGAAACATTCATCAATTGAGTTATTAACTTTGTTCATTAGGTTTGGTTTCGATAATATCATTAGTACAATTCTGTTATTACTTTATTATTATTATTATTATTATTATTATTATTATTATTATTATTATTATTATTAATAATAATAATAATAATAATAATAATAATAATAATAATATCATCACTTTAACCCACATCATTTCAATCTGTTTCACATCAGTTATTGTGATCAAAGAAAATGTGGATTGTAGGGGAAAAATAAGTTTCCATTGTAAGATCTGTAACTTCCACTTATTTTCAACAAACTCAGTCATATCTGATTGTAAACAAATCTTAGTGCCGAAGAGAACCAGGGGTATCTGATTATAAACAAAACTTGGCGCGGAAGAAAAAGAAAAGGCAAAAGCAAATTTTCGGTAGTGTAAGAAATGGCCCGGTAGTTTGTATAAACAGTTGTTCATTATGTGCTTGCGTTCAAATCCTATAGTAGGTGAAAGTAGATAAGGTTCCGCACAACGGGGCCACCCCTGCCCTACATCCCTAACTGGCTATAACTACTGGACCACTCCTGTCTGTCTATAACTTCCAGCACACCCGTCACTTCCACACAGTACTTTGACTAACACAGAACAATTAAATAACTACACTGCTAAAGTGCTCTAAGTTTAAAGCTAAATATATTGTGCCTATAATTCCAAATTAAGTTTGCTTTGTTGTATTGCTCCCTTTGATTGGATAAATAGCTTGTGTTCTATTGAAATCGGTTCACAGATTGTTGTGCAGTGAGGAGATGAAATTTTAGACTTTATATGAGTATTGAGACACACTAATGGAAACTCACACTAATGCAAACTCACTAATGCAAACTAATCCAATTTATTGTTACATACGTAAATATTCTATAAATCTATTATGTCGATTGAGAACTAAAAATGTTAAAAACGATCTTTAGAATATTTAATTTATCGAATGGTTATACCTTTCTCATTAATGGAAAAATTATACATATGTAATTAAGTTTGGGTAAATAATTTCCAAATATATTTTTAAACAATACTCTAGTTGAAAGTTTTCCTTTAGACATTAAGAAGGATGATGTAATTACGTTTCAAGCAGATAAAAATTCAGCTTTCGAAGAACAGTTATTATTTGTTATTATGTACATAGAAAAGAGAATTTAAATGATTTCCTATATAATAAATAGGATGTATTGTGTTAAGTGTAAGAAATCAACAGGTACAAAGAAAGATACCATTAGAATAGAGCAAACAAAGAATGGAAGATATATTGAGAAAGGTATTTATTCTGTATGTAGTGTTACTAAATCTTAATTTGTTAAAAAGAAAGATTGACTAGAAGAAGGTAAAGGTATTAGAGAAGATATTATAGAAGAAATTCACAAACCTCCAAGATAAAACTATCCTGGACTAAGTGTAGTTATAAAAGGTATTGATGATCTTTGGCAAGCTGATTTTATAGAAATGGATAGCGCAGTATTAAAAGGTGTTTCTAAATTAAACAAAGGCTATAAGTATTTACTAACGATTATTGATGTGTTCTCGAAATATGTGTTTGCTATTTCTGTTAAAGATAAGAGTGGTAAGAATGTTACAGAAGCCTTTGAATCAGTATTAAAAACTAGAAAACCTAGTAACTTACAAACAGATCAAGGTAAAGAATTTTATAACAAAGACGTTAGAGAATTGGCAAAGGAATATAATATCATTCATTACTCAACGTATAATAGTAAAAAGGCTTGCATCGTAGAACGCTTCAACAGAACTCTGAAGCAAAACATGCGGAAAAACGTTTACTACGCAAGAAATCTATAAATGGACAGAGGTATTATGAACATTAGTTAGCGAGTATAATAATAAAGTACATAGGACAATTGGTGAAAAGCCTGTAGAAGTTAATAAAAAGAATGAGCAAGTAATATTAGGGAAAGTGTATAAGAAAGAATATAGACGTGTTAAATGTAAATATAAAATTAATGATTACGTTAGTAGAAGTAAATCTAGAGGATTGTTTGGGAAAGGATATACTCCTAAATGGTCAACAGAAGTATTTGTTATTAAAGAGTTTATTCCATCCAATCCACCAACATACAGAATAAAAGACTTGGATGATAAGGATGTACAGGAAAGGTTCTATGAGCAAGAATTACTAAGAACTAAATGTAAAGATGAGTACTTAGTTGAAAAATTATTGCGTAAGGAAGACAATAAAGTATATGTTAAGTGGCCAGGGTTTGGTAATTCCCATAATAGTTGGATAGATAGAGATAAAGTTGTAGTTTAAGTTTAGTATGTTTCATCTTTTTATGATTATTACTCATAAAAGTATTGGTAATCTAAAAACTTTATAATGAAAAAAGCGGTGGTCTTGATCCCGGCCACTGCTCTAATAGTCGGCCGCTTCAACATATTTAGTAAACGTAGTTGTTTCGGATACTATAAAAATAAAACAAACTATTTTCTTCATGAAAAATATGAGTACTATGGATAACTCTCACAGTTTAAATGGTATCTGGTACGAATAGATTAAAGATAACTATTGGTATGGTTTGTTTCGTAGCTGAAAATTAAAAATGAAATCTTTAATGAACTATTTCGTAAAAGGGAGTATGACATTATGTCTCTTTAAGTTATTTGTTTAAATTCAAATAGTGTACTCCCTAGATTTATGGTGAAAGATTCTGCTGGCTATGATCTCTATTCTTCCGAGACTGTAAGAATAAAACAAGGAAATACTCATGTATTTAAAACTGGAGTTAAGATAAACATACCAAAAGGATATTCTTGGAAAATCTTTTCTAGATCAAGTTGAAGTTTAAAAGAAGATATAGATGTATGTTCAGGTGTTATAGACAGTGGATATCACAGAGAATTTATGGTAGTAATTAAGAAAAGAACATCGATAATATGGTCTATCTGTGAACTATTTGGAGTTAACGCCACGAAACTTTTCTTCGAAGATTTCACAGGATTGCCTATTAGCTTTAATAAAACATGAATCATTATCTATCAAAGTAGTTACAGAATTTGATAACGAAAGCAAAACAGGTTCTGGAGGTTTCGGATATTCTGTCTAATCAAAATAGTGGCTATATAGAAATAGAAGCTCGTTAGGAATCTTATCTTTAGATTCTAAATCAAAAGCTTTTGATAAACATTGTCTTATTGAAATCGCTATCCAACACACTATCAGCAAACTCTCTAATCAAATCTTCTGATAAACTTGAACATGAGCTAACTTTGTCCCAATCAACCTTCTCAGCAAACTTTCTTATAAAACCTAAAGATAATTTTCTGTTTGATATAATCCCCCAATCAACCTTATCAGCAAACTCTGCTATGAAATCTTCTGATAAGTTATTACATGTTATAGTCAACCAGTTAACTCTATCTGCAAACTCTCTTATGAAATCGTCAGATAAGTCGTTATATGTTAAGTCTTTCCAATTGATCTTATCCTTGTGGGTACGTATGAAATCTTATGCAACATTTTCACTAAAACGCATATAAGACCATTACTTATCTGTTAGTGTATCTAATGTTTCAACTGACAAGTTCATAATATACTTCTGAATAATATTTTGTATAAGACGTTCGTTATATTCCTTAACAGCCTTTTTAAATAAATGATCTAACACACCAATAGTAACACAAGAATTTAAAAAATCAGGATTAACTCTTTCATAATCATCATCATGTAGATTATCATATTCATCTGGGTTACAATACATATCATCTGTATCTTACTCCACATTCGTTAAAAGATCATCATAATCTAAGTAATAACACACAAGATTGAATACAGGTGTAAGAGATAATACTCGTTTAGCAAGTGACTTGATGGATTACGATTTTATGAATTTAAATATGAGTAACTTCATTTTTTGTAAAGCTGTATAAAAATGAAATATTCTTTAAAAGTATATAAGCTTTTTCCAAAACCATGAAAACTACATTACAATTGAAACGTTAAAGAAAAGATGACCTGATAGAAAAAGTAATATGCTTAGAATATAAATCACAATAACTCAGTGAAGAAAAAAAGCTACAAATCTATGGTAAATAAGCTGTTTGAAAAAGTTTCATTGCATGAGTTGATCCAAATGTACGGAGATGAATATTTGAGACAAGATATCACTAGACTTTTGGATGTTAGGAAGGTGAATTGGAATAAAGTAAGCAAATATCAGAAGTTATCATAAGACTTTATAAGATAATTCAAAGATGAATTGGAAAGAAATCTCACGTTATCAAAAATTATCAGAAGATTTCATGAGAGTTTGAAAATAGATTTCATTGGATGGAAGTTTAATCTAGACAAAAGTTAACAGAAAACTTTATAAGAGAATTTAAGGACTTCGTACATTGGCGTTACATTGCAAGTGAACAGAAATTATCAAAATACTTTATAAGAGAATTTGAGTGTAAGTTCAATGATGACCTTTGGGCACAGTTGATGGTTTCTCAGAAGTTATCAGAAGGTGTCGTTAGAGAGTTTTGTGATAAATTTAAAGACAGTGATTGTTGGAACATCTTAGCAGTTAAACGTAAGTTGAATGAACAGTTCATTAGAGATTTCGGAGACAACTTTTCTTGGTTCGTCATATCACGTGATCAAGTGTTATATGAAGATTTCATTCTATAATTTTGGGATCAACTCTGTTAGTGTAAGATTATAAGATATCAAAAACTTACTTCTGAATTTAATTTTAAACTTATCAATGGATTTTATGATGAGATAGAGGTAGCTGTTGATATCAACTGTCCTATTTGTCTTCGGAATAATATTTACAAAGTTAAAACCATATGCAATCGTATCTTTTGTAAGAGATGTTTGAGGAAGTGATTTGTTGAAATGTTAACTGTCCATTATGTAGATGAAATCTTAGAATGTATACGGAAATAATTGAACATAGTGATGTACTTTATGATGATATAGAGTTTTATGATGCAACGAAAACATTTACAGCATTGTGTAACATTATAGAAATGGAAGGAGATGAGAGTGAAAGTGAAATTGAGTGAGGAGAGAGTCAGAATACAAATAAAAATAGACTAAGAAGAAGGAGACGACGACATAGACAAAGAACTAAAAAATATGAAAAAATGAAATTGTGAAAAATAAATCTTATGTAGTATCCAGTTAAAACATGTCGACCTATTACTTAACTGAAAAATCTAAACACAAAGAGCTGCAGCCTATTAAACTTGCAGACCTAGATAAGTCTAAGTTCTATGAAATAACAGCTTGGAATCTTATCCAAACGAGTAATGATTCGAAGCTATTAGCACATTTACATGATGCCCTGAAAACTACAGATGGTGCTCAGAAAAATGGAAACACCTGTAGTTGGCAACACGTCAAATGTATGGGTTGGCAGTGGTGTCGTGGCGCCCGCAGCACCGGATCGCTGGTGGTGGTGTGTTATGTCGGTCTCCATACTACGTCAGGCGCAGTGGAACAGCAGTGTCTAGTGGCTGCAGCAGACGGAGGTAGTGTAAAATAGGAGACCTCTCAGAGTTTCAAAGAGGGCAAATTGTTGGTGCGCGGTTATGTGTAGTGAGTGTGACGGCAGTGGCTACTGTTTTAGGTGTGTCGCGTGGGACAGTGTCGAAGGTGATGACGGCCTACACAACACACCGGAAAACCACATCGGGGAAGCGGAACAGTGGGCGGAAGAAAATCATGAGTGACAGGTCACGCCGGGTATTAAAGCGCATTGTCACGCAGAACCGTCGTGCCACTGCGGAGCAAGTGACGGAGGAACTCAATCAGCACCTCCCCCATCCTGTTTCGACAATCACACAATTACATGACATGAACATAGGGGGTCGTGTTGCACGGGCCAAACCGCTCATCAGGGACCATAACGCTTTCGCACGCCGCAAATGGTGTCGCGACAATGTAACTTGGACCGTTGAGGACGGGAAACGTGTGATATGGTCGGATGAGTCATCCTTCACTTTATTCCCAACTACGGGCCGTGTTTATGTGTGGAGAACGCCCAAAGAAGCTTATGATCTGCAGTGTCTCCGCCCAACTGTGAAACATGGCGGCGGCTAGGTGATGCTGTGGGCCGCCATATCATGGTTTTCATTGGGTCCTGTGGTCACACTTAGCGGACGAATCACTGCCAACGATTATGTCGCTATTTCTCTTATTTAATATGAGCTCCCACTCCAAAAGCGGTATTTAATTTGATTTATCACACTTACAGGTTAATCTATCGCAGTATTTGCAAGAGAAAATATCAAATAACTTCTGAGCACCGTTCTTAAATTTCTTTAATTTGGCTCTTAATGGGGAGTATTTCGTTTCTTAATGGGGTTAATGATCGTTTTAAATTTTGAGTTATAATTCAAAATCATATCCTTAATTCGAAGGCAAGACAATACAGTAAGAGAGTCTCGCAGCTGTTTGAATTCAGCAATGTAATCGCCGCCATCGGAAAGCCAGTGTTGTGCACTTTGCATCCAGATGCTAAAAAGTGATATTGTCTTTAAGTTTCAGAGTTCTGAGCTGGGCTCAACACGAAGGATTTTCGTGTGTTAATGAAGTAGTTATGAAAGTTAATTAAGCTCTTAATAGTTATTTGCGTATATTGAAACCATGTATTTCATGTTTTATGTAGTAATAGTATTGTCTGGTAAAATGTTCTTATTACCTAAAATCATTTTATTTGAACAAAAAAATTGGCACTTTAGGGCCACGGGAACCCGGTTAAATATTGCTTTAAAATCAAAATATTTGACATGGCTTCATTGCGTACCAATGCACAACTTTTGGTATTTACTCAATCCTGAATATCTGAAAAAAACTTTTTCGGCCCACCCTGTTAACCATATCAATCGAATGAATGGTTTTTGAGCAATAAGTCACTAACTGAAAATGTATGAAAACGCCAAAAATTACCTGGGTCCGAGAGGAATAATCACACAATTTTGCTCGTATACGTACAAAGAAACAAACGATTTGTAAGTTACGAGGGCTTCGACTCAAGTTCTGTTGATTATTTCAATAATCTGCAACATAAATCAATAAATAATAGTTGCCAGAAAAATAACAGACATTTGAAAAAAAACATGAAAAAGAACAATGTTTTTATTGAAAAAAAACTTCACAGAAAAAAAACGTTTTTTACAACACTATATATATATATATATATATATATATATATATATATATATATATATATATATATATATATATATATATATATGTGTGTGTGTGTGTGTGTGTGTGTGTGTAAATATCAGCTTTTATGACAGTAGTGCAAATAACAATATAGAATATTTAAACAAAAATTGTGGCACTTCTCAGGGAAACTATATGAATTTAATGCTCAAAATAATTAATGATAATTTTCTAAATTACCGTATTTGCTTTAAATATTTCTAAGTGAAATCTAAAATTATTATCTAATAAATTTTTCTTTTCTCATTCTTTCTTTCTTTTTATATGCATTAGAAATAATGTTACTTCGAAGTGTGCAACGTTCTCGTGTAAGCTCTTGTCTCGTTATATGTGTATATTCGTTTATGTCCTTGCGCCGAATTCTATGTTTTTAAACTTTGTCATATAGAAGGTCTCTTTCTTTTTCTATAATAACATTCAATTTCAACTTATATTTGTTAAACTATGTAAACGTTCAAGTAGAAATAGCCTATCATTGTTTGAGTGAAAACGCATTAGTTCCTCCGCGAAATCTTAATCGACACTTCACGTGTCTACAATATTCATTACTAAAAATTACATTAGGATGCAAAAGTATTACTTTACGATTTTTTACATAGTGATTAAATTTCCCTTCACTAGAGAACCTATATGTGATATGGACTCAAACCTAATTTAAAATCTCAACATTATGAGCTCTTTCCGAGAATAGGTCACTGCTTTTACGCACTCAAGTGAGTAGTGGACATACTTAACACTTTGTTTTCAATTACTGTATTTTACACTTACAATTCATATTGTGCTGTTTCCTAACCGAATTTGAAAAAAGGTCTTCTTGAAGCTTTATTTATAGGAATGGTCACTGATTACTTGGGGCACGCAATAAACAAATTCAAGTTCTGAACGCATTATTAACAAAATCTTCACTCAAATCTATTAAATACTTCAATGCTTATTCATATCTGATTTTGAATTTCTTTTCTGTTACAAACTAATTTTGTTTGCAGTCATATGTGACTGCATTTGCGTGGAATAATTGAAAACTATATTTCTCGTAATGTTTAAACGTATTTCTCGCTCAAGTCACGTTAGATCACAGTAACTAATGAGAGGCAGACGAATCTGTAATCATCATTCATAATAATAATAATAATAATAATAATAATAATAATAATAATAATAATAATAATAATAATAATAATAATAACCTGAAAATAAGAGTTACTGAAATATTCAAATTTGATTAAGGGAATTAATCAACCTTAATTAATGACCTTTTCTTCATACTGGCCTTAGTATCCTGTCTTAACTTGGAATATTTTTAACTAAGTAAAATTTTTACAGCTTAAAGTAACTATATGGCGTGGGTGGTTGATTGCCATATTACAGTCCTATCCAGAAGGTCCGGGTTCAAATCCCCGAAGGTTCGAACTTGTTAAGCCTTAATTTCAAACTCAATTCATAAACAAGAATTTGTCCAGTGATAATCGATAATTAATACTATGAATAAAAAGAGAGATTCGGATGACAATAACAGGCAATTAGAATTGGCCAATGATTGGAGACAAGAAACGACAGAGATATTTCAAATATGACATTTACAGTTTATTTGAACTATATTCTAACTCAGGTACGATCCGTGTTTTTCTTTATTCTCACATGCAGTATTTTGTGAAATAATACATTAGACACACATGTTATGTTACTGCAGTACGGTGCTCATTGGACAACATGCTACAAATCATAGATCTTGTTATTACACTGGAAATATTTTTGTGTGTATCATAAACTCCATAGCAAAAGCCTTTGGAGTTTTTCCCAGATCTACGAACTGTACCCGGTTAGTAGAATTGTAACGCGAAACTTCTGTAGCATCTGTCCAGGTGTCAGTGACACCAGTGAATCTGCTGTACACGACCAAATGGAGGTATAACAATGAAGGGGTTGAGATATTGTTTCTGCTATTTTACACAAATCTATTAGTATTGTGTAATTTCATCTAACTGTTGTTCGACATGTATATAAAATTATTTGTGCAATAAGAAAAAATACATGAAAATATCTTATATCTGCACCATGGTCGCCTTGTCGCTAACTCCATAAATATCGGAGGATAAATTAAGTTCTGACATTTATTGTTCAGAATTTTATAATGATAACGTTGTAATTTGTATATTTTGTTCATAATCAGGTAGTGTTGTAAAAAAACGTTTTTTTTTCTGTGAAGTTTTTTTTTCAATAAAAAACATCGTTCTTTTTCATGTTTTTTTTTTCAAAAATCTGTTTTTTTTTCTGGCAACTATTATTTATTGATTTATGTTGCAGATTATTGAAATAATCAACAGAACTTGAGTTGAAGCCCTCGTAACTTACAAATCGTTTGTTTCTTTGAACCTATACGAGCAAAATTGTGTGATTATTCCTTTCGGTCCCAGGTCATTTTTGGCGTTTTCCTACATTTCCAGTTACTGACTTATTGCTCAAAAACTATTCATTCGATTGATATGGTTAAGGCCTTGTTTTTAAGAAAATGGATGTGGCTATCTTTTGGTGTAAGTTGCATTGCAGTGTTACCAACGGGTGGGAAATTATTGAGGGAAATGTAGGGGTGAAAATTTACAAAAAATTCCCTAACCGAATTTCAAAAAATTTTTGTATCTAGCACCACTGCTGCTATATGGGTACAAGTCACCTAAACAAATCTTTGGTGTGTTGGCAACGAACAGTGAAATCCTGAAGTCGCTGGCTTCCATTCAAAGAGGGAAAAAAATTCTGTCATACACATGAAATTTTGACACTTTTTCCGCCTCAGAGGCAAAAATCAAATATGCCGGGGTGCAGCTTCTCTAATTATCCTATTGAAACTTTTTATGGTGCGTTCTGTAGAGCAGAAAGGAAGCTTTCAGGTAGTGGTACGTTTGTTTCAATGTAGCCAGTAAGAGGGTAATAATATAGGGGAAAAGGGAAATTTTCCGAATTTTTCACCTAATAGCGGGAATTAATTGTTTTGGCTGGAAACGCTGCCATCAGACAGACGAAAGCTATCGGAAAATAAACCGTAGTACTCGAAGAATATATCTTACAAGTATCATGGCGATATATAACAAAGTAAACATGAAATTAAAAAAACAACTCTCATTCTACCTCAGAAATTCACCATTTTCTTACAATTTCCAGAACATGGTTTATTATAAACCTCAACTGTACTTCCCCTAATTATTCTAATGAAACTTTTTATGGTGCGCTGTGTAGGATAAGGATGAGGCTGTTAGACACTGGTACATTTGTTTGAATGCAGCCAACAAGAAGGAAATAATAGAAATAAAAAAGGGAATTTTTCCCAAAATTTGCCCCTAAAATCTGGAATTAATTTTTTTGTAGCTAGCAACACTACTATCAGACACACACAAACTATCTTAAAATGAGCTTTGGTATTCCTCTAATATATCCTACAAGTTTTGTGACATATCTAATAAAGTAAGTATGTCAATAACAAATATCTCATTCTACCTTTAAAAAAATCACAGTTATCTTTTCAATTAGAGAACAAGGTCCACTGTAAACCTCAACTGTACTTCCCCTAATTATCCTATTGAAACTTTCTATAGTGCGTTGTGTAGAGCAAACACGAGACCTCCAGATACTAATACGTTTGTTCCGATATAGCCAACAAGAGGGAAATAATAGAGACAAAACATATAATTTTTCCAAAATTTCCCCCTAAAATCTGGAATTAAAATATTCTGTAGCTGGCAACACTGCAACCAGACAGACGCAAACTATCTTAAATTAAACATTGATACACCACTAATATATCCTACAAGTATTATGGCGATATTTAAGGAACAAAGCTTCTAATTATCAAAATATATTACGGTAAATAGAAAGGCAAGGAAAAACTAGAAAAAACAAGGGCTAGAACCTAAATACGAATTTTACGTGCGTTCCCTAATTACCCCATGTAACGATCTGTACTTTCGTTTGTTAAGTAAGGACAAATGTTCGATTGGCGTAAGTTGACTTGCACTCGGACGTATAGCTACGGATTTATAAACAAAAATTTCTAATTTTTTGCCCAAATATAGGAGAATTTTAAATTCCCTAATTGGCAACACTACGCGCAGGCCCGTCCAATTAATGTCAACAGTTAGGTATTTATCAGAGGTATCTACCTGGCAACTCTTAAGGATGTCTTTCTACAACGAAGGAAGCTACACTGGAAAAAAGTAAAGGAAATTCGAAATTAGAAAATTCTCGAATTTTTTACTGGGGTGAAATTCGACACCAGAAGAAAAAGAAATTAATCTGATAAACTATAGTCCAACCACATTTTGCAAGAATAATATCCCGATATCTTAATTAGTGTCCACACTGGAGCGGATTAAACAAGTGACACACCTGTGTGTGCCACTTTGGCCACCTTGACCACCGAGTATACACTTGATTACATTTTTTTTGACTACTAACTCGTATTGTTGTTGTAGTTATAGTCTCGACTAATAATAATATCGCTGTAAACAATAACTTTATAAGGAAAATTTTTTCTCCTTTTTACATCTTAGTTCCAACACTGTTGGTGAGAAATGTAGGGTGTTTCAAAATAAATTTTGGGGTTTTAAGTCTTCGTAGTACTTATTACATTTTACGAACAATTATAAGCAATGCATGAAGTAAAAGAGCACCTCAAACAGTCTTTGCTACAAGTGTTCAATGTGAGATTCATTCATCACACGGCACACATCTAGTCGATAGGCGAGAAAGGCCCATAAACTTTCCGCCATATGGCACAAAACACATTCAATTTAGGGGAGTTTCGTTTCAATTGTGCCATCTCCTGAGGATTTGCTGACGGCCAGATGCAAACATTATGAGTGTTCACATTAGCTCTTAGGTGAAAAGTCTATTTATGACTGTAGACGACACGATCCAGAAAATCTTCATTGTTATGCAGCAATATTTCACTTGCGAAATTTGCACGTAAACCGTAGTTTATTTTTTAGACCTGTAGCAACTGTAAACAATAAAGACGTAGTTGCAAGCGTCTCCTTAATATTCTTCACACAGACGGTTGCACTGTACAGATTCAGTCTTTATTAAAACACAAAAAGCTTTCTGCTCTCTAGTCTCCATCTTTGCTACTTGCTCTTTCTAACGGCAGCCAGAAGAAACAACGTATGCACTACAAAACAGTTTGAGTGCTCTTTCATTGGATATAATATTTAGAATTGTAAGTTAATTGTAATAGATACTACAAAGTGTCAAAAACCTAATATTAATTTTGAAACACCCTGCATTACTTCAAATTGAGTCATCCTATATTCAGATCCTAGTCAATTTGTCGCCTCGTGCAATGGCATAATTTGCCGCCTGCCCCTTTCTCCAGAAAGAATACATCTTAGAAGTCATTATTTTAAGTATGCTACTCCAGCATGAACAACAAAGGTGAGGGTAAGTGCAGTCGCACTCAGAAAGGCTTAAATACTTACTAAAAATGCAATTCCGTTGTATCTATTTTTTTTTCTTTAAATGTTAATCTATTATGATAGTGAAAGATAAAGCAAACACACCTGCATAGGAAAGATGGTAATCCTTTTTATAGAATTCACTATCGAGCTTCAATCTCAATGTTTCAGTTTGCAATTCCAGTGCAACTAGCTCTTTTATCTTTATTTCTTGATTTTTCTTCTACATCTTCTAACATTTAAAAAAAGAAACTTATTTCTATCTTCAATGATAAGGAACTTGCTTCTGACAAAAACAAGACTACTTTCATATCAAAACTGTGATAACTTACTAAATGGAACAGATATTCACTACTATTCGAGAATTGAATTCTTGCATTTGACAACAATCAAGCAATTTGTGCTTAGATTTATTCGACCATTTGCTTTAGCATTGTCCATGTGGCCTTAAACTAATGCAACCTAAACATAATTTATGAATGTAGTATTCAAATAGAAGGTCAGCTTAGTAATTGTAACTACCATCATCATGAAGTCTGTTTCCAACAAGAAATATTTAATTTAAATAATATACTTATGATAGATTTTGCCGCACTATCCAAGCTTGTCGTTCCACGCAAATGCACGTGTTGCATATATATAGTGGCGTATTTAGGAGGGCTTCCGGGCTTAAGCCCCCCCCCCGAAATCGTACTTCCTATAGTAAAGTATATGAAATATCTTGCAGAATTTTCACATTTTCAGGCAAAGCCCCCCCCCCGAAAGTTAGCAAAGCCCCTCCCGAAACAAAATCGTAAATACGCCACTGCATATATGGTAGAGCCGGCTCTGCATATCATATATATCTAGTCGACAAATTATTTATACGGTGTATATGACATTTAGAAAAATACTATTAGGCAAATTAGTATTAGTTTTTACCTTTAGACAAGTTATTGGAATTTTATACTGTTCGTGACATTATTTTCGTGGTTATTAAAGGCCTGCTTTCACGAAAAAAACAAAATTTCATTTCTACTTTTATTTCTTAGTTGATATTGATGAAAACTGCTGAAACCCGAATTGTTAATAGGTATGGTAGTCATATAAATTGTAAAATATTTGTAGCGTATCAGTATCTAGCGTTTAATTTATGTTGCATTTTACGGTGATTACACCTCCATAAAAATATTTCATTCTTAAATAGACGTAAGATGCATTACAAATAACTATCTGAAAAAAAAGAAATTAAGAAAAAAACAAGAGGCAATGTTTTTATTTCTAAAAAAAACGTAGATTTCTGATAAAATACGAACCGTTTTTTTCTATTTACAACACTATAATCAGGGCACCAATGCTCAAGCATTTTTGCCATAAAATAGAAGAGAAAATGTAAGCAATATGTGTAGATTGATATATATATATATATTTCTGTTTGTACGTTGCTATAGTGATGTAAACGATTGTTAAGGAGATATTTTGTAATATAATTGAGAGAATCGCCATAACAGTTAAATATCTGATTTTGAACTGTAATGTAAAATAAGTACCTTCTTATAAAATGTAGTTTTATATAGTTGAGATTGTGTATGTTTCAGGATAATTATTGTTAATACACGTAATAACTACTATACTTGAACACATATACGAACTGTGGCAATATACATGGTTAAAATTTATTCACATATTAAAATACGTCTATAAGAATATGCATGTGCTAAATGCTTTCTGCTGGTTGTACGACGATACTCTTAAAATATATTTACTAACTATGAACCTCGACTTTTGTTTCTTACAGGATACAATGTCTGAAAGAGAAAACAAAACACATTCCATTTAGTGTTGTTGTTTTATATAAATGCTTTGAAGAATGAAATGCTGAGTAGGCCTATATTTTAAGATACGCAGAATTATTTGGAGTTACATATCAATCTTTTATAGGGGTAATATTTTAATAAATTATCGTTCTTAAATTTTACGTTTATTACCATCTCTAATATCTTCCCAGAAATGAATGATTTTAAAATAGAAAATCTTCGATTTAAATCTAGTATTTACTCATTATACAGTGAGACGAAGTTGAAAATGGTATTAATTTATTGCTATTTTCTACTATGGTGAAGCTCATGTGTCATTACACATTACTTCTGCTTAGTGAAAATAGCTACTTACTCATTCCGATACTTCCTTGAAGAATCTCGAAAAAGAGAAATATTGAAATTAGTTTTCCGAGCATTTTCTTTCTTCTTGAAATGCACAAGCTTTACCTGAAATTAGTGGAAGTTAATTACTATTTTCGGGACTGCGAGTGCTTGATTTGAGTACTTAACTTTGCTAATAAGTATTTCTTGGTGTAACCATAATTGTCGCTAATTATTTTCTTTCAAAACGAATGAAAAATTAAATATTCAATCTAGATAGCATTTAATATCTTACGCCTAAATAGAAGGATAACTAGAAAGAAATAGATATTGGTCTAATAATAAGTAGGATAAAATGAATTCAAATATGTCTTAACAACAGATTTTTTTGTGAGAAAATGACGTTAACTGGAATCCCGTATCATTTTTTTTCGAGAGAAGAATAATACTTAATTTTAAAGATTTCACTTTCATATAATCAATAAGCACATAAGCATCACAAATAAATAAAAAAACTAT
This sequence comes from Thermobia domestica, assembly GCF_964235325.1. Taxonomy (NCBI): domain Eukaryota; kingdom Metazoa; phylum Arthropoda; class Insecta; order Zygentoma; family Lepismatidae; genus Thermobia; species Thermobia domestica. The sequence continues at coordinate 112,636,691 of NC_137463.1, read as the reverse complement.
GTATAGAAGTGAAACATTATAGTACGCACAACATGTAGCGGAATTGGATAGAAATTATGAAAATAAAATAATTTTGTGAATTAAAGTTAAATCTGAAAGTACTATTTCTTTTAATTAAAACGTTTTATAAAATCTAAACAGCTCTTTCTATCACTTGCGATGAGTTGTACAGGAGAGTGTACTATGTTACTTAAAAGATATATTGAAGGGTCATATATGTACACTCACGTCCAAAATTATTGTTGCATGTCTATAAATATGTTGTTGTAGGAATATATTTTGATAACGAATTTACCCGACATTTCATATAATGTTAGTATATGAAGACATGTATGTGGCATATTTCATGTCAAAAGAGCAGTAAATAAGAACAATAAAAGGAAAATAAAATGTTCATGTCCATTTAGCAACATTTTGTTTTACTCATTATAATTTTCGTATTTATATTTCTTTTTCCATGAAATTTACCACAAATATACATTTTCCGATTATACACGTAGTATCAGTATTAAAAGTACGGTACCCTGCAAAATCATTATCAAATTATATTTTTACAAGAAGACAGTTATACATATGCGACAGTCATTTTGGACATGAGTGTACGTACAGATAACCATAAACTATACCAAGTAGAATCATAAAGTGTGAGCACTCATTGTAGTTCATAGGGCCTGTAGTAACGGAGTGTTAGTGTTGCATCTAAATTAACAGTCAAACTATATTCTAGCAAGTGACCTGTCAACTGCATGAAAATATTTTGTTTTTTGTGGTATAGTAATGTACTATCTCTCAATAAATTGCTGATAGTATGGAATAAAAAACTTCTGATGTTTAACAATCATGGAAAACGCTATGATTTTCGAAGCTATCATTTTAATAGTTGATACAAACCGAATAATTCAATTGTTCTTTAATTTAATATTTTGATATGTTATTTGATACGTTGAAAAATATAGGTAATAAATACAAATTACCTGAAACTCTTATGAACGAAAGAAATAATCCAATAAAGTAGTAAATAAAGCTTTGAGTAGAATGAATCTCTTCCTTATTCCTCTTTCGTTTGCTGGGAAGATTTTTGTTTTAATTTTCAATTTTAATTGCTACATGGTCAAAAATGATTTTTTTTTTTAAAAATCATGGTTGAGTTCAGACTCTGTAGAAAAGTGGCATGTGTCGTTTTGACTTCTATTTGACAGATTCACAGTAGGGAAATCAAATTTACTGGCCTCTGCCGTAGTATCTAGGTAGTTTGTATAGATTTGGTTTCAGTAAATATTGTCATTTTCACAGACAATGAATCTCCTCAGTAGATGCTATGATCAATGTTGGAATAAGTATGGTTCAGTATCTGTTAGTAAATCGGATTTGTTTCACATATTATTTTCTTTCTTCTCATTTATAACAATAATAATACAAGTAACTAACCCTACTGTAAAATAAATATCTCATCAAAATGGTAATCGTATACATGCATTTTACGCAAAACTTTTTGTATTTTTGAGAAATGATTGTTTTATTTATTTCATGAAAAGATACTTTACACAGTATTTTCTCATCCAGATTTATATCTGGAAAGGAAAAAAACAATGTATCGTTTTCAATTGTGGGGGACACAAATACATTTCTTGTGATTCATTCGTTTCCTTCGACAATGTCAGTTCACAATTATTTTATACTTATTTACTTTCATTAATCACTCGTTTCCTCCAGCCTGTAGAAGGTCATTATTAGACGTAAAAGTGAAAATTTTAATCTCATTATTTTAGAAACACAAGATAATGGTGGTCTCAAATAGTTGTTATTTATACTACGTCTTCCTAATAACCTCACGGAAACAAAACAACAATCTTAGAAGAACCATACTAGAGTTTAAGTGCATCGTTTGCTTAGCACAAAAATTCGTACTACTATAAATGTATGAATGCTATTATGTACTCACGAAAATGGAAACTAAATGGACTTTTGTTGAATGTGATTTTCTAAACAACGTTGGTGTGGATACGACAGCAACGCTGCAGTTTGTCTGTTTGCCGCAAAGCAGAAATTCGTCCTATCTCCAACGTGTTGAACCGGAAGAGTGCGCAAACTTTGTATTTCGTGAATTTCATTTAAACTACTTGCTGAGAAAAATAATACGTTTATTTTAAATACTATTTAAATATATCAGTTTCGTCAACTATCCACTTGGCCTTCATCAGACACTATGAATACATAGGTACTAGGAGACTGTGGCTACCCATTCATAGTTTCTGATGAAGCCAAAGTGGGTGGTTCACGAAACTGTTACAGGTTAACAAGTTTTACAATAAACGTATTATTTTGCTCAGCGAGTAGGTCAAATCAAATTTAAGTTTTTAAGAAGTGATAATCGGACAATGAAAAATATTTTCTATTTATATTTGCAATGTATAAACTAAAATAGCCATGAAAATGTTTTAGACGTAAGTTCCCAACAGTCACTTTTAATATTGCACACATCCAATTTACCTTTGAACACTACAGAGTAGTTGACGAGTATTTCAAATTATATTCCCGTAGCCAAACTCCGTCCATAAAAATTGTTCCGGAAGCACCGTAGGATTCTGAAACATGGATATTTGGGTAGGGCACGTATTAGTTCCTAAGTAAAGTCTTGACCGAACTACGGTAGGTCCCATAGTTTTGGAGCTATGGACCTTTAAAGTTAATTTTTTCAATGTTTTCGGCAGCCTATAACTCCGAAAGGAAGCATTTGTGAACCCAGATTAGTCTATACTTCATGTCTTATCTTGGTGTCAGGAATCACCTCCCAAACGTTATCTATGTTGTTTTGAAACACGATATATATATATATATATATATATATATATATATATATATATATATATATATATATATATATATATATATATGTTTGTGTGTGTGTGTGTGTGTGTTTGTGTGTGTAGGGTGTTTTCGTAATGCTGTGTAAAACTCAGAGAGATGAAAGATGATGGAAAAGGAAGCAATTTAAGGATAGAAACGAGTGTTCGGAAATGCGTCATTTTGGAGGTAGGAGCTACGGACAAATTGCCGCAACGGTACAGAAATAGCCATAACTCGAGAAGAAAATGTCGTATTAAGGCCCGATCATAGGCAGTGTGCATTATTTTTACCTGCAGATAGCATTAATGTTAGAATGGATTAAAAGCAGGGGCGGCGCAAGGGTTGCCCCTAAAGAAATATTGGATATATCGAATATCTGCAACAAATGTGAGACGAGAAATTTGTAACTGTTCAGTACAGATGTTACGAATAGTCATGATGCCACTAGCTTAATTATGAGCTGAATACAGTAGTATGCTGTGAAAGAAAAAGGTACGTACATGGTGGTGACTGTGCACGTGAGCAAGATGGAGAGCGAGGATGGGTACTCACAAAAGAAGGAATCCGAGGTGAGGAACTACTACTAGCACATGTGACAGTACAATAATTACAATAATTGAAGCGTGAAAGAAGGCCGTAGTAGGACGGCTCCCGCAGACGAACACAAATGATTCTGGGAAGTTGGTTCGTTGCAGGACGTCATATGTACCGTGTCATGCGAAAACGAACTAAGCGCCACTTTCATACTTTTAAGAAAATTACGTTTAAAGGCTGATGTCCAGCATTAAGGTAGCCGTAATCTAAAGTGAAATAATGTTTCTTTTTTGGAAAGGTGATGGTTTTCCTCTCTTTTCGATTGTGCAAAACGTTCTAATGCTTATCAGGAACCAATCGTCGCATTTACGTGGATTTTCAAAATTTGGCGCTTAGTTCACTTTTGCATAACACGGTACATATGTATGTAGGGAACGTAAAATGAGACAACAAAGAAAGATGGCTGCAAAATCTCTTGGGTATTACACAGAAACTGGGCGAATACGTTTGACACACAGCACGGAACAAAGCCATTAGACACTACTCACTCTCTTCTCGCTCTAAACTGCCTGTCGGATGAACGTTTTATAGCATACGTTTTTTAGCAAAAGTGGTCGCTAAGGGGCAGGATCAGCTGATACTTCATATAAACAAATATATGTTATTCTCAATTTTTGAAGGAATTATTGTGCTGACATATGACATTGATTTTATATATTTTAGTGGGAAGTTTTCTTTCCATTAATGAACGAACAAATTCTGTATGTCCCTTATCACAAAGTAACAGAAATACAACATGAAAAAGAGCACAATAGATATATAATCGTCGTCAGGGGTGTCAGTTACTAATGCCAAGTCTTCGTGATATGCATGTTTTTTTTTTTTCGTTCACATATAAAAAAATAAATAATATTTATGTTAAAATACGTAAAGTACATTGTTATTTTCTCAAAATATAAGTCCCAAATCCATCAAACCCGCTTCAAGCAATTAAACTATGATCTACTAATTCAGATAATAAGACTAGCAAAAGCAGCTAGCTCTAATCATTTGTGTTGATTAAGCACCACAACGATTATTATTATTATTATTATTATTATTATTATTATTATTATTATTATTATTATTATTATTATTATTATAAAAATTACAGATAAAAGCGGCGTTTCATTATCTCAGAAATACAAGAATGCCGTCGAGTGTTATCATTGAATTCATATACTATAAAATGAAGTTAGAATTGTTATTATCCATCTTCCCAACATGCATTTTCATACACCATTTATTTTTTTCTAGGTCATGTTAGGAAACTTAGTACCTGGTATGTCCTGCGCAAGGTTGTATGTATCACTAGAGTGTATAAGCTCGGGTCTAGACGTGTAACGATATTAGAAGCTCAGGTTGGACGAAAGTTTAGGAAGCAAAACGAATAAATGCAAAAGTTGAATATTAATGCACATGATCCAAGATAGAAAACAATCCCCAAGGCATTCAGTGTGGTTTTGTGATAGACATTTGCGACGTCCTCGACGTGTTTTATAAGTAACTCTGAAAATACAAGGTTAACGCGTATTATTTTAAGAGAAGTATTTTTTTCGTGTTATTAACCTTTCTGATTGAGCTTATAGAAAACAGCAGTTTTTAAATTCCCCCTTCCCTCCCCCCAATAATTTACCGTATCAGTGTGTAGTATATGTTCTGAAAAGCAGCATTGATTGTTTTTTTTATTATGAACTTGTTTTTTGATTTCATGTGTTATTTCTGTGAACTGTAATTGACGAACTTGTTTTCTTCTTTGATTTCGAAAATACGGATCATTTTAGTAAAGACCTGTCTTTCTTTTTCAATGGAGGAAAGCTTGGGTTAGGTTATTTATACAATGTTTTCCGTTAGGTTATATTAGGTAAAGTTAGGCTAGGCTAGGTTAAGTCACGTTAGCTTTGCTGACACGGTTAGTTGCAAGTGGGCCTCAACTACGGCTCATTTTAAAATAGCAATAGATTTGGTATTACTAAAAAAATGTGAATTGCACGTTTTTGCCAAAAGCACTAAAATCAACTCTTAATGTTTAGAAACAAGATGAAAACGCAGTACTCCAACTTATGCGCATCTTTCTTTCCTAAATAGTAGATTTAGCCCATCATCTGTAGGAATGCTCTAACGAGCACATTAGTGGGGCCGTACTTGCAAAATTGAACTTGAATTGTTTACTTTTGTTTTAACAAGTGTACGTGATTTAGATGCACATAAAAATACAACAAAACGCAAATTCCATATTTGGAGCAGTGAATCTGCTTCAAAATTACAAACGTGTTTTGCAAGAAAGAACTCAAAAATTCATGATCTCGCCCACGCAGCCGAAGAAACATTGGCTCTTCATACAGCGAAACATCACCAGATGTTTAGATCAACGGACTGTACAATCAAGCTTAAGCAAGATATTTCAAGGATTCTAAAGTAGCTAAACAAATGTCCTGTGTGCGCACCAAAACTGAGGCCATAGTTAATTCTGTTCCTTCCCCTTATTCTATTAGTGTGTCAATTGAGATGTTAGGCGGAATTTCGTATTTTAGTTTTGCAACATACGTCTCAAATCATGGATCAGTAAAGGTATTTCCCATCTTGATCCATTACTTTGACTATAAATCTGGTAGTATTGAAACTAAGGTAATTGAAATGAAAAGTGTCCGCATTGAGAGATCTGAAATTATTGCCACTTACATAATGGAAAATCTTAGGAAAAGAGGCGTAACTCATAAATGTGCGTCTTTTTCGGGTGATAATACAAATACAAACTCCGGAGGAATTGGTAGAGAAGGAGCAAATGGTATATTAACTGTTTGAAACGAGAACTGAATCCCAAATTTGTGTAAGTACGATGTAGTATTCACAAGTCACATAACAGTGTCCAGCATGGTATTGACACTGGTTTTAGTGTTGATGTGGAATCCATAGCTTTGAACATATTTAATTATTTTCCCGTATATTCCGTTCGTATAGAGAATTTAAAAGAACTTTGTGACTTTGCAGATATTCAGAACAGGAATCTGTTGTGTCATTCAAATATAGGATTGTCCTTATTTCGATGCACAACTAGACGGATTGAAATGTTTCCAGTTTTGAATGATATCCTTTCCCAAGATAGCATCCCCCACATAACACTTTTTTTAATCGAAGTTAGTGAAGCAAAGTTATCATTTATTCACTCACTTATATCAGTTTTTATTATAACATTCCAGCTATGGAAAGTGAGGAGAATTTAGTTGCTTATGTCATGTCTATTTTACTGAATGTTTTACATTTAATATAGACAGGACAAGCGGATAATTTTAAATATCTAAAAGTTAAAGAAGAAATAAAATAAAAACGAGATGAACAAGGATATGACATAGTATGTAAGAAATTGGAGGATAAAATATCTCGTGTTTCTATGTCATTTCTGGAATATCTTCAGAAGTGAATAAATCAGTATGAAAAATTCTGTATGTTTAAATGGATAGATTTGAAGTCAGTGCTAAGTTGGAAAGATGTGGAAAAAGCGATCGTTTATGTAAATAATAAACCAGACAGTGTTGGTGTGAAGGTTGACAATGTAAAAGTCATTGATCAATTTTGTAACTTCACAGATTTAAGTGCTGGTAATTTAGAAGATGGTGAACAGGTATCTAGCAATATTTGGGCAAAATGATTTCCTGAATCAAGAAATGAAGAATGTTTCTTAGAGTTAGTGAAAATTGTTGATTTTTTCTCATTGGTTAGTCATTATGATAGCGTTGAAAGAGTGTTTCTGTTATTAATAATCAGTGGAAAAAGGAAAGGAATAGATTATCCACAGAAACAATTAAAAGTATTTCATGAGTACAATATAATTATAAGGAATATTCATGTTGTGAATTTTATGATTTTGTTTTGAAAAGTTAATAAATGTTAGTAGAAATGGGAACATTAAAGAAATATGATACAGCTGAAAATTCAATTAAACGTGAGTAATTTGTATGAGAAAATACATCATTGGTGAATCAGTGTGGCGTTTAAAGTTTATTACAGTATCATAGCATAATTTTTCCTACATAAATAAAGTCTTGTACGCACTCTTACCGTTCAAACAGTGATTTTTGTTCATAATGCTAGGTTTAAGAAAGTAATGTAAAATTTGTAAATATTTCTTAACTCTGGAATACACAAGGGGGTGCTGGAGCACCCCAGACGTTATATTTATCACCACTGTGGCGCTGTTCTCAGGCAGATTGGTTGGTGCTTCCGTGTATTCTCATTTTGGAGCGTGACATTCATGGTGGTGGGTGTGAAGCAAATTGTGTCGTTTTAGAAGAGAATATATTCAAGGGGTGGGGTTCTGCAGCACCCCACCTGTGTATTTACGTATGTGAAATTCAATTTTTGACGAAATTCGTTTTAGATACTTTGCGTGCATATTTGTTTAATTGTATGATGGCGAAAGTGAGTGCAGATTCAAGCAAGTTTACAGACTTTGTACTAAACACATTAGAAGAAGATTATGATTCTGAAGGTAATTTCGGTGAGTCCGATGACAATATTGAAGTACAATCGGAAGTCGATGATGAAATTAGAGCAAGTGACACGAGCGACACGGAGGGTAACTTCAAAAATGACCCAGCTATAGGGGGAGCCTCTATATTAGTGAGAAACGGTCATAGATGGAGTTCTCAGCCACCTGTTCGGAGTTTCTAAAAGAACTGGGGATGCAGTTAGCTAGACCCTACAGGCTAGAGCGCCTCCCACTGATTTGTCTACTGGTATCAGAAATATCCTTGGTATTCAAGAAGGACCATCACCTGTAATTCGTTAAACACCTAGTGTTCTGAAGCAAACACGTTGTCGAATGTGCTTTAGGAATAAGGACAGAAAAAACTAAATATTGTTGTATCAGATGTAAAGTGGCTGTTTGTGCTGAGCACACAAAGGAAGTCTGCGATTCGTGCAGTGAGGAATAGCTGTGTCTGTTCAAAAATGCATACAAACTACTATTGTGTACTCTTGTAAGTGATAAAGTGAAATAAATATTTCAAGTTCGTGTATTATAATTTTATTTGCGTTTAATTATATGGGGCGCGCTGGCACCCCACCTGTGTATTCACGTAAGCTTTTATTGTCAGTGTATTCCAGGGTTAAAGCTCTCAGAATATCTATCTGCATTAGTGTATATAAATTCTTAACCTTTTCAAGGTATGATAGTACGTATATGATATTGATTATTAGTCTTACAACTACCATGTCAAATTTAAACGTTCATAGGCAACGTCCTAAGTTCACAATAAGCCATTTCCAATACGCGATAATTATTATACGTATATATTATTTCGGTTCACGTTATTAGCCAAACGTCCCCTTTTATTCAAGGCAGCAATCTGGTGACCCTAATTGAAAACCTATTATAATATATATACTCTTAACACATAAGCAAACTTTAATTACTGAAACAAAAATAATTAGAATTTATAATGTGTAAATTTGTTTCTTTCATTCATAAATTCGTAATGATGCAAAATGAGGTTTCTTACAGTTTCGTCGGAACTGAGGAAAAACTTTAAAGCCATGTAAAATTTTCGTCAATTATCAAGAACACAGAATTTATAGAAAGCAGTTAAATAGATCTCAAGTGTAAAAACTAAAACGAATTTTCGTCATAATTTCTAATTTGGATCCTTTAGTTATGTAAGTTTTATTCTGAGATATTATTCTCCTTTTAAATGTGCTGTTACTTTATATTTATTTGTTGTTGTCGTTTGAAGAGTTTCTGTTCTGTGAGTTGATCATTTCCTACACTTCAAATTTCACTATTTCGGTGTTCTGGATTTTTCCTTTTATTCTCTATTTTCTTGGTATTTATGACTAGCCATTTTTCTTAATTTTCATATAATACGTTATTTGTAAAATATTAATGTTATATTTGGACCTCAGCAATTGTATTGTATTAGAGGATTCCTCCTCGTGGATCCTCGCATGCTTATGAATATTTCCTGAGAAGCACAAACTTTCCTTTAGACCATGTTCTTTTTCTCTCAGTGAATTCGAGTCTAGTTGGATGAGCCGTGCAAATCGCAGCGCATTATACACTATATTTTCAGTTGTCATCACCCAGATTAAATAATCCTGATAGGGCTTCAAGTTTGTAACCGCTTTCACTTTCCGAACCTAAGTTACGTCATTTTCCTTAGGATTTTAGTTTCTATTTTTTCTTACCTGAATTATTCCTATTCGCAATTTCTGTCACGAAAAATTGGGTGTATTTCACAATCTATGATCCCAAAGTTAATCTCTCCTCTTCTGTTCGTATTTCCCGAGTAATGATGTATTCTGAGTCTTTTTTTCTGTTTCATACTTGATATTTATGAATAGCCATGAAATTACTTCGCAAGGAACTGATGTCAATGTGGACTTCGCAGTCATTGACAGTCGTAACTCTATCCGGTTTATTAAGCTGGTAGACTTTACTATTTTTGACCATGTCCAATTTTCCTTTTTTATCATTGATTTGCATGGTAGACCTATATGTTGACGTTGATGTCAACTTCTAAACGTCGAGGCGCTCAACAAATTTCCCATTTGATGTACACAGGTATTAGTTGTATCTCTGTAATCCCTTACTTTTCTTAGATATAGACATTGGTCTAGTCTCTTAATAATCATTGCGTTATTATTTTGCTTTGCTTCTATTTATCTAAGGACGTGTGAATTAGAAAGTTTAGTGTACATAGTACGGTTTAGATTAATACAAATTAGCATTGCTAATTTGTATTTAAATTATCTTATTTATAAATATTTTTCATGTGAAGATCACTGGAAAGTAATTCCTACTGTTATAGTGATAAGCCATTATTTCGTCTATATTAATCGCAATAATGTTGTAGAATAGCAATAAACAACAACTCCTGATAATAGCGTTGATTATATTCTATTTTTGTCTTAATTACCATGACAAGTTTACAATTTCGCAATTACTATTCATATACCGTTTTCTTTCGTTGCTTGTAATTAAATATAATATTTTGATTATTCGCATTAATTTTTAATCGTTTATATAAATACTCATTTACTTAATAATAATAATAATAATAATAATAATAATAATAATAATAATAATAATAATAATAATAATAATAATAATAATAATAATAATAATAATGTATTCCTTTCCTTTTTGTGTGCATCAGAATTAAATAGGATATCATGAATATAGGCAAATACAACGTGGTTTCATAAATATATTGTAGTAAAATTGACATGATTTCACCCATTATCAGCTCTTTGACCAAATCAACATTAGAAATGAGCATGGGACAACATCAAATAGAAATTTTCCTTACGTGTTGTACGTTACTGCAATTTGAACGTACATAGTCTTAAATAACATGACTTTGAAATTGCAAAACTATACAATAGCAATATTCCTTTCATATATGTATATTATAGTTCTCTATCGGAGAGTAAGGTTACTTTGTGGTAGAACACTTATCTATAGTGCGTGGTATACCTGGTACGATGCTCGGCCAAGTATGAGGGAGGACCCAAAACAAACCGGACTTTCATTCTTAAAAAAAATAATTTATTACATTTTTTACAAAATTTATTTCAGTCTCCTTCAAAGTACTCTCCAAGAAATGCGATTCATTTCTCCCATCTTCTTTCTCACTGTTTGAAGCACTTCTGGAACTCTGGAACTTTTATATCGTCCAATGAGCTCTGCGAAGTTCTTTCTGCAGCCTCTACACCATCAAAACATTTTCCTTTAAGATTTTGTTTAATTCTCGGAATATGTCATCATGTTGGTCAAAAAGTTTGGATCACTTTCAATCTGATTTACCAGTCCTGGCTCAAATTCAGACGAATGATTTGATCCTGTATGAGCAGGAGAGAAGCAGACTTAGCGGCAACATGTCTCATTTGCAAAACCTCACCTTGGTACGAGCTCAAACTCACTCTTGCCAGTTTTGAAATATTATCGGTCATGAAAGGACGATCCTCGCCGATTTTGGGGCAGATTTGTTCGATGTTTTCGTCGTTTAGAAATGATGGAGAGCACCCAGAACGAGCATGATCTTCAACACTCATCTCACCACACTTAAAGAGCCCAAACCACTCAAAAAATTGTGCGCGGTTCATAGCATCCTTCCTGAAAGCCTGTTGAAGTATTTGGTAAGTTTTCGTTTCCAATTTTTCAAGTAGGAAGCAAGCAAACTCCTTGTTCCTTTGAATCTGCCATAACGATTTCACAGGCGGCAAACGAGAACAGTTGAGAAAAACAATAATACGATCAAACGTTAACCTCCTACGCAGACGCCACTTGGCCAACAGATCTGGGAAGGTCTCTACTAGACGCACCTAGCAGGAGAACTCTCTACTACGCCTAGGAAAGGCAGGACTCTTTCAATCCGCTTTCTCTTAGGTCTTCCCTCGTATGTAGTGAAGAATATCGTGCTCGTGGTTTATCTAGGGGTACTTTCGTTTGTTTCCACAATCCCATTTCGCTAATTCTTCCACCATCATTCACTTGCTTTAATCATCCGTCTCCCTTAGCCTACAGGGCATTCATGGGACGTTAAGCTCAAAGACCGAATTCTGTATTATCATCTTCTATTTCAGAACTAGCTTTGGCACAAGAATTCTAGCCTTTCTTGCTAGTAGCAATTTTTGGAAGAGGTCATTTTCGTTGTTAGTAGATAGATATGGCAAATGAATATGACCATAAATGAAAACATTAAAATATAATAGATCAATAGCTAATAATGAACATGTAAACTTAATGTAAACATTAAAAATAAAGCAAATTGGAATATATGTAATATGTAATTTTGATCGTTTCATTTACAAGTGTGTAATGATGCAAAACGCTGTTCGTTACAAAACAACCTGGAAAGAATATCACCTAAAGGCGTGCTTAAAGAAATGCCTGGAGCAAGAAGTTTGCCAAAAAGGAAAACGTTATGTATTGCAGATTACCCAGTTCTTGGCTTCTATTTCTGAACAAACAGGTTTTTGATCACTTTTATAATTGCAGTGAAGTTGAGCATAATTTAGTATTTATAGCTGATGGTTGGTATATAACAATGGATGTTATTTTATTGATTTCCATTCTTCATCTTTAAGGAGAAAATGTATGAAAATTTTGACGTGTGATCTCTTTGGGAAGAAAAACTGTTGTTAAATCTTGCAAATACACCACGTGAGAAATCACTCTCTCTCTCATAATGTGGATCTTTAGGCTCGATTAAAAAGAAAAGATGGCCCAACCATCTGAAAATTGATTGTTATGGTCTTTCCTCTTGACTACGGAACCGATTAATTGATAATTGCTTCTCGTGTTATAAGCCAGGAAAAATCTTGTAACTGATAAACATTTTTCTACCCAAGAAACCATTATATCATCTCGCTCAATTCATGTCATCGAAAGCAGGGAAATATTGTCATAAATGTTGGGTGCTAGTAAATGTGAAGTCGATATATATTATATATTCATCTCTATAAAATTGCAAGACTGAGAAGAGACCAAAACTCTAACGGTTCTCAAATTAAATTGTTAAAATGCTTTAAAGCCTTTCGTCAACACTGACGTAACCTTGTTTGCGACAACCTTACAATCTCCTATAATTTTAACATGGCGAGAATAGAAGTACTTGAATACACTAATCATTAGACTGTCTCAACAGTCTCGCCAAGAGTGCAAAATTTTAGGTAATCAAAGAATTTATCTTCTGATTTACCAGTACAAGAAGGAAAATTGTGATTAAATCCTCACTTCATTCTGATCACGTCAACAACTGTATCTTACTATAATAAAACAAAGTACATAATTGTCATTGTCACTATTAACTACAGTTAATCATATTCTGTTGTAGGTCGCAAATTATTCTGTCAAAGAAATGTCTCGTCGTTGGTCTGTCCACACCTACTACAACGTTCTCGAGTTGGGAGCCATCAATACCTCGATTGTCTACAGCGAGACACTAGGAAAGGAACTATCTCGAAAAGAGAGAACATTCAATCTTTGGCCAAAGAATTGGGATAACCGATGCAGAGACGAGGAAGCAAGTATCAGCTCCACGCATTTCCAAGTATGAAGCAGTAGCAGTAGCCAATCCAGCAGTAGAAGATGCTGCAAGATTGATGACAAGTCAAGAAATACAACGAAAATATTCCGTCGAAAAGATGTTCTACATGCTTCAAAATGGATGTAGAGGATATACTAATTAGGTTTGCTATTCTTACACCAGTTGTTAGTAAAGTTCAGATGTAGTTTCATAAACTTTAGTATCTAATATTCTTTTTGTTCCCATTAATGATTAAAACCATCCATTAAAACATATGTAACAATGGCTTCTTAAGAGATACGCTTTACAAAAACAGAAATAAATATTAAAAGTTTCAGTAATTTTAGGGACTGTTATGTGTAGTTAATATTTTTTTCTTTTTTCGATTATACTGTGCATATTAAGATAGTCCATTCGAATATAATTAGATATAATTATCTTAAATCTAATTTCCTTATATAAATACAAACTGCTTTTAAAATGACACCTTGGGCGGACAAAGGGATCAAATACTATGCTAAAAGATTTGAAACAGTAGTAAATACTACCTAAACATTAGGTTAACAATATTACATTATGAACATTTTGATTATAGCTTATCTTATAATTTATACTAGGTAAGGACGTATATAGGTTAGTCCTATATCTTAGTAAAATAAGCAGAAAAGAAACAGGTCAATAAATTTGCAATAACACTGTAAGAGAAATAAATAAAGAGAAAATCCATATATGATATCACTTTTCACTTCATCATCCACATCTAAGACGTATTATTTTAACTTACTAAAATGGAATCCGGGTTGAAGTTAATTCTTCCAAAGGTGCGTAGGAAAATGCCTCTGCATTTATCATGCAAGATATTGTTTATTTCACACACATATTATGACGGCAATTTACAATTGAAGATTAAAAATTTAGCTACTTTCATATGGAATTTAACTTTCGAAAGTGGCTTCGTAAATATTTTAATATCCTATAAGTGAGAACCATACGTTGAAAGTAACAATAAAAATAACTTTCTAGTTTGCTGTAAAAATGTAGGTATTGTTCCGAAATTACTAATATCTTATTGTGTGGACAGTATCAAGACAAAGCACTGCTTTAAAGTAGAATATTATTATTGAATTATTGCAGTAATCTTTGGTTTACTTCTTAGGTGAGTTCAATAGATGCGAGTGTTGATGTGATAATTCATGAGGAAAAATAATAAAACATAACCTATGAACAAAATAAACAATAACTTTTTGCAAAGGAAGATAGCATCATCAAGGAGTAGAAGTAGAATTATAACATTTCGTGCAGCTGTAGTGGCTAGTGAGTGTGCTTTTGGTGCAGGGATCCCCGTGAGGTGTGCTACACTTGAACGCATTAGGGTGGTTCAGATTCCATATTGTTCTGTAGATCCACATCTCTTTCTCTAACCCTGATACTGAACGAAATGTTAACTGCAATCAAAAGCAAATTAAAAGTAACGGTACATTGCATTTGACCACAATTTACGATCATAAAGATAAATTTTTCAATGCAAAATATTATTCAGCTATTCAGCACTTTTGGCTTTCTATTCTTAAATGGCAGAGCAAGTAGTCATCGTTTGGTGTGTAGACAGCGTCAGGTACTAATAATTGCATCATCGCTCCATGCCTGAGAATAACAAGAAAACTGCAATTAACACCTAGAACGGCTGGCATAAGAAGATGTAAGAAAGAAAATATGTAAGAAAGAAAATATCCCACTAGTGTATGGCAACCCATGTGTAAGTGATAAGTTACCAATATCCCCCACATAAGCTGGAGGTTGTTTCTGATCAGCAATGCATTTTCAAATTACGAGCCCCGATATATTTAATCAGCGAGAAATTCCGTCAGTGTCCAGCTAGAGTATACATTATTATTTAATAGGTACTATTTGTGCTACGTGTAGTTGTATGTTGTCGTTTTGTAATGTTGATCTATCCATGTAATGTTGACGATCACTTACTGCGGATTCACACATCAAGGCAAAGTTTAGTGTTTTTATTGTACTATACTGATTGTTGAAAGAATTTACTGCACCAAATGGAGTTTCGTACTTAATATAAGAAGTCTATTTTGCGATATCCCTTAATGTATCAGAGGAGGAAAACTTAGAATACCGAAACTGGAAAAAGATAAAATTAATCATTAGACATCGTTCATTACCCACACCGATATACAGATTACATCATTCAATCATTGTGGAATAGCTGGTAAAATATATCGAATACAATCAAAGCACACGATAAGCACGAGTTTAAGTTCGAATTCATCAGTCGGAAGAACCAATAAACTTATATTTTATCGTAGGATAGAAGGATCACGGCTAACACTTAATAAATTATGGTTGTAAGTACAGGTGATGCAGAGATTTTAATGGGGGACTTATGATGTACACGACAGGAGTAACCAGAAGTTGAAAACTGGGATTCATAATACCTTGATGATTGCTGATTACACGAATAATTGGTTCATGAAAGAAGTAGATTATGATTTCAGAGCTATATAATCATGTAATTTCTGAGAACTTAGCAACTGAGTATAGAAACCCAACTCAATTATATAGTTTCTACTTTCCGTGCTCTTCCATTACACTATCAACTGGATGGTATATGTTTTCGGGCTTATTTGTTCACAATGGTTACATATTAGATTCTTCCGATCGGTGTGAGATAGGCGACTTCCAATGAACAGTTTCAATTATAGTCATTTCGTCAAGTCATGTGGTTTTAGCGTGTTGGTTTAACGAATTTTGAAAAATATTCGTAGTATAATAATAAGGTTGAAATATCAGCCAAGTTCTTAAATATATATTAATTATTTTTCTTTCTTCCAGAAGTAGTAACAATATACTAATATAGTCATATCAAGACAACATCAATAAGCCTAATAACGAATAAATTTACCATGAAATCCGGATGTCACTCATTCTATTGCGTTGGTATCATCACACACGAATGTAACTATATGACAGAAACTGGGTTCCTCCGACAAGAATATGCCATGCTATTCTGCCCTTTATAAACGACATTATAGTGCCATTATAACGTAACAGAACAGTCTAGTGCAGTTGAATGTATCGGAAGCAAGGGCAAAGTCTATTTGCAGCTTTCAACACCTAATAACGTTAAACTACTTTCCAGAAACATTGAGACCTGGTGCTAGTTCTTGTTCCAGTTTAATGCATGTGGTTGTTCGATCCAAAGTTTAGGCACTAAATATGTTAGCTCCTTTTGTATTATTACGTTTTCCTTAAGATGTGATACGTTGTTTATTATTATTTTTCAAGGCGATTACAAGCTTGATGTTGTATCTGACGATATCTCACCAGAATGTCATACACAAGAGCAAGTTTGATAAAGAGGGTTTGTAGGTTTCTAATAAAGCAGACAATGGGAACTTGATTCAGGCTTAACCTCATTAAAGAAGGCACAGCCAACAGAAATATAGCATTTAGAAGGGTCACTATAAATGACATTAAAATCAGAATTTAGTTCTGGTACTTTCCCAAACTCTTGTAATAGAATGTGTTGAATGAATCCATGGATACTTTTGTGGTGTGTGGATCTCAACTGAAGGTTTATTCTTGGCGGACTCAGCGACTATAGTGGAAGAACACAACATGCAGTATAAAAACCGACGCCCACACAAATTCGCCTGCGATGCGGCAATCGTAAAGTCTATCGCGTTGGTGATACGCCCCGGTTCCAGAATAAGAGCGTTTTAAAAGCTAATCCAGGGATTGCTTTAGAGTAATATTCGAATCCTGAATATGAATACCATGGTTGGAGTAATCCAGAAACCGACAGTATGCACCACCCCAGGTAATTTCAGCACTGTGTTAAAAAGCCTATCCGCTCTGATATACAGGTTAATTACTGCAACCTCTATTTTGCAGAACTCTAAAAGTTTCGTCAAACAATGTAGCCAGTTGGAATATCTGTGACATTTTTGGACGATTACACTAAAATGCTAAATAACAATACTTGGTCTGTAAACGTGTTTGTTATAATGATAAGTAGTATTTAAACAAACCGCTACGTCACCCAGATTCAAAGAGTCTTTGGGGGAAGGGAATAAGCAATAAATGTTAACCTACTGTTCCTAATGTTCATTAACCTTGTTTTCTAAATAATTGGCTGATGCTATGAATTCCGCATATTGTTTGAATGTTTACATATTAGGAATATTTTATCGAATTTCTTCGTGATAATGCCGCTATTGGTACTGAGCATACATGTTTCCTTATGTCAGGATATTTCTTTTAAAAAATCGTTCCATGAGCATTGGCATGGTGATACTTACGAGTAAATAAATTTGAGTTTAATGAGGATGGAATTATGCAAAGTAATAAACCCTCATTTGCAGATTTTCAAAAATTATGAAGATTTGTTATTTCTATAAACGATGAGGTAGACTCCATAGCGTGCAGTTAATATGTATATGTGTCTCCCGTTTTTATTATTATCATGTGAATATCTTCTTTATCATATATTATGAAAGTTATCCGTAATATTAAAATATGAGTTATGTCTTTGATGTGTGATTCTACTATTACAGTATTTGTATGAGGTTGGGAAGGATTAGATTAGGTTAGTTATAGGTTAGATTAGATTAGGTAGATAGGTATATATTAATTTATATTATATATTTTTTTTTATTCTGATGTCATGTTTGCTTTCCGGATAAAAATGAATATTAAGGAGTAGAGTGGAATAGAAATGTCAGCCTTGTCCCAAGTGAAGGGAATGCATTCAGTGGTATAAATATGTTGAAGCCATTCATTAAGAATTGTTAAAAAATAAAGTATTGTTTGTGCTGCTTTTTTAATAAATGGAGATATAATTTCGGCAAGCTTAACGGAACACTGAATTTGACCGCGAATGTATAATGTAGATAAGAATAAAAGAATGAATATTTCTTCCTTTTCACTTTCATTTCTAAAACTTTTTTTTACTTTTTTCTTTCTTTGAGACGACTCCTTACGAAAGGATAGACTGTTGTTTAATAAATATGAAGTTGAAATAAAGGATGTGCAAATACTTGAAATTTTTTATTGATCAAATTAAGAAAGAAACATTCAAACTCAAAGATTTCGATGCTGGGTGTCTCTTCAATAAGATCTTGGAATTAACACATTGAAATTTTATAAATAGTCAGTTGCTACAATATTTTAACATTCCACGATAAGGCAAGCATCATAAATATAAAAGAATAGAATTGGATAGAATTCGTCTGATCAAAATTTTATTTAACCCTTCTAAGCCATTTTGGTTATTCTGTACTGTATTGGATTGGGGCACGAATGGTGGTAACGGCCACACTACTTTTTAGGCACCGACTCAGCGGAATATGGAGAAACCAATGACTATGGCCCAGAAGGAAAACATCATGAGTAGGATTTTTCATTTATTTACTCTAGATCCACATTATATCTGCCACTAGTAGATATTTTCTTCTTTCTAAACTGGTTTAACTCCCTTGTTCATGTTACATATAGGAATGTAATTATCTATGCTAAATTGGAAGAAGAGTGTTTCCAAAAATGGCTACACCAGTCAGGATTCATTTTAATAATAAAATAATATAATTTTAAGAATGGCATTTCAAATCCAAGATATGTTTCTATGGAAATTAGACTAAATTTGCAATTTACTTGTTTAATTATGAAACGAAGTTTTGGTGCGTTTCATAATGTTATGGTGAAATATTACTGAAAAATTTATTTCTGAAATAGAGATAAAATTTTAACATTTTGCAAGAAAACTATGCCCAAGGAAACTTAGTCAAGAAAGTAATCTACTCGCTGTGGATCAGTGTTAGAAATGCTTAATGCTATATGTCAAGGCAATCGCGGAAATGTGTACTTATGAAATATCAACTAAATAGTTGTCCTACTTGAAAAAAATTGTAAAAGATACTTACCAGCAAGAATATGCACTTTTGTAGACATTTTCAGGACCAGAAACTTGAACTATTTTAACATTTTGTTAAAGATGTATTTTTTAATGAAATGTAAATTAAATTTTCTGAGTAGTTTTTCTAGAAAATCGATCGAGAGGAAAAATCAATTCAAGAATAATCTATCACTAATGGATGTTTTCTGTAGAAATCGGTTAAGCCATTTTCTCAGATTATCAATAAATTATTTATTTATGAGATTGATTAAAATATATTTAGTAGCTTTAGAATAGACAGCAGAAAAATTTACCTCCATGCGTAAAGTGTTCTTTGTGGATATTTTAAGAAAAAGATGAGTTTTGGAAAAGTGAATTTACGTTTCTATTAATTTTATGAATCCTAATGATCTATTCTCATGAAATCTATAATTCTTCCCAGTTGTAATAGTTTCTGAACAATTTCAGCGAACGAATTAAACTCCGAACTAGCTAATTGCGGTAGCAATTTATGCTATGTTAGGCTCACAGTTTTGATTATGGTGGATGGAAAATTGATTAATTCAGAATTGGATATGCCTACATATATGAGGGTCACTACGAAAGCTTTGAGATGTGAAATAACTTACATACTTAAAATCAATTTAACACTTACATTTTCTCAAAGTATTCACCATTTCACTGTACACACTTTTGCATCCTCGAAAACCAATTTTGAAAGCAGTGTTGCCAGTCTTTTACTTCAAGTGTTTAAAGTTCATTCTCGTAAGCCACTACAGCTTCTTCAGGGCTGCGAAATCTCTTCCCACGCATACGATCTTTGATCCTGGGGAACAGAAAAAATCACACGGGGCCAGGTCAGGGCTATACGGCGGATGAGTCATAAGTTTGACCTCCGTAGATTCTAAAAACTGAATTGTGATGTTGGCCGTGTGTGCGGACGTGTTGTCATAATGAAGCAGGATCCCACGCAATCCAGTTCTTGGACGCCGTTCCCGAAGCTTCTGGAACACTTTTGTTAGGCAAACAGTGGTGTACTACTGAGCAGTAACAGTCCTTTGTTCTTCACGTGGAACAGTTGCAACATGGCCAGATTTGGAGAAGAAAGTTGTGACCATCTTCTTCCTCACACTTCGCGGTCGCTTCACTTTCGTGGGTGGATTTTCGTCTGGAAAGATCCAAACTGTAGACTAGCGTTTATTTTCAGGGTTAAATTGATAGATCCAAGTCTCATCACCAGTAACAATGTCAGAGATGCGTCGAGAATTGCCTCCATCAAATCTTGCAAGCATATCTTCACACCATTCCAAATGCATGCGCTTCTGCTGTTCAGTCAAAGTGTGAGACACCCAACGAGATGAAACCTTCCTGAGCCGAAGATGATCACGAAGAATTTTTGTTACTGCTGGTGATCCAATGTTCACTGTAGATTCAATGTCCTTGAAAGTTATTCGAGGATTTTCTCGAATCATTTGTTCCACAAAAGCAATGTTTTCATCTGACACAGATGTTGCCGAACGTCCATCTCTCTCTTCATCTTTAAGCGATGTCCGGCCTCTTCTGAATTCACCAACTCACCGAGAAATTGTAGCACGGGAAGGAGCAAGGTCCCCATATGTCCCCTGCAAAGGCTTTGTGTCTCGTTCAAACCACTTTTGAAATCATAAAGGATAATTGCCCGAAAATGTTCCCTTTCGAGCTCCATTCTAGACAGCCGAATACTGCTCACAAAACAAACAAGTGAAGGCGATACTGCCACGCCGATAGGCGAGGCGAGTTAAAACTTGCTTCGCTTCTTTGCTCTGGATACCACTACCGAACGCAATTGTTGGAATTCAAATACTGTGCCACAACAATACGTATCTCAAAACTTTCGTAGTGACCCTCGTATTACCATGGTAGTACGATATGGAAGGTGTTGAGGTTCAAAATCCCGCCCCGAAATATTTTAAAACTTTTTGAATATACGTATTTTAGTACAATAAACCTATTCGTTTTGACGTTAATACCAAGTTGATTATTTTTTATTACAACTTTCCATAAAATATAATCTTTAAATTATGTATGGTATTTATATTGAGTTATAGTGGCTTAATATACTTCACTTGTAATTATATTGATTGGATTTCATTGCTTGTCATTCTTAGAGGTAACTTTTCCGCTATTTTTCAGGAGAAGTTTAAAAAATCATTTATACTCACTTCGTCTCGGGCCCAGTTTCTCTGAAAGTCAGAATTAGACCAAAGGACGGGAGCTGTTCATACCAGAAGCGAGTAATAATATCCGCAAAGGTAATGGATATAGGAGCTAAATTGCGTTTCGTTAAATCCTGGTGAGTTCCAAGTTAATTTGTAGTTTATTCATATGGGTTTCGCCGGTTTTGTAGTGGTATTGGGGAGCTGGAAATTAGATAATACAACTTCCATTCAGTCGCTAACGTGTACTCGATTAGTTTCCACCGAATAAGCGTCAGTATTTCCAGAGTTTTGCGAAATTTAAGAAATCAACCCAGGTTTTTCATCTTACGTCACTAGACATAATAATTATTTGGTTTTGAATGAATTTCTTTTTGCCACGATTGTCCAGTATTCATTGAATTACCTTTATATATGTGAATTTTGTTCGGTCAAAGCTGAGTTTTTAATGCAATCTCTTTCTCACGTCATTATTGAACTCGTGCTCTAATAGTTGAGTTGGATAAAAAGAAACTGATTTTCAGAAATGCGAATTTTTGAAGAGTTGAATAGGCAGAATTAATGAGACAATTAAGAGGGTTGGAATTGTATGTATTTCTTATTCTATTGAAGTTGTGGAAATTTAAGGAGTCAAATAGATTGCATGGATTAGTTGGAATTTTGAGACCTAAATCTTGCTAAAACTGGATTTAATTTCATTAAATTGATTTTATTTGTATAATCTACCTATGATAAGCACTACGTGTTGTACAGTAAGAAACTGTAATAAAAAATGTTTTTGTCTCGTGGACAACATAAAGAGGTAGAGTCCCGAAAACTTCAGAGCCATTGAGAGTACTCAGAAAGAGACAAATATATTTCTCGTATATATTTGCTTGCATTTTCGTACACATGACTGCTTTTCGACGGTTTGCATATCTGTAATTAGTAGAATTAATCAGGTGGAAATTTTGTCTCGTGTGTAACATTTTCCTGGATAAGGTGCGTAATATTAAGCATTGAATTTTAATGAGATTGGTTTGACTAGTAATTTGTTTGCTTGCGCGCATGATTGTGAAATAATTATTGCAAAAAAATAAAATTAGAAGAAAAAAAGGATAGATAGTTAACATACTTTAGAGAAAACTTTTTGGATTATTTGCTAATATAACGTGTTGCCCCGAGCTTAAATATTTTTGGAGTAATCTGTGAATTCGAAGTTTAGTTTAAAAACTACGGGAAAGATTGCGTAATTGCTCTGAAGTTTACTTTCAGTGTATATACTAATTTGTGGTACTTTTAATCTAGTTGGACTGTCAATGTGTGATAGTGAATATCTGTTCTTCAAACGTTTGAGCAAATATTCACTTCCATCTTCGAATATCTTCCATATTCATATGTTCAGATATTCGTGTCTTATTGTAATAAAATTTATTTGAAATCTGAAATTGGTTTTGCTATTTTTACTATTATTGTTGTTTAACCCATTTCCAGAGTGAATACTGGATAATCACAGACTAGTCACAGATCTATCGATTGATCTTGAGCCGCGCTGATTCACCTACCGTAGTCCCTTCTTCCTTGGGGTTTGGGGTTGATTTAGAACTTTTTTTATTTTTTAGTTTGAATCGACCTCTGACGGTAGGGGAATGGGGCATTACATACTCGTACATAATTAGGTCGTAGAGATAACAATTATTGCTTAAATAGATTCCTTTGCAGAAACGCTACAATATGCTGTTGCTACTTTCCTAAGAATGAATATAGATTACTGATTTTTCTGAAAATAATTACATCTAGCTCTGTATTTTTATTTTACTCTTTCTTTGTCCAAAAGTAGGCCTGCCTCTTTTCACAAAATTTCTTTCTCGCTGTATTTGGTAAAGTCTCTTCGAAAGTTCGGCACGTACACAGGTATTCATTTCGGAAGGGATTCCAATATTTAGAGGGTCAAAATCCAAGACGAGGATAGATTATATTATTTAAATATACAGAAAAGTCGGGATTTCGTGAGACGTCCGGACACCCAATACTCACCCCCTCATACGTCCCTGTCAGAAGTGTCCTTGCTGACGTTTGTGAACGTGTCCCTGCCCTGTCCCCTCTTCAAGTAAGAACGTCCTAAGTACTGTCATTCGTTAGCGCTCACAAGGGATACATTTTTCCCTCCATAAAACTTACTGCGCTCTGAATATTGTTTGTAAGAATAATTTAAATTTATAGAAAATATATTAAAATGTCCTGTTACGCATTTAAATTATTACCTTTTTTAAACTTTAAGTTCTCGCTCAACTACTTGTTTTATATTGTAGACTTACAACAATTCTTAAAGGATTTACAGTGTTTTGAGAATGTACAGCTGTTGAAATAAAATACATTTTCAATTCCTTCTCCTAAATCTTTCTGTGTAACATGGGGTCAGAAAAAGCTAAAAATTTCACGTCTCAAGGAGAAAGATGAATCTGGAATAGAGCATTTTTTCACATTACTATAAAAAATAGTTCATATAATCACTGTTGTGTCATATTTTCACAGTCTGAAAGTGGAGGAGCAAAACGAGTATTTCGCCCTCCATGAAAATTTTAGGGGGGCAGCTGCCGGTTTTGACCCCCGGTTTCGACGCCCCTGCATGCAGTTCAGATTCCGTTTTTAAAAAAGCTGTAATTTCATGTCTATTTTTTTCGTTGTTAAAAGGGACTGTAAACTCAAAATCAAATCAAAGTAAACAATTTGAATAAAAACTGAAACCATATAAAATAGTTCTCTATTCGCAAAAAATAACTTTCCTCCTTGGATGTTTACTATGCTTAATTTAGAAAATACGACACTTCTAAGGCGAAGTAAAAACCACAGGTCAAACACTTTAGTCCCTTTAATTTATTATTACACAGCACTTCACTACACAGTACACACTAAAACTAGATATAGTAAAAAAAAAAATCAAAATACCCTAGTTTCTTGATGGGCATACTACGGTCCACGTTCCAGATACGGTCCCAATGGAAGGTCCAATCCGACCTGAGACATGTTATCTAATTAGATGAATAAAATTTAAAAAAATAGAGTTTCTTCGAGAAAGTTGAATTAGAGCGACTGATGAGGAAGTAATTTTATTTCTGAGAGTCGCTGCTTCCCAGTTCGAACCAGATGGAGAAACTAATCCTCAATAGGGAGAAATATTTATGTCAAATATGCTATTCTAACTTTCATAAATTACATTGTCCCGTCTAAGATTTTTCCTCTTTCCGTTGGGCTTCTTCTGGAAAAGCCTGTCCGTCACTACCATAGTTCGTTTTAATGTTTGGAAAATGAACGTTTACTAATTACCCGCAAATAATATTCTCCTCGCCCTCT
This sequence comes from Thermobia domestica, assembly GCF_964235325.1. Taxonomy (NCBI): domain Eukaryota; kingdom Metazoa; phylum Arthropoda; class Insecta; order Zygentoma; family Lepismatidae; genus Thermobia; species Thermobia domestica. The sequence goes on along the minus strand of NC_137463.1, from coordinate 112,611,804 downwards.
AACGAACTATCAAGTGCAGTGTTGCCACACTTGGCACAATTGTACCAAATTGAGCCCTTTTTGTCATTCATTGGCCCGTTGGTACCATGGAGGCATTTTCAGCCCCTGTTGTAAAAAAAAAAAAACTGGTAGACCCTACAATTCTACCCAATTCAGCACCATTTAACAAATAAGCGAGAATAAAGGACTTAAAACAATTTATATTTTAATATTTTATTATAACGTACTGATTACACACAAACTCGACAATGATTGGTTAGTTGCTCGTTTTATATATTTTTTCATATATGGTCATAATACTGTTTTGGTTTATTAGTTACTTTGAAATAAAGGCGCGTTTGATTTCCTTACAATACATACCGAAGATTATAACTGTTTTCCCTTTTAATTTGCGGTCTCTGTTATAGTTCCTACGTGCGAGAAAAGTTTCATCTATTTCCACGGTTTGTCGTTGTCCTAGTAAATGGATGTTTTTAAAAAGCATTTTTTAAAGAACAGTTTCTTGATTTGGGCTGTTGGAAGAGGGGGGAGTCTCGACCTTTACCTCTTTCAGCTTCGTGTTATACACTGTAACCAATAACCGTGAAAATAAGTGCCTCCTACCATGAAAAATATACGGTTTACCGTTTTTCTAAAATAATGGTAGGAGACCGTTTTCCTGTCAGATGTTTGTGTCGGGGATGCGCATTGGAGAGAAAGCACATGTTCGAAGCGAGGATTGATGGCGCGTAGGTTCGGATGTGTTGTGCTTTGTTTTGTTTAGTTTGTTTCTTTTATTTGTTTGTTTGTTTGTTCGTTTGTTTGTTTAGTGTGTGGTTTTCTGGTGTGACATATACAGTACTACTGTTCGAAATATCCTGGAAATTCAACATTAAACAAGGTAATGTATTGGACAGCAACATGTTAATACTTGAACTTTGTTCGGTGAGAAACAAAACTTTAGTTGCCTATCGCGGAAAGCAGATAGCTCCAAAGTGCACTGATGCGAAAACAAGAAGCTGCTGGATGTATAAACGAAAGTCTTATGATAATGTAGCCAACTACGAGTGGTGGTGAAGCTAGAATTAGAATTACAATGTTGAAATACTTTAAAAAAAGAAAAAAAAACTTTTAGGAAAAGTGCTACGTAGTTTACTGTACTTAGTACAGCATTACATAAATTGTGTTGTATCAACTGGAATTTTTCATGTTACAGAAATAAAAGTATACTGTCACTCATGTGTGCCCGAAGGAGGGGCAGGGGGTCGCTCCCTAGCTAATGAAAACGTATTAAATTGTTAATACAAATAAAAAATACCAAATGTAATAGGGTATATAGTAACCAGGAAGATGAGTCCCATAAAAAAGTTTCATCGGGCTCCCATGCTGTCACTATTTTTTCTGGATAAATGAATTGTTATATTTGAAAAATATTTCTGTAAATGTTGTTTTTATCTTTAATTTTGTTCTGAGTACCTATAATCTGTTCTGGTGTGTTGTTAATACATTTGAGCGTTTAATAAATATGCGAAAGTTTGATACCCTGGATGTTTGGTGACTTTTTTTGAGCATTGATGCCACTGTTACATAATTGTCCAAACTCGTATTTATTAATTTGGGATAGCGGATACTGGATACTGTAGGCACTGTTGTGAGAAGTCATATGGTTTTACACTTGTTTTGTCGTACTTCTGGTCATTGTTAGCTATTTTGTCGAGTGTCTGCTTGGTTATCTGAAACCTAATAATGCGACTAATCTAATAAATCGCTTATTACAATATTTGAGGTCTATTACTCTACTAGTACTCATAGCGAAAATACATGCAATAAAGCTAGTCTTAACACTGCAACAGAATATCAATTTATGAATATCTTAAAAGGACATGGATATTTGTTCCAACTACATCTTGAAAAACGAATTTATAAAATTCAAGAAATACAGGTATTTGTATGTAATATCGAACTCGTCTGCTGGTGTTCTGTTCAATACATGACAAAATTTGTAATTTTGAAAAGAAAAAACAATGTATGTTCAAGATGATATCAGAACAAGGATTCGATATTACAAATTAAGAATTAATTTCAACTTTTATTCTTATGGATATTAAGCTCGTCGTAGGTGGAACGCTTCTTTCGTTCACTTTTATGTTTTCTTTAGTTAAGTAATCTTTAACACCAGTGGACCAGTGTGCACTCTAGTTATATCCATCCAGCTAAAATTATTGCTAGTCAGTGTGTGTACTGATACAGTTTCCAGGAATTCGATGAAAATTCTGTCAATATATATTGCCCACCAAGAATTCTTACTGAATCTAGCAAGAGGGCATGCTGAACCGGCAATGACCTCTAGATAGGGAATCGGTGTGATAATTACCGTAAATCTTGTACGGTAAGAACACACCTGTGCTTTTCTTTTTTCTTTTTTTTTTTTAAAAAAAAACGACTTTTAAATATTACGTTAAATTACCGTAAAATATACGTTACCAAATTGGTTTCTAAATATGGTCAATATTATTTTGCTTCTAAATATACGGTCTGCCGTTTTTATGAAAAAACAGTGGTCCGTAAAATTTAGGGTAATCGGATGGCACGAGAGTTGACGGTAATCGGTCAGTAAATTTAAGGCGAAATATTTAGAGTGTAGAACCAGGTAATACACTGCTATTGTATAATGAATTCAACCCTTTTTGTTTGAATTTGGTATTATTTTTCAGCTTACTCCATAGCTAGGACTGTGGCAACACTGGTCAAGTGTCAGTTTACTTGACACAACAGTACCGTTGCCAGGAGATTGTGTTGCCAATTAGAAAAGCCATAAGGGAATTCTGGATTGTATTATGGTGGGTTGTCACGCTAGAAGAACTTGTAGCTTTCATGAAAAAAAAAAAAAAAAAAAAAAAAACTTGCAACCCGATCTTCCATTTACTCTTTATATATTACAGCTTCCTGAAAACAAGAAAAGTATCATCACCCATGTAGCACTGCACTCTAGTGAACAAACAGTGAACCTCCTCAATAAAAACGTGTATTTTGGCGCACTCCCTTTCCCTGTCCCAAAGAATCCGTTGTTTCGGAAGCGGCGAAACTGTTTTTTTCTTTATGTCAGCGGGAGGGCGATAGCAGGTAACAAGCAAGACGTCCCAGAAAGTTGCACATTGTTCAACTGCTTGCAAGATGGAAAAAGATGTGTGCCCCTTTCAAGATTTTGTTTACATGAAGAAATATAGTAGGGTTTCAAAATTATTTTTTTTATGACAGCTACAAGTTCCTGTACCGTGTAAAGGCCTCTTAACACATTGAATATAAGTAGCCAGGTGACAACATCTGAACTATATAGGTTATTCCCTAATTGTGATCAGTAAAACTCACATAATAATTCGCGTTCGTTTTATTCACCAATATTTTGACAATCGCTCAGTAACTAATATCAAATTTTAAAAAAAGCAAAAAACTAAAATAAATTGCCTTTCTTGTCGCCAAAACACTTCAAAGGTCGCTGAAAAATTCATTAGTCGCATTTGAAAAAAATTCCCGAAACTTGCTAGATTTAGCTACTTATTGCTGGCATTGATAACACTGCTGTCAAAGCCAGGGGAGTTAGTATTGCCAACACTCTACGAAAAAAAGTAGATAAAAAGAAAAGCTAAAAATGGCCACAAATGGCTAGAATGTAACAAATTTTCCGTGCTGGAAAACGCTAAAGAAATTCGAGGGAATAAATTAGTTTCTGGGGGTGGGGTGTAATCAACAAAAAAACATATAATATATACATCAATCTATTTTCAGCTTGACAAAACAAATTGATCGACACAGACTTTAATTATATCCGGTTACCCACATCTAGTCTAGAGAGCTTAATTTAGTTTGAGGGGTTGGGTATAAACAGAAAGAAAACATAGCCAATCTCTATTGTATATCCTCAGGGACGTACCGAAGGGGAGTTCTGGCGTCATAATCCCCCGAAACAATTAATGTTTTCTTTAAGTGATGCAATTTATATGATAATGAGAGCTAATGATGAAACAACTTTTGTAATTGAAATTCTTCCTTATGTGATATATAGTCTCAATAATTAAACAAGGAAAATTTTTATTATAGTCTACGCATCGGGGCTTAAAAATTGAGTTGTAAGGGAAATTATGTGACAATTATTTTGAATATATACCCATCACTAATCACAAAAATGCTGGATGCCAGAAAAAATACCTCACATGAAGGGAGAGGAGAGAAAGCCGAAATTTTAGCCGTTTCTATTATTCAGTATAACTTCGTAACCGTTGGAGCTAGAGCTTCCAAACTTTTTTCATTTTGTTTGCCTAGTTGTCGTTTACAATTTAATTCTAGTTCATTTTTGAGCTAAATATAATGGTTTTCTTGTTATTTTCATTTTTACTCAGTTTTGGTTGTGCATGACGTCAGCTCTTTAACCACAGATTCTTCACAAGATAGAATTCGGAAAAATGTTTCCTCTAAATGTTTTTCGCCATTTTATGCTCTTTCCAAAAATGTATATTTATATTAGTATAAGACTAATTGTACCTAATTATAAGCGACTTTATTTTGTCGTATGCGAAACGGATCACGGCACGTCCTAAAAGTTACCGTTCCGCAAACGGTAGATATTAACAGCTCATTATTATATATATACTCTTGTCGACCTGCAAGTATATAATCCTGGTGATTATGTCTGTCTGCATAATCTAATTAAAAATATCCATTTTTATTATCAGTTGTACTCTTCGGAAAATAACCCTTGTCAAACACAAAATTTCTCTAAAGAATGAAAAGAAAACTTTCTCTAGTAGACAGAATGAGAAAGCACAAATCATTTTCTTTATACATTTCTCTGATAGGGTATAGCGGGGTAATTTGAATAATTTCAGACATTTCCTCATATATCTCAGAAACTGTAATTGGTATTCAAATACAAAATTTTGAACAAAAACTTTGAACCTTACTATTACTTAACAATTTTTCTTAAGATAGTATCTGAGATACATCATTGTGAAATTTGGGTATTCAATTTCCCCGCCGAAATTTCGAAAAACGTAAATGGGAGGGGCAATTTGAATAACGAGGGGCGTAATATGAATAACCAACAAAATAAACAAGTCTTATAGAAATAATGTATACACTTCTTAATTGTTAGTTTGCAAATTCTACGGTAGTTGAAATATGCTAATTTTGAATGAAAGAAGTACATAAATTGTAAATATGTGTCACCTGTAGCTATCTTTTTGAATGTAGGCCTACACTAAAAAATTTATTAGGAACACTGTTTAAGGGAAAGATCCGTAATAGCTTAATTCATCTTCCATCCTTCGTATTTAACGACAACGACAACAGATAAACTGTTTTCGACCTTCTGCACCGACACAGACTTCGTGGAACCTTGTCTTACAACGCTGGCAACGTATCCAGTATCCCTTTCTAGCAGAACTTTCTGAACAGTAATTAAGAAGACAAAACCAGCAATTCCATATTTGACTTTCATTGCCTGCAGCTATCTTTAGACTTAGGCCTACATCTTCGTCACTGGAAGGGGTAGAGGATTTCAGTTTCTTTCGAGCTTTCATTTGTTTGTTTCTTGGCAGGTTCTGTATTAGCACTCTTCTTTCTTGTAGTGTCCTTGGATTTTGTTGCACCCGATGCTTGCGCCTTTCCTTGGCGTTGTTTTATTCTCATTACCCGAATATTTTGAGAAATAGAGTGGCATGAGTGGCAGGGTTCATCTATAGGCTTCGTTTGGACAATGATTTGAGAGTCATGACCGGAAGAAGGTTCGTTGTTAAGATCTTCCCGAGAAGACTGCTCATCAAAATGTGTAAAAAGGCCATACGTTTCCGAAGGGGCGAATCAAAATTGTTCAATAGCTTGTGGACTAAAGGGGTATATACCTGTACATGAAAACCCATTAACTGCCAGTCCAACAGAAGCTGTCCGCTTCCAGGCTTCAATGAACAAAATGCAGAACTGAGATTTACTAATCACTGCGCTCGAGTTTTGATGAATCCAGATAATTGCCTCTTGGTGGTAATTGGCTTTAAGGGCCTTAAATTAGAGCGATAGAGTGGTTGTAGTACGTGCGTTGTGTGTGGGGATAGGTAAAGCATTTCGATGTCATGGCAACTCTAAGGATAGAAGTTGTGAGTGAGATTTTGTGTTTTAAAGTCCGGATTTTGGCGTACGCTTTGAATATTACTACAGAAGGTATAAAAGACCCTTTGGCATTGCAGCATGCTATCAGCATGCTATCAGCGTTACATAGTTCTAATTCCACTGGTATTCAAATTGCCCCGTTTTGAATTATCCAAATTGCCCCGCAGTTGACGAATATGCCATTCACAACGTGGTATGAAAACTGTGCATTAATTGACGCCAGCGTACACTATATCAATGCCCCACAGGCTACTGATACGATTATAATCCAGAGCAGTTTCATTTTATCCAATTAATAATAAGGAAACCTTAAGGAAACAATGTTGAAAATTATAACGATCTAAAAATAGATATATTTGTACTTACCTTGCAGCAAGCAAAAATCATGTAAGCCTTCAGAACCGCAGGAATAGTCTGTATTTCTGAGAGCGAATTATGCAAACCACCCCCTAGAAATCCACCATAGGTTCACTAACATGGCTAACCGCGTTTCCACTCCAGCTAGCAAAATGCTTAACATTATTTAAATTCCCCGCCTATTCGAATTACCCCGCTGTACCCTACCTAATAAAACACGCACAAACGTGCAGTTATCTAATTTTTTTTCTGAAAACAATCTTGTTTCGACAAGGGTTGCTTTTGCAACAAATCCTTCGATTTATGTGCTGGCTACAGAGTTTTGAGATTTTCTTGAAGAAGGCTCAACTGCTGACAGTATACAGTCGCGTTCATGCCCTGAACAGCTGGTAGAAGTACTCGATACACAAATTTTTATACTCATTCGGGCAACTGCACATTGGAGTGCAAAGGAAACCGCGATTCTTACATTTGCATTTCAAACTTACACATTGAAGTTTCTGACAGCTACACACAGTAATATCTAAAGAACCCTTGGGAATATCTTCGAGTGTTTTCAAAACTGGCTTCCGAATTTGGTCCTCCAAGTACCATCCGGAGTCTTCTGACCTTGGTAGATCAATCTCATAGTTATCAGCGTTTCCCAAATTGCTGTTTGGTAATGGGGTATCTTTATATGTTGTTTCAGAGAGCATCACTAGTTGTAGGTAATCCCTCCAGGCTGCATTTTCCTAAAAGTAGCAGCCTAGCTTCATCAGAGACCTTCGCATTAACCTTGAGGAGCTTTTTGAAAAACATTTCTGGATATTCAATAGCATTTGTTGATAAAGGAGTCTGCCCTAAGGAAAATAAAAGGTAACAGTTTTCTGACATGAGTAAGTAGACAGTTCTTGATCTATGATGTTCCAATTGGATATGGTGTTAAGTTGCATCCAAGTGGAGCGTGGTAAGTCATTACCTCTCTTCTGTTTCTCAGATAACTGGTGGCAAAGGTGGTGAACTGGAATAAACATTCTTGTCTTTGAAATCCCGTCATAATGTACAATTCTTTACAAGAAATTCTGTCATAATGGTGTATCAACAGCAGGAATACATCGGTGTCACTACTCATCACTACAATTCTTTCTGCATTGTGGTTCAGAACATGAGGCATCATTCTAGCATCTGGTTTCTCATGCTTCCCTTCAAGATTTTGAACATCGATCTCGAAGTTTGACTTAACAGTTTTCTGATCTTTAAAACTGCCGGAAACAACAACAAAAAGTTCTGAAGGTGATAAATCCAGCAGTGCATTATCTACTTATGGTTTATTTTCTCAGAGAACTGTGAACTTTTATTTTCCTTTGGATAGATTCTTTTATCAGCAAACGCTATTGAATCTGCAGAACTGTCTTTCGCAAAGCTCCTCAAGGTTAAAGTGAAGATCTGTGATGGAGCTTGGCTCTTATTTTTAGGAAAATGCAGCCTAGAGAGATTACCTCCAAATAGTGATCCTCTGAAACAAAACATAAAGATATCCCATTACCAAACAGCAAATTGGGAAACGTTGATATGTGTGAGATCTATCTACCAAGGCCAGAGAGTCCGAATAGTACTTTGAGAACCAAATTAAGAGACCAGAATAAAGTTGCTTATAACTCAGGTACTATTAGCCTTGCACTAATATAAACATACATTTTTTGAAAGAGCATAGAAGGGCGAAAACAATTTAGAGGAAACATTTTTTCCGAATTCCATCTTGTAAAAATCTATGGCTAAAAAGCTGACGTCATGCACAACCAAAACTAAGTAAAATGAAAGTAACAAGAAAACCATTATATTTAGCTCAAAAATGCACTAGAATTAAATAGTAGAACACAACTAGGGAAACAAAATAAAAAAGGTTTGGAAGCTCTAGCTGCAATCGTTACGGAGTTATAGTGAATAATAGAAACGGCTAAAATTTCAGCTTTCTCTCCCCTCCCCTCCCGTGAGGCGTTTTTTCTGGCATCCGGCATTTTTGAGATCAGTGATGGGTATTCAAAAAAAATCGGATGCCAAATTGTTACATGATTTGCCGTTATACTCGAAAAGAAGAGCACTTTTGTCAAGTTAATGCTTGGACTATTATGTTTAATCTGTCCCAAATACATAATTTCTCTTAACTTTTGACTCCGTAATAATAATTATAATAAAACATTGTCTATAATGGAGTAAGTGAAAGAGATGGAAGCTCTACCCGATGAAATTTCGGTGTAAGAAAATTCGGCGTGAGAAAACTTGGAGTAGGAAAATTTCGTGTACAGAAAATTCGGTGTACAGAAAACGGCGTGGGGAAAGTTAGGAGTAATACATGTTGCATATTACCACTTATGATAAATTAGGACAGTTCGCAGAGGCGTTTAGTGACATAATTTCCGGTAGTTCACAGTCGTTAGGAAATTCTATTCTAGAATTCCTTCAGTATTCTAAATAAGACAAACTATAATTAATCAATGATACGTAGTAACCTTATATATATTTACAGATAATGAAAAGCATCAATTTTATAAACAAATGTACCATTTCATTCGTATATGAAATTACTTCTCATGTTCTTCTGGGCAATCAACTTGTCAATAATTCATTTGAAGTTGAGTTTTTTAAATTTTTTTCTCTGTTGAAACTATATTTGGTGCGATGAAACTAGTTTGAGCCACGGTACTCCTTTAAATGCTTTCATATTCCTTAATATGGTAACATAACTTTCAGTTTCCGAAATCAACTCTGGATTAGTTGCTATGACTTTCAAGTATTTTGTTGTATGCCATTCTCTTTCTACAGACTCGCCATCAACTTCACAATATACTAAATATAATCTTCATTAGTATCAAGACTGCAAACGTCTGCTATCTCGTATAATTGAAGATCTCTCTTGCGGTTAGCGTACCCGCTTTTCGAGTGGGAAACCCGGATTCGATTCCTGGAGGGAGCTTATATGGTTCGGATTGCAGTTAATCAGTTCGGTCCCGTCTCATATAGCATCGCCGCTGACAGGAACGTTAAACTCAAAATCAACTGACCTTGTATATTTGAAAAAATGAAATCTTTAAGTTTAACGTCCCACGGTTATGCCGGTTAGGCTAAAGGAATCGGAGATAATGAGAAATGAGTGAAATGGTGGAATGAAGAAAGTGGGAAAAAACGGGAGAACCCCGAGAAAACCCAAGAACACGGTGTTTGTCCACCACAAAGTCCACACGGCGCGAGCTGGGATCGAACCAGGGACCCCAAGCACCGGAGGTGAACGCTCTACCACTTGTTTTTAATTGTATTTATTTAGAGCAATATAGAATACATTCTGTGCTACAGTTGCGTGAGAGACTTATATAGGGACATATTTATATGGATAGGTTTAAATCTAAAGACTAATATGAACATCTAAATATATGTGCAAGGAGAATATACAAAACAAACAACATTACAGCTTAAGAATACATCCAGAGTCACCTGGAGAAATCGAGCGAACAATCTTTGCTCGTCTAGGTGAGTAAACTGTTTTTTCCGAACTCGGTTCAAGTATGTCAGGTATAGATGTCGGTCACAGAAAGGTCGGTAGTTGTCTATAAATAAAATAGTAGAGCAGATGAGCCAGGTAACCACTAAAAGTTTGGAAATAAAAGGAGATCAAAGGTGAAATATCTCCCTGAACTGCGAGAAATCAGCCCAAGAAAGGAACACAGAGTTTGCCACGCAGGTCGCGTAGCCGTGCATTGTGTATATCGGTGTTCTAAAGTGTCCACCTGCGGACAGAAGTCACATATGTCGGACGTACTCCTACCAATCTGTAACAGTCTGGTTTTTGTGACAGTCAAGTTATTTACTAAACGATACCAGGCTTCTCTCATTGGGGATGTAAGATACGGCGCATGAATGGTACGCCAAATAGCAGGCCAATTGTGGTGCGATTCTCTGACTTCACATAGGGGGGTGACATTTATCAATTCAGATTGCAACAGTGTGATATAGAGAGATTTAGGAGTCCAAGCTTGGGAAGGATTGTCACTCGGAACCATCGACCAGGCCAGGATGACCTGTAAGATGTATGTTGGACACGATTCAGGAAAACGAACATGGGCAAGAAAACGATCTACCCAGCATTGGAACCATTGCGCAGTGTGAGAGGAGGCATGTTTCAAATGATGTAGGGCGGTGAGCATGTAAAGAGCTCGACATTTGTGACGCACACTGATGAGATATAAACCGCCACGCGCAGTCGGAAGATATAAAACGCGTCGTTGCACGCGGAACAGGTAGCCTTTCCATATGAACCAACCAAATAATGACTCAATTTGTCCGAAATAATTTATCGGGCAGTGGAAAAAGACGCGCTAGGAACCAGAGTTTGGAACTAATGTAAATATTCAGATAGTGAATGCGTTGAGCTAGGGTGAAAATTCTTGAGCGGCACAATGCTAAATTCATACGCAGCACCTGGAGTAATGGCTGCCAAATATGGTCGTAAGACGAGCGGCATACGGCTTGAAATCGGACGCCTAAAATGAGGGATTCTGTCGTGCAGGTCAGAGAGGTTAAGACGTCCCTGTGAAAAAAGGTTTGAAAGTTATTGACCGTCAGAAGAGTTGTTTTGTGTAGGTTAAGTTGCAAACCGCTCGCTAGGGAAAAGTCTTCGACTTTTCGTAACGCTGAGACAAGTTGAGCAGTGGTAGCACAGAGGAACGTTAGATCATCCATATACGAAATGGCTGTCAATTGCTTGAAGCTGTGAAGAGCCGATGTAGAGGGGTACTGGAAATGATGAAGGAGAGGATCTAGTGCAAGGCAGAACAATATTCCCGAGAGCGCGCAACCTTGCCTGACACCTTTATGAATCCCAAAAGGGGATAGAAGATAGCCATTAAGTTGTAACTCGGAAGTAGCATTGTGATAAAGCTGGTGTAGAACGGTAAGTATCTGAGGAGGGAAATGATACTGTAAGACTTCAAACAAATAAGAGTGGTGTAGGGTGTCAAAGGCTTTCCGAAAATCTCATGCAAGAACTCCTACGGGAAGAGATTGAAATTGGGCATAAGCAAGGAAGTCGCGAATTGTCGCAAGTGCGGTATGAATATTGTGGGAGGGGTGTAAAGCCGTTTGAGCGGGGCAGATGTACGGAAGGATAACTTGCTTAATACGATTGACTAAAAGCTTAGTAAAAAGTTTGTAATCTGTGTTTAGAAGTGTGATCGGGCGATAGTCCGCCACGCTTGTCGGATTGCCGCCTTTGGGTAGTAGAATGATAACGCCTGCATGTTGATAGACCGGTCCACCTTGCAACAGAAAATTAAATAATTCATAGAGCATTGGACCGACTAGTGGAAAAAAGCTTGAGTAAAAGCGGTACCCGATCCCGTCTCTGCCCGGAGATGTACTCCGTTTAACTTGGGAGAGGGTTGTCTCGATTTCGGAAATAGTGATGGGCGCAAGTAAGGAAGTGCAGTCTTGCTCGGATAGGCACGATGAGATCTTGGTAAGGAAAGGGAGAGGTACTGTGTTAACGTCGGATAATGCGTACAATGACGTGTAATAATCCTGAAAATGCTCGTACAAGGCGTCTTTGATAGTGAGCTGTTGCCCATCCGAAGTGGACACATGAGAGATAAACTGATGTTGTTGGCGATTTAGGCGTTTAACATAATGATACAAAGACGAAGGTTCAGAAACAAGTCTATCTGCCGTCCCGTCATCAATGTGAACGCTCAGCGATTGAGTATGTTGCAGCTGTTTCAATTGGTGCTTAACACGCATGATCGCCGCCATATTGGAAACGCTAATTGGTTGGTTCCACAGTTCGCATAGGACACTGTATAAGAATTCGTGCATCTCGCGATAGTTTTGGCGATGTAATTTCCCCATGTCTTGAAAGAAAGTTCGAATTTGGGGTTTAATGTAGCGACACCACCACATGTTAATATTAGGATAGATCGTACGAGCTCGTAGCCATCGTGTACAACTAGCATGAAATAAACTCCGGACGTGGTCGATGGTTAAAAGTTGATTGTTTAATTTCCAATAATCACGACCGTACAATTTGGGAAGTTGCGTCGGAAAGCGTAAGACCAGCTTAATACCTGTATGGTCTGTAAAGCAACGCATATTGCTGTATATCAAATACTCTGTTTAGGAGGCCTGCCGGGAGATAGCAGCGGTCCAAGCGTGAGCCCACTTGGGCTGATTTGAAAGTGAAAGTATGATTCTTATGAAAATGAAGCCAAATGTCTTTTAAGCCCAAATGTGTAATAAAACGATGAAAAGCTGGAGATGGGTGATATTCACCGCTCGTATCTTGAGGAAACATGTGACAATTCATGTCTCCAAGAAACAAAGTTGGATATCGTGTAATAGGTAGCAGGTCAACAACTTCTTCGTGATAAAAACGTTCGCGGGCCATACGCTGATTTGTCTCTGAGGGGCCGTAGACAGCCAAAATACATATACCATCAATAACACATCGAATGGCCCGCCCAGACGAGTATAGTTGGATATGCGTAGCGTGGAGGCCTCGTTTCACAAGTAAAGCAGTGCCCAATGATGGGGGCGCAATATTGACAATAGCAGTATAATTAGGCACAAAGGATAGGTCAGAATCCTTGACCTCCTGCAAACAATAAATATCAGCATCGTGAAGCGCTATGAAGTGCGCTAATAGCTGTTTATTCGATATGCTGCTTATAGAATTAATGTTTAAAGTTAAATATGAACGGGAGTTGACCCCAGCGTTCATTAGGTAAAACACAAAAAGCGTACCCACAAGATAAATGTGTACTTTACAAGGCCGTAAAAATCTCCAGGATACATACCTGTAAGTGTACCTCGCCCGCAGAAGAGCACTCACACTGAGTAACTCTGCGAAACACCATACATATTGTTGACCACACACACATACACACACAAAAAAAAAACACTGGATTGGAAACACAAAACCAAGAACTTCTCGAAAATAGGTTACTATCTTTGCTATACACAAGCAGAAAAAATCCAAAATGACATAGCTTTCCCACATAACGCAAGTAACATAAGCAAGAAGCAAAACACCAGAACAGCATACAACTCGTGATGACGAGAAGAAACAAGGAAACCAGTGAAGTCTTACCACAGTTGCTATTCCACAAGGTCAGGCGTTTGGAGGTCACTCACACTTTCTCGTATATTCGGTTTACGTTTTTTCACGTGTTTTACTGATAATATAGGCGAAAAACAGGTTGTATCATCATTAAAGACGTCAGCGGGGAAAGGCACAGCTGGACGAAGCACTATATTCTGGGTCGTGCCATGCTTAGCAGAAGGAAGACCTGTCGCTGGATCATGAAGTACTAGTGTCGCATATAAAGCGAGAGATGATGGTGGTGTACCTGGGGGGGGCTCGGGGGGGCATGGTACCCCACCATCCAAATCAGTGGGAACGGAAGGTTGCTTAGGTGGTACTATGGTAGCGGATGAGTCATTTGATGGCAATTGGGGGAAATCAGTTTCTGAAGTAGACAGCAGTGTCGACACTTGTTGGGACGTAGCGTCGGAATTTGTAGCACTAACAGAGGATGTCAAGGGCACAGGTCGTTCGGGTACATGACGTGTAGTTTTTGTAACATGACGTAGATCTCTCATTACAGGGGTGTCCCCTTCCAGCCGCGTGGACCGGGCAGGACGTCGCCGCTGTTTACACGTGAAAATCAGGTGATCGAGTGATCCACAAGCGTGGCAAGTTTGTAACTGTCCTGGATAGGAGACATTGTCTTTAATAGTGTCAAAATGTAATCGAGTAGGGATATGTTTTTTTAACGTCATCGAAAAAATCCTGTTACCATTATAAAGGCGTGTAGGAAACACAGTTTTCCAGACTTCATACTCCACACATTTAATTTCACCATAATTACATAATACCTGAGACACTTGTTCATTAGGAAAATCGAATGGCAAGTCCATAATTTTAACTCTCGTGAGATTAACTTTTGCGTCCATAATATACACATCGCTGACAGATTGATCAAAATGGGTAAAAGATAATTTGTCTGGAGCCTTAGACATAAACTTTTCGTAACTATCACTATTTTTGAATTGAACAAACATGCAATACTCTTCGTTATGGAGCTGTAAAGCTTGGATATCCTCAAATATGTTGGGAAAATGTACACATAACCAGGCATGTAATTCAGCCGGGCTAGGGCGTATCGTGCGTGTGGTTTTGTCAAAACCAAATTTTACACTATTCTTACGAAATTCTTGCATGGTACCACTAACACTGGAGCCAGAAAACACTACAAAACTTGCAAATCCTGTTCAGTTATAGTAATGTCGAAAGAAAGGTGAAGCTCGCAAATACAAATCACTATTCCCGGAGCTTACCTATCAACGTCTACTCCCGGCAACAGCCAGTCAGCGAATCCTCACCACTGAGCCACCGCGCCCCCTTGTATATTTGAATTGCCATGTATGCTCTTTAGTGAACTGTTAACAGTATACACAAAACATGCAAGTATCATATTATTATGATAGTTGCAGAGGCACCTTTAATTAGGAACGCTTTGTCCATGTACTTTTGCATTGTTATCTCAAGACACTTCATTACTGTTCCACGGCCATCCAAAGAAAAAAATCTTTGGGGTTACAGTTGGACGTACGTTACTGCAAATCTCATCTTTTCTATTTTGCATGTATTAAGGAATGTCGGAAAAATTCAATTTTCAAAATTTTCTTCTCACAATTTCCAGGTTCCCACAATACAGAAGGTAAGATTTTACAATTGTAGCAATATTACCAAATACAGCATGTTTTGATAAGCTATTCGCTATTCTTAAAATCACTTAGATTATTTAAGTAGAAGAGACCGTAGCCTAAAGAAATATCAGAAATTATACATATTTAAAAAGGTCTTGAAAATAAATTAAAATTTAATGTTATTCTGCATTAAGTTAAAAAGCTCAGGAGAAGGGTTTTAGACCTCCCATTCCCCTTGGTATGATCTCGCAAAGCCGTGATTTTGTTTGTTCTATTAGTGTATTTTCAATACGAGAGATTGAAATAAAAAGAAATGTAGATAACTGATTAAAAGAATGCTTTATATAGTACTACTATATTCTTCTATATATTTGAAGTTGCAGTTCATTGTTTGATTTTGTTTAAAGAGCCACGTTACTGGAAATTAGTCAACAACAGCTGTCAACGCAGTTCATTCTTTGATTCTGTTTAAAGTGCCACGTTACTTGAAATAAGTAAAACAACAGTGCTGTCAATGCTGCTCATGCAAATCTTGATTTGAACGTCAGGAGACTGCAGTTCCTCCCCTCAGCTGCCCGCGTTTTCCTTCCGTACTACACACAGAGCAGCTTATCACGCTCGCTGCGCTGTTGTGAACGCAGTGCGATGATGGAATGTATATACGCAAGGGGTAAATAAGTGAAGAATAGAAACGAAATGACAATAATAATATTCTAGTTATTATTAAATATCTTAAGGAGCACAAACAGCATACGACACTTGGTGGTTCACGAGCTCCTGCGAACTGCACAAGGCGACGCCACTGACAGTTCGTATTGTAAAAACGAAAGCACCATAAAATGTACCGAATAAAATATTACGTATTTGAAGAAAAAGCAAATTTATTTATTTGTTTTTTTTAAGTACAATATCTCTTGCATGTCTTTTGTGGGGTATTACTACAATGAATCTGAAACTTTTTGCCAGAAATAAAACAACTTCATCTATAAGTTCAGAGAATAGTTATACAATCAACTCAATACATATTTCACACAGTAGACTACATCTATAGAACACACACACACACACACACACACACACACACGCATATATATATATATATATATATATATATATATATATATATATATATATACACTACCTCCGAAAAGTTTCCGTACAAAGTAGGTTTATGTATACTTTAAGTGTATGCGAGAAAAAGCAAAGATATATCAATGGAATTTATTTTTATCTGGAACCTACAGTATGTATTTGAGAGGAAAATAGAGAAATTTAACAGAAATGGATCATTGTTTTGTCAAAAAACTTAAATCTTTGATTCATCAAAGTAGCCTCCACGCATTCGGCGTATTAGTTTCTGGCTTGATTGCTGTCCAGACTTTGCGAAGACACTGAAATAAGTGTTTCTCGCTAGAGGGACGAATCTTTCGAACTGCCCTATCAAGTTCACCCCACGTTAGCTCAATTGGATTACAATCCGGTGATTGTGGGGGCCACACCATATTCTTGAGATCTCCTCGTTGCTATTTTGCTGACAAATACCCTGTACAAAGTCGGGATGTGTGTTTTGGGTCATTGTCTTGCTGCATGTTGAACCCATGACCAATGAGCCTCTTCCCAGATGGCACTGCGTGTCTGATCAAAATCTGATGGTACTGTTCTTTCTGCATTGTACCCTGTATTTACAATAAATCCCCCACTTGACTGTTACCAAAGCAACCCCACACCACCACAGAACCACCGCCGTGCTTTACCGTTGGCAAAATACACGATGAAAGCAGTCTTTCGCCCTTGGAGCGACGCACGAAAACCCTGCGTCTATGACTGAAGAGTTCAAACTTTGATTAATTAGTAAATAAGCAATTGTTCCACTGCTCTGGCCCCCAGCTTGCAAATTTTCTTGCCCATAGCAATCTCTTCTTTTAGTTTTGAGGGCGCAAGAGCGGTTTCCTAGTTGCCACGCGACCGTTTAGTCCCGCATTAACTAACCGCGTCCAGACAGTTTAATAGCTGATCGGTTTTTCGCGAGTTTCGTTCACTTCAGCTTGTATTTGGGGCACTATTTCTAACCTGTTGCGTTTGCTTGTCACTATAGTGTACTTGTCCTCCCTTGTAGTAGTAGTTCTAAGCCTTCCAGATCTTGCTCGAGAGCGATTTTTCCCTGTTTCAGCAATTCGTTTTAAGGTATCATGCATTAAAGTATGGGGTATTTTCACTTTTGCGGCTTTTTCGCGTATTGTATAGCATTCTTCATGTAAAGTAACTATTTTTGCTCTCGTTTCAATACCCAATGCCCTTTTCGTATGGGGCATTATGCTGACTAACAGGGCACACTTTACACCTCACTTCAATACACACACACACAACAACAACTAGCGTGCAATAGTCAACTCCCAACAGTGAGATCTGAGAGAGAAGTAGACAGAGCAGCTTCAGAGACACCTATGAGGCATTTATTATGTGATCTACCTTCAATTTGCAGTGTAACGGTCGTTTTGTATCGCATGCGTACGTAATGCACCATCACAACGGCGCGATATTTAAGTTTATTTTTCTTAATTCATCCATAACAGGCCAAGACTTTTCCTCCCGTCGTGTTCTAAAATGTTTCACCTTTCATTTGTGAGCAAATTGTAATGCATTCTTATGTTACATTTTGAAAATTCCTTTATTTCGTGTTTGTCCGGAAACTTTTCGGGGGTAGTATATATATATATATATATATATATATATATATATATATATATATATATATATATATATATATATAAATTATTGTTAAGGATAATAATAATAATAATAATAATAAAGGAATGCAAGAATTACAATACCAATTACGTAAAAATTAATTTCCAATAAAGTAAAATAGTTGCCATGACGGACTTCGAACCCCTGTCGCTGAGATAGGAGTCTAATGCTTTCCCACATCGCTACAAATTCCTCATACGAAGAAAATAAACTAGTAGTTACGGAAGATAAACATAGAACTTTCTGTGTTTCTACACGTGTTGATAGAATTCAAAGAATGCGAAAATAATTTCTGCCGTCCTTTCTTTGGAAATTGGAAGTTAGTGTGAGGAATAATTGTATTCTAAGTCGGGACCCTTGTTGAAAACGATGAATAGCCTCAACTTGAAGAACGTTTCGTGATATTTTCCTCCTTGAGGAAGATCTATATAATTTGTTGTATAGTTAAACACTGATATCTCGAGTAAACCATTCTGACACTCCTTATACGAGCT
The DNA here is from genome assembly GCF_964235325.1 of Thermobia domestica. Classification (NCBI taxonomy): domain Eukaryota; kingdom Metazoa; phylum Arthropoda; class Insecta; order Zygentoma; family Lepismatidae; genus Thermobia; species Thermobia domestica. The sequence goes on along the minus strand of NC_137463.1, from coordinate 112,593,334 downwards.
TGCGTGTAGTCTTTCTTGAAACGATTTTAACTAGCTAATAGTTTGGGTAGAAGATGAAGTGACGCGGTACGTGGTTAACACATTCAGCTTCTATTAGGGAGACCCAGGTTCAAATCCTTGCCAGAATCAAACTTTTTCAAATGTTTCAATTTCGATTTTAATGTATACTCAGTGTGACAAGCAGAATCCTCTCCTCTTCCAAAAGAAAAATATGTTGAAATGAGGAGGACTGGAGAAGTTCTATCAATGGAAATTTACAAACTTATTTTCTGAAGTGGCTCTAGGTTTGATATTTTCGTCTACTTTCAGGCATTTTCTGATTCATGCGTGGTCAGTGTTTTTATTTCTTTGAACATAAGTATATAATGAATACATAGTGAAATAATTCATTATATACACAGGATTATTGATATGAATATATGATATACATTGACTACACGCTTCGAACTATAAAGATTCATCTCAGAATGGAGAACTGTTTCGTGCATCATCTAAACACAATTTTACTTGCATACTGCTGCCAGTGCCGAGAAAAGTTACTTGCAAGTTGGGTTGCATTTGTCCAGGCATTTTACAAACAGCAAATGATCTGGACCCAAAGTAATGAAATTAGAACACTCGTGGGGGCGGGGGGTGCTTATGCTGTACACAAAGTAGTTTCTAGACAGCAAAAATGCAAAGAAGTGCATCTAAAATTGACATACTTTTTACAGTATTATGAATCCAAAGTATAAAAAAATGCGTTTCTGAAAGTTACATAGACATACAACGGGCTGCCTTGTAAAATCTTAACTAAAGATGTTAATATTTACGAGGGATGAAACAATGAGTTAACTCACCAAAATTATTTTTGTATACTGTAAATGAACTTCCTGAAATTAGGTTCTGGTATACCAAAGTAACTCTTCAGCAACTGTTCCATATTTTAATGTGTACGTGTATGACTAACTAAAAGAGCAAATCAAAATGTTTAGCTACGGTTCACAGCATTCATTAAAGAGGTCTGGATAAAGTTTCGCTTAGGATACTTTCACGTGAGTGAATAGTGCATGCACACGTAGAGTGATGCTTTACATTAAGACATCTAACGAGAGTGTTTTCTATCATCCCATACAATATTCAAAATTGAAACAGCTCAAACAATTAACATTTGCACTAATCGTGCTCTGCAGTACTCTTTGATTTTCAGCAGTGTTGCATTTATTTAGATCATGATGAGTTGATTTTTGAGTTTAACGTCCCGTTCAGCAGTGAGCTATATGAGGCGTAGACCTACCGATTAACGTAGAATTCGAACTACATGATCTCCCGCCTGCATTCATTTTAGAGTGAAAAAGGTACTATTCTTCGTCTTTGGGTCTCAATCAAGTAACAGAGAAACAAACATTGACTTTCTTATGAAAATAACAAGAGGTGCTATCGTAAAAGGTAATTCGTTTTAACAATGAAGACATTCGTATAGACGTATGTAGGCCTAATAAAATGATTTTTCAATTTACTTTTTCTTTTTATTGTACTCACTGTAAGAGCAGATTCATATACTACTAAACAATTATCCAACAACGTTTCTGTGGGTGACTCGTGTTTGATTAAAGCCGAAAACTCATGTGATTTTAATCCTACTTTAAGTTGTAGATCTAGATCTCGTGTAGCCTTATTGTTAAAATGGACGTTAAATTTATGTCAAATTTAATCTAAGATTATCCTTCTACAAATCATAGTTTAAATTTCAAAATGAAATGAATATTTGATTAATGATAGCCAAAGATTATGAAATACACATTTTAAATTTCATGGAGAGAAGTTAAATTTGGATGACATTATATACCTTCAGTTTATGTCTATGTGGCTTTAGTATCCTAAAATTACAGAAATCTACACTGAGAGTACAGTCCACATAATTAAATTGTAAGAATTTTACTGAACATAATTTTTGTCATAACATTATATTTAGGACAAAATATCATACTATCGCAGGCGTTCTTTCCTACCACTGTGCTAAAATAGGAAAGAGATAGAATTGTTTCGCAGAGAAAGATGTTTCTTTACTTGTGTGCCAGTACCGCTTCATACCTGAAATTTATGAAAAATGCTAGGTGAATATATTTTCGTGGTTAATGTATTGTATATTTTGAATACATATATATAATTATCATGTATAAGAATATATAAATCATTTCGAAATGATGCACTTTGTTCCTTTCTATACGAAGAGTAATCAATAAGTTTTTGTCCTTACTATTGTGGGGTTGAGGGAGAAGGACCAAATGCAGACATATAAGTTTTTCTGTACATAATCGCCAAGCAAAGTAACACATTTCTGTAACCGGTCTTTCAGCTTCCACAATTCCTTTTTGTAGAAAGTGTCACATTGGATGGAAAAGTGATGCTCCACTGCAGCAATGACCTCCGCATCTGAAGAAAAACGCTTTCCTTTCAGAGACTGTATCAGTTTTGGAAACAAGAAGAAATCTGAAGGCGGGAGGTCAGGTGAATATCGAGGATGGGGAACTAATTGGTACTCTAGGCGTCGGACAAGAGTCATGGTTTCCTGGGCTTCGTTGGTAGAAGCATTGTCAACTAACAGGCGAACATTTTTGTGAGGTTGCCACGGTGCTTTTCCTCTAGAGCATCGAAAACGTTTTTCCAGTAGACCTCCGAAATATGTTCCAGTCCTTTATGCCCATAAGCTAGGAATCCCTTGCAGTCTCAGTAAACTGAAAACATAACTTTTTTTTTTTAGCAGAAAGCTGCACAGGACACTTTTAGGGGGTTTCGAGTTGCTATGTTCCCTCTATTTACTCATCACTTCAGTCTCTGTGTCAAATTAATAGACCAACATATATCTATTGTCACGAGATGATCGGAAAAGTTGCTCTCATTGGGTACCCAGAGAGCAAACACTTCCGATGCGTTGCTGTTCTTGAAAAAGAGTGAGTAACCCGGGAACCCACCGTGTGGACACTTTGGATAGGGGCAGATGATTATGCAAGATAGTGAATACTGAGCCATGCGAAATCTTAAACTCATTAACAATAGTATTTATGGTTATTCGTCTGTCGTCCATCACTAGGAGTTCCACTTTCAGAATCATGTTATCATCAATCGCTAAACACGGTCTACCTTCTCTAGATTTGTCATCCAAACTCATCCGTCCACATTTCAGCTGTCTCTTCCATATTTTAATAGTGCTTAACGATGGGCACTTTTCACCATAATCAGTTTTCATCTCTGTATAGGTGTCTGCTTTCATCTCCTTTAGATGGAGGAAGTTTATAACCGAGCGATATTCCACTTTTGCAACTCTTACACTTTTACTCGTTCTAGACGACAAATCTTCAAGAGTTTTGGACCTAGAAGAATAGGATTTACACATCAGAAATTGCAGCATTTTGTACAAATAACTAAAACATTTATCTATATTTCTATATACGACGGCGAAAATATATTGACCGCTCTCGTATATTGCTTACATTTCGCGAACTTTAATGATCGTATTTCGTATGTGGAAGTTGTCAGCTACACGAATGAGGAACAATGTTTAATATATAATATTTATACGAAGTTGAGATGATATCTGATATTTCTCTCTAGGATTCAAAAATAAATTTCAGTTTTCCTCTAAGGAATGTTCAAGCATCAAATTACTTAATTTTTTGTAAGATTTTATTTCTATTTATAATTTAAAAAGCTCGTTTTTTTTTGAAAAAACAATATTGACAATAACACACCAGAAGAGTTAAGAAAGCAATCTTGTCTTTAAACTATTGTTTGAAGTAGGGTATGGAGGCCTTTCATCCTTGTTAAATGCACTGTCTTTATCAGTCAATTTCTCTCCCATGTTTGGATTTGTAAAGCATATTAAATATTCTCCACTCTCGTTGCATATACACTCTCCATCACTTCGGTATTCAGTAGCAAGTGGTTTGCAACTCGAATCTCTTTTAGGACATTCCTTTTTTGTGCAAAATAATTCTCCATTATCTGTACAACCGCAATTGTTGCAGTCTTTTTTCCAGAAATACGCTGAAGGAGTTGGACAATGAATTGAGACGAACTGCTTGACCGTCAGTGGATCAGGATCTGTCAATAAGATATAAAAATATATTTTACTTTCTATTATGAATAAAGGAATCGACAAAATTTGGATTACACAGTATACAAAATAAATGGTTAGGTTCATTAAACAATGGTCTACTTAGTATACACTGTATATACTCGTTCAGGATAGTATTCAATAAATGTGTAATTAGTAATTTATTTGCAATGTGTAAAAATAATTGTTCACTTTGCAAAATAATATTTAATCATCGTAAAGACGAACACAGCGAAACCTTCTCACTATTACCAATAAAGTCTTTATCTTTTAGTGAGTATCATTTCTGCATGTTACTTGTGGAAATTAGTGTTGAATTACTCTATTTGGGCAGTTACAGAGTAATATATTCGAAGTCGTGGGGCATATGAACTTAAAGATTGAGACTGTTTTCTCGAATGCTACATTGATGTTAGGATAGGTTATTAGTAAAAATTGAGTCCCAAAAGAGAGAGAAAGAGAAAGTACGATAAACAGAATTCTATTGTAGAAACCTCAATTGTTATAGAAAAGTTCCCATTAACATCTAGCCTTAAGATGCATATTTACAATGCGGACTCTTAAAAGGTAAAATGGGCCCTTACTCAATACTTTCCATGCATGAAATTGTTGATTTTAGCAAAGTGCAATTTTGTATAAATGTTCTCCTTAAACAACAGGCTGCGGAAGGTAAGGAGTACTGCGAAATGAACTGACTATGGAGTTAACGTTTTTTTCAAATATCACAGAATTATCGAAACATTTGAGGATTACAAATACTTTTTGGGCTAAAGAGCTCAGGCTAATAATTACGCAAACATGCAGAAAAAAAGCAACCTTAATAGAAACGGAAATTCATAGTATTATTTGCCATTCATAAGATCTCTGAAACTGTTGTGCAATCACTTGAAAATTTTGCATCAATATTCTTGAATTCTGTTGTGCAGACAACAAAATGATTTTTTTAAGGAAATGTGATCAGTACGCAAGAAAAGGGTAGTTGAACCTTCCTTTTTGATGTTAACCATATTTAGGAAAGTAGTTCAGAGAGGAACGTGGAGTTTGAACAATCATATTCTTTGAATTTCAAACTGAAAATAAGAAGAAGTTTTATTAAATATGTTTAGTACTGTGGTAAAGGTGGCTCGAAAAGTTCAGAAGATTTCTGCAAGTATTAGAGTAAGCAACTTCACATTTTATGAAAGTGTTCTCCTATAACAAGAAAAAGGGATAAGGAGTTGTTTTATAGATGCCATTATGTCTTTTCTTACGCTTGGAAACCGTCCAAAATGTTTTGCACTGGATTTTGAAATATGTACAAATCATGTACATAAACGATAGGCTTAGGACAAGAACGACTTTGAGAAAATGTGTAATGCACATTTAAAAGGTGCTCCCTTAACAGAACTGAAACTGTTAGAATAAAAAAAACCTTAAATTTTCTAAAAAAAATACATAAATAAAACTTTTAAAAAAAGACCAAAACTAAGGATGAGGAGATGTAGCACTCAATGCAGCTTAAAATCGGTGCTCTTTTCATGTTTGATTTCAATTTTTCGCATTTAGGTACTAGTTTACTCTCTGAATTTTAATAGCAGTACAGTTTTACCACTACAATTGGGCGACTCATATATACACTTACAACTTACCATATATCTCTAGTATTGGCATTTAAGATTGGCCAAGGAGACAATCTATAATTCTTCTGGGCGAAACGTATACTTTTGACTAGATATAGGACAGAATAATATCATTGTCTATAGAAGGTGTACGATTTTTATGCTTAGATTAATTACGGCACGATTTCTTTACTTTAAAGTTTTGTAAAGAACTGCTACTTATGCTAATGGTAGAAATTTACTCATAGTACGGAATCTAATTTAACTATTATTAAAAATATCTGTACAACAGGTCAATAGAAACATTTCCATAAAACTTAATATAAGTAATTCTAAGTACTCCACTGAGGACTCAAAATTCATGTATCATGAACGAATATATTTAAAAAATGGGTGCAAAGACGCATTATGAAGTCCTTGTTATTTACTTTATTTTATACTAAATGCATATAACTATATGCAAGTTATGTATCATTAAATATATATTTTATATTATTAAGTAATTTTATATTATTAAGCGGGTGTACCGCTACTGTTTATAGCTATATTGGTTCATATATCATAATTGGTTTGCATTATTTTCAATCATCTTATTATGCTTAATATGCAAGTATGTTTATTTTATTAGCTGTTAATGTTTTTATAATTTTAGTAGAGGATCATTTATATACATCTGTTTCTGGCCAAAAGAAAATACCAATTCAGTGATTTTTTTTAGCTAGCTTCGTTAGCAATTCTGGTTGATAGAGAATGGAGGGTTTGGATATCAGATCCAGTAAAATAAACTCTGAGATAGACTGTATAAATTTTTTACATAGGTTTTCTTAAACTTCTACCATCTGTCTCTGTTCTGGAGAGAGGAATCTTTCGGAACATATACAAGACGAGGCTCCAAGTGGTCTTTGGAGCCTGTTTGTTGTGGATATTTGAAAGCTTTACTTTGAAATTGGTTTGCGTGATAACATTTCTAACAACAGCCTTGTCCATTTTGGATGTTGATTCATTTTTTGTTTGTAACTAAGAATTCTAGTAATACTTGGTCTCCGGGGTAACGAAACAGTTTAGAGTTTTTTTATTGTATTCTTGAGGGCCTTGTTTATGAGGTTCATTTTTTTTTAAAAAAAATCGTAATTTTGCTCTGTGTGGCGTAGTGTGAAATTAGAGTTTCAGCTTTAGGGTGCTTAAAGCTTTAGTTTAGTTAACCTAACCTCAAACTGAGCCTGTGCTGAAGGCGCTTAATTTCTCTTGTGAGAGGAACTCTCCTTCATACAATCTACCTTATCCCGTGTAGTTTTAACTAGCTAGCTATCTTGTCAATGGTAATCAGGCAATTCAAAAGTAGAGCTTTAAGCCAGCCTGCCACTCTAAATTCGGAGGCAGACTTAAAGCTACTGAGGGAATATGATGGCTTGTATATGTACGCACGTTCATCTTTCTCACTTTAAGGATTAATTAGAAAATTAAGGACAATTCATTTTCAAGTTATTCTTTATTTAGTGTTACTTAGACAGCTTTTTCGCTTAAGTGAGAAGTTAGTTTGATCTTCGAACTGAATGTGTATAGTTTGTGAGCACTACGTTTGACAAATTTTCCTTCCAAAATGCAAACTTTTTGCAGAATTGGAGTGAAGAACGAAATAAAAAACGGCCACATTTGGCGAGAAAGGTAGTGTTGTTTCACGAAGACAATGCGCCAGTTCATACGTTTGTTATCGCGATGAGCAAAATTAATGAGTTCGAATTGCATACTCACCCACCCTATTCGCCAAATTTCGCACACTATAATCATTTTATCTTTAGGAGCTTTAAAAATATTCGGCGGCTAAAGATTCGCCAACAATAAACTTGTGGACTCTGCGGCTAATGACTATTTTAAGAAGCTTGATGGTTCACACTAGAAACAGGGTATATAAATGATTGAACATCGCTGAAAACAGTGTATCGAACTAAAGTAAGACTATGAGGAGCAATAAAGATGTGTCCTCCCAAACATTTGTGTATTTGCCTTGTTACGTTAAGTACTTTTGGAACTACCTTCTTAGACGTGTATGCTATTTCACAAATAAGGTGCTCTTTTTACCTCTTAATTTTCATATATATAAAAGGGTGGCACAAAAATAGGTATACACCTTTGCATTAATCAAATATAACATTTTAGTTGATGGGTTGATTTGCTTGGGCTCTTCCGAGCTTAAGATATAAGTAAAACACATTAGGAACAAATAATAAAGAAAACTAGTCTACTTGATGGATAATAATAATAAAATGCAATGAGCTGATCAATACGGTACTGTTACCTACTTTTGCGCCACAATAATTATATATATATATATATATATATATATATTCCATTCCTTTTCTTCTTCCTCCCTCCTCTGCTTTTGCTCTTGCTATCACATTTCTTCGACGAGGGCTCGTCCCACTACCAACTATCTTTCTGCATAAAATAAAAATAAACAATTCGCTTTTCCGTTTCGTACGAAATTTCTTTGCAACTGAAGGGGTCGGCGAAGATAGTTTCAAGCTACATTTTGTTCAAAAAATAAGTTGGCTACCTCTCATGATTTAATGATGGGGAGTGGGAATATTCCCGGTGGCAAGGAATTTAAAAAATGGGAATATTCCCGGGTTTTTTCCCTGGCCTATAAATTCCCGGGAAGGAATTTATTTCCATTTGTTTACTTTATCATCCAAATTATAAGAACCATATGACAAATTACTTAATTTTAATATATTATGATTTACTTCTAGGTTTTAAAGAATTTGGAGGTTACAAACATAAAAATTCTTTGACTGTACTTTATATAACTAATAATATGAATGTTTAAGTTCCATTTCCGTTTGCACTAAAAAAGTATGGTAATTGTAATAATAATACTAATATTAGGGGGCGAAAACTAGCAAAAATTAGGGTGATTTACGGAAGAAACTAGTTGATAGTGGTGTTCAAGTAGTCAAGAAAGTATCGAACACATTTTTTTAGGGCAGTAGGGGATTTGTACAAACCGTAAAGGTAAGTGGAAGTGATTTATGTGAGAAAAGATAGTGAATTGTTGTTAACGAAGATATAAAACTACGTGCCATGCGGGGCTCTAACCCGCCTTCACTCGGTAACGCTCGCTCTGCAGTGCTGTCTGAATTTAATATTGATAACGTAATTTAACGTATGAAACCATAAAACAACCGCATCGGAATAGAATAGCACAAAAAAAGTAGGTGCAAAAGCTGGCCCCCAATGTTAAACAATAGGCAAAGTTAGCAAAGTACTAATTTACAAATGATGAAAAGGAACCATTTTGTAAAGTAATGTAGAACTATGTAGAAATAGAGATGAAGTACTATTGATAAACCCTGAACCACCGTTAGTAAAGACGTCGGTCTGTCACCTCTCTCTGACTCGAATTTCTGAAGAGGTACTCGGACTTCTCTTACATGTGATTTAATGCATGAAATTTCGAGAAATAGGTAGAAAGAAAGGTCGTGTACGGCAATGTTACATGCTAAATTATAAAGATAAATCAGTATGTTGCAAATTTTGTGAACATAAATAAGTATGCGCAAATGTTGGTAAATTGGTGAGACATGTATCTTACGGCAGTTACCCAATCTAATTTGTTTATAACATTTAAAAATTTAATATGTTTATAATATCAGTAGTAGAGTCAAGTATAGAAAAGCCACTTTTTATAAATTTAAACTGTTTAGCGGTGTAAAAATATGTGGACTTGCTATACCATTTTTCCACATATTTACTTTCATAGAGCATATTGTAAGTAAATATACATTTATGCGTATTATTTAAACATAATAAAATATTAATAAAGCAACATAGTAGCGCTCAGAATATACATTTTAAAGAATCCCCTGGAGACAAGTGTAATAATATACTGTGATAAAAAAACGAATTTAACTTCGAAATCTTAATATAGTAATACAATGCACTTTTCTTTGTGATTGTATATACATTCCCGGAACAATTCCCATTTTGGGAATCTTTCCGGGAATATTCCCTGGAAATATTCCCGAAAAATATCTTCCCGGGAATTTACCCATCACTACTCATGGTATGAATTCTGCTGCTTCACAATAATATTTGTACTATATGTTTATTCCTTCAACTGATGGCAGAAGAATTATATTTTTGATTACTACAAACGTAACACTGTTATTTTAAAAGTAAAAATGGATTAGACAATATGCAGGATGTGTAAAAAATAATTTCTAAGTATGTCTGTTTGGCAGAAACAGAGGCAGTATCAACAAGGATAAAGTTGGGAGAGTCATCACCTCCGCGTGATACACATGGGAATTACAAAAATAGAACAAACCAAATCTCTCATGAGCCTTTAGGGGGTACACATGAATATATTAAGTGGATACTAGAATAGACATCTTATTACAGTCGAGAAAAACAGAGAGAGTATCAAAACTTTATAAACTATATAGTAAATATGTGAAGAAAGTGGTAAGCAAAACGTAACAGACGAACTTTGTTTGAAGACCATAACATCGGATTGAAAATTCCTGCATCATACCGGTGCAAAATATGTGATCGTTTACTGTGTATTATTGAGAATTCTGACAACAAACAACAAAAAAGATTGTATTGCTTAAAAATGAATTATGTACATTTACGTCGCGAGGAAGCATTTCAAGAAAAGATTTAAGAATATTCAAAGGCTACTTGTGAAAATCCATCTTTTCATGTTATATTTGTTGACTTACAACAAACTTTACCAATTCCAAAACTGACTTGTAGATTAGTGTTTTTCGCGAAAATTATGAACTTACAACGTTGGAATACACCATTATTGTTATTAAGTCCTGGCAGGCTCTGGCAGTTGACAGATCCTGGAACTTATGAGCATTTTATTTATTTACTTATTTATTGAGGTTTTTACCTGGAAATGTTTCTTTCACATTTTCTATCTTCAGCTTCCTCTTTTAATTCCGAATATTTTCTTTTATTTTTCAAATCGTCGATAACCTGTATTCTTCCTATTCCTCGCTTTCGTTCCATCTTTCCTTCTATTGCGGTATGAAGAGGACAATTTCTTCGCAAGATGTGTCCAATCCATTTGGCCTTTCTACCAAGGATAGTGTTTAGAAGTGTCCTCTTCTCTCCTATCCGTTATAAAACATCCACGTTTGTTACCCCTTCTGTCCACTGTCTTCTCCATCTTCCTCGAACACTACATTTCGAAGCTCTCTAAATATTTTCCTCTAACTTCAGTAATGTTCAAGTCTCTGAACCATACTATGAAATACTTCATATATGCTTCATATTTTTCCTTAGTCAAATATTAAGGATGTTAATTAAGAGTGACATTTCTTGTTGAATGCTTCTTTTGCTATTGCAATTCTTGACCTGGACTCTTTTGTGCAGTAAACTTCTCTCGTCAAAATACTTCCCAGATACTTAAATTTAGCAATCTCTCTAATTTCTCTTTGTTCTACACTGATTCGGAAGGGCGTGTTTCCACGGGATATTCTCATGATTTTAAATTTTTTGACAACTAACCAACATTACAATTTATTTATAACAATATTTCATCAGCCTATTCCCAACGACGGAAATAACAATAGAAAAACTGTTGTTTGAAAGTGAAAACATGTTTGGTGAAGGTCAGAAGCAAATATGACAATACCATAACATTTGTGTGATGAAAATACACATTTGGCAAATATATTTTTGTTGCAACTGTAAAACATGGACTTCCTGGAAGAAGCGTCATGAAGACACAATCATCTTGGTCTAGAAAAGTCCAGGAAGAAAGGACACGACAATGAAAATAGTAAACAAGAGATGTATAAAATAACTGGCATTTTCAACCAGTAGTCATTCTTGAATCGCCATTCGTATTCTTTTTCATTCAGTCTCACATATTGTCTCTGTCGTATTCGTACTCGAGTTAGTCAGTCACGCTTTGAGAATAATTTCTATTACCACTATGTATTGGATATTCCAGTATGAATTAAAAAATATAAGTTGGTGTATTTACTGTTTTCTATTTTATTGTACTAAATGACAATCAGTAGTAGTACAGTTATGTTAAGTATTCCTCAGAAACTTAGACCAATATGCCAGGACTATATTTCATAATATGAAAGGTTTGAGCTTGTAACTTTGGTATTGATAGTTTGTAACTTTGTAGTTTTTAATGTTATAATGTTAAATGTTCACATTCGTTTCAAACTGGTTGGTCCAGTAATTTCTCAGTTAATTGTGTCTGTTTCTTTTTTGTATCCACTTAGAGTTTTGTAAGGACCACTAATCACTTAATTCTCAATATAAAGATGGACTATGATAATTGTGATTAATTATTGAACTTTATAATAGCATTAGGTTTTACGCCGTTCATCCCGAAATAAAGTGACAGATATGAATAATAAAGGCTATGAGATGTTAAATATTTTAGTATCTAATTTGAATAAATCTTACGTTTGATTTTCAGTGTTAATTCTCTTTGACTTCTCACTATACTATTATGCATATATAAACTGTTAACATAATAAGTTAATGGGGTAAGAACAGTATTCTAAGATGTTGATCAATTAAGTATTATCAATTTTAATTCAAATATTAAGGTCCATAAGCCTAATTGTCATAGTTTACTTTTTACTACTTCGTTCCTCATAACTATAGCGATACAAGTTTAATGCCAATCGAATAGAATACACTATTGTGGGATAAATGTTCGCTACATGTTTCTTTGTGACAAAAATGTTGCATGCATGGGGTGTGATAAAATTGACAATTACTTGTTAAAATATTTTTCCTCAAATGGTGTTTATTGCCAGAATCTTATTTTGTTCTCTGATAATTGTGGAGGAAAATAAAAACTGGCACATTACTGCTATTTTGGTACATCTAATACACACTTGTTGATTCAGTGTACTTAACACATAAAGCATTTTTATTATGTACATTACTGAAAATATTCAAAATACGCTATAAATGCATAATAACTTTGTTTTTTACTCTAACAAATCTATTACGTTGTAGTTAATGTTAGTGTCAAACTTCAGATATAACACTCAATTTTTGCATCATTAAAGTGCCAAAAGAACATCTTTCATCAGCACCTCTAAAACACATAAAAATAAGTTGGTACCTAAGAATTAAGTAGGTATACTAGTATGATTACTGGCTTTAGAATTGGTCAGATAGCAAATTTCAAACAGCAGTGTGGCCCTCGATAATAAAGAATGCTTTGCGGACGCCTTCAAAATTTCAAATGGATTTTTTTTTAAAAAAGTGAGAAAATACAGCCTCCCTGTATCTCCGCCAAACTACTTCAACTGTTCGTGTACTTTAGGTATTTCTCAACTTCCACCATCAGAAAATATATTTCGTAGGCAAAAGTATGAAGGAATACTTGCAAATCCAACGATTTTCTCAAGGAAAATACGTCCTTATTTTCAATCATTTATATCTGTGTGTGGTTTCACTTCAGTATACTTCTTCCTGCGATCTTGACATCCATTTGCAATTTTTTGGGTGCAGGCTTTTGACCCAGAAAACATTTTTTCCACAGAGAGAAAACACTATTAGATAATTTTGAGTATATTATCTTTGTATGCCGTTTGGTTAGAATCCTTCACCTACTTTAACTACTTCGAAACTACATTCATTACAAATTAAGGTAATTTGGAGCCATGAATTGGGACGAACATGACCCACCGGAGTGTTTTAAAGGAAAATACGAATCACATATTCCCTCATTTTTAAGTTTCCTATATATGTGAGCGTTTTAAAGGCACTGGTCTATTTCTTTCCTGGCTCTTCATATCTCTTTACAAAGTTCGGGTGGCGATTTTGCATTAAAAACAGTTTTGCTTCTGAACAAAGTAAAAAAGACGTATATTAACTTATTTTGCGTATTGCGTCTGTAAGTATTATTGAAATCTTTAAATCTGCATGTACGTAAGTATTATTGAAATATCATTAGATATTATGGTATTTTGTCGTCATAAACTCGGAGATACTATTTTTCTACCTAATCGTTTTGTCGAGTAAATTATGAAACTTATATTCCCTGATTTTACGTCAACTATATCTGTGCGCCATTCAATTCACTTCAGTCTAATTTTCGTCCCGCTTGTGACGCCAATTTCCAAACTTTACGGGGTTGGCTTTTACTCCAAAACAGTTTTTCTGCACAAAATAAAGAAACATACATTTGCTTGCTTTATATGTAGTCTTTATGAGTAGTTTAACTACAATCCACTACGTAATTAAAGTATTACTGAATTACCTGACCAGAAATTTTGATGTTTTGTATACTCATGTGTCTGTAGAACCTGTTGGGACACCCAACCATTTTGTCAAGGAAAATACAATATTATATTTTATTTCTACTATCTATGTGTGAAATTTAGTTCGCTTCGTTCATTTTCTTTCTGTAACTTTGTCGACCATTTCAATTTCCTGAGCCCAACCAACGATTTTCTGCAGGAATTAAGAAGAGAAACCACTAAATTTTAATGGAAATCGGTTTACATTAGATTCCTTGTAAATATTTTGAAAAGAAAAAGCTACGAGAAAAAGTTATGAAAGTAAAATCATTCGTTCTCTTTAAAACAACTTTATTGTAAAATGAAACTTATGTACAATTACGAAGTTTAACTATTCCGGAAATGTACTTAATTGTGATAAAATGACATTGTTTTTAGTCAAATTAATTAATATATATGGCTTTATTATTCTGTCGTAAACCTGAAAAATTCTTGTGAAAGTGTGACTTGAGTATTACGCGGTACTTACGAGGTTACGAAAATAATGTAATATAGACTCAACCCTAACATAATTTACGTAGACAGTGCTCATTTTCTTAAGAGACATTAAATTGTAATTTTACACCTCATATTTTAGTGCTTCGCAACTACTATTTGAAGTTAAAATATGATTCTTATTACTCCAAACACCTTTACGATCAAAGCAAAATAACGAACAAACTATGTAAATAAATCTTTGGCCGATGGAGACCAAGGTTCTGTTTAGAAAAGCAACCCATAGAATTATGTCCTTAGCCATCTGCACCCAGTTCTAATTTGTATTCGTATTTATGTAAGATTCATCTTAATATTGCCCTTCCATCTGTGCCTAGATATCCCTAATGGTTGTTTCCAATTTGATTTCCAGTTAAATTTTTGAAAGCATTTTTACTTTCTTCCATTCCAGCTTCATGACCTGACCACCTGAGGCTTCTAGATTTAATGACCATATCAATGTCTGGTAAACTGTATAAATTATGTAGTTCCTAGTTATGAAGTTTCCCTCATTCCTAATTCCCGTTCCTCGCACGTCCGTATATCAGTATCGGAATTTTATTCTGAAATATTATCAGGCTGCGTTCTTTCCTCAGAGTAAACGACTATGTCTCGCAACCATACAGCACAACGTGAATGATTATCTATTTATAAATTTTAAGCTTCAAATTCGTCGACAGAATTCGCCACGACGAAAAGTTTGTGAACTGAATAGTAACGAGTATACCCTGCTTTCAGTCGACATTTAATGTCTTCGTGAATATGGTTTTGGTCTGTTAATACTGATCCCAGAATAAGAGTTTACACATTGTCAAAAATATTATTTGATATTTTGATAAATCCATAATTTGCAGTATCACGAACCCAACAAAGTTTTATTTGAATTAGTTCTAATCCCATATCGCTGCAACATTTGGTAGGACATCAGTGTTTTTTTCTAATCCTTTTCTATAATCCCATCCAAATTTACTTCATCAGCACAACCAATTACAAGGTAAATACCATTGAACTCTAGATACTGGTTGCTATCTTTGATATTCTTTATAGCACACTCCAAACAAATAATGGCTACAACGCATCTCCTTGTTTCAGGCCATTTTTGATGTTAAGGCTCGCCGACAAAAACTTCATTACTCGGATTCTTCTAACACATCTTAATAAGGTAACCAGATTTCTCGGTATTTGAAATTCTGTAAGAATATCGTACAATATTTACCTGCTAACCAAGACGCAGGTCTATCGATAATCAATAAATAATTGACGCACCGGAGTATTCCAATTTCTTTCTGAATATTTTCGAATGGTAAATATTTGGTCGATAGTTGATCGATCTTGCCTGTATTCGCAATGATGATATCCATTAATTTCATCTGCATATGAGACCAATCTTGCTACTAAAATATTTGAGCGGATTTCATAAGATGTTTACAGAAGACAGATGCCTCGATAATTATTACAGTCTTGTCGCCTTTGCTGTCAGCTGGAGCAATGATTGATTCCTTCCATTCTTCTGGCACTTCCTCATCATTCCCAATAATCAGTGTGAGTTGATGTACCTAATTGCATAAGTTTTCCCTAAAATTAACACAGTCGGCCGTTCAATTACATCCGAAGATTTGTGTTTCGCCAGTGACTTTATAACGATTGATTTTCGTTTGGTTAGGCTCTTGAATATTAGGTTCTGCTGTTTGCATTTCCCTTTCTCCATGTTTCTGGCCGCGTGTGAAACGAATCGTCAAAAAAACTTTCTATTTCCTCAAGATGCTGCCTGCATAGGTAATTTAGCAGTAAAGCTTATTCATTAAAAGATGAAATCATTTAATACTTGTATTATCTGCTTACCTTTCGCTTTTTGCATACAGAAACCGATCCAACATACACACATTTGAATTGTATTGGGTTTCGTCTTTATTCAGTATATTTGACAGTGATTGCATAAGGGAATATAGGAAACAAAAGTGGCATCTGGATTAACTCTTATAACTAATACAATGCATATTTTTCCAATCCTTATTTCAAGAATTCAAAAAAGATGCCAATATCACATACGAAAACAACAGTGTAGTAGGTTTATTCAAAAAAGTATCCAACTTTAATTTTTTGGTATAAACCAATGTGGTTAGAGGTATTTGATTTTATTCATGAATGTCTGTGGTACCAATGTGCATTCCTGTTGATTTTCTCCGAGTTACCATCATACCGGCCATAATTAAGGTGTAAGAGACTCTCGTCGGAACTTTTTGACAAAGTGATTAAAAAATAAACAACGGTTTGCATTCAACCTTTTTTTGTCAACTTGGAGAATCCCTAGTAAATCGACCAGATAGAGTTGACAGACCTTCAGGAATGAAGCAATTGATACCAAATTGAACAGTACAAACACCGTTCTTTCATATTTGCTTCCGAAGCACAACACTATGCTTCGTCTGGCTCAATACTATCCCCATTCGCCTCCATGTGACTTCTGGCTTCTCCCCAAGCTGAAAGGCCACCGCCACCGCCGAAAATCAACCATAGTTTCGTCCAGCGGAGATATTATGTAGACTTCGTCGGACATGGTACGCGCAACTCCAAAAGATACGGCCAAAGCTGCTTGTAACAGTGGCAGAACTGTTGGAAGAAATGTGAAGCAGCACAAGGGGACTAACATAAAATTGTAATGAAGAAAAGTCTGTTATTTTTTAATAAATCTTCTAATAAAATACGTACGTTTCACTTCTTCTCTATAATAATATTAACATATTCTTATCTAACTTTTGCGTTATGAAATTTAATAACATAATTCACACATTGGTATCTCAGTATTTGAAATTTACTTGTATTGAGTACTTGTGTTATACTCAGTAGTTTAATAAGTATTTAGAAAATAATGAACAAATTAGTTAGACTAAAAGTTATTTGGATACGCTGTAAAGTCAGAGAATAGAGATAGAGTGGGTATATTAGAACAGTTTAATTTTAAATTCGTTATAATTACAAAGCTAATTTTATCATAGGTAAAAGCGGATGATCGTATTTACCATCCTCAAATTTTATATTCGGAGCGAGAACAATAACACAATTCAAAAAGTTACTGTTCAGTGGCATTACAGGTATATTAGCTATACATATTGCATGATATTAAATCAAGATACTTAGACATAATACACACACGAAATACGGTTACAGAAAGAAACAAAATATACAAAATATAAACTTCATCTGCAAATATATAACATGTAATTATTTTCTAAACAAATAATGTTTACAGCTTGGTTCAAGATCTTCGAGCTTTCTCCAGTAAGTAAGCATTACCTTGAAGTACAATTACAACATGTGAAGTTAAATGCTAAATGACGTGTCTAATGTAAGAGATCTTCAAGAATGCACGTTAAGTTGCATGTAGTCTGTAAGATAATTTTATATTTTAAAGTTTGATTTGAATAAACATTTTCCTTTTTTATATAGTTCAGGTCTTGCCTCTTACATTTATAACGATGACCAGTATAGGAGTTTAAGGTCGATGACAGAAAGTAAACTCTATGGGATGAGTGAGAAATAGGAAAAGTAGTATGTAGTGGGGAAGTATAATAAAGAATGAGTGGCAGACTAAGGCGTCTCTTCAAAAAATGAGATAAAATATAAATGAAAGGATGTTAGCAAACAAAAGAATGTCTTGTAATTATATTGTGAAAACGCATAAGAATAAATTTGAAACATATTAAGGAAAACTTAAGATTGTACAAACTATCATTTACCGTATTAATGTATGAGAAACCAATACACGTGCTGTATTCAAGACCTGGTATGCATTTCGATCAATGAGAAACTCCAGAGTAACAATGCAAACATTTCCTACCGGATGTTATGATGAATGTATTGCAAGCCTTATTTCGGGATATTTGCTGAACAGATGATTCTCAAGCAACGTCTTTATCCAAACTCAGAACCCAAGTGAAAACACAAGAGTATATAATTTGACAACACCGTTGCAAAAGTCCGTTTTCTAGTGCTGAGTAGCACAAACAGCTGCAGATAAAATCATTTTGTATTTTAATAGGAATTTTCTCATAAGACTTGAAGTCTTTAAAAACATGTGTTTGATACGATGTTTTACACAACAGCTATTTTCAAGAGAACTGATAGGAAACGTTTCAAGAAAGTATCTGTACCTATGGAAGTACTGACAAAGAAGCAAATAAAAATGAAAGTCGGAACAGAAATATTAAGAATAATTTGGATAGAGTGCAATCTATATGCTCGGAATTTGGAACATAATATGATATTCTACTACTCTTTACATATGTTTTTCTCAAAAGCACATTTTTCTTTTATCTACATATTTCTATGAAACTATGAGAAGTATCATTATGTTATTTGTTCTAGTAATAGTCTAACTATAACAATATATTTGAGCTATGATTATTTCTTTTATTGGATGCTAAAACATTTGATGATGAAACTTAATTGCAATTCCATATATATATGTATCAGTCCTACTTTAAGCTTCAGTGTGCGATTTGTAACAACATATTAGACCATTTTGATTGATTACAACCGTGTTGCTTAAAATCAACCAATAACTTTTACTCAAAGTACCTGAGTATATTTACAATATTGTTTTTACAATTATCGTTTCCTTGCACTATGTATAATCTAAATTGTATGATGCCGCTTAGTGGTAGCAGAGTCTAACATCATTGTAGACAGCAACATGCAAGCTACCACCGTTAAAGAAATCGTGTGCATTTATTTCTCCAGCAGCATCCCCTCTAATTAACATATATTACAGTATGTATTTTATTATATATATATTAACATGAATTGTTTGAGTACTTAGGAATGAACAATTCAATGAATAGTTAGGAGTGAATTGTACATTAGCAAAATTGTACATTAGTTCAATTTTGAAGAGTGTAGTTGAACCGTTAGCCACAAGTTTCGATTTGATTGGTTTCTAAGTTCAAAGTTGAAAATATTCATATTTTAAAGCTATATTACCTTAATGGTCTCGAGAGAATGGTTCTTTTCGTTCAATAATAATCTTGAAAATACACCATTTATACAATAGTAGAATAACATTCACACACATTTTAATTCTCATAAAAGTACCCGTGATACTTATGTAATGACTTCAAATGTAAGCAATATATAGTCCTTTAAGCGAACAGAGATTCATTTGTTGTTAAAACAATACTTATTTTTGATTAATCAGTTTCTTCCTCGTTTAAATGCTAATAATATATAATATAATAGTTAAATTGTCCACAATCAATAGCTAAGAAAAAGTAATTAAAAATTACTCTCATTATTAGGGAATAAGCCCTCACGTTGACATTTTAATTAAACTATATTATCAGTTATCAGTAGACATATTTGGTTTCACTGCTCATGTTATATGCGAAAACAGTCTGCACTTTCCATCACATATACCCTTTACATCCCCTTCACGAAACATACTGTCTGGCATTTTGCAACTTTGTGTACTTAAGCATGGCAGTCTTGAGCAGGCCGAGTTTATTTTCCTTGGACAACGGCATGTGTTACAGTCTAATCTGAATGTTTTTACTCTTCTACAGTTGATTTCAATAAACTGTTTCACAGGACGAGATCTATTTACTGTCAATAAAAAGCAAACAAATGGTTTATTACATCTTTTGTAGAAATAATGCGTGTCGATAATTAATTTATAATGCATTAAGTAAATCATAAAATGCATGATAATATCTATATATTTATGTAATGAATAATGAACGATCCAAACAGTTTATTTTATAAATGTGCAAACATGCTATAAAATTTGTTTAATACATTCTTCATGATGAATTTTAAAGTGAGAAAAACATGATAGTTCTTATGTGCATACTTTTACTTTTAATATGTTCTGTACGCCAATTAAAAGACTTTTGTAAAGGTTTTACTTGTAGTTGAGATATTATCACCTAAACTATAATAGTACATTCTTATATAAATACATTCCCAAGCGATACTCTTTATTCGTTACCAACTGGGAGTTTCCTCAATTTCACCGGCAGGTGGAAACCTAAATACAAAGTTATAATTTTAATATATGATTACAATTATAATAATAAATTTACTATATGATGAATGCGATTACCACATAAGCTGTGAGTTATCTAAATTTGTATAACTCCTTTGTAACTGAAACCTTTATTTAAAACAAATAATCATTTCTCACCGATGTTTGATGTTGAGACCTATAAATATAGAAGTATGTTGTAGCACATTTACTTCATTCAGGAATGAAGTACAAGGATACTACAAAACAGAAGACTTGAAGCATAAGCGATTGAAAAGAATAATACTGGTAATATAGTATTATGAACTGCAATGTGATGAGACGACGTTTAATTTCAAAGCAAAATTTCCTTTTAGATAGATCAGGCGTATCAGAAAGTAATACACACTGTAACATAGTGAGTGTAAACTTTAGTTTTGGACTCTGTCTAAAAGTAGTTACTACTAGCAGGATTATACCTGGATTTTGGTTAACTACTAGAATTGTCCAGGACACCTGACATAAAAAATATATGTCTATAAAATGACCTGTGGGAAGGTACGAACCTACTTAGAAAAAAATGGTGCTTATTTCAAATATGAAATATGGTTCTGTTAAAATATCCATTAAAGTACAGTAAGATTTTTGAATGAAGTTCTTCCTTTGAATTATTGGATATGAGTTATCGTTCGTCAGTTTCAAATTTTAAATTGTGGCTATATAACACTCATAGATTAATACTACAAGCTACAAAATAGTTATTTGAATATTGATGTGAGAATTAGACAACACCTTCTTAACTGGAATGGGATTGTAAATTGCGGAAAGATTTCTGATTACTTTACGTTGTGTTTGATCGATCCACTTCACTTCATGTGTAAAAAATGCCAAAAATGTAAATTTCAGATGTTCTTTTACCTATCCTCTTTGATGAGCCTTTATTACCTTATATGGTAGTATCCATATGTAGAGGGATCTATATCGTTTTATAAGACGTAAATGCCTTTGATGAACCCTTAATTTTGAGAGAGGTATCTAAACGTACTCCCATTAAATACTGGGATTACAAACTTTCAAAATTTGAAATTGTACTTTCGGACAAGGGTACGTGCTTTCGTAAGTTTTGCGAATACATCTCGTTTATCGAAGAGATCGGTTCTCGATCTAATTTATCTTCTTTGATGTTGTCTATTACCTTTTTTGATTATATTGATACATACAGGGGTCTGTTCCCTTTCACAAGATATGATGGATTGGTACACCCCTTTAAATTTTGGGAGATGTACTTAAGGTCACCTCTTAAATTTAGGACTAATCAAAAGGAATAATTGATAAATGTTTTCAAGAACCTTAATATATATCGTTGTAAACTTGGTGGTCCATACTCCTAACTTGGAATATAAAAATTGCAAAAATTCAAAATTTAAAGAACTTTATATAATTTATTCCTTTGATGAAGATTTCACTACATTATATAATTATATGGATGTACAGGGATATATTTGCTTTCATAGGAAATCAATATCTTTGTACATATTCTTAAATTTTGGATGCGTTAAATTGATCCAACACTTAAATTTGGGTATAGTTGTAAAGCAATAATTGGTAAACATTCTCTAGAACTTACAGAAATTTGGATGGTCATGCTGATTCTTTTCTATGAGTAAAATATTATAAAAGTATTTATATTACCACGTAGTCATTTATTGGACTAACTTATCTTCTTAGATATGGGTTTACAAAATATGATTTTAAATTATCTTTCATGTGATATTAACATACGAACGCTTTCGTTTTAAATCTTGGCGGAGACTTCTTAAATTTGAGAATTGCGATAACACAAAACTTGCTAAAAGTTCTAGTATGAGGTACAAAGATTGAATGTTGTGCTTAACGTTCACTAGAGTAATGTTTAACTTTAGCAATACAAGTTCTCATTGGCATTCGTTCAATATAGATAGTCAGAGAAGTACACTTCATTCATCTTTAACAATTGGAATTGTCAAAATAAATAAAAGTTCGTAATTGTTCTCTAGGACTCAGGTAAATTTTGATGATCAAATTTATGTCCTTTCAAAGTTATAGAAATGCTAAAAATCAAAACTTGGAAGTATTTGATCTCAAATTTACACTTTGAACTTAAGCCACAACTCACAGATTAAAATCAACATTCTTGGTGCAATGTGGTTGCTTGAATTCTACCTGTTGGTTTAAATTTTGGACTTGAAACCTTATAAGTAACTTGTTTACACGTTGGCAATTTTAGATTTTGAATATTACTTTTATAGACTGATAGGATAAGATTGTTAGTGTGAAAAATATTAACACATGATCCCTTATAAATCAATTGATATGCAAGAACACTTTGAACTTCAGTCACAACTCACTCTCAAACAGCCGTGTGCACAAACGAAGTTCAAACGAGCGTCCATTCAAACGCATTCAACATTAAACTTTCAAGTTAAGCGTTGTTCCAGAACGTATGCTGCACCATTAAAAGTCGAAGTTCAGTACATCTCGTTTAAGTAAACTTCCGACAATTCCTAAAATAGACTCTGACTTGTAGTTGTCTTTTGTCTCTAATTTTCGTTTAACAAAATAACAAATGAAGAAAGCATTTTGCGTGCATAGAGTTGTGAGTAGTCTAATTTCATTGACCGTAATTTTGATGAACAAAATAATGAAACGACAAGTAAACAATGTTTCTGAACACGTGAAATGTATTGTAATTTCATTATTGTTAAAATACAAAGACAATATTGAATGTAAACAGACTGAATTGGATCAACAAAGTTTAAACCCCCAAATTCGGCCGTTCGAGCTAAAACCAAGTTTACCCACCATTTGACCGAGATTTATCCTTGAACGTTGTTGGTCAAACAGACACTTTGACGGAGCTTGGTACACCTAGAAAAGAAAGCATTTGACAGTTGACAAATTTTCTTTTGCCAATAGCTCGGGAATAAATTCATTAATTTGGATCTTTTTTGTTGTTATCCTTAGAACAATGATAATTGGATAAGTTGCCAATATCGGTACTCTAATAGGTTAATTTATTGTTAAGCTTTTAGGAAAAGAAATTTTTTCAACACATTTTTTTCTTTCCTGACTGTACAATCTGATGGTTGATGAATCAAAACTATTTTTGATACAGCATAATTGGCTGATCACTTTCAGATTTTTAATTTTTTTTGATTTGTTTATAAATATTTGAAGCTTAGATTTAAAGTTATAACACAAGATATAAATTCGTTATTTCTTGTGCGATATGATTGGCTGATAAATTGTAAGTTATTCTTGGTGCATTTTGACTCGCTGATGTATTTTGAAATTCTCGAATAGTTTATGTTTAAAAAGATGCAAAAGTGGCAAGTAAGCCAGTTTTTATCACTTTTCAATTTTAAAATTTCATATTCAAATTTTATTTTGAAAATGTGTAATTTGAAAAAATCTTGGATTGAAAATTTTGTATAATCTTTTAGTTTAACATTTTATTTTTTAAAAACAATAGTTTGGAAACTTTGGTTTCAAATTTCTTTAGTTCGAAAATTTTGATTTGAATTATTTTGGTCGAAAATATTTTTTAGTTTCTTTTAGTTTCAAATTTTTTGGTAATCGTTGCTTTGAAAAATGTCGGTTTTGAAAATTTTGATTTGAAAATTTTAGTTAGAATATTTTGAGTTACAAAGTTAGTTTATTTTTTGTTTGAAAACATTGTTAAAAATTTAATTTGAATATCTTAGTTTGAAAGTTTTCAATTTCAAAGTATTTACACTCATCGAAAAAGTTACAAACAAATTGTTTCTGCAGAATCAGAACTGTCCGGGGAAATAAATCTGAAAACATTACTTCATTATTGTAGAATAGTACGTGTCAGTACATGTTTATGTAACTTTAGAAGAGTCTCTTCACATTCAACAATGACATACTCATGCACAAGTATCGTTTGAAACAGTTTCCATTATAACATCATGACTATTTGTCTACAGTTTTTAGCGGGTGATGTGATGAAATCATTTACCAAGATCACCAATTTCCAACAGAATGTATCTTATAAAATTATATCTATCGAAATGATTTCTACAAATTTAGACTAGGAATTGTATCAGTTCTTGAA
Organism: Thermobia domestica; assembly: GCF_964235325.1. NCBI lineage: Eukaryota > Metazoa > Arthropoda > Insecta > Zygentoma > Lepismatidae > Thermobia > Thermobia domestica. The sequence goes on along the minus strand of NC_137463.1, from coordinate 112,568,754 downwards.
AGTGTTAAAAATACTATTTTACCATATTTTTAATCATAAAGGCTACAAAACAAGAACTATTATGCTTCTTAAACACCAAATCTGTAAACTTGTTTCACAAGGCATTTGTTGTAAGGGGTAATCAATACCAAATTGCTACACAATCCAGTCTCAATGTTTAGTAAATTTGCTTTTGTTCTTTGTATCTTATAACATCAACAAATTCCAATCCAGTAACGTCCCACTAGCAATTCTCTAATTTGTGATTAAATCATTGTAGCGAAAGAATTCTGGTTTGAAAGATTTGTACTGCTAACGATAAAGAATTCATGTATACCAGCTATTATTTCACCCATAAGTATATTTAAATCAAAACATATAATGATTGGTATCACTGATATTTCATTTGAACCTGTGGTTAGATTTAGAAAAGCAGAACAGTTTGATATGCAATTGAACTTTGAAGTATTGGTAACATTACGTACACAAGTTGATCAAATTATTAATTATATTCATGGTAAATTGAATGTGACAATTGTGGAATCATTAGGCACAAACTATGAAGTGATGCTACCTACAATCGTTGGGAAGAAAATGTGTTGTCACATAAGAAAAGTACGTTATATGTTCCTCTCAATATTGTGTATCTATCCCAAACTGATTGGATCAAATTCATAAATGCATTCAAGTATGTGAAACATTGTGTTAACATTCGCTCCAAAAGTATATTTCTTAGAAAGTACTATTTTGAGAAATGTAATGCATATTGCACAAAACTGTATATATTATGTTTAACCTGTCAACAGCTTTCGTGGATATATACGTGCATTTCTAGGCAGTTTATTTTTGACAATACGGACAATGATTTTCCACCTACAGACATTGCTATTGACCTCAGAAGACTTCAGTTGAAGTTACTAAGAATACTAACAAGGTAAGTACTAAGGATATTATTAGATATTAAGGACAAACTGGTGCTAGAAATGCAAAATAAATTGTATCAAAAATATCCAGTTTCTTTATCTGGCATGGATGTACAGAGCAGTGTGCATGTGTTTATAAGTAAAAAACCATCATTTTAGTTTACTTGCGTTTTTCATTTCAAGTAAAATCGAAAACTATTAATCATAAATGAATGCTATACAATGCTACTGTAGCTACATAATCATATTCTGATATGTAATATTGCATCATAACGACAATATTTATAATTTAAAGCATTTCAAACTGATTGAAAGGTGTCAAACATAAATTTTGACAAAAGATTTGAAAAAGATCTTTTTATTGATCACACAATCAGATTAAATCATGAAGAACTTAATGTTTCACAGTTAGCCGTCAAACTTATCAGGCTTTCAACTATTAGAGTAACAAATAAAAGGTTTTTGATTCTTTGATCACATTTATCAAGGATTATAAAAATAAAATATTTAACTAAAAGAATTTCAAACAAACAAAATTTTAATTAAATTTTCAAATTTAAAACTTTCAAACCAAAATTTTCAAACTGAACTTCTCAGAATGTGTCCCTTGACCTTATCGTGATTGAATTTAAATAGTTTTATTATTGACGCCCTCAATTAAACTATAGTCGTTCATTCGTTCAGACATACATGATAATTATTCAGAAAGAGAAAGTTATAGGGACTATATATTGTTTCTATAATAAAAGATTAAAAAGAAATAAAGGTGAAGTTAGAAACATATTTAATCTTTTACACTGTTCTTATCAAATGTTAAAGTTTACCTCATCGGATTTTTAACGTGGATCGCCTTTTAGGATTTTAATTGTATTAGTAATATGAAATTATATATATATATATATATATATATATATATATATATATATATATATATATATATATATATATATATCTTAATAATATTAAAGTTCTACTTCGGATTCGGTTAAGTTTGTACGGTACACCTAACTGTATGGAAAAGTTTATATTTTCTTACATTAAAAGATTTATTTAGAATGTATGGAGACGAGCTTCAGGTAGAGATACTAAAGATGAAACCAGTCCAAAAGCACCAATAATTGGATTTGATCCTCTTTTCCACTAAACGTACTATGCTTCCAAAGGGAATAATTTATAGTTGTGTTGCGTTTAAACCGAATGCGGCGTCAGAGAGTGCACTTACATTGGATTCTAATTACTCCATATTCTTGAAATCACGTGGTGGTCTCCAATTCTCACTAATAAACAAGTACTGTACAGCCATGCTGATTAAGGAAGTTTAGCGGTGAATGCTAAATAGCAATTCAGTATTAACCACATGTGCTTCTAAATGATCAAGGCTAAACAAGTGAATTGGGCCAGGTCAGGAAAGAGACAGTAATACAGTATAACACCTTTCCATTTTGATGGCAAATATTAGTGTTTAAAATGTCATTCAAAAGACAACCTCACTAATGCTTTTTCACGGTTTTCCGAGTTTACAAAGAAAGCAGTGCACTTTTCTTGTTCGTTTCTATTCTTCTAAGATATATATCTTGTTGTACGGGATGAATATTTGCATATAACAGATTCCTGTATATGCACCAAAGCAGAATCCAGTCATACTGATTTTGATGCCTTAATCAAAATTTGTTTGGTCGTGGGTGTAATTGTTCATTCAAATACTGAAATACTGAAAATGATAATAATGTCATACTATTCATAGTATGAATTCTTAAAGTTATATTACTTTGATTAATAATTAAATATATTATTAAGCTACTTAATTTCGTTGAATAAATATTAATAAGTTATTAGTATTTTGAATGTCATAAACATGTTAATATTTTTCGGGAATGTGTTATGTTAAAATGTTTACTGAAATGCTCTCTTATGCATGTTTAGTAATTTGTTAACTATCAAATAGTAGTAGTGCCATTATAATATTGGCATTGTTAGGCGCGGATAGTCTTTTCACCTTTATAAAGTAATTAAAATTATTTTATTGTGAGAAAAGTTTATACATTTTGAAATTTTTCTTAGAATTAGCTTGTTGTACTGAATTAATAATGTTCAAGTACAAAGTACTTAGTTTTTGAAAATAACAATATAATTCAATGTTATTATTACATGAAGTTTAGGTATTAAAAGTATGCTCTTTTACAATCAGGGACTGTTATTAAAAAATACAAGATATATTCTGATTTCTAAAATTTGTGTGAGAGTGAGATTTTTTATCCTGTCTGGTAAATGTCAAGTGCCACTTCAATTATTTCGCACGCGCTTCCTTTTTCTAACTATAACATCATTTAACTTAAGTTTCATTGGTCCTGATGTTCCTCATTAGTTATATAACATATTATAAAAATTCATTGTGTCATTACCTCAGAAGCATACGAGAAAAACTAATGTAGTTGACAACTACATTTGTACTCATGCAAGTGCTTATTAATTTAATTGAAATGCCTAACGTTACAATACATAAATGAAAGAATAACGCTGACAATGCATGTGCAATGACTGACAGTTATTATTGTATTAGTTGCTAATCTGTAGCGTTTCAGGCAACATGGAGCCTACTTATGTACTAAAAGAAGCATGTAAACTACCTCTAAGGTCTTTCGTGGTTAAGCGGTTAGCTTACGCACCTTGGGCGTGGGGGCTCGGGTTCGATTCCCGGTGGGAGCTTATGTAGTTTGGATTCAACGTTGATCTGCAGATCCTGCCTCATATAGCTTTACTCATGAAAGGGATATAAAACTCAAAATCAACTCAACTCAGTGAACTACCTCTCACAATTTGAAGAAACTCAGATTGGTAGTGCACAATAAGATTGAACACTAGAATGCATATGCTCTATAGTGCTACTATAGTGCAACTGCTCAATAAGTGCAGAAATTCACGATGCACAACCCGTTGAAATAACTATAAGAAGGAATTACAACAACTTCCTTGGCATCAAAATCTTAGGATATCAATATCATATGGTCAATTCTGGTTCTCATTTTTCAAACAGTTATCATTCAGGAAGAAAGTGAGTCTTGTAATACACGAGTAATTGTAGAATATATCTTCTGGCCATCAGTTATGAATTGTGTGATCAATTCTTTACGAAATTAATATTTTCTACGAGGTTTTTGATAACCTATCTCATGATAAGTAAGCAATTGTTTCCATTAGTTAGAAAAGTATTTTCAAGAGATATTAGATTGTGTAATACTTAAATATTTGTATCACTAATGTTGGAAATTAACTGTAATATGTTGTAAGAAAAAGTATCAGTGATTCAAGTTATCACAAACTTATTACCTTAGTAGACGTACTAACAAAACCATAAGTAAAATATTTAAAAAAAATATACATCGCGTCTTTTAAAATTATGATTTAATTTTATATATTGACCAGTTACTATTTTATTCACTTACCAAGATATAATATTTGTTTACTTTCCATGTCCGTTAATAAACATAATTCAAACGTGCTTTAAATAAGTTCCCTCATCTCACTCTAGATATGAATGGTATTTATTATTTGTTATATTATAATAAGTATGTATTGTGTTTCTAAAATTTATGTCTTTACAATTTTCATTGTCTCTTGAAATTATTTAATATTATTTCAGTTGTTTCATTAGAATATTGTTATTCTATGCACCATATAATAATATAAGCTTATTTTGAATAGAGGTCATAACAACTTTAATAATACAAAAAGAAGAAAAAAGTTAATTTGTGCAAAACAAATCAAATGATATAAATGATGAATCCATACTTCTTTTAAAAGCAGCTTAAATATATTTAATGAAGGGTCTGAGTACAAAATATTTCAATATTGCTTAGATGTGTTAGGGTAAACTAGTTATGTGCAATTATATATATATATATATATATATATATATATATATATATATATATATATATAAGTTATTATTTTGAATAAGATAATAAGTACCGTTAAATGAAAACGATTATCGAATACAATAAGAAATGTAAAAATATTGGATGCAAAATTGTAATATTTACATAAACATTCGAAAATTTTTGAAATATATAAAGTGTTCTTACGCTAATTTATTCTTTTCGAAAAAAAAAACAAATACATAACTGATTACATTTTACCTCAACGTAAACATTTTTATTCAGAAAACGTCAAATATATTACAATGTTATTTTATTTTTCATCTTTTAAAATATTACATATTGACTTCTTAATTGTGGCTACCATATTATATTGAAAATATGAACTTTCTGATATAATAATAAACTAGAATACACGTAGCTCTGACTAAAATTATCAAATTTATCTTGCGTTAACTTACACAAATGTTTAAATATAATGTTTATAACTTATTTTTATATTTTTGGTCATCCTGATTATTCTAAATATTAAATAATTTTCACATGACTTTATTATGTATGGTGTTGGTTTTTAAAATATTTGTGTATGGATATCAAAATAATAGAAACAACTATGTGAAAGGTCACGACATCTTTATGAATTATTAAACCTATAAGTTCTTACACTGCAATTCCCTGTTTTTGAAGTGTCATATGTGATAATGATAAGTATCCAACTCAGTGTAGTGCGGATTCGCACGTGCAATACACCAGACGTTGGTGATGTACAATGTGAAACGTATCCCACTGCAAATGTTGGTAAATTTTATATGTGTGGTTAGTTTGTACCAATGCCTGAAAGACTTGTAGATTACTAAAGTAATAATAGGTGTAGTATCCAAGCTAAAAACGACGGAAAATATCATCAGAAACAAGAAAATTTACGGAAACTTATATTAAGTGAGATAGATCGTGGAACATTAAAGACTATCCCCTCAAAGAACCGTGTGCTAATGGGACACAACTGCGTGGAGAATTCTAACAGCGGAATGATATTCTAGGATCACACTTCCGTTGAAGGCCATAGATTCATTATTCACGATCTAGTTAAGATTTGGAAATTTCTATAATAGCTGCAGACTCGAACTCATGGAAAATTTGTCACCTGGGACATAAAAGGCATATCACAAGCAATTTGAAGATATTGTTGTGGTAAGATTATTAATATTCATTTTTGTTCCAGCCAACGAACAGTTTATACATGTTAGACATTAACGATAAGATATTACCAGGTTCATACTAGCTACTGTATTGATTTGAACAAGTACTTCTATGAGTTACAATGATCTGTTATGTCGAGATATTTTGTTCTTATATAACTATTCTTAAAGAACAGATTTTCTGTCATGGATGCTATAAGCTAGTTAGGTAAGTACGTGAGACCTATGATACAAAAGATTTTCTTTAAAATGAACGAAGATACTCAGGATGACAATACATCAACAGGAACAGCCAGGCATATAAAAGAATTGTTTGATAGACATCAAGGAGAAGTTCAGTATATTCTCAGCTACTCTCAATGTACCGTCTAAATACTCATGAACGTATATTGTAAGTTTGCAACGGATATTTGTCGTCATATATTTTCCTTTATGGTCGCCCAAGGAAGTGAATATTATAAAGTATAAAAATTTATCCATTATTAATTTTTAAATTATTGATGAGTCATGTAATTCTATCTGAAAGTAGTACAGGTTTGACCAACAGCTAATTGTGTTCCCGTGCATCCTTATCACATATGTAGCATTTAATTATGGTTTTCTTTACTTTCTAACCGCACATTTTCATACGTAAGTGGCAGAACAAACCCTAGTTTCAATGATTATTTCTAAAATTATTTCAAATAATACTAAATGTAATACTAAAACAAATAAATGATGATTCTCACAAATATGTTTGTGTAAACTTCCTTTAACATTATATATATAATACAAAACATTGCAATACAAAATTACTAATCATATGCAATGTAATATTCTTTTCGAATAAAGCATAAACTCGTGTATTAGATATGTAAATACGCAATTTATTTCTACCGTCACATATAATTTTTATTACAAATTAGCATTTTATTTGAACTTCTCAAATGACAGGGATTTGTAATGTTCATTTCTCTTGGCTTTAACCTATTAAAATAACAACAAGTTACATAAAACTTTCCGGTAAGACTTGACTTCATCTTCAATAACAATATTAATTATTATTTTGATCATCTTCCTAAGTAGAATTGGACTCCTTGAGTGCCAAATGGTCTGACTTCGAAATTTTTCAGGAGACAACTTTGAACTTCAACATCTAATTTAAATCGCAGAAGAAGAATATCGCTGACTATCAGCGTTAGAAAATAAACTTCGTAATTTTATTTTTGGTTGCAACCATAAAAGAAAAGTGTATAAGAAAAATATTCGTTATGGAATTATACTACTTCCAATCCAATTTGTCCAAATAATAATCAACCTATTCTTTTGGTATCGCATCTTTGATACTTTCAGTGCTTGTATATGACATTAGAACAATTATGATTGGTAACATTTAATTTAACAGTCTTCGTTCAATTGGAATATGACTAGTGCGAATATTAAAACTAATATGTAGATTTACATGCCTTTTGTTCTTTTCATGCTATCAAGTATTGATCCTCCATTCTAGGTACATTGTTTACTTTAAACTTCTTCACATTAAACTGATATGCCTTACGAAAACATAATTTGAAGTAAAATAATCATTATACTTCAAAGATGTATATTCGTATTAATGTACACAACTCTTATTACATTTATTGTCTAACTCAAAAGGAAAACATCATGTATAAAACTCATAAATTTGCTATAATGCGGAATAATGCCAAATAGTGATATTGTTCAATGTGTCGAAAATGTACGAACAGTAGTCTTTACTTAATAGCACAAAATACTAATAAGAAATGTTCATAAACGCCAACACTAATTAAAAATAACTTTAGCCTACATTTCACCAAAAACCTACATGAGAAGAATTCATACGACTTGTAAATTTCGTAAATATATAAAAAAATGGAAATACATACTGACCTAATAAAACATTTTTCAGTAGAATATTTAACTACAAATTTATATAAAAAACAACGTTACAGCATAAAAAGAAGCTTATCAGGTGGAAATTCAATTGGTGAAATAATATTTATGCTAAGAGAATTTTAAGTTGAATTTTTAAATAATGAAGTACTGAAGTTTTATCCTCATGTAAATATTTTCTAACATGAATAATTATAAACTTGATGATAAATATCAGTCATATGTTCAAATAATTATCTTTCACTTTGTTATTTAAATTCAGAATATCACTAATAATTTTCCGCCATAACTAGGCAATTAAATAGGTCAAATTAGTGAGTAAATAACTTATCATGTCCTGTTAATTAACATTTTAATTTCTGTACTTTTGGTCATATTACAGACTTTTCAACAATGTGAAATATCATATTTATTATTGAAGTTCAAAGCACAATTCATATATCTTCTAAAATCCTTACTTTTAGTATATTCTGGCTTCTTTTTTCTCTCTCGTTTTCTTCTTCTTTTCAATAATAATAATAATAATAATAATAATAATAATAATAATAATAATAATAATAATAATAATAATAATAATAGTAAACTTCTTATTTGACGGATATTAGGTTACAATAGATTTGTACGGAGATAAATTTAACTTTATTTCAAAGAAAATAAATGATTCAGAAAGTAATGCCTCCAAGGTGATACCTTTCTTTATGTTTGACAGATAGCACCTATACAGGTATCAATGAGAAGCTTGTAGTGCAAGCTATCAATGGTATTGTCACTTTTCAACATAGCCTCCATTACGGGCAAGACGGAACAAAGATTTCATGCCATCGAGGAAGAATTGTAGTGGGTCGTGACGACACCATTGTCGAACTGCTGCTTCCACCTCAACATCACAACTATAGCGTTGCCCTTTAATGTGAGGTGATCCTTAAGTTTGGGAAAATTCCAAAAGTCGCAGGGCGCAAGATCCGGACTATAGGCAGGATGAGGTGGAATATCAACAACGCTTTGCCAGCAGATGGTACAACTTTGTAGTTTTTGGCGGCGGAGAGGATATGGGGTGGTACTCTAACGACCAACCTTTCTTCTTCCGGTCTTAATGATGTATCCACGATTTGTTGCCTGTTGTGAATGTTCCTGGGCGTACAAACATCCACAGTCAGAAATTCAATGACAGCCGTACATTCCAACCGGACTCACCACTAGCTACCATGGATTACTTCACTACATAGGAACAAAAAGAGATAGGAAGGTGAAGCAAGTGTCATTCTATATTTTAAATCTCAGTGTATTAATGAGAAACAGTTCAGAATGTATGCAGTTACATTGGCTAAGTAGTGGATTTGAAGGTATCACTTTGTGAATCATCCTCGTATTTCTCTATACAATTTTTATCTAAATTTATATTTCAGTACAATTACCTTCTCATACATAAACGCATTTTGTATAATTTTATATTAGAATAACATTATTACTAAAATACTTTAATATATAGTAAAAAAATCAATACATTAAAATAATAATTGAAAAAATTTCAGCAATTAAATACTTTATTCTCCCAATTTATGCAGATAGTCAATTAATTTAAGGTAATTTTTCATTGTACATGCTCAAAGCGTAAATTAAAATGAAAGTTTATTACGTAAATCATGATATATTTATTTATTTAAATGGCAGTCTAAGAATTAAGCTGTTTCACACTGCTAAATATTTTTGAATATTATTGATGTTTACAATATTTATTTATATCTAGATCAGTCACATTCCGTTTCCACTCATGTCAATGCTGCAAGACAGTATTTCTATCTATCCATTTTTCTCTACCGAAAGAATCTGGGAATCTAAATTTTAAAGAAAACTGAAAAATGTCAAAAATAATAATTATCTAATATTTTCTCAAAGTTTTTTTTGTGCTTATACGCAATTCTTAATTTAAATTAAATACAATGTAATTATTCTAAAGAGAGACTATTTGTATATAATGATACTGACTAACCAACAAATCACAGTACGTTTCTAGTAAACAAAAATTGGAATTGAAGATACTTTGCGAAAATGAAATATTTCAAGTTTTCCTTTGTTACCTATCCTTGTCATTTATATTTCCACACTTTAATTTATCCCCTTATTCTTAGAAGAAACCTGCAATAGTTATATTTTAGTACAAACTAATTTAATATATTATCTACATGTTTGTCTAGGGATGTTAATTAGAGTTAGTTTTTGTGCAGATATATAATATGTAAATTAACATTTTAATATATATTTTAATATGTAATTTGTTGGTCTATTAAGAATTAAACATAGATATTGTCAACTAGCAGCGTTCACCCCGCTTCGCTGCGGTCACCCCGGAACGCAATAAACTTTGTTACTTAGATAATTTTTACTTTTTCGCTTTCAACTGATATGATAAAAACCATAGAAGATTGCAGTAAATCTTAACATTATATCGCCTGTCATTTATGTTAACCCGCCCCGCTTCGCTGCGGTCATCCCGGTGCTGGCATATTGTAAAAGTGTCTGTAAAAATAAGCAAATCAATTAAAAAATTTTAAACAGAAGATTCAAGCTATTTTCCGCTGTATATCGCCTGTCATTTATGTTAACCCGCCGAGTGACACGGTCATGCGGGTTGCATATAAATACGTTTATTTTTACCTATGATGAACTAATAACAAAGGATTTGTACGTTATGGACACTTGAATGGTCAATTATCTCAAGACACTGGTAATTAAAAATTAAAGTGATATGATAAAAACCATCTAGGGTCCAAATCCTAATAACCCCCCAAAAATGAAAGAAATTGGTTCAGCCGTATTAGCGTGATGAGCGGACAAAGGATTTTGTACGTTCTCTTTTATATATATAGATAGCAAATTGAAACATAAAATAAAAATAGAATGAACGATCATCATAACAAAGAAAATTAACAATTCAATACCTCTGCTAAGTTTACAGTTGAGAAAATTATTCGCCTTAAAGACCACAATGATGTGAAAGAATATGTTTGCTCTTTCTGGCACTATAAACTGAACGTATCTTGACTGTTTTAGCACCGCCATTATCACATTTAAACAACAATGTGATAGTGGAATATTTTACAAGTACGTTACTGTACTGAAAGCGTCCAGTTTATCTGTGTGTTTGTCCGCAAATGGGAATTTTTGGAATATATTAGCGTAGACGAGAATTTTTGGCTTCGAACATGGCAGACTTGGGAAATAGTATACTACATTGATATTTTGGAGCAAGACTGCAACTTACCAATATTAGCGTCTACGAAAAAGCAATGATGTGAAAGTGGATTGCGTATATTTACTATTAAGTTTATAACAATATTATGATGTTGTATGCTATCAGTACACATAAGAGAACAGTAATAAAATATACTCAGTGAACGGATCTCAAATTTTACATAAATCTATTACATTGATATTTATAACTGTATATATATATATATATATATACGTATAACAAGTATTCTATATTTAAATGTAGATGTTCGTTTGTACAGGATAAGCTTAAAAAACGCTCCTGATTGATTTTATTCTCTTACTTCCAGAACAGAATAGATGCGTCGCTGTAAAAATTTACACTACTATCATTATTACTTTCATGTTCAGTAGAGGTGGTTTAGAGGAATTTTCAACAGCACATTCTGGCAATAAAGGAGTTTAGTGCAGGAGCCATACTACTGACGATGCTGCACGGAAGTGTATAGAGAATTTCTCTTCAAAACTCTGTCTAACAATAGTTTCTTGCTTTGGTATGCATTTCTGGTTTGGGGAGGTTTCTTCCAATATGGCTGACCATCCAAAGTGCAAGGTTGGTGCAAAATAGCCTATATCTCCGAAACTATTGCTCTTAGCACAAACTTTCAAAGGTCCAAAATTAATCAGCACATTAGTTTAAATTACACTCGCCATTTTTATATGAATTACATATAGTTTTATATTGATAATGGATATAATTTTTTATTTGAAACTATTAATTAAACTTGGTAAGAAACCTTTAAATATGTGAAATTAATTATTTGATTTGTTTTATGTTTTAGGATTTCAGAAAGCTGCATCTGTAAAACGAAAAATAAAGATGATAAAACATTGCTACATACTCCACCACCAAAGCGACAGAAGAAAATCAGTAGTTTTGAAATATGTGTCACATGTAAGACCCTATTTTATATCTGTAGTCTAGAGGCAATTTTTGGAGAATGCAAATCTAAACCTTTAGTAACACATTTGAACCACGTTGGTTTATGCAATAAATATGACACTTTTCGAGGAATTTATCATTGTTTTGTAGCAACAGTGCCGAAATAACGATGGATTTCTGGGTCCCATTGTCAACACACTTAGACAGAAATATTTCGTTTCGAGCAGCCATGGATGACTTTGACTTTCAAGAGGACACAAAATAGGCATTGGTAATTCACATGACACCGTTCTGGTACTATTTCAGAATGCACATGATGACATAGTAATTCAGAGCTTAGATTTGAATAGTTTTGCGTTTTGTAAACACATTCAAAAACTGAATGATGCTTTAAGCAGTTAAAAGCTCGTGCTATTTAACAACCCTAAAGGAGAGAGAAAGTTGATTATAATTTATGTCCAGTAACTACTCCAGGGACGAAAACAGCAGTTTCAACATCAAAATTAGAGTTTTCATTATCCTTGACACCATTCTTTATCGAGTTATGGATTATCTACTAGTTAGTTGTTCTGGCTTCGTGAAGCGCTTTTAGCTCAGTTAATTACTAAAAGAAGTTTCTAAAAACTATTCAGCATCTCTTCCCATTCTCCCTTTTCCAGCTACCAATCGAACATCTATATACACAACCGTGGTAAATTTTCAGGACTTTTTGATACATGTAAATCAAGAGTGTGGAACTCTGTGGAGTGACTAAGGATTATATCATTTAGCCAAGGAACTACAGTTGTAGTTCAATAATAAGTTTGAAACTATATTTTTGGACTGGGTTAATTTCATACAACTAAAATTATAACAACCTATTTTGGGATATATCTCAAATGTAGTGAAATATTTGAAGCATTAGTGGAAACTGAAGTATTTGGTCCTATAGCAGTCGAAAGTGCAGTGCAAGGAAATCATTACTATTGAGAAGTTCGTGAGATGAACATAATCGTAGAAGCTGTATAGTGAATTCAGTTTCAACTGTTTTTCATGAAATCTGAGAAGAGGTCACCAGAGTAAAGAAAAACCAAAAATTGTTAATGTGAAAGTGCAAACATCTAATGCTGAGAGCAAAATTAATATTTGAAGATATCGTGGCTACTCAATTAATAAACTTTTAACATTTGAGCTAACACCAGCGTCATTCTTTGGCCAAAAATGGTAATCTGATAAAACCAAACAAATTAGAATTTGTAAAAGAGCTTGAAATAAAAATAAAAACTACTTTCCAATATCATTCAAACACATCCTGCATAGTATTTGCTTTTATGGGTCATGCTCGCTGCATAGCTGCTACTGCTGTAAATTCAATGAAAAGCTTTGGCAATTTCTCTGAGAGTATGTTAAAGAGGATAATTTACCTCTCCAAATCATCCAAAAGAGATGATATTGTATTTTATATATACAAAAATTATAGTATAAAAGCTGCAAAAAGATTGAGACTAATTAAAAGGACCCAATTAACATAACAATATCAAGCAGTGTTACACCTTTGCCTAAAGACATGGATGTATTTTGTGCTTCAATTAAAACCAAAACACAATTTCAACATTTCTGTAGAATATTTTAATCAACGAAATTACAGACTTTCAAGTAAAATAGTTTGTTTTAGTGGTATGGATGGAGAACAAACTCACAAATTAGAAGGAAGCAATAGAACATCTCAGTGTAATGCCCTTCAAGAAGCCGATGGAAGAATATTTCTTTACATAAATCATATTGCAAGTACCGTTGAGAGTGTGTTAATAGCATTATTAGACACAGATGTGTTTGTGTGCTTTTTTATTATTTTCATAAAGGGTTTTAACCGAATGTTGTAAACGCATTTGGGACCTTTTCTCCGAAGAACAATCTAAGAGATGTATCCCATTATACGATTTATGTCAAACTGTTTCAGTACAAATTATTGAAGTACTACTTGTGATTCGTTGTCTGAATGGATGTGATAGTACCAGCAAATTTGGTACAAAACAATCAGCTTTAAAGCTGGCAGCAGACCACTCACTCTTTGACTTCAGAAAAGCAATCACAGAAAATGTTGAAGAGTTTTTGGCAAGGATGTTCTCTAAAGAGTTTAGGAAAATAGATGACTTAAAAATCATAAAATACCATCAATTGTAAACTTTAGACTTCACAAACCTTCCAGCAACATCATCTAGTACGACATTACATATCTAGAGGGCATATTTACAAGCTAACTGATGGTACAGTCTGTTAACAGATGCACGCGGTATACATAATCATATTGAATATGAATATGTGGAATTTGAAACAGGTTGTATTTCTCAAATTACCGCACAACAGCTTCCTCCTGACATCCCTCACATTTCTACTTGTCAGAAGAATGTAATAGCGTCTTCCAGGTTCTGTATTTGTAAACTTTCAAATTGCCACAATGATTAGAATTAGCCTCTGTTATATTGCATATAGAGATTATACCTCATTAATATCTATTTACTGCTTTTGCTTTTTAATAGGAATAATTATAATCATTCCTTCGGTTAAGAATGTATAAGTTATCAAAATATATATTTTATTTTAGTAATGTTGCAAAGAATGCAATGTTTTCATTAATAAAACTTTTTATGAACTTTAAAAATATTTTTTCTTTTAAAACTGTTTGCATATTATCCAAAAATATATGCTCATTAATTTTGATCCTTTAGAATTTTGAGCTAAAAGCAATAGTTTCCGTGATATAGGCTATTTCCACCAACGTTAAACAGTAGCTGCATACCATATTGGCGGCCATTTTGGGAGAAACCTTCCCACACCAGAAACGCGTACCCAAGCAAAAAACTATTCTTTGACGTATAGGAAACAAGTTTTGAAGATAAATTCTCTATATACCTCCATGCAACAGTCGGTAGTAGTATAGCTCCTAGACTATTTATAGAGTCTTTGATGACACAACAACGCAACTGTAGACACGAATTTGACGTGATATTCCTAGTCGCAATAATCTGTCTCTGAATATTGATATGTGAACTAGGGCACCAAACCTGCAAGACGTTCTCCTTCGATATGTACACCGAAAAACGCAAATCATATACGCAATATTATTTTAAGTATATTTTAACTGTCATCTCGGCCCCAAGACGTCAAACTTGGGTAGGAACAACACTGCTGTTCACTGAATCCTGCATAAAGGTCTTCACTATCAATTTGCAAGATCAAACTTGTTCATAATCTTACTGTACTGGATAAGAGAAAGCATTTTTAAACTGGCAATGCGTTCTTGGTACTTATGCATAGTCGCATTATCGTACCTTAGGAATAGGTTATGAATGTCAGACGAAACACATTTCTACTCTTTGCATATGTAGGTAAACACTAATATCCCTTTCTTGCTGTAATCATCTTATGTGAATTGATCGAAAATTCTATGAACAAATCTAAAATGGCAACACGTTGGGTCATTTCCACTGACACAATACAGGTTAGTGCTAATTTGGATAATGAGTGCTTTACTAAATATTGTTTTTAAGAAATAACGCTACATGTTAATTCTTCATGACAAGAAGAATGCTGCTTTCTAAAAAAAAATAAATATTTACACTCTCTCTTGAAGCTCCTTTAAATTCGAAACCACGGGTGTTCCCGGTTCACCCTGTATAATTGTAACTTCGATACCTATAGAAACTAAAAGTTTTGTTTCTAATGGTGTTGATATCAGAGTGTTATCAGTTACATGTTTCACGTGAATGCAAATAATTTTCACAAATCTTTGTAATTTGAGTTATATCTAATGATATAAATGTTTGTTACACTATACATATTCATATATTTTGGAAATTCAGGAGTCGTGTGCTTCATGAGTCTAAAACAGATGATATTTTTAGATGTTGAAGAAAGTATTATGTTTCATTAATGTTTGCTGAGATGTGAACTTTATTGATAATGACTTTGAAAGGTTTCCACATAAATCGAAAATTTTTAGTTGTAGATTAGCATGATATAACTTACAAAGTATAAGTAGTTCAATATTGTCTTAAATGTAACATCCTCATGTTAAAGCAAATGCACATTAAACAATTCTCTTACAAATTCTGAAATTTATGTAAGTATATTCCTATGAGATCCGAGGAAAGGAGATCTATTTCTTCATATTATTAATGTAATATATGCTTATATAAAATTAAGTGAGAAAAAGGTTTACTTTAGAAGTAAATAATGTTTTACTCTATAGAAACGTTTATGATATCCGCTTAGTTTATATTCTTAGCACCGGGGTCAATCTTGGTTCTACATAACACTTACTTCTTGATATAAGATATTTTGCTTATAACATGATACATTCAATAAAAATCTCGGTAGTCAAACATTTTTATTTTATATTCTTTCATGTAATAGTATTAATAATATTGTTGTAACACAACGAAAAATGTTACTTGTTAAAAACAGCAGTGTAAATTAAATGTTTGTGGTCATAGTATGTTTGGTGTAAATGTAATAAAATGTAAGATTTGATTCTATTCAGATCAATAATTGTGAAGGCGTTGGCAATTCTGTAAAAAAAAAAAAAAAAAAAAAAAAAGATTTGTCATCCTCTGCAGAGATTCTTAAGATTTTACATAATGTTAGTAATATAAGTGCAAAGATTGATAACATTTGCCGGCATTGGTATTTTGCAAATATATATGATGGATTTATATATTTATCGTGAATGGTAGGTTTCCACATTTGACAAAAAGAATACATTATTTAAATTTGACTCATGATTAGTTATTACAGAATGTGAAAGCAACACGATCTCTTACAAAATATTAACCGGTATATATGTCTTTGTTTAGTCGTGCAAAGATTGATAACATTTGCCGGCATTGGTATTTTGCAAATATATATGATGGATTTATATATTTATCGTGAATGGTAGGTTTCCACATTTAACAAAAAGAATACATTATTTAAATTTGACTCATGATTAGTTATTACAGAATGTGAAAGCAACACGATCTCTTACAAAATATTAACCGGTATATATGTCTTTGTTTAGTCATAATTGTGTATATACAATAATGTATTTTATTCATGTTCATTTAAAATCTTTATACACTACTAGCAGCGTTCACCCCGCTTCGCTGCGGTCACCCCGGAACGCAATAAACTTTGTTACTTAGATAATTTTTACTTTTTCGCTTTCAAGTGATATGATAAAAACCATAGAAGATTGCAGTAAATCTTAACATTATATCGCCTGTCATTTATGTTAACCCGCCCCGCTTCGCTGCGGTCATCCCGGTGCTGGCATATTGTAAAAGTGTCTGTAAAAATAAGCAAATCAATTAAAAAATTTTAAACAGAAGATTCAAGCTATTTTCCGCTGTATATCGCCTGTCATTTATGTTAACCCGCCGAGTGACACGGTCATGCGGGTTGCATATAAATACGTTTATTTTTACCTATGATGAACTAATAACAAAGGATTTGTACGTTATGGACACTTGAATGGTCAATTATCTCAAGACACTGGTAATTAAAAATTAAAGTGATATGATAAAAACCATCTAGGGTCCAAATCCTAATAACCCCCCAAAAATAAAAGAAATTGGTTCAGCCGTATTAGCGTGATGAGGGAACAAAGGATTTTGTACGTTCTCTTTTATATATAAGATAAAAGCTTAATTTGACAGACTGTAATACACCTTTATTTATTATTGAGCAATATAGTGATAACTATATTAAGTTTCAATTATTATCTTATTTGTAGCAAAATGGCTAATATTTATTTAAAATAAAAAGCGAATAATTTCACGAACGGGTAAAATATATGTGTGGAAAAGAAAAAGTCATAAATGGTACTATTTCGTCCATCATTACTCTCATACCAGTATACTTACTATCTTGTGTCATTCTCAAAGTGAAAGTAAACTTATTACTTAACATTAAGGTTGTGATTATTTTCTGATGAGCTTGGGGACATTCTCGCCATAGGTCCTTTAACGTAGAATGTTTTAATATATACGAAAATGAAGTACGTGAAATCAAGAGAGAAAGTTCAAGCGTGTTGAATTTTGGAGTTTGTGTTCTGTATGAGAAATTTTTATACCACAAAGAAGTCGTTGTTCTGTGATTCTTTGTAGTGTGATTAAAGATATTGATAATGATATGTTGAAGAGAATCAAATAATTATCTTCATAACTGAAACGTGGGGACATGAAACTGAATATTAACCAATTACTGTAGGAACTAAAGTTGGCAAAATATCAAAATAATTATATAAAAGCATGAAAGTGTATTAAATGGTTATAATCATTTCTGCTTAATAAGCACTACTTTTAAACATGGTATTCTTCTTAATTTGAAAAACGTTTCTAAAATAAACGTGTTTTAGAGAAGCTCTGGTGAGCGAATTTGCGCATAAATTTTCTTGAATATTTAATGTGTTCGTGAAACCATTTTGACCTCGTTTCTGAATATAATTCTATTATACTACAAACTTTACAAATATAAGTTTTAGAAATAAACAAATTTCAATATGCTGCCTTATATAATCCGTAGGTGTGATTCTTAGAATATCATGACGAAACCATAAAGTAGATCTCAGTTGTGTGTGAAAATAAAATGATTTCGTAAGATATAAACTGATTATGCGTCATTTGCTGAAACGGTAATTACTCCTTTAACGATTGAATAAAAATTTATATAATTTTCAATAATTATTTAAAGAAAGTAATACTGTAATAACTTATTAATTTTTTTTTCACATTTGTTGAATATTATAATGGCATATTCATTGAAGAAATATGAAACGTATACCTTTATAAAATAAATCTTGAAGTTTGTGGTTTATTTCATTATCTGATTTCATCTAGTTCACGAATTTAATACATAGTTTTGGACAATAACCACAAACATGTATTGCTTATAGCTAGTAATAATACACAATTATCTTTATCCAAATTCATTGAAGTAATTCTCACACTGGTAAGTGCACTTTATTTTCGAAACAATATTGATTAAATTGCATATATGTATTTTTGTGGTTTTAAATCAAAAGATTAATTATAAATTCTTTGTTTACGTAATACATAAACCTTGAATATTATACAATTGATGGGATTAGAGGACGAAGGTGTCATGTTACAATTTTGAAAATATAAGATATGATATGGGATTAAAGCGTTAAATGTTATTCGTGCAATGAAACAATTCATTTATGATTCCTCGTCTAAATGAAGATATAGTATTTTGTAGTATGTATATCGATTCACTGGTAAATCCAATCATAAAATTTTGATATGAATTTTCTCACGATTCACAATTGGTTACATACCATTTGCATAATCTGATATCTCAATTTTTCATCACATATATACTTGAATATAAACGTTCCTACTGTTTGTAATTGTCAGTTTATATTTGTAAATAAAACTTTTACATTTAAGTGTTTCATATTTTATTAGATATGTACTGCTTATATTTTTGTTTTGTCGAGAACAGCAAGGCAACCTTTACCTTCCATTTAGCTGAGTGGAACAATGAATATTCAATCATATTAAATTACACAACCGGATAAATTAATGATGTTGTTTTCTATAAACAAAAACAATGATTACATATCATGTCGTGTGCAACAATACATACTGCTACTTATTGACATAATACTGACCAACACACTAAATTTATAAAAGGAATTTCATTATATTATAGTTTCAGCAATGTGTCAAGAATTTGACCAGAATCATGATTTCTTTGTAAATAACGTGTCTAATGAAAGTGATGACACATCGCGTAATTGTTATAAAAGTGATTTTAATATATTAGTTATTTTGTCAGCGGGAATTTTATAAATGCATGAGGTACATATTCAAATATATAATGCAATATATATATATATATCCACGGTGTCTGAAAAGAGCCCTGACCTAAGATAAGTGTTTTTATCAGAGTTACAACAAAATGTAAGAGAGGAAATGTCTCTAAATATGACGTTTTCAATCTAAAGGGGAAAAATTTTTGAAATCGGACGAGTCGTTTGGGCTGAACACTCTTTATGAGCCCAATGTTAAATAAAAATGCAACGTTCCTATTTACCTGGACCCACAACATAATTGAATGCATTTGCTATTGAAATGGGGGCTGGCACGTTACCGTAAAATATAGTAACTTCATACACTTATGTTGTAAATTCAGGTAAATGGCAAAGTTGCATTATCATTTAACTTTGTGCGCATAAAGAGTATTCAGCTCAAACTGCTCGTCCGATTTAAAAAAAAAATCCTTCACTTTAGATTAAAAATGTCATATTTGGAAACGGTTTTCCCTCTTATATTTCGTTTTAACTCTGATAATAACAGAGTAACCCTATGTCAGGGGACTTTTCAAACACACTGTATATCTGCTGACTTTCTTGCGATGCGACAAACAACACTTGTTTAATTTTCTTTACTCGTATAATACGTTCTTCAATATTATGACATACATATTTCTCGTACACTACAATACATGCTGTTAACTGTTTTAATTCGTAAAATATAACAATGGCTTATTTTGAATGCTTAACAAACTGCTTCCTTTTCGCTTAATAAAAAAATTTCAATACATGTTTGGTTTGATCTTTTAACAATCCAACCTCAAAATTATATCTTATTGAATACTACGCAAACACATTTTAACTTCCTTGTTATTCCTGTAATGCGATACGATAAAAATTTCTAAATACTAAATACGATACAAATTTCTAATGTACAATATATTGTCCAGTATATAAAGTAAGAGAACATTGTTCTCCCAATAAATTCAAATGTAATTCATTTGCGTAATATTTCATTTTAACTCATATTTACCAAATGACTAAATTACTAATAATACAAAGAAGGAGACATTCAATTACTTTAAATTGTAGATAGTGATTGGTAAGATATGCTTAGTAAATAAGTTCTACTCTCTCTTGGAAAGGCATTGGTCAGTGCATTGGTTCATGTCTTGCAGACCATTTACATATATAACACCTTGTGGCTTTTGAACTAATACATCAAATTCTATAACATTTTTTAATACCCAAATATCAACAGGAAGAATTTCTTAGACATAATATGGAATTCTACCCGCTTAACAGTGTTAGCAACCCAAAATAAGGTTATATATTGAAATCCGCATCACGTTGTTTAATCAGTGCCACAAAATAATGATGTCAGAGTGCCACTAACACATGTCAACTTGCAAATTTTGGATTCCCCTACAATAATAAGAATATAAGTAAACTTCGAGTTTTTCTCTTGCTGCTTTTTTATCCAGACCAATGTTTTAGTCGTTTAATAAATGCTCAAATGTTTTCGGATGGCCAGAATTTTTGCAATCTAGATTTCCACAATACAGAATTTGTTATACAGGTAAATGAAAGAGTAAAATAACTGACAAGTTTCATCTCCAAGGTGGGAAATGTAATGGGGAATGGCAAACATTTTATCAATTGACTCATAACATATAGGACATTTCCTGTCGATATAGAAGGTTGAAATTTGGAAAAATGGTATTATTTGTTTTACAAGTAAAGGGAGAACTCTGAAATCTGGAATTTTCTCTCTCTAATGTGGAAAATTACGGGTTAAGTACAAACTTATATCACTGAACTTAAAACCTGTAGGATTTGTTCCGTTTACTTAGACACTCTAAATTTGTCACAATTATAGGCTTTAGAATTAAAATGAAGGAAAAGTTCTAAAAATGAAATGTTACAGTACCAAGAGGAAACATTAGGACGCAGGTACAAAATTACGCCACTTGATATAGAACCGAGGCAAAGGCAAGATTACATCACTGGACTAAAAACTTGTAGGGTACTACTAGTAAACATAAAATCATGAGAATTCACAGAGATATAGTGTTTGATGTAAGTATATGGAAAATACGAAAACTTGAAATTTCCGTTCAAAGGGCGAAATTAAAGATCAAGGACACAATTGCGTCACTGAACTCAAAACCTGTAGCGTACTTCCTGTGGGAACAGAAAATACAAATTTGACATAAATCAAGGGTTTGTGATATAAGTGAATGGAAATTTGAAAATTGGTAATTTTCAGTTCCGATAGGAAGTTGAGGGCAAGGACAAACTTACGTCACTTAACTTGAACCCTTTAAGCTCCTTATTTTGTGACAGAGATAATTGAAATTTGGCACAGTTATAAATTTGGTGTTCAAATAAAGGAAAAAATTCAAAAATTGAAAATTTTCTCCTCCGAAATATTCTATGATCCAATTTGAAATTCACTGCAGTTAAAATTCTTCCTTATATTATTATTGACAGAAATGAAAATTACTGGTAATTATTCTGAATCGACGCTAAGCTCTATGGAAATCTGAAAATTGTTACATTTAATTTGCAACTTTAATTCTAAAAGCAAGTTCTAGTGTTTGCAATATTTTTTTCACACTTATACATTTAGTAGAACATCACTACTTTTGAAAAAAAATACAACTATTTGCTTAGTATCTAAAGCGCCAGACAGATCATTAGTTAGGATACTAAATAGTGATAATGATAAAAAATATTCAATCTTTATTTTTCCCTCATAAATTCCAAATTTTCTCGTTTCTAAGAAGTACTACATAAACGTTTAGTAGTTTTCAATCACAGCAACTCTGAAATCCAATATGCAATTATCATACTTGTTTCCCTATTATTATTTACATACTGGTAATGTTGTAATTTTTAAAAATTTCGCCTTTTACTTATACCAATTACTTATATTTGTGTGGGATTCTAAATAATCTGTGGAGGGAAAATGCCTTACGGTATGTGTCTTAATTAGTATTTCTGAGTGACTCAATACAAGTGAATGATACAAGTGAATATTACATTAATGGATTAAGTTAGTGAATTAAGTTTTCATATCTAGAGGAAAGATGGTTTAAGTTAATAATCGTGTTTACATGTAATTTATATGAGACGTTAAAATGCGATTTCTGCTTTTCCCTTTGATTCCTCACATTGAAAGGGAAATTCGGAGTTTTCTTGTGTTTTTACACTTCTTTTGCAGCTTGCGTCTTTCGTTTGTGCTACACTTTAACTTCTCATGTTTGCAAGAGTTTCAATGTAGGATTTGAAAGGCTTTTCCTATGTATACACTTTAATTTCTTTCCCAACATCACAAGTTTTCGGATTTTCTCTTTATTCGTATTACCAAACCTACATTTATGCCAAATTTTAAGTACTCATGGCTACTGACAGTGCTCGATAGGTTTCGAATCAAATGACGTAATTATATAATTTTCCCGTTTCATACCTGTTTTTCCCTTCCGAAAGAAATATTTATAATTTTTCGGGTTTTTGCTTTATATCTGTCACCAAACCTACGTTTACCCCAAATTTCAAGTTTCCATTATTACTAGAAGTAGCATATAGTTACTAAATCAAGTAACGTAAGAATTAAAATTCTGGATCTTGGATGCTAATTTATTTTTTGCAGAGAAGAAACTCCTGGTTTTCGCACTTTTTACATTATTTGTGTCTCCAATTCTACGTTTTAGATCTGCGCTATAGGTCCTTTGTCCTATGATTTACTGGCCATCGTTGAGAATTTTCATGGTATAGTTAGCTTTTCTACTATCGAAAGGTTTTAAAGGTTATTGGCATAATTTGGCAGAAATCGCTTGATGATAGTACTATTTCGAGGTTACTGCTTTTTTCAGACTTCACTTCTAAGAATTACTTATGAACCTGGAACAGTAGGTAAGGATGTTAGTGGTGCCACAGAACAAAATAGCGTAAAAACCACTGGTTAGTTTTGAATCAAATATAAAAGATTCAAGGACGAATCTAAACGAGATATTTCTAAAATATTATCTTCTAAATGTGTAGTTAAGGTGTCATCCTTGATAATGTCAACCAAGATTATGGCAGCGGATAATATGAATTCCAAGAAGTCAACCAAAATATCATAGAGTCAAGAGAGTATGACTTTACTTTTTAATGTATGTACTATATACTCCAATTTCAACATTTCGATAACTTTTAGGATTTTTGGTGAATGGTTATAATTTAACATTTAACCACCCAACGGTTAAGTATTGTTTCAGTCGCACAGAACCATCCAATTTTGTTTCTGTTGAATGATTTACACCTAACCAGAATCGTTGAATTTAAACTTAATTTGTAAGTCCTTTAGAGACCTTTGACTCAGGTTGGACAGACAATGAAGGGAGTGAGTTAGTGGAATGAAAAGTGAAAGAAAATGAAATTACTTTGAGAAAACCAACGCGTATCTTCACTACAAATCCACAGGCAGGAGCAGGGATCGACCCATAACACAAGTGACGGGGTCTACCAATGAGCTGCTACGGATCATCTAGGGTTTTATGTTTGCTGATAGAATTTTGACTTAATTTGTGGCCTTTAGGAAATTTTACCATTAGGAAAATGTTGGCAGCTGTTCTCGGTTCTACTAATACCATATTAAATTGTTAACTAATTTCACATAACATATTAGCTCCTATGTTCTTCTCTTTGAATTCTACCTTTGGTTTCTCTTTTCAACAGAAGTTAACAGTGTGTTAGTGTCGTTTCAACAAAAACCGAAGTTTGATAAGTCTATAAGTTTGGCTTAAATAGTAAGCAAGTTGGATTAGCGAGCTGTTGATTTGTAATTTATCATTACACATGTGACTTGATTTGGAATAAATTACAAACAATGAATTATCCAGTGTATAGTATAATTTATAATTTATTCCATTATATATATATATATATATATATATATATATATATTACCATGAGGATATGGTACGTAAGTTCATTATCACAATCGTTCGTCTTAGAGTATGAGGCCATATTATTCTCATAACAGTACGTACGAAATGATAATATTTTGTATGAAAGAAAATATTATGATTGGTAATAAGATTCATATTTACTTGAGCTAATTCTATCTATTTATATGAAAACATGCTTCTATACGGAGGTTGGAGGTTAAGGCGACAGAGAGAAAATAGAACAGAACTAACGATATTTTCCTTGTCTTAAAAAAAATATGAAATTAACTGGTCAAAAATGAAGGTGACGTTAATAACACTGGACAACAAATTTAAACTTTTTTCATATTTCGGAAAAGAAAAAAATACATTTTCTTATGCAAATAAGGATTCTGAATACGAAAACGAAAACAAATACTGAATTGGTTTGACAGATAGAAATATGTGTTATGTAGTGTTAGCACTTTTAGATTCTTGAATTTTCAATTTGGCCTATCACTTAAGTAACTTTGCTTCAAATTTGTTAATCCAAATATCGTGGTTCTTATGTCATTCATTTCAGAATAAACCAAGCTTGGAAATGGTACTATGCGCATGTTTACATGATGTATGAGATGAAGGAAATTTAAGGTAAAATTGGGAATTTCCCGTCCAAAAATCCTTTTTTTTAATGTAGCCACCTAATAGGCCCCGGCTGAAGGTACCCAATGTAACATACCTTTAAAACTACTGTAGTTTATACGTAATAGATGTGCCAAGTTTCATTGTAACAATAGTTGTGAGACAAACAAATATTCCTCAGTTTTGCTTGACAATACCAAATTTCGTATAAGGAAATTGAGATATAAACTAAAAAGTATCCAAAGAGTACTACTTATTTGAGTATCATGATTCATATGTCATTCTCCTTAAAATAAAACAGACTTTCAAATGGTACCATGAGAATATGTGTGTACTTGAGATGCAAGGGAAAGGGGAATATTAGGGTAAGATTGAAATTTTCCGTCCAAAACGTTTTTTTATATGTAGTGCCACCTGGTACGGCCCCAGCTACAGGTACCAAAATGGAGTATACCTTGAAACTATTGTGGTTCATACAGAATACATGTACCAAGTTTCATTGCAACATCTACAATAATTATGGGGGAAATTATTTCTCAATTATGCTTGACAGTACCAAATTTTATATTGGGAAAAGTAACATATAAAACAAAAATACATAAAGTGATGTTCGTACATAGAGAGAGAAAAATGCCTTTTGTTATAACGTTAGATCTTCTACTTTTGAGACAAAAAATCACTTGACATATAGGTTATAGAGTATGATAATTGATTATGTGTATGCTTGGCAAAAAGCGTGAATAAGAAATAAAATGAAAATGATAAAACATAACTTACATGGATATTACAAATGTTTCATCTTTGCCTGTCTCTCGTATTGTGGTTCTGGAACATCTGCGATTGTCCAACACAATCGGCATGCGCAGACTTACTCCAGTTGACCTTATATCGTTTCTCCATCATAGATATAACTTGGTAGAAATGTTCCCCACCTTCATCAATGACTGCTTCGCAATTTTCTAGGACGAAATCTATGTGGGAGTGCAATATATGCATTTTTACTGACATATTACATTCCATTGCTTGATAAAAGATATTAGGTGCTCCACTACTTCCTCATAGTTCTGAGACCGCTCATTTCCCAAAACATTCATAACCACTTTTCGGAAAGAATCCCTTGCAATCCTTTCCTTATCTTCTAACACTGCATCAAATTCAGGATCATTGAGGAGTTAGTGAATTTGAGGACCAATAAGGATTCGCTACTTGATTTTAGCTTCAGCAATTTTTGGAAGTTTACGCAGAATATATTTGAAGAATAGTTTTGATGCGTCTATGAATAACTGCCATTGATCGGGATATCTTCTATGTTAAGATTGCTCGTAAGACCAGTTACAATGTTAAAACATAGAATGTTACTTTCCAATGGAAACACTGTTCATGGGAATTCTGACGTGTTCGTGTAGGTACGCAGGAATTTATTTCGGGAGGAGTCCTAAGCTTTTCGGCGGGCCTAAATGCAATTTGACGCTAAATTATATTAACATTTGTAAACTTGCACCTGAAATTAGACTAAATTTACAAAAAAATAGGAATTTTGAGTTTTCAAGATTCGCAAGACCCACCTGAAATTAGACTAAATTTACAAAAAATAGGAATTTTGAGTTTTCAAGATTCGCAGGACTCACCCCGTGCGTACGGCGCTGAGGATAGCAATGAAACTAACCATCAAACATTAAAAGTTTATTGAAATAAGCAGGCAGAACCTGTTCCCACGAGCCCTTAATTTGCCCTCGAAACACATCCGATGCTAACGTACTTCTTTGAAACCCGGACCAATCTTCGAAAATTAATGTCATATTTGTAATCAGCACCCTAAAGTTAGTAAGAATTGGTAATTTTTATCTCCGAATCATTTTCACTGTTGACCAGTGTAATTTTAGGTTCACTATTGTAATTTTAGCATGAATATTATGAGGAAATGGGTCCATGATTAAAGAAATTGGTTCTGTCCCTCTTCTGCTCTTATTTCATACAGAAAAGACACAAAATGGAATAAAATTAATATCGTATAGAGACGTTACTTCTTAGTTTATGCACATTTATGGAAAAGTATTATTAAGAAATTATGTTTTATTAACTAATATTAACAGGTATTCTTAGAATCTGTGCTAGAAACTATTTATCTATTTACCTATGCGTTACTATGCATTGAATAAAGATAAGTAGTGGTATGCAGAGTCAGTCGAATCCTCTAAGGAAATTATCTTATTCTTTCCTTTTTAACAAAAGACAAGTGCTCTTTTGAAATTCGTGGATAACCTTGTTACCTTAATATTATGGAAATTAATAAATCAGTTGATTCAAAAAGTTATTTTCATGTACTGATTGAAAGAATTACGTTCTAAGTCGTAAACAAACAGAGCTTTCAAGTTTCTGAAAACCTCCAAGACAATAGTTGGAGATCAATTCAAATGCTTGAAATATTCATTACATTTCTTTAGTTTTATGTATAATATCGAATTAAGTAACAAACTATAACACCATAGTATTGTTAGTCACGTTAAAGTTTCAAACTTTCGTTGAATAACATTTGTTCATATATCACCGAGTAATTACTTAACTAGTCTAGATACATTCGATTCACCATAGCATAGATAGTCTCGAACTTCATAGCAACAACACTTCAACTAGTACACTTGTTCAACTAGTACAGTGTACGTATTCATTAGTTAAATATTACATTGAAACAAATTCCTATTCCAGTGTTATCATTTGAAAATTAACAAAATCTCCATGTTTCTGGAATTTATTATAAAACTAGAAGTATTATAAGTTTTGAAATAATCTTAAAATATTTCAAATCATGTCATAATTAATTTCATAAATAATACAATTTACAACAAACTTACCTAAGGAGCAGGTTTGCTCATGCAGGACTCCCAAAATCAAAAGAATATACAGGAAAAACTTTTGGATCATTATGCGTGTCAAGTATCAGGAATGAGAAAGAAGTGACTATAGAATGAGTGTCCAACAGTTACCTATCGTGAAAAATTTATAAGAAAATAGAAAAATAAATATGTAGTCTGTAAAATTAATAAAACAAGACTTCTGCAATATTTTAAAGGAGACGAATTATAGCATGCATATAATAATTTATAATGGTAAAAATATGATATGTTAATTTACTTATATTGAAGCTAAAGTCAAATTTATCAGAAAGTATTAGCAATATATCTGACCATAATTGAGAGAATTTTGATATATATATATATATATATATATATATATATATATATATATATAAATTTTCTCACTTCCTACAATATAATCTGTACTTAAATGTACGCACAGCTTCAGATTTACAACATCAACAACCTTCATGCTTAAACTCTTCTCATTAGACACTTCCCTTAACTAGGAGATAAAGTAACAAAAACAAATTGAACTATGGTAGCTCTTAGAAAGCAGTAACGTTTAGTTGATTTGATTCTTCGATATGCATTTGTGAGATTAAAAAAAAAAGAAATCTTTGAGTTTTAGGTCCCATGGTTATGCCGGTTAGGCTAAAGGAGACGGTGATTATGAGAGATGTGTAAAATGGTGGAATGAAGAAAGTGGGAGTTAACGGGAGAACCCCGAGAAAACCCACAAGCACGGTGTTTGTCCACCACAATGTTCACTTGGTAGAGGCTGGGATCGAACCTGGGACCCCAAGCACCAGAGGTGAACGCTCTACCACCGAGCCACCGCGCCCCCCTTGTGAGATTAAAGGTTGCTTCTAGTAAAGAAAAAGCATTTAATGAATGTAAATATACAATTATGTGCTAATTGCTTTTACAATTTGTTACTTCACTGAACTAAAATACCTTCAAAATTCAGCTTTTAATAGTGTTTTAGTGCAATTGTTCAGTAAGTACCCCTTATTTCACACACAGAGAAGTAAGTGTATCATGACACTGTGGAAAATAAGAAATTTTTAATATATGTCATGTAAATTTTATCGATCAAGATAACAGAAATAGCCGAAACTGCCTATCGAACTAATCTGATATTTTTATCACTGGTTTATTAATCTCGTTAACAACATGGAAAGTTTCTTTAATGATTAATTAACAAAATGTGTTAATTAATAACCTTAAAAATTCTTTATAAAAGCAGAGTACCAAACTTAATAATTGCTTCAATTTTTCATTTAGAACTAGTATTTATAAATCTATCCTAATTACTTTCCCCAGATGTTACAAATCAAAGTACATCTAGGGATTCGCTTAGAAGATATTAAGAAATCATATACATCGCGAATCTACCTGACATGTACCTAGGTTGTCATAGAATTGAGACTTGACAACCCTAATTTGATACATAAACTGTGGTGTAAAGACTGTCAAAGGTAACAATATCTTATTCTTAATGTTGCATAATTAATAAAGAGTTTTAAAATCTTATACACTTTTTGTTTAGTTGTGTGAAAATCAAGGTGTTGGCAGCAAGCAATAGAAATCTGCTATTTATTTTTGTGGATTATGAATTCTAGTCGTTTGTATCGACTTCTTGTGTCGAACGCTGGGGTGCGCATTATCTTGTGTGCCCAAAGAGCACGAGAATTGCGGAGGATTGACCAGTATCTATTTTCGTCCTCACTCGACAAAAAGTATGAAGTAAGGAGAATCTTCGTTTTTCATATAGCAAGTTTCCTTTTCTTGTTAGAGGTGTTTAAAAATAGATACCACAAATTGCTTCCTCTATTATGCTTAATGAGTATCGCCCTGTTCCTAAATTTTGACTACACATAATGAGTTTTACTAATACCTATTTCTCCTTTCATTGGAGCATCTTATGTGTCTCCACTAACGCCAGAAAAGATTTATAAATACAAGTCTTATGAAAGATTTGTTTCTCTTGTGCTGCCTTGCAACTTATTCTACAAAGTCTTTTCTCAATAGAAAGCAACAGATAGTCAAACCATCTTTTCCCTTGTCTGATTGTCATAGAAGGAAAATAAACAAGTATTGAGCTCTTCATTTTGAATTAATTGTGTTATTATAACCGAACCTCGGTCTTGCACAGAACTTGAAATAACGACTCAATGTAGAATTCAAAATATGGAAATTATTTATACCAGAGAGTAGTTAGTAGTTCGAATACCATAATGTTTAAGTAAACTAAAGTGAATTTGTAGCGCAGATCTCTTCTTTGTTGCATTGTCTTCACATTTAAGGTAATAAGTTAAAACTTTTATGATGACACCAAATGTGTTTGTAAGTTGGACTTACAGCTTGATAAAAGATAGATATTACACGCTATTTACATCTGATATTGAATCTGATATTTACGTTTGCTAGTAAAAATTTGTGCATTACCTACTCTAAATTTAAGTACGATATTCCAATTTCCTGGCATCATTTAATTATTGAAATCATATTTCAGTCAACTTTCCAATGATTGCTTCATAGTTTGTTCAAAAGAAAGAAGAAACTCGGTACTCTTCCTTCTTTGGGAAATGAACGTCCATAGAGCACCCTACAGGTGGAAGGGGGAGCTTGAAACTCATCTATCTCTGATCATTTCAGTCTGAATGATAGAGAATATCATCCAATTTTTCCATTATTGATTGTGAAGGAGAACTAATAGGTTGGAATGGTCATATATTTTGTTGCATAGTGTAAACGAAATCAGTAATTGAAACGGAAGAAAGAAGAGTGAGGAAGAGAAAAGAATCGAAAAATAGCAGGAAGGAAATTAATTTACTTTAGGAAACTAGCTATAATTTAAAATTACATGCTTTTATTATTCAAGCTAAATTAACGTTAATAAATTATTATTTCGTTTTTTTCTATGAATAAATAAGTAAATAAATTTTCTATTCTTTAATGATAAAAATGATCAACCTTTTTTTCTAGAAATTACATCAAGTTATTGTTTCTGTCATATATTCGACTAATAGTTGATTCACTTGGAATTATGCCTAGGATGTTATTACTTATCATTAGAGGTAATTAGAGGTAATGATACATTAATTATCACACTTTACTCATTATCCCATTCCCAATAATATTCCAGAGGTTACAGCGGATACTGCTCAATTCACCCCATCCATTCTTTTGCACTAGAATAAAGAGATATAAACCTCCCGAGGCTAAAGATCTAATCTATACCTAAAAATGAATTGTCGTGGTCGTTTCTTTATTAAGGACAAATTTTATGCTTATTCATAACTCGCTGCATTGCAATTTTCGTTCCATAATGTGTTTAAAAGATCTATATAATTCTATTAGA
The DNA here is from genome assembly GCF_964235325.1 of Thermobia domestica. Lineage (NCBI taxonomy): Eukaryota > Metazoa > Arthropoda > Insecta > Zygentoma > Lepismatidae > Thermobia > Thermobia domestica. The sequence goes on along the minus strand of NC_137463.1, from coordinate 112,537,154 downwards.
TGTGGTTTCCTTTTGTGTTTTAAATATGCTAATCTGATCAGTTTGGACAACGTTCGTTAATTCACTTTCATAAAAAGCTTAACGTCCCTTCGAAATTTCTGATGCAGCTCAAATTTTGGTGAGGACATGTGGCTAAAAGTTATTTTGTATAGACACTGATATACATTTAGTATATTGAGAGAATACGAGAATCAAGTTCAATTACCAGCGTCGTGAGAAAAACATAAATAAAATGTGTAAGCTCTATTTAATTAGGTGAGGAAGTTTGCACTCTTTCTTTTTTAAATATGTGAGTTACCTAGAATATCAGGGCATGAATCATTTAAGCATTGGAAGGAGCTTAAGGTCTAGATTTTATATATACAATATGTCGAAAATAAACAAAAAGTGGACTTGATTCGTTTTGCGTTGAACGTGCCATAAGGATATACACGTATGCTTTACAATATCATAATTAAACATGCATTTATTTAAAACTGGTAGAAGTCTTTTACCTTTATTGCTGTTCATCTTTATTCATGGGTTGTGTCATTTGTTATTCATAATTAATTGAATTATCTTTCTACATGAAACTTCACCAATCGTTCACTTGCAGTAGTTTCTTGCCTTTCATACGTGTTCATATTTTTGTCCTTTCAAAAAGGATCTCAAAATTAAATATTAGCCTACATATGTGCTAAATAGTATTACATTCTTTATCTATAATAAGTAATTATGTTTTTTGTTAATGTTATTAGGACTTAAACAACTGATTAATTTATAATTTTAGCTACCACATGATGTATACGCTAGGAAACAAAATATTAATGGTGCTGAAGGCACGTAGCGAGCTTTAAATAAGTCTCATTTTAAGTATATAGATAAATAAGCAAATGTGTACACAATAATAAAGAAAATTGAAAAATGTATACCTGCTCCTGAACTTGAGAAATATTTGAAATATGAATTCAAGTATTAACCGTATTTTTTTCCTATCTTTCAGCATGTGATTTGAATAGAATACTTTCCTCTTGGGCATTCAAATGCAAGTAGCAACAGTGTTTGATGTTGGATTGAAATAAAATTATACATCCTCTGAACAGTTAGATTAACCGTCTATCTGGAAAAGAATGCAAAGGAGAAGAATAATACATAGGTAATTTAACTGGAAGCCAGAAGTTATGGTTCCTCTATGAACGTAGCTTTATGATAGAACTCCACAACAATAGAATCATAAGAAATACTTTGAATTTTAGATTTCACTATAACATTAAAAGATATTAAACTGGCATGTCTGCTTTACACTGAAAAATTCCAAATATTCATAAGCAACGTTCATGTAATATGTCTGTAACTCCTTACAGACTTGGTGTTATTCCTACGTAAGAGTAATTTTCATACTTTTATTTGATAGCATGGCACAAATTAAACGTGAATATGTACTAGAAAAAGAATGAAAGATGTTTTTCTCATTGTTCTTGATTACTTTGCCAAGAATCGATCTTCAAATTCCATGAATCACTAACTGACTGAGATTGATATTTACGTATTTGGTAAACAGCCAGGTTACATCGTACAAGACTATGACTTGAAACTGGTATCTGGACCATTGTAGTGCGTTCGATACTCTGGACCGGAATTTGAACAATACGCCTCGTGAGTCGAAGCACAGGTTGTAGCCATTAGGGTAGGAAAGAAGGTTAACTTCCTAAAATAGGTACAGTATCTGACATTGAACTTTATACATTAAAAAGATTTAACAACTTTGTCGTAGAATCCAATTGGTAAGAAAATTTTTCTCTTATAAGCCAAAGATTTTTTCAGTTTGTTTGAAAATGTATAATCATCCGTAATATAGCTCAGGAACAGTCTTGCTTTAAAAATCAGTTACAAAATTCTGGTTTATATATAGATACATTTTTCATTGGGATGGCAAACACCCACGGATCCCTAATGAAGGTAGAACTGCCTGTTTTTAATCTCAGAATGTATACAAAGAGTTACGAGAATAAAGTGACAAACGATGGAAAAAAGTGATGACTTTCACCGCATTAAGGAAAACTTCCGCTAATTTACATAGGCCCTAATCTTACAAACTTAGATTTCACCAGTGATGCAATTTCCGGAGAGATGCACAGATTACATTAGCTAGTTGACTCATTTAGAGTGATTAAACGCCATTTGAAAGAAATAAGAATCACAGAACGCATTAATGTAAAAATTATGCACGTATGAACACTGTAAAAATAACTCCCTAGTGAGTCTGTTACCGGTATTTATCTCCATAGAGATGAGTCAAAAACGAAGTGAAGGTGTCGCAACTACAATGCTGCTAATCTAAAGTGTAGTCTCCAAGTGAATACCTCATTACAACATTCCCAGGTTAGAGAGCCAAGATATATATGTAGATCTACTGTATTATATCTGCAAAAAATCGTATTTTCATTAAAATATCTATATAAATCTATTTACTTCAGTTTTCTGCAACTTTTTAACACAGCAGATCTATTTAATAGATAGCGTTGAAATAGAGCAAATGAAATAATTCCTTCCTGCAGCATTTAGAGAGATTACAAGCCTCAGTGACATACGAAATAATGTGTATCTCTTCAATCAAATATTTTAGTCCTTTTTAGTTCTTGACGAGTGCGACTCAACATTTATTCTTTTTCATTCCATTCGGTTAGCAAACTCATCCTTCTTTCAGTTCATTTCGTCCCATTTCAAGTGTTAGTTGTTTGATTTCCTTGCTACGACAACCTCAGTAGAATCATTAAATCATTATTATCACCCATGTTTTAGTAAGTGCGGTTAATGTAGTAGGTTTTAACTTTGAAATTCAAATTTCTCTATGCCAAATGCTGTAATTTGACAAATAAGGTGAAACCTCCATAGACATTCTCGGAAAATATAAAAGTACAGCAAAGAGTTAAGTTCATGTATTTGTTTCTTAGACAGTTTATAAGATTCTTATTCTTACACGTTGTTTTTTTTCAAACAAAATGTTTAATTTCTCCGTTAAACTACAATATTGTGCTAGCTGATTATCAGATTTGGAAACATCAGGGCTTTACAAACTAAAAACAGAAAAAAATAATTCGTAACTAATTAAATATTAATTAATACAAAGAAGTTATGAGAGAAACCCTGTTTTCGTGCAACTTTTCCTTCCCTACACGGGCTATTATACCATAAAGAAATCATCAGGAAAACACAAACGTGGTAAATCTAATATTTTGTGGTATATTTGTTTGTCTCAGTTATTGCTAGACACCGCCTCGTCATGGAGCTTACAAGATATTTGTACTTTTCGGGGCTTATATTATTTCCCTCTGATTACACAACGCGTTTTACTTCCTCCGTTGATTACACACATTGTTTACGAATATTCCTTTTCAAATATGTCCACAAGTATTCAATAACGTTCAAATCGGGACTTTGAGGTGGAATTTGCAGTAATTTCGGTCGTTCCAAATCAACCAAGGCATGTTAAGTCGAGTCTTGTGTTTACTGTCATTGTCTTGTTGAAATCTGGACACATAGTGCATACCCATGTTTGCACTCTGCTTAACAATGTTCTTTAATACTTTAAATATACATTCATATCCATAATGCCATCCATAAACTAGATGGTGCTAACTCTTCAATGACATACAAGCCCAAACCATTAATGACTCACCAGTATTTTAACTGTCGGGAGTGTGTTCATACTATTATTCTATTTAATTAGTTTTCTCCATACCCTACAAATGCCATCTGACGAAAAAGGTTTATTTTCATCTCATCGGATCATATAACACCATCCCAAAATTTTTGCTTCTTATCAAAGTGTTGTTTTACAAATGCAAGGCACATCTTGCAATTCTCCTACTTACATGCGGCATATTTTGCGCTATTCGACCATGATACCTATATTTCCAGAAAGCACATCTGACAGTTTGGTCACATATCTGCTCCCTGGATACGTTTTCCACTAATGGAGGTGGTTTGGGGACACGTAATTTTAGATTTTCTCGATCCCTTTGAAGAATGAAAGTAGATTTTCTTCGCGGGCTTTTAGTTTATGTTCGTTTGGTTTCCTTGCTAAATTTCTCATTGAACCGTGCTAAATTTCTCATTTGTGTACTATATACTGGACTGTGGAGTGCGAACTATTTGTGGAAAAGAGTTTCCTGTCAGTGCTAAGTGTATAATTACTGTACGTCTTTTAGTTCGGAACTCAGTTCCTGCTACTTGCCCGCTTGCCTATTTTGATCCATTATGGTGGAAGGAAAGCACGCTCTGCACCTACCACTAACAAGAATCATCTACACAATCCACACTGCTTGAATATAGAACGAAGAACGCTCGTGAATGGTAAGCTTATTTACGATTAACACGACACGTCATATTAATGTACGAATAGAAATGTTGCATGAAAACGTGATGTTTTTCTTTAATTATCATTATTGGATAGTTTAAAATTATTTTGGATTGTTTTTGAAATTGAAATGTCTGGGCAAAACCTCCTTTACTCATACATATTAGATATAAAAGTAAGAAACGTAAAGTATACATATGTTATATTTTTCTCGATAATTCACGTGTACGAATAAGAATGTTATAAACTCTATACAATAGTATAAAGTTAAAAGTGGTGCAAAAAACTGTTGTCCACATCGAAAATTAATTTCTTTTGTATATGTGTGTGTGTTCCTTTGAAAAATCTGTAGATTTACAGATAATCTGTAGACCTGGCAACGTTCACGAACAGATGTTTGATGGTGTAGATAGTTAATAGTTGAAATGTGGTTACATACAAACGAAGAGTGATAACGAGAACAAAATAAATCGGCAAGTGAAGAGAGATTTGAATGAAAGCAAAATAAGTCAACATTCTGAGGAGAAGGCTGTATAAACTTGTACGCATATGTAATTAGAAGTTATATGATGTCTTCAGCTTCGTCTACTACAATGATAATAACTCATATATTACAATAAGTACAACTAACACGTGCTACACGTTTTACCTATAGTCCTCTTGGCTTCAAATGGCAATACTAGACCTTTTCCCTATAGTGGACGTACACTTTTGTCAGTTGTACTTACACACACAGCAGTTAATCATGTTGGTGGTTTCATTGCAATAGTTTGTAAGTATGATGCAGCGAACTACAACTGGCAAACGCAATTTGATGAAATAGTTTTGACACAAAGTCAAACAAATAGTGAATCTTCTTCAGGTGCAATTACTGATATACAACGGTCAATCAATGTTTAGTGAAATTCATAAAAACTTTACCAATTTTGCATCCAGCTTGGCAGACTTCATTCTTACCAATTTCCAACAACTTCCAGAATTTGCACAAACATACCAAGTTCTGTCACATAAGTCACTACTTTCTTTTAAGTATTATATATTGATGAAAAATTCTTCGTGCGTGACTTAATATTAGAGAGTCGTAACGAACACTGGTGAAATGAAAATAACGAGCACATTTTCGTTAGCATATCATCTACGGTTCTACGCATATTCTGGGCACATAAAAATTAGCAACATTTTGACTGCATCCTATTTGTTACATTTGCTGTTGAACAGCATAATCTACTATAAGATCCTCACGGAAATGTGCCACACTTTCGAACAAAGTGCCACTCGACATAATTCTGAAAACGTGGTTTCACGCGGTGGAGCGCCAACACATATTAAAGGTCCTTTGAATGAATATTTCTGTTATAAATTTCGAGAAGCTTTGGAACCGGTCTAGAAAACATTCCTTCAAATATAAAAGTCAAGAGAGTATATTGGAGCATAAGTTACCACGGATACTGCTTCCGATACGGGTACAGTTATCAATTCTTCCTACTTACTTACAGTATAGTTTGGAAGCACATAAAGAAATTTAGTATACCTTCCAAAGCTAACTGAAACATGTGCTTTGAGAAAAGATAACATAGGTTTATATAATCTGTGAGTATATATAGTACTTGCAAAAATAAAGCTGATTCAAAATTCTTTAGTTTACGCTCCTTATTATTCTCTTTCGAACGGCTTCAGCTATATTTATTCTTTTAGAACATAATAAAATATGTATATTCTAAACATAAATTAAACGTAACTAACAGGAAGAGACCATTCGCTTTGCACTTACTATATTGTACACTTTTGAACATCATCATTCACTTATCTTCTCTACCTTACATAAAATCCTTGTAGAAAATCATTGCGATTTACAATACTTCAAATATGTCTCTTCTAATCATGAGAGCATCTACTCGTCTTATAAATTTAACCACCTAGCCTAAAAAGAATGTTCATAGTTTCATTAGCAGAGAAACCGCTCTGAATCGATTAGGAAAATAGCCATTTATGTTCCGCATTGCATATTTCATATTTATTATTTGAGAAATTGTTCATTAATTGAGTAAACTCAAATGCTTTTTGCTAAAACGATACAAGGCTCAAAATGCAATGTGGCATGAAATGAATTTGCGATACAGAAATAATTACATTCGCCGATCCCTGATGTTCTAAATGCATAGCTTATTTATTTATTTATTTATTGTCTGAGATTCTGGTCTTTGCATTCGTAGTCCCACAATGTTAGACATATTTATTTACTTTGCAACTAATTATATGCAATCCAACGATCAACACATATCTTTATAATATTCACGTATGCGGATACCTCACCTAATGGAGGTATACACGTGAATACATTAATACATCACAAATATTTGTTTCGTTCTATTTCCCTACTTCTTCAATTAACCTCATTTTATCCACGTGTTAAATCAGCCTCTTTTATGATCGTGAAAGCATCGTTCTCCTCACATAACGGTAGTTGGATAATACATAGATTTTCCCCTTTACAATAAATTAATGTCTTCACTAAGACAATATGTTTGTTTTATTTTAAAATATTGTCTTACTAATTTAGTGCTCTGAAACGGGTCGGGTCAGCTCGGGTGGGATTGTCGGGTCGGGTGGGGTCGGGTCAGCTCGGGTCTGGTTGTCGGGTCGGGTCAGTCGGGTCAGTTCACTTTGATTAACTGAGTTTAGGTTGAGCTTAAACTCGGCTGGAGTAGAAAGCTGCTGTTTCTCACTAGCTGCCTAATTAAAAATAGCAATTTTCAATTGATTTTTATAGAAACCATAAATCTATTTTGAACGTTTGCAGCTTCCACTTGCACTTGTTTTTATGGTAATTGCTTATTTTTGTACTTGTGTGTAGTTTAATTTTTAAATGTGGAAGATTGATTTTACCAATCGACTGTAATATTAATATCTACACCAATATAGAGTCTGGATTTAGAACAAAACTAGAAGTTGTTTAAGCAAGTCCAAAAGAAAGATTGGATATGGACGACCAGGCCCAAGCAGGGCCGCGGTGGCTCAGTGGTAGAGAATTCATCTCTGGTGCATGGTGTCCATGCTTCGATTCCAGCTTGTGCTAAGTGGGCTTTGTGGTGGAGAAATGCCGTGTAGTGGGTTTTCTCGGGGTTCTCCTGTTTCCTCCCACTTCTTCATTCCACCATTACATTCATTTCTCATGATCACCATATTCCTTAGCCTCGGTGCAGAATCGAGGGACCTTAAACTGAATATTTCATTTTATTTCACCAAGCCCAAGAACATCGATACAAGAATAATATAAAGATTGGATATGCAAGACAAAGTACATAGTAATCTTGCTCTTGGCCTTGTTTTGGTAATCACCAAGTAGCGATGAGCATATTTTCTTGCTTTCCGTATAGTTTGAAAGACCATAATCAAAATCACACTTGGTCTTCATTTGTACCGATGAGGCGAGCATACTTGGCTCTTCTATAGCATGGAATACCACCAAGACTACGAAATGCAGGACCAAGACTTGACAGTGCAAGACAAAGAATAAGACGCAGTATTGATGACCAAGACCCAGGATACGAATTGTTTGAATTTCGTTTGTTGGGCTGAAAGTGATGAAATAAAATTAATACTTTATAATTAATTATCATATTGTATTTTAAAATTTTAAATTACAAACTTCATATTATGTATCTTCTTATTTGCAACTATATATACTGTAAAATACGTTTTAATTACCGAGAAAGAAAAATCAAAGTGACGCGGGTCCCGGAATCATAAGAAACTATTTTGGAATGAAAGTTGAAGGGTTGGAAAAATCACAGGTGTTCTCCCGTTTCCTCAAACTTTATCATTGTAGTTAAACGATTTTCTTTTGTCTCCATCAAGAGACTCTTGCTACTGCCTTCCGAGAAGACCCCCTGCCGTCCGAGCAGGTGAGAACGCTGACCTTGAATAAAAATTTCGTCACATAGAACTAAAGCAAGAAAAATAAATAAATTTCCCCCACGTCAGACATTGGTATCAGTTATAAAACGAAATAACCAAACCTCAAAAGTGCCAAATATTCATTAAGATGCATATACAAATCACCCGCTTGATCTAGCTAGTGTTTAACCTGTAAGACTTCGCTAAACGTGGTCCGGGTTTAATTCCTAATGGGAGTGCATTTTGGCGTTCACCCAGTGTCCTGACCATAGTGCTCTCAAACGGGTCGGGTCAGCTCGGGTCGGGTCAATCGGGTCAGCTCGGATAGGATTGTCGGGTCAGGTCAATCGGAACGGATCACGGGTCGGGTCACGTCTGTCTTCAACCCAACCCGACCCGACCCGTTGAGTGCACTACTTACTATTAATATCAACAAAATGTAGTGATCTATGAGTGAATATTTTCATACAAAATTATTCCTTTTATGCGAAATACTGGAGTAATTGTTTGGAATTTTTATTTAATAAATCACCACTCATTTTCTTCATATTTTACGAAGTATCCTCTCCGATGAACACTAATTTTAGGTTGCCACATAAGTGTTTGGTGGGGAGGGTTTCGTGCTACAGTGAATTATGACCGTCATGTCGGCCATAAGAACTCACTTATTATACAAACTGTATATTTTCGCTGAATCATCATGCAAAATTAATATTTTATTCAAATGAACGAAAAAGTTGTTTTCTTGTATTGCTCTGAACGCTTTAGCGCAGATGAGAAACCACTTCTTTTCTCTGTACACAGGTGTTCTCTAGACGGTCTGACGCCGTCAATAATACAAAGAAACCGTTCTTTATTGAACTAAATGTTTAGAGCATTAGCAGGATACTTCCAAACAGCAAACGTGTTTTTTTTCTTGAGTGAAGTTAACAATTCATGAGTTTGGCTACAAAGACTATTTTGTGCATAGTTTTCATGTAAATGATTATCAACGCTTGGAAACTTTTCTAATACGAAATTGTTACATTGCAGACCAGATGCGAGATGGACACATCGAGTCTTTATTACCTCAACCACGATGGGAACTGCGCTTGTAATCGGTGTATATTCCAGACAGAATTGTCAATCTCCACAATTGCTAATATGTATTCTTTTTATTAAACTGTTTTATATTGGACTAAGATATGCATTAGTTAAAGAGATATCCATTAGTCAAATACTGCATTCTTAAAGTTGGTCTGCAACCCTTAGTAGTCTCAACCTCGAGTTCTCTGTTTCCCATGGGACTAAAAGACGTGTTGCCAGAACTATTCTACTCCACATTATGTATTATTTTTTGTTTAATTATGCTTTATTTTTTCCTAATTATGCTTTATTGTTAATTTGAACAATTGCTTTACATTAATCGTATATAATGTATAAGATTTAATACATATTAAATATTCTAAATATCTTGATCCATTTATTAATATTTTAAGCAACCAGTTTCTTTCATATTTACTGAACTTTCTATTTAAAACACTTTAAAAGGTATGCTTTACTCGAATCAGTTCTTTTTATCACTTGTGTGCGCCTTAGAGGTGCATATATACAGAAAGGGAAAGTAAAAGATGCCACCAAAAAGTACAGAAAGTGCTCGAGTTCAAGAATTGCATATAACAATATAGTGTGGAGTTCTTGTGGACTATTCATTGTTGGCGGAAAGCTTTCTTCTTTTCCTTTTCTTCTTTTTTTCGACATCAAAAATTAATACACCGAAAAAAGAAATAAAAATTAGCTTTTCATTGTTGCATTGTTACGTTCTCAATAATTTAGCATTGTAAATATTGTTTTTTTTTAAATATTAATACACTGTTAAACTTGTAGTTGAACAAAACTTTCCAAGAAATGTGTTTTATATTCTAAATTACACTTTATGCTTTATTTTCTAAAATTATGCTTTTAAACTTAGTTTTTTCTGGACCCTTAAACAACCACAACCATGTTCAAGATACCAACCATATGCGTAAATTGCTGTTATGCTTTTAGTGCTTTCTATACTTTTGGGTTGCGCTAGTTATTAGTATCCTTTCTTTTACGACATATACTGTAAATGCGAATGCATTATATTATGAATTGGTTTAAGTTACTTTGTTAATTATGTGTGTGCGAGTACTTATAGAATCATCATCTTGCAAGTCGTATATAAACATACATATGTGCAAAAGCAAAATACAGTCAAATATTGATTTCCGAACCACTGAGGCTACCCATGTCGTATCAATTGTTTTTTATTGTTATGAATTTGCGCTTAAAGAAGACGTGAACTCTGAACCAGGTTGTTATCAACTGTTTTTTTAGGGATTGTTTCAGGACCCAGTACTCAAGGGAGACGTAAGGTAGCATAATTTTCAGTTGTGTCGGCAGTAGTTCACCACCAAAGCGCCAACCCTGTCAAATTGGTCTAAATGGAGTGGTCAGACGAAGAGTATTCTGGTAGTTGGTAGCAATTCTCCTGTAGCTAAGCTGTGGAATTCATGATGATTGGTAGAGTAACTTGGACATTAGTTCCAGGCGCGGTCAGAGGGACTTCAACGGCTAAGAAACTGCGGGATGGAAGGCAACGAGAAACCACCGCTCTATTATTCCCTAGTTTCCTGACAGCAGAAAGAGAACATACGTAAATAGTCTTTCAAAGGTCAAAATACAATTAAGGAAGTAAAATATTCCTCATTCGGATCTCCAGGTGGGGAATGACTTTTGAAGAACATAGATAAATAAAAGGATAAAAAAAACATGTAAGAGCAAACGATTTAGGATAAGGACATGGAACATACACCCTATGTTATATGGAGAGAAGTTAGAAAATCTTCGAGGGGAAAAGAGAGAAAATAATCAAGATTTGGTTGGAATTTGTGAAGTTAGATTTGAATGTAATTGGGTGTTGAACAGAGAAAGATATGCAATGTTTTACTCAGGTAATATAAAGGCTGTCATAATGGTGTAGGAATAATTCGTGGTAATCACTTGAAAGGGAAGGAAGTGAATGTAGAATGTGTTATGATTTTATGATTATGATTAGAGTTATGATTTTAAGACAAATGAAAACGATTTAGTAGTGATACAGGCATATGCACGGACGACCTCGCGTACAGTTTAAGAAGTAGAGGAAAATTATGAGAAAATAAAAGAAATTATAAGTAGGAAGAAAAGGCATGATACAAATATGTAATTGAAGTGGGAGATTTCAATGCAGTTATGGGAGAAGAACCAGAAAATATTATAATAGGCAAATATGGTTTAAGCGATAGAAATGAAAGCGGAGAGCGACTGGTCGATTTCTGTAGACAGAATTCACTAGTAACTGTGAACACGTGGTTCAGTCTACGCAAGCGAAAAATATATACATAGAAATCCGCAATGATCAGCCGAAGATATTAAATAGACTACGTTATTAATCAGAAGAGATATCCGAATAGCTTGAAGAGAGCGAAGACTCTTCCAGGAGAAGACACTTTATCTTATCATAACCTTGTGCTGACCGAAATAGATATTCAGCTGAAAAAAATATAAGAAAAGTAGAGAACAAGCTGTTAAGTACTGAAAAGCAGAAAAACGAGGAGACTTTTTGTTCAGAAATTCGAAAAAAATACTCTAACAGGAAGGGACAGATGCAGGTAGTAACAGGCGGTGGAAACATATTAAACTTTGCATACAGCAGTTAGCAGAAGAGATAGTAGGTTACCACGAACACAAAACGCCGGGTTACTGAACAGATGTTGAAAAAATGAGGGAAAGGGAAACGTGGAATCGGCTTGATACCGAAGAGGGTACAAAGATAGAGAGGGAGTTAAACAATGAGTTGCGAAAGAAAACAGACAGAGCAAGGGAAGAGTTTTACCTAAGAAAATGCAAGTACATAGAAGAATTGGAAAGAGTTGGGAATTATGAGGAAATATGCAAGGAGGGGAAATCTATGGAACTGCGGAGGATACAAGAGAGTAATACGATGACAGTAGAAAATAAGAATGAAAAAATAATGAAATAGTGAAAAATTCCATCTTAGGAAGATGGAAAAAATACGTTGAAGACTTACATGAGAATATCGATATATACTGTGACCTAGATGCTGAAGTGGAAAATGAAGTAGGCGAGTTTGATACAGAGTTTAGTATAGTTTGGGAACGAGTTTGAAAAAGCTATATTGGAGATTAGGAATAAAGGGCAACCGAGATTAAAATAATGTAAAAATCGAATTTATTAAGATGTGGCAGCCAAGGGCAAGAAAGAATTATTCTCACTGTGCAATGAAATATATGAAACAGCAGAGTGGCCAAAAAGCTTTCTGACGACGATCATGATACCGATAGATAAGAAATGGAATCCAAAGAGATGTGAGAATTATAGAACTATTAGTCCCATATCTTCGCAGTAAAAATTTTGCTTCGAATTCTGAACAGAAAGTGTATGGAAGGACAAATGCAAAAGCTCACGAGGAACAGTTCGGGTTCAGGAGAGGTAAGGGCACAAGAGATGCAGTTGGATTATTAAGAGTAATTGGGGAAAGATTTATAGGAAAACGGAAATAGGTGTACGTGATATTTATTGCTCTAGAAAAGGTTTATGACTGCTTGAATTTGGAATTGTTCTAGAAAGTTTTAAATAAAGTATTGTTGGAATGGGAAGATCGAAGACCCATAAATACTCATATATGAACCAACAAGGAAGCATTAGAGTACGGGAGAAATGTCAGAGTAGAGTGTAATTGAAAGGGGCGTGCGACCGGGATGTTGTCTCTCGTCTACATTATTTAGTATATCTCTAGAAGAAATAGTAAAAAAAAGTCTACAAAATGAGGAAGGTATTTCAGTTGGATGTGGAATGAATAGGTGAATAAACTCTGCAAATTATATAGTGTTTGTTGCAGAATCTGAAAAGAAAATCAATAAAATGTTAGAATACAAATAAGGATAGCATTAGCGAAAGAAGCCTTTAGGAGAAAGAAAATATTACTTTGTGGGACCTTCAAAACCGACTTGAGAAAAACACTTACGTGGAGTATTGTATCGTATGGATCAGAAATATTAACATTACCCAAAAATGATGAAACATGAGTGGAAGCTTTCGAAATGTGGGTGTGGAGAATAATAGAGCTAATTAAGTGGGTAGAGCGGAAAATGAATGAGAGTGTGTTAAAAATGTTGGATCAAAGAATCAGTTTAGTTATTATTAAGAAGACAAAGAGAAACTGGTTGGGACATTGGATAAGGTAGAACTATATCATGAGAGACGTGCTAGAGAGTGTGGTACCAGGTAAGAGAGGAAAATGCGAAGTAGACTACAATTAATGGACATATCAAAACAGAAAAATCGTTCGTGAAGACGAAGACGTTAGCGCTAGACCGTGGAGCATGGAAGCTTCTCAGTTGAGCAAATGGCCTGCCTATAATGGCAGAATATATATGATAATGATTTTGATTACAAATCATATTTCTCAACTTTCTGTTATAAGTACAAAAAGCATTGACTTATGTATAGTAGAAGACTGGGTAAAAAGTTATTTTGAGAGAAAATTTGAAAAATGAATTTCCAGAATCTCTAAGGAAAGAAAAGAAACGTTTTTTGAAAAGCTACATGTAAATGATAAGTAGTAAGTTATATTATTTATGTTCAAAGTATGCTGAAAATGACTCAAGTAAAATAATCGTTAAGCGATGCAGGCTTTAGAATAGTAAAAGAAATGTTACAGTAGAAACTTTTGACTACAGATACTAATATACAAACTAATATAGGAACCACCTACAACTATGTCGAAAATTGAGCTTTCTTGGTTTTGATATCCTCATGACCTATATAAATGTTATATTTGGTTGTACATTTTAAAAATATAAGAAGAGTCCAGTGGAAACAGAGGGATGTCCACTTTTGTGGGAAATTTAGATTTTCATGCCATCTTGTAGAGCACACTGAGTAGTTTCATTCAATATATCAAAAAGCGGGAAAACGTTTATGGTTAGCCTGCTATAGCGGTTTAAAAAATCCTTGGAAAATCGAAAGAGGGGGTACTGTCATCACTTACAGTTGAAAAGGGGGATGCCGATTTTTGGACAAACTTTAGATTTACATTTAAGCAATGTTAGTTAGTCATTTATACAACGTTGTCTATCAGGTCAAAAAGTCAATAAACCTTTGTACAATACTTGTTCTCCTTGCCCTACTCTCCGATACTTGCGACTGATTCGAGGTTAGAAGTACATTTCTAAAATTTTAATTGTACATTAAAGTACTATATTAAATTGGTTGACAACCGTTTGAATAGGAAGCTATGATCAACACGAGAATTATTAGTATGATTTATAAGATCTTTTAATTTTTTCTAAAGGGAAGGTGTCTATCTCGGAACAAAAATAGCAGGATCTGCAAGTTTTGAAAGTTTTATGCAGCCCAGATGCTCAAACCTTGTACATTGACCTCCCATAGTAGTAATTAGCGGAGTAAAAACGAAAAGAACGACAAAAGAAGAAAACAATTTAGTTTTATTTTTTAATAATTTAAACAGCAATCACATTTTTCCATTGTTTTGCCTGCAATAAACTCCTTTTTCTCCAGTATAAACCACCTCATGTCAGTTTTTTCTATATTTTTACTTACAGTTATATACATTGAGCATATGATTTTGCAACTTAGTATCTAATATAATAACGAACAAGTAAACCAAATTTGAAGCATTTTCCACAATTAGCTTAGAAAATAAAATGTTTTTGAACTTTAAAAATCGATTCCTGAAAAAATAGTAGAAATGGACATACCCCCTTTTCCCTTGACTCTTCATATTGGAATGAAATTATATTAATGTATAAATTTATGTATAGTAGATTATTTTAATTTATAATTATTGCGAAAACAGAATACTCAGTAATATTCGTGTGCATAATACAAATACATACTGTTGATGTTTTCTTTATAAGATGGAGGTTTACTCATCTGAAAATGTGAAGTATGTCGCCGGGCTGTATCGTAAATCAAATATTGTGTTTGTCCAGGACATACGTTGGCAAATTTGTTATTAGAAACCTGATTGCTTAGTACCACTCCTATTCGCGTTGTGATTAATGTGATCCTCACATAGAACGCTTTTAACTTTCTTATCAGATTTCTTGAATTGGCGGCAAGATATTTCATTTCAGGCAAATAGTAGTTTGATTGCTAACCTAAGGTCAGTGCTTCTCCAACTATGATATAAGGTAGTTGGACACAAAGAGTTCCAAAATACAGTTATTATATAGATGCATGAAGAGAGTTGAACTCATAACCAATAGTCATCTTACAATCTTGGTCGAGCATTCCTCGATTCGATTTCCGGTGGATACACTCGGAGAAAAGAACTGGTGTATAAATTGTTGCTGCTCTGCAATCCAACATCTTGATTTTTAAAATTTTGCCCCAGAAAAATATTGAGAAAACCACGGAAGAGAAATATGTTCTGGGATGATCCTCAAACACTTAAGGGAAATCAGACAAATTAGTGACAGACCATACTACTCTCATTATAAACCACAGTGCATTGAATAACGAGGTAAAGTACCGCATTTTTCTTATGAAAAATTTGCAATATTTCCACTCTTCACATGTGACTAAAGAAAATTCATAATGAACATAACACTCAGAAGGGTGGCATAAGCTTTCTAATTGATCCCTCAATTAATAAGATCACAATTGATATTTGTAAGATTGTTATAGTGGCACATTACTCCTCACGATAAGTCTTGACGAAATAGGATTTTCGAATTACGGGTTTTGCAATTGAAAGCTGAAGGAATTTTCTCAATCGAGTTTGTTAATGGAGTCAATCCACTGCAGTTTAGGAAGATGGTTCAACTTTTGACTTCTGTCAATTCACATATCTCTTGAACGTAACAGAAATTTTCAATTCTGTTCTTTGTAATATATAGCAAGAGAAGTTACCTTTGTCAAATTGGTGATAGAGTGAATCCCTCGAAGTTTAAGAAGACAGGCGCTACTTATTTACTTTTAGTATCACTCTTCTTACTGTCTTAATAATTGCTTATTTGCTTATAATAATTTCAACGATCTATCAGGGGTAATTGAAACCAGAACCGTGTTCATAAGGCAAACGTGCTAACCACTAGAGCAGCGGGAAAGGACTGTTGCAAGAAGTGATAATGGTCGCCACTAAATTACAGTCTTCACAACGTTTCGAACTATGTGCGTAAATTATGCATTTGGAACTTTTGTAGTTAGGAAATCCTAAAATTTGTGTAGTTGGGTTATATATATGGAACTAATGTTGAAAATTAAAACGAAATAGTGAATATTAATGAACTAAATGTATGACTTGTGGAACTCGGAGATACAATGCCGAGTTCACCAAAGCTCTTCATTGACTTTTGTCCTTAGTCACCTGGATGCAGTTTCTACTTTGTATTTCTGTTTCTGTGAGATCCATCTTAATACTGTCCTTTCATCTGCACATAGGTAGTCTTTATGGCCATTTCCTTGGGAATTATGTAGCATTCACAGAGGGATTCAGAATGTAGAGATTCATTTCAGGCCGAATCGGATGGAAAATGAAAAGTGCGAAAAATGGGAGAATTCGTACAAAAGCTACGCATAGAGTGTTTGCACAGAAGAAAACTCATGTAATTCGAATTTTATGATAATTATTAGGTTCATGTCTCATATAGCTTCACTGCTGAACGTTTATCACGTCTGTAACTGGACAGCTATGTTTCGTTGAATGTAAAGGCTTTATTTCTGCAATAAATAAATAAGAATCGTATTGTGTGGCTCTTATTGTCTTAATAACATACTGTTATTGATTTAGAGACGATGCTTAAAATAAGTGAACGACTTTGCAAGATTTGATGAGAATGATAAACATGACTGAATTCTAAGTTGAATATCAACTTTCTAATAGCATCATTTCGTTGAGTTTCAGGGAACAGATTTACGGCAAGTTGAATTCCACGCACACGTTACTTTTCCCCCACAAAGTTTACTTGACGCGAGTTAGGATGGAACCAAGGACCCATACACAAAAATTGAACTCTCTACCGCTGATCAACCTCTTCCCTGTTTCGTGGTAGGATGAAAGACATAGAAATTCGGTACTTGTTTCCCGATGAATTATTATTTTTAAGATAAGCGATGGTAAGAAAAAAGATAAAAGGAGAGGCTTTCGGATACACATTTTAATGGGGATCACAATACGTCTCGGGAATCGATACCAAAGCAAGGTATAAGATGTGTAAAATTAGCTCTTCTGTGGTATAAGTGTATCTCAGAATCACATAAGCACTTGAATCATTTTTTAAAACAACACAATATAACGTTTATTATCTTAACAGATAATGTAAATTATTACTGCAATATATATTGTTCAAATTGTTCCAATGCTTTATTACCGTTTCGCATCTCAGTAGTAGATTCATATACACTTATCGCTCATATTAATGAGGCAGTCTGGCGATATTTTCAACATTTTAGCAGTTTGTAATACATGGACGGTTAACAGTTTGAAGAATGGATACACCTTTTTTCCGTATAGTAATGATCTTGTAAATGACACAGAAAAAATACGATAATATATGCAGCTATTAATTACTCAGCTTTGTAAATGGACTAGAGAAAATGACATAATAAATGTATTCCGGTTAAAAATGCTAATTGGACAAGCAGAATACAGAAAGACCTTTAGGAAATAAAATATGCAGATCATACACGTAGAACAAGGTAATATATTGTTGGATTCATTTATATGCATGATATGTAATGCGGCAAGTGAGGCTGGTCGTTGGAGTGATTGAAAGAAAACGATGGAACGTTCCAATTCTTTTCTCAAGGTTATTATCGTTGGAATAGGGGAAAGAACACTCTCGAAACTTCTGGAAAGATTCAAGGATATAAAAATAACGATTTATTTGCATGATTTCTACAACGTATAAGAGATAAGAAACGCAAGTATACTGTTGGAAGAACAAAATTGATACATAGAAGGCACTGGAAGAGAAACTAACACTGAAAGAGAGAAGTTATTGTAGGGACTAACTTTGTAGTTTTCTTGTATTATACTCGTTCATTTTTATATGGGAAACGGACATTGGAAAATGAAATACATGTAAAACATATTGTAATTAACGGGAGTATAAGGGGACGAAAGTGTTTGTTTTAATCGGAAAATGATTGCGGATTTTTCGGCATTGAATATCATATGACACGGTGTACTTTTATGGAAATATAATTTGACTAAGATACAATGTAATGTCAAATTGTCCCTAACGTACATTACGTGTTATTAACTATATCATCTTTACTAGTATGTATGAACTTAAAGGAACATCTAGTTTTGTGTAAAGAGTTTCAAAAAGTATAATTCTCCAATAACTGCTACAGTACGTTTCTTTCATGGTAAATAGACATTAAATAGCGCTGATCATAAAAATAAGTCACTTCTGAAACTAAATGCTTTTGCTCATTCAAAGTGTATTTTTAGTTTAAACATTGCGTGTGGAGTTCTCCCGTTTCCTCCTACAACCCTCCGTTTCCACCAAATTATAAATGCGTACTTTATTAATCACTCTCCTTTATCCAAAATATAATACATAGAAAAGCTGTGGTGGGTACGCAATACAGCGTACACCTCTGGTGCTTGGGGTCCTTAATTCAATACCAGCTCGCGCCCAATAAGCTTTGTGATAAACAAACATGCTGTGCGTGGTTTTTCTCGGGGTTCTGTAGTTTCCCTACTTTCTTCCTTTCCGTAAATTACAAAATGTGTACCTTACTTAACCGACTCCTTTAGCTTAGCCAGTATATTCGTTGGATGTAAAACTTAAAATAACTTATATTTCGATATTTCAGTATTCAATATTCATATCAAACATTATCCAATATTTTCGATATTTCATACAACTAAGATTCGAAGGTTTCATTAAATCCATATTTTAAGACCAATCTGTAACTCCTTTACGTTAAAAACCTCAGCTATGTTTAAACAACGAACAATTCACGACAATAGGTTTTATTCTCCAGTGTTTCTATTAATTATAAAAGTTTCTATTTGCTTCATGAACTAGAAAATAAAAACAAAACTGCAGTTAGTTACCGAATCACAACTTTTCAAATTACAAAAATATTATATTCAACGTAGCACTAACGTTCTCAACTATATTGGCTTTTCATGTGAGAAAGCCATGGTTCGATTCCCGGTGCGGATTCAGCTAACTACCTATACAATAGAAGTACGTTCATACACAGTAAAAATATACCATTTATAACTGAAATAGTGTACAATGTAAGCAAAAGGATTAGCGTACGGTTTGGAGCAATCATGTCAAAGAAACGACAAGTACACTGCATTTTCCGAGTGGTTACGGAAAACAGGACTTGGTGAAAGGGTTATTAAATAGTGTTTAAATTAGAAGGAATCAGTTTCAACTGAGATATAATTTATTAGAACAATTAAATCAACGGACAACACTTACAAATCTCTAACAACTAACAAACCGATTCCTTTGTGAAATTGCTCCGCAATCACAGTTAAATGTCGGAAGGCAAAAATTAGCTATTTTCTCACAATTCATTCAATTTCAAATAATTTATATTAAATTTGGAAGTTTCGTTTAGTTTCAAAATCTCACTTAAATATAGATTACCAAATCTAACACTAATAATTAGATGCCCTTTAGATGTAATAGGAGTCGGGGCCATTCCCAAGTGGGTGACCAATACTCACCTTATCGTTCACCGAAAAGATACAAATAAAAAGGTTCTAAATTTAGAATTAGTGAATATTAATCACGCACTCACAATGCTCCCGGTTCCTTATACAAACCACTATACACTTTCCTCTTTTAACTTCTCATCTTCACGACACAATTTCGAAACAATTTCACTATCAAAACTATTACATATTGACTGGGTAAATTACCTTGTATAACTGCAAGGTTCGATAGGTCAATTTATCAAACGTAAGTTCGTAGGTGGCAGCACTATAAATTATAGCAGCAATGTTCATCAATGTTTCCAACTCTTGATCGGTCTCTTTTGACTTTTCTTCATTATGTTTCAGGTTCTCCACCTGGGACAACTCTGGTTCAAATCAAGGCAGTGTCATGGCTCCCTACCCAATATAACTTCCTTCTTAACATATAATTTATAAATACTAGTTATACGTCTAACACAATTCATAGCTATATATATGAGTAACAACACCTGCTAAGCAAAAGATTTATCATACGGTTTTTCACGTGGAAGAGCCCTGGTTTGATTCCCGGGGGCGCATTCTGCTAAATTTCTGTTCAATATAATTTATATATACCTTCTATGTCTTACACAATTCATATCTATATATAAGTAACAAGTTCGCACTGCAAGCAAAAGGTTTAGCGCACGATACTCCACCTGGGAGAATAGTAGTTGGAGTCCCGATGCATTGAATAACCTAGATTCCCTCTAACCTGAATATTACATTATATTGTTTCTTAGTCAAATTATATTTCCATAAAAGTACACCGTGTCATATGATATTCAATGCCGAAAAATCCGCAATCATTTTCCGATTAAAACAAACACTTTCGTCCCCTTATACTCCCGTTAATTACAATGTTTTATATATATATTTCATTTTCCAAGGTCCGTTTCCCATATAAAAATGAACGAGTATAATACAAGAAAACTACAAAGTTAGTCCCTACAATAACTTCTCTCTTCCAGTGTTAGTTTCTCTTCCAGTGCCTTCTATGTAACAATTTTGTTCTTCCAACAGTATACTTGCGTTTCTTATCTCTTATACGTTGTACTAATCATGCAAATAAATCGTTATTTTTATATCCTTGAATCTTTCCAGAAGTTTCGAGAGTGTTCTTTCCCCTATTCCAACGATAATAACCTTGAGAAAAGAATTGGGACGTTCCATCGTTTTCTTTCAATCACTCCAACGACCAGCCTCACTTGCCGCATTACATATCATGCATATAAATGAATCCAACCATATATTACCTTGTTCTACGTGTATGATCTGCATATTTTATTTCCTAAAGGTCTTTCTGTATTCTGCTTGTCCAATTAGCATTTTTTAACCGGAAAACATTTATTATATATCATGTTCTCTAGTCCATTTACAAAGCTGAGTAATTAATAGCTGCATATATTATCGTATTTCTGTGTCATTTACAAGATCATTACTATACGGAAAAAGATGTATCCATTCTTCAAACTGTTAACTGATCATGTATTAGGAACTGCTAAAATGTTGAAAATATCGCCGAACTGCGTCATTAATATGGAAGATAAGTGTATATGAATATACTCTCCGTATCTAATTGGCACTTTATGACACGATCTTCCTTAACATTATGATAGGAGCTGACACTCATCTTTACTATGTGTGTTCTCGGGAGGGATAGACAAAAATGTTAGATATGAAGTCCTATTTTTCGCATAGTTCGCGTCTCACTTTAAGTACATTCTGTTTCTTATACAAGTTCATTAGTTCGTAATGCATTACGTACGCTTATATCCAGTGCTGTAACATTGATTAACCTTATCCATGAGCTCTTATCGGTGTATGTGATCTTTATTCTAGAAGAAAAGATAGTACTTCATTACGTTGAAATTTTATATTGATTGAAACTTAATTGTGAATAGTAATTCGAGCTATCTGTATCTATTTTCTCTTACTCGTCAAAACTACGGTGTAAAGTAGTTCAAGCGTTAAAGCTTTGACTTCGTATTCGGGAGATCGTGGGTTCGATTCCCGCTGCCGACCATCCTGACTGGGGTATTTCAGGGTTTTCCTCTGTCCTACTAGCCAAATGCCGGAGTGATACCTACTAAACAGGCCTTGGCCGGCACCTTCTCAAATCCTTCACATTGTTATTGCTGTTGTTAGATATCTAGTTTAGAAAAACCTCTGACAAGGGAACCTTCCGAAAATGATAGTTGCAGTGAAAGATGTGGCCTATGCCAATTAAAAGAGCTGTAACAGAGATGTTCATTCCCAAAAAATTAGCTGCCCATAGCAATAGGTTCAAGAAATATAAAGGGTGGAAGTTCGGGAAACAGCAAGGTTGGACAAGGGGGAAAAGTGCAAATTCCGCAAAAAAGGGGGACACGACAAAATACAATGCTGACAGGTGATGTATAGAAAGAGACTTGTCAGAATAGGGAACAAATGAACTCCACCAGTGGGGTTAACAGTGTTGCCAACTGCAATGAAAAGTACAGGTTTTGCAAAGAGCACTATATGAAGTGAGTGCAATATTCAGGGTCAACCTGTCATGTAGAATACAAGATATGGCGTGTATAATCAGTGGTACAATCTAATAAAAGAAAATAGAAAACACAGAAGTACGAAAAATACGGAAAAGACGGAGTTGGCCATAATGCGCCACATTTGATCACGAGCTGTGCATATTAGAATAAACAAAACAAGAAGCACCGACTATGCAGGAAACCGACGTACCTAGAGTCGAAAAGAAAAACGAGTTCCAAAGTTGGCAACACTGACCATGAAAATCCAGACAATTCTAATGTAGTTAGGCCACTCGCTTCACAAAAAGAAAATTCCGGCAACAGGCATCACTCGGAATGCATCAATGCTAGACTGATTGAGGCAATGTCAAGTCGGGGAACTTGAAATGGTTGGGTTGAGCCAACAACCGATAATAGAAGTAGTGAACATTATGTCATGGTTGGGTCGTATGTGGGAATATACAGGGTGTCCCACCAAACTTTGTGACCTGAAAGATTTGCGAAAGGAACAAAAATGTGACGGATCCAGTTGTGCACGAATGTACCAATGTCAGGGGGTAATAAAAGTCTGTGAGAAGCAAGTGCCCTAGGGTCCCCATCATAGGGCCCCAGGAGGCAACTTCAAACTTTCAAATGGCAACAGGGACCGAGTGGTAACTCTCTCGATAGATCATGGAATGTGCAACAACACCTATAGGAAACATTTGCTATATGAAGCATGTTTTTTCAAAATAGCCGCCACAAATATATGTTGTGTCTTAACATGGCATCGAACATTGTGATCTCGAATTGCTGCGAAGCGATAATAGATGTTGCAAATCCAATTGCACAGGAATGTACTCATGTCGAGGGCCAAGAAAACTTTGTAAGAAGCAAGTCCCCAGGCCCCCATCATAAGGCTTGAGCGGTCAACCGCAACATTTCAAATGAGAACAGGGGGCGGATGATATTTCTCTGGATAGATACAACACCACCTATAAGAAACATTTGCTATATGAAGCACGGGTTTCAAAATGACCGCCAAAAATGCACGTTGTTCTTGTCACCGAGCAGATATTTTGGCGGCCATTTTGAAATCCCATATAGTAAATATTTCTGATATGCGTTGTTGCATATTCCAAGATTTATCGAAAGAAATATAACTTGACCGATGGTGCTATTTGAAATTTTGAAGTTGGCCCCTGGGACCCTATGATGGGGAACTTGGGGGTACTTGAGTCTCACAGAAGTTTGTCGCCCGCTGACATGGGTACATTCCTGCACAACTGGGTGTGTCACATTTTTTCGCTTTGAAACTATTTCAGTAGCAGAGTTAGGTGGGACGCTCTGGATATATCATATAGGCGGTGATAGTACTGCAGACAGCAACACACAGCAGATCAAGCCTTTGATTATGTTTGCTTTCTACAGGTGTGTATATGTGATAGAAAGACTACAAAAGGTTCCGACACCTCTAGAGTATTGTTTCGAGACATTCACAGGCGATCATTGTGACGGATTAGCAGTATTCCGCTGTGCTCACTGCAAATGTATCTTCTGTTTGGACCATTGTCCATCGAACAATTGCACGTACAATGTGGACGAGCATGTACAAATGATGCGAAGGCTAATGCCTGTTGCCGGAATTTTCTTTCTGTGAAGCGAGTGGCCTAACTATATTAGAATTGTCTAGATTTTCATGGCCATTGTTGCCAACTTTGGAACTCGTTTTTCTTTTCGACTCTAGGTACGTCGGTTTCTTGCATAGTTGGTGCATTCTTGTTTTGTTCATTCTAATATGCACAGCTCGTGATCAAATGTGGCACATTATGGCCAACTCCGTCTTTTCCGTATTTTTCGTACTTCTGTGTTTTCTATTCTCTTTTGTTAGATTGTACCACTGATTATACACGCCATATCTTATGTTCTACATGACATATTGACCCTGAATATTGCACTCACTTCATATAGTGCTCTTTGCAAAACATGTACTTTTCATTGCAGTTGGCAACACTGTTAACCCCACTGGTGGCCTTCATTTGTTCCCTATTCTGACAAGTCTCTTTCTATACATCACCTGTCAGCATTGTATTTTGCCGTGTTCCCCTTTTTTGCGGAATTTGCACTTCCCCCCTTGTCCAACCTTGCTGTTTCCCAAACTTCCACCCCTTATATTTCTTGAACCTATTGCTATGGGCAGCTAATTTTTTCGGAATGAACATCTCTGTTACAGCTCTTTCAATTGGCATAGGTCACATCTTTCACTGCAACTATCATTTTCGGAAGGTTCCCTTGTGAGCTGTATCTGATGATTGTTAAATAAAAAATAAAAAGCATGCGATTCTTTGTAGTTTTCTTTTGTATTAATTTTCGTAGTTTTGCTGCAACATGAAGGATTGAATAGTCAAATTTCTTTTCGCTGTGCGACATTAAATTTTGGATCCTTTTTTAAGGCTACCTTTCATAAAAAAGACACCTGAACTTTAGAGGTAGAGTATGCTAAGTCACTTTTGGCCGGTTTTTCGCTTCTCCTGTAAAAGTACGAAATTATCACTTGATTTAGATTATCAGATATAATAAAATATTCACCATCATCATAATCAATCGTTACCAATCCACTGCTGGATGAAGGTCTTTCCAAGTCTTCACAACTATTTATCTTTGACAATTATTTTCCAGGTTACTCCCCAGTGGTTCTAGATTTCGTCATACCTTCTTGTATGCGGACGTCGCCTAGGCTCATTTGTCTCGTGGTATCCAGTCTAGAGTTGTTTTTATACATTGATTATAATTTCTTCTTGGAATATGTCCTGCGCATGCTCCAGTCCATGTTAAAAATTATTTGATTAGTACCAGTCATAGTAGTCAAATCATATTTGAGCTACAAATAGTTCAAATTCCCTACTTTCGGAGCAACGTCACACTACTTTTTGAGCTTCGGCTCTGGCTAGACGGAATCAATGATTTAATCAATATAATGTGAGGACTCCAGATTTGGTCTAGCGGCTAACACGCTTGACTTCGGTTCGCGTGGCCATAGTTCGATTTCCGGTTGGGGTACATTGGACGATTGAAGTCGTTTGGATTCCACTATAGTCACTAGCTCCACATCTCATTTTGCCGCCATGGCAAGACGTGGGACATTAAACTAGAACAAACCAAACCAAAAAAAAAAAAAAAAAAACACACACACACACAATGGGTATTACTAACTGTAAGTTCTTCAATAATTGCATATTGATACATGGCATTGATCGAGTTTGAGATGTTCGGAGATCAAACTAAAACAAGTGAAATATAATTAGTGTGCAATTAGAACGTTTTATTAACTACAGTTTTAATGTAAAATGTACACCAGGCCTAAGGATTAGGGGGAACAATTAGTATTACTGAAAGGTTTTCAGTTATATTGAAGTTCAGTTACAATATGCATTTACATGTATTGCTGGAACGAAAACTTTGACATTAACATTATTGGTAGCCCAAGGAGTACGAAACACGTCGTCTTTTGCAATTCTTAGCATAACATATTACATGATTATCGTACAGATTATGATCATTTTCATGTATTATTTTTTGATCACAGTGTATATCAGAAAAAAAGAAAGAGATTGTATGTGTTCTAATAAATATAAACATAGCTCCATCATATTTTATAATCTTCGCACATTTCTGAACATATTTTTTTCTTTGTGTATAAGACACAGATTCTTTACATAGTCCCTGGTTTGATCCCGATGAGGACACTCGATAGAAAAAGTATAAAAATTTCTCAGATCAAGCATCCTGAGTGAGTTTTCCCGGGGTTTTCCTCGTTACACCAGACAAATTGTTCTATCTTTTGTTGAATAAATGTTCACAAAACGGCTTAATTGTGATGAATGAATAAATGTTTATTTGCACTAACTACACAACAACTGAAACACTTACAACTTACTGTTATATTGTCTTTTTTGTACGAATTCCGGAGGACCGTCTTGTATGGATCTCTTGGTGCTCAACTTGCTGACACTCACACACACCTTTAAAAACAAAAAAGAAACGTTATGCAAATATAATGACAATGATACAAACTCACAATAAAAGTCTCTACATTCTCCCCTCTCTTGATTGAACCAAGTCAATCAACTTACACACAATCCACATGATCATTTTTTGGTAAAGGTACAATTTTAGTAATTGGTCTCTTAACAGTCCCTGTCTTACACTTTACACTCACTACTCTCACTAGTCCATCTTTTCCCGGAAACACTTGTTGAATGACACCTAATTTCCATGACAATGGAGGAGAATTGTCTTCTTTGCTTAGAACCACATCTCCAATAGAAATATTAGGTTGTTTTGTTGTCCATTTTCTTCTCTGCTGGAGTTCATGTAGATAATCTTGAGACCATCTTTTCCAAAAATGCTGCTTCATCTTCTGAAGGTGATTCCATCTTGATAATCGGTTGGTCGGAATGTCCACTAGATCTGGTTCAGGAATGCTCATCAAAGGCTCACCAATAAGGAAATGTCCTGGCGACAAAAATGAAGGATCATCGGGATCATTGGATAGAATGGTGATTGGTCTTGAATTCAAACAGGCTTCTATTTGTGTTATAACTGTGTTGAGTTCTTCAAATGTCAAAATTGTGCAACCTACTATTCTTCTTAAATGAAACAAATGACTTCACTGCACTTTCCCAAATGCCTGCAAAATGACTTGCTCTGGGTGGAATGAAATGCCATGTAAATCCTTCTTGCACTGCAACATCTTGAATTGAGTTTTGAAATTGTTGTGAACTGAGTAGTTGTTGAAGCTCCTTAAGTTCTCGCTGAGCTCCAATGAAATTGGTTCCGTTGTCACTATAGATGTTCGAAAATTTGCCTCTTCTGGATACAAATCTTCGAAGAGCTGCTAAAAATGTTTGGCTACTCAAATCACTCACTAACTCCATATGAATCGCTTTGGTTGCTAAGCACACAAATATTGCAACATACGCCTTTGTCACTTTACGAGATCTAGTTCCTTGCTTAATCATTAGGGGACCGGCGAAATCCACCCCTACGTGAATAAAAGCTCGAGCTGGCTGTACTCGTGCTGATGGTAATTGACCCATGAGTTGTTCTGAGGCTGACGCTTTCAATTTAAAACAAACTAGACACTGATGAATGATAGATCGAACGACTTGTTTAGCTCGTGGGATCCAATATTTTTGCCTCAATGATGAAATCAATAACTGCGGTCCAGCATGTAACAATCTTCTATGTTCCGCTTCAATTATCACTTTGGTGAGATGCTCTTTAGGTGGTAAGATGATCTGATGTCGGCTATCATACGGTAAGTCGGAGTTTTTTAGTCGTCCTCCCACTCGTAGCAACTGTTCATTATCTATAAATGGATACAAAGATTTAAGTTCACTTTGGGATGAAACTTGGCCTGATGAAGCTAAGTCCTTGAATTCTTGCGAATAACTGATCTGTTGAATTAACTTAATGCATTGTTGTAAAGTATCACCAATTTCAGTAGTGGAAATAGTTCCTACTTTCTTCTCGTTGTGATTTTTACAATTGTAAATAAAACGACGACACAAACAAATAACTCGCAATAGTTTCCACAATGATGAAAATTTTTCCAGAAAGCTTATGTCACCTTCATAACTGGCTAAAGATATGGTCGTTACTTTCCTTTCTTCTGGAACATCTTCGTCTACCACTTCTGATTGTTCGGGCCATGCAGATGATTCAAGCCATGCGGGTCCATGCCACCAAATATCTGCTTCCTTCAACTGTTTCGGATCCATTCCCCGTGTAATAATGTCAGCTGGATTGTCCATTGACGACACATGATGCCACTGGTTGACTGATGTGATCTCCTGTATCTCTGCAACTCTGTTTGCCACGAACTCCTTCCATCTGGCAGCTGGAGATGATATCCATGCAAGCACTATTTTTGAATCGGTCCAGAAGTAAGTACTATTCACTGAAATGTTTAATATCGGAATTATTTTCCGATACAGCCTGCTCAAAAGTACTGCCGCACAAAGTTCAAGTCTTGGTAACGTTACCTTTTTAATAGGAGCTATTCTCGATTTAGAACCCAAAAGTTTAACAGTAGTTTTGCCTGAAATGTCCACAGTTTTAACATAAATGCAACAGCCGTACGCAAGTTGACTGCTGTCAGCAAACCCATGTATCTCGACATGAACATAATTCTTCAATACTACACATCTATCAATTAGTATTTCGTTAACATTTGGAAGATGATGACACAGGTCTAACCATTGCTGATAGAGCTCTGATGGTATTTGATCATCCCAATTGATCTTATGGATCCACATTTGTTGTAAGAAAATCTTGAACGGAGTAACTACAGGGCTTATAAGTCCTAAAGGATCAAATATTTTTGCTATGGTCGAAGTCACTTGACGTTTGGTTGGTATGTTGGTCGTGAGACATTCTTTAACTGACTTGTTGGTGATGAGAAGCTTATCTGATGCAGGATTCCACGATAAACCCAATGTTGAAACACCTGACTCGGACTCAAATTCAAACGGTAAGTTAATTTCCCTATGTTCTTCTGGCACTGCTTCCAACAATGCTGGCTCGTTCGAACACCATTTTCTTAAAGTAAACCCACCGCTTTGCAATAATTGAATAAGTTTTTTCTGAAGCTTTAACGCCTGTTCAACGTTGTGGCATCCTGAGCTTACATCATCCATATAAAAATCACGTTCCAATACTGTCGCTGCTTGAGGATATTTACTTCTTTCTTCTTCCGCCAACTTTCGAAGACACGCCGTCGCCAAATATGGTGATGATGCTTCACCATATGTGACCCGCTGCAACTCATAAATCTTGACTGGTTCCACTGATGAATATCTCCACAGAATTCTTTGAAGTCCAATGTCATCTTCATGAACTTTAATCATTCGATACATTGACTGAATATCCGCCGTAAAAGCAATAGGAAAGGTTCGAAATCTCGTGACAATTGAATGTAAATCTTGCTGGATTGTTGGTCCTGTCATAAGTATGTCGTTTAATGAAACCCCCGTTAAAGTCTTTGCAGAAGCGTCGAACACCACTCTTAGCTTTGTTGTGGTACTGGATGGTTTCAATACTGCATGATGTGGCAGATAACATTTCATACCACTATCTTCATGTTCTTCTTTCACTGGTTTCATATGATCTAATTCTTCATATTCCCTCATAAAGTTACAGTACTGCTCGTTAATTTCTGGACACTGCTGCAACCGTCTTTCTAGCTGGTAAAATCTACGGAGAGCTAAATTATATGATTCCCCTAATGGTTTATGGTTTGGCTTAATTGGCAGACGTACAACGAATCGACCACTGCTATCTCTGGTAGTGTTTTCCTCAAAGTGTCGTTCGCATTGCCTTTCTTCTTGAGTCATGACTGTTGAATGTATAGTTTCGAGCTCCCAAAATGTCTGTAACTGTCTATCAAGGTTACTTTCTTGCACAAAAAATGACACTTGTGGTATACTAGAATCTCTTGTTGTAGGAACTTTACCCGCTAAAATGTACCCAAATTCAGTCTCTTGTACTACTGGATAATTCCCTGGTCTAGTTAGTTTATGTGATCGCAAAATGTCCAAAAACACTTCCGCGCCTAACAAAATGTCAATAGTATCTGGTTGGTGAAAGTTAGGATCCGCATACACTATGTCTGTCGGCAAGTTCCAATCCACATGATCTATTGGCCTACTTGGAATGTTATCTGTTATTTTGAGCAAAACTAAACAGTTTACATCAATTGCCAATTCACGAATTCTTGATTCTATATGTACATCTACACAATGCTTTGTTTCACTAATCACACTATTAATACCTTGAATTGGAACTCGGTGTTTATTTTTAGGTAGACGCAACCTTTGAACTAAATCTTCAGTTACAAAATTACTTTGACTGGCAGAATCTAATAATACTCTACATGGATGTAATTTACCATTTGCATCTCGTACATTTACTATAGCAGTAGATAACATAACAGTAACATTTGGTTTTCCCTTGAAAATGCAATAAGAACCTTGTGTCATATTTTCCCTATTCGTATTAGAATGACTCGAAAAATTTCTTGATTGTGAATTAGCAACACTGGTTTTCTCATCTGATTTTGACATTACGTCATAATGCAGCAAGGTATTATGCCTTTTGGAGCATCGTTTACAGCCACCTGATCTGCACGTCTTTACCTTACATTCTTTTTTGAGACAATTGAAACACAATAAATTACCTCGAACATAGTCTTGTCTTTCTTTTGCTTCAGCGTTTAAAAATGCAGGACATTCAAACAACTGATGTATTAGGTTTTGTTTACAAAAGTTACAGAAAGACTGAGTTGTTGTCACGTATGATTTGGTTGTTTTTTCTTTTTGTTTTGGTTCAGCACTCTGTCTATTTTTATCGCCCCTTGACCTTGACACCACTTCCTGCGATGGTGTATTTTTTATAGTTTCAAATGCTTGACACCTACGTTCCAAGAAAGCAAAGAACTCTGATAAGGGAGGGAAAGAATGATCTGTGATTTGTAACTCCCACGCACGCCTAGTGTTACTGTCTAATTGAGAAACGAAATGTTGAACTAACAAAACCTCTTCTAGTGGTGTCTGCAAATCTAAAGCTCGTAATGCATTCAAGTTACTAGTACCTGTATTAATAAATTCTCTTAATTCTGATGTAGTTTCCTTTGTGATACATTTAATATGTAACAAATTACGGACATGAGTAGCTGCAATCAAACGCTTATTTTCATACCTGTCTTTCAATAATTGCCATGCAATTTTATAATTAGCTTCTGTAACTTGCAGATTCGCTATTAAATCATACGCCTCCCCTCTCAATGCACTTCTAAGGTAATGGAACTTTTGCAACACTGACACGTTATCGTTATTATGAATCATAACTTTAAAATTGTCTGAAAATGAAAGCCAATTTTCGTATCGTCCTTCAAATGATGGCAATTCAACACGAGGCAATTTTAATTGATCATTTGACACCTGATTCTCATTTTTTGAGGAATTGTTTGAATGAGATTCCTGGCTACGCTGAATAATAAAATCCTCTAGTTGCGCTAATACATCATAGTAACTGGTTTCAAAGTCCTCTCTATATGCATCGTCCTCTACTTGTTCGTAATTTATTTCTAACTGTGATTGCACTTCATCGAACTTTTTATATAACTCAATCATTGCAGTCTTACGTACTTTCATCTGACTAATTGTAGTTGTTGAATTAATATTACTTACGTAGTTTTGAATTCTTGTCAGTTGACTTTTACACACACCACGTTGTTTCACTAACTTGCTTCTGTCTGAGTCCTCCATCTTGAAAAATATTGTAAGTCC
The DNA here is from genome assembly GCF_964235325.1 of Thermobia domestica. Taxonomy (NCBI): domain Eukaryota; kingdom Metazoa; phylum Arthropoda; class Insecta; order Zygentoma; family Lepismatidae; genus Thermobia; species Thermobia domestica. The sequence goes on along the minus strand of NC_137463.1, from coordinate 112,505,336 downwards.
ACACTAACTAATAAACACAAGTCCACACACAAGTCCACACTGATGAACGTGTTATCACTTAGGTCTATTCACATAGTTTCCAGAAGAATTAATAAATGTTACTGCACACACGAACAAAACTAAACAAAGAGCAATGTAACAATTGTTCACATACACATTCACAGTTTATATCAAACGCTAGTTCACTGTGATCCGGTCGGAGCTGACCAATGTTCTATCTTTTGTTGAATAAATGTTCACAAAACGGCTTAATTGTGATGAATGAATAAATGTTTATTTGCACTAACTACACAACAACTGAAACACTTACAACTTACTGTTATATTGTCTTTTTTGTACGAATTCCGGAGGACCGTCTTGTATGGATCTCTTGGTGCTCAACTTGCTGACACTCACACACACCTTTAAAAACAAAAAAGAAACGTTATGCAAATATAATGACAATGATACAAACTCACAATAAAAGTCTCTACACAAATATCGGAAGACCATTGCCCTTCTTTCCAATTCTTTTCTTGCCCCACAATTCCCAGGATAATGTGATAGCTGAGGGATGTCTTGCCTCATACGCGACGGGATAATATGTCCATAGATCTAGAAAACTCAGAAATTTAATTCCTAATCCTACTCCTACAAATTCTTTCCAAGGAAAGATGAATAACAATATTTGATAGACTGAATTCTATTGTTTGTTTTTCCATTCATTGTTGATGAACTTTATTTGTTCTACTCGCTTCTATGTGTTGCGTAACTCATCTCAATCTATTGAAATCTTTCATTTAATTTTAAGCTAGGGATATGATTGAAACAAGTGAATGATAATGGAAGACTCGACTGAATGATATTATGAGAGGAAACGGTAGCAATCAGGGAAAACTCACAAACACGATGATGTTCATCACAAATTTACTTGACTGAGGATAGAAGCAAGGACCTCACACAACAAAGGTAAGAACTCTACCACTGAATTACCTTGCTTTCAACTCATCTTAATATTAAGTCTTATTAATAAGCTTGATGAGTTAAAAATTTTGTTACTTTCTAACAGGAGTACAGACAGTTTTGGGACCTATGATTTTATTGCGTGTATATATAATTATACCTTAGAATGACCACTGCAATAACTTGGATCTTAAAAGATAAATTTGAGTAAATCAATTTTCTAAGTACTATCTGTTGTCAGTTACCTTACGCCCACTATTGGAGCGATGAAATGCTGAATAGAAGCTAGAATTTCCATATCATCTGACCATTTTATTCTTGCATACAGTGATGCTATTCAACCGGTTCACATCAGTTCGCTAAAACTAGATGTTAAAATATATCCAGTACGTAGAACAATTAAATTGTACTTGATATTCGAATAATTTAACAGTACTAGTATGAATCCAATCAGTAAGTGTCTTTAGAAAAAATTACCAAGAAATATCATGAACAATACATTGCTGAGTAATGTGTAAAACACGAACTCGTTGGATTCAAATTAGTGCTATTAAATTACTAGAATTTTTGTTATTCGAATATTCACTTTGAACTCATTCGTGGTTAGGCGGTTAGCGTATGCCCCTTAGGTATGGGAGACTGGATTCTATTCCCGACGTGAACTCATTTGGTTCGAATTCACGTTTAGTGAACAATCGCTTCAGGAAAGAGAGGAAACATATTTACAAGTATGGCTCACATTTTGTGATATTCATCATTTTATACCATCCATTGTATCACCGTGGCAGCAATAGCTTTCCTTAAGTTATCACAGCGTGACACAAAGTAGAAATGCAAAAATGGTATCACTCTAAGTTTGCGTTTTTCTCTCAGAATCAGTGATCATGTTTACGAACCCACCCAGCATAGCAGGCTTTATTATCGTATTATATATTTTAAGCTTCAAATTCCTAAACAGTAATCGTGACGAGAAAATATTTTTAACTGAATAATAACACGAAATCCCAGCTTTCAGTCGACACAAATTTCCTAGTAATCCTAGATATTTGAAAATATTCGCTTTGTCCGAAGTGTTATTTGATGTTTTAATGCATCCATAAAATACAGTACTATGAAACCCACTAACTTCCATGTATTTAGTCTTCTCTGTACTTACTTCTAAGCCCATATAACCGCAAACAGTAATGAAGATTTCTGCATTTATTTCTATTGTTTTATCGTCCCCTAGTGTATCTACATTATCAACACGTCTTTGATTATCTTTGTAGTGTACTTCAAAACAAAGTTAAATAATAATGACAATTTATCTCATTGTTTCAATCCATTCTCAAAGTGAAAGTTCATGAACAAGAATTTATTACTTGGACCTTACTTTGGAATTCATTTAAACATATCTTAATTAGTGTAACTAACTTTACCGGTATTTCAAATTCTGTAACAATGTTATACAATGTTTCCCTCATAATCGAGTCGTAGGCCTTTCTAAAGTCAATAAATAATTGATGTTCATGTATATTGTATTCTCACTTCTTTTCGAGTATTAGTTTACTGAGTTTAGTTGTAAAACATTTTAAACAAAGGAAGACAGGTAACTTATTTTTTATTTCTCTTTACAACATAATCCAACTAAGATGAAAAGTTTTTCTTTCAGGCCCGGACCTTGCACTGTCTGACTATCATTTGTTTCGGTCTAAGTAGAACTTCCTAAATGGTATGAAGTTTGTTTCGAAAGAAGCTAATAAAAACCATGTGTCAGACCTTTGTGACTAGATTCTATAGCGACGGGACTATGGTATTACCGGAGGAATGACAGTATGTTATTGATCAAAATGGTGCATATGTGGTTTTCTTATGTTATTTGCAAATCACGTTAATTGTATTCTCAATTTTGCCCTCCATAGTTTTTAGACAACCAATTATATCTATTGATATTGGGTTGAACAAAATAACATGCTTGAGCATAAATTCTCATTACGTAATTTGAACTTAAATATTGCTTTATATAATAAAATTCAATGAAGGTACACTCATGTCCAAAATTATTGTCGCATGTCTATAAATATGTTGTTGCACGAATATAATTGGATAACGAATTCGACAGTCTTTCTTATAATGTTAGTATGTGTATAATCGGCAAAATCATGTATGTGGTAAATTTCATTTCAAAAGAGCAGTAAATAAGAACATTAAAACGAAAATAAAACTTTCTTGTCCATTTAAAAAACATTTTGTTTTACTCATTCTAATTTTCGTCTTAGCACAACTCAAATTTACCACAAATGTACATTTAACGATTATACACATAGTATTAGTATTAAAAGTACTCTGCAAAATCATTATCAAATTATATTCTTACGAGAAGACAGTTATAGATATGCGACAATCATTTTGGACATGAGTGCACATATTAAATTTAATATAGCGGATCAGATTTATGAAATTAAAAAGAAAGAAGGACACTTGAAAACTAGCATGATTTATTAATTCACTTAGGTATGATCATTTTAAATATGATGTAGTCATCGTTACCCGTCAATATGTTAATGGATTCACTCTGTAATCAAATGGACGAGATAATCCTTCTAGCTATAATTGTTGCAAAACTCTTTAGATCAAGATTTTTTTGTGGAGTAACGAACGTACTAACAGTACAATCTTATACGTTCCACTGCATGCAACTTAATAAATTGTCTCACGAGAACATTTCAATATATCTGAAAATCTTTGACTTACATATACGTAAGTGAGAATGGATTAAAATTCTGCAACTGATTTGTCGATTGTCATCCGACAGCAGATTCAAAATTATACAAGGAGAGAGAACACGACAAATTTCAGTGACATGTGTGCGCTAATTACATAAGAGTCCTTGACTTTCCTTGAGAACCGTCTCTGTAATGAGGAAACGAAAGCTGTCATAGCCACCATGGCCCCAAGCTTGTTTGAAATAGCTGTATTAATCAATCTAAGGGAAGCAGTAGTTCAATGATAAAGCGCTCAACTTTGGTGTGTGAGATTTCTAGTTCAATCCCAGCATGTACCAAGTGAGCTTTGTAGTGAGCAAACACCACATGCGTGGAATTCTTTCACATTTAAATCGTCAATAGTATTGCAGTGTTCCTTAACTTCTAAGCATTATACTGGAACAATTTTTAAACTGTAGCCTAATAATAAACATTGCATTTTTTATTTATATAAATGAAGAGGTGACTGTTTGCGTTTGCTTCGGGTTTGATTCCCGATGGGCCAGAACAAGGGGCACAGTGATTTAATAATAAAACCTTTTAATGTTACTTTGTTTATCTCAATAAGATTATAATGTTTTATTAATATTCGAATAAAAATCGCTAATGTATTTTTGGCTTTCTTAAAGTCTCTTATACATGAGTCTCTTTATCTCTTATACATGAGCTCAGATGATGATAAAAGCAGGTCTCAAACCTGACATCATGTTTACTACTATTAGTTTGTAATCAGAAAGGCTACGGCATTGAATTCTTTTTCCAATCTCCTTCTGTCTCTCTCTCTCTTGATGCAACTTGACACAGCAACGAAGTCTACCTAACGCACAAACCTCTAACTAATCTTGTATTGTATGTGTGTGTCTTTTTTTAACACTACAATTCAATGCCATTATGAATGTAAAGGTTTAGCTTTCTTAAAAATTATCTTTTGTTAGGTATGATATTTCGCTTACCAGTTTTCGCATATTCACCTTCCTTCACATCTTTCAGATTATGCTACCACGGGAAAACACGAGAAAAACAGCACATTCATTACCTACATATACATTCAAGGTAAACGAAATCGAAGACCAATTGGAGAAAGTAAAACGTACACGAAATCGAAGATAAGGAGAACTTATTATGAAGAGGATTCTCAACAAACACATGAACTTTCATAGTGAAACAAGGTCTTCAAAATATTCTACTTGAGTACACGAATTCTCATCCGGTGTTTGCTGCAAAAGTGACTTTGAAAACTAGTCATAGCAACATCTAATTTTAATATGGGGACAAGATTCAAGAAATATCACGTCTTCAAAATAGTGAACAATAATGTCATCATCATATATTACAATCTCCTAAATTTCGATGATGCATTATTTGAAATAATATTCACGTGCAAACCAAGGCCAGCTTCAATGCGTATGGGGAACTTGAATATACGAATTCTCATCCTAAGTCTTCAAAAAATATGAAATGCTATATTCCCCTTTGCTACTAAGATCAAATCAATGTATCTGAGTACTGATCTGATCATCATGATCAGTTATTCAGTAACACATTACTTTACCTATTTTTTAAAGTTTATTGCTCACTGTAGAACAAATAGCGTAGCGCTAATATTTCTTTGTAGTTAAGTTGGTAACAAATGTGTTTTCTACGGACTTGTTCGTAGGTTCAATGCCTATAGCGTGTATCAAATCTCGGAAGAAACTCTCTTTATGACATACGGTCTCAGTTTCATTTGCATCATCTTCATCATATTCTTGTTCTAATCTCGTTGTATCGGTTTCGAATCAATAACCTCATAATATATTTTGAGAAATTCAAAATATATTTTTTATCACTACAACATAATATTTCCTCTAATTTTTTAAAGTTCATTGTTCACTATAGAGCTAATAGAGTAGTATAGTTAAATTTTTAACAAACATTTTTTTCTTCGGATTTGTTCCTGGTTCAACCTCGACACACACAGTGTATCAAACCTTGGATAAAACTAGAATAATCTTTTAAACCCCATTCAAGCAAGAAGTTTTGTATAATTTATCCACGGTACCGAAAGGTGACAATAAATTTCATTCAATTAACTCCAGTATTTACATGGATCCGGGTTCGATTCACGTTGAGAGAGCATTGAACATTTGAAGGCATTCATCGTTATTCATCTCAGAAAACGTTAAGTCAAAAAAATTCGCTTCTTAAGCTACATCGATAATTGGTACAATAAATAATCCTGCCCAAATAAAGATACGAACATGGTGTATTTGCTATAAAATCATACCTGCAACAAAACAAAATATAAGGGGTGTATTCCAGGACCATCTAACCAATTCTTTCGTTAGAATACGTAAGAATCGAAACTTGTGTTTGAAGTGAAGTTAAATTTGGTAGAATGGGAGAAACTTGTATATTTGGTTTAGTTTGTCTCGAACTATTTGAGCTCTCAAGTGGAAATTACATATATGAAATCTTTTGGACTGAACACAAATTTACTTAACCAGGGATCAAACCAAAGACTCACCCAACAAAGATAAGGTACCTTTATGCTTCCAATTCCAAGAAAAGAAGTTTCTCGTCTCGTTTAGTAGTTGTATAATTCTCGTCTGGTTTCATTTACCCAGATGTAGAGTGTTCACACTTGCTCTTACAAAAAATCTAATTTTATTCTCTTCTCTTTGTATTTATGGATTCCTTATCAGGAGAAAAAGAAGTTTCTGGTTATGGCTAATGAGTTAGAAAGTGTCTTTTTTGATTTCTGAAGAAAAATGTTTCATCTTACCTCTATTATAGTGTAAAGCGAAATAAAATACCTGTCTTCCTTTTTTCGAGTTCACACTGAAATTATTTTCCTCATTCCTACAACGCAAATATACTAATGATACCTAATATACACATCTCAGATAGTTTTCACTTACACAGAAAGAAAATATCAAGACAATGTTTCACTTTCCACACAAATTTAGCCAAGATGAGAAGTTCACAAATCTACTTTCGTTTGTTCTGTTATGTATCACTTGAAGCAACTTACTTTAAGATTAACGACATAACACCATATGCTGTTTTTATACAGACATCTAATATGTTGCAGGCTTATTTCAGTTTAAAAGAAAAGGGAAGTCAAACACTGAAAATCAGCACTACGTATTTTACTCATCGGAAAAATATCAGTGATCTTTTAACGAATAGCAGTGAAGAGTTGAATTCAACGTTCTATCCAACAAGGGAGAGTCACGAAGTTGCTCCGCTAAGTTCCGAACGAGACAATTGTGTTTGCATTTCATATGTTATAACTAGACGAATCTCAAAGTTATACGTCGCACCGGGCTGAATGTCGTGAGTTACAGAATATTTTGTAAAGAAAATACTACAAGAAATTACCTGGCAGATTAGTTTGAATGTATTCATTTGTTCGGAAACGGTTGAGAAAATGGAAAACTCGGCGAACACATATCCCATCATTTTCAAGAACACACTTTTGGGGATATAAAGCTTTGTCTCAGGGTCCCCGGCAGGATCCCAGACGGGGTGCAACTCAAAATGTTCAAATGGCAAGGGGGTAAGTAGCACATCGTTTGAAAGCTGTTGTAAAATGAAAGAAAATGGAGCAAGTCTTGGCTTTCTATGACAACCATGTGCAAAATGGCGGTGGGTCAAAATGTTAAGGAAAACTTAATTGAAAAGCCCACGGCCACCCCTACAAATCAGAAACGATGAGACAAATGTGAAAACACGAAAGGAAGTGTAGTATTATTTTTAAATTACAATGATTCAAGTTAAAACGTCTTGTCCTTGAGCCCCCACGGGGTCCAAGGTGGGGTCCAACTAAAAACTTTTAATTAGCAAGATTGGTTAAGTAGCATATCGTTTGAAAGCTATCATTAAATGAAAGAAGATGAAGCAAGTCTCGACTTCCTACAACAACTTGTGTAAAATGGCGGTGGGTCAAAATTTGCAATTTGAAAATTTTGAGTTGGACTCCGTCTGGGACTCTGGGGCAAACTTTTTTATCCCAAAAAGTGAGTCCTTGAAATGCCGGGATAGGTGTTTGCCGAGATTTCAATTTACCCAACACATTCCGAACAAATGACAAAATTCAAACTATTCTGCCAGCCTTGTAGCTTTTACATTACAAAATATGTTGTAACACGACATATAATGGTGGCACGTATAACTTTGAGATTTGTCTAGTTATAATATATCAAATACAAACACAATTATCTCATTTGAATCTCTGCGGAGCTACGTCGTAACCCTCCCTTGTAAGTTGCACACCTGTTTCCACCATGTGGTTTTCATCTTCGATCTCGAGTTAAGGTGGAGCACAAACTCGTAAAGAAAGTTTCTGATTAGCCTTGCCTACAAAAGAAAGAGTTCGGACTGTCTCTTCTTGAAAGATATCATAGAAGTGTATATGTGTCTATTCGGTGTCACGTCAGAAGGGCCCGGACAAAAGGGCGAGGACAAAAAGGCCCGAGTCAAAACGGCCCCGCGTCAAAAGGGCCCCAGTCATAAGGGCCCCAGTCAAAAGGGCCCCACGACAAAAGGGCCCCGCGTCAAAAGGGCCCGGGTCAAAAGGGCCCCGCGTCAAAAGGGCCCCGGTCATAAGGGCCCGAGTCAAAAGGGCCCCACGTCAAAAGGGCCCCGCGTCAAAATTGCCCGGGTCAAAAGGGCCCCGCGTCAAAAGGGCCCCGGTCATTAGGGCCCGAGTCAAAAGGGCCCCGCGTCAAAAGGGCCCCGCGTCAAAAGGGCCCGGGTCAAAAGGGCCCCGCGACAAAAGGGCCCCGCGTCAAAAGGGCCCCGGTCATAAGGGCCCGAGTCAAAAGGGCCCCGCGTCAAAAGGGCCTGGGTCAAAAGGGCCCCAGTCATAAAGGCCCCCGGCAAAAGGGCGCGAGTCAAAAAGGCCCTGCGCCCAAAGGACCCCGAGTCAAAAGGACCCCGCGATAAAAGGGCCTCACGTCAAAAAAGCCTGAGATATAGCCTGAAATGCATGAGAAATATAAAAATGCTTATTAGATTAAAAGTATTCAGTGGACACCACCTGATTTGTGTTGAAAGAACGTACATGTGGATCTGTATACAGTGTTAGTCAAAGTTATTACGACAGCCCAGTTACGATTCATGTGAACAGAGAAAAGTGTTGCAGGTAGGTATTGATCAGTGCCGTGTCATGGTGCGGGTGAGAGGGGCAACAGCCCTGACTGCCGAAGTAAGGTGGCTCAAAATTCGGGAGTAAGAAATAAAAAAAGGAAAGAAAAAGAAAGAGGAAAAATTACTTGGAATATTTTACATCAATAGCAGATAGTGTCACTAGTGTTAGGACAATCTATGTACACCCAACCACAAAAGTCTCTCCCCCTAAGTTCTCTAATTCCATAACTTGGGGTCCAGGTAATTTGCAATTGTGAGAACGCCTGGATAGATGCAACCCAATTTACACGTAATTTTTCTCGGCACTGACAACAGTTGGTAGCACTGAATCCAGTCTTTATGCAAGTAAAAATGTGAGTAGATGACGCCCTAAACATTTCTCCATTCTGAGATGTAACTCTCTGGTTCAGAGCTTGTTGTCCAATGAGCATCATATGTTAATCTCAATATTGTTGTGTATGTAATGTATTATTTCACTATATACTGTATATTCAAAGAAATAAAAACACTGATCACACATGAATCAGAAAATGCTTGAAAGTAGACGAAAATATCAAATCTAGAACAACTACTGGAAATAAGTTAGTAAATGATTGCCTTCATTGAGAGACCTTCTCCAATTCTCCTCATTCCAACATTTTTTTCTTTCTGGAGGAGAGAAAATCTTGCTTGTCACACTGAGTATGTATTGAAATTGAAATTGAAACATTTGAAAAAGTTAGAACCTGACCGGAATTTGAACGCGGGTCCGCCGAATATAAGTTCAATGCGCTAAACACTTACCCACTTCGTCACTTCATCTTCCGCCTAAACTATTAGCTAGTTAAAAGCATTGCATGTAAGACTATACACAAAATACTCGTACTAATACTCGTATAAGGAGACGTTCCTTATGAGTGTCACAATGACTTACTCGAGGTTTCCTTCTTTAACTAAAAAACAAGTGATATAGACCTTCGTCAATGAGGAAAATATCGCGAAGCGTTCTTCAAGATGAGGCTACCTCATTGTTTTTAACTGGTCCCGATTTATATTACTGCATTTCTTCCTCACCGTAACTTCTAATTTCTAAAGAAGAAAAGCCGGCAGACATTATTTTCGCATTCTCTGAATTGCATCAATGTGTAGAAATATTGTGTGCTATGTTTATGTAACATAGCTACTAGTTTATTTTCTTATCTTTGTATCAAGTGTGAAAGCAGAGAACTGCCATTTCAGTGACCCGAGTTCGAATCCCAGCATGACAGTTATTTTTTTCTTTATTCGAAGGTATTGTTTACGTAATTGATATTGTAATTCTGTTATTATTATTATTATTATTATTATTATTATTATTATTATTATTATTATTATTATTATTATTATTATTATGCGTATAACTGTATGAATTTCGATGGCAACTGTCGCCGAATATTAAAAAGTTAATATGGTAGAACTATGAAATATAAAGTAAAGAGGTGCTTGTAATTTTATCATAAAATTATATGGCGCAACGAATTTTATCTTATCGCAAACGTTTGTCGAATATACACGGTTAATGCAGCACTCTGTTGATCAAATTAATAGAAGTTGCTAGACAAGTATTGGCCACCGGCAGAAAAAACATACAGAGTAACTGCAAGTCGAATACGTACTATTGTACAGGAGTATGCTCAAAGACCTTTAGAGAACTATCTTCGTGGCTTGGCTCACAATTTTAATTTGCAATCCACGTAAGCAGTTTGAGACAAATGTCAACCATATTTGGTATTTGGAAAGTTAAGCAAAAATGATAATAAACTTATGTCCAATATAAGTTGGAAGAATTTCAAAACAGATTAAAGTAGCCAGAATTTTTCAATGTAGGTTCACATACTTTATATATCTGCGACTTGGTACTAAAAGGGCTAATGTCAACACGAAGTAGTTTGGAGTATATATACTATTAATATTAACATTTGCTTTTCTTGCAAAAGAAAATATCCACTTATAGGCGCTAAAATTTGACGAACATCTCATTTTTTGCCAAAAGTGACACTGGCCCTTTTAGACCCGAATCACATATTATATATATAATTTAATCGACAAGATATGAAGATTTTTCTTTGTAAGGATTCATGTTAAGTAAGTACTTTTCAAATATAATAAATGTAATATGTTTATCTCAAAAATACTTTTTGTTAGTAATGTATTTTTTTTCACTTTTTTTTATCTTATTGTAAGGCTTTATGCAACATTGGTACTTCTAAAATATAATGATCATAATGTAATGTTAATCAAAGTCAAGTTGTTCAAAAAATATACTGTAATGTAAAATAATTATATACGTATAAAATCTGATCAGATGCAACAGAAAATACAAACAAATGCTATTTGTTTGTAATGTTTGTCATTTGTCTTTCAGCCGTTTTTAAATCCTTATTATAAGGCTTCGTGTTAGGTTAGCACCGTTAATATATAATAAGAATAATGTAATGTTCACTGAAGTCAAGTTGTTACTATTATATATATCTATATATACAATTTGATGAGATTTAGTGGAGAAAATATATATAATAATTTTTAGTAAGGATTTTTGTTTATAATATACTTCTTGTTTCATTATTTTTTATTTGATTCCATGTCAGTAAGGCCTAGACAAAGAACGACGTGTACAGAAGGGGTCGTCCTCAATGCAATATCGTATATCAGTGGCTCCCAATCATGTTTACCTGTCACCCCCAATGCAAGCCCTTAATACTTCACACATTTTTACCGCTTGTTGGCTACACGTACTTTTTCTGATCTTTTACCTGATTTCAGATGCACCATTGAATTTTCAATTCAATAATAATAATAATAATAATAATAATAATAATAATAATAATAATAATAATAATCTCAATATATTTATATTTCCTCTAGCAACATTTCTGAATACCTTTGTAGTCCAATATTATTATTTACCATCTGTATTCCTAATTAAACCACAGTTCGTATTCAAAAAATATTTTGCATTCCTACTTTTAATTTAACATCTCTCTTATATCATTCGTAATATTTCTAATTAAGAATGTAGTTTATTTCTGTCAGTAGCTTCTGCACTTCTGTTCTTGGAAATAACATCCCATCAATGTGGGTTTTCATCGCTCCAATAGTGATAATTTTTTCGGTTCACCAAACCATATAAGGTAAATATCACTTCATCAAAGAATACCGGACGGAGGGGCACGGTGGTTCAGTTTTAGAACGCTTAGCTCGGGTGTGTAGGACTACTGGTTCTATTTCCGGCCAAGTAAGGTTGTGGTGGACAATATTGTATACGTGAGTTTTCCCGGGGTACCCTCGTTTCCTTTTGATTTCACCCGTTCTTTCATCATCATTCACTTGCTTTAATCATCGTCATCCTAAAGGGCATAATGTGGGACGTTAAACTGACAGTCTGAAAGTTACCAGAGAATACCATGTTATTTACGACAATATTGTTGTCATCGATATTTCATATCATTACTTCGCAAAACTCAATGCGGTGATCAAAGTCGTCTTCCGTTATTTCATGCACTAAACGCATTCTCCTAGGGTTTAAACTTATACCGCCTTATGCAGAGTCGTTTTGACGTATGATTAGCGTCATACTAAAGGTTTGACTACTGCAATTAACATATGTTAATCGAACTCTTTAGTATGGCACTAATCATACTTAAGAATGACTTTACATAAAGAGCATAGCGTACAAAAATTCATTGCGCTGAACTCTGGGAAACACCTAGCTTGTTAGCAACTTTGGTTATCAATGAATGCGGAATTTCCACAAAAGATTGTAAATTCAAAGAAACTACCAAATTGCTACATTGTTTCGGCCTTGCTGATCGCATGCGGTACCTTTCTGCAAAACATTCAATGGTCTCTTAGGCAATTGATTTCGAAATTGGGTTACGTTCGGAAATGTAGCATTAAATAACTGTTGTACCTCTGTATATGATCTCTTCCTATCCTATAACTGGTGTCACTTCAGAAGGACCCGAACAAAAGGACGAGGACAGAAAGGCCTTAGTAAAAAGGGCCCCAGTCATAAGGGCCTGAGTCAAAGGGACCCTGGTCAGAAGGGCTCCGGTCGAAAGGGCCCCCTGACAGAAAGGCCCCACGTCAAGAAATCTGAGATATAGCCTGCAAAACTTCAGAAGTATAAAAATACTTATTAGATGAAAAATATTACGTGGACATACCTGTTTATTTGTTTTGAAAGAACATATATGTGGAAAAAATATATAGGGTTAGTAAAAATGTTACGACAGACGAGTAATAACGATACGCGTGGACGGAGGTAAAGTAAATATTGCAGATGGTGGATTCTGCGATATTTGATATCACACAATATCTTTTGAATGGAAAGAGGTGGGTTTGACACATCAATTTAGGCTAGAATGTTCCCACAGATGAGAAGAAGAACTCATTTTTTAAAACAAAATCTATCTTCATTCGTTTGCGAGATAGGGCGCTACGTTTGACATTTGTATCTAGTAGACCAAAGTATCTGAACAGGCAAAGAGACACGTAGACGTAGAAAAGTAAAAGGTTGCAGGTGTGTTCATGCGAAAACTGCACTGAGTGAGGGCGTGGACATAATGACAGCCATCCTAGATTCCGCCATATTGGATATCACATAATATTTTTAAATGGTAAGGAGTATGTTTAGCACATCAATTTAGGATTGAATTTTCCTACAAACGAGAATATGATTCATTCTTTACCAATCCTTATTCTTTTACGAGGAAAATGGGGTATGTTTGACATTAGTGTGTAGTAGACAAAAGTATCAGGACAATAAAATAATAATGTGGCTGAGGAAAAGCAAATGTTGCAAGTGTGTGTTGTTGCAAAAACTACATTGAATGGGGATGTGGACACTGTTGATCACATAAATATTCAGATATTATTAAACAAACTACTATAAAATGTCCTCTAAAATTATTTTATCCCTCCAAGTTAATACAGTTAGTATTTAATAGCAAACACACAACGATTTAAAACTTTCTTTACGCATTTCGGCATCGTTGTTACAATTTTCCTGGTGTAGTGTGGGGAAATATTGTTCTAATCTGTACGTAATGCTTTTCTGAAACCTTCTTTCACCGTAACTCGTATATGTTGACCTTACGTTGCAATTCGTTCCAAAGATTCTCAATGGGATTAAAGCCGGTACTGTGTGGTGGGGTTTAGCGCACTTTTGGGCAGCTTTAAAACAATCTTTTCTTTACAACATATACTTTGTTTGGGATCAATATCTTGATAAAATTAGCAGTCCTTCTAAGAACGTTAAGACATATTTCTTCTGTATTTTAAAGTAGGCTGGAAGTTCTTGAAATTTTTTTCTGTATTTACTTGTCAAAAAACTATTATTCTACCGTAATATTCATGCAGGTTTAACTTAAATTCGTCGATAAAAAACATTCCCACCAGTTTTTGGGTTTAATTTCAAAAGCTCTAGAAAATTTAAGTATCTTATATTTCTTAATTTGGGTAATACATGGTTCCTTTCTAGCAATTCTACCATTATATCCTTCCCGTATTAACTCTACATGGTACAATACACTGACCAGAAGAAACATCGATATCACCCATTACTATTTGAACGACGTTGTTGAACTCTACCAAATATTCGAAACTGTACATTAAAAGCATTCTATTGCTTTATAGTCGTAAAGTAATAATTAATCACAAATATACTTACTATTAAAATATGTTATACATATGTGGTAACTTCTCAATATTTTACAAGCGCAAGCAAACGAACAGAAACGTTAAGAACACAATGAAGTACTATTTATTAGTTACCTGTCTAAATACTTTCTTCTACTAGAAACAAATGTCAAACTTAGCACATACTATCGCGTAAATGAATAGAGATCGGTCAAAAGTCGACTCAGTAAGGGATGCGCACAAGACGAGTCGAGACAGACTTTTCCTGAGAATATCCGAGTCGACAGCTCTTCCAATAGAAAAATGCACATTTTTCGAGTCGAGACATCACATTTACAGTACATTTTTGAGACGAGACAGCCTCAAATCTTGTCTCGTGCGCATCCCTAATTCAGATTATTGTTTGTAGCAAGATTCTAGCCTAAATTTATGTGATACAAGTACCCCTGTCTATTTGAAAATATTTTATGGTATATAATATGCGGAATTCAAATTGGGTGCCATGATCATTTAACGCAGTTTTAACACCAATACCAACCTGTAACATTTACTTTTCCTTTGTCCATTTGTGTCTTTGTTACTGCCCTGTCATGATACTTTTTTCTATTAGATACATATGTCAAACACCCTGTCTCATAAACAAATGGTAATGTGTCAAAAATGAGTTCACATTCACATTTGTGGAAATATAAGCCTAAACTGAAGTGTAAGATTATAGCCTTTTCTATTAAAAAATGTACGATCCGCAGTATAGTGTAATTCAAAATGGCTTCCACGGTGACCACACTCCAAGCCAATGCAGTTTTTGCAGTAACACCAATTGCAACATTTGATTTTCCTCCGTCCACGCGTGTCGTTATTATTGTTCTGTCCCAATACTTTTGACTAACACTGTATGGAGATCCACATGTATGTTCTTACACCAAAATTAAAGAAATGTTTTCAAGATAATATTATTCATATAATACGTATTTTTTTTTACTTTGATTTAGAAGCAGAAATTGAATTTTAGAACTAAGGGAACAGTCATTAATACATAGTCTGATTGGGCTTGGTCTTGAGAATACAAACTCAGAGATATGATATGATTTTCACTTTAGCATCCCTTTCAGCAGCGAGGCTGTATCAGATGTGGACCTACTGATTAACGTGGAATTCGAACCACATGAGATCCCACCGGGAATCGAACCCGGGTCTTCCACGTCTACAAACTCAGAGAGACGCGGTTGAAAGCAAACTTTCATCGAGAACCGACTTAAGCGATAGGGATTGTTGCAGAACAAACAGCAACCAAACAAAATTAAGATCACCATTCAAGTTTCCTTTTGTTTCTAATAACCACTGATATTCTTCCTTCTATTGGACAATCACTTCTACTTACTAAGGTGGCACTATCCCCTCGTGCATCTTTGATTTCCACTTCTGTTTTGATTTCAGGCTTTCTGACCGTGGGACCATTTCTACCCGGGCTCTTTCCACTCAATCCCTTTTTCGCGGGGCCCTTTTGACGTGAGGCCCTTTTGACTCGGGCTCTTTTTTCGCGGGGCCCTTTTGACCCGGGCCCTTTTGACGCGGGGCCCTTTTGACCCGGGCCCTTTTGACGCAGGGCCCTTTTGACTCGGGCCCTTTTGACGCGGGCCCTTTTGACGCGGGCCCTCTTGACGCGGGGCCCTTTTGACTCGGGCCCTTTTGACCGGGGCCCTTTTGAAGCGGGGCCCTTTTGACCGGGGCCCTTTTGACGCGGGGCCCTTTTGACCCGGGCCCTTTTGACGCGGGGCCCTTTTGACCCGGGCCCTTTTGACGCGGGGCCGTTTTGACTCGGGCCTTTCTGTCCTCGCCCTTTTGTCCGGGCCCTTCTGACATGGAATCGTCTATTCGAACACCTCTGTCTCCTCACGGCGGCGGTAAGTTCTGATCCATCTTGCCTCGGCGGCATGCATATTCCTAAACCTGTAAGCAGAAGATTCTTTCTCACATTGCCTCTGTGCTGAAAAAGAACGCTAAACTCCAAATTATCCATTTTCAAAGTATTCGGAGTAGGGATGGAGTGGCAGGCCGGACAATTGCCAATTACAATGCCCTTTATGACTTCTCCCGTAAAAGAACCATTTAACAACTTAAATAAAAGAAATTTACTTGAAATATTTACATTTCGTTTTTGGAATAATACACAACATAATTCCAGTATATTCTAAATATTTATCTTTTAAAGATGGGCGTAACGTATGCTAACCTGAAATTGCGGCTTACTTTAATCAAATATCAAAATAAAGCAGCACTTTGCCATTCTCCGAAATTATTCTTAGGATTCTTAACTCATTATCGGGTCGTTATCGACCCAAAAACTACTTACGATATTTCATGTTTCAGAGTTTGCAACACTGAAATGAGACCGGAGTGTTGCTAAAACAGACCAAACAATAAGTGGTATTTTTTCTAGTTGGGTGACTTGCTGATTCACAGGAAGCCTAAGTTTGCAAAATCTCATTTTACAGTCCATATAAAAATGTTTCAAGGTAATTTTTAATCTTATCATAGATGATACCTTACATTCAGTGGTTCATTTATAATCACAAGAGATGAGACGTTAATACTGACATAACAGCAATCATTATATACTTATAAGTTTTTCGAAATTATAGATTATTTTGCAGTGGGCCGCTAACGATCCGCTCAGCATGAACTGCATCGATTCTGAATTGTACATTTCGAGTAATTTAAGGGAGAATTGTATATATTTTATAGGCAACATAATTTAATATCTTTATATGTAATCTTAAATTCATTAAATATGTAATCTTCCATTTTGGAAGAGATTTTTGTATCATATTGATATCTTATAAATGTTTTGAGTACAGATGTAATCGAAGAACTTGTTAAATATGGGGTTACGTATGCTCCTCCAAAAACAACGCTTGTTTTGATATCAGCATGCAAAAGATGTATTGCTTTATAGGAATATTATACCCAAGCAACTATGTGCCACTGAAGCTTAGAAGAGTATATTGGGGAACAAGTGAGGACGTTCAAAATGTATTCGTATATAAATTAATGAAATGTAATCGATTAGAAGAAATCTCGTTATATTCACGCCTGTGATAATGAAGCGATTCATGGTAGTGATCGAATTGCGGAAATTCGTCCGCTATGATTTGTTTCTGTAAAACGCAAGAAAGAAGAAAAATATTTCTGTTGACGAATCAATGATACCGTAGTTTGGAAAATATGGATGCACGCAATTAATCTGCTGTAAGCCAATTAGGTTTGGGTTCAAATGTTGGTTGCAGCTCAATGAAACGGCTATTATCTACAAACAGATTTGTATCAAAGCCGATGAGGAGGAGGAGAAGAGAGACCAACCAACATGTGACTGGGAGAGTTTTTGGTTTTGAAGTTTCTGGATATAATCAAATGTGAATTTCCTGGAGTAAGGTTCAATTTCTTTTTCGATATTTTTTTAGCAGTGGTAAATTATTGGATGCTTTCACATATCAAGACATGAATGCAACTGGGACTGTTAGGGTCAATGGTACAGAACACTATCCAATTCTCACAGGAAAAGAAATTAATAAGCGTAGAAGATGTGAATTTGAATCCATGATTGACAAATCTGAAAGGCTTATTTTAGTTATTTGGAAAGATAATGGTGTAGTAATTATTATGTGAAATGACACTGGCGTGAAACCTTTAAACAAAGTAACTTGATACTCTTTACAAGATAAAGAATCACAATGCAACAACTCCACGCCTTTCACGAGTAACCACAACATTGGGGGTGTAAACTTTGCGGATCAGAACATATCAAACCTTCGTATAGCAATTAGAAAAAATGGTACGTGCCTGTGCTGTTCTAGCTATTCGATGTTACGATGAATAACGCGTTTATTATCAGTCGAACTCAAGGGCAAAATCTTTATGTTCCTGGATTCAGGGGGACGTGCACTAGGACTCTTCTGGAGAGGTACGGAGCAGCACCAAAAACTGTAAGCTCATGAAGAGGTCTTGATGAAGATGGAAACCCAACTCAAGTTCACCACATGGGACATCTGATCATTAGAGGTCAAAGCGCCGTCGTTTCAAAATTTGTAGCAACAGCACACTGAAAGAATGCAAAAGCAAATGAAATGAAATGAAATCTTTAAGTTTAACGTCCCACGATTATGCCGGTTAGGCTAAAGGAGACGGTGATAATGAGAAATGAGTGAAATGGTGGAATAAAGAAAGTGGGAGGAAACGGAAGAACCCCGAGAAAACCCACGAGTACGGTGTTTGTCGACCAGAATGCAAAAGATGTGAAGTTCCATTGCATGATGGGTGCTTCAACTGTTATCACGAATAGTAAAAGAAGCGAGAGTAGTAATAGATTAAAATGAAAGCATTTATATTATTGTGTTCTCTAGTATATACAGAAGGTAATCGGAAAAATGGAAACACCTGTAATTCGCAACACGTCAGATGTATGGGTTGGCAGTGGTGTCGTGGCGCCCGCAGCGCCGGACTGCTGATGGTGGTGTGTTAGGTCGGTCTCCATACTACGTCAGGCGCAGTGGAACAGCAATGTCCAGTGGCTGCACCAGACGGAGGTAGTGTAAAATGGGAGACCTCTCAGATTTTCAAAGAGGGCAAATTGTTGGTGTGCAGTTATGTGGAGTGAGTGTGACGGCAATGGCTACTGTGTTAGGTGTGTCGCGTGGGACAGTGTCGAAGGTGATGACGCCTACACAAACCAAATCGGGGAAGCTGAACAGTGGGCGGAAGAGGATCATGAGTGACAGGTCACGCCGGGTATTAAAGCGCATTGTCACACAGGACCGTCGTGCCACTGCGGAGCAAGTGACGGAGGAACTCAATCAGCACCTCCCCCACCCTGTTTCGACAATCACAGTCCGCCGCGAATTACATGACATGAACTTACGGGGTCGTGTTGCACGGGCCAAACCGCTCATCAGGGACCATAACGCTTTCGCACGCCGCAAATGGTGCCGCGATCATGCAACTTGGACCGTTGAAGAGTGGAAACGTGTGATATGGTCGGATGAGTCATCCTTCACCCTATTCCCAACCACGGGCCGTGATTATGTGTGGAGAACGCCCAAAGAAGCTTATGATCTGCAGTGTCTCCGCCCAACTGTGAAACATGGCGGCGGCTTGGTGATGCTGTGGGCCGCCATACCATGGTTTTCATTGGGTCCTGTAGTCACACTTAGCGGACGAATCACTGCCAACGATTATGTCGCAATTTTAGAAGACCATTTGCATCCTATGGTCCGGATGTTGTTCCCGGACAATGACGCCATCTTCCAGGATGATAATGCACACATTCACACAGCTGGCGTTGTTGCAGCGTGGTTTGAGGAACATCGGGATGAAGTTCAACACCTAGCCTGGCCCGCCCAATCCCCAGATCTCAACATAATTGAACATCTGTGGTCCGTCTTAGAAACACGACTCCGGCGACGACTTCCACCTCCATCCTCTCTTACAGAACTGGCCGATACCCTGCACGAGGAATGATGTAAAATTCCACTTGCTACCATTCACGACCTCTATGCCTCCATCCCACGTCGGATCAAGGCTGTTCTGAAGGCGAAAGGTGGGCCGACACCATATTAATCTTGTAAGTTGCAATTTCGTTCAGGTGTTTCCATTTTTCTGATCTCCAACTGTATATTACTATGTTAAAGAATGTTGTTCTTTTGGCTTAGTAGATAATATAAATTTCACTTTGTAATATCCATATTTTAGCATCGAATATAAAAATACGTATGCATAACCCTAAGCTTATATATACTAACAAACTAACCTCATATTTACAATGTACAAATTTATTTTATGCAGCTAGTGCCCAGCGGGTCGTTAACGACCCATGCGAATTCCCGCCACTGATTTTTTTAAAATCGGCAAAGTAATAATTTTGTTATTTATTAGCGTTAAATGAAAAGATTTGTGATATATTTTTTAAATCGTGACAAAAGGTTGTAGGCATAAATGGGGTAAATTTTGTATCTGTCTGTTGGTGTCACTGTATGTACCAGTCGGTTTCATAGACTGATATCTCCATAACGCAAGTTTTTTTTTCTATACACCTAACTAATTTGTATGGCGCTCTCCCAATATCTGTACCATTATACTTAACGTGTAACTAGCATATAATTGATCTATCTCCTTATTTGTTACTATACAAAGTACAGTAAATTGTAGAAGAAAGTTCAAACTTTTTTTTTGTTGTTGTTGTTGCAAGTGTATTGTTAACTTCAAAGTTACAAGCTATACTAAAGGCATATTTTTCTAAGTAAAAAATACTGAAATAACAAGGATAACACGAAGACTAGATTCCTGAATTTCTGAATTTACATCTAGATTCTATCATAGACACAATTTTTGTGTCTTCGTACAACACTAACTAATGAAGCGAATACACATCAAAATACCTTCGTCTATATTTAGAATTGTGGCTACATACTTATTAATAATCTAACATTCAATGCTTTTTGTCTGTTTTACACTGGCTAACTATCCGACAACTCTTCCTTTACATACTATGTTCTAACTTTCAATACACTCCCCGCCCAGACTCATATCTATTCCCAAACAATTGAGCTAAGTTTCAGACTGTAATTCTACTGTAATGCTATAGCGGCCTTGCAAACTGCGCAAATTCCTTTTTGTTTAAAGTCCAACGAATGAATTCAGAGGCTAAGGGAGCTGGTAATTACCTATGTGAATTCAATATCCAAACAGAAAGCAATAGGTCTGTAATTTTCGATTGCAATAAAGGACGAAATCAGGAACAAAATTTTTCTTGAGACGCTGACTTTTTATCACAAGCAATTTCTCCCTTTTTCTTACAAATATAATTTAACAATATGTTTTCGGTCTATGGAAGGTAGTGTTGAATAAAATTCTACGAGGGTGGATCAAATGAAAACCTTAATACTGCAATAAATGTTAAAATGTAACAATGAAAAGGAAATCTTACCTCTTATTTTTCAACGTAGTCTCCTTGACGTTCAAGGCAAGTATTTTCGGAAGTGCATGCATACCTCGGTGGAAGAATCCTTTTGATAGAGATTGTAGCCAGTCGTGGACAGCAATTCTCATAAAATGCAGAAAGTGGGCGGAAACTGGAAAACACGAAGAAAACCCTCCCACATGATATTTTTATGTCACAAAGTTAATTTGATACGAGCTGGGATCTCGTAAAGTATGAGTGCTGACAATAGACGTTAACATTCAACGAATCAAATCGAAAGCTAAGTACGTTTTACTATTTCGTTTACACTATAGCGATTATTGTTGAAACCGGAAATCATTTATTTTAACCATGTTCGGATTGGGTAGATAGATATAGATCGAAATGTAACTTACTCTTGCTACAATCTAGCCATATCTTTTACCGCTTGTGCACTATAGGATATTTATAATGAAACTAGGAATTGAAGTAGATTCGAACCACTTTAGGTCAATATAGACACATAATAAAAGCAGAGAAGGAACTTTTCAGTGGAGTACTGAAACTTATAAGAAAACTTTTATCGTCACCTATTCCAATTTTAAAAGTGTAGTGGTCAATTCAAACCTGAAATAGTACATTTCCTCCACTTTAATTTTGAGTAGAGATAAAACTTTTGAAATCTGTCGAATAACTATCAGAAAGAAAACTTTCCTCTATCCCAGACTTTTTCTTCCTATTTGGAGACTAATATAAAAACCATAACATTTTTTTTTTTTACTATTTTCAGCTTTCGTAGAGAGACAAAGGAAAGGGTATAATCTATATCTGTATCATGTTATATTTTACCATTTTGATCTGACACCTTCGGACAGACAAACAAACGGAAGGATTTAAGCGGATAACAGAAATTTTGCTTGTTACGTATAGAGTAGTTATGAAGCTCGGCTGTGCAGTAATAAATTTAAACAGGTCTACTGTTATGTAAACTGAATTAATTCCCCTTCTTCTGACAGAAAAACGCATTCTATTTAGAGAATTTGTTTCAAAATTGTTGAAATATGATCTTATTTTGTTATATTTTTATTTTGTTATATTTTCTTGAAACGGTGCCCGACCACAACCCTATTAACAGGATATTTTTTAGGACCTGTGAATTAATATCTTTTACCGTTTCAAAGGGATCAACGTTAGAAAATTTTATAAAAAGAATTGAAAAGTCTCTTTCAAAAATATTAAAGATTTTCCGTTTTTAATGCTTCAAATCATAGTCCTTGCCACCATTCAAGAGACGATACAGATAAACATATTTTATGTAAATACTTCATATTCTTTGTGTATTAGTTTCCATTTACATGCTTAAGTACTAACATCTTCAACAAGTCTTAACCTTGGAGCCCGTAAATGAAGTTTCAAAGTTTACTCCTCTCTGTTTACATAAGCCGTAACATTTTGGCTTTAATTTCTAAATTGAAAATAACATTGACCTTTCTCTACTGTCGGAAAGTTTGCTGATGTTCTTGAATGTATGAAAAAATATAAAAGCGACATTTAAACGATTTATGACTGATTTACAAAAACCAAGAACATATAAATGTTTAAAAAGCCGTAGCTAGGGGTCTCCACAGGACAGTCTCCCCTTTCGCTAATATCAAGAAGGCGCCGAACAAAGAAGAAAGGAAAAATTTTGGAAATAGCTAAAAATGCGTCCCTCCGAAAAGTTATTCGCGCCCTGTTAAATCAATATTAGTAGGAAAAATTTACTTGGGATTCGCTTGGGAAAATGTCCCATGGGAACGTTCCCTCGGCGCTGGGTGGTTAGTTGCTAAATGGCACACGTATGTTCATGGTCTTGGATGGTTACCGGCTGTAGAAACAAGATGAAACATGTTGGGTTCTTCTTCGTCGTCTTCTTCTTCTTCTCGTTGTGTATTGGGTAGTTACTTTGGACCCCTCCGGCGAAGATCGTGATTTGTCCTTTGACCTAAATGGTCTTAGTTGCTAAAGGGAACAATTCCTATGTGATATAGTATTGTATACTTATATATTGATTGGTCTTAGTTACCCTGTACTATAGTATATGATAGGTGAAAATATGGTTGAGATATTCATCGTTCGAAGCTCCTCATTTCGAATCACCACATTATTACTGGCTTCATAACATTACGAAACATATGCGTAAAGTATGCATTAGGAACTTTTGTAATTAGGAAATCTCAAAATTTGCGTACCTGTATGAAATATCAAAAATTAAAATGAAATATTGAACACTGATTGAAATGAAGAAAATTCATTCAGGATTAGATGTTTGGTAATGAAGTAAAATAATAATACGTAAGAAATGTACGAGAAAGAGAGTTACGGTGCAACTCGAACTCGAATCATAATGCTCTCTCACCGAGAATCGAACCAGGATCCTTGTAGGTACGTAAGATATATGCTCTAATCAGAACAATACTGATGTTTAAAAAAAATTCACGTTTAAAAATTTACAGTGGAATGAGAATATGAGAACTATGTGAAAACGAGTGAACACACTGTTATCAGCAATGACCTCTCATTTCCAGGGATCGATCCAGAGACTCCTTGCATTAGAATTGAGCGTTCTAGCACTGAGCCATCATGCATCCTGAAATCCATTTAATTTTGTGAGTAGAACAATATAAGTGATAAAAAGATATATGTGGATACATGTTCCTCTAACCTGGCATAATTGCTTTTGAAAAATAACAATCATAAAAGTGAAAGAAATGCAGCATCGCATTATTATTATTATTATTATTATTATTATTATTATTATTATTATTATTATTATTATTATTATTATTATTATTATTATTATTATTATTATTATTATTATTATTATTATTTGGGGAGTGAAAGTCAAGCAGACAACTAACCTTGATTTAAGATTCTAAGCAGAAAATCCATTTTGGTGGGAGCTGGAATCGATTTTGGTACTTCACGATCTAGAGTTGAATTAAGTTTCTCCGTGATGGGTTATAATCGCGGGACGTTCATCTTCAAGTTAATTTGAAATATAAGAGAGATATGAAATATTTCAGTTTAAAATCTCACAAATATGTCTTTCCACAGGTACGATGTTGTCCATCACAAATGTACTCGCTCGGAGATAGAATCACTGATCCTAAGCACACTCTATCATTGAGACATCATGCCCCCCGTAAGAGAGAATTGAAAGCACTTACATCTATTGCATGGTGTCCTTAGTTGGACCTCTTACTCGAGTCATAATGCTCTCTCACCGAGAATCGAACCCAAGAAAATTCAATCAGGATTATAGCTTTGGTAATGTAATGAAGTAAAATAATATGTAAGAAATGTTGTACGAGAGAGAAAGAGAGAGAGAGAGATGAATTTACGGTTTAAGGTGGAACTCGAAGTCGAATCATAATGCTCTCTCACAAGAAGAGCCCCTCGGAGGGGTCCAAAGTAATTACCCAATACACAACTAGAAGAAGAAGAAAAAGAAAACAACATGTTTCATCTTGTTTCTACAGCCGGTTGCCATCCAAGACCATGAACATTCTTATACCACTTAGCAACTAACTAGCCAGTGCCCAAAGAAAGTTTCCTGGGAAATTTTCGCACGCACACCCCAAGTAAATTTATCCTATTATATTGTTGTCTATTTCGTAAAATTTTTCTTGTTCGCTTCTTTCGCAACCCTAGAGTTTCAATAAGTTTACTTAAAGGAAGTCATTATAAATGATTTGTTAATAACTATGTGATACGCAAGTGGCGAGTAATCTCTTATAGTGTACACACCAGCATTTTCAAAATGAGAAACGGTCTAAGTCTAAAATACCTTTTCGGCGTTTTGATGGTGATGCACATAATTCGTAGAGACACATGTTATGTATGAACAAGCGTTCTCTTGTTGAAAGATGGTATACTTGTGATCACAAAACAAATTAACCGTCTTCCAGAGACTTAAGACTAAGCAGTTAAACCCAGATCCTGGCGTCTCTCGGATATGTTAGGAGAGAAAACTATTTTCTCTCCACACTGTTACAGAGTAATGTAAATATAACCTAACAGAAATAGACCATCTGGACATTACCTTGAAGTAAATACTTATAGGTGGCATTTTGAAAACACTCACGAAATATGGCAAGAAAGAATATAAAAGTAAAAACTTGCATACTGCAACATAGAGATTAAACCCATAGAAAGCGAACTGTCAAGCGAGTAATAACACAAACAAACGGAAAGGTTAATGGTCATACACTCTTCGTCTAGGGAATAACATAATGCACTCTTGTACTAGTGTTTATTTTTAACATGTGTCCGAGAGGATAAGAAATTGTCGGAAAGGTTTTTCATTTTTTATAGATAACGACTATTCGTTTTAGTTGCAATGAGCTTTCATATTTGAATGCAATAAAAATTAATATATATAATTGCTATATAATATAGTACATTACAACATATATATTAACTCACATACAAAATCCCTTATTCACGAAAACAACGATTATCAATTTCTTACCTATATATTTATTTCATACTGCCACTCGTTACAACTAGACTCCGGATTGACTTAAGTTGTAATTATCACGAAATACTTCTCGATTTTGTTTTCTTCAGCATTACAAGACGACATTCACATCTAAACTTTTTAATAGTTTCATAATTAACTGAACAAACATATTGCCATATATTTTACATTCTAATCCATCTGGGATATGTTTGAATTGCAGCGGGTGAACACCAGGTCTGATAGTGAAATGAACACCAAAGAATATAGAATAAAAAAGAACTTAATAAAATAATAAATGAAAACGTCTATATTGTGTGTATTTTGTTGAAATACATAAATTAAGAATTGATATCTGCCCTGAATGCAATTGCTTATCTGTAATAAGAACTGATCCTTCACGACAACTAGCCAATCTAAAGTCACAGTTTGTTTCACCTCTGAAATATGAACAGAAGGTAGTCCATGATTTTGCAACATCAGGTCGTTTGTCCAATCGTGTGCATTTTTCATTCTGATACCTATGTATATAGAGATGTTTGTTTCGTATTCAGACAAAATACTATACACAACATTAAAAAGCTGTCAGTTTCGTTAAGTAGTGCTAGTCCAGTGGTGAAGATTGGTTATCATTGTTATCCTTAGCAACATTTTATTGTTATTTTTTAATATGTCTCTGTTATTTCTGATCAGCATAAAATTCGGAAAGCTTTTGTGTTAGAGGAATATATGTATCGTATAGACAGAAGTGAAACATAAGAGATATTGTAAGTATGTTCTACAATGCAGCACTACGATAGTTCTCTGTAAAAATGAAGTAGTGTATAAGTCAGGAATACACACATATGTACCGTCTAAAGGGAAGATTAAGTATAAGCGTGTTATAGAAACAATGAAAGGTACAGGAAAGGAGTGACCAACTATCTCAATCAAGGCGATTTATAGGCAATAATTTGTTGTAAACTTTCTGGTAGACTATATGTTTTCACTAAACAGATTACTCCTCGAGATATTATCCTTTACTATTAAGACATGAATGCAGTGAAATTCCTAACGTAGTGTGTAGTCCTATTTTGGCTTCAAATAATTCTAGCGAATACGAGTATTATTGTAAATTATTTCTAGTTTCCTTTTAACTCGTGTCTTTGTGATTCTGTTTTATTATCAGTCATTAGCGTAACTAGAATTATGTTTATAATTAGAATTTTCTTGTATGATGTACTATTAGCAACAAGTTAATTGAGGCATTGGATATGAAGAAAAATGGCGTAACTCAGTTTTGAGATGTTAGAATTTTATTAGAATCGATATTGAAAAAGCAGAGAAAATCGGCTCTTTGTGCTGCCATCTTTTGGCCTATATCCTGGTCTTTTAACTGAGATACACAACATTGCCATCCAACAGGTTGTGGTTTCAAGTTCACCGAAATGACATAATCTCATTTTTTGGAAAAAAGAAATGAGTTACGCCACTTCGCCATCCAACGCCTAAAATCAAGGAGTCTCTCTCTCTCTCTTACATCTATATTAATTATATTTCATAGTTATACTAAAGTAATTCATACTTCCTTCTTATTCAGAAGTATTTCGAAGTATGGAAAATATGAAGAAACTATACTCCAGCAAGATCGTTTTATGGATGATACATTCAGGTGTGTACCTTCATTGCCTGCACAATTACTTAGTGCAGTCGTTTCCATTTCTTTACTGTTTGTTGAATTCCAAGTTTCAGAAATATACATAAGTGTATTCAGCCTTATTAGAGAGGTAGCAAAGGGAAACTATATAGACACTAAAGTGCAAGAAATTATAATGGATTTTAAGAAAGCTTCAATGAATGCTATTAAGCAGTGTTATAATAATGTTATGATCCATTGTTGTAATTTTTCAGTACAGAAAGGTACAGGAACTAGGATTATGTTGTCGGTACAAAGAAAGTGAGGAAGTTAGAAAGTGGATTCGAAGTGCTGGAGCTCTTCCACAAATTACTCTTGGAAGAGTCAGTGAGACATATTTATATTTACAAGAAGATAATCTTGGTGTCAAATAGCAGCAGGAATTTCATGATTTCATGTTAGAGACGTGGGTTGATGACATGCACGCTACATTCTGTCCGTAAATAATTGTGCAATTTGCTTCCATTTGTAAAGTATAATAGTAGGAATTATACCCAAAACGTTTGTTCTGTTGGAATGAAAACTTACAAGACAACCGGTATTTTCTAGTAAACTTTTAATCATTCTCTGTTTAATACCTTAATTGATTAATAATTAGTTATTACAGTAATAATTGAATAATTAATATAAAAGTAATTAATACTTAAAAATCTTATTTCACATACTCACTTAATTTTAACACTAAAATGAAATAAGAATGAAATTAGAAAGACTTTTTGAAACATCATCTGGAATAACTTTGAAATTAACTCAGAAAGAACAACAAATAAAGTAGAATTCTGCTATTCCAAATGGAAAAAGTGCTCTTCCAGGCGTTATCTGAATATATTCTCGTTCATTCAGCATATACCGTCGAAACAGATGGAAAATGAGAAGACGAAGCAGTCTTTGGAGGTTGAGAATCGAGAGCTGCAGCAAAAACGAAAATGGAAAATTTTAAATGACAGTTTTAATGAATTGAAAGACAGATTACGAAAAGATGAAATTTCCTTATTTTCTTGTATAGACGTTGTATCCTGTTACGTGCATATGTGTGATGCGTAGTTCAGAAGTTTTTCCAGCTTAGACGTGTTTGTAGTTTATTGTAATTTTGTGATGTTTTTCTACAAAAAGTTAACTACTGCTGCTGGACGATAGTGTATGTATCTGCAATTTATTGTTACAATATTGTATATTTGAAATGTATTTTGTTATAGTTATTTGAAATGAATATACTTTTCTGTCACCAAATTAGTTCTTTATTGTCATAAATTGTTTATACGATTCTAGTAATTCCTTTAATATAAGTAATTTTTGTATATTTGAAATATTTTATCTTGTATTTGTGTGATACAATTGTGGCTTATGTATATAAGTTTCTCTCACTATTTATTTGTAAGTATGGAAACATTGTCGGATCTTCTATATAGAGGACTAGCAGCGTTCACCCCGCTTCGCTGCGGTCACCCCGGAACGCAATAAACTTTGTTACTTAGATAATTTTTACTTTTTCGCTTTCAACTGATATGATAAAAACCATAGAAGATTGCAGTAAATCTTAACATTATATCGCCTGTCATTTATGTTAACCCGCCCAGCTTCGCTGCGGTCATCCCGGTGCTGGCATATTGTAAAAGTGTCTGTAAAAATAAGCAAATCAATTAAAAAATTTTAAACAGAAGATTCAAGCTATTTTCCGCTGTATATCGCCTGTCATTTATGTTAACCCGCCGAGTGACACGGTCATGCGGGTTGCATATAAATACGTTTATTTTTACCTATGATGAACTAATAACAAAGGATTTGTACGTTATGGACACTTGAATGGTCAATTATCTCAAGACACTGGTAATTAAAAATTAAAGTGATATGATAAAAACCATCTAGGGTCCAAATCCTAATAACCCCCCAAAAATGAAAGAAATTGGTTCAGCCGTATTAGCGTGATGAGCGGACAAAGGATTTTGTACGTTCTCTTTTATATATATAGATATTTCCTTCCTCATAAGATCGTTAGGCGTAATAGAAATTAGGACAAACAGTATTTGGCACTTCGCCTAAAATTGTGGATGTGATTTTTATCTATGATTGACAGCTAATAAAGTACCGGACAAAATAGAAATTAGGCCAAGTAACGAGTAAATCATTTGAGATTTAGATGTATATGCACTTAATCAAAATAGACTAATGAAAAACTTGAAGCGATGTATATCGCAGAGTTTGTCCCTTCTTAATGAAAATCCCGAAAAGAATATTTGGGACAAGGGTGATCATAATGTAAGAAAGTAAAGGATGGCTAAATTGTTATCATTACTATTAAAAGTGTTCTTCCTACGTACAAGAAGATGTAATAATTATCAAGAAATATTGAATTTTAAAAATTAAACAATTTGCTTTGATGGCATTAAAAACCATAAATTAAATTTTATCTTTTAGTTATAATTGAGATATTGCTAATATAATATTCAGTTCGCCTTGTTTTCTATTTTAAATTCTGCTTTTATATACTCAGCTTATTGATTATAATCCAATGAAAATAAACAACAATTGATTTCTAATATAATTTGTATATTGTCTAGCACATCCTTTACAATTACATTAAAATTACTAGTTGGAATAAATTTCTTTTCGGGCTGCATTCTAACAACTCTCTTCTTTGTTACAACATTTTTATATGTCATTGTTTACTTCTTAGCTTCATATTCAAAGCATAATTTGTGAGTTTTGTATACGTTATTTAAATCCTCCTGCCCTTCGTACTCTACAGAGTCATTATTTGCATAGCTATCAATACTGTTTATTTTTACTATATTGTAATGTGCCATTACAATTAAGGTAATGAAATTTTTGGAGGGATCCAATACTTTCGAACGTACCGCGTACTGTATTTTTTCTCGCCCATAATTTCGGCCCATGTAATAAATGTATTTGTTTGTTACTCAACTCCAAATCATTCTGGGAGCTTCGGAATAATCCAGGAAGAATTATATTTCGTGGAATAATTTCTTTAGTTATATGTTATCTCTATAAACTCGGTATATGGGCATTTCAAATGGATGATTATTGTAATTATACATCTTAATGCGATATAAAAATATAGATCAGAAATTGGACAGAAATTTCTGAAATTATCCACCAATCTGATGTTTGTCACAATAATTTAGACCCCCTCCGTCCCCCTGATATGCCCATATCATCCCAAATCCGGTTTCATCCAGTTTTTACTATTTTCTATTCGCTTTATATTTTCCACCGCCAAAATTATTTGTTCTGATTGGAACTATTTCCGATTCTCGGGTATTAAGGCGCGATTCTTGCCATTCTAATACATGGAAAAGCATCAAGCAGCACCACGTTAGTTTGCTTCAGATATATATTGGGATTTTTCGACGAAAATGCAGTAGTATAAGGTAAAGCCAGTTTCAATTAATAAATAAATCCCTCTTGAGTGTATAGAGTCCCCAAAATATTGGATTTTCATTTTAAAACATTCAACAAACAGTGAGATATGTGTTTCAACCCAAGCAACGCCATGTTCGTAAATGTTAATAGTGGTGGACAGGATTAATCGTAGTGTGTGATCTTTTTTAAAACATTTTGAAAAGTATGTTTTCCTTGATAACTCTTGTTATCCTCAAAATTTCCCTGTTAGGTTTCGAGGCCTGTCCTAACATAGCTTTTGTCTGTGTAATTAGTGAATGTGAGTTTTTTTAATTATTATTAACATGGCGGTAGGTGTAGGTTTATTTATAGTTAAACTAAATTTCACAATGTCAGTGTAAGGTAGAACAGGAACTCTCCCTTATTCCTGACTTGAACGCAGCTTCCAACACATTATGGACTAAAGAAGAATCAAAAAGGGTTCTTGTTCCTTCAGGAAAGGGACCCCTACCATTAGTAGCTTCCCTTCTGGGGCATTGACAATTATTCTGTAATTGAAAAACCATGATTTACTTAACAGAAGGACCCTTAGGCTCTGATTATTCCGTTTCGTTTTCATACTGCATAGAGCCGATTTAGGATGGTGAAATTCAGCAATGTGTTTGATTTACGTATATTTGAACTGTGTGATAAGATGATTTAACATGTGTAGTAATATGTATTAATATTTGGTTTTTTAGATTATGTGGGATGTAGCATGTATGTGTGTGTAATTTAGTACATTGACCGTGGAAGTGATGTGTGAGTGAAAGTATGATATATTTCTTTAGGACAGTGTATTGTTTAATTAGTCATCTTTTGTGGTCAGTTTAAATGGATTCGCCACGCAAATTCATAGTAATTCTGTACTATAATTACATAGTAGATTACTTCTATTTAATGATGACAGAGTACAAAGTTTATTTTAGTAGTGCAAGATTTGTTTTCGTACTATCAATGCCATCTCATGTCGGATTGAGAACTATTAGCCGCTAGTTTTTTGTCACTCTAAAAGTTAATGATTCTGTCTATCCGGAAATTGATATTCTTTGTAATTATTGATGAGTAAATATTAGTTCTGACGCATATGAATATGTAATTAGACGAATTATATTATAAATTAAATTTCTTAATAAACATAATCATTTATATTGTCCAGTAATCAAATTCTTAATAATAGTATACTTTGCTTTTTTCCTTAACCTGAAGTTTGTCTATATGGCATTTTCTGTTGTCAGGCTGCAGTTCCAAAATTCTCTGTTCTTTACGTTCGGTGAACTATAGGATTGTTGAGACTCTCAGAAAATATGATTGCATGTAGTTAAGAGAATAGTTAATAATATTGAACTTTCATTCCATATAAAATAATTCGAAGACCTGGAGTGAAATATACTGTAGTTTGCTTAGAAATAATCTAATATCAGTTCATACAAAATCACGCTTATTAATTAATGTACTCTTAATTCCAGATATGAGAGAAATGTATCGCTAAATACTTCTACGAACCGAAGGGTGCTTTAAGAATAAATGTGATATTATAGCTCGTTCAAAGGTACGATAGAGTGTAACGATATTCACGGACTTTATATATATATATATATCATTACATTGCTGTTATTTAATTTTGTATGTGGATTGATACATTTATGTGTGTTTATTGCATGTTTATAAAATTATGTGTGTAATTTCCCAATAGATGTAAAAAATTGTTTCCTAATGGTTTCTTTTAAACTATTTTACCCATGTCAATACGCTGACCTGTATGCATGTGCGTATGTGTGAATGAATGATAAATTTAGTTTTAAGTGGTAGCATTTATGATTGATTTACTATGATAGTGTTTATAATAAGTGTCTAATAGCATGTTATGTGTATTAGTGTAAGATGGAAGTCATGAAAGATAACTAATTCTAAAGTACTCTAAATCGGCTCCAGGAGAAAAGCCAAAATAGCAGGATGAGCCTGAATAACGACAGTCTTTTCAGAAATCTTTAAAAACTTCTATTCGTGAAAAATATTTACATTAATTTTTTATCTTGGCTAATTCAAATGTGTCTTTGATCTCTACCATAGATATTAAGATAGTGAATGAAGGGTTATTTAACATTTGACTAAATTAAAACTTCTGGTTACCTGGGCTGGGTTAGGGCCACTCCCACTTGTGCAGTTGCTTGGATACAGGTCGGGGTAGTATGTAGAAACATGTGTCTCTTCAGAATCATTCAGAAACGATCTTCAGGTAATAATTTTCAAATACGAATCACCTTTTTAATACCTATTCAAGTTCCTTTACCATATTCCCATAATTATCCATTAATCCTTTATCTCTAGTTCCTCCTTCCTTTCTCCTTTCTTTCTTCCTCTTTTCCTCCTTTCTCCTACCTTCTTTTCTTCATTCACACTCTTTCTTTTCGTCTTTGTAATAAACTGAAGAGGGGTTACGACTGGGAGTTGTCGCTATAGACAGGGTCATTATATTGCTTTGATGTTTCTCTTCGGGAGTCCGATATGAATTAGTTAATCCTCAAACATACATATGAAGCAAGAATTCCAAACTGCATTTATTTTTATTATATTTCATATTTACTAAATTATCATAATTGAAAGATTTCAGTTTAAGAAGTAAGTAACCAATCTCCCAATTACGACGTCCTTGTCTTTTTCTCTTCAATAACTCTGTAGTAATAATGCCTTATTTTCATATCTAAATATATTAAAACCCTGTTACTTTTATATTGTGTTTGAGTTAAGTTACATAATCTTATTTCGTAAGCTTATCTTATCTCTAAATCTTGTAACTTAAAACGTTGAATATTTATATCATTCTACTTTGCTAAATAGGAATTCATTCTTCATTTATTATATAGAAAATATACAAATATTTTATTAATTTTCATTACACAAAACTCAACCGTAGGATAATTTGTCATTTAGTCAAGTGCCTTTAATTCTTAATTCATCTTAACTATATTACTTATTTTATTTGTCATTTCTTTTGTAAATCTAGGTGGAAGAAACGCTTTAAAATTTTCACACTCAACTATGATACTCCTACCGAAATTAGCCTTTATCTCTTCCATCTTTACAATCTCATATTGTATATATAAGTCAAATTCTCTTAAGCCAATAACTATGTTCATCAGCTAAGTTTCCAACTTGATTTAAAAATTCAATATGATTTGCCATATTCTCTTATGTAGAAAATCTTAAATAGTCTTTTATGATAATAATCCACAAAGGGCAATATATTATAGTAAAACTTATTTAAAACTCTTTCCTGATTTCTCGTTCTTAGGTTCATAAGTAAACTTGTTTTAGCAAAGTGAAATGGCCAAACAAAATGTATTATCACTTGTAACTTCCGGATAATCTACTGCAATTTTTAAATTAGTTGTCTTTTTCAATTATATAGTCCTCCTCTTACAAAAATAATCACATACATTGATCTATTTGTAATGAAATCGTCTGAAACACATTACACTTCTGAATTTCCACATAACAGTCTTTTAAATGCAATATAATTTTCAAACATGTTAAAATAACCATTGTTACCAATATTTAAATTTCTATTTTCACCTTATTACACTCACTGTTAAAGATAAATACTTTTTGATTTACAGTGATCAAATTATCTAGGATCTTTAGTTTGACTATCTTTTGTTCAATTTGAAAAGTTATTATTACAAAATAAACATATCAAATTATCTAGAAGTAAATTGAGTAGTTACATCAAATTCCAAGAAAGAACCTTCTACATTCTCAAACACACATTGGTAAATGTGAAATAAAAACTGATCTTGAGTTTTTTTTAAACAAGAATTAATTTTAACTTATTTTCACAATCTTATGCAGACTGTACAATTGACATTCTTATCTACGTACTCTTTATTGTTATTTTAGCACTGTTAGGCGCTTTCTTCAGTTTCTTCTCTTCCTATACATTTACATTATTACTGCCAGCTTTATCCTATGTTTTTTCTCAATTCACATTTCCACCTAATCTCTGAAGTTTACTTAAAACAAGGCGTTAATAGTTATAAAACAGTAAAATCTTTTTCTCGATCCTAATTTATATGTTTCAAAATTAGCTTCATAATAAAAGGATCGCTAAAAGAAATTCCGTCACACAATAATTTTAAAACCTTAACACGTAAATGTCCACAAATAACAAAGTCTTGTATACGGTAATCATCGTAAAATAAATTTTCAATCCCAAGATATTTTTTTTAACGGTTTAGGTGGCACCCATCCGTAAAATTCAACCATGTATTTAACGTTCCTATCTTTACAATAACATATCCAATATGTTCCAGTGTTTTCTGATTTATCTAAATTTAACTCACCACATTGATTTTTATAAAGTTTCTTAGAGAATTCATCACTTATAGAAACATCTCTTAAATGCTTTATCTTTAATTCTTTCAGAACTTCCCTATATCGAAGTTCGTTAATGGTTTATTTTTTGATCAAGTACCTCCACCTTGTTTTCCATTCATTGTCAAGTTGTGTTTTTTTTCTGTTCTTCTAAATCTTGCTTATTCCTTTTCACATCAATTACATTTTTATTAATCGCTGGTGTCCCTCCTGCTAAAGTACCAGATGCTCCTAATGATGCGAGGAATGCAGCTATGGTAAAGTAAAATTTCCAATACGTTTTTTTAGGAGAACTGTTAATCTTCTTTTGTGAAGTAGACAAACTTAAATGTATACCTTCATCTTCTTTAATCTTCTTACCTTTATATTTAGGCCTATCATTGTTAATTCATGATCAATATTGAAAGTCATAAGTTCATTATGAAGAATACCAAACGTATAATCTTTAGAGGAAAAAAATTCTTAATATTTGTTTAATAAAAAGCTTTGTTTGTAAAAACATGGTTGCTGTCGCTCCACCAAAATCAATTACGCTATCATTCTCGCCTGTTATTTTCACCTCAAATTTATCAATTTTATCTCTTGTTATAGAAAAAACAAACAATAAAGCAGCTTCATATATAATACTATGCTTAAAATGTTTATTATTTTTAAATGTTTCTATAGCTCGTGTCTCTCAATGAAAATCTCTTAGTTTTACGTCCCACGGTTATGCCGGTTAGGCTAAAGGAGACGGTGATTATGAGAGATGAGTGAAATAGTGGAATGAAGAAAGTGGGAGGAAACGGGATAACCCCGAGAAAACCTACGAGCACGGTGTTTGTCCACCACAAAGTTCACTTGGCGGGGGCTGGGATCGAACCCGGGACCCCAAGCACCAGAGGTGAACGCTCTACCACTGAGCCACCGCGCCCCCCTGTCTCTCAATGAGTATAACCTATATCTTTAACAAACTTACTATCTTTCACATCACAGTGATCATTAATTGTTTCAAACGGAATGAACGTTAGTAACTAACTTCCAATATATGTATTGTTCTTATCTAATAATCGTTGAAAGTTAAATTCAAGAATAATATCTAAGTTTATTATTTTAAGATCACTTATCTAAGTTTATTATTATAAGGTCACTTTCATTTGTTTCTACTTTTACTCTATTCCTTATATGATTTTCTGTTAATGTTTTCTTTATGAGTTGAGATTTTAAATAATCGTTAAGGCTATTTAAGCTGTATTGCCCGTCATGATAGTTTCTATCTTGCACAAACATATTGAAAAGTACCTAAACAGTTAATGAGAGGTATAGTGTAATTGCTGGCAGGAAGATTATGGTTTTATAGTACCAATATGACAAGGAAAGTAAAACACAGCAAATACAGAAACAAGAAAATCCACTTTATAAACGTTTGATTTGTTTGTGTTTTTGACATTTTTCATATTTTTATGTTTTCAGAGGTTGTTTGTTTAATTTATAATAAATGGAAGGGAAGAAAATTATGAGGAATCTAACTTGAATGTGTTTCTTATTAAAGATTTTAAAAATTGGAAAAAGAAAGAGTAGGAATATATGACAAATACAAAAACCAAAAACAACCAGCAACATATGCTATTCACTCTTCAGGAAGTGAGATTAAATAGGTAACAAAACCAAATAAAACTTTAATAGCAGAACTTGTTTTAGCTCTTACTGCATTCACTGTGCATTGTTATATTAGATGCAGAATTAATTAATATTATGGAATATCATATGTGTCAATTAGGACAGACTTGCAATATAGATCTAAACGCTGTACGAGTGAAACAGTGTTTTCAACAATTTCTAAGAATTACCTTGCATACTATAAATGAAATTTAGTTGTATTTTATTTAACATATACATAAGCAAGTAACTAAGCACCTGCCGAGCAATTCTCAGCTATCCACTCAACTCCATATCAACGTAAACTAATAACACAATATCTAACTCAGATCAAATGCTGTCCTCAAGCTATTCCTACTGTGAAAGAAGTCAAAAGTCAAAGACCACATTTATCTACATTTTCAGTGCTCCGCCAATATTTCTAATGAAGAATTTAATAAACCTAAATTTGTAAGAAACAGCCCGATAAGGTGCACTCTTGAAAAAATACAACCCGTTTCTTGTATATCCAATACAAGAATTAGGATAATGTTGTTGCACATTTTGACAATTATATCACCTAAACAGTACTATATACTTTTTTCACTTTCTCATTAAAATAAGCACTGTAACAGATCTCTTTCTAAGTGATATCAAAAGTATGTTACAACTTAATAAACTTATCTCCCCTATCAGTGTTGTATACATGAATTGACACAAACGAAAGATGACCCAAATATAACTTCAATGACGTATAAACATACCGAAAAGTCTTTCACTATTCGCTCTAGTTCGCTCTAGCTATCTCCACTTTATACCTTAAGCAGGGTATTTACCAGTTGAATGGAAAAATCTTAGACGTTGTTTCAAAAGCGGAACGGAACACTTATCGACATATCTTAATACTGGCTTACACATTTATCTTCTGTTTTAAGTCAAATCTTGCACACACCTTATTGGTTCCTTTCTTAACTCAGTACATGTCTATCAAACCAAATTCCGGTGAACTTACAAAGCTAAGAATCAACTCATTGGTGGATCTAGCCTGGGGCCGGGAACGCTGAGCCTCCAGTGTTTTGGGTGACAAAAATAAATAAGGTATTATGCATGTATTTTTAAAGTTTATAGTAAACTAATGATATACTTATCATAGTCTGGGTTCTGCCTGCCCATAGTTTATATTTTCTAGATCCGTCACTGAACCAACTGTAACTACTCAGCACTTTCAAAGACTACTCCGTTCATCTTCTTAGTTTTGATTATTTTTTAACTCTCAAAACTATGTTGGTTTCTTCTTTGCATGTAACATCCACCTTTAAATTTGTAAACATGTAACACTCGCTTTGCTTGTCATCTTTTCATTACCGTA
The DNA here is from genome assembly GCF_964235325.1 of Thermobia domestica. Taxonomy (NCBI): domain Eukaryota; kingdom Metazoa; phylum Arthropoda; class Insecta; order Zygentoma; family Lepismatidae; genus Thermobia; species Thermobia domestica. Next base: position 112,466,972 of record NC_137463.1, on the reverse strand, counting down.
TAACACAAGGCTATTATCGACTAGCATGTCCAACCTTCTTTAAATCTGATATACTCTAAGTTTTCACTTTAATCACCGAGTCTTATTTCCCTCTTTCAACAGCGCTCATATATTCCAACATATTTTCCTCAACCTCAATACTGCCATCCAATAGAGTACATCTATATAATCTGACACCAATATGCTAATAGTTTCTTTTAGTAAAGTCGCTTATTTAATCAAAAAATAATGTCTTAAAACAGAAATCATTACTTTGTTGGCTGTACATAAGCAATCCAGAGCCCACAGAAATATATGACTTCTTTCTCTCATAATTCAGAATAAACGAATATGAATCAACAAATTGCCAGTTATCTAGGAATTATCATCAACTAACATCCGTCATAGGCTCATTTCAACTACATAAAAACTCAAGTATACAGCTGTCCACATCTGCTTAAACTTCACATTAACTCTACCCGAGACAACACAGACAACACTGTCCTCAACACATAGGAAAATGTTTAGCCTTTTTTTCTTTTCGCTTAAGCTTACATTGTACTAAAATTATAGTAATAACCCGCCAAATGCTAAAGAAGTTTATTAACTTGCCGTATATTTTCAGTTCATTTTCGATCAATTTATTGTTCAATGCCAAGCACGTAACTCTGCTTAACTAACTGCCAACAACTGTCTATATACTTTTGTTTTCTAACTTTCTCATTAGCTTTGGTTCTAATACTGGTTAGAATGCCCTAACTATTTCTTATGTAGACACATATATGCTGTTTAAATGTATGTTCTCAGATACCATAATTTTTGAATAAAAGTATATTCAAAAGAGGCAGAACGTGACAATTATAAACATATGTTTTGAACAACAACTATCATGTATAATAAAAACGAACTTTTCTTTTACCTAAGACACAAAAGATAGGATTCAATAATTAAATATAATGTTTTCTTTTCCTTTACACCATACGAATTTTCTAATAAAATTGTCGAACCACAGTTTGGCCAGGAGTTGTATCTTTTCTCTCAAACTAACCACGTTTTTATAACAAAAATAAGTATTCACATCACCAAAAAATTTGTGTAATTTTCAATGAACACGTTTATAAGTGAAACATATATTGTCGCTACGGTTATTACACACACATTCACCACTTTCTATATTCCACGTGGATCCTGGTTTGCACGTCTTCTTCTTCTTACACGGTAACGCCAAACAAGCTACAAATCCTCTTTGTGAGCAGGTGCACCCATTGCAGTTTAATTTCCAAATAGTACCTTGAACACAGTGTAACAAAATAAAATGTTTTACAGTCATGCAGTTTGTTCCTAGAATAGAAAAAGAAATTATTATTATTATTCCCAAATAAAAGCTCTGTCGAACTTAGACAAAACATACAATAAAACAGGACTATATCATAAAGTGACATAAACTTGGGATATGTGAAGAAGTAAAAATCAGCAGTATGTATCTTAATCACCGGATGGAGTATAGACACCACAGTAGAAAAACTCAGTGGATAGTGAAACAAAAAATGAAATGAAATGAAATCTTTCAGTTTTACGTCCCACGGTTATGCCGGTTAGGCTAAAGAAGACGGTGATTAGAAGAAATGAATGAAATGGTGGAATGAAGAAAGTGGGAGGAAACGGGAGAACCCCGAGGAAACCCACGCACACGGTGTTTGTCCTCCACAAAGTTCACTTGGCGTAGTGAAACAAAGAATATTAAAATATATACTTCAATTTTTGATGAATTCGAAACCATTATTCTCAAAAATGTTTGTGTAACGAATGAAATTAAACACTCAATACAGGCTCAGAACTATGAAATACAAATTATCATTTTTACCAGAGCGTCAGAGAGCGCACTCACTGCCAACTTTGTAATATGAGACTTCGCATTATACGGATGCAAAATAAATTTATTTCCCTTTAGAAGAAAATGTGTCAGACAATAACTCCAAGAATATCTATTTTTCATGTCCATATACTATTTGCTATGAGTGCATAATAAGATTGATTTTCTGGTTAGAAGTTTCTGGTCATAAAGAAAATATCTTGTGCGGATCACGAAAAAGAAATTATCATATTCGGTTCATGTTATCACTTCCTGTTGTTTGAACGATGACTCATGTAATGTCAAGGAAGCGACGACTTAAATATCCTGAAGAAGCATCTATCATCAGTTTGTTATGAAGCAAAATAATTTTCTGAAAAGACACTATAAATATACAGACATTTGCTTTTATCACATTCTGAGCGCAGTTAGATATTGTTGAACCCATTGCCCCACTTTACGAATTTTTTAAAAGTGGAAGTTGTATTGGTAAGTGTTTCCATGGTTAAATAATACTCCTCCCTGTTGATCTCATATTTGTGTTCCTTGATGTCTACAAGATTAGATATCCAACACATAGAGCTAGAATTCATCACCATCCATAATTATTCTTAATCACTGTTGTATATTTACAATGTCCGTATCAAATGCGTTTCAATCTGTCTTCATGTTCGACTACCGCCTATTAACTAACTAACTAACTCTATGGCCTATGGAACCCGGAGGTTCAATGCCGCGTTCACAAAAGCTCTCCATTGACTTCTATCCTTAGCCAACTGGATCCAGTTTCTACTTTGTATTCCTATTTTTGCGAGATCCATCTTAATATTGTCTTCCCATCTGCGCCTACGTCTTCCTAATGGTCGTTTTCCGATTCGTCTTCCAGTCAAGACATTGAAAGCGTTTCTACTTTCTTCCATTCTAGCTACATGACCCGCCCACCTAAGAATCCTAGACTTGACGACCCTAACAATATTGGGTAAACCGTATAAATTAGGTAGTTCCTCGTTATGAAGTTTCCGCCATTCCTCATTCCCGTTCCTCTTGGGTCCGAATATTCGTCTCAGGATCTTGTTCTCAAATACTTTCAGTCTATGTTCTTCCCTCAGAGTAAGTGACCATGTTTCGCAGCCAAATAGAACAACAGGCATGATTGTCATTTTATATATTTTAAGCTTCAAATTCCTGGACAGAATTAGCGACGACAAGAGATTTTGAACTGAATAATAACACAAAATCCCTGTTTTTAGTCGACATTTAATTTCTCCGTGAATATGATTTTAATCTGTTAATAGTGATCCTAGATATTTCAAACTACCCATTTTATCAAAAGTATTATTTAACATTTTAACGCATCCATAATTTGCTGTATTCCGGTCCCGACGCACTTCCATGTATTTAGTTTTCTCTGCATTTACTTCTAAACCCATGTCCCTGCAAGCGTTTAGTGAGATCTCTGCATTTCTTTCTATTGTTCTCCTATAATCCCCTATTAAATTTACATCATCAGCATATGCCATAACATGGTGATAACTGTTCAACTTGAGGCCCTCGTTGCTATCTTTGATTTCCCATATAGTGTATTCCAGAACGAAGTTAAATAATAATTACGACAACGCATCTCCTTGTTTCAGGCAATTTTCGACGTGAAAGCTCGTGGACAAAAATTTTCCTACCCGGACTTTATTTTGGAATTCATTTAAACATATCTTAATTAATCTAATTAGCTTTCTCGGTATTCCAAGTTCTGTAAGAACGTTGTATAATGTTTCTCTCCTAACCGAGTCGTACGCCTTTCTAAAATCAATAAATAGTTGATGTACCGGGGTATTGTATTCCCACTTTTTTTCGAGTATTTGGCGAATGGTAAATATTTGGTCGATAGTTGATCGATTTCGTCTAAATCCGCACTGATAATCTCCAATAATTTCATCTGCGTATGGGGTCAGTCTTGCTAATAGAATATTTGGAAGGATTTTATAGGATGTTGACAGAAGAGAAATGCCTCGATAATTATTAAAATCAGTTTGGTCGCCTTTCTTGTGAATTGGAACAATGATTGATTCTTTCCACTCTTGTGGCAATTCTTCCTTGTTCCAGATAAGGAGAATGAGTTTGTGTATCTTGTTCCACAGTTGTTCGCCTCCAGCTAAAATTAACTCAGCCGGAATTTCATCTAGACCCGGAGATTCGTACTTACTTAATTTCTTTATAGCGGTTTCTACTTCTATTCGGTTGGGTTCTGGAATATACGGTTCTGCTGTGTGTATCTCCTTTTCTCCACGCACACGAGTTTTTGGTCGCATGTTAAGCAAATCGTCAAAGAAATCTTTCCATCTATTTAAGATGCTATCCGTGTCAGTGAGAACTGTATCGTCAGATTTCTTTAATATATAAGCGCGAGGTTGACAGCCTTTCTTAAATTCGTTGATTCCCTTATATATGTCCCGTATGTTTTCATTTTTACTATTATCTTCAAGTTCCTTAATTTTAGATTTCAGAAAATCGCGTTTCTTTGTTCTAAAAGTTTTGGAAGTTTCCCGCCTGATATCTGTGAAATTTTGTGTAGTTATTTCATTCGGATTTTGTAGCCAGCGTAATTTTGCCTGTTTTCTCTTCTCTGCTAGTTTTATGCATTCCTGGTCGAACCATGGTTTGTTGCTACGTATGTCCGCGTGTCCCAATTTTTCTTTTGCTGAAATTTTAATGCTATCTCTAATTTAAATCCAGGTATCCTCAACACTGGTGCACTCCGAATCTTCTCAAGCTTAGAATCTATTCGAAACATCAATCTGGTATTTCTCTCTTACCTGACTCTCTTCTAATTTCTTTAAATTGAATCTCTCCGTTTTCGGACAATGAATATTACCTTTATTCAACGATAACGTCTCTCGTATTATCGCTGCTACCAGATAGTGGTCATTGTCACAATCAGCCCCTCTAAACGGCCGGACATCAATTATGCTAGATTGCCTTCTTCTATCTACTAAAACGTGATCAATTTGATTATGTGTTTTCCTGTCTGGTGATGTCCAAGTGTATTTATGAACGTCGCGATGTGGGAATTTTGTACTCATCACGATTAGGTTTTTGGATGTTGCAAAGTTCACGAGTCTAACGCCGTTGTCATTACTTTCCTTATGCAGACTTTCGTTCCTTATAATCGGTTTAAAAATATCCTCTCGTCCTACCTTCGCATTGAAATCCCCTAATAGAATTTTCATATGGTATCGCGGGAGTTGGTCAAATATCCGTTCCACTTCTTCGTAAAAACTGTCTTTTATATCGTCATCCTTATCTTCAGTTGGGGCATGTACATTTAAAACAATAATATCACACCACCGTCCCTTAAGAGTAATAAAAGAAAGTCTGTCAGTAACAAATTCAACCCGTTTAATTGCTGGTAATATACGTTTATGAACGAGAAAAATCCTGTTCCTAACTGGTGATTTTTATTTCCTTCCCCGTAAAAGTACGTAAAATTTCCGGAATTCACAGATCCATTTCCTTCCCATCTAAGTTCCAGAACTCCTACAACGTCCATCCTGTATTTCTCTAACTCTCTCGTTACAGATTTTAACGCGCCTGCCCTATACAGACTCCTAATATTCCATGTTCCAAATCTCATGTCCATTTTCCTTTGCTGAGGTCGTGCCAAGTTATCAGTCCTTGCCCGAGACTTTTGTGAATATTTCTGAACAAGTGGTTTTTTTACAGGATGAGGTTGTTAGTCGTACCCAAACCCCCAAGCTGGAGGAACACTCCTCGTCGGCTGTACGCGACTGCTTATTCAGTATATTCCCAGCTAACCTCTATATCTAGAGGTCTTCTCGATCCGCAACCTGAGGACGCGCCATGCCGTGGTGACAGGAACCCACGTTACACGGAACCCGTGTTCACTTAACACACGAACTACCAAAGGGGTCATTTTGACCCCTCACCGTCATTCACCATCCTATAATTTGAACATTAATTAAAATATGCAAATCATATGGCACCACTTTTCTTCTCTCTAACCAGGGTGATTATATCCTAAATACCATATTTCAATTATTTTTGGTTTTCTTTAAAAATGGCGATTTACCTAGAACTACCACGGGGGTCATTTTGACACCTACCTATTTCCTCTGAAAATGGAAATGAAATCTTTGAGTTTTACGTCCCAAGATTATGCCGACTAGGCTAAAAGAGACGGTGATAATGAAAAATTAATGCAATGGTGCAATGAACAACGTGGGAGGGAACGGGTAAACCTCAAGAAAATCCACGCAGACGGTGTTTGTCCACCACAAAGTTCACTTCCTATTTATTTTACCGTGGATGAAAATGCCTTTTTTGATTCTTGTTTATATTTTTTATTCCTTTTTTATTATTGATGCCCCGAAAAAATTGTGAACAACCATTGATTTCTGGTGATTGTTTTGAAGAATGTGTTTCACTCTTTGCGAATGATAGAGTCTTCAGGTAGTGAACGACATGCAGCAGCAGAGTTTCTAACTCAGCTACAGGATATTGACAACAGTGCTTCTGGTGATGAGGACAGTAACAGCTGGATTGAAAAGGAAGATGTTGCAGACCTTGAAAAATAAGATTTTTCCAGTAGTTATGATAAATAAATCAAATATATTGATTCTAATTCTAGTAATAATGATTCAAGTGAAGAATCTGAGCAAGAGAATCGTACTGAAATTATTGGTAGGCCGAATCAGACTGTGTGGACGATAGTGGATTAAATAACAAGACATGCGGAAGATTACAAAAACATAATATAGTTCATATCAAACCTGGACCCACATCACTCGTTACTCGTAACATGGATTATGCTTGTGTAAGTGCATTCAGACTGATTGTCTCTGGCAAAGTGTAAAGTGTTTCTGGTCTGGAAAGCTTGTGCTGCAGCTTCTTTCGGAATGTAATGCCCAGAAATAGTTTGAAGAAATAATAGGATTTATAAGGTTTATCTCAAATCTAAGAGCGGCGAAAGACGTAAAACTAACATGTTTTGCTTATTTTCTGATATCTGGTATTAGTTGATTGAAAATTCCCTAAGGTGCTACAATCCCCATACTCATTGCACTATTGGTGAGCGGCTCTTTCCAATGAAATATCGCGGTCCATTGTTCAGTTCATAGGTAGCAAGCCGGATAAATATTTCGACAAATTTTGGATGCTTGTTGAAGTGAAGCACAAATATATAGTAAGTAGTTTTCCATATCTAGGAAAAGATAAAAAGAGGGCAACGAACATCTCTCTTGCTGAACATGTAGTTTTACATCTTTTGAAAATCGGGATTGCATGTAACTTGAGACAACATTTTTACGTCTCCACATCTTGCAAGGGAACTAAAAATTAACGGAATAAATTTGCTTCGTACTATCCGAAGCAACAGGAGAGAAGTTCCAGCTTCCGTTCGTTTCCATAATAAAGATTTGTATACCGCTGATTACTCAAAATCGTTGATGATATCACACTCACCACATATCAATGCAAGAAAAACAAAAGAGAACTTATAATGGTCAAGTGGTCAAGATAATAAGAAAACAAAGTCTTGTTATACAATCAGCAGAAGATTGGTGTAGACATTGTAGACCAGATGGATAGTAAACATCGTGTGAAGGCTGTTAGAAGAAAATGGTCGGCATAGCTGTTTTATAACCTATTTGGTTTGGCCGCCATAAAATCTCATATCTTATACAAGTGTATTACAGAATATCCATATTAGTAGACAAAAAAATGGAGAAGTTCTGTCTTTTCAAGTTGGCAAAGGAGCATTCTGAGAAAATGAGACAAAAGCGTGTTTTGAAAGATTTGCCAGCACCATCAACAACTTCGACCGCAAAGAGGAACAAGTGTCAAATGGGGACATGTAGCAGACTCAGTGCATTGAAATTATACCTATATGCTTCAATATAATAGTATTATCAAACTTTTGATTTACTCTTCAAACTTGTACTCGTTTATATCCTCACATCTTATATTTGTAAATAAATGCGTAACCCTTTTGGTATAAGAAATGTCCCTGAGTTTATCTTTAAAAATATTTCAAGTGTACATTTATTGCCCAACATTTTGGGCGTAGGAGACCATGATTTGATACCTGGTTAAAGCTAGTGTGGATTCTAACGCATATTAATTTTTATATCAAGTCACATCAAGTCTTGGTTGCCAAACGAACGCGAAACTTCAACCTAAAAACCTCTAAGACACAAGGGGTCAATATGACCCCTTTGGTAGTTCTTGTATAATTATTTTCCTGGTAGTTCTAGTGTTAATAACAGATCAATAACATCATTCACGTAATAACAGATACGATATTATGAGTTACTTATATCAAGGAAAATCTTTCGTTTCGAAATCTATCGCAAATTTACCTCCAATCAAATTCTTTGTGTTGCATTGAGGCCACAAAGTTACAGCTTTTTCAAGTTTCCAACACTGACGCCATGTATGTTGCCTCAACTGACACTCTTGGAGGGTGGGAGGGTTGTCTGCTAAGAGCAGGGCGTACTTCCTCGAGATTATATAGCAATATTTAGACAAGTTTGTGTATGTGGGTTACAACATTTTCTTCTCGCCAAAAAGACAGGTGCAGAGAGAGGTTGCGGCACATTCGCGAGCGGACTCCCAACTGAAGTAAGTGGTATTTTTTACACATCAAGGGGGAGGGGAGCCCCAAATCAGCTATGACAAAAAACGGATCTTCGTTAAGTAAGGTGGTTGCAGGTTTGGTTACTTAAAAAAAGTTTCAGATATGTTATTTTACATGAAAACGAATAAAAATTGCCTCAAGATTAATTAACGTTTCCCAAATGTCTATATCTCCTCTACTTCTCCTTTTTTTTTTCTAATCTGATAGCATTTGCTGAAACATCAGTCTTTATTTTGGGACTTCCAGCAGACATTGGTAAAATCAAGTCAAAATTAACTAGTTTATAATTTTAAAAAATCTGTTGTTCATTCTTCGCCGGCCCTGAATAGGTTACATGCCCTTACTTCATTGAGAAACTTTTTCCGTCATGAGTAAATGGGCCATGCAACGATGAATCATCGCATTCCTGAACATAAATTTTAAAAATACTTAGTAGTGAAATACAATTATCAAATTTCAATAACAATATATAAAGAACACGTATTGGTTTATTATTATTATTATTATTATTATTATTATTATTATTATTATTATTATTATTATTATTATTATTATTATTATTATTAATATTATTATTATTATTATTATTATTATTATTATTATTATTAATATTATTATTATTATTATTATTATTATTATTATTATTATTATTATTATTATTATTATTATTATTGCCCTGGTAAGTGATGGTTGCCTCAGTCTCGTTGAATAATATTTTAAATTAGTAGTTTCCGTGGCAGTGAACTCCGTATATTGACCTTCATTTCTTCATTCCAGGTGATGATGTCTTCAAAATCAGCGGTGAAGATATGGGTTCCTGTGAAACTGAAAGTATCCTTTAAAGTTTAAAAATGTATTACCTATCTAGTCCGCATTTTGTTCACACCAGAAACACCACATTTCCTAAATTTTACAGAGTTATGAGGTAGGAAATATCAAATTATTGAATACAAGGGCATATTATGACACTAAAATACTAGTTTCGTTGAAATATTATCCAAAAAACATTAGTAGGAGATAAAAAAAACAATACAATACATAATTTCAAGAAGAGAAAGCACAGAAAGGAAGCACCTGAGATCGAACATACGACCCCTAATATAGCTCTCTCACACGTTAGCACTACACCATCATTGCAACTGCGAAAGATGATATTAAAACCTAACTTTAGGGAAATAAACATCTGCTGGTAGATGGCAGTACAATTTGGTATGCGGATTTTCGGGCGTGAAAAGAAAATATGCATCCAGTCCATATTGAATAGTGCTTTAGTCAAGTCTGTGCAGTCGCAACTGCCCAGGCCTCAGAATATATATACAGAGTGTCTGGAAAATAGCGGAGAAAAAGTATTCCACCGTGTAGGGGACATCAAAACAAGGAAAAAAGTCCTCTTCAACTTTGGTCAGGTCCTACTAGTTTCGGAGATATAAGGCGCCGCAGCCGTTGGAAAATGAACTTTGGACCCCCATAGCTCCGCCACTATGAGCGATAGAATGGATGTTCTTTGTCTCTTGTAACAAGTTGAATAAGCTCTATTCAAATTGCTATATTTCATAATTGTGCACTGTCGCATAACGGAGATCTTAATGGTGGCGGCATTTGCTCACAAAGGCATTTGTGGTTACATGCCGCTTCCGTTAGTATCTTCGTTATGTATCAGTGCACAATTATGAAATATAGCATTTTCAATAGACCTTATTCAACTTGTTACAAACGACAAAGAACATCCACTCTATCACTCATAGTGGCGGAGCTATGGGGGTCCAAAGTTCTGTTTCCCACGGCTTCGGAACCCTATATCTGTGAAACTAGTCGGATTTGACCAAAGTTGAAGAGGACTTTTTTCTTGCAGTATATATATATATATATATATATATATATATATATATATATATATATATATATATATATATATATATATATATATATATACTAAACACCTTTTACATGTGGAGATTCTATGTGTAAAATGTAATCTAACTTGTCAATATATAAAGTATGCCATATATTAACAGCAGATGAAGCTGTCACTTCCTAATTTAATTCACGTCCATCACTGATGTAATATTTGTCGAATGTGAATTTATACCTATGTATTTACTGTGACAATGATTACATCTATTTACCTTAACATCTGCACTAGTGCATTCAATTGGGATCAGTAGGCCTATGGATACATTGCAATCAGCTGAAGTTAGAAATTGTGAAAAAGTGAACCAAGAATTACGTCCAAACGATTCACTATCTGAACAGTTTCAGTCAGAATTAGCAGATCAGTTTGGAGATGAACTATTGGTGATACTGAAGACGTGTTTCGTCAAGGAAAGTCGAATGAAACTGATAGCATGGGAGTTACAGATTTGTCCAAGTTTGTACCCCTTCCCAACATTATTCGGTTTTAGAGAAACTCAATTTACTTAAGCAACATCCAATTCAACCCACGGAAAGTCCTGATGTGATTCTTCCATTCAAGCCTATGAAAACATATTTCTTTGATGATTTTTCGACACCTTTACAAGATCGGAAGAGGTTCATGACGCTGCTTCAACACTTACTTACTATCGCAAGTATGAGTGATTTTCAAGCAGAAGTCACATTTAAAGCCAAGTGTTTGGTTCAGAACAGGTGTTAATTTGAAAACATTCTTGTGGCTTTTGTTTTCAGCCAACTTTTTCACCTATATACACCTACTTCGCAGTATTTGCAGAAATCTGGTTTGGATTATCTAACGGCTACAAAAATGATTTGTACGTTACAACCAGACTTAAAGCCAAAACGGAACGTGTTTTGTTCTATTGAAACTAAAACTATGGAGTTTGCAAAGGACTTGAAAAGACAATTGAAGGATGCAGGATACGATGTTGCAGTTCAAACTTCTCTTCTTGCAAAGAGAATATCAGTACCAACTCTTCAAGCAGACGAGCTTTCCTATGATGAGGCAAGAATTTTATATTCTCCATCAAAAGTGTTTCAGATAAACGTTTTCAATGCTATTTTCTATACTGCAATTGAGCAATTACATTCTCGGTTTATCTGCAATGACAGTCTCATGAAGGACATTGCATGGCTGGATTCTACCCGTTTCCATGAGATAAGTACTTTAGAAGAACTACCTGATTCAGCTCTCTATACTCTACCACAGTATTGCAAAGTGGAAAGAGAACAAATTCAAGAGGAACTGCTCCAATTTGCTCGTCATTATAGGGACTATAATCCACCAATATGTAAAAAGCAGGATATTTTAAGAAATGAGCATGGCAGCGAGCAATATGCTCATAGTAGTGAAAAAGAGGAAAATGAAGAAGAGGAAGACAATGAAGACGAGAGTGAGGAGGAAGATGAATGGAAATAAAAACCTGCAAGACAGTGTAAAGTTGTCTAGTTTGTGCACTGCACGTGCTTCACGAATTAAATCTTTATGGTCCATTATATCCATCGTTGTATAAAGCGTATAAGTATGTTCTAACTCTATCGTGTACCCACGTATCATGTGAAAGAATTTTCTCGATTATGAAAGTGAACAAAAATCGGTTGCGTTCATCGCTTGGACAAGATTTATTGGAATACTTTATTATTTTATACATAGAAAGATCATATACGTTTGATTACGACAAAGTGATTGACGATCTTCTATCTAGCTCGAAAGAATTAGGTAGATATTTGAAATTGTGAGTGTAACTGGGGCATAATGAAGATATTAATATTAGGATACATTTCTGGCATTCATATTAATATTATATTATATTAGGTTAAAGTATGCAATTCAGTAGAAAATTTCAACCATTTTGATATTAGAACTGATGTATGAGGAAAGAAACTTACATTATTTCTGTCATTGCTTTAATTATTTAGTGTTTCTAAGTTGACTTGAGATTAGTTTTTACTTATTGCACATGTATATATTTTGGGTTTTCTAAAACATGGCACTCATTTGTTTAAATAAATGGTTTAAATTCATTACATAACAAAACAATAGCACTATATAAACAACTGAAAGCACCAATTCCGGTATTGTGTGTATTTACAATAAAAAATCATAATTCGAATTACTTACTGTATGTTACTATTAAAATGTTCCTACTTCAGATTTTTTGTAATTAATGTTTTGCTTTTGTATGAATATATGAGATACTATTTATGGGTTCGAAGATGAACTTTTATATATAATACATATGAAGAATACCAAGTACATTTTTTACATATTTATACAGTGGGCCCTCATTTGAGTTTAGCAGGGTGGGCCTTATGGTTGGCAGCCCGCCCCTGCGCTGGAGTGTGGGAGCTTAGTCCCAAACTAACCAAAGACTAGTCTATTCTATATAACGCAACTTTGTGAACATATTAACTTTCGTAACTGTGATTGGATTTCAATAATTCTTTGCTGGTATATTAAATGCGTTCATACTGCAGTCCACGATGTGTGTCGTGGGTGCAAGAGGGAGCTAATCATCTTACAATATAGACGTGTCAATGATCATGGATCTCGAGAGATGAAAGAAACATCACTCACAGACTTTTACACAACTAAACACAAACCAAAGTGGGCCAAATTGCTGCATCATGTAAGTTTTTGACAGGTAAATGAAACATGTTCAAACATTTAAGTTTTTCAGGGCTACAACTATCGTCAACCACGTGCCTTCTTCACATTTTTACCATGTCCTAGATTTTTTCTCTGTGTGATATCAGTCATGAGTTTTTTGTAATAGTTTACTCACATCCAGAATTACTTTGCGGCACAAGCAGCAATTTTTAGTACTTTGGTTTTCTGAGATATTACACTTTAAAATTTGCATCACAATCACAAACTTCAACTTTCGGAACCCAATGTATTTATGGTGCCAGTAGTATCATAGCCCTGGATATTTCTGTAGACTCTTTACATGCAATAGTATTCAGTACAAAACTTACGAACCCCCCACTTTATGCCATTCCAAAATACAGCCCCTTTAAGAGTGTATTTTCCTGTAGTTTATCTGGTGATTTCATGTATTGGATTGCAGCCTTGCATATTTATTTAGACGCAAAAGTTTATATTCTCCCTGTACCTCAATCTCTCCTCTAAACATTCGTTTCTGTTTGGTGTTCGTCTGATTCGTACGTCCTGTAGTTTTCGTAAACGCTTACAAATGCAAAAATTGGTTCTCCACCGACAACAAAGATGGCCGCCAGTTAGGAAGATGGCCGCCATGTACATACGACAACTTGAATGATGTTATTGACTTTATCATACAGAAGGTTCATCACACTCAAATGTTTATAATTTTCGGAGATGGTCGAGCAACCACGTCTGGACCCTTCGTATGGATTGACCCAATAATAATAAATCAGAAAATATCAGCATATAGAAATGTGTTCAAAACAAATCCCACATAAAGTCATAAACAATTATAAAAACGATTACATTGTAAGTGAGCGCCGCGCTCACCTGTCGACCGCTCGCCTCACAAATCAACACTCGACCTTTCCCGGATTGAACGGTTGAGTTATCTTTCATGATATATGCGCTGCCTTTTCCACGATTTACGTTAGTCCAATTTATTCTTAGCCTTTTTTATATATTGACTTTTAACTTCCATACAATGACGCATACCAAATGGTATCTTGATGATAAAACTTTCTTTGAAATATACATTTTATACAAAAGTAAAAATATAATGTGAGGCAGATAGACTTGATGCTAAACAAGGCAAAAAACGAGAAAAAACACTCCTGCTGTAGAACTCTAGTTGTAAAGTATCTATTTCTTGTTAATGAATTATAATTCTTACCAAACAGAATATCCTTGTACAATATTCCAGAAATCACCAAACAATTCAGAATACGAGGCACTAGCATTTTTGAACAATTCCTGAAATTATATTTCAGATTAGAAACAATATTAAGAATACTTATAGTGCAATGTATTATAGTGTTAAAGATCAATGATACAACAATATTCTATTACTTCAATCTCAGTGTTCACAAGTTCGAGTGCTGAAAGAAAGGAATGAAAGTCAGTTGATTTGCCATCTCGTCTCATACTTTTAAAATCATCGGGAAAACCAAAATGAATAAATTACATTTTGCGTAATAATGATCCGATTTTCAGAAAGCAGTACGAAATTAAGTTCTCATAGCCGTAAAGCTGTTATTCATTATTATTGTATTCGATTATCGTCTAACAGCGACTTTAAGCAACAAGCAATTTGAGCACGATTTAATTTTCCACTAAGGTTATATTTTAATTTAAAATGTTTGCACACAGTTTGCACACGTGGAAATACACAAATTTTACGAACGAAATCGATAAATATAACACGACGTCAGTTCATATCATAGATTCATTGTTAAGTGCTGCATTACTTTGACCTACACAATTGCACCTAATTTAATAAGTTTTGACATGTAATACAGAACGAAATGACCTTTAATGGACACCAAGTGCATTACGTGAAATAAAGTAAATTTCCTGGGATAAACAAAGGATATGTCAAGATCACGGTTATATTTAAAGAATAATTATTCTGTACATTGTATTTACTGATGTTTGCTCCTGAAAAGAGTTTGTATTTAAAGTAGTCTTATTCAAGGTTTTAGCATGAATGATATTGACCATCAATTAACTACAGGG
Source organism: Thermobia domestica (assembly GCF_964235325.1). Taxonomy (NCBI): domain Eukaryota; kingdom Metazoa; phylum Arthropoda; class Insecta; order Zygentoma; family Lepismatidae; genus Thermobia; species Thermobia domestica. The sequence goes on along the minus strand of NC_137463.1, from coordinate 112,451,879 downwards.
TACTTTGGTACATTTATGATCTTTCAGCAATGTGTTCTTTATCCAAGTAGTAAACCGAAGAACAAATACTATAAGTTTGCATACAAGCATAGTGATTTTTCTTACCTATATTTTGTTATTTTTACGGTATCATGTGATGATGCATTATGGTAATGCATATACATCTAAAGTTAATAATATAACATATTATGCATTACACGACCCTTTTATAATTGTATAATCTGATTTTATTATAGAACTTTAATTTAACTTGTAGATACGCTTCATCGTTAGTAATTATTAAGCATTGACGATTTTTTTTAACGAGATTACTTTTGATAATTATGCTAAATTGTTCTTCTTTTCTGAAATCTATTTTCTTAAAGTTGCTGTATATACAGACGGGCAATTTCTGCAAAATAAAATAAAAATAAAACATAACTTAAAATCAAATAATCAAGTTAACAATATCATTTTAGATTAATAGTCCTATCTTCGTATCAACTTAAGTAGTGTTCAAATATCTTTGATATAATAATCATGCTTGTGCGTTGTAGCTCCTTATGAGTAGAAATTTATATTAACTACGCATATTTTCTGCACTTTTTGTAAGTTTTATTTGTCACAGAATGTTTTACAAATAATTAAAATGCGTTCACTTATACGTAATACATGTAATCCTCTTTTATGAAAGTGGTAATAGTAACCTAGAAAGCCTTATGGGATGTGCGGCACACTTTATCAAAACATGTAAACAAAAGTTTTACGAGCTATATTTACAATATTGTATATTTGGTCCAATTGTTAGAATTATTCTGTTAAACTCAAAATATTAAATGTATGATTTACTTCCACACAATGCCAAACATTGTTCCTGTTAAGAAAAATCTTGCATCATTTCAATTTGAAAATTTATAGTATTTTGACTTCATACTTTGGTCACTAAGACAATCTTTATATTTCATTTTATTATTGTTTCAAGTCTCAGAAAATTCTGAATGGAACGTTTTTACTTTTGGAACTTGTGTTTATTTTCATGTGATTCGCATTTTTATATACATTCACTTACATTTGTAGCATATCACTCTTTTAAGCCGTCATCAATTTTCTCAATAACATTTGCATATTATCACAAATAATATCAAGACTCCATAATTATTTCTCTAATCGTCACTTTTTAGCTACAAGAAATATATACTGAGAGTTAAATTCTTAATCTTTGTCGATCTTTGAAACCTCAGCACATAGGATACGTATTATACTATTGCACATTTTTCCTTACTATAGTTTATATGCTTCAAATCGTTATGTAATTTATGTTACCTACTAAAACCATTACTTGGATAGAGTCAGGTTCTGTCCTTTTCTTCTCTCATTTTTATGCCCACTGAAAAAATTCGAGTATCACTTGTGAATAAATGCACCCATGCATTTTTGTATATAAATATTTGTATTAGATAGACATTGTATGGTATTAAAAAGTAACTAGAAATTTTAAGGTTTTAATTTTGTAATTTAAACACGTCATACGAACTATGGCTGAGTCCTGAGGTGAACACAATACATGTACTTTTGAACAAGTATTGCTTAGATATATGTTAGTTGTATAAGTAAATCTCATTTATATATCTATCACTCTCTGTCTCACATACACCCACACGCTCGAGCGTAAATTTTTCCTCTCTATAACGCAAAAATTGCAGATTTCATGTTGATTTCCGAACCTCCATACCTATGGGTAATATGTTAGTATATACTTACAAATTAAACGAAATGCAATTTTTCTGTGCGAAGTTGCCAGTATACTTTCAAACATATGTTCACTACCCCGCCATTTTTTACTGATTATTTTGAAGCAATCAAGGATCTTATAAAATAGAGGATCTGCCCTTACAACAAAATCTTGAAGCCATACGTCACAGTTTTGCCACCCCTACTCTGCCCACTCCGCCCAATAGGATCGCAACGTTTTGAGCCAACAATCATGGCGGAAACGAAAGTAGCCAATCGGACGATGGTGGAAACGAGAGTAGCCAATCAGACGTGCCGATGTCTGTTTGTTTTTTGGCTTCATCGATTTAATAGGATGACGATACATATGGGCAGATCCTCTATTTATAACATCCTTGGAAGCAATCTCGTTTTTTTTGTTTTTTTTTGTTTTTTTTATATATTAAAACATATATTTAGTAGTTTCTACAATACTATTAATATTTAAGAAAAAATGTTGAAAAACGAAACATACAAACATGAATAGATATTATTGTATTAAAGAAAATAATATTCGATAGTGTAAAAGATCATTATTACTTTTCGAGAAAGTGGAGATAAAAGAATTGACTTGTAAATCTACAAATGCATGCTGTGCGAGAACACCATTTATTGAGACATAACTGACAACAAAATAACCCGCACTAACCTCCTCATTATGATACTAATGAAGTTCGGGGTAAACTTCATACTGTCGATTTAACTTCAACTTTGCATTGAAATCATATATGAATCGTATCTTTTCCATTTTTAAGTATGTTTGGAAGGTAATATCGATTTTTTATAAATACAACTTTACAGTGTTGCATCTACTATCCAGCTTGGATTTAGATCCCAAGCGAAACATCTTAACTTCGATTCTTCACAATGATTTGAAGAAGTATCACTTGCTAAAAATAATACAAGTTTAGGTCAGAGGTCTTGAAATGTTTCAGCAACCTAAAGGTCATGAGCGTGTATACATTATGATGAGCAGTAAATACAAGGCCAATCTTGCCCAACAGATAATGTAGCAAACTTACTATTTAACACGGAGGCAGCCACTTCGTCAGTATCATCAATTAGTTTTTAGTCGGAACGACGATGAGTGCTTAACAACGTTTGGTATGTGGACTGCTACAACATCAGTTAGAAGATATATAACGCTGCATTAGAACCTCTAAACATCCAAAATACAAATAAATTAGTTATTTTTGGTTTCGTACTGATTATTTTGAAGAAAAATATATTAGTTTTAAGGAACGTAAAGAAATATTATACTTGGAACCATAGTACATATGAATCTTCTGTTTTTCATTTATTACTCCTTGATTTGAAGAGTATATTCTTTGCTTCGAGTGTCTAACTTCAAGCTCTTTCCCATTCAAAGCACAGATTAACGTAATTTCGAACTATCGGGTGTCCTGGTGATATTTAAAATAATATATCTGCCTGTGTGTCTGTATTCAGATTTTCTCATACAAAGAAATCACCTGGAGGCACAAATTGCTGAGGTAATTACATGTTATTGTACTATGTACTTCACCCATTTCTTTAACTTCATCTTTTTATATTATTCTTCCACATAATATTTTGCGAAAAAGAGTACTTCTGCTGTTTCAGAGATAAAAGCACCAAGAACAAGCTTTCTTTTTAGGTTTCAAAACTCTATTCCACTTATGAAATATGTATTGGAAATGCTTACTCTAGAGTTGTAGATGTATTTGGTAAGTGTCTAGAGCATGTAACTAATAAAATATTGCGATTTTGCTGAGGCAAGCATTCACATATTTCGCTATATTTTAGAGAAACATTGTTTTTAACTATGTAGTTTCCACTTTCAATTTTTAGTGATACTTCCACGAGATCCTAATGGTATGGTTTATTTTTAAAACTTAAACTTTGAACTTTAGTTCACTCCTGAGACTAATGTACACCTGTACGATTACGACACTACACTTACTTTAAAATTTATAAATTGTTGAACATTAATTATATCAATCTGGAAAGTTATATTCAAAACACATTCTGTGACCTTCTTTATCGCATAGACATTCACCTCGGTCGACCATCCATGAGGTGCCCGGTTTGCATTTCTTTTCAGTAGAGCAAGTATCGTTTCTACACTCGAGATGACCTGAGTCGTCGCATTCACAACTGTTACAATCGTATTTCCATTTCACTTCGTCCTTACAATGTAACACTATAAAATCCTCTGCATCAACAGTTTTGTTTGTTGGACCTGAAACATAAGAAATAAATTTCACTATAGCAGTAATTTAAGCTTGGATACATATATAGAGTGTATCATATTGAAAGGACATTTAAAATGCATTTGAAGAACATTTATATGATTAATATAACACACCTATGTGAATCACTTGCCAAAGGACGTCAGCCCTGCATTCTATTCGTCGTTTGATGATTACATCCCTTAAATAAGGACCATCCTGACGAGAATATTCTTTGACCCTAAAAATCACGTTGAGGATAGTTTGGCTGGATGTTAATGCAGGGATGGACGCTATCTGCTATCTCCCTTCAGATCCAGTCCTTCAGTTCATTGATGATAGAGGGCTTTGTGCTGTATACTTCTATTTTACATAGCTCCACAGGAAATAGCACGTAGAAGTTAGATCAGGGAATCTGAGTAGACAATAGTTATCACCGAATCCGGAGATGAAGTTTACAGGGAGGTTTCGTCCAAGGATCGTTACTGACTTAAAACACTGAACACAATCACACCTATAAATAATAATATAAATTCGTAAAAAAAAAAAAAAAAAAAAAAAAAGGATCCTCCCGTTGGCCTAGTAACTACTGCTTTCTCAACTTGGTTCCGCTCCAACAGTGAGAAATAATTAAAAGGATAACAGTGGGTCAAGTCCAACTTAAATCATAGGTAAATGTCTCACAGACCTAGCTTCAGTGCTCAAGAGTGATAGATATTTCAAGAAAAAAGTAGCAAACAAGTCAATATATTCATTTAACCTTTTAATTCTGAATTTCCTTTACTCGCAAACATATCTTCAAATTCACCTTACAATATTACGCTCTTTTAACAATTACTCTCTAAATTGTTAAACTTATTCCAGTAAATCTGTTCCTTTGCTCCAAGCGCTAAATTTTTCTATATATTTTGGCTTTCTGTGACAACATTATGTAGCAAGTAGCTATTTTCGTTTGAAAGGAAGACATCAACTAGATTTTTAGATATATACCATGTCCTTAACATGAACAACTTTTGCTATCTTCCTACTCCCTTGTGGCTATATAGTTAGCCTCCGGGTCTTCGACAGGCGGAGTTGGGTTCAAATCGTTGTGGGAACTAATGATTGAATCCATTTTAAGTAGTAGGATCACGTCAAATGTAGCCTCGGCGATGAATACGGGAAGTTGATATAGCAAATAAACCAACCAATTAGAGAGGTTATATCTTCAGGTATTTTCTTTCTAGAGTGCGCTTACGTTTTGATTGATCGAAGAGCAAATGGAAACGTTAGGTACAAAGCTGTTACTATTATTTCGACATTACTATTGTGAACTACAATCGTATCATAATGAGAAATGACTTCTAGGTGAAAAAGGAATTTATTAAGCTGATGAAACTCTCGCGAAAGAGATATATTCTTACTAAGAAAAAGTTATGTAAATCTTTACACAAATAATGCTAATTTCGAGACACGAAAGAAGGACATAAAACATACTAGAAATGATTTGGATGGTGATTTGTCATCAACTTCTAATGTACCATTACAGTTGAGAGTAATGGCAACTTTTTTCTCACCCTGTACCTAGTGATTTTTTAAAATTTGATTTCGGTTTAATTACAAGATGTATTTATTCTCTTTACTTAAAATTAATGTAATGAATCGAAAAGTCTTATTAGGAATCATATTTTCACGGAATAATATATTTATTTATATTTTGATTAATTGTAAATCCTATTTTCGCATATACAAGTTGAATAATTACAAGGTTTACCATTCTGACGTCATACCGAAATATAGTTCCGCCATTGGATATAAATTTTCTTAATTTCAGACCAATGTAGAATTTGGTCAGGTAACTAAACTTTCCCTCACAACCTCTCACTAGTCCATAGCCACTTTCAGATCCGGTTATATCTGGATTGCACCAATTTCTATTTGCTTTGTAATTTCCGCGGCTGAAAGATTTCGCCCTGATTGAAGGAATCCTCCTATTCCTGTCGTTTTCAGCGCAATGTTATCATTATCGTCGTGGACACGTTTGGAAGCACAACCCGTGTAATTGATCATCAAAATTCTGTTGGAAAGGATTGACATTTTAATAAAACAAGGTAAAAATCTAAATTAATATAATAGTTAAACACTGACAACGGCGTAGGAGCCTAAAACTCTGCATTTTTATTAAAGGAACAGTTAATACTTTAACGAAATAGCAGATTCCGGTTGACAGGACGCCATGATGCTGTCAAGCTAGAACAAACCAAATAGAAGCGTGATTTTACTTTCCTTTTCTTCAAAACCATAAAAATCAGTTAGGGATTAGGTGAAATACGACCTGGTTTCGTACATTCTATTTGTGTATATACTACATGCTTTTTTATTATTTAGTAAGTGCCTGTACATAGTAGGTTTTGTATTGTGATACTAACCATCAAAATGACAGCTTAATTTAACTAAAAGAGCTTCTATTCACTTTCCGAATTGAACCAGTTCTAGCGGGGGATGGGTTAGTTATTGTTTGTATTAGGGCCTTTTCCCTTTTCAGGGGAAAGGTCCCTCAATAAACTTTGTTAAGGTGCCCCCAGGGCTTCAAACTCTAGTAAACATGTTTTAAATAATTGGCCAGGTCAATTGGACCTAGGGTTACACTTCTCATTTTGCCCACCCCAAAGTTCAATAGAGACAACTTTATATACCGACAAGGAGTAATGTGTTTGAAGGTACTTGCATTTAATATGCCTATAATAAATGGTGCTTGTTTAGTCAGTAGTTTTCATGTGTAGTATTTATAGTGGTGTATATAGTTAGTAGTTCTGTGTGAGTGCGTGATTTTTTACTACGAGGATAGTGTTTACTATGCGTTAATTTACTACCATTTGTCTAACTCGAAGTATACTAAATAAGAGTAAATATTAGAGTTCTGATTAATAAGCGTAAGGGTATATTTTAGTACACAGTAAATTATTTCTCTACTGCAGCGCCATCGTGTCCGTTTTCGGCAATCAGTTGTTTGTTGACATTACGTCATTGCATGAGTTAGCGATTTAAGTTGTTTGATTTTGGCCCCTTATTCTCAAATTACATCCCGTGGACATGGTTTCCGGTTCATATGAGTATACATTCACATCGGCGCAAATCTTTCTTCAACATTGGGGGGGGGACGGGTAAGGCCGTTCCCATAGTATATATATCGGACTGGGCTCAAGCTCCCCCCGAAATAAATTTGTTAGTTTTTCGCATTCCACGCACAACAATAATCCTTCTTACCATTTCTAAGAATGTCATTGGATTTCCATTTTCTTATGCTCTTTGTTCAGAAATACTACTGTATTTGTCAAATTTCATTCCATGTAAGAACTGCGTCCTTTTGTTCTTTCTTTCGTCATCTCTACTTTTCTGTTTCTTTTTCTTGATGTTACTTTCTTTCACTTCGCTTATCATACTTTATCGACCGTTGTCAGTTGTGATTCAAGTCGGCCGTCATCAGTAACACCAAAACTAAGAGGAGTTGATAAGCGAAACTGGTGTTCCACACCAACTTGAACGAATATCAACATGACAGGACTTTGGTTATTATAACAAAGGAAAAATTATATCGTTTAGTTATTTTTAAAAGAAGGAAATGTTTGAATTAATGAAAATCAAAACGGGCGAATAATTAGCCCGGGAAATGAGGAAGGCCAAGAGAATGCTTCCTTTTTCTTGTATGAATAGAATAGAGGGTTAGATTCACTCCTAAATTTTTGTATCATATCATATAGGATTTATCGGTCTGCAACTCTTGCGATTATAACTTCGATTTGTGCATAAATTAAAATATATTTAGTTCTCAAACTCAGGTGGGCAATTGCCCACTTCGTTCCTTGTGTTGGACATAGCTCTTCGAAACAAAATCCTAAATACGCCATTAGTTGTCGTCAACATTGGTAGGTGGGCAGATTTGAGGCTTATTCTAGAGAAGGGAGATGAAACTCATATTACGGAAGATGAATCGGATTTCTGAGGTGAACCTATTGTAGAGTATATTATATATTAGGCGATGTAGATGAAGTAGTAGTACATATCAGTATTACAAATCACTGCCGTGAACACATTCTGAAATCTGAATGCATGCATATTTATAATTGGTATGTTTCTAATTAGGCATCCACAAAGATCCACGTTAAAATTGTTTTATAATAATATAATAATATAAATAATGACTTCCCCAAAACTATGAAGAAATAATGTCAATTATGTATGACACAACAATCTCGTATTTGAGCAAATGAAGATAATCTCAATAACATTACAGGAATCGTTCAGTGGCGGCTAATGTTAGCGTTGCAGAATTGTGCAACGACCAAAGTATTACAAGAAAAATATTATTATCAATAGTAGTAAAGAACAGAAAAAATACTTTTAATACCCGCTTATATACACTTTAAATAACATTTTTTTTTTACTTCTGTAACTGTCCGTTCTGTTAAACCGTTTTAAAAAGCGAAAAATAATCCGTCACAGAGTCTCTAATTTATATTGTGTTGCAGCGAGCATGCAACGACCAGATTCCTTCAGCGCGCCAATTGGAGCAAATGTTAAGTCTCCTTTCCCCTATCTCAAAAGTTAAAGGGACTGGTCGTTGCAGTGCTTGTGCAACACAGCACGGTTTTCAGTGAATGACAAGGTTTTTCGCGCTAAATAACATTTCTGAATTTTCTTTCACTATAACAATTATAGCAATTAACAAATGGAATTTGTTTTTATGCATTCATATTTTTAAATTACGGGACCATACTGAAGCAAATCAATATAATGACAATTAAAAAATATGATTGCAGAATTACAAAATAAGAAAAAAATATCTAATAGAGGAGAAAACAAATGAAAGTAGATCCGCATTTACAAGCTAATTCTTAGCTTATATTGATAATGAAGGCTTCTTCTACAGTAATTTGTGAATCAAATATTAATAAGTCAGTATGTAGAATCGCTCCTACCTCCCCCCCCCCGCCTCTGTGGATAGTATTTGAGTATAAACATATTTCTTTTATAAAATAAGTATATTTTATACTCTTGATAATTTCCACATAAAACTGTATGATGGGAAACGCCACATTGAATTTGGGACTAGTTAGCAATGCTCAGGGGCGTATCTACGAGGGGGGTCCACCGGGTCCGGACCTCCCACAAATTTCGAAACTTAACTAACATTTGGAGATTTTCTTAACGAACTATACTTGTTTAACAGAGAAACGATTGATGTAGGCTAAATATTTTATTTTACGCCTCATCATGTACTCTTTCTTTTCTTATAGAAATAATCGTTCTATCATTTCGTTTCTAAAAATTTAGGTGACAGTAAGTAAGAATTACTTATCGTCTTTTCGGGTGCAGAATAAGACAGGTTCCATATTATATAGACGTATTGGACCTCCCTCAAATACTTTGGACCCCTCCCAGTTAACATTTCTGAGTGTAGAACTGGCAGTGCTGTTTGTTTTGATGTTCTTTGATCTTTGACTTCTGTTACATGCTGATCCTTCATCTGGCGGGTTTCGAGGTTTCCTTTCCAGAACATATCACATTAGTAAGCGTTGTTTCGCCTCATGTGGAAATATATTGTGTTCATCGTGCATTGCGTAACAACCAAGACGGATTATTTGGAATGTAGTTTTTTTTCTTTTACGCACATGTGTGTGTGTTGATGTATGAATATATGACATTCGGAATTCATATACCAGTATCAGCTGTTTTGGTTTTCAATTATTAGGTTTAATTTTTTGTATGTGCTTTAATTCTGTAAATAACCTACAAATACTGAATGAATTGTATACCATGACTTCTGTAAATAACTTACAAAACATATTGACCAGCTTTCAACTGAGGAAAAATTTGCAATTAAGACTTAGAGAAAACAAGCAAAGGACAATTCAGGAGAGTGTTCGAAAAAAAAAAATCCAGTTTAAATTTACAGGATATCTTATGGCAGTAGGCTAGTGGTGTTTGCACCGGATACATTTCCTCAATTTATTTTAAATTTTCCTGGATAAACTGTGAATAAAATGTGTTCAATGTACATTTTTTTATAACACTAATCTCTACTACGAACTCTCTTCAGTCAACGCTGAATAGGAATTCGGATCACTGGGAGAGACTGAGTTTGCTAGAATGAATCGTTCGCAATAATCTAGAAAAAATATTCAGTGAATCTACAAAGCTTCTGAAATTAATATTAACTGTACCTATGGCGTCAACAAAAGACGAAAAGTTTTTTTCCACATGAGAAAGAATTGACACTTTCAAGGAGTTGAATGTCCCAAGAAAGGTTATCGCCATTGGTTATGCTTTCCATCGAAAAAGACCTGACAACAAGAATACCAGAGTTCAACAAGCCTGTATTAGACAGATTTGCTCCAATCAAAGACAGAATAATAAACTTACTAATTAATTAAGGTGATTAATCGGATAAAATGTTCTGCATTTTTTTTATTTTTTAAAAACAGAATTTAATTTAATTTAACATGCCACATAGCATTTGCATCTAAAGTTATGCTGATTAGTCAATGAGTCAACTTTATATCTTCTGTCTCTTATCGTTCGTACTGCAACACCCGAAACCACAATCCACCGGCCGCCACTGGAATCGTTACAGAAAATTGACGCATGTAATATACTCCTAAGTTAACAGATGTAACCTTAAGATTAGGTAGAAAAATATTCCAGCAATTGAATTATTTTCTTTGCTTACGAAACATCCTCTCTCAAAAGAAAAATTGGGACACGGGGAAATACGTAGGAACAAACCATGGTTCGAACTAACAGAGAAGAGAAAACAGGCAAAATTACGTTTGCCACAAAATCCGAATAAAATAACTACACAAAATTTTATAGACCAGGCGGGGAACTTCCAAAACTTTTAGAACAAAGAAATGCGATTTTTTGAAAGCTAAAATTAAGGAACTTGAAGATAATAGTAAAAATAAAAACATTCGGGATATGTATAAAGGGATCAACGAATTTAAGAAAGGCTATCAACCTCGTGCTTATGTTAAAGAAAGCTGATGGAACAGTTCTCACTGATACAGTAGGATTTTAAATAGATGGAAAGATTTCTTTGATGATTTGATTAACACGCAGCCAAAAACTAATGTGCGGGGAGAAAGTGAGATACACACCGCAGAACCGTATATTCCAGAACCCAACCGGATAGAAGTAGAAATCGCTATAAAGAAATTAACGGATTTAAACGAAATTCCGGCTGAGTTAATTTTACCTGGAGGCGAAAAATTGTGGAACAAGATACACAAACATATCCTCCTTATCTACAACAAGGAAGAATAGCCACAAGAGTGGAAAGAATCAATCATTGTTCCAATTCACACGAAATACGACAAAACTGACTGTAATAATTATCGAGGTATCTCTCTTCTGTCAACATCCTATAAAATCCTTTCAAACATTCTATTAGCAAGATTGACCCAATACGCAGATGAAATTATTGGAGATTATCAGTGCGGATTTAGACGAAATCGATCAACTATCGACCAAATATTTACCATTCGCCATATACTCGAAAAGAAGTGAGAATACAGTACCCCGTACATCAACTATTTATTGATTTTAGAAAGGCTTACGACTCGGTTAGGAGAGAAATATTGTACAACATTCTTACAGAATTTGGAATACCGAAAAAGCTAATTAGATTAATTACGGCATGTTTAAATGAATCCCAAAGTAAAGTCCGGGTAGGAAAATTTTTGGCCACGAGCTTTCCCGTCGAGTATGGCCTGAAACAAGGAGATGCGTTATCGCCATTATTATTCAACTTTGCCCTGGAATACGCTATAAGGAAAATCAAAGATAGCAACCAGGGCCTAGAGTTGAACGGTGTTCACCAGGTTATGCGTGCGCTGATAATGTAAATTTAATAGGAGATGATATGAGAACAATAGAAAGAAATGCAGAGAAACCTAATACATGGAAGTCCGTCGGGACCGTAACACGGCAAATTATGGATGCGTTAAAATATTAAATAACACTTTTGATAAAGTGGATACTTTCAAAAATATCGACTAAAAACAGGGAATTCGTGTTATTATTCAGTTCAAAATCTCTTCTCGTCGCGAATTCTGTCGAGGAATTTGAAGCTTAAAATATAGAAAACGATAATCATGCCTGTTGTTCTGTATGGTTTCGAAACATGGTCGCTTACTCTGAGGGAATAACAAAACCTCAGGCGAATATTCGGATCCAAGAGGAACGGGAATGGGGAATGGCGAAAACTTCATAACGAGGAAGTACATAAATTATACGGCTTACCAAACATTATTAGGGTCATCAAGTCTAGGAGGCTTAGGTGGGCAGGACATATAGCCAGGATGGAAGAAAGTATGAATGCTTTCAAAGTGTTAGCGGTAATACCAATCGGAAAACGACCATTAGGAAGACGTAGGCGCAGATGGGAAGACAATATTAAGATGGATCTCGCAAAAATAGGAATACAAAGTAGAAACTGGATCCAGTTGGCTAAGGATAGAAGTCAATGGAGAGCTTTTGTGAACTCGGCATTGAACCTCTGGGTTCCATAGGCCATAGAGTTGACTTACGAAGCATGAGTAGATGCCTAGGCTGATACTACAAATAGATGAAATGCGCATTTACTGAAAAGATGGGTTCTACTGACATTGGGTAGTCTATATACTCTTCGTGTTCTAGGACCTGGAGGAAGGAGGAGATAACATTTTACATCAGGTTACGTCACACACAGTCGCACACCTTTATTTTAATTAAAAATGGAAAAACCAAGAGAAACCAATTTCATCTCACTTTCCTTTGTGGCAATCGGACAAAAATCATCACACTTATCTCCAAAAAAAAAATTTCAAATCGGATTATTGCGAGAGCCTCCAGTTTTAATGTTGGGGGGACATGTCTCCCCATTTCTCCGGAATTTGTGCCCGTACCTACAGTTGAGACAACTTTCCAGCAGGAGGAGAGGGCCATATCCTCCTCTGCCATTTATTGCAATTTATGCCCAGGTAGCGGAAGTGGAATTAATACATATTGATGAGACTACTAAACGCACTACAGCACGAAGTTCAGTTTGAAATACTACAGAATACGATTCCTTTTAAAAGAAATGGAAACCCAAGAGAAATCAATTTCATTTCACATTCCTTTGTGCCAGTGGGACACAAATCATCACACTTATCACAAAAAGCACATTTTAAGCCAGATTATTGGGGGGACAGTCCCCCCAGGTCCAAGGTTGGGGGGACATGTCCCCCTCGTCCCCCCGGGATTCGCGCCAGTGTACATTCATATGAAATAACATGAGATCTTACTGTTCTGAAAATTACAGCTTGCTATGTCAATTAGAAACCGAAATATCCGCCGAAATCAAGAATGCATATTTTCTTAATAGAAGTAAGCCTACATGATGTTTCTGTTTTGTTTCGAAATGCAATATTAAATTCTCTTTTCTCGTTGCTGTAGAGAGATTCCATTGTTGCTTTAGTTCTATCAGCAAATCAGAAATAAATAATCGTTGACAATTTAACTTTCAGTGAATATACATATGAATTTTTTTTTTTTTTTTTTTACAAAACTGCAAAGTAAATATAATTGGATGCTTCGGAACAAAGAGTCCGTGGTTCGATGAATGTTATCGTGTAGCAGTTTAAGCGTGACGGATTGTGATAATTATAGATTTATTAGTCCATAATATAATATGTGTATGGCCTGCATGTAAATGTATGTAATAGGGTGTCTGTAAAATATTACTTCGTGTGGAAATGAGTAAATAATGAATAAATCTAATGATATAGTAATAATACGATTATAATATGAAATGCATGAGATGATAGGACACGTGTACTTAAATGAATAGGCCCAGTGTATATTATATATTGAGCATATAATATGTTTACTGAAAATCTCTCGCGCTCTGACTGCTACACCAATGCATTCATTTAACCGAGTTTGCTATTGGATAGTAATGCAAGGTGACCAGATGTCCCGTTTTAGCCGGGACGGTCTCTTATTTTCAACCATTGTCCCGTTTTATTCTGATTCTCAAACGGGACGCCTAAATGCCCCGTTTTAAAGCAAACATGACCAAGGTGTCCCGCAATTATTATTTAAAATATAAATGGTCAATGCTAATTCTACACTCGTCCGTACCAACACTCATTGGGAAGGTTCAGTCATGCCTAAAACTTCTGAATATTCAAATGAGATTTGAGTGTTCTGTGGTAAAAGCGGGAATTGAGTGGGACTTCTGAGTGTTGAAGTAGTTAAAAGTACTTAAGTAGAACTTAAGTTAGAAATGCTGTGCTATTGAATGTTTGTAATATGTTTGTAAATTGAAAACACTGCTGAGTCCTAAAATGCAATGTGGAAGTCACCCCCCCTCCCGTCGCTGATTCGTATGCGTCCCGTTTTTGAAAGTAAAAGTTCTGGTCACCTTGTAGTAATGTGTAGTTGGAAATTATATGTTACTTCACATTTAAGTACCCCATGTTAACAGCTCCGGTTCTTAAGCCTTTCATCAGATAGGGTAGCATCATGTAGGAATTACTTTTGAAGGTTTACAGAAATGATAATTAAGAAAAATAACAGCTAAATCCTGGAATCATCGGAAAGTACAGGTTTGGTTAGTTGTATCCTCGTCGCCAAAAATGCCTTTACATCGCCGTGGCGGGTACGTGACAGCGCAGTACTCCAAGGAAGGGATGGTTGTATAAGAATTTTTGATTAATTTTGAAGAGTTTTTATTTTGACTAGGGAATTAACATAGGTGAAGGGAGTAAAGACACAGATTTAAAGCATCAGTGCACTGTTATTGAAGCATCAGTGCATGAAAAATTCCTATTCTCAGTTTTTCTATTTATTGTTTTATATGTTAAGTTAAACACCACAATATGTATCACTTATATCGCAGATCGTATTATTTTTTAAAATCGTGTTTGTAACCTATTGTCAAAACATTCATCTCCAGACATGATGTAGAGAGAAGAGAAAGACATACGACATCTGTAATATATGTATATGTGATTCACTAAGTAACTGTAGAAATTAGTCAAAGGACACATAAGAGAGAAAAGGAGGTCTAGAAGTCTGAACGTTTTAGAAACGTCCTAGATAGGTGAAAATATAGTTAAAAATTGCAAAAGCTATAATGTAATTTACCTTTCTTTTCTTATATTCTAGTATACTTTTTCTTTCACATCCAAACATCTCTATTCTGAATTACGATATAAAGGTGAAAAGGGAAACATTTCCATGTCAAGAATTATATCAGGAAAAAAATCCTTGTGACTTGGACAAGATTCGAACTCGCAATCCTTGAATCCATGGGTCAGCAGCGCTCTACCGATTGAGCTAACAACTTCTGTTGGAAAAGCCTCATTTCTACAATTACCGGTTGCTGAATGGTGTGTATTAACGAAGTTGGTCGAGATAATTGCTTCATATAGCTATTGCAATAATAATAATAATAATAATAATAATAATAATAATAATAATAATAATAATAATAATAATAATAATAATAATAATAATAATAATAATAATAATAATAATAATAATAAAGAAGAAGAACATAATTTAAAAATTCGCATATGTTAACAGTTTGACGTGCAGAGTAAGTTTTAATATGAGATTTTATTAATTATATATAATAAATGTAAGCGTGGTTTATTCGTGCGTACTACTCAAACTGCGCAACTCACTACCGTAGTCCCATAAGGGTTGTACGCGTATGGTACAGTAGCCTTGCGTCCTCCAACCGTGAAGAATGGTTTGGTTTGAACCTATGCGTGTCCTAAGAGGAAGGAGGAGATTCAAAGAAAGAAAAGTGGTAAGAAATTATGCAAACGTAGAATATCTCACGAGGTGAGGTGATATAGAGTTCAGCGTGTCTTTCAGCTACTACTCTATACAAGACGTGCATCTACGACTTAACGTGGAACCCGAACCACACGACTAATGACGGGAATCGAAACCCGTATCACCTCTAGTTCTATTATGGGAGACACAGGAACATATAAAAATAATCGAAAATGAACGATATTAATGTTAAATGAATAGCTTTTGAGTACATGAATTATGTATGATACCCTCTATATCGTGCACATCAAAGTTTAGCATTATCGGCATGGAGGTTTAATGGGAGGGGTGAAAATTAAAAATTCCTAATTGAAAGATATGAGTGTCTACTCAATAGCTTTCGGGGTCGCTGAAATGAATAATTACACTCCCGATACTATAAAAGCCCAAAGCTCTTTCGTTAGCAGGAAGTTTATTCATTTACTTAACTCAGGACACCTTAAAGTTAAGGATATGAAACTCGACGCATATATTAGTAATTCAAAATTATTAGATAGGTATTGTAGCTTAGACTTCTAAGGAGGGGAAGGGACAATTTATGCAATGATTTTCTTCACATTCGAATAAAATATTGCCCCATTATATTGCGAAAACTCATTTTGAGTAGTGTCATTGCTACCGTATTTGTTTATATCCCTACTCATTTATAACAGTATCTCAATTTTCCTGTGACGAGAGCAACACCTAAGAGAGCATTCAGTAAAGTAAATGCCATTAAAATCTATATTCATAGCACAGTGATGCAAATAAAGTTGAGCTCTTTGGCAATCTTTAGCATGAGAAGCGAATAAAGCCACCACATTGGAAAAGTAGCTAATGAATTCCTCTCCGAAAAAGATCACCCGCCAGGCCCGTATCGACGGGGGGGGGGGGCAAGGGTGTCGCCCGCCTAAACTTTGGCTGGCCCCCATAAAATTTCAAGGTAGGCTTGCAAATGAACTATAATACGGTGATGAAGTATAATATGATTGGGTCGGCCCCCTAACTTCTACCGCCCCCCCTAAAGTTTTGGGCTGGCTACGGACCTGTCACCCGCACATTTATTTTACAGATAGTGGTTTATAGCTATACTTAAGTTTGTTGAAATTGCTAAAGTGGGGCGAGACACTGAAGCCATTCGTAATAAGGGGGGGGGCAGGGACATGTAAAAGTAGTCAAATATGAACAACATTAATATCGAAATCATAATTTTCGTGGTCGCAGATTAATAGTGACGCTGTCGATGTTGCTTAAGTACAAGTTAAGCCTTGGTTGGCATGGAGGTCAGAGTGGGAGGGTGACAGGCAATAAATAAATAAATAAATAAAATCGAAAACATCCTATATTTGTATCGAATATATATTTTTCGGTATTTCTGACATAAATAGTAATATTCCAGATGTGGTATATGACCAAGGTCGGCTCCATTCGCATGCGGTTTCAAAGGAGAGAACCGGTGAAGATTTCAGAACAGTTCCTTTGAATTAAATTTCAGTACACTGAGAGTGAAGAGTGGTAATACACAAATACTGGTGTCACATCCGGACCTATCAGAGGTATGATTCCTGGGAAACTGTCGTTGCTCCAGGGAGGCATTATCCCCTGATCATTCCCTAAAATTCTTACTGCTTTACAGGGGCGTAGGCAGGAATTTATTTCAGTGAGCGAAAGCATTTTTAGGGGTAAATTGTCCAGATGGTATAGTAAATTCGTTTGAAATCCCTCCAGGAGCCCACGTTGCATCGTACGTTCAACTGTACTTTTTCTGAGTGAAAACTTTCTCTCTGTCTCTCTCTCTCTCTCTCTCTCTCTCTCTCTCTCTCTCTCTCTCTCTCTCTCTCTCTCTATATATATATATATATATATATATATATATATATATATATATATATGTAACAGTAACAGGGTCGGGTGTAGACATTTTGTAAGTGTACGGCAACAATATGTAGGTGCCCCGCCTATATGATAATTAAAGAATAGAATGCTGTAATGGACAAAAATTCTTCACATAATTGTTATAATTACAAATTTCTTCAATATATAATAATTCAGTACTCCTGTGAGTATTAAAGGAAAATGGCGAAATTAAACCTAATTAACTGTGGATGAATCATGACCAAGGTCCCAGTTTTAATAATTTATATATTTCTTTTTTATTAAATAAGCACAGGAAACAACTAAAATGTATACCTAAGATGTATTTTGACAAATACAGTTGAAACATAAAAGTCGAAATAGAATAAAACTAATGACCTTCAAGTCTAACATTATCACAGGTTTGATTTTGACAAAGAGATATGCTCTTACACTTCATTAAAAGCATATTTAAATAGTGTTTTCTACTGATACAAATACGGTAATTAGCTTAATTTCTCGTTTTCTTTGTTACTGTAAAGTTCATGTTATAAAGACACTTTTCTGACTTTCAATTTGGCAAAATCTCTTATTATTTCATCCGTATCAATTTCATTCAGAATGTCATTTTCAATGGCCATCAAAGCTAGTCCATTTAATCGTTCTTGAGATCTACTTGTTTTCAAATACTTCTGTATAAATTTTAGTTAAACTAGTTCAATGCACAACAAATGACGAAAGTGTGTGTCTTAATGGATATGTAATTTGTCCCCGATCAGTGGCAGAATTTTTAAATGAGGTTTCTCCGCAAAAATTCTATTCAGGGCTCCTTAGGCCTATAGAACAATTCAATTCTTGCATGTTTCTTTCCAACATAGACGTTCGAAATCAGGCAGTAACAATGTAAACACAAGGAATGATGCACCCAAGATTTTTCTATGGGGTCCGAAGATTTTTTCGGAATAGCCTACAAAATGCAAATAATTTTGTGTATTTGCCCCCTGAAATTGTGCTAATTCGGGGATCCAGACTCTCAGACTATCTGTTCAGTGTTTCATCCGCACATATTTTTAGGGAGCCACTGCTCCTCCGGGAGGAGATCAAAATAATACGTCTATAATATAATAATAAATAGAAGAGTACCAGCAGTGGCCCTCTGAATACTAAGTGTGCCCCCCCGGAAGATTTTTTCTGAATGGAACACTGCACCTAGCGCACGAGACAAGATTTGTGGCTGTCTCGTCTCGAAAATGTGCTGTAAAAGTGATGGTTCGACTCGAAAAACGTATATTTCTCTATTGGAAGAGCCGTGTCTCGACTCGAATTTTGTCTGGAAAATCCTGTCTCGACTTGTCTCGTGCGCATCCCTTGCACCTATGTCGGTACATCCCTGAACACAAGTAACTAATAATCAAAACTCTACTTTCCATTAGAATTATTACTAATTTAAAATATCGTTCCATCTAAATTTAATAACAGAGAATGGATTAATAATTATTGTTATATGTCATAATAAAACGAGCATCTGTAAACGCTGCTGTGATTGAAAGTGAGAGTACTGAAAAAAATACTTGTCATCCAAATGACCTTTCGTCGCTTTCGATTATATCCTTTCAAGTTATATACTTATATGCCGCGTGAAAACTAATTGTACTCAAACAAATTTTGAAATACAGGAAATTTAATTCAGACCCGTAACCGAAATGACCGTATCGTTCCATTTTAATTCAACAGTTAAATTACTGCAATCGGGTAAAATAAATTTACAGCTTCAAAAGAATGTCGACCGGCAAATGCTTCGTTAACAGTGACTGATATTGAACATCCCCACCTCAATATTTGTATGATTTTGTCCAGCACTCGAAAGAAACTTTTTAAAACCTTCGGTTGCCTCTTATCTTCTTTCACGTTTTGTAGCTTTCTTTTATGATAAAATGCTCACTTGGTTTTATATCGTTGGTCATTATTATTACATGAAAAACAAAATACTATTAACACGTCAGTACACGCCCTCCAATTGTAACATGAGGACACGCCATGACGGCAATTTGCTCACGCAAGTTTTGATAGTTAATTTCAATATTTTTACTTTTTTGTTGAGAGTGAAAAATTTATTCTATGAAACTTTGGCTTCTTAGCTTATTATAGACACTTTCATTACCTAAAAAATATTAACCTAAAGATCTTGAGAAAATTTTTGTTATGTTTTCACAGTTTTTGAATTTTCTATTACTACACGAGAACACGCCACGTTAGCATATTGCTGCACTCTTAGATTTACAAAGTAACGCCAGAACACGCGCTGTAAGCAAATTGCCGCATTATCTATTTGGGCTATAGAAAATTTTCTCCATCATATTGACACACGTTTTATTATTACAAATACAAAAAAAATGTACAAAAACATCATTAATGTACTAGAACAGTGATGTTATGAAACTAGTCCAGCGAAATTTAGAACGTATATTTACATGTCACCTTCTCCGTCCTTATCGTTTACAGCTGGTCCTTGGCCACGCTCGGTGCAGTTTGTACATGATGGTCTTATGTTCCTTGCATTTTAGAATGTTGCAGTTGATGCATAAGACAGTAGTTTTCCTGTTCTTTCTACGAGGGCAGATACCGCAAACTCTATTGTGACCTCGCTGATCAGGTGCTGCTTGAGGTTCTTGTCTAATTGGCTGAAGTTGGAATATTTCAACTAGCCGGTCCTTTATTGACCTTGCGATTAGATAGTTTGCAGCTATTCTTCTTTGCGCATGACCCATAATAAGCTGTCCACCAAGTGATTTCAAGAAGTCTTTTCTTGCATGCTTGTTGAATTCATTATTTCCATGTTGTTGGCTTTCCAAATAACAAACGAATTTATTCCACCAACATTCAGTTAAAGAAAAACATTGTTAATGGCCAGCGATTTGATACACTCGATACGCTATACTCTTTTTGCGTGACGTCACTGACATCTACACTACATGTTTTTGTTGTAGAAGGTAACTGATGGTTTGCATGCATCACCTGTACTTTCATCAATCTCATCGTCCTCGTGCCACGTGGAAAGTAATACAATATATCTGTTCTTTGTAGCTTTGTACGATACTAGTGCCACCTGTTGTTATACTCTTCAAACAATACATATAAAGAATGTTTGAGCAAACGACCCTTCAAATCCAACACTTAACACTAGAACACGCCCGTTAGCAGCCTGCTCACAACCAACTTTACGTGGTTACACGCGCCGTTAGCAATTTGCTCACGGTGACCAATACACACCCTTCCACTCCAGAACTATGCGCGTGACTGGCAAAACCGGTCAGGGTCAGGTAGAGGTGGGGTGAGTAGGGGATAATTCGGCCCCTCCGCCCCTATTGTCTTAGAATAAGGAAAGTGCAGGTGTTTTTGCAAAACTGCGGCAATTTGCCGCGGGTGCGTGTAACGACGAGATAAAAAGTGAAAGCACACATCATTATAAATTAAAAATATAAACAAAAACGTAACGACTTAGGACAGAAATGAAAATGTCGACGAATGACAAATGGACTAATAGATATCAACAAAGTGAGCATTGAGCAGTGGACAGCGATTGTGAGTCATTAGGAACTTAAGTTAAAATTTCCCTCAGAAATGATTTTTTTTTAAATCCATTTGTACCGCCCGTCTTTTCTTAGTATTCGCTCTACTCCCTGGATGAATGGACAAGAAAAGCCTACTTGCTTGCATGGGGGCAAGAAGAATGTTTTTAGGGTGGTCATCTCCCTCGTTACTATATTATATTTGGTATTTTTATTTGTATTAAGAAAATCTTAAGAAATTATACATATACATTATACTTGTCGTAAGCCAGGTGGGGCCTGGCCCCTTCGTCCTTTTTTGGGCGCCCATGCTTGCTTCAACTTTAATAATGTGCATTTCAGTTACGGTGATCTTTCTCAACCCTTAACTGTTGAGAAAGGAATGAAGAGTCTGTTATATTTGTATTTTGTGCATATAGTGGGATTGTGGAAAGAATACCACTGTCTTTAGCGCTACGGTCATAGTGCTTAATAAAACATATATTTGAAAGCTAAATTTACCTTGATTTTATCTCATAGTCGTAAAATATCACTTTTCCCTCTTTAAAAATCTATCCCGTGCCGTGGAAATTTTCCTCAAACTAGCATCTCTTGTGAGTGTGGCATTGGCATCAACTGATGTACGCGTCCATTTCATTGGTTAAGGGATGTTTTACAGCCAACCACGCGAAGATTCGACTTTATTGTCCTTTCGATGTATTTTATAAGTATCTCAGTGTGTACAATATTTATATGAAGCTATATGAGGAACATTTTTCATCATAACATTTTTTAAATAAATATTTACATTTAAAACAAAATTCATTTTTCTAATTTGGCGCCCTGTTCACCTGGTGCCTCCTGCGAACGCGTATTTCGTAGGATTCAAGATCCGGCCCTGCAGTAACAATGGAATTCTGTATTACCGCCTGACTATCGTTATTGTGAAAACATTCATCATGATATGACGTAGGAAAATGAGCTGCATTAAGGTCTAAGATCTAATATCAAAGTTGAAACATCGCAAGTAAACAAAAGCATGTAATAGCAAAAAGTTTTGAAAATAATTTGAGTTTAAACTAGATGCGACTACATTTAATTAAAAATTGAACTTCTGGAGCGCCACGAAAGCTATATGAGCGTAGCTAAAAGGAAAAATCAATAAGAACAGTCGGGATTTGAACCTAAGTCATACAAGTAGGAGTCCCTTATACTAACCATTCATCTACTATATTTTGTTTACTAAAAATATTTTCCATGCAGCAAAATGCCATTTGACACTGAAACATTAACAACATAAGAACAAAGTTTTCAAGAAAATTTGTCATAGCTTATGTATTAAAAGTATCCCGGTATTCGCCCAGTGGTACTGCAAAATCAGTAGTAAGGACGACTCGTATCGAAATTTGAACCTGGAGACTCCCAATTACAAAGCGTTAACGCTAACCAGTAACCTACGTTCGCTCAGTAAATGTCGTGAAATTACTTTTCTGTAATTATTTCTGGAAAATATTTATTATTTTCATGAAGCAAAGAGTGCATCTTCTACTTGGGTTAAGACCTATATCTACTATACTTCTAAGAGTCAACTAATAGTTGATATTCATTATTTCTGTCGATTTTTACGTCTACTAAGTTATTGCAATTTTTTATAAGTTTTCCCTTCCGGTAATGACAATGATTAGAAATGAAGGCTCCTCTTCTTATACAATTCTTTATCATTGTAACATTTTTAGTCTAAATCCTGAATTATTGAAAATATTTAAATTAGTTAGAATGAAGAGGATAATACTAAAAAACATGATTAGAAAAAAGAAACATTGTTGTTTAACGAATTGATAGAATCAAGCTTTTTCAAAACATAAAAAAATACTGTATGGTATGGGATAATCATGGAAAAAAGTAAAAATAGCCATCGAGGACACACTAAACAACCACTGTACGCAGATAAGTCAAGGTTCGTTAACTTGAAAATGAAATGAAATGAAATCTTTGAGTTGTACGTCCCGTGGTTATGCCGGTTAAGCTAAAGGAGACGTTGTGATGAGTAATGAATGAAATGGTGGAATGAAGAAAGTGGGAGGAAACGGGAGAACCCCGAGAGAACCCACGCACACGGTGTTTGTCCACCACAAAGTTCACTTGGTGAAGGCTGGGATCGAACCCGCGACCCCAAGCACCAGAGGTGAATGCTCTACCACTGATTCGTTAACTTGGTAGACGTATATGAAGAAATCACTAACAGAAAATAGCTGATAGCTTTACGCCTAACCATCTCAGCGACCTCGAAACTATGAACTCTACATTAACATTGGTTGTCGTTTTCGATCATTTTATATGTTACTTCCTTAGAAGGTGCAAGGTGTCTTGCCCCTTATCCCAATGCATGAAAAGCAAATTATATTTTCGCAAACACAGCCAGGGGCAGGGAGGAACACAGAACGCACACAACTCGCTATATAGCTTTAGGGCAAATACCTAAAGGCACAAGCAATAGGCCACTAGACCAAAAGCAATGTTGCCAAACATAAGACAAGGTAAGCCCACGCTCAGCCTGTTCGACAGAAAATTACTGACCCTTCTAACAAGATAAAATTGTCGTGCTCTCAGAGTCAGGTTTTAATTGCATTTGTGTTGAAGTACGTTTTATTTGGTTTTTAAACATTTGATGAATTTCTTACACACTGTTGTGTATGATAATTTCTATGTGGAATATTATTGTATCCTTTGTACTGTAAACATTGTGTAAATAGAACTCATCTGCATTTCTTACATTGACTTTGCAAACTTTAGCAATGCCCTCATGCACTGTGTACGGCTTTAAAATGAACACACGAAATAGAAAAGTTGATGAAGAGAATGTCAAGTTCCGTTCATTTCAAAAGCAGGGAGATTTACAGCATTGGTAAAGCAATAGGGGTGTAATTTTGTCATCTGTGGTTGGATCCGAAAAGCCGTAGGTCCACGCTCCTTATGCCCTTAGCAGAGCTGAGCTGATTTTGGGTTTAACGTCCCGTTCAGCAGCGAGGCTATATGAGACGTAGACCTACTGATTAACGTAGAATCCGAATCACATAATCTCCCACCGGGAATCGAACCTGGGTCTCCCACGCCAAACGCGCGTACGCTAGGCTTGTGCCCTTAGTTTTATGAATTTTACTAAATGAATGAATATCTACATATTTTAACACAGTACATGAGTTCTTTGCTATACTGCTGTTGTATTTGGTTATTATGTATCTTTCTATATTAAATAACAAGTTCTGGTTGGCTGATTGATCAACGCCTAGGCAAAACTGCTTAAGCTAGAAACTTGAAGTTTAGAAAGGCATATAATTTTAATGTAAGGTCCCACTAAAAGAAGAATATTTGGAAATTTGAAGGGAAAAGGGAGAAAGAGGAGTGGTAATTATTATTTTAAAATGCCCATGCCTTGGAATCTTTGAGTGTTAATGAAATGAAATTTGGTATGGACATCTCATTTCAAATAATTAGATATATATGTAAGCGTTTATTATGATATTTGCCCTAGAAAGGAAGAAAATAGGGCAAAGTTACAATTGTTATAATTGGATGGTCATAACTCGAAAATCATTAAGGTTATTGACATGAAAATTGGTTGAGTTGAGTTGATTTTGAGTTTAACGTCCCATTCAGCAGCAAAGCTATATGAAACGTGAACCTACTGATTAACGTGAAATTCGAAATACATGAGCTCCCGCCGGGAATTAAAATTGGTGTTTAGGTTTTGCATGTAAAACAATTAAAGACATGTTTCTGCGTTTTTTTTTACTTTTCCTTAGAAAAAAGTTTAAATTGTAATTGGTAAAATAGAATGGCCATATTCCGAAATCCCTTAAGAGTAGAAACATCTTGTTTAAAGATGTATTTCAGCGTTTTTTGATATTACGGTTAGAAGAAAAGCAGCAGGAAGACAAAGTTGGGGGTTGAAATTGTTAGAATAAAATATGCCATATCTAGAAACCACTTAAGATCAGAGATCTTAGGGATGTGAGAAGTGAGAGGCCGGAGAAAGAGCAAATTCAAGCGTCTGGGGGCGGACTCCCCGCCTAGCCGAAAGCTAGTTATACAATTAAAAAAATTGCATCAGTTAAACTTTACACGGCGGTTTCTGGGTGTTGGTTTTTGAAGCTCCAAGTTAATCACATAACTTCAATTTACATGTGTTTAGTTTCTAAAATTCAGTAGTTGTTTATAAGTGGGTATTTTGTACTCAAATTTTACATTTAAATTCATATGTTTTTTCATTATTTATATCTGGTATCAACTTTATTTTCTTTACCAGAAAGATAGAAGATAATTTATTAGAATATTTTCATAGCTGAGGCTTTTGTTATACAATAATTTCAATATTAAACACTCTCCTTTAATATGTCACATTAGGGTGGGCTAAAATATAAAACGAACAGTAGCCGATTGTCCACAAGGTTTATTTTATTCCTTGTGATGTATACAAATAACCAACGAAATTTCTGTACAATTAAGTCACATTTACAGGTCGCTTTATTTTTGCCTTTTTTAGTTATTGTAGGATTAAAAGTGGATCTGCAAAGGCATGGGGACGCATTCGGTCACGCTGTCTCGCTTACCTATTTTTGCCCAATGTAATATTTTAGGAAGTAGGAGATGTCACGTATATTTTTTGAAGTGAGGCTAACGGCGTCCCCCCATTCCCCCTCAGTTTTACCCCTGATTTGTTACCAAAGCTTTTAGAAAAATGTCACTATTTGTATCCTTAATTTAAAAAACGCTTTCTTCAGTGGAGTGGAAACATTTTTAAGATGGTTTTCGACCAATCGAAGAATAAACTGTTCCTGTTCCTAGTCTTTTGTCTAGGCTTCATTATACTTTTGGATGGGACTTATACTTCTTTCAGCTAAATTATTCACCACAGCCATTTATTTTGATAATTCGAAAAATTCTTGAAAAAAAAAAGCATTATTTCGCCAGCATTGTAGTGTTTGTTTGAGAAAAGATTGAGACTTCTCTTTGCCTTTTTTCATTAGGACATCAAATATTGAGTGATCTCGCTGTTACTAGATCCTCCAAATTAAGTCCTTCGGGTTTCTTTGTCAACTTAAGTCGTAGTGGAATGTTTGGTAATGCTGGCCGCTGCAGGCTTTCGACCATTTGTTTCTTCTTATACTCTCTCATCAAAAAAAGCTAATCCTGATAAAAGTTCAGACAAAAACTAGAGATATCTTGAAAATTCTGCACATGCACTACTAGAAATGCAGTCCTCTGGGAAAGTTTACAGACGTGACATAAAATTAGTCATTGAGAGAAGTTTGGTTGACAATGGGAGCTTCATTCCACTTTTTTACATAAACAAGGCTGACAAACAGCGCTAAACATGTTATAACTTTGCTTTCGCGCACAGTCATCGTAAATTCAGACTTTAATAAAATTCAATGCTTAAATGTCTTTCCAAATCCATCTAGCGTGATGTTGTGAGTCTCGAGCTCGAAATGACTGATTGTCGTTGCATCCACCAAGAAATGTGAGAAATAAACGCAAAAGTTCCTTATAATCATCTCTAGGCTTCTTGGCGTAAGGAGCACTTGGTAAATATTTTAACATCATCTGATATGTTTGTGCATCAATGGAGTTCGTGCATAACATCTGTGCTTCACTGGAATCTCAAATAGGGCGTCAGTTGTCATTGTAAATCATCCTGATTTATTGATGACCACTGTTTATGAAATCGTTTGAACGATGAAGTTGATAGACCTTCTGCCGGACTAAACAAACATTTGAATATACTAGAGAGGGGCCGTGGTGTGTCAGTGGTAGGCGTTCACCTCTGGTGCATGGGGTCCCGGGTTCAAATTCTGCTCCCGCCAAGTGAACTTTGTGTTGAACAAACAGCGTGTGTGTTGATTTCCTCGGGGTTCTCCCGTTTCCTCCTACTTTCTTCATTCCACCATTTCATTCATTTCTCAACATCACCGTCTCCTTTAGCCTAGCCGGCATAAGGGTGGGACGTAAAACTCAAAAATTTCATTTCATTTTTTAAGACACTAGAGAGGACTATCCCCATAACATGATGACACCATCTAGTGATCACAATGAAAGCTACGAACTTATCCGGCTATCCGGCTATTAGCACAGCAACTGTGTTAAATTACATTGTAGTCTTGACGCCTATAATACAGTATACATGAATATAATGGAGCGTATACCCATTATCAACCTAATATTTTTATAGTGCAGCATATATTTACCTTGAATTTACGAATGAACGAGTATATACGGAGAAGGATATACGCTATATTTTTGAAAACGGTCCAGCGTATACCTCAGAAAACTTCTAGCGTTAGTTCATTGATAATACTACATAAACAAAAAGATTTAAAATGGAGCGACCTGTAAATATTAAGCAACAGAGTTGAAAATAAGCAGGTAAGTACCTTATGACTAGAGGGAAAAAATAAGCCTTGTGGACTATTATTTTGAACAAGTTGAATTTTTTCATTTGATTTTGGACCACCCTTATGTTACATGTTTCATTAAAAAAAATAATTATATTCTTTCTAAAATTATTTATGTAGATCAAGCAAGGAACAGAAAGATGTAAAATTCGTCCTTTTCCGTTTGTATTTCAGCTGTTATTTGTTTCGATTATTGTGATAGTTTCCATTAAGCAGCCCGCGTGATCTCCTCTTATATATTCATAACCTACTAAAATCAGCCAAACAGAATGAATCACATATATTAGGCTGTTGCATCTGCATACCCAACCTCTTTATTAATGTATTCATTCTAATTTCGATTAACGGGGCTGAAACGGATGATTTCGGAGCACGTTTCACGATGTGTATCGCAAATGTCCTACTGTTTAAGGGAAAGTTTTGAACAGTACCGCAAATATCCCATAAAAACTGGTGTTCTGGTTTACCTCAAATGTCCTCATACCTAGAAAACTAATGAGTTCAAGCAATGACCATCCGGATTCTCTAGGATTTAAGTACAGACTAAGAGGGTATATAATGGAAAAACATTCTACGTAAAAATATTGAAGCCATTGAAGAACCTTTTACACAGCAGGAAACAGTAACATCTGCATTAATTGAAGATATATATATATATATATATATATATATATATACTTGAAAAACTCGGCACTGCATGATGAATTATTTGCAACAGTACCAGTGTTGTCAACGGCTTGAGCGGATCGGATCACGGCTCAGTAACCACCGAGCCGAGCCGAAAAGTGAACCAAGCCAACAACTCACCAAACGAAGCCGGCTCGAGCCCTCGGCTCAGTTGGGCCGAATTGATGGTTCACCCGAACCGAGCCGGCTCGAGCCGATTTCTCACCTGAGTCGAGCCGAACCAAGCCGGTTGGGCGCAACATCATCCTGATTAACAACAAAGAAAAAATACAACTTCGCTTAGAAATATTTTTTTCAGTTATTGATAAATAAATGGAAGTAATAAAACAAAACAAGTCTCTAGATAAACACAAAAGATGCCTTTAGAATACTACATAGATGCTGTTAGACGACCTTAACAATAATAGTTTTAGGCGTACTCGAACTTTTACATATGTTTACTAATATTTCATTATTTTAATGAATGATATTTACAGCAGAGATCAAACTAATACCCACTGATTAAAGATATTGATTAACGAATCAGTTACTACAAACTCTAATATCAAACATTTTGTTTGTCTTCACATAATCCAACTTCGAAAATTAGGCTTTTGTTTTAACATTTCGTAGCAAGTAGTTAGCAACTTTAATCACAGGTTTATTTCATTGTAAAACAACTAATTATCTTAATACGTATATTCTACATCAATTTTTTACTTGTTACGTGAGCCCACTATGGTTGAACGTATAACACACCTATGTTTGACGCAGAAGTCCTCAGGTTTGATTGCCAGTGGTGGCGAAAGGAACACACAGTCTTGGTGCTGGTTTCCATAATAATAATAATAATAATAATAATAATAATAATAATAATAATAATAATAGTAATAGGTTATTTTTTATGTTTACTACAAGCAAGAAAAAGCGCTCCGAAACAAGCGTCTTTAACAACTACACGTTACTGCTGATTTGTAACGCACGTGTATCACTATTTTAGAGTTTTGATAAAATGCGTTGATCTCCACATGTAAGTTTGTTTTCAATTGACCAACAACCAGTTTCTACTACGTTTCATTCTTAGTAATTTTTGGGTCGATAAACTGTGTCACATTATACATACAGAATGCAATACGAAACCCATCATTTTTCCTCAGTTGGGTATTTCAAAAGATTACGATTATAACTTTTTCTTGTTTAAGAAGAACTTACATTCTCCTAACCACGTTTCTATCCTCATAGCTTAAATAGACAACATAATTTAAAAAATGATGAATTTAAGACATAAAACCTCTATATTCTTCGTTTATTTAGAAAGGTATTTAATTTGGAAGACTGCAAGACTCTCGCAAGTGGGTCTCATTCTTGTCCGAATCTTCCGGACTTGGACTTGTTTTTGCACACTTGATTTTGGTCTCGGTCTTGCATATAAATACTCGGTCTTGGTCTTCGAATCAGACAGTTTTCACCCAAGTTAGCACTCTATCAGTTCCATTCGTAATTTGAGTTCGGAGGTTGAGGTCGACGGAGAATGATTTATTGTTGGAGTTTGGAGGTTGAGTGGTACTTGCAGTTCGGAGATTGAAATCGAACCGAATGAAGGTCAAGGAGCAATCGGAGTTTGAATGTTGAGATCGTAGTCTCCTGTAACTTGTGTTGTAAACGGCTCGAGTAGCTCGGCTCAAGGCTGTTACCATCGAGCCGAGCCAACAGCTCACCCAACCGAGCCGGCTCGAGCCCTCGACTCAGTTGGGCCGAACAGAGCCAAGCCGATGGCTCACCTAAGTCAAGCCGAACCGAGCCGATAGCTCACCTGAGCCGAGACGAACCGAGCCGATGGCTCATCGTAACCGAGCCGGCTGACATCACTAAACAATACAGCTGTAGACGCATATTTTACCAGAAGATAAGAATGAAATTGAAGATCAAATGTATTAATTTAATACGCACGATCTTGAAGAACAAAATCTCGAATTTATAGGTGAGAACCTAGCTTTCTAATTTAAAATCAGATATCCACACCTCTATGTCAAAGAACCTCTTCAGGGACTACAGTGCAACTGGACAAAATTTATCTCAAAAGGAGGACTAACATTTTCATAAAAGGAACTTCTAGACAATCAAAATAGCTAACGAATATTTTCTTGAAGAATGTAATGGAGAATTTATTCGCAAAGGAAACAACATCATTAGAAAATTAACAGGCATCATTTAAAAAATGAATTTGTTGGCAAGTGTGAACCGGGGGTTTTAATATTTTATCTCATTTAGAACATACATAAGAATAAATTAACTAAACAACCAACTGAAAAGTTCAGCCTCCAAAAGAATATATTACAAGCAAATGAAAAAAGTGGTGAAGTGAGAAAATTAAAAGTTCAGGAAAGAAATTCTGATTATCAAACGTACCTGGATTAGGCCAACTGGGGATATAATTTAAGGAAAAAAAGAAAAATGAAAATGAAATCTTTGACTTTTACGTCCGACGGTTATGCTGGTTAGGCTAAAGGGATCTGTGATGATGAGTAATGAATGAAATGAAGAAAGTGGGAGGAAACGGGCGAACCCCAAGGAAACCAACGCACACGGGGTTTGTCCACCACAAAGTTCACTTGAAGGGGGCTGGGATCGAACCCGTGAACCCAAGCACCAGAGGTGAACGCTCTACCATTGAGCCACCGCGGCCCTTAAAGAAAAGAAAAGAAAAGCGCACCACATATAATACCACTAGAGTTGTGGGGAAACTTGTCCAAATAGACTTTTTTATTTACATTTAAAAAGAAATAAAATATATTTCCATGATGGAATATAATTCCACTAATATAATAGACATCTAGAATATAATTAGAAATAGCAAAGACAGCTGAGAGTAAGGAGAAAACAGTAATTTCACATCAGGTTCCAAAGATTCTACACACTAGCGAGCGAGTAAGCAGACAACAGCGTTACTCCTCCTGTGGTCCTGTCCCGAGCGTGTGTCAAAGGTGACGTCATTGCACGAGTAGGGCGGAAACGCATTCAGTTATGAACTTACCAAGGCAGTAACTACTGTATTTACGCCGCGGAGTCCAACACTCTATAAAGTGCCTTTTATTATGCAGGATTATGCGCGATCAATGTTATAACTGTTACATTTTTCATTCTCTGTTGCAAGAAAATAATTGACATAAGGATAGGTCCTGTACTTAAACGAAAAATTACATAAATGGTCTGGTAGTTTTAGATAGAACGATCCGTCAACTGGAGCTGGGGTAAGTTCTGAAACATTTAAATATACGACGTCTTATGTAGGTGCACTACGCAACCAGTTACTAGAGAACAAGCCCCTGGTATCAAAAGGAGACAATACGAGACTACTTACAGCATTAGTATCATTTCAATCAACAAATAGCGGTCTCAGTCTCGTCTCGATAGTTCCGAAATAAATTGTGTGAAATTATTCCACATAAAATTCGACAGTAGATGAATAAAATATACCTCCAATAGTTCTCACTATTACTTCAGAATATATCCTGGATGCACCATTTTCTACTAGATAAAGTATGAATTAGCAATTCATATACAACAATTAAAAATGCATATGTCTATCTCCATTTAATATACTCATTGTTTCTTATATTATTTATTTACTAATTGAAATACCCGGCGTTGCATGGAAAGAATAGGTTTATATTTCAAAGATATATTTGAGATTAGTTTTCCCAGTAGAATACGTATTTGAATCGGAATGAAATAGTACGAATCCATTTCCAGCAGGAGCAACTGAATAAACTTGCCGCTAACGAAGAATAAAGCCTTGGACTTTTATGGTATCGGGGGTGTCATTATTCACTTCAGCGACCGCGAAAACTATTGAATAGACACTCATATCTTTCAATTAGAAATTTTTAGGACCTCGAAAGCTATGGATTTAACATATTTTTCGTTCATTTTCGATTATTTTTGCATGTTTCTGTGTCTCCCATAATAGAACTAGAGGTGATACGGGTTTCGATTCCCGTCAGGAGTCGTGTGGTTCGGGTTCCGCGTTAAGTCGTAGATGCGCGTCTTATATAGAGCAGTAGCTGAAAGACACGGTGAACTCTATCACCTCACCTCGTGAGATATTCTACGTTTGCATAATTTCTCAACCACTTTTCTTTCTTTGAATCTCCTCCTTCCTCTTAGGACACGCACAGGTTCAAACCGAACCATTCTTCACGGTTGGAGGACGCAAGGCTACTGTACCATACGCGTACAACCCTTATGGGACTACGGTAGTGAGTTGCGCAGTTTGAGTAGCACGCACGAATAAACCACGCTTACATTTATTATATATAATTAATAAAATCTCAAATTAGAACTTTCTCTGCACGTCAAACTTTTAACATATGCGAATTTTTAAATTCTGTCCTTCTTCTTCTTCTTCTTTTTCTTCTTTATTATTATTATTATTATTATTATTATTATTATTATTATTATTATTATTATTATTATTATTATTATTATTATTATTGCAATAGCTATATGAAGCAATTATCTCGGCCAACTTCGTTAATACACACCATTCAGCAACCGGTAGTTGTAGAAATGAGGCTTTCCCAACAGAAATTGTTAGCTCAATCGTAGCCGGTGGGTGTAGCCGAGCGGTCTGAGGCGTTAGGCTGATGATCATGAGGTGAAGCCCATTGGGGGTTCGAGTCCCTCTGTAGTAGCAAGGGTGTAATTTTAACTGTCCTCGATGTTTCTGTGTTCGTGTCCCTGTCGAGTCTAGTAGTCCTGAAAAGTGGTTGAAGTAGAAAGTAAGTCAGGGAGTTTTTTAAAAAAAATCGTTAGAGCGCTGACCCATGGATTCAAGAGTTGCGAGTTCGAATCTTGTCCAAGTCACAAGGATTTTTTTCCTGATATAATTCTTGACATGGAAATGTTTCTCTCTTCACGTTTATCTCGTAATGCAGAATAGAGATGTTTGGATGTGAAAGAAAAAGTATACTAGTGTTAGGGTTCTTTAAATCAATTAAGGTAAACTCTTGCTTTAATCAATCTAACAATATCAATATTTACATCCACTTTCTCTGACTTTACTCTCTATAAAAACCATACATTCTTCTGACTCAAAATCTACACTAACTACAATCAACTTGAGTCCCTCCAAACCACATAAACAACTAACTAGATATATTCCAAGTTATATAGCAACCATTCTCACTTCTTCTTCTACCTCTCTCTTTTTTCGGTACAGTACAAACACTAAAATACTTTCCGCCCTAAAGTCTAACTCAAGCCTATCCTCATTCCGTACACTAAGCCTCATTTTAGCTTATACCCCTAACATCCTCCCCGGGTATCATAAAAAAAAAGAAACGACCCTCATACATATAACTTTCTCTTCAGCACTTGCTGAAATTCTAGCCCTTGTCTTTACCTAATCGTTGTTCCTTGTTCTTATGACTAAATTTTTGTTCTAAGTCTGTTAGTATGTTATACCACTGAAGAACCTTTTGTTGCCAGATCAATAGATGTTCTAAAAGGAACTCCTGTAACTCATGCTTCAACGACTCAATATATTCTGTAACATCTTCTATCTTATTATCTTTCTGAGTCCGACATCGGTTGTAGATCTTCCTTGACTTTCGTGACCTTTGATGCTTGTCCTCGCACTCGTTTGTTTTAGCCTTTCTAGGTAAACTGCACTTCACTTCACCCGCAAATTTAATATTTTCTTCTTCTGACTCCGTCAGTAAACGGTAACTCTCAGAATCCGTTGGTATTGCTACAGATGTTTTTTTAGTTGTAGATTTCCTCTTAGTAAACTTTTTATTTCGCTTTCCAGTATCCTGAGATTTATTAACATCTGTTAAACGACTACTAACATGATCTTGTGCCTTGGACGAGGAACCTGATAGTGATTCTGTTGGTGATTGATAAAAGATAGTGTCCATTGTTAACATCTGGTACAAATCTTGGACTTGTTCTTTAGCTAAAATTGAAGAACTTTCATCATTCTGATGCTGTAGTTGTTCTAATTCTTGCTCCTTCTCCGAAACTTGGTCATTTATGTTTAATTCTTTAATATCTCCATCTATGTCCTGTAGTACACAAGCATACGCAAAATGATGTAATCCTGTACACTTAAAGCAGCGTTTTCCGAAGGCAGGACACTTATTTCTTGCATGCAAACGATGACAACTTTTGCATCGTGTAATTTGTCTATCACTTCCACTTGAATAACCTGACGGTACAGAACCTGCCGATGTTTGCTTTGAACTTCTGGGTGAGGAACTAATACTAGAGGAATAATCCGACCGAGTGCCTTCCTTCATCTTTGCTCTATTAGTTTGCATGAAATAGACCGGATGTTGATTGCGCTCAGTTGTAGTACTGAATACGGATAGTTGTTCAGTATTTTCAACAGCTGTTGCTATATCCATAACTTGCTGGAAATTAAGAGACTGTGAAGTTAAGATCTGTCTACGAGCAATATTATTTCTCATACCAAATACAAATTGGTCACGTAATGAATGATCCAAACAGCTTCCAAAATTACAATAGGCAGCTTGATTTTTCAAAGTCATAACAAATTGTGCCACTGTTTGATGTTCCAACTGTGTTAATTGATGGAATTTGTATCTTTCTGCCATTTCATTTGTCTTGACTCCATAGTGAAGTAACATGAGTTTCTTTAATTCGTCATACTTTTTTTCTGCAGGCTTACTTGGAGTACACAAATTCCGTAACTCTTCGTATGCCGGAGTACCCATTACTGCTAAAAATGTAGCAACCTTTCGATCTTCGGGTAATGCGGCTGATAAAGCCACCTGTTCAAAACGTTCTATGTAGATCTGGATTCTTCCTGTTTCTACATCAAAGGGCTCGAAATTGCCAAAAGAAGCCATCTTGATTCAAAAGCGTAACTTTAAATCCTACCGACTGCGCCAATTGTTAGGGTTCTTTAAATCAATTAAGGTAAACTCTTGCTTTAATCAATCTAACAATATCAATATTTACATCCACTTTCTCTGACTTTACTCTCTATAAAAACCATACATTCTTCTGACTCAAAATCTACACTAACTACAATCAACTTGAGTCCCTCCAAACCACATAAACAACTAACTAGATATATTCCAAGTTATATAGCAACCATTCTCACTTCTTCTTCTACCTCTCTCTTTTTTCGGTACAGTACAAACACTAAAATACTTTCCGCCCTAAAGTCTAACTCAAGCCTATCCTCATTCCGTACACTAAGCCTCATTTTAGCTAGAACCCTAACAACTAGAATATAAGAAAAGAAAGGTAAATTACATGATAGCTTTTGCAATTTTTAACTATATTTTCACCTATCTAGGACGTTTCTAAAACGTTCAGACTTCTAGACCTCCTTTTCTCTCTTATGTGTCCTTTGACTTTCTCTCTACATTATGTCTGGAGATGAATGTTTTGACAATAGGTTACAAACACGATTTTAAGAAATAATACGATCTGCGATATAAGTGATACATATTGTGGTGTTTAACTTAACATATAAAACAGTAAATAGAAAAACTGAGAATACGAATCTTTTCATGCACTGATGCTTCAATAACAGTGCACTGATGCTTCAAATCTGTGTCTTTACTCCCTTCACCTATGTTAATTCCCTAGTCAAAATAAAAACTCTTCAAAATTAATCAAAAATTCTTATACAACCATCCCTTCCTTGGAGTACTGCGCTGTCACATACCCGTCACGGCGATGTAAAGGCACTTTTGGCGACGAGGATACCTTTAACATTCATTGACTCTCCGAGATTTTTTTCTACGTTGCTTCCATTATTTACTGTACAGTATTCATATAGCTAATAGTTTGGATAGGGCTATCTAATTAAATCCACCGCTACTAAATTAATATACTAAATTAATATCTAGCTCCATTGCGTACCCGGATGTCGATCCCTGACCCTGTTAAGTATTTTCGTTTATTTTCTTAGTTTAATTAGATGATGGAAATTAACGACGTTCCAGACCTTGGCATGTCTGCGCAGGGTAGCCATCGGTGACGTTTGGTCACTGAAATAACCGATCCAAAATTCAGTTTATTTAATTTTTTTTATTTTCGCAAATTGCTGGTTAGGGATATCTTAGCTATTACTCTAGTTTCATTACTGTTCTGGGCTTTCTTAGTTTCTGAGAGGTCGGATGATTTTTTTTTAAATCCAAATTAAGATTCTGCTCCAATCTTCCGGTATGACCGGGGTCTTCAATGGCGTTGACCGGATACGGTGAGTGGTGGGAATTCCCTAAAGTCTTTGTCTTTCCGAAAATCCCATTGAGGGCATGGACTCGTCTCCTTGTTGAGGATATTTGTTTTTATGCTATTTATTTGGTAAGCCGAACCCGTTTTGGCATAAAAGAAAATATTTGGTTATAGTATGTTGTGTACGTACATTCGACCACTTATCTTTCGTAGTTGTAGTGTTCTGTCTCCTCTCTTTTTACCTATTCTTTCTTCTACTCCTGAACTAACGATCATCATGGGAGAGCTACCAAAGTCAAAACCTTCGACAAATATATGTGTTACTTTGATTTTTTTTCTTATTCTCTGTGGTCAATTTTAGCATGCCATCCGCTTCATCATTTATACTTCAAGTACTGGATACTAGTCAAGAATTTTCGGAAATATTCAATAAACTATTAAACTAAACTTTCCTCATCTTCTCACTATTCCTCATCTTACTTTCCCTTTTTTTCATTCCTTCTTACCCCATCTTTCTCTTCTCTTCTTTACTTCTTCTTCTATTTTTAATAAAACTGAAAAGAGGGTCGTGACTAGGAATTCTATATATATAATAAACACGGTTATGTATTTATTTTATTTTATTTTATTTTCTTCGGAAGTCCGATATAAAAGTCTTCTCATTTCGATTGAACCTTGTATGTTCAAAAGTAAGAAATGAATTATATATTCCTATTAAATTAGATATAAGCTGATAGCTTCATGAATATTTCCTTACCAGGGGTGAAGGGTTCCCACTCTCGACTTACTCCATGCAGCTCATTTGCACAATACAGGGTTTCCCCCTCTTTTGTTACGAACGGAGCTTTCTTTCTTTCTTTTTCTTTTTCTTTTCTTTTTCTTTCCCTTTTCAAACTTCTCTAGATATAATGCAGTGACTTAACGTATTGCTAACTGATCAACTGCTCGGTGCCCATAGCGCTTGAAAGAGACTAGCTTCGGCTTAGCTACTACTATTGATATTTAAAAATATTTATAGGCAATAGATTATGAATCACTCAACAAAATTTGCTTCGTAAGTACCCAATCTGCAGTATCAATATATGGGGTATAGATTAAAATAATTTCATTGTGTGTTTCCCTAAATCTATTAGTGTTCAATCTATTAGTGATCACCATAGCCCTTCAATTTATTCTGTAGTATTTCACAAATGGAGGGAT
Source organism: Thermobia domestica (assembly GCF_964235325.1). NCBI lineage: Eukaryota > Metazoa > Arthropoda > Insecta > Zygentoma > Lepismatidae > Thermobia > Thermobia domestica. The sequence continues at coordinate 112,414,154 of NC_137463.1, read as the reverse complement.
GCTTGAAATATTCTTGACAGGCTTGCTCCAGTTATAATCGATCATCTAAAGATCATTTGCAAATAAGTATTTAATGTTAATTGATATACCCCCTTTGTTTGAACTTTCGTAAGTCCCTTGTGTTCACTCTCAATGAATAGGTTTTTTCCTCCACCAGTGCAGAATGAAAAAACCAAGACATTTTCTGTGAACTGGTTCTATTGTAGAAAGAAAATCAACTGCATTACTTCAGCCTCAGATAAAGTGTAAGATAACTGAAAAACGACGGATTCTTCTGATCTAGTGTGCCAGTAAAACTGCTGATTCCGTGGCCACTACAACAAAGCATTGTCTATATATACATGTATTTTTGTGATATTAAGTAGATAAACTATGACACTTATATTTCATTAAAATAAAAATTAAACTTCTCATGATGATTAAATATCTGCTCATCCGTGAAATATAAACTATAGGGTAATTTTAAATATTCATATAAATATATGTTTCATCTATTTCTAAAGTTCATTTTTAATCAACGGGTTCATATCAATGATATAAAATTATAACAACAGTATTATATTTTAATAACAATTTTGTTTAGTAAAAAGGGTTTCGCTATTTGAAATAATTCTGTAAGTACTAATTTAGGAGATAGCAACCTGGATACTGAAGAACTGAATACGGTATATTTCTTCTTGAATAATCAGTCAAAGGAATTCCACGTCGTCCAAAGTTTCGAGAACTGACACCAGTGCTCTTGTGTTCACAACAAAGCATCAGAGACCAAAAAATCAAGTCTTCCCCCTCCCTCGGGGACAGGGATATTAGCCATTACGGCTACTTTCTCCAAAGTATATTTTAAACTGTATGGTTGTCGCGAGACTCAAGATTGCTAGGTTTGGATATTTATTTCTTAGTATAAGTTGCTAGGATATATTACTTTAAGCAAGTTTTGACAAAATTTTAGATGAATTTGGTCTTACGTCTCTTGAAATGTGTAACTTGTTTCCCTTTCTTCTCGTTGAGTAATTAATATCATCAAAGTTGATCATCTACCCTACTGGAACGCGAAAAGTTTGGACTTGGTTGTTTACTTGAATAAAAGAGTTTTTTAATTTTTTTTATTATACGTGTGCTAAGTTAGTTATAGCTTCAGTTAATGTTGTAGGTTGTTCTGTTGTCCTGACACTGTGTTTGTGGTATTTATAGAAGGTAGTTTGTGTTAGTCTTTTGGCAAACTTTGTAGAAACCTGTAGAGGTTTCCTGAAAGCTGCCTGCTCTATGAAAGACAGGCCCTCTTCGTTCTTCTTTCCCTCTTGGGTTGGATAACTTCTTGGCGTCCCTTTTTAGTCTCCTTCATATGTCCGTAACGCTATAGCCATTTTGTTGAAAAGTGGTCTTCAGATGGTGGAATTCTTCATTAGAAGGCGCTATGCAACAATGTCCATTGCTGTTATGCGTTGAGACTTGTAGTTGAAGCTACTTTTGTAGAGGTCCGTATAAGTGGGTTTCCTGTACACTCACAAGGGACACCTGCAAACTTGAACAGAAGAAACGGGATGCAATGTTGTACAGTAACTAATTTCAGGTCGCAGTCATTTCCATAGAAAATCAAGCAGTCAAGCAGTAATGGTGTCAGCTCGCAAAGTATATGCCAATTTTCTAGAGAAGGTATGAGAAGAAATGGGAAAATTGAAGTACTCAATGTAGTAAATATAATTAACGATTGAGTCTATAATACGCCGAAACGCATGCGAATGCCTTACTTTAATCACAATGTTGCCAACACATTGAAAATCTTGTGTGAAAATACTAATGTAAGAAAGTGTCAAAATAATGCGACGTATTCCAATAAATAAAGAACCCGACACATTATTCGGGAATGAGGGCTTGTTATGTTACAAAACAGTGTTGCTAACTTCAGGAAGTATAAGAGAGGTTATAAATGTAAGGTATAAGCAAAAAAAAACTTTCAATCAGACAAGAAAAGCGGGAGTCCATCAGCAGCACTAAAAGAAATAGTGTTGTTATTGATGTTCATAATACTCAATAATGACAGGCACCATCCTTGTGGACTGACATTAAGAGTAACAGAGAAGTACCGTCGCCTGAAACTATTATCGTAAGGTCCAAAATAAACATGGAACTGTCGACGTTATGGTGATACCAATGAAATGATACAATACTGAAGAACTTGAAAATGCATTCTGCGCTTATGTTGGCCTGCAAGTGTGCAAGAACCAGTTAATTCTCAAAATGTAGATGTGGGTTATCAAGTAAGTGGTCAAAGCACACAAACAGGGTACAGTATGTACATTTGATCATCGCTAAGAACTCCAGTGAGCACCACGTCTGCATGGTAACAATATCAACCGATATTATGACTGACCCGATGTCATACCACGTACCCTGACTTTTACCAAGTATACTGCAACACGGGCTTGTAGATCGGTGCTCAAAGTTGATTGTAGATTACAGAGTGTAGCTTGATAATGAACTAAGGATCGTTTAAAATCACCTGGGGTTTGTCACATTGGAAAGGTACGAAATCTACGATCCGCCGGAAATAGTGCTTGTATTGCTGAAAAAACAGACATAAAGGAGTTGACAATATTTTGTTGTCTTCGGGGGTATTCAACGTAATATTTTTTTCGTAAACACTCTTGTAACAGTGAACTATCTTTGAGTCCGAACCAAGAATCATACAACAGCAAGCACTTTTCATCTGTGAAATTATCAGTATTTTCAACCGTTAGAAAATTTTTCATATGTACTTTCGATATTTTATAACTTTTACTTATCTCCACGTACATGCTACGAGGACATGTTTCTTCAAATTTCTTGGCAACAAGAGAGCCTTGTGGTCCTTGAAACATATATAGAGATTCTTGGCTAATGTGCCATCAATTGTGATAGCCACAACAATTGTATAACTATGCGTAGAGTTATGAACAGACTGCAACATGCCACGTGTGTGTTTTTCTCCTCTGTGAGACAATGTAGACTATAAAGACACCTAATAATTAAATTGGCTTTAATCACTGTTGCTTACATTGTCTTGCAGCAGAGTCTCTTGAGCAATATAGTTATTTACGTGTTCAGCAAACTCTCGTGCATTTTGACGAATACTCTGATCATCAATTATATCTTTACGTGTGACAAACAGGGTAATGAGTCGTGCAGCAATGTCGTATTCAGCTTTAAGTTTGTCGATGAATGTAATAGGAACTTTGAAGTTGTCAAAGTCAACAAGTCATGCAGCTTCCTTGATCCACATTTGTATCTGCCAGTAGTGGACTGATGAACCGTATTCTCTTGCAGTATCGAATTGTGTCATTATATATGTTTATATGCTTTAATTTTGACTCACTGTTGCCCTTGAAGAGCGCACCTTCTCGTTTGTTACTGATATAATCCAAAATTACTTTGAAATTCGCTCTAAGTTTAATGCACTTATATCGTCTTTGCAGTTTACTGTACAAGTTGAAGCCATTGTAATAGTAGTCGTCGTAAATGTTCTCCAATGTGGAGTCAGATATATATTCAATAACACTAGACCTACGCTTTGGCGGTGGTGATTGTACATACTAACTTTCAGTAGCACTGTTCTGTTTCAATTGACAAATGGATGCATATCATGTACTTGTCGACTAGCCAACGTTGATTACGAACAGTTCCTGTTCTTCGTAATTCTCATCTGTCAGTCTTTCTGTGCCCTCACCATTGTATTTCTGCATCATTATTTCGTGAACTGTGCATCCTCTTCTCCGGGGCACTTTCCCATTCGACACGTTATAAGTTTGATTTTAGTACTTTTACGCCGTTCATGGGGTTAATGCATCCCATTGTGCCACTCTATACTGCAATTACAATTGCACACAACTACGCTCTACACGGAATGAGATCTACCTCCTAGTACATCACAAACCCGTCAGTAGCGTTTTATTCTTGAGGTCCCGCACCTGTCACAAGCAGCAGCGTATTAAATAGATCTGACAAGTAAACCTTACGTTTGGGTGAATCGAGTTGCTGACTGAGACACATATGAGAAAGTAGTACTAAATGTGGTCAGTATTTCAGTGAAATTGTAGGTGCAAAGCTCCAGGGGTTTAGGAGATGCAGCTACCAGAACATCACATGGAAGTACAGAATAATCTTCATACAGTTGGAGGTAAAAGCTCTGTAAGACCTCTTGTAACGACAAAAGGTGAATAACAAATATATGGGTACATATTAGGACTAGGGGCAAGTCATATAGTAGGGATATACCTGACGGCGGCCATCTTGAAATCCGCCATTTTGAATTAAGTTTAAGTTTTTAAAATAAGGATAGGGTCATGTGATACATGATTTAAGGCGCAAATTTAATCAGAAGAACAATGGTGACGTTAATTTTTATTTACACGCAATTGGTACAAAGTTACAGGGAAATTAAATATTGTTGCAGCATATGTATTAGTCCTTTACCCCACCTTGTAAACTTTGTGTTAATGATAATAATTAAATAAAAAGCAGGTGGATAAATATTAGGTCTATGGTAAGAGTTGCCTTGATGGCGGACAAAAGTTTTAAACAAAACGCATAACAGTGACACCTTATTAATAGCAAATTTTATCATAAATCCAACGGTGTAACCATTTTTGTTTTATCATTAACCAGCACAAAATTAAATGGGAAAAGAGTAATGCGATAGATGACTTCGGCTAGAAGTTAATCAGAAATACAATGGTGGCGTTACAATGTTAGTTGTTTGATGCTGTACTTGCACGCTATTTGGTTGTTTTTCTTGTATCGTTTCACATCTATCTCTCGCTCGCTCTTGTCCTCACTGTACTATTGCTAACCTTGTCTGTGCCACGCACACACGACAACATCTCTCTGGTTTGTTGCTATGCTTTTTTTTTTTTTTTTTTTTTGAAAGGGTAAGATTAATGGCTGTGTGTGTCAGGGAATGGTTTTATATTAATGTCTTTTCGTTTTGTCAATGTTATGCGTTTTGTTTAAAACTTTTGTCTAATTCAAAATGGCGGAATTGAACATGGCCGCCATCAAGGCAACTCTTACCATACACCTAATATTTATCCACCTGCCTTTATTTTATTATTATCATTAACACAAAATTTAGAAGGTGGGGTAAAGGAATAATACATATGCTGCAACAATATTTAATTTCCCTGTAACTTTGTACCAATTGCGTGTAAATAAAAATTAACGTCACCATTGTTCTTCTGATTAAATTTGCGCCTTAAATCATGTATCACATGACCCTATTCCTATTTTAAAAACTTAACCTTAATTCAATATGGCGGATTTCAAGATGGCCGCCGTCAGGTATACCCTTACTATATGACTTCCCCCTAGTCCTAATACGTACCCATATATTTGTTATTCACCTTTTGTCGTTACAAGAGGTCCTACAAGAATTTTACCTCCAACTGTATGAAGACTATTCTGTACTTCCATGTAATGTTCTGGTAGCTGTATCTCCTATACCTCTGGAGCTTCGCACCTACAACTTCACTGAAATACTGACCACATTCAGTACTACTTTCTCATATGTGTCTCAGTCAGCAATTCGATTCACCCAAACGTAAGGTTTACTTGTGAGTAACATCACTCTTTCATTCTGTGCAGGCTGATTCACTTCCGCTTATCTTGTCTGATTCAAAGTTATTCTATTGTTTTTGTTTGCTTACAGCTTAAATACATTACCTCTTTCATACTTTATGAGTGCCCCCGATAGAAGAGTGGTTACGCTCGTAGCCAGGTAATGAAGGAGCCCAGAGTTCGATTCACAGTGGGTCGAAAGTAATTCGGATCCAACTTTAAGCTGTAGGTCCTGTTCAGGGACGTCATCATTATCCCATGGAAGGCAATGGCAATCCACCAAGTGTTCACGTTGCCCAGGGACTTGCGTTCGGACAGAACACTACATCATCTTCATTATACTTTATGAAGGTTATAACACTGTTTTAGAACATGCCAAGGCGTCATTCCGAAATAATGTGTCGGGTTCTTTATGTATTACATAATATCGCAATGTTTTTACTTTCTCCCATTACTATTTCACACAAGATTTTCAATGAATAGCAACACTGTGATTAACGTAAGGATTGGCATGTGCATCGACATATTGTAGACCCAATCGTTAATCATTTTTACAACATTGAGCATTCAAATTTTTCGTTTCTTCCCATACCTTCTCTAGAGAATTGGCCTATACTCCATAAGCTGGCACCGTTAATGCTTGACTGCTTGATTTGGCATGGAAACGTCTATCACCAGTGTAATCAGTGTTCTGAAATTATTTATTGTAGAACATTTCGTCCCGTTTCTTCTGTTCAAGTACACGGGTGTCCCTTGTAAGTGTCAAAGGGTAAAGTCAGGTTTTCTTCTAACGAGGATGTCCAAAAATAGAAAGCTGCCGTTGTTTTCTATTTACATAGTAAAATTTTTTGATAGGCTGGCAGTTGTTGAGGAAATCCAGAAAGTTGCTTGTGTAGAGAACACCTTTCAACAAAATGGCTACAGCAATATAGACGAAAGAAGAAACCTAGAAAGGGCCGCTACAAAGTGAACAGGAAAACGAACAAGGAAGAAGTGCTTGTCTTCCATATACGGGCCAACTTTCAGGAAAACAAAGAAGATTCATACAAAAACAGAGGATAGAAATTATACATAATCCTCCTGCCAAATTCAGAGCTTTGCCATGTCAATTGAAAGATAATTTAAGACTTAAATACCGAGGGTGGGCCGTTTTCTATGTGGAAGCTATATTGGACAGACTGAACGCATATTTAAATTCCAATGAAAACAACATTCGAATTACATCAAATGACAGCTAGCAGAAAATTCAGTATTGTCAGAGCATAGCATAACTGAAAGACACAGTATCTGTTTCTCTCAAACAATTTGAAAGCAAAGTGTTCATGTTGCTGGGAAAGAAAAGTAAAGAGAGCAATATCAATACTTAAGAAGGCTGCAACCTCAAAATGGATACCAGTCTTCAACTCAGCCAAATATATCTTTCAATCATTGGAAGAAAACTTATGCAAATTAACCAATCAGGCTTGCTAACCAACCTACTCAAAAAGTCAATCGCAACTGACGTCATCGCTATTGACCAATAAAACTTACCCCTTTCCTCAGCAACACCTACATAATAAATCTTCTGTGTTTAGCCTCTCACACTTTACTGTGAAGACAAGAACAATATTGTCAGTTCTCGAAACCTTGAACGGCGTGGGTTTCATCTCACTGATTGATCGAGAAATACTATTTGGTCTAGGAATTAATCCGTGCGGGTGGACAAGAGATGGCGCAACGAACGGAGCGTCCCACAGTTCCGTGTATCCACACATGTGTTGCAAACCCCTGTCATCGCGTATCGTTCGTAGTATAGGGCAGTGGATTAAAGCGTCAACAACACCAGTTTGTAGTTAAGTGAACATGGCGCAATTTGTGCCTGATAAAGTGTTTTTGCGGGGTGTCCTGCTGCATTACTTTAACATGCAGAAAAGTGCGACTGAAAGTCATCGTATTTTGGTGGAAGTGTATGGTGACCATGCTCTAGCTGAGCGAACGTGTCAGAAGTGGTTTGCACGGTTTAAAAGTGGTGATTTCGGCTTGGCAGACCAAGAGCGAGCTGGACAGCCAAAAAAATTTCAAGACGAAGAATTGACAGCATTGCTCGAGCAGGATTCGTGTCAAACGCAGGAACAACTTGCAGCAGCATTAGGCGTTGATCAAACAACAGTCTCCAAACGCTTGAAAGCCATGGGAATGATTCAAAAGATGTCACATTGGGTTCCACATGAATTGAAAGACAGAGACGTTGAAAGACGAAAAACCATTTGCGAATTGCTGCTTCAACGACAGAGCAGAAAGGGGTTTCTGCATCGAATTATTACGGGTGATGAGAAGTGGATCCATTACGAGAACCCTAAACGAAAAAAGGCCTGGGTGAAACCAGGTGAACCAGGTCCATCACAACCAAAACGAGATATTCACTGTGCAAAGGTTATGCTGTGCATATGGTGGGATATGAAAGGTGTGGTGTACTATGAGCTGCTGCAACCGGGTGAAACTATGAATGGAGAACGTTATCGACGACAATTAATGCGTTTGAAGCAAGCTCTGGCCAGAACACGACCAGAATGGGAGAACAGACATGATAAACTTATTGTTCAACATGATAACGCTCGCCCACATGTCGCAAAACCGGTCAAAACCTATTTAGAAAATGTCGGATGGGAAGTTTTACCCCACCCGCCGTATTCACCAGACGTTGCTCCTTCGGACTACTACTTGTTCGATTGCATGAACAACGATTTGATTGGACAGCGGTTTACTTCTTCAGAAGATATCGAAACATGGGTCTCTGACTGGATCGCTTCCAAGGATGAGGACTTCTTTCGCCACGGAATCCGTACATTGCCTGACAGATGGGCGAAAGTGGTGGCTAGCGATGGACAATATTTTTCTTAAGGTATTTATGTATTTTGTGTTTGTACTATAGCTTCAATGTGTGCGTACCAACCGCACGAATTAATTCCTAGACCAAATATATTTGTTACTACACCATGAAAGCTTCAGTTATTATTTCTAAAGTATACTGTTTTCTGTTCTATATGGTGTAAATACATTTCTATAAATTTTCATGTCTGTGAAAAGACGAGATTTAACGACATTAGGTGCATCCACTTTCCACCTTAATTTTCTAAAGGACTTTAACACATTAATTTAAAATCCTGACTTAATGTGTCCTTCCTTGAAGATGTGAAGTCAAAAGCTTTATACAAGTTGGACTGAGTCAAGTAGGAAGTCTCGCCTTATTTAGCGAGGATCATCATTATACCCAATAGGTGAGGAAAACACAAGCTAATTCTTCCTGGTATAGCAAATAGGTTCAACAAACAACCAAGCTATCCACAGTCTTTTAAATACGACTACTTCAGAAGGAAACGAAAACAGTACATTTGATAAGAGAACAAAAGCCACTCAATCGGTCCCTCCCTCATGAGTCAAAAAAGATTTACATAGTCTCTTTCAGAACTATTCACATACTACACAGAACTCAGCTAAAGATAATTTATTCAGCAAGTCTAAATTTCTTATTTCCAGGGAGGCATTACTAGTTCTGTGCGACATTCACGTACAAGCATGGAGAAAAGCAGTAATAGATGAATATATCAATTTCCTTCACTTAGAAAAATGAGACCTACTTCTATGTAGATATTTGCATTCATTGCAAGTAGAACAGCATACGGGAAAACAAAAGAGGTTAATTACTCTCTCACAATGAAGAACCAGCTTATTCTACAAGGGTATACACAACGATCAACCCTGCTGAGTGAAAATCACTGGAATTTAATGTTATGTAAAGAAGATAAAGAAGAAAAGTGCAAGATACGTAATTACATATATAAAGCTATATATGTCTATATAGCTGTATGAGGACAACTCCTTCAGAAAAGAAGCGTTTGAATAGTGTTTCTAACTAAGAGACTAGCTATCTAAAAGGAAAGTGATTTTCTATTTACTATAAGTGAATTAGTTATAAGAACATAATATACAAGGTTAGATACAAATTCAAATTCAACGCATACATACAAGAACAACAAAAGTAATAATATGGTAACTTAGACAAGTAATCAATTTAAATATGTCAATATACCTTTAAACCAGATATGGTTTTCTCACGTAATCACATACTTAGTATATTTACATATATACATTCAACTTTTATAGTCACCTCCAGTGGTGATCTATTTATAATGCAAGAAGTCTGTGAGTAAATGTAATTGCTAATAATTAAGAATCAATACTCAGCTACATTACTACCTTTAAATGACAATTTGATATTGATGATTTGCATAAGCACGTGCTTCGTTCTCTTCTCACCAGAGCCTCAACTATTTGACTTCGTTGTTCACGACAAGCAAAATTAAAGTGTGACTAGCCTACTGACACCAATTCGCATCATTATAAGAAAAATATAAGCAATAATATATCGAAATAATATATATGACTTAATATAAAACACTATGTTATAATATGAATGTAATAATTTAGCTATTTTAAACTGTAGAAATTCATAAGCAAGCCTTAAGAGAATCTCACCTAGACTACTGCCTTTATAAAAAATTCCCAGAGTAAAGATAATATGGAGGATGGGTTTATAATATATATTTCCCAAGGACATCCTTGAGAAAACAGGTCCAATTGTGACTAAGTCGCATTAAGAAGATCCAAATTTTTATTCTTTTTCCTTTGAAGGCAACGTACGCGACTGAAAACCTGACGAAAGAAGTACCTGTGAAGAAAATGAAAGTTTGAAATATTTATAACTTAAATAAAGTCCACGAAACAATCTCACACGGGATGTACACACTTCTGAACATCTCACCTGGGATCAACCTATGAATGTTCAGAAAGTACGTGTCATGTGATGGAAGAATCCAATTGCAAAAGTTCCATCGGGAATAACCCTGCCCCCCAAAATCGGGGGTCCGACGAAACAATTGAGCTACCCTGTTAAACTATAGGGCAACTACTTGTAGCGATCCTAGAATATTGTTCAGGTGGGTTTGAGACGATTCTCACTGAATGACACAAACAATTTGTATAAAAAAAAGTATTTCAGCCATTTGGCCCTATATACCGAAACGTATAGAGAAACCAACCATGAATCCGTGACCTACAATCTAAGACGAATAGGGTGATATATTGCAAACTATACCCTGACAGACACGAGGGTATAGCATGTGATATATCACCATTCATCTTGGATTGTAGGTCACGGATTCATGGTTGGTCAGACGTATAGAGAAAAACGTACCCTTACAGATAACTCCAATTTAGCATTGAACAAACCAATCAAATCAATCAAACAAATCAAATATACGTATTGATTAACAATTTATTTTAATTCATGACATATTCTGTGCTTATTGTTAGTTAAAATTACTGATATTCAAATATGAATAGCGAATTTTTACTTATTTTCGAACAATTATAGAGTTATAATTTTGGAATACATTAAGTGTAGTGTCACAGAAAAAATGTTTTAACTTCGCAAACATTAATTTAGGAGGAAGTAAGGTCTAGATTAGATATTTTGTCAAACATATAACCACTAACAATGAAAGTAAGGAAAAATACCCACAGACACATTGGTTGATTGATAAAGACATCAGCAGCAAGGTTACACAGAACGTTTTGCTGTAGCCTATTGTATTACAAGAGGAGGCAAACGGGACAAAATTGTTTTAACTCGTTTAATAAGTTTCCTGTACACAATCACTATATGGAGTATTACAAAGTACAATACTATACTGTAATTGTCTTGTGGTTTGCGGAGAAAATGCTCTTAAAAGTATCTTGAAGTAGTAGTACGTACGTAAATGTTCGGAATGATTGAAAATAAATGTACATTTTGTCTTAACTATGTCACATATAAAAATTATATTTAAAAGAAAATTAAATCTTCCAGTTTAAGTCCACGTATGTACCCTTTAGGCTAAGGAAGACGGGAGATTATGGCACGTGAATGACGATGGGAATACGGGAGGAAAGAATAGTACTCCGAGAATACCTACAGACACAATGTGGTACACCAAAAGCTTACTTTGCCTGGGATCAAGCCAGGGACTCCATTCATCAGAGGCAAGCATTCTACCACTGAGCCACCATGTTTCCTTTATAAATTAGAGCATAATTCTGTCTATTCTTGTATGTTATGTTTCCAAATGATTTTTTTTTCTCTTTCTACGAATTGCAAGTTATTTTTAATTAAATTACACTTTATGACTAGAAAGGTCAAATTTAAGGTACACCCATGTCCAAAATTATTGACGCATGTCTATAAATATATTGTAGGAATATAATTTGATAACTAATTTGCCCGGTATTTCTTATAATGTTGGTATGTGTATAATCAGCAAAGAAATGTATGTTGCAAATTTCATGTCAAAAGAGCAGTAAATAAGAACAATAAAACGAAAATAAAATTTCTTGTCCTTTATCAACATTTTGTTTTACCCATTCTAATTTTAGTATTTATAATTATTTTCCTATGAAATTTACCACAAATATACATTTTACGATTATGCACATAATACCAGTATTAAAAGTGCCCTGCAATATCATTATCAAATTATATTCTTACAAGAAAACAGTTATAGATATGCGACAATCATTTTGGACATGAGTGTACATATAGGCTTGTGAATTATAGGTATTTGTAGTCAGCTTCTTATGATTAGAACTGTGGAAGATATCAGAGAATGTAATAGTGTGCAATTAATAAATATACACAAATACACAAACATATATACAAATTTATATGGCTTTAAAGTGCAACATATTTTGTACACACTTTTTATCACAATATACTCGTTACTTTAAGCAATTAGCATAAATTTTACATTAAATTTAGAAAACTGTATTCATTACGAACTGCATCGCCTTCCACCATTTTTTGTTTATGTGGCAAACTCACGTCTGAATACTTAGTAAAAGAGTGAAATTACAAAATAATAGAACTTCTTCATATCTCTTAAAAGAAGCTCTTCTAATTTCTAAATGCTTTGCATGGAAAACTATACTTCTTTCTATCACACAGAATAACACGTATATATAATATTCCAATACCCAGGTTCCGACTATAAATATTAAAACGAGTTTGATTGTCATTACATCTAGCATTATTTTCAAAAACGACGATGCGTATGAATATTACTACCTATGTACTTTGGATGCAATGGTATGGAAATAAAGCATAACTCTAAAAATTCAATAGTATGCAAACTATCAAAACTGTATTTATTACCCTTCCATTCTGATTTCTTTTTCGACCACGAAAGAAACTTCAATGAATCTGACCCTTGAATTTTATATCTTTCATTGATTTTTCACTGAAGTGCAATGAAATAGCAATGAACTCATGTTCTTATATTTTTATTGCTTTGCGATAAAATATAAAATAACTTATTTTATTGACTTCGCTCGTGCAGTCTCAAACAGCAGACAATGAATAAAGCAAGTTAGTCAACATATACTTTTCATTTTAAGTGTTTATCATAACTTTTTATTATAAAGGTGTACCTTGAAGAAATAAATATCGACTTCATGAATATAATATGTTTGTGTAAATACTACCACATTTTAACAGCAATGATATCTAAAAAATGTCTTTAAATTATAGATGATTGAAATTGAATTGAAATTTAAATTGAAAACTGAGAAAAGGTTTCTGCACAAAGGTTTCTGCAAAATAATTAGTGTATCTTTTGAGTAATTAGCATAGCCAAAGACCTCTTTCAATCAATGAAATTTATCTGTATATCAATAACAAGCAACAACTTTCTAAGTGTAGCAAACATTTAATTGGGAGCACCTTGATTTTAGACCACTGTCTAGAAGATTTACAAGAGGAAAAAACACCAGAAGCGTTCTTAAACGCTCTACTTACTGCGATTGTATTTATAAATATATAACTTTGCCAAAATGCAAATTTTGTAAAAATTCATTTTTATTATATATTTTTCGACAGCATAGAGTAAATTCTGACAAAGTAAAATATATCCGATTTACACATATGAGAAGAACAGGACGTTCTCTGACTAAGGATAGTATTAGCATAATATTCCTATATATGGAAAGGAAGAAGAAGAAACAACAATGTAATGTAATTTTAATGACATAGGCTGCTTCTCCTTTACCTTAAATATAAGATAGGGACCTCTATGGTTTGTGGTATGAAAAGCTTAATATTCAGTACAAAACATAATGTAAGTAATATTTTCATATTTTCTTTGATAAATGTTTAACCCTTTCAGCCTTGTTTTTTTTTTTTTGTTTGTTTAGTCTACGATTTTATTTTGTCTTATTATTATTTTTGACAAGAAATGAAATACAACCGTCAATTTGTTTACGGATGTCATAGACCCATTTAGAAAATTATGGATGAAACATTTTTAAATACGTGCACTAGGGTATAAGTATATTAAATAGAAAACGGCATCAATTCAAAATACCATAGTGATTTACATACTTTAGAAACTCAAAACCCATCACTAAAGCAGAATGAGAATTTATTGGAAATAGTTTCTTTCACCAAGGATAAAACAGTCTACGTGGCTGAGTTTCGTTGATCGTGATAGCCCCTGCAAATACTCTACAAGAAATATGCCTAGCTTCCTAACAACACATGTGGGTACCAGAGAAATAGCGGAAAGCGATTTAGACAAGTTCAAAGAATACTGACATGAAAACCCAGCCATTTTGAATCCTCCAGAGTAATCATGTTAATCTTAAAATATGATGTACACAAATGTTACCAATAGGTCTGAAAATGTTAAAAGGATAAGTAGAACGAACGAAGGGTGATCATAACAAGGATACCTGTTTTCGAGTATTGATGTTATAAGTCTGTACGGTATGTTATAAGTCTGTACAGTGAAATACTTACTGTGCGATTGATCTACATAATTTGCCAAATGGATCTTCAGTTCTGAATTTCACATTCTACTGAAGGATTACACAACTTAGTGATCCAAGTGTGTCAAAAAAATTAATCTGTTTAAAATACTGCAAACTCCAAGGCCTACCTTTCCGTAGAAAATATGCATTTAAACAGAGAAAAATCTTACTTAATACTGTAGTTCTTTAAACGAATCAGTAGAAAAAAGAAAATAAGTGTAGTAGGTAAAAATCTATTGTTTCTTTCTCGACACCTGACATTCTTTTCTGTCTCTTGTCAACACAAAGTTGTTTAGGCTGTTACGTACGAGATAATGTAGGTACCTCATACTACCGAATCTAGGATGCAAAATTGAGATTTCTAGGAATCCCACAATCAATTATCTTATTTTATCTATTTAGGAATACCGACCTCACCGAAGGTTTGTTTTATACCCGAAACATATCACGTTTCTATTTAACTTCATTCTTTTTTAATGTTGGTTGAAAAATGTGTAGAAGATAGGGAGACCATATTTTTATTTAAATCTGAAGCCTCTTTTGAAAATCAGTTTTCGATAGTGCTAAACCTACTCCCTTCAACTTGTTTTATATTTAGCACATATTGGGAGGTGTGTCAACGCTTCGTATGACTTTACCCGATCATTCAAATTTATAATAGCTATATGTTGTAAGGTTCCATACCCTCACGCACAGCATTCTTATGTCTTTTACTAGGAACACATGTTTTTACTACGAACACGTCTCATTATGTTCATACATAAGAAATAGAATAGAGGATTTGGAAAAATTATGAAGAGGTCCGACTTCTCATCATGGGCCCTCCACTCATGAAGATTCTATGAAAGGCCTCAAGAAGAGGATGTTGATGTTGATTTTGAGTTTAACGAACGTTTCAGCAGAGAGGCCATATGAGAAGGGCTTATTGATCAACGTGGAACCCAAACCACGTGAGCTCCGCCGGGAATCGAATCTGGTTCTTCCACGCCAAAGGCACGTATAGTAAGCCACGAAGGAGCTCCTCAAGAAGAGGAAGCTATCAGGTCATTGCTGATCACTCACCTATTAACACATATTTTTATGTTTATTTATCTTCGGTTATTTTATTCAGGTGGTCCATAGGTAGCAGGAAAATGAGTTAGGCCTAAGTGCTGCATACGGAACGTTGACCGCTAGTTTGAGGTGCCTAATCTAATATCTTATATCTTTTATAAGCTTTATAATTTTCACTTTCGAAATGTATGAATTAAAAATGTTATGGAGCGTCACTTTAGTGTGATGACTATAAATAATATATAGCAAGTATAAATGAAACCCCGATATTGACGTATTATCTAATATCAACGGAACAGAGCCTACCAATTTAGTTAAATGTGATATATAGTGTCCATATTAAAGATAAATTCATAGGATGTACTCTATGATACGTATGATCTTATTCGATAGCATATAACTTACAATTTTCACTCAATATGGTAATTAAATACTAAGCGGGACACGGTGCCTGAGTGAGAGTGCTCACGACACGTGCGTAAAATCCCTGATTCAATCCGAAATTGTTTGAATTTCTGGTGGGCAATCGTGTCCGCATATTTCCGGCTGTCCTGTTTCATTGTATATTTTCATGCCACCAATTACTTTCATAATCATTCACTTTCATTAATCATCCATCCTTTTAATCTATAGGACATCACACTGGGATGTAAAACTGAAAGAAAGTATGTTTCCATAAGAAGATGAGTCAAAAGTTTTATATTATTACAACTTAAACAGCAGCGTATATGGGCCGTGATCGACCGTGGATACGTCGAATTGGTGTGACAAGCAGACTGTTCAACACGGAAGAATCCACTCCGTCATTAATTTCAGTGAGTTTTCAGTGATGGTGGTAACGACTGCTCAACAAAGTTTGATAAGTGAAGAGTTACTGTATCAGTACGAACTAAAGCACAGCGCTGCGGCAGTAACCCAAAACATTTGTCATACGAAGGGGAAAAGTGAAGTGAATCAAAGCTCAGAAACTAGCTGGTTCCAGAAATTTCATGCAGGTTGTAAAAATATTGAAACATTACCTTGATGACGTAGCAGGTAGAGGAATTGAGCACATGGTATTCGGTTTTCTTTCACAATCGTTCACTATAAATTTCTTGTTATATAAAATATAACACAAAATCTCTATAAGTGTGGTCCTAAGACCAATGTAAAGTTCACTAAGTCGTTTTGGTAAAATAGGTGTTCTAAGTGTAGGTAGCCAAGGAAATCGTTCCCAAAAAATCCAGGTAACCTGATTAGTTTAATAATTATAAATACTCCAAACAAGCAAAAACAGGTAGGAGTTCCGTAGAGCTCCAAGCAAGCTAAGCTGGTAGAAAAAACCCAGAGCTCTACCCAAGTTCGGTGGAGTGGTTTAGATCTCTGGAAGCTAACAGAAAGGAATATAGGAGCCGAAACTGATGTCGATTGACGGGTTGCATGGAGTTTCATATCTTCCTCTGAGCAGTGGTGCCGCTGGTGTTCTTTTTGTGTCACATGACCAAATAATGACGAGGATGTCTGTCGTCTGTTTCTTGTAGTAACTGTAGTAGAAGAGTATGTGGTTTTGTCTATAAATAAGGAACACGCGTTGGTGTCTACAAACATAAATCACGTGTAAGATATTAATATATCGAATGTTAAAAAAGATCCTAGTGCCCAATGACAATGTAGTGAATGACATACACAGAAATATAGTTCTAACTTTGGATCACCACTAGTTTTGGTGAATGGGGCATTTCCTGAAAAAAAAAACGATGCTTCACGTATCAGCGGAATGTGTAAACAGCAGTGTCATTTATTTTTTTTTCTAAAGACAAGACGTGATATCGAAGTAGAATCGAAGATCTAGCAAGTAGGTGACTGCAGACAATACAGTAAGAGGGGTTACACTTAGAATGTTAGCCTTCTTTCATTTTACTGCACTAAATATAGTTATAGTGTACCAGAATATTGTAAGATGTATGACTTTCAGTTGTATGTTTCAATTGTAAGCTAATTAAGTGAACTAAGAAGTTGTAAACATTTCAATAAAAAGGTAGAAAAGGCGATGGTGGAACTTAAATATCAACCTATAGTCCCCCGCACAATTATATTGGAAGTTAAAACTTGAACTTTTACACTTTGGATGAAAGCACTAGCAAATTAGATATAAAGGAAGTTTTTAAGGGTTATTTAGAATGTGCTGCATTCTGAAAGAGATTATACTGTAACTATGTTCCTACATTTGAATAGTTTTGAGTAACAACATGTAGGGTAAGTTCGGGTGAATTCGGACAGCTCTGATGTTTCTTTCTTTTATTACTACACCGCTAAACAAAAATATCCAATACTTCCTCATATTATTTAATGATATGTTGGTATGCGTGTACAATTGAAATAGTTTTCCGGGAATGGTATGTTAAGAAATAAAAAATATTTTTTTGAAAGTTAACAAAATCTTTGATTAGCAAATTTGGAACGGTGAATCCGGAAAGTAGGTTGGCGATTCCGGACACTGAACTTTGAAGGAAGATATATATATATATGATAGGTACATTTTAGCTTACTTTCTTGCTATACTAACATTCTAACGTGATAAATACAGAATTTAATACAAATACATGATAAATACATACAAGTTACTAACAACAATTTCTATACAAATTACTGTTGAAACTGTAAGCTAAATGCACAGCAGTGTAACTTCCACTATCATTAAACATAGTAATCACATTTTTTCCATTAGAACTTCATTGCACTACTATTTTTTGCTAGCAACAACTAGATTATTAGTAAAATTTTTAATATGTGTGCACTGAGACTAGCATTTATTTTTTGAATTAATGACGTCTGCCAGTTTCGTGAAGGACTAGTCATAATTCAGACACATCGTCCACAGATACAGTTAATACAGTTAAATACAGTTAATTATTACCTCCCACACATCTTCCATGAAAGCAGGTCTTACGCACAGTACAGGACACCCAGGAACTGTATTTGCTTGATGATTTTGCATTATAATTCTTCCCACAAAATACACAGTTGTTTTCATCCATACCTTCAATTGTGTTTGAGGAGACAGTTTAAAACAAACTGGAATTCGTGATACTTAATCTTTTAGCAACATCCGACCTATGGGATGTGGGTTTGGAAGAAGCAACAGCAGGAAAAAATATGAACTGTCAACTGAGGACTCTGAAGGCGATTGAGACGTGTTTGAGGATGAATCTGTTGACACAGAAGATGAATTGTTTCCAGCTACTGGCGGATCATGTTAATTCGACAAAAGAAATTCATGTTACTGAACTTGTTGCGGACCAAATGGGAATGTACAAAATGAAATAGCCATTCAGTAGTGTAGAATTTTTGAACACTTTGTGATTAGCATTTTGTAATTTAGTTATGTTTGTAGATCCTAAGATAATTTTATAGCTTTTTCTGGTGATTCCTTGGAGTCTATGGCAAAAATGAATAGACTCTAGATATAAGGAATAGACATCACGTACTATTTCACACTCATAAACGTAAAAGGCGAGAGAGGAGAGAGTGTTCTAAATTGTCTTAGTTCATTAATTACATTGTCCTTATTCAGCTAAACGTAATAAACGTGTCCGAATTCACCCTTCCCTTAAACGTCCGGATTCGTCCGTTTTAAGCACTGTAAACTTGTGCACACGTTAAGCAGGCACTCGCAAAGTAATGGAATTCTTCCAATATGCAACGAGTAAAGCAGGGTCTTCGCTTCAATATGTCTTACATAACCATTTGCTGATAACCACTTCTGACTAAAACCTTAACATATTCCACTAACAAGTTACATCAGATCAAAAAACGTGCATGAACTTTCCTGTTTCTTCTTCTTTCTGCCACCGTCGAAACTACGTATAACACTCGTTGCACTTCATACTCAGCACTGAACTGTAGGAAGGTACGGTACTGCAAATACGCATCACAACAAGTCTCCACATTACAACAGCTTAGGATGTCTCGATTCAGCGACTGTTCGGAATCACTCAAACTTACTATATACCTAAATACATTCTGTTACGGAGAATTCTTAAAATCAATCTATTAAAATTACTTTTATTTTATATTTCACACATAAAATTATATGGTTCATTGAGAAATAGAGAGTTATATTTTTAATATAGGAAAGCACATTTCCCTGGGGAATTATATAATTCTAATTTTTTCTGATACTAGTTGCTTATTATTTGAAAATACCTCTGATGTTATACATGATACTTTATTATTGGTGTACGATAAAATATTTCATTCAGACGAACCCTACTATAAAACTCTCATATCTATTTAATTACTCTCAGGGGCCGCGGTGGTTTAGTGGTAGAGCGTTCACCTCTGGTGCTTGTGGTCCCGGGTTCGATCCCAGCCCCCGCCAAGTGAACTTTGTGGTGGACAAACACCGTGTGCGTGGGTTTTCTCGGGTTCTCCCGTTTCCTCCCACTTTCTTCATTTCACCATTTCATTCATTGCTCATCATCACCGTCTCCTTTAGCCTAACCGGCATAACCGTGGGACCTAAAACTCAAAGATTTCATTTCATTTCATTTAATTACTCTCACTTCAATGATTTGTTGAAATAACATATAAGATTTCATAGTTGTAGCATATAGATTTTATTTCTTGCCTGCAGAAGCGCCTTTTTATTTAAAAATAATAAAAACTTCCAAATTGAAAATAATTGAACTTGAAATTGTTTGAGATATGAATCCTAAATATATATTTATATATGTACGCAGAAATATTTCCTTTGCAGAAAACCCAGTTCTAAAGCGTTAAGGCTTCTTATATAAGATTATAAACTCCACATCATAACTTTATATTATGTTTTATTTACATTGGTTTGATATACATTTGACAAAACAAGTTTATTGTCTTTCTGGTTTCTTTATAGTAAAATTCCAACGGTATTGCCTCACAGTGAATGCAAGACATTCAAGGCGTTATATTTGCAATGAACCATAAATCTTTTAGTGTACTCTTGATAACTGAAGGTAGAAATGATTTGTGCTCCGGTTGCTGAAAGAGGCCTATAACTTTTTTTAAAACGTTTTCGCAAAGGTAAGATATGTTTCCATTTTCATACATACGTCAGTGTTTGGCATTTAAACGAGACATTTGTACTTTTTAGGCAATGATAGTAATCCTTATAGATAAAGTATTCTACTTGCTATTTTCCTATTTTAAGCCTAGGATACTTTTTGAGAATATAATATTTTTACCATGATAGGCATATCTTAATTTTGTTGGCAATCCTAACTTAGAGAAGATCGTTTAACGCTTGTGCTAATGAAATCGGTTGGTAGGTAATAGTACACATGTACACACCAGAGGAGTTACTGAGGTTATATCAAATGAGCTGTCTGTTGAATTATAAGGGAGACGATGGCTCTGTGTGTGTGAGAGAGTGCTCATATGACTCTGAAAATTATCGTCTTGCGAGCCTCTTGTGTACTATTTAAATCAGATAAATATTTCATATCCTCCGTTTCTTATATATCACGGAGAGGAACAACTATTGATAACTGTATGAATTGAATGTTGCAGTGGAAAGAAGGATGTTTGTAGTGATTATAAACAAAACACGGCTGTACCTGTACGAATTCGATAAACAGGGTTCAACATTCCGTCGTCAACGTGATTCTATGCACTTACGGAAAGATTTAGCCATGTACTTACGACTTTTAAAAGTTACTGCTTTAATGTCGGTAATAGCTGATTATTTCCTCTTCCGAATTGAACAAAGTATTAGTCTAGGAAATAAAATCGATTTTCGCAAAGTTGAATCGATTAAAAACCGCTGCTCAATACCTCGTACTGTGTCTGCTGTATAGAAATCAGTATTGAAACTGGAAGTAGTAGTAAATTTCAATTACTTCCAGTTCTGTCAGAGTGTTGTGGATGGTGACGATATGCCAAATCGATTGCAAGAAATAGCTTGCCGTTGTCTATAACCGTTTTGTAATACAGCGAAAAAAGTAAAAACTGGAGGTGGCTAATTTCAAAAGCTTTTGGTTTAAATAATAGATTATCGGAGGAGATTGAACCTATAATTGGAAGGCTAAATTCATAAAAGAAATCGCTTAAAAGTGTATGTATCCATTCTTTATACTCTAATACCTGTCGACAGACTTATAGACGTACAGACGTACAGACGTACAGACAAATAGACATATGGACGTACAGACGACAGACATATTGATGGATAGATGCCTTCTGTAAGACATCTGACAGTGATGCATAGCATAGTTGGATTCTAATAAATTTCAACGATATCGAAGATTATGTCTCGTTCCCCACGTACAAGAATAATAAAATCGTATTTATTTGTTGTTTTAATTTTTTCCAATTATATATATATATATATATATATATATGGGTAACCAGGACAAGAGTGGAAACAATATTTACGGAGAAGTGGCAACGTCGGTAAATACGCGAATGTTGAAAACTAGTTCGGCATGGCACATGTCAGAACGGAAAAGGAAACGATCCGTGTGCGTGCAGTGTGAAGAGCAGCAGAGTGGCAAGTTTGTTTTAGAAGGAAAGCAGTAAAATATTCGTAGGTCGTGTCACAGTATGTAATGTAGGTTCCGTTGAAGGTACAGGACTGGAAATATTTCATGGAGAAGCTGTATCGGTTCGTATTTCTTATCAGTAGTACGCAAGAAGAAAAAGTGCTTAGACGGGGGATAGTGGGCAATGATTGGAATATGCCTAAGGCGGGGCAAGAGTGTACGGGCCAAGCGTGAACGTTCACTCTTGCCATTTGTGGTATAGTTGGGTAAACAAAATATAGGAGCCAACATGTAACATTGAGTAAAAGACATTTGCAGAGTAAGAGAAATTGGCGGCCATAGACTACTAACAAAACAGTAGTAGAAAATGGATCGATCTGGGCCAACCTAGCTCAGTGTTTAACAACTCACAAGCCACTGGGAAAATGACCACCGTGCACCGTGAGCCCACGGTCTTTTACGATCTCCATTTTAGGGGTGAACTCATTCCCTTTTATGAGCATATTTTCCAACCCCTACGAACACAGCGAAGAGAAGATAACACATAACACTACGTAACACACAGGAGAACAGATAACAGATAAGAATATGAAACATAGAAGGGGTGTATTCGTTCTCTTTTATGAGCATATTTTCCAACCCCTATGTTAATTACGAACAGATAGAAGAGCACATAAAACTACATGGGTGTATTCATTCTCCAACCCTTACGAACACATAGCAGAACATAAGACTACGTAACATAACGAACATACAGAAGAGCAAATTGAACTCGTTCCCTTTTTCAACCCCTATTTTAACATAGCAGATAGCACAGCTAATAAAAGAGCATGACGTATTTTCCAACCCCTATTTTAACATAGCAGAAATTACGAACACAGAGAAGAGAAGATAACACATAACATAGAAGGGATGTATTCGTTTTTCAACCCCTATTTTAATATAGGAGATAACACATAAGATTACGAACACATAGAAGAGAAGATAACACATAACACTACGTAACACACAGCAGAACAGATAACACATAGCACAGCTAATAAAAGAGCATGGCGTATTTTCCAACCCCTATTTTAAGATAACAGAAATTACGAACACATAGAAGAGCAGATAACACATAACATAGCAAGGGTGAACTCGTTCTCTTTTATGAACATATTTTCCAACCCCTATTTCAACATGACAGAGACTACGAAACATGGCGGACATAGCACAGGGGGTGTATTCATTTTCTCCACCCCTAATTGAACATAGCAGAAATTACACTGAGAGTACGTAACACACAAAAACCTCCATTTTAAGGGTGGACTCGTTCTCTTTTATAATTACTTTTCCAACCCCTATTTTAAGACAATGAATACCTATATAACATAGCGATTGGATACGCTCTTTGAACCGATTTGGATGAAACTAGGCATATGGGGGTTTTCGACCATGCTGAGTACGAATATCATACATATTTTTACCTGGGTCCTATAGTTTATGTGGCATACGCCCTTTTTATGACAATTTTAACCGATTTGGGTGAAACTTGGTACATGAGGGTTTTCGGACATGCTGATTACAAATATCATACTTATTTTTATCTGGGTCTGATAGTTTATGTGGGATACGCCTTTGTATGACACTTAAAACCTAATAACTCGAAAACGGAGCCAAATATCGAAGTGGTGTTTCCACATTTAGCAATAGGTCATCAGGTACTACAAGTTCCAAAATTAGTGGTCATCGAGGTCAAAGGTCAAAATACTTAAAACCCAATCACTCGTAAACTGCGCCACATATTGAGGTGCTGTTTCCACATTTAGTAATTGGTCATCAAATACTACAAGTTCCAAAAATAATGACCATCGAGGTCAAAGGTCAACATACTTAAAACCCAATAACTTGAAAACGAAGCAACGTATTGAGGTGCTGTTTCCAAATCTAGTAATAGGTCATCAACTACTACATGTCCCAAAATTAGTGGTCATCGAGGTCAAAGGTCAACATACTTAAAACCCAATAACTTGAAAACGAAGCAACGTATTGAGGTGCTGTTTCCAAATCTAGTAATAGGTCATCAACTACTACATGTCCCAAAATTAGTGGTCATCGAGGTCAAAGGTCAACATACTTAAAACCTAATTACTCGACAACTGAGACACATATTGAAGTGCTGTTTACAAATCTAGTAACTGGTCATCAACTACTACAAGTTCCAAAATAATGATCATCGAGGTCAAAGGTTAACATACTTAAAAACTAATAACACGAAAATGGATCCACATACTGAGGTGGTGTTTCCACATTTAGCAATTGGTCATCAACTACTACAAGTTCCAAAATAATGACCATCGAGGTCAAAGGTCAACATACTTAAAACCTAATTACTCGACAACTGAGACACATATTGAAGTGCTGTTTACAAATCTAGTAACTGGTCATCAACTACTACAAGTTCCAAAATAATGATCATCGAGGTCAAAGGTCAACATACTTAAAACCTAATAACTCGAAAATGGATCCACATACTGAGGTGCTGTTTCCACATTTAGTAATCGACCACCAACTACTACAAGTTCCAAAATAGATACCATCGCGGTCAAAGGTCAAAACTCGAAAACGGTGCCAAATATCGAAGTGGTGTTTCCACATCTAGTAATTGGTCATCAGGTACTACATGTTCCAAAATAGTGACCATCGAGTTCAAAGGCCCAAATACTTAAAACCAAATAACTCTTAAATGGATCCACATATTGAGGTGCTGTTTCCAAATCTAGTAACTGGTCATCACATACTACAAGTTCCAAAATACTGATCATCGAGGTCAAAGGTCAGCATATTTAAAACCTAATAACTCGAAAACTGAGACACATATTGAAGTGCTGTTTCCAAATTTAGTGATTGGTCATCAACTACTACAAGTTCCAAAAATAATGAAAGCCCAATGAACCAATGAACGCAAATAACTCTTAAACAGAGCAACGTTTTGAGGTGCTGTTTCCAAATCTAGGAATACGTCATCAACTACTACATGTTCTGAAAACACTGACCATGGAGGTTAAAGGTCAAATATTTAAGCTTTAATAACTTTAAACAAAGCCTGTGTGACCTATTCAGTTTTGTACCAAGCAGAGAGAAGTGAAGAATGAAAAAATATGACTGGCTTACTTCGAGAAAGAAAGCAACGATATACATTTTAACTAGCTGCGTATTTTAAATCATTTTGTACTATTTAAATAAACAATCGGTTAAATTTAACCGGCTCAGAAGTTCAATACTATTTTGTACTCTTGAGTGAGCTTTCCAATTTTGTAGCAAGAAGAACCATTTTTTAAACTAACTCAGAATTTCATTTCATTTTGTAATACTCAAATTTGGATGGAGTGTTTAGTTTTGTACGAACCAGAAACATTTGATTGGATTATTTCCTTATGTACCAACTGGAAAAAGTGAAGGGCCATTATTCAAATAAACAAAGGAATAGCAGCAAAAAATAAGTGAAGAATGAATAAAATTTAGGTGGATTATTTTCTTTTGTACCAACTGGAAAAGAGAAGGAGAGCTACTTTAACTAGCTCATTATGTACTGTTTAAAGAAACGAAAATTGACTATTTAACTAGCTCAGAATTTATGTAAGAATAATTTCGATGTTCTACTTTTTATACCAACGAGAAAAAATGAACTATCTGAATATACGAAAGAATAAATTTAAGTGACCTATTCAATTTTGTACCAATGAGAAATGGCATTGTACCATTTTGGAGTATTCAAATAAACAAAGGACTTATAATTTGTGTCAACTCTAAAATCAATTAAACGAAGTAATGCATTTGAAAAACCGAAGTTGAGTATTTTATACCATTTTGTATTATTTCAACAAACAAAGGAATAAGCAAAAAAAGGATAATTTTATATCATTTTAAACTAGTCTAATAAACGAAGGCATAAATATGAGTGAGCTATTTAATTTTGTAGCAACCAAAGGATTTTCACGAAAGAACAAAATTGTACTAATGAGAAAAAGCGAAGAAGACCCATTTTAACTAACTGAGAATTTCTGTACCTTTTTGTAAATTTGAGTGGCCTGTTTTTTGTACTAACCAGAAAAATCGAAGAAGGTCCAATTTAGCTAACTCAGAATTTTATACCATTTTGTACAACTCAAATAAACGAAAGAAAAAAGTGAAAAAAAGACAAATTTAACTAGCTCAGAATTTATATATGTTTTGTTTAGGTGTTCTACTTTTTGTACCAGCGTGAAATGCCATTTTAACCAACTCAGTAGTATTCAAATAAACAACTAGTTCAGAATTTCTGTACTTTTGTGCCATTCAAACAAATGAAAAAACCAAGCAGGAAAAGAAAAGAATTTGTACTGACAAGAAAAGGCGAAGAAGGATCATTTTATACCTTTATGTGCTATTTAAATAAACGAAGGAATAAATTTGAGTGATCTATTCAATTTTATACCAATCAGAAGAAAAGCAAAGAAGGGCCATTTTAACTAGTTGAGTATTTTTGTGCTACACAAATCAACAAATGAATAAATTTGAGTGACCTATTCAATTTGGTATCAACAAGAAATACCATTTTAAATAACTCAGCATTTTATATCTTTTTGTGCTATTTAAATAAACGAAGAAAGCGAAGGAGGTCCAATTCAGCTAATCAAGTAAACGAAGGAATAAATTTTGAGTGGCTTAAGCAAAGAAGGTCAATTTGTACCTTTTGTGTTATTAAAACTGAGTGACCTATTCAATTTTGTTTGCAATTAAAAAAAACGGAGAAGGTCTATTTTATGTACATTTTGTACTACTCAGATAAACAAAGAAATACCACATTCTGCTACTCAAACAAACGACGGAATAAGCTCAGAATTTCTATACCTTTTTGTGTTATTCAAATAAACGAAGGAATAAATTTGTGTGACTTATACCAACCATGAAGGTCCATTATAACAAGCTCGGTATTTTTATACCATTTTGTATTACTCTATTTCATTTTTGTAACAATCAGAAGAAAACAGCTCAGAATTTTATACCTTTGTGGTGTTACATTTTGTATATGTTTGTGTCATCCAGAGAACAATTTAAATTGACTCTCACTGACAATTCAGTTGCCACAGTCCAATGTTAGTTATCTACAATACTACAAATTGATCCAGTTAACAGTTCAAGTTCTTCTATTCTTACACAATCAAATGCATATGCTACAGTGGGCTCAGTGTTCATTTACAGAATTAAATAATTGTTTATCTTTCTCTAAAAACATTTCTACTATTTTGTTGATATAATAATCACACTCTGTAATGTATTCATATACCAGATTAAATTTTTTCTCCAAAGTATAAGTGTTCTTAATATTACAACCTTTAAAATGCTTCTCTCATTTCACATTTAATTAAGATCGTCCACACCTTTTGCAATAATTCGTAATCATACTGCAGCAAACATATACAAAATGTAACACCACAAAGGTATAAAATTCTGAGCTGTTTTCTTCTGATTGTTACAAAAATGAAATAGAGTAATACAAAATGGTATAAAAATACCGAGCTTGTTATAATGGACCTTCATGGTTGGTATAAGTCACACAAATTTATTCCTTCGTTTATTTGAATAACACAAAAAGGTATAGAAATTCTGAGCTTATTCCGTCGTTTGTTTGAGTAGCAGAATGTGGTATTTCTTTGTTTATCTGAGTAGTACAAAATGTACATAAAATAGACCTTCTCCGTTTTTTTTAATTGCAAACAAAATTGAATAGGTCACTCAGTTTTAATAACACAAAAGGTACAAATTGACCTTCTTTGCTTAAGCCACTCAAACTTTATTCCTTCGTTTATTTGATTAGCTGAATTGGACCTCCTTCGCTTTCTTCGTTTATTTAAATAGCACAAAAAGATATAAAATGCTGAGTTATTTAAAATGGTATTTCTTGTTGATACCAAATTGAATAGGTCACTCAAATTTATTCATTTGTTGATTTGTGTAGCACAAAAATACTCAACTAGTTAAAATGGCACTTCTTTGCTTTTCTTCTGATTGGTATAAAATTGAATAGATCACTCAAATTTATTCCTTCGTTTATTTAAATAGCACATAAAGGTATAAAATGATCCTTCTTCGCCTTTTCTGGTCAGTACAAATTCTTTTCTTTTCCTGCTTGGTTTTTTCATTTGTTTGAATGGCACAAAAGTACAGAAATTCTGAACTAGTTGTTTATTTGAATACTACTGAGTTGGTTAAAATGGCATTTCACGCTGGTACAAAAAGTAGAACACCTAAACAAAACATATATATATTCTGAGCCGGTTAAATTTATCCGATTGTTTATTTAAATAGTACAAAATGATTTAAAATACGCAGCTAGTTAAAATGTATATCGTTGCTTTCTTTCTCGAAGTAAGCCAGTCATATTTTTTCATTCTTCACTTCTCTCTGCTTGGTACAAAACTGAATAGGTCACACAGGCTTTGTTTAAAGTTATTAAAGCTTAAATATTTGACCTTTAACCTCCATGGTCAGTGTTTTCAGAACATGTAGTAGTTGATGACGTATTCCTAGATTTGGAAACAGCACCTCAAAACGTTGCTCTGTTTAAGAGTTATTTGCGTTCATTGGTTCATTGGGCTTTCATTATTTTTGGAACTTGTAGTAGTTGATGACCAATCACTAAATTTGGAAACAGCACTTCAATATGTGTCTCAGTTTTCGAGTTATTAGTTTTTAAATATGTTGACCTTTGACCTCGATGGTCATTATTTTTGGAACTTGTAGTATTTGATGACCAATTACTAAATGTGGAAACAGCACCTCAATATGTGGCGCAGTTTACGAGTGATTGGGTTTTAAGTATTTTGACCTTTGACCTCGATGACCACTAATTTTGGAACTTGTAGTACCTGATGACCTATTGCTAAATGTGGAAACACCACTTCGATATTTGGCTCCGTTTTCGAGTTATTAGGTTTTAAGTGTCATACAGAGGCGTATCCCACATAAACTATCAGACCCAGATAAAAATAAGTATGATATTTGTAATCAGCATGTCCGAAAACCCTCATATACCGAGTTTCACCCAAATTGGTTAAAATTGTCATAGAAAGGGCGTATGCCACATAAACTATAGGACCCAGGTAAAAATAAGTATGATATTCGTACTCAGCATGGTCGAAAACCCCCATATGCCGAGTTTCATCCAAATCGGTTCAAAGAGCGTATCCAATCGCTATGTTATATAGGTATTCATTGTCTTAAAATAGGGTTTGGAAAAGTAATTATAAAAGAGAACGAGTCCACCCTTAAAATGGAGGTTTTTGTGTGTTACGTACTCTCAGTGTAATTTCTGCTATGTTCAATTAGGGGTGGAGAAATGAATACACCCCCTGTGCTATGTCCGCCATGTTTCGTAGTCTCTGTCATGTTGAAATAGGGGTTGGAAAATATGCTCATAAAAGAGAATGAATACACCCTTGCTATGTTATGTGTTATCTGCTCTTCTATGTGTTCGTAATTTCTGTTATCTTAAAATAGGGGTTGGAAAATACGCCATGCTCTTTTATTAGCTGTGCTATGTGTTATCTGTTCTGCTGTGTGTTACGTAGTGTTATGTGTTATCTTCTCTTTGTATGTGTTCGTAATCTTATGTGTTATCTCCTATGTTAAAATAGGGGTTGAAAAATTTGCTCATAAAAGGCAACGAGTCTTATGTGTTATCTGCTCTGCTGTGTGTACGTAGTGTTATGTGTTATCTGTTCCTCTATGTGTTCGTAATCTTATGTGTTATCTCCTATGTTAAAATAGGGGTTGAAAAATATGTTCATAAAAGAGAATGAATACACCCTTGTTATGTTACGTACTCTTTGTGTTATCTGTTCTGCTGTGTGTTACGTAGTGTTATGTGTTATCTTCTCTTCTATGTGTTCGTAATCTTATGTGTTATCTCCTATGTTAAAATAGGGGTTGAAAAAGGGAACGAGTTCACCCCTTAAAATGTTCTCATAAAAGGGAACGAGTTCAATTTGCTCTTCTGTATGTTCGTTATGTTACGTAGTCTGATGTTCTGCTGTTTGTTCATAGGGGTTGGAAAATATGCTCATAAAAGGGAATGAGTTCACCCCTAAAATGGAGGTCGTAGAAGAGAACGAATACACCCCCTAAAAAGTGGTCATAAAAGGGAACGAATTCACCCCTAAAATGGAGGTCGTAAAAGACCGTGGGCTCACGGTGCACGGTGGTCATTTTCCCAGTGGCTTGTGAGTTGGCTAAAACTGGCCCAGATCGATCCATTTTCTACTACTCAAAACGTTTGCATTATCGTTTAGAATTTTACAGCCTGGGCACATTCTATACCGCATGGGAATGTCAACAGCCAATGTTGCGCGGGAACACAAGAGAGCTAGGAACAGCAAACAAGTAATTCCCATCAAAGACATCCACCCAATCACAAATCATCACTCATCAGTCAAATATACCTGTACCGGACATCATGGATATGATGTGCCAATTCTGTGGGGAACTGTTTTTCACATATCCCAAACGTTGAAATGTAGGTTTCCTGTATCATATGCAATAAGTGGTCTCACGAACAATATACCAATTTTAAACAAAGGAAGTCTCTGTACGTGTGTGATCACTGTGAATGTATGTAGCACCGCACGTAACATTTTTGTGAAGAATGTTGAACTGGTTCCTCCTATTTTCATATGTTGTTATTATAACATGTATGATATATTACTGTAACTTTTGTTGGCAATTCCATTTGACAGTAATGTGTTTCGTATTTTATAACTTCCTGTAGTTCCATGTACACATGCGTCTATGATTCAAAGTGTTTCGTGGCGTTTATGTTTATGTTTTCATTCGACTGTGCAGTGTTGCTCCAACCGTTGTTTACTCTTACCCACCACATAGGGCAAGAGTAGAAACTTTTTCCTTCGCCAAAACTATGTTATTCCTCTCCATCCTATGCTTGTTTTGTCGCAATTAGACTGTATATGTTATTAAAAATAACAGGCTTTCACATCAAAGAGATATTGCGTCTTTCGCTGTCACCATAACACCGCAATCCTTTGATTTACAAAAAATGTTCACTCTTGCCCTGGTTGCCCATATATATATATATATATATATATATATATATATATATATATATATATATATATATATATATATATATATATATATATATATATACAGATGGTGATCAGAAAAATGGAAACACCTGTAGTTGGCAACACGTCAGATGTATGGGTTGGCAGTGGTGCCGTGGCGCCCGCAGCACCAACCGCTGGTGGTGGTGTGTTAGGTCGGTCTCCATACTACGTCAGGCGCAATGGAACAGCAGTGTCCAGTGGCTGCAGCAGACGGAGGTAGTGTAAAATGGGAGACCTCTCAGATTTTCAAAGAGGGCAAATTGTTGGTGCGCGGTTAGGTGGAGTGAGTGTGTCGGCAGTGGCTACTGTGTTAAGTGTGTCGCGTGGGACAGTCTCGAAGGTGATGACGGTCTACACAACACACGGGAAAACCACATCGGGGAAGCGGAACAGTGGGCGGAAGAAAATCATGAGTGACAGGTCACGCCGGGTATTAAAGCGCATTGTCACGTAGAACCGTCGTGGTACTGCGGAGCAAGTGACGGAGGAACTCAATCAGCACCTCCCCCACCCTGTTTCGACAATCACAGTCCGCCGCGAATTACATGACATGAACTTACAAGGTCGTGTTGCACGGGCCAACCGCTCATCAGGGACCATAACGCTTTCGCACGCCGCAAATGGTGCCGCGACCATGCAACTTGGACCGTTGAGGATTGGAGACGTGTGATATGGTCGGATGAGTCATCCTTCACCTTATTCCCAACCACGGGCTGTGTTTATATGTGGAGAACGCCCAAACAAGCTTATGATCTGCAGTGTCTCCGCCCAACTGTGAAAAATGAAGGCGGTTCGGTGATGCTGTGGGCCGCAATATCATGGTTTTCATTGGGTCCTGTGGTCACACTTAGCGGACGAATCACTGCCAACGATTATGTCGCAATTTTAGGAGACCACTTGCATCCTATGGTCCGAATGTTGTTCCCGGACAATGTCACCATCTTTCAGGATGATAATGCACCCATTCACAGAGTTGGCATTGTTGCAGCATGGTTTGATGAACATCGGGATGAAGTTCAACACCTCCCCTGGCCCGCCCAATCCCCAGATCTCAACATAATTGAACATCTGTGGTCCGTCTTGGAAACACGACTCCGGCGACGATTTCCACCTCCATCCTCTCTCACAGAACTGGCTGATGCCCTGCACGAGGAATGATGTAAAATTCCACTTGCTACCATTCATGACCTCTATGCCTCCATCCCACGTCGCATCAAGGCTGTTCTGAAGGCGAAAGTTGGCCCGACACAATATTAATCTGGTAAGTTGCAATTTCGTTCAGGTGTTTCCATTTTTCTGATCATCATCTGTATATCGAACCAGAATTTATATCCGAGTCAGAACAGTGTAATTGTGCCTCTTTTTTCAAGTTAATTTGTCGTACTCCATTAGAACTACTATAATTCTTTCGGTAAGCATAAGCACTTAGGTATGTCGAGAACACAGCGTAGTCATCCTCGTCTCGTATTGATCTGTAGATGTATAGTTTGAACAACTTAAGATGCCTTTCTGACCAAATATACATAAATGAATTATTATCGAGACAATAATAGAACAAAGTTCGAAATTATAGAACCAACTATGCCAAATTCAGATCAAACTGCAAACAAAATTTCATTTGTTTTGGAGTATGTGAGAAAATGTTGAAGGATAAACAATATATTTAAATACCTATATAATTTGATTTTCTTTTTATCAAAATTGATATTATTTTACTTTGGAATTCAAACTATTTAGATGATTTCATTCAATAACATCAGCTTAGCCGGGAGTTTTATTTATTATTATTCTGATTATTCATGTTTCATGTAGCACACATGGGGAGTATGACTTCAGCTTGATCAATGAATTTCGCTGCTTCAACTTGGAAATCCACTGTGCGCAGAACTGGAAACTCCCTAGAAGAAGCAAAAATCTTGTTTTCTCCTAATTAACAATATTAACAAATGTCATTTTTGTTTCCGTATTACGAAAGTGCTACTAATACTTCACATGTAAGGAAAAATGTAACACGATTGTGCTCATATTGTAGTATATAACTCATCTTCGATGAAACTGTCACAAAACAGGGTTTCGAGACACAGCGACCAATTATTGACTATTACAATGACACCTTCTCTATCTCATAACTATAATCATCGTAAGTAAAGATAAGCTTCGTTTCTATAGTTGCAGCACTAAAAGTGGCAGCACTAAAATTTGCTTTCACCCAGTGTGATATAACTACTTTTCATACTTCTCAAGAAAGGCTTGATTTATATAATTTTATAGAGCTCGTTGCAACACTTATCAACATGCACGGCAGTGCATGGCACCAAGTTCCGCGAAGAAAATTAAAATTGTCCTGCACTGCCATAAGAATATTATACATAAACAAGAGTTTTGGGTAATATCGCCGATTTCGAGGCTTTGTAAAAACGATCTATTAAGTGTAGAAAAATTGAATTTAGAATTTAAGGAGATATCTGAGTTATGTACTAATATGCCAAATCTCACATTCCAACCTTTAACCATATTCGAGTACTGGACCTCTAAAATATGCAGTGTTCATTCTCAATAACTCACTCACCAAATTGATTAGGTACTTCCCAATGAGATAGAGACGTGAAACTTTGCATAAAGGTACCCTATAATGACTTGAGTATCGAAAAGGTCATAAATGTGAGGAATATGCTATGGGAATTTTTGATAGGCAAAAAACTGTCCAGAGCTAAGCAAGAGATCGTATCACCCACTCACTCATCAAATTGATTAGGTACTTCCCAACGAGATAGAGACGTGAAACTTTGCATAAAGGTACCCTATAATGACTTGAGTATGAAAGAAGTAAGAAATGTGAGGAATGTGCTATGGGCATTTTTACAGGCAAAAAAAAAAAAAACTGTCCTTTGCTAAGCAAGAAATCATTTCACTCACTCACCCATTAAATTCATTAGGTACTTCTCAATATTATAGATACGTGAACTTTGCATAAAGGTACCCTATAATAACATGAGAATGGAAAAAGTCCGGAATGTGAGAAATTTGCTATGAGAATTTTATAGGCAGAAAACTGTCCTTAGCCAAGCAAGAAATCGTTTCACTCACTAACTCATCAAATTGATTAGGTATTTCCCAATGAAATATAGACGTGAAACTTTGTATAGCTGCACCGTATAATGACTGGAGTACAGAAAAAGTCCAAAATGTGATTAATGGGGTATGAGAATTGTTTATGGGCGAGAAACTGTACTAAGCCAAACATAAATAGGTTTGTCCTCTCACTCATCAATTTGATTTCGTACTTCCCAATGATATAAGACGTGAAACTCTGCACAAATGTATCTTATAGTGACCTGAGTACGGAAAAGGTCCGAAATTGACGAATGTGCTATGGGAGATTTCTTATAGGCGAAAAATTGTCCCTAGCCGTTAGGTATATCTAGTGATGGGTAAATTCCCGGATATACATTTTTCGGGAATATTCCCTATGAATATTCCCGGGAAGATTCCCAAAAATTGGAAATTTTCCGGTAATTTATGTATAATCACAAAGAAAATTATATTCTGTTACTATATTATAATTTCAAAGTGAAATTCGTCTTTATATCAAAGTATATTATTATTGTTGTCCGTAGAGGAGATTTTAAAATGTATATTCTGAACGATGTTATGTCATTTTATTAATATTTTATTATATTTAGAGAGTACGCATAAATGGATATTTATTTACAATATGTTCTGTGAAAGTAAATATGTTTCAAAAATAGTATAGTAAGTCCACATACTTTTAAACCGCTAAACAGTTTAAATTTACATATAAGTGGATTTTCTAAACTTAACTCTACTACTTATATTATAAACATATTAATTTTTTAAATGTTATAAACACATTAGATTGGGTAACTCTCAGAGAACACATGTCCCACCATTTTGTCAACATTTGCGCATAAACATGTATGTTCACAATATTTGCAAGATACTTTCCTATCTTCATAATTTTGCATGTAATATTGCCACACACGACCTTTCTTCCTGCCCATTTCTCGAAAGTTCATGCGTTAATTCACATGTAAGACAAGTCGGAGTACCTCTTCAGAAATTCGAGTCAGAGAGAGGAGACAGGCTGACGTCTATTACTAACCGTGGTTCAGGGTTTATTAATAGTAGTTCATCTCTATTTCTACATAATTCTACATTACTGTACAAAATGGATTCTTTTCATCATTTGTAAATTAGTACCCTGCTACTTTGGCTATTGCTTAGCTCTGGGGGGCCACATTTTGCACCTACATTTTTACGATATTCTATTCCGATGAGGCTGTTTTATGGTTTCATAGGTTAAATTACGTTACCATCATTAAATTCAGACAGCATTGCCGGGCAAGCGTAAGTGACTGAAGGCGTGTTTGTGTTATGTTTAATTAATTATTGAAATATTAAAAACGAAACTTTTGTATATAAGTGTACAATTAAGAACATTTTATCAGTGTTATACGGAAGAACATAACGTTAGACGTCATAAGACAAACAACTTTCAAAGAAAAACCCACAACGAAAATAAGTTGCAAGGACTGATTACGTACAAGTTGTTTGTCACTCTCTCAGACCAGTATAAAAGCTTAAAATTTTGGAACTATTTATCTTTCAATCTTCATCATTCTTTGTCTTCGCTACTCCGTCTTTGAAGCTTCGACGAAGATGGTCAACATCGAGCTGAGAGAGAGACCTCCGTTGTGTGTAAGTTATTTACCTTTTGAATAATTCAAGTCTCTTAGAAGAAGTAATTTCTTCAGACAGTCTCCTGCTATGGCCTCAAGTATAACAGCTCTTAAAGCTAAATTCATCATTTGTTAATGAATTAATATTGTAATATTTGCAGACCTTTGAGCTCACTTAATATTTGATATTTGATAATATCACGTCTGCACATTTGTAATAGATGATATAGAAATCTCTTGTAATAAACATATACATTGAATTTCTTTTCTTTCATATACTACCAAGGTTCATAATCGATAGATAGGCAATTTTGACACCCAATTCATTTTTTAAATTAAACATGACTTTCCCTAGCGAACAATAGAGACTAATCATTCAAAAGGCGTATTAGCATTTGCTATGCCAATAATAAGAGGCCTACATTATGAAAATACTTCTTCATGAGCATTGAAATACTACATGTATACATATCTCTGCATGTCTTAATGGTTTCTGGCTTACATTTCTATTTTGGGCTTTAAAAACTTAGTGCAAGAAATATTTACAAAATGGCTCGCAGACAGCACAACAATAATACATCGTCCAATACTCCTTCTGTTACTTTCCCTACGTTTATTGATACCTTTTCAAATTCCGACGGTCAAGACGCGGAAACATTCATACAGAATTTTGAAAGATTTTCCTTATTACATAAATTGAATGAAGACACCCAGAAACAGGTCTTCAAACTTTCGTTGACACAGTTTCCAGCACTTTGGCTTAATAGAAATGAACAGTATTTAAGTTTGTCGTGGTCTGCATTGAAGGACAAATTCTTGGAACAGTTTTCTCCCTCCTCTTCTTCCCTCGAGGCTACACTCTTATTTCAGAAACGACAACAAAACAAAGATGAGAAGCTCCTTCCGTTTCTATATGAGAAGTATGATCTGTCTCAGCGCATTTCTCCCCCCATGCCTTTCAAATCGTTTTTGCTGCAAACGATCATATCCCTTCAACCACGTTTTGTACCGCTCTTTGCTCAACATCAATTTGATAACTTTTCGCAATTAATAGCAAAAGCACAAATAATAGAAAATTCTGATGCATTGTTAAGATATAGAACTGAGCAGGAAAACAAACATGTAAAATTCCATGATTCTGCTACCTCCACTCCCTCCCCTTCTCTTTCGTCCGAAGAACAGTTAAACAAGATTTCAAAACAGCTCGAGGCGTTACAAGTAAGTTTAGCCACGCGAGATGAAGCAACACAGGTCATTGCAACTGTTTCAAAACAACAACTTGAGGAAAATAAGCAAAATCAGTATCAAAAGAAATCTAGACGTGCTTCTCCTCACAGGTATAATAATAAACAAAACGGTGAAACTAGACAAGCTTCTTCTCAAGGTAATAATAAGAAGAAAAATAGGTTTTCAAATGGCAAGCAAAATTCTAGACGATTTTATCAACAGTATTATGCTGTTCCCCGTTTTCCGTATAACATGCCACCATTTGGGCAGTCCTTTCCAGCTTTAGAATATGCACCAATGCCAAAAAACGGGGAACAATAGGGGCTGGGCACCCTGCATCTTTTTGGTTTCCAACCCCGCAATTAAAATGAAATGAAATGAAATCTGAAAGTTTTACGTCCCACGGTTATGCCGGTTAGGCTAAAGGAGACGGTGATAATGAGAGATGAGTGAAATGGTGGAATGAAGAAAGTGGGAGGAAACGGGAGTACCCCGAGAAAACCCACGAGCACGGTGTTTGTCCACCACAAAGTTCACTTGGCGGGGGCTGGGACCGAACCCGGGACCCCAAGCACCAGAGGTGAACGCTCTACCACTGAGCCACCGTGCCCCCCAACCCCGCAATTAAATCAAACTATACCAATATATTCACCTCAGAATTTTAGGCCGAATAATTTCTTGCATGGAAATTCAAAATTAAATCCGGAAGCTTCATCCTTTATACCATCTGCAAATACACACTTGCAAACAACTTCTCAGAGTGCAAACACTCTTCAAGTTAAGCATTCATTTGACTTGCCGTTCAAGTCGAATTCCAGTCAAGGGTTTCATAATAACATTTCTCCGTTACAGATTCATTCTATTACTAGTAGTACCAACTATGAAAATGTTAAGCGTACAATTGGTACTCAATATGAATCACATGCCGTTCCTCACCATACCGTTCCGCCTACTCAAACAAATACTAAAGTAACAGTGCCTTTGATATTCAAGAATCAACTTCCTTATGTAACTGGTTCCATTTTAGACCAGCAATATAACTTCTTACTAGATACAGGTGCTATGACGTCACTAATCCATTACTCTTTGGTACCGCGAAATTGCAAGATATTTCAATTAGCTACTAAAGTTTATGGCATAAGTTCGACACCTTTACACTTGACAAAAGCAGCTTATATTCCCATAGTTATATCTGGTAAAACTTTTCAGGTTTTATTCCGTATTTCACCTATAGCCAACATTCCCATTCTACTTTCCAATAAATTCCTAACTAATCATGAGGCTAACATTTCGTACCAAGCTAACACGATCACTCTTACCCATTATGGGGACACACATAGATTTCCCCGGGAAAGTGATAAAGAAACTTCATTGTCAGCTAAAGTCAGTAGAAATTGTAGATTTAACTTCTATGTTCGACAAGGCACGACGATACCCCCTAATTCAATAAGATATGTACCCCTCATTCTTGACACTCCAGTTTCCAACACGGAATTTGTCATTCAAAATCCTATAATAAAGAATATGCAAGGATGTGTTTTCATGCAAACTGCAGTAAACTCAAATAATATGTATTTACCAATAGTGAATCCCGGAAATTCTAAACGTTATTTGCAGAAAGGTACTCACATTGCTCAGGGCGCTTTGTTACCAAAAGATACACAAACTGCTCATATGTGTCTTATCCGTAAAATTTATGAGCAAACACGAGATAGGGTTGCCAAACGCCTAGAAAAAATTAAACCTTATATTGATTACAGTAAATTTAATATCAACCCAGATTTAACACAGGAACAGAAAGACAGATTGCTTGCAGTATTGAAACGACACCCTACATGTTTTTCTTGGCACAACAAAGATTTTCAGATAATAGATTGTTATTCAGCTACACTCAATGTGGTTGATAGAGAACCATGGACGGTTCCCACCTACACAATACCGTTTAGACTGCGTGCTAGAGTCAAAGAAAAAATACAAGAGATGATTGATAATGGTATAATCTCAAAATCGGATAGCTTTTACAGAAACAATCTCATTGCTATTCCCAAACGGGACTCGAACCAAGTCCGATTAGTTCTAGATCTTAGAGAACTTTCGCCTCGTTCCAAACCTGTAAGTGAACTATCTCCAGGTGTCCAAGATATATTAGACCAATTAGCACACCAATCAGATAAAATTAGATGAAGCAGATCAAGAATTAACTAGCTTCAGTGTTCATCAATTAGGATTTCCACATAGTCTTTTTAAAATGAATACGCTACCCCAAGGTTTTCGTACATCCACACTAATTCTACATAGAATTGTCAAAGATATGTTTCGAGAATTTTCCCCCAAGGAATTTCTTTCGTATGTAGATGACTTAATATTTTTCAATAGTACATTTGAAGGTATGCTTAGAGTTCTAGAAAAAGCCTTACAAACAGCCGAGAAATTTGGTCTTTTATTTAGTCTCAATAAAACACAATTTGGTGTTCAGAAATTTAAATTCTTAGGCTATATAGTAGATCAGGGCCATATCTCACAGGACCCTGACAAAGTTAAAGCCTTAACTTCCCTCGAACAACCCCGCACCCCAAAACAATTAAAAGCATTCTTAGCAGCTTTACAATACAATAGAATGTTTTATAATAAACTATCAATAGTTGCTGCTCCTTCACATAAATTTGCTGCATCGAAAGACAAAAATTTAAAGTGGACTCCTGAACTAACTGAAACTTTTGAGAAATTAAAACAAATGGTAACATCTGCTCCAATATTACAAATTTATAATCCCTCAGCTGAACACATGTTAGTCACAGATGCTAGTTCTGTCGGCTGTGCAGCTGCGCTCCTACAAAAGTTACCGAATGAAAAACACTGGTCTATTGTTCAATTTGCTAGTGCTACTCTCCCACCTAGAGTAAAAGCATATCCTATATATTATGCAGAATTGTTTGCTGTTTTCTTTGCGCTCCGTAAAAATTTACAGATACTTAATAGGAGGACATTTCACCATCTCAACAGACAATTTAGCATTAGTAGCTGTTAAGAAAACCACTAATCTCTCTCTCATCTCTCCTCATCCTACACGGCACCACGCCATCATGTCGTCACCAGCGGCATTCAGCTGACTTCAGCCTCCTGGACGATCTCGTCTCCAGAGATCACAGATGTCTTCATCACATGGACATTCAGTCAAGTTTAACCGCAGACAGCAGTCAACACAGCATTCCTGATACTTCAATTGTCATCAGCAGCATCCCATGCAGTCAACGTTCCAGTTTCCAGAAGGTGTTTCCAGTGGTTCTCCAGCAGATGCCTCATCGAAGTGGACTCAGCATGGACACGAACCAGTCACCTCCAGTGATCCAGTCTCACCTGATGGACCCCAGTTCAATTTCCCACCCCACCCCATGTGTATCACTTATTATATTCACAACAAGACGCCACAAACTATCGTCTTTGACTATCGTTTGTGTTACATCTTGTGTTCATCTTCGCTCTCCAGCATCACTGTTTGGTTCTACAAGGGACCATTCGCTTTCATGACGATATATTGGTGCACCTTTAAAATTTGGAGAAGGTATCTTGGCCCACCGTTTAAATTTTGCAAATTGCCAATTTAAAAATTTGTTATAATAGTATAGGACCATAATATATATTACTATATATTTTGGTGGTCAATCTCGTTCCCTTTCATGGGTAAAAAATGCCCAAACTGTAAACGTTAGCAGTACGTTGTACCACGTGTTTGGTTTTTTGACCCAATGTATCCCCTTTGATGAGGTCCTATTACCTTATATGGTTATACACAGCAGTCCATCCTCTTTTATAACACATGGAAACATCGGTTCACCTTTTATAAATTTGGTACAACCTTTAAATTTTGAAAATTAACCCTTTTCAAAATTCGGTATAATAGCACACGATCCCAATATGTATCACTATAAATTTGGGTGGTCCATCTCCTTCCCTTTCATGGGTAAAAAATGGTCAAAAAGTAGTACGACTATGTGTTCGGTTATTGACCCATTTTATTCTTTTGATAGTCTTGTCACCTTATATAGCTGTATGGACGTGTATACGTTCCATTCTCTTTTACAAGACGTAAGTATATTGATACACCCTTCTTAAAAATTGTTAAGTGTACATTGGTCCACCCCTTAAATTTTGGAAATTGTCAAATCTAAGATTTTGGTATAATAGTATAGGACCCTAATAAATAACACTATAAATTTGGGTGGTCCATCTCGCATCCATTTATGGTTAAAACTGACGAAAAATCAAATTTCGGAGATGTTTGATCTAATTGATTCCCTTTGATGCGGTTATTACTTTATATAATTATATGGACGTGCACAGGATCCACTCGCTTTTATAACGCATAAGTACATTGGTGCACATCTTTGAAATTTGGGAGGGGTAGATCTGCCCATCCTTCAAATTTTAGAAATTGCCAATTTAAAAATTCGGTATGATAGTAAATGGTCTTAATATATGCCACTACAAATTGCGATGGTTTATCTCGTTTCCTCTTACGGTTAAAAATTGTCAAAAATTAGTACAACAACGTCCTCGGTTATTGAACAAATACATTCCCTTTGATGAAGTCTTATTACCTTATATGGTTATATGGACTTGTACAGAAGTGTATTTTGTTAAAGATAAATTTACATTGAAAATTTAGGAGGGGTACATTGGCTCATCCCTTAAAGTTTGAAAATTGGTCAATTTTGACATTTAGTATAATAGTGCAGAGCCCGAACCAGTATCATTATAAATTTTTGCGGTTTACCTCCTTCCCTTTCAAAGATAAAAAATTGTCAAAAATTTAAATTTCAGAAGTGATTGACCCAATTTATTCCTTTCGAAAAAGATTTAACACTTATATGGGTGTGTACAGGAGTTCATTTCCTTTATAGTACATGCATACTTTAATGCTCCCTTTTAAAATTTTGTTGGGCACATAGGAAAATTTCTTAAATTTGGAAATTACGCAATAATAAGATTCGGTAAATGTTCCCTAGGACCCATTGTAAATTTTGGTGTCTACCTTTGTTCCCTCTTATAGGTATGAAAATGACCAACTATTAAAATTTCTAAGGTTATTGCTCTATTTTATCTTTGATACCGCATTATTACCTTATATGATTAAATGAATGAATACAGGGTTTATTATATTTCATAAGACACAGGTATATTTGGGAAGGTTAGGCCTACATTCTCCACCATTGTTTTGGGAATTGTCAAACTAATAACTAGTAATTATTCTTAGGATATGAATATGTATCATTGTAGAAAATTTGGCGATTCAGTTTATCCCATTCTCTGGGTAAATCATTGCCAAATATTAGTATGGTCAGGTGGTTAGTTATTGACTTACAATGGGATTTTATTATCTTATATAAGGTTTCATGACATTCGTATAGTGATTGGTTCTTCTTAAACTTTGGGAGGAGTACTTAGGAAATTCTGCTTAAATTTGAGAATTGTCAAAATGAAATCACGTAATATACATTTCTTTACATTTCTATGGTCTTCATTATTATCGCCTATGGGTAAAAGAAATACCAAAATATAAATGTAAGCAATGCGTTGTACCACGTGGGAGGCGTTATTAACCTTGATTATGTCTATGATAGTGTACAGGAATTCGTTTTCCTTAAAGCTCCTTTATAATTTGTTGCGGTACATAGGACCACTTCTTAAGTTTTGGAGTTGTCAAATAACACGTTTCAAGATTGTAGCTGCTTGTGCTTATTTCTTTCTAATGTAAACAATTATCGGAGGTTATTGACCCAATTGACACCTAACTAAAACATATAATTATATGGTTAATTCTAAAACTTATATATATTAATGCAATGTCGCTTCCCCTTCATTCAACTGATTCGTGTTGGGGGAACGAACCCATTTGGCGCTACGACCAAACTGAAGTTACATGATGAAACTCTTTGCTCTGTGTGAACGAGTTATAAAATTAATTAACATGCTGGCGGCCCTTCATTTATTTTCGCCGCCGTACTCATTATTAAGGCTTGCACACCAATGTAATAAATAATGCAAAAATTTCTGATTGCATTGATTTAAAGAGTATTTGGAATGTTTTACATGCATATTTTTTGGTACCATACACGTAAAGAATCAGAAATGGAATATCTGTAAACTATGTTGTTCTATTATTAGTATTACATATTTTATGCTTAATATTTTAACAATGATTAGAACATATAACAATAAGTTTTGTAATTAATTTAAGATTAATAATAATGTCTCATAAAAATTCCAGCAGCCTTCAACCACTCAAGAAAAGGAGTTGAAAATGATAAATATCCAGATTTGTATGCTATTCCTTGTGGGACTTTTACAAGTTGGATATTCAATGCGTGAGTAGAATACTGAATCTATGCATTTAATTGTTTCAGAGACAATCACTTATATTACAGAATAATTTGCAATCTTTTTTCTTTAGTATTGCAAAACCTCATGATCCTTAGGTTTTTATTAATTTACTTGCATTTGTTATCGATGATAGTTACGGAAATATTATAGAAAAAAGTTTATGCACGAAGAAAAGTAGTCTAATGTACTTGCACTATATATGAAGAAACTTCCTGAGTTGGATCTCCGATTACAGTGTGTGTAGTTAGCAATATCACGTCAACTATCTGGAAATCAAAGACCCAGAGAACCCCTTTTAAGACACAAACTTTCTCTCAACAATCATCTTTCCATAAGGCACATTTCTCGTAAGTCATATTCCCGGTAGATAATCCAATGAAATTTATATATAATAAAATATTATGTGAGTTAATACGATAATCCATATTAGTTTGAGTAACGGTCTAACAAAGGCAGTGAATCTGAATTTCTACCTAACATTTTTGTCCATGGGAAGAGTACAAAAATAGGCATACCATTTAAAAAAAGCATAATGGGTAACTTTTTGTCATATATACTTTAATAGTACTACTTAGTAAGACCTTTAAAACGATTATACACTCTCCTTAAGGAAATGTACCATTAGTGGGCTATTGTCAATGAAAGTATAAAGATTGGACATCAACTATTTTGAATATGACTTAAACTTTTGTTTGTGGTAAGAGAAACAAAAGAAAGTAGTAATTTGTATAAAAATAAGTGTGTTACAACCAAACGTTTAAGACTTTTGACATTCAGCCCAACTGCAGTGATCGCTCGAGCATTTGTTTTCTGATAAGCGGCATTTTATTATGATTTTACTTTAAACGATCAATTTGTCATAACTTTGATTGACCACTGCACTATCATAGTCTGTTCTGTTCATTGCACACTGCCGTTCTACTGCTCCACATACAGTCCAAAATTTGCCCTAATGCAGCATTCCCAAAAGCAGTATTACACTCATTAAATGACTGTTGCTAATCCATACATTTGGTGTGTTTTCAACTACAGATTGTTTCATTAATAGGACTATCACCTATAGGATATTGCCGTATCGGCGAAACAAAAACCGATCTGAGATAGTGTAGTATTTTGGTATTTTAGATTTTTATTACCTTGCCTCAGATATCTAAAAACCATAAGTTCATATTAGTATAGCTTCGTTATTGGACAGGACCCTCACTGAAAACAAACCATACACAAGTATAAAACATCAATTACTAACCAAACTTTCC
This sequence comes from Thermobia domestica, assembly GCF_964235325.1. Taxonomy (NCBI): domain Eukaryota; kingdom Metazoa; phylum Arthropoda; class Insecta; order Zygentoma; family Lepismatidae; genus Thermobia; species Thermobia domestica. The sequence goes on along the minus strand of NC_137463.1, from coordinate 112,369,428 downwards.
ACTGATGATGAATAGAGCTATTCAGAAAACTGAAGATACACTTAGAAACGTGTTCATCATTAAATTTACTAAATTCTTATGGACTAAAATTTCCCATTGTAATGATTTAGTTCAACAACGGCAAGAGATTGCATTAATCTTTACCGATTTGATCAGATGCAATCAGCTGAGAATATTCAACGATATTGCAAATACAGCTGTCATTCAAGCAGCGAATAAAAATTCTGAAATAGTATTTCACGAATATCTGTAAAAATAAAGGCAGAAATATGGAACAGACCTCCAACAAGTCTAAGCATTGCTCACTTACACTATTTGTTTGAAACTGGACAGCCAGTGATGGATATATATAAGGGACGTCCAGTCAGGGTATGCACAACCATAAGTAAAGGTCTTGTCGGTAGTTAGGCTTAACTGGAAGTGCTGGATACATTAAATTTATCCTCGGTTAATGGTTTATTGAGTAACATCAATTTTTATTCAGCAAAATGACACCTCCCTGCACTTTCAAGCAGATACCTACATAACACTATATCGACACATTAAGTGGAAAGTAGGCGCCCAATTGAGTGCTTGTACATTCACCAAATTCAGTAGTTCACAACCTTGTTTACCTGGCGCCTCCTACATAGAACTTGCATATTTCACATCCCCTTCCCCAATCTTTCTACTCGTTGGTTATACGTGGTTTTTGGCTGATCCAGTCTGCGACTTCAGATACAGCTTTGAATTTTCAAATCTCCAATAATAATAAAAGTAATAATAAAAATTATAATATCCTACACTTAGGAGTTTGTATTTGTTCCTAGCAAGATTTCTGCATACCATTTTAGTGCAGTATTGTTATTATTATTGCTTCTGTAACTCGGTTCACACCGGTTTCGGCTTTATAATCTGCCGGCCAAATCTGGAAACTGCCGATTATTTGAAGAGTTCTTTTCCGAAGAATTTCCTAATCATGTGATTGGTGTCAAGTATTATTGATTTTCGTAGTTTTGTTAGAAGATGTTTTGCATTACGTTAGGCACATTACTTTTAGGCACAATTGCTGTAGCAGAGATAATGATTGGCCTTACTGAAACTTTCTGACATTACCATAACTTTTTGATTTCGTTTTCCAAATGTTTAAATTTGCCTATGCTCGTAATGAATGTTGTACGTATGTTATGATTTAATGGTACTGCTACATCTATGAAATTTGCTTCTTGGTCTATTTTATTGATGAAAGTGATGTCGGGTCTGTTCTGATTTCTCGATCCTAGTAGAGTTTGTGTTTATTGTTTTCCAGTACTGGATTTGGCAGATGTTTGTAATGTAGCTTAGTAACAATCCCTTCTTTTTCTGTGGGAAGTGTCACTCGCTCTATTGTAGCTTTTGAGGTGTTTCACTCTGAATTCTGTCATTAATATCCGGATTATTCCTGTTAAATTATCTAAATGAGTTTGAGTCTAATAGATTGAGCAAAAAAAATGTGTAATCAGGGGTACTCCAAATGTGTTGATGGTTTTGAATTTCTTCGAATTTGCAAACTGGTTTTAAGTATTGCCTTAATTCTTGATTAGAATTTTTTTTGCAATATGCGTTTCATTGTGTTGTAACAAGAGACACGCACACTCTCAAGTCGTAGATATTGCAAAAACGACGAATATAGCGACGCCTGTAACTTTTAGTTAAAGATATAATTTTATGCTGATAGTTCCAATGCTGAAGCTAACAGTCCGATTGCTATTAAGAGCTTGTCCACTTTCTTCATTGGTAAATGTATTACTTATAACCCCGTACAGGTTAAAAATATCAAGAAATTACGTAACGGCACTTTACTGGTAGAAAGGGCTAGTAAACGGCTAGTAAACGGCTAGTAAACGTGTCGGTAAAAAAAAAAAACATCGTTTCTTGAAGGTCTATAGAATTGTGATATCATGGTAGGATCTCCTAAATACAACCGAGTAGATTAAATTGGAGCTATCTTATTAACATGTTGTAGAGGCAGACCACCTCCAAAGTAAGAAGTCAAATAAACTCATTGCTACTCAATCCCTAATTTTTATGTCCAGTTTTCCTACACTTTCGAACTACTTATAGGTTAGATATTACCGATTTGTTGTCGGTTCCTATATTCGCAATCCCCTGCGCTGTTTTAAATCTCAACACTTCGGGCACATCACTATTTATATATTACGAGTGCTGCTCTTTGTGTGAATTGTGGCCAGGGTAGTCATTCTGCAGAACGCTGTACATTGACCAATACCTTTTGTGCCAACTGCAAGAGCGAGCATTTTATTTGGTCCCAAGACTGTCCAGCCTCGCAACGTGAGAAGGTATACGAGAGCTAAGAGTTGTTGAGATCTCTGCTAACTCTGCTAAGCGCCGTTGATAAGAAAGCATATTTTTCTAATTTTCTGTGCTCTTTGCTATTGTTGCAGCTGCCTGTTGTAAATTTGTGGCAATTCAAACTGATCTTGTTCCCAACAAAAGTCTAGAAAATCAGACCCCAGTCGCATTGATTAGCGAAGCCCCCAAACCTTCAAGTGTTTTTGTTAGTCTTAGTCTTCGGCTAGCTTCAGCTCATCTCCGCTTACCTTACATGGCCGGAATAAAATTTAACCAGTATATAAGTTTACTCTATAACATAGTCCTTTTACCGAAAAGAACAAAATATTCAAATGTTCGTATGAGTAAGCATCTTGAGTTTCCTTCGAAATCTTATATGGTGGAAGACAACCTCATAGATACTAAGTGGGTTGTTCTTGGCACATGCGTAAAGGTTCATTCTAAAGTTGTTTTCTGGTGTTACTTTACTTTCTTTATTATTGTTCTAGTTATATATTTTTTATTGTCACAATTATTACAATTTACTGTTATTAATATATTTTCATTGTTATTGTTGCATATTTCTTATTCTCATATATTTATTATTTTATGGTTTCTTTTAGATTAGTACTTCTCTTTTCCAGCAGTGCTTTTTTTTTGTTTTGAAATGTTGGTTTTAAACTTGTTATTTATGGCAGTCGTGTTGATCCTTGCAGAGAAAAATACTGGTATACCCATTAAACATCAATCAATCAAAGCTAATGATGTACTGAGAGAATTGAGGGAGCACAACCATAAGGCACATTGACACAATCACCTTGGTATATGCCTCAGTTTAACATTATTTTCCGGTATACTATCCTGTCTTTTTTTTCACTGGAAGTTTTGTGGACCATTGTTTCATATTGCTTTCAATATTTACTTATTGTAGAATGTATTTTATACACTTGTAGTACTCAATTGGATGTGAGTGTGGAATTGAATCGATGGCGTTTTGTTAGTCTATAAATGCTACAGCTAATTTCCTTTTCTGGAATTTACGATGTAATCCTTACATCCCTTTCTGGTCTTGTAGCATGCTTTCTGTTCTTCTGTCATAATTCTAATCCTTTGCAGATGAAAGTATTTTTAGTCAGTATTGGTGCCATGTATTTGTACATTGTAAGAAGGCATTTGATGTACCTTTAATTTGCAGCGATTTTAATATTTCTATTTTTTGCTAAGAGAAATGTGTTTCTGGGTGTTAGAAAGCTAGTAATATTCTCTATATTTTGAAGAATATGGTTATAACACATAGCGATGCTTGTACCTGAAGTTTTGAATATAATCAAAACCTGGAGACTGAAAATTCGCTGTTTCTTTCAATGGCTTCTTTCAGGTGTGTTTATATTATGTAAAATTGTTCTACTTCTTTAATGGGTTGAAATTTCATTGTTTTTTTTCTTTAGGAGTATTGCTTTTGACTTCATGCTTTCGAATTTCTTCCCAACCTAGGGCCAATAACTCGTGATTTCATTGATTGTTGTCAATTGTACGAGTATTTAATGAGTTTTCTTGTTCCGAGAACTGTTTTGTGGTTTCTTGAAAGTCATTCTGTTTCTTTTGAGCAATAGTTTTCTTGTATCTGTGGTACTTTTCTGAGTGAACAGCTAGCTGTTCTGTGAGTCTATCCAGCACTTCAGTGATGGTGGAATTAGTTACGCTCCCTACTTCCAACTTTATGGATTCAACTGTTTTCTTCAGATTCATTGATTCGTTTTGCTTTTTATATTGTATGAGCTGGCCAATTTCTGTTTTTAATTAATTTATTCGTTTTCAAATCTGAGTTTGCCACTTGTGTATCCTATCTCCTTGAGTTTCTTTTCTTGTATTGTGCTAGCTGGCTTCTCGGATTTTTATGTATTTCATTCTTTTATCTGGATTGTGTTCGTAACTGTAGCTGCTGCACAATAGGAAATATGGTAAGTTGTTCAAGATCTACACATTCAATGATATAGTTTGGTATAATCTGAATGAATATCTTTATTGAATCTCTCGTTAATGTATTTTGGTTTCTGTAGTGGAAGTCTCTCATTCGCATCCATATGAAGGGTAAGTGAAAAAAGATATTTCACAAAACTGTATTTTCGAGAAAACGACGTTTTAATTATGAAAACTTCGTACAAAATGAATAGGGGTTAGTCAAATCTTTTGTTCCTTTCCTTGCACATTTCTACATCTACGCAAGCATGGAATATACAGTCAAATAGTATCAACAGTCATCAATGGAAAGAGCAAAGCACACATTAAAGGACAAACATGGACATTCCTTGTTGTTTCCCAATACCCTCCATATGCATACATCCCTGTAAGGAGCACAGAATTCTGCTTGAATATCCATCATAAATTTGGTGTTTCACGTTTCCGTTCCTACTGTTTCGTCGTACTTTGAAACTGTGTCTTCTGTTCTCGGTTCTCAGATGTCGCTAAACTTACGTCAAGTGGACCATTTAGTTTGTCATCATTTTTGCTAATGATTTCCTTTCGAATTAGGTTTATTTTCACTTCTGTAAGTTGTTGGTGGTGATTGCTCACTTTCTGCCTACTAGATTTTCCTTGCTAACTTTTGTGGATACTTTTTGTAGTGTACAAGCAATAGCTGCTGAATGTGTTTCTTGTAGTCCACTATTATTCATATCTCTGGACCATTTAATACGTTGTTTTCATTTGCCTTTTCGGTAGTTTTCTAATCGTTATATTACTCCCAGCAGGTAAAGCTTGTTGCTGGTTGGTACTTCTTGTAACTTCTGATATTATTATTATTATTATTATTATTATTATTATTATTATTCATACGAATAAGAACAATAATAAAAATAATAGTGCAGAATATAAAACTTTACTAGTCCGTACCGGCGTTCTTTAGTTGTCGAAAGGTAATACTGTATATTAAGTATGCTGCACGAGCTTAAGTCACATGTGGAAATATTTCCGCTAACTTTATATTTATTTAACTAATGATTTACTTATATTTTCTCTTTCGTACGTATTTTACTGCCTTTTTTGACATTTTAAATAATTTTCAGTCTCAAAATCCAAGGTAGAAATGAACATACTACTTTGTATCTTCGTATGATTGACAAGAGCTTTCGTGACAAAGATTCTACAATGGGAATACTGTTTAAATTCTTCTACCTCGAACTTCTGAACTATTTTCTTGAAATAAATTAATTTCTTATGTGCAGAAGACTGCAACTGCAAATTAGCAGGAACATCTTTCACCATTCAGTAGATGAGATGCATTTCCACATAAAAACAGGGAATAATAATTGAAGTGCGATTCAAGTGTCAAAGACCTGTTTCCGTCAACGTCTGGAAGAATTTAGGGTGGGTTTCATAACTCTTTACCCAAGACTAGCGGAAGAAGCCTTTAAAGTTATTGTTCAATTCTCGAAAGCTTTCATCTATCAAGCAGGATTTTTCAGGTTGACAACAATAAAATTAAAGTATTGAAACTGTTTGGAAATACAAACTGATCTCACGTGTGCTTTGTAGAAATTTTCTCGATTATCAATATACTTATAAGGGAAAAGCACTGTCACTATCACACAGTTTTTCCTTTACTTTACTTGATAAAATTTTGAACTCGAGCATCTAAATAATATTTCATGCTCATTTTTGATAATTTTGTTAAAAAATGTTTTGCGTAATTATTTCGTTTTTCATTAAGTAGAAATAGTGAACATCTATATCTGTTGAAGTTACTTTTAGGTACAATTGCTGTAGCAGAGATAATGATTGGCCTTACTGAAACTTTCTGACATTTCCATAACTTTTTGATTTCGTTTTCCAAATGTTTAAATTTGTCTATGTTCGTAATGAATGTTGTACGTATGTTATGATTTAATGGTACTGCTAGATCTATGAAATTTGCTTCTTGGTCTATTTTATCGATGAAAGTGATGTCGGGTCTGTTCTGATTTCTCGATCCTAGTAGAGTTTGTGTTTATTTTTTTTCCAGTACTGGATTTGGCAGATGTTTGTAATGTAGCTTAGTTTGAGTTATTAATTCTATGTTATGTGCCAAACTGATGAACGCTTTTTGCAATATTATTGTGTCTTTTAGATAGTCTGTGCGAGCTATTACACGAAATGAGGCTAGGCTGTGTCCCATTGTTTCTATGTGTCTCCACATTTTCTGCATTTTTCATCCGGTACTCCTTGCTTCAAAATGTATTTACAGTAGTTTCGGGTTGGTATTACTCGGTTCTGGATGCCCATCATAAGTCCTATAATTTCAGGAAAGAGTTCGGTTTCCTGGAGCCAGGCAGTTGATTGTCGTTTATCTGTGTTACTGTTCTCAAATGATTTTCAATAATCCGTGTTTTTTTTCTTATTCTCATTTCTTATGCTTTTGTTCGTCTGATTTATAATTTGAGGTAAACTGTACCATTGTTAAATAGAGTTGTGTAAACTTGTGTCTGCGTGGAATATTACAGGAATAGATAGTTGGATTCTTTTTTATTCGTGAAATATTGGCAACGGTTTTCAATTTGTTCTTTATAGAGTTTTGGTATATCTGCAGTAACAATCCCTTCTTTTTCTGTGGGAAGTGTCACTCGCTCTATTGTAGCTTTTGAGGTGTTTCACTCTGAATTCTGTCATTAATATCCGGATTATTCCTCTTAAATTATCTAAATGAGTTTGAGTCTAATAGATTGAGCAAAACGAATGTGTAATCAGGGGTACTGCAAATGTGTTGATGGTTTTGGTTTTCTTAGCATTTGCAAACTTGTTTTAAGTATTGCAGTAATTCTTGATTAGAATTTTTTTGCAATACCTGTTTCATTGTGTTGTAGGCAGAAGAGAAACGCACACTCTCAAGTCTTAGATATTTTAAAAAAGACAAATATAGCGACTCCTGTAACTTTTAGTTAAAGATATAAATTTATGCTGATAGTTCCAATGCTGAAGCTAACCGTCCGATTGCTATTAAGAGCTTGTTCATTTTCTTCATTTGTAAATTTATTACTTATAACCCTGTACAGGTTAAAAATATCAAGAAATTACGTAACGGCACTTTACTGGTACAAAGGTTGAGGAGGAGCAAACAGTGAAGCTATTCAAATTAACTTTCATTCGGCTAGTAAACGTGTCGTTAAAAAAAAAACCGTCTCTTGAACGTCTGATTTCATGTTAAGATCTCCTAAATACAACCGAGTAGAAGATTAAATTGGAGCTATCTTATTAACATGTTGTAGAAGCAGCCCACCTCCAAAGTAAGAAGTCGAATGAACTCATTGCTACTCAATCCCTAATTTCTATGTCCAGTTTTCCTACACTTTCGAACTACTTATAGGTTAGATATTACCGATTTGTTGTCCGTCCCTATATTCGCAATCCCCTGCGCTGTTTTAAATCTCAACACTTCGGGCACATCACTATTTATATATTACGAGTGCTGCTCTTTGTGTGAATTGTGGCCAGGGTAGTCATTCTGCAGAACGCTGTACATTGACCAATACCTTTTGTGTCAACTGCAAGAGCGAGCATTTTATTTGGTCCCAAGACTGTCCAGCCTCGCAACGTGAGAAGGTATACGAGAGCTAAGAGTTGTTGAGATCTCTGCTAACTCTGCTAAGCGCCGTTGATAAGAAAGCATATTTTTCTTTTTTCCTGTGCCCTTTGCTATTTTTGCAGCTGCCTGTTGTAAATGTGTGGCAATTCAAACGTCTGACGTTCCCACAAAAACTGATCTTTTTCCCAACAAAAGTCTAGAAAATCAGACCCAAGTCTATTCACTAGCGAAGCCCCCAAACATTCAAGAGTTCTTGTTAGTCTTAATCTTCGGCTAGCTTCAGCTCATCTCCGCTCACTAAAAATGGCCCGAATAAAATTTAACCAGTATATAAGTTTACTCTATAACATAGTCCTTTTACCGAAAAGAACAAAATATTCAAATGTTCGTATGAGTAAGCATCTTGAGTTTCCTTCGAAATCTTATATGGTGGAAGACAACCTCATAGATACTAAGTGGGTTGTTCTTGGCACATGCGTAAAGGTTCATTCTAAAGTTCTTTTCTGGTGTTACTTTACTTTCTTTATTATCGTTCTAGTTATATATTTTTTATTGCCACAATTATAACTATTTGCTGTTATTAATATATATTCATCGTTATTGTTGCATATTTGTTATTCTCATATATTTATTATTTTATGGTTTCTTTTAGATTAGTACTTCTCTTTTCCAGCAGTGTTTTTCCTATGTTTTGAAATGTTTGTTTTAAACTTGTTATTTATGGCAATCATGTTGATCCTTACAGAGAAAAATACTGGTATACCCATTAAACATCAATCAATCAAAGCTAATGATGTACTGAGAGAATTGAGGGAGCACAACCATAAGGCACATTGACACAATCACCTTGGTATATGCCTTGGTTTAACACTATTTTCCGGTATACTATCCTGTCTTTTTTTTCACTGGAAGTTTTTTGGACCATTGTTTCATATTGCGTTCAATATTTACTTATTGTAGAATGTATTTTATACACTTGTAGTACCTCAATTGGATGTGAGTGTGGAATTGAATCGATGGCGTTTTGTTAGTCTATAAATGCTACAGCTAATTTCCTTTTCTGGAATTTACGATGTGATCCTTACATCCTTTCTGGTCTTGTAGCATCCTTTCTGTTCTTCTGTCATAATTCTAATCTTCTGCAGATGAAAGTATTTTTAGTCAGTATTGGTGCTATGTATTTGTACATTGTAAGAAGGCATTTGATGTACCTTTAATTGCAGCGATTTTAATGTTTCTATTTTTTGGTAAGAGAAATGTGTTTCTGGGTGTTAGAAAGCTAGTAATATTCTCTATATTTTAAAGAATATGGTTATAACACATAGCGACGCTTGTACCCGAAGTTTTGAATATGATCACAACCTGGAGACTGAAAATTCGCTGTTTCTTTCAATGGCTTCTTTCAGGTGTGTTTATATTATGTAAAATTGTTCTACTTCTTTAATGGGTTGAAATTTCATTGTTTTTTTTCTTTAGGAGTATTGCTTTTGACTTCATGCTTTCGAATTTCTTCCCAACCTAGGGCCAATAACTCGTGATTTCATTGATTGTTGTCAATTGTACGAGTATTTAATGAGTTTTCTTGTTCCGAGAACTGTTTTGTGGTTTCTTGAAAGTCATTCTGTTTCTTTTGAGCAATAGTTTTCTTGTATCTGTGGTACTTTTCTGAGTGAACAGCTAGCTGTTCTGTGAGTCTATCCAGCACTTCAGTGATGGTGGAATTAGTTACGCTCCCTACTTCCAACTTTATGGATTCAACTGTTTTCTTCAGATTCATTGATTCGTTTTGCTTTTTATATTGTATGAGCTGGCCAATTTCTGTTTTTAATTAATTTATTCGTTTTCAAATCTGAGTTTGCCACTTGTGTATCCTATCTCCTTGAGTTTCTTTTCTTGTTTTGTGCTAGCTGGCTTCTCGGATTTTTATGTATTTCATTCTTTTATCTGGATTGTGTTCGTCACTGTAGCTGCTGCACAATAGGAAATATGGTAAGTTGTTCAAGATCTACACATTCAATGATATAGTTTGGTATAATCTGAATGAATATCTTTATTGAATCTCTCGTTAATGTATTTTGGTTTCTGTAGTGGAAGTCTCTCATTCGCATCCATATGAAGGGTAAGTGAAAAAAGATATTTCACAAAACTGTATTTTCGAGAAAACGACGTTTTAATTATGAAAACTTGTACAAAATGAATAGGGGTTAGTCAAATCTTTTGTTCCTTTCCTTGCACATTTCTACATCTACGCAAGCATGGCATATACAGTCAAATAGTATCAACAGTCATCAATGGAAAGAGCAAAGCACACGTTAAAGGACACACATGGACATTCCTTGTTGTTTCCCAATACCCTTCATATGCATACATCCCTGTAAGGAGCACAGAATTCTACTTGAATATCCTTCATAAATTTGGTGTTTCACGTTTCCGTTCCTACTGTTTCGTCGTACTTTGAAACTGTGTCTTCCGTTCACGGTTCTCAGATGTCGCTAATCTTACGTCAAGTGGACCATTTAGTTTGTCATCATTTTTGCTATTGATTTCCTTTCAAATTAGGTTTATTTTCACTTCTGTAAGTTGTTGGTGGTGATTGCTCACTTTCTGCCTACTAGATTTTCCTTGCTAACTTTTGTGGATACTTTTTGTAGTGTACAAGCAATAGCTGCTGAATGTGTTTCTTGTAGTCCACTATTATTCATATCTCTGGACCATTTGATACGTTGCTCTCATTTGCCACTTTGGTAGTTATTGGTTTTGTAATTGCTATATTACTTACAGCAGGTAAAGCTTGTTGCTTGTTGGTACTTTTGTACCTTCTGCTATGATTATTATTATTACTATTATTATTATTATTATTAGTAGTAGTAGTAGTAGTAATAGTAGTAGTAGCAGTAGTAGTAGTAGTAGTAGTAGTAGTAGTAGTAGTAGTAGTAGTAGTAGTAGTAGTAATAGTATTCATATGAATAAGAACAATAATAAAAATAATAGTGCCGAACATAAAACTTTTCTTGTCCGTACCGACCTTCTTTAGTTGTCGAAAGGAAATATGATAAGTGTGCAGCACTACATTAAGTCACATATGGAAATATTTCCGCTAACTTTATATTTATTTTACTAATGATTTATTTATGTTTTCTCTTTCATGCGTATTTTACTGCCTTTTTGACATTTTAAATAATTTTCAGTCTCAAAGTACAAGCTAGAAATGAAAACACTACTTTGTTTCCTCGTATGATGCGACAAAAGTTTTCGTGGCAAAGATCGTACTATGGAAACACCGTCTGAATTCTTCTACCCCGAACTTTTCATCTTTTCTTGAAATAAATGTATTTCTAATGTGGAGAAAACTGTAACTGCAAATTAGCAAGAACATCTTTCACCATACTGTAGATGAGATGCATTTCCACATAAAATCCGAGAATAATAATTGAAGTGTGATTCAAGTGCCGAAGAACTGTTTCAGCCAACATCTTTTTAAGAATTTAGGGTTTGTTTCATAACTGTTTACCCAAGAGTAGCGGAAGAAGCCTTTAAAGTTCTTCTTCAATTCTCGACAGCTTTCATCCATCAAGCAGGATTTTTGAGGATGACAACAATAAAATTAAAGTATCGAAACTGTTTGGAAATACAAAGTGATCTCAGGTGTGCGTGCTTTGTAAAACACTTCTCGATTATCAATATACTTGTGAGGGAAAAGCACTGTCACTACCACACAGTTTTTCCTTTACTTTACTTGATACAATTTTGAACTCGAGCATTTAAATAACATTTCATGTTCATTTCTGATAATTTTGTTTAAAAAAAATGATTGTTAAGTAGAAATAGTGAACAGGAATTGAAAATAGAAGAGACAAATATCAAACATGTAGCGTTTCTATGTTTGCTAAATGTAAAATGTAAATGTTTATTAAAAGTGGTGTTTTACTCATAATTTTACGCTCTCCCTTTGCTCCTTATTCACGCCCAACGAGTGGGCTCGCACCTCAGATTGGGTACCAGTGGCCTAGTCTAACACGTTAGATTTTTCATAGTGGGGGACCGTTAATAACGTAGTGTCTATAAGTAATTGCAGTCACTATTACATCTCCCCAAGGAAATTAAAATTCTTTGCAAAATAACCTTAATGATTATCGGAAAGATATCACCACACAAATATAGCATTGCGCAGAAAAGTGTTTACAATCCTGTGGCTTCGAGTATTGAACACTTATTGTAATTGTACGAAGAATACAAAGAAACTGTGTGCTTGTTATTAACTTTTAACTTGTGCTATTGTACTACTTAGAACACTATTGAAACTATTCCATTTTAAAGTGAGTATAATCTTTTGAATAGCAATATATATATATATATATATATATATATATATATATATATATATATATATATACATCAGCTAATGCTTATGACAACAAACACTATTCGAAGCTTTCTTGCACCCACTGGAAAACGTGAAGTATATTAATATTTATTTACATTATATTGTTATTGTAGACTGTTCCCATAATGCCCACCCACTTCGATTTTACAAAATTTGAGAAATAAATTTCACTTTTTATTTAGTGGTCAATTTGAAAGCATTTTGTTATACTACCATTAAGAAACCCATATACATCATATTACGAATCAACCATTATGGAACAATCTCATGTGTGACACGCAGCAGTGATACCAATCTTTGAAAGTTTCATTTACAACTTTTTTCCTTTTTCTTTTTTAACTTTTTTTGTGATAATGGTGCATTCAGTATAAAGGTACAACAAGATATTCTCTCTCTCTCTCTCTCTCTCTCTGTGTGTGTGTGTGTGTTTTTTTTTTTTCTTGTTTCTAGTTTCCGGCGTAAGCATGTGGATACTACCAGGTATACCTTCGTGTGTACATATGTTAGTGTGTGTGTTTGTGGCGCGGGTATATGAAGTATTAATTGGGATCGCATAGTGGAACTTATTAATATTAGTACGTACATACAAACGGCTATTACTTCCCACGATAACTTTGGACGAATGCGAATTTTTAAATTCTGTTTTTTGCAATAAATAAGTAGTGATTCCTCTCGAGGGAGTTCCCCTAAATGGTAGCCCCTACCATGTCCAATTTAATCACAAATTGCCGCAATCGTTTGTACATTGTTTGTACAGAAATGTGCAGGCCAAATTATCGTTTGTACACTATTAGGGGCGCCGCCAGAACAAAAACAAATTGGGGGCTGTCTAACTGGTAGTCTCCCACCAACATGTCCTATTCAATCACAAATTATCGCAATCGCTTGTACTTCGTTTCTACAGAAATGTGCAGGCGAAATATTCGTTTGTTCACAATAAGGGGCGCCGCCAGAACAGAAAAAAATGGGGGCTGTCTAAGTGGTAGCCCCCCCATGTCCAATTGAATCACAAATTGTCGCAATTGTTTGTACTTCGTTTGTACAGAAATGTGTAGGCGAAATGTATGTTCGCACGCAATTAAGGGCGCCGCCAGAACAAAAAAAAATGGGGGCTGTCTAAGTGGTAGCCCTCCCCCCACCATGTCCAATTGAATCACAAATTGTCGCAATCGTTTGTACTTCGTTTATGCAGAAATGTGCAGGCAAAATTTTCCTTTGTACACAATTAGGGGCGCCTCCAGAACAGAAAAAAATGGGGGCTGTATAAGTAGTAGCTCCCCCACCATGTCCAATTCTATCACAAGTTGTCGCATTCGTTTGTGCATCGTTTGTACAGAAATGTGCATTCGAAATGTTTGTTTGAACAAACTTAGGAGCGCCGCTAGAAAGAAAACAAAGTGGGGGGCTGTCTAAGTGGTAGTCCCCCCATCATGTGCAATTGAATCACAAATTGTCGCAATAGTTTGTACTTCGTTTGTACAGAAATTTGCAGGCGAAATGTATGTTTGTACACAATTAGGGGCGCCGCCAGAACGAAATAAAGTGGGGGACTGTCTAACTGGTTGCCCCCCACCAACATGTCCTATTCAATGACAAATTATCGCAATCGTTTGTACAGATATGTGCAGGCGAAATTTTCGTTTGTACACAATTAGGGGCGCCGCCAGAACAGAAAAAATGGAGGCTGTCTAAGTGGTAGCCCCCCACCATGTCCAATTCAAGCACAAATTTTCGCAATCGTTTGTACTTCGTTTGTACAGAAATGTGAAGGCGAAATGTTTATTTGTACACAATTAAGGGCGCCGCCAGAACGAAAACAAAGTGGGAGGGCTGTCTACATGGAAGCCCCCTACCATGCCTAATTCAATCACAAATTGTCGCAATCCTATGTACGTCGTTCGTACAGAAATGTGCAGGTAAAATTTTCGTTTGTAGAGAATTAGGGGCGCCGCCAGAACGAAAGCAAAGTGGGGGCTGTCTAAGTGGTAGCCCGCCACCATGTCCAATTTAAGCACAGATTTTCGCAATCGTTTCTACATCGTTTGTACAGAAATGTGCAGGCAAAATTATCGTTTGCCCAAAATTAGGGGCGCTGCCAGAACGAAAACAAATTGGGGGCTGTCTTAATGGTAGCCTCCACCATGTCCAAATCAATCACAAATTATTTCAATCGTTTGTACACCGTTTGTACAGAAATTTGCAGGCCAAATTTTCGTTTGTACACTATTAGGGGCGCCGCCAGAACGAAAACAAATTGGGGGCTGTCTAAGTGGTAGCCCCCCATGTCCAATTTGAGCCCAAATTTTCGCAATCGTTTCTACATCGTTTGTCCAGAAATGTGCAAGCGAAATGTTTGTTTGGACAAAATTAGGGGCGACGCCAGAACGAAAACAAAGTGGGGGGCTGTCTAAGTTGTACCCCCCACCATGTCCAATTCAATCACAAATTGTCGCATTCGTTTGTGCATCGTTTGTACAGAAATGTGCAGGCGAAATGTTTGTTAGAACAAAATTAGGGCGCCGCCAGAACGAAAACAAATTGGAGGCTGTCTGATTGGTAGCCCCTCCACCATGTCCAATTGAATCACAAATTGTCGCAATCGTTTGTACTTCGTTTGTACAGAAATATGCAGGCTAAATTTTTGTTTGTAGACAATTATGGACGCCGCGAGAACGAAAACAAAGTAGGGTGCTTTCTATGTAATACCCCCACCATGTCGAATTGAATCACAAATTGTCGCAATCGTTTGCACTTCGTTTGTACAGAAATGAGCAGGCGAAATGTTTGTTTGTAAACGATCAGGAGCGCCGCCAGAACGAAAAGAAAGTGAAGCTGTCTAAGTGGTAGCCCCCGACCATGTCCAATTCAATCACAAATTGCCGCACACGTTTGTGCATCGTTTGTACAGAAATGTGCAGGCGAAATGTTTGTTAGAACAAAATTAGGGCGCCGCCAGAACGAAAACAAATTGGAGGCTGTCTGATTGGTAGCCCCCTCACCATGTCCAGTTGAATCACAAATTGTCGCAATCGTGTGTACTTCGATTGTACAGAAATTTGCAAGCGAAATCTTTGTTTGTACGCAATTAGGGGCGCCGCCAGAACGAAAACAAACTGGGGGCTGTCTAAGTGGTAGCCCTCGACCATGTCCAATTCAATCACAAACTGTCGCAATCGTTTGTGCGTCGTTTATACAGAAATGTGCGGGAGGAATTTTCTTTTGTACACAATTAGAGGCGACGCCAGAAAGAAATTAATGTGGGATCTGTCTAAATGGTACTCCGTCCATCATGTCCAATTCAATCACAAATTGTCGTAATCGTTTGTACATCGTTTGTACGGAAATATGCAGGCGTAATTTTCGTTTGTACACAATTAATGGCGCCGCCAGAACGAAAACAAAGTGGGGCTGTCTAAATGGTAGACCCACCATATCCAATTCAATCACAAATTATATCAATCGCTTGTACATCATTTGCACAGAAATATGCAGGCGAAATTTTCGTTTATACTCTATTAGGGGCGCCGCCAGAACGAAAACAATGGGGGGGACTGTATAAATGGTAGAAACATTAAAAAAATGTGTCACATTTATGGAGTATTTTTCCTACAGGACTTTTTTCACACTATTGTGTGGTTTGGTATGTTCACACTATCGAGTGATTCATCATATTGATCTTATTCTAACGAAGATGGAATTAAATTTTTTTTTGTTTTTTTTTTATGTTTATATTTATACTTACAATCATTATTGCTGAGTTAGTTTATCACTCCTCGGTTCTTATTATTAAACTTTTTCATTATTTCTTATGTGAGCTGAATCCTTATGAGAAAAATTTATTTTTTTCTTTCTATCTTGCGCTTAAACCGTTATTCTCATCTCGTACAGGAAATTGATAAGTGGAAGATATAACAAATTCACAAAGTAGACTGTTAAAGGGAAAATTATAACACAGTATTTTGTTTTATTTGTTCATCTTCATTAAACTCATTTTGCAGAAACTATAGAATGCATGGTGAAGTATTTTGGTGCATTCAGCATTCTGATTTACGAGTAGAGTTGCTAACTGGCCGGTATTTGCTGTGATTTTAAGGCCGGTGACCGATACAAACTTCTTATTAGCCCCCTTCTGACCGGTATTTTGGAATCTGCAATCCAGAATATAACATTGAACATCGAAATTTTTGAACAGTGCCTTTACAAACACAAATTTCCGTTGTATTATACATTATCGATATATTTTTAATGTATGGCAGTTTTTTTATTTATTTAACATAACAAATTTGATAACACTTATATTTTATTGTAAAAGAATTTTGTACATTTATTGAGAGTAGAAAATGACTTTTTAAAGCAATTTCTTTGTTTGAAGTATAAGTTTATAGAGTAAATTTCATTTTATGAATCAACTATTGTTACATAAAGATTAATATCCAGTATTATTCATCTGTTTCGATAATTTTAAACAAGTGGCAATTGCTGGTAAATACAATAACGATCAATATAGTCTTCAGTTTCTCATTTGTACAGAGAATTTTGAGGGTGTGCCGGTAATTTTGTTTTCCTGAGTTGGCAACCTATTTACGAGGTTTTGTTTCAACTCTGCTACGTAGTGGCTCCATACTGACACTCCGCATGCAAATAAGTATGTAAGGCTACCATACGCCCCGGTTTCTTAAAATTTGTTCCGGTGTGCAGAAATTTTCCTTCTTGTCCTGTTTTTTTCTTTATTATTATTAATTACATATCAAAATTTCTGAAAAGACAATAAAATCGACTTATTCCTTTTGCTTTCAATTCCGACAATACTATAGGAACAATTTCATTCTAATCTTTATTATTATTCCAATCGCTGCTTCCGCGGACATAACATGCAATGTTTAAATCCTCCTAAGTAGCACTCTTATCACTAAAAGTAAGAATGTATACCCCGAGGTGGCAACAAATTCTTGTGACGTTGCAGACCAGCCCCGAAAACTATTTTTTTTCTGCTTCAGAAAAACAATTATGCAAATTGCTTTCTTTTAGTTCCCATTTTAGGTTAACATAAATAAATCAGTCTATTGAAATTTGGAAACAACTTCATAAATCTGGATTTTTTTTCTTTATAGACATGTAGAGCATGTAAAGGTGGTATGTGTAATAATATTGAAAATATAATTTTTGCCTAAATATTGTATGTTCACTGATTGCGTTTATATTGCATAACAGCTGCTAGCTTCTATAATAATTTTTAGCACTGTTGATTAAGTATGGACTATATTAATACATTATTTTAAGTTGTATAACTAGTGCGATACTGTAGTAAAATTCGAAAGATAAAATTAATACAAAATGCAATATTTACTACTATTTTGTAAGATGTCCCGTTTTTTTCTGTTTTCGAAAAGTATGGTAGCCTTAAAGTATGCTAAACCATACAAAATAAATTGTACTGTAAATTGTACCCCTCTGATAGTGCTCTCAAACGGGTCGGGTCCGGTCGGGTTGTCGGGTCGGGTCAGTCGGGTTAGCTCGTGTCCGACACTCGGGTCGTGTCGTCACATTCTTCACTTATTTCCTATACGGAATACTATAAGGAGCTTTGTTGTAGAATTCAATTCGAAGTTGATGAATGAATGATAATTGTGACTAATTGAAGGTGAAATAGTAATAAAATTTTAATTTAACCCTATATTAACTAATTGGCATTGTAAGCATTGTAATATTACTACTGACTTTTTTCCTTTCTGCGTTTCTATGTCAAGTTAAATGTCACATTAAGTGAAATTGAAAGGAAATGAAATGAAATGAAATCTTTGAGTTTTACGTCCCACGGTTATGCCGGTTAGGCTAAAGGAGACGGTGATGATGATTAATGAATGAAAATGGTGGAATGAAGAAAGTGGGAGGAAAGGGGAGAACCCCGAGAAAACCCACGCACACAGTGTTTGTCCATCACCAAGTTCACATGGCGGGGGCTGGGATCGATCCCGGGACCCCAAACAATGGTTTATGCATAAGAATTGGTCAGCATTTTTTTCTGGTGGCAGTTTTGTAAGGTTCTAGCTCCCTCAAACTGGTTAGATTGTAAGGTCAGGTCACTCGGGTCGGTTGTCGGGTTAGGTCACCTCGGGTTGGTTCACTCGGGTCACTTTGGGTCGGGCCAATCGGGTCAGCTCTGGTCGGGTTGTTGGGTCGGGTCAGTCAATTCGGGTCACGGGTGGGGTCGGGTCTGTCTTCAATACATATAATTTCCACGAAAATTACAATATACCACGGTTTATACCTCATTGGACTTCCAATAAAACATTTTCAATGATGTGTACACCATGTCACCATTTTTGTATGAGGGAATTTCTAGAGGGATTTTTTGGGAATTTGATGGAGTGTAGATTCCTTTGTGTGTGTGTGATACCTTGGAGGATACAAGATGTCGAGGAAGTGTGTAAATAAACCGGACAATTTCTGTTATGTATGTGGGGAGCTGATATTGAAATCACAACGTCGATGTTTTACTCCACTTGTGAGGAAGTGTTATCAGTTATATTTTGGTTGCTGTGTAGGAGACCAGGATAAGAACTGGGTTCCTCACTACATTTGTTGTACTTGCGTGAAACGTCTGACTGGGTGGGCAAATGGTGGACGAAACATGAACTTCGCAGTACCGATGATCTGGAGGGAACGAAAAGATCATTCTTCAGACTGCTACTTTTGTATGACAGATAAAAGAAATAAGCAGTAAATCTAACCACACAGTACAGTACACTAATTTGCCATTAGCAATTAGGCCAGTTCCACACAGTGCAGAATTACCTGTACCAGTACCTCCTCCTCATCTTACGGTAAACGAGGATTACGTACTTGAGGCAACTATTGAAGTTCCAAATGAAGATGATGATCCTACTTATGTAGGAAGCACACCTATATTGGATCCCCATCTGATAACTCCGGGTGAACTAAATGACCTCGTACGGGAATTAAAACTCTCCAAGCCACAGATAGAACTTCTTGATTCTAAACTTAAGGCTGGAATCTGCTCCATCGTGACCCTGAAGTGTGTATTTTTCGAAACCTTCATACAGAGTTTCAAAACTATTATTCTCAAGAAAATGATTTAGTGTATTGTAATAATGTCTGTGCTGTGATGGATACACTTGGATATGCACATATAAGTACAGAGTGGAGATTGTTTATTGACTCTTCCAAAACTAGTTTTAAGGCTGTCCTTTTGTACAATAGCAACAAATTTATTTCAGTGCCTTTGGCTTATGCAACTAATATGAAGGAAACCTATGAAAAAATCGAAACAGTGTTAGAAAAAATTCAGTATGAGAAATACAATTGGACCGTTTGCTGTTATTTGCAAGTCATTTCTTTGTTAATGGGTTTGCAGCTTGGTTATACGAAATATTGTAGATTCCTCTGCGAATGGGACACCAGGAACAAAGCGGAACATTACATCAAGAAGGAATGGCCAACGCATGTATTAACTCCTGGACAGAAGGATGCTGTTTATTCCTCACCGGTGAGCACTTCACATAAAGTTGGGACTCTTCAAAAACTTTGTTAGGGCAATGGACAAAAGTAATGCAGGATCTTGCTACCTCAAGGAAAAAAATCCTCGGGTTAGTGACGCTAGGGATTTTTGTAGACCCCAAATAAGATGTTTGATTCGTGACCAAAAATTTGAGGATCTCTTAACTCTGGTTGAGAAAGTAGCTTGGTGTCCATTTAAATGTTTAACAGAGATTTTTTTAGAAAACAAGAAAGCCCCAAATTACCGTGAAATTGTGAGTGATTTCCGGCAATCATTCAATGAAATGGGTTGCAACATGTCCCTTAAAGTTCACTTTCTAGACTCCCACCTGCATTTGTTTCCTGAAAACCTTGGTGCTGTTAGTGATGAGTATGGGGAACATTTTCATCAGGACAATTCCTCCATGGAGAAGAGATACCAGTGACAGTGAAGTTCAAAAATGCTAGCTGATTACTGTTGGACACTTAAAAGAGATGTTCCAGAAACCAAACACAGAAGAAAGTCGACAACTAAAACATATTAGTTGAGGTAAGTAAGTGTCCATTTATTAAAAAGATACCACTCACTTCTATTGTATTATTTATTAAGTAGATATAAAATGGTGACACGGTGTATACATCATTGAAAATATTTTTTATTTCAAATCCAATAAGATATAAACCGTGCTTATATTGTAATTTTCGTGGAAGTTATATGTGATTTTATCTGCACTAATGAATATTGTAAAATGAACAGTACACATAGCATATTTTTTATATAAACATGTTTATTTCTCTAGATAGAATAATGCTATTCTTCTGAAACTTAGAGGGCTTACTAATTATAAATCAAACTGACAGACAATAAAATTTGCGCGTTTACCCCTAAGGTACCCAAGCTACAAGTATGAAAATGGTTTTTAAAAAAAGAAAAAAAAGAAATTTGAGGGGAAATTTTCCGAAAACACCTATGTCACGTGAAAACTGTGACTGATGGAGAAAAACTGCAGATTCGAATTCTAAGTGAAAAGTTCTATTAGAATCAGGTATTTTCTTCTGTGTGCCAGAGAAAAGAATTTTTTTTGACTAGTATAATAGGTACCATTTTCAAACTCAGCAACCGTTATTCAAACCGGTTAACATTGATCGCACATATTAAAAATACTCACATCCGTATATTATTTAATACAAACGAAAATTTTACCTCCACATTTCTGCACAAACGATGTATAAACGATCGCGACAATTTGTGGTTCAATCGAACATGGTGGGGCGAGCACTTAGACAACTCCCCTTTTTTCGTTCTGTTCACGCACCTGATAGCGTAAAAAAAATTTCGCCTGCGTATTACTGCTCAAACGATGTACAAACAATTTAGATAATTTTCTTTTGAATCGGACGTAGGGAGGTGCTACCAATTAGGCAGGCTATACTTTGTATCGTTTTGGCGCGCCCACAATTGTGTACAAACGAAAATTTCGCCTGCAAATTTCTGCACAAAACCGTAACAAACAGGTGTGACAGTTTGTGGTTGAATTAGACATGGTGGGAGGGCTATCAATTAGAGAGCCCACACTTTGTTATTGTTTTAGCGGGGCCAAATTTATGTGCAAACGAAAATTTCAGCTGCACATTTATGTACAAAGGCGTACAAACAAGTGCGACAGTTTGTGGTTGAATTGAACATGGTGGGAGGGCTACCATTTAGACAGCCCCCACTTTGTTTTCGTTCTGGCGGCGCCCCTAATTGTGTACAAACGAAAATCTCGCCTGCACATTTCTGTATAACTATATTCAAACGATTGCGACAATCTGTGGTTCAATTGCACATGGTGGGGGCTACCATTTAGACAGCCCCCCACTTTGTTTTTGTTATGGCGGCGCCCCTAATTGTGTACAAACGAAAATTTCGCCTGCACATTTCTGTACAAATGATGTACAAACGATTGTGACAATTTGTGATTGAATTGCAAATGGGGGGCTACCATTTAGACAGCCCCCCCCCCCTTTGTTTTCGCCCAGGCGGCGCCCCTAATTATGTACAAACGAACATTTAGCCTTCACATGTCTGTACAAATGATGTACAAACGATTGCGACGATTTGTGATTGAATTGGACATGGTGGGGGGCTACCACTTAGACAGCCCCAACATTTTTTTTCGTTCTGGTGGCGCCCCTAATTGTGTACAAATGAAAATTTCGCCTGCACATTTCTGTACAAATGATGTAGAAACGATTGCGACAATTTTTGTTTGAATTGGACATGGTGGGGGGCTACCATTTAGACAGCCCCCACTGTGTTTGTCCTGACGGCGCCGCTAATAGTGTACAAACGAAAATTTGGCTTGCGCATTTCTGTACAAACGATGTAGAAACAATTGCGGCAATTTGTGATTAAATTCGAAATGGGGGGGGCTACCATTTATACAGGTCCCACTTTGTTTTCATTCTGGCGGCGCCCCTAATTGTGTACAAACGAAAATTTAGCCTTCACATTTCTGTACAAATGATGTACAAACGATTGCGACGATTTGTGATTGAATTGGACATGGTGGGGGGCTACCACTTAGACAGCCCACACTTTTTTTTCGTTCTGGCGGCGCCCTTCATTATGTATAAACAAAATTTTCGCCTGCGCATTTCTGTACAAACGACGTAGAAACGATTGCGACAATTTTTGCTTGAATTGGACATGGTGAAGGGCTACCATTTAGACAGCCCCCACTTTGTTTACGTTCTGGCGGCGCCCCTAATTGTGTACAAACGAAACTTTCGCCTGCATATTTCGGTACAAATGATGTACAAACGATTGCGACGATTTGTGATTGAATTGGACATGGTGGGGGATACCACTTACAGGCCCAAACATTTTTTACGTTCTGGCGGCGCCATTAATTTCGTACAAACAAAATTTTCGCCTGCGCATTTCTGTACAAACTATGTAGAAACAATTGCGACAATTTTTGCTTGAATTGGACATGGTGAAGGGCTACCATTTAGACAGCCCCACTTTGTTTTCGTCCTGGCGGCGCCCCTAATTGTGTACAAACGAAACTTTCGCCTGCATATTTCTGTACAAACGATGTAGAAACGATTGGGACAATTTGTAATTGAATTGGACATGTTGGTGGGGGGCTACCATTTAGACAGCCCCCCTTTGTTTGTGTCCTGGTGGCGCCCCTAATTGTGTACAATCGAAAATTTCGCCTGCACATTTCTGTATAAACGATGTATCCTCGTCGCCATAAGTGCCTTTACATCGCAGTGACGGGTATGTGACCGCGCAGTACTCCAAGGAAGGGATGGTTGTATAAGAATGTTTTATTAATTTTGAAGAGTTTTTATTTTGACTAGGGAATTAACATAGGTATAGGAATTAAAGACAAAGATTTCAAGCATCAGTGCACGAAAAGATTCGTATTCTCAGTTTTTCTATTTATTGCTTTATATGTTAAGTTAAACACCACAATATGTATCACTGATATCGCAGATCGAATTATTTTGTAAAATCGTGTCTGTAACCTATTGTCAAAACATTCATCTCAAGACATGATGTAGAGAAAAGAGAAAGAGAATAAGTAATTATAAGTAAATTAGACTCAATAAGTAATTGTAGAAATTAGTTAAAGGACACGTAAGAGAGCGAAAAGGAGGTCTAGAAGTCTGAACTGTTTAGAAACGTCCTAGATGAGTGAAAATATAGTTAAAAATTGCAAAAGGTATCATGTAATTTATCTTTCTTTTCTTATATCGTAGTATACTTTTTTCTTTCACATCCAAACATCTCTATTCAGAATTACGAGATAAAGATGAAGAGAGAAACATTTCAATCTCAAGAATTATATCAGAAAAAAATCTTTTGACTTAGGCTAGATTCGAACTCGTAACCCTTGAATCCATAAGTCTGCGCTCTACCGATTGAGCTAACAATTGCTGTTGCAAAAGACTGATTTCTACAACTACCGGTAGCTGAATGGTGTGTATTAACGAAATTGGCCTAGATAATGGCTTCATATAGCTATTGCAATAATAATAATAATAATAATAATAATAATAATAATAATAATAATAATAATAATAATAATAATAATAATAATAATAATAACAATAATAATAATGAAGATGATGAACAGAATTTAAAAAGTCGCATTGTTAAACGTTTAGTGTGCGAAGTTAGTCCTAATATGAGATTTTATTAATTATATATAATAAACGTAAGCGTGGTTTATTCGTGCGTGCTACTCAAACTGCACAACTCATAAGGGTTGTACGCGTATGGTACAGCAGCCTTGCTTCCTCCAACCGTGAAGAAAGATTCGGTTTGAACCTATGCGTGTCCTAAGAGGAAAGAGGAGATTCAAAGAAAGAGAAGTGGTTTAGAAATTATGCAAAAATAGAATATCTCACGAGGTGAGGTGATATAGAGTTCAGCGTGTCTTTCAGCTGTGACTCTATACAAGATATGAATCTACGACGTAACGTGGAACCCGTGGAACCCTACCCCGACTCCTGCCGGGAATCGAAACCCATATCACCTCTAGCTGTATCATGGGAGACACAGGGACATGTAAAAATAATCGAAAATAAACGATATTAATGTTAAATCCATAGCTTTCGAGGTCCTAAAAATTCCTAATTGAAAGATATGAGTGTCTATTCAATAGTTTTCGGGGTCGCTGAAGTGAATAATGACACTCCCGATACCATAAAAGCCCAAGTTTTTATTCTTCGTTAGCGGCAAGTTAATTCATTTGCTCCTGCTGGAAATGGATTCGTACTATTTCATTCCGATTCAAATATGTATTCTACTGGGAAAACTAATCTCAAATATATCTTTGAAATATAAACCTATTCTTCCCTTGCAACGCCGGGTATTTCAATTAGTAAATAAATAATTTAAGAAACAATGAGTATATTTAATGGAAACAGACATATGTATTTTTGAATGTTGTATATGAATTGCTAATTCATACTTTATCTAGTAGAAAATGGTGCATCCATTATATATTCTGAAGCAATAAGGAGAACTATTGGAGGTGTATTTTATTTATCTACTGTCGAATTTAGTGTGGAATAATTTCAAATAATTTATTTCGGAACTATCGAGACGAGACTGAGACCGCTATTTGTCGGTTGAAAGGAGACTAATACTGTAAATAGTCTCCTATTGTCTCGTTTTGATAGCAGTCCTACTTCGGGGTTTGTTCTCTAGTAACTGGTTGCGTAGTGCACCTACAGTATATAAGACGTCGTATATTTAAATGTTTGAGAACTTACCCCACCTCCACTTGACGGATCGTTCTAACTAAAACTACCAGACCGTTTATGTAATTTTGCGTTTAAGTACAGGTCCTATCCTTATGTCAATTATTTTCTTGCAACAGAGAATGAAAAATGTAACAGTTATAATGTTGATCGCGCATAATCCTGTATAGATAAAAGGCACTTTATAGAGTGTCTGACTCCGTGGTGTAAATACAGTAGTTACTGGCTTGGTAAGTTCATCACTGAACGCGTTTCCGTCATGTCGTGCAATGACGTCACCTTTGACACATGCTCGGGACAGGACCACAGGAGGAGTAACGCTGTTGTTTGCTTACTCGGTGCTGTTTATTCTCTTTGGAACCTGATGTGAAATTACTGCTTTCTCCTTATTTTCAGCTGTTTTTGCTATTTCTAATTTAGATGTCTATTATACTGTATTAGTGGAATTTTATTCCATCATGGAAATATATTTTATATCTTTTTAAATGTAAATAAAAAGAAAAGTCTATTTGGACAAGTTTCCCCACAACTCTAGAGGTATTGTCTTGGGTGCGCTTTTCTTTTCTTTTCCTTTAGGGCCGCGGTGGCTCAGTGACAGAGCTTTCACCTCTAGTGCTTGGGGCCTCGGGTTCGATCCCAGTCCCCGCCAATTGAACTTTGTGGCGGACGAACACCATGTGCGTCGGTTTCCTCGGGGTTCTCCTATTTCCTCCCACTCTCTTCATTTCATTCATTACTCATCATCACCATCTTCTTTAGCCTAACCGGCACAACCGTGGTACATAAAACTTAAAGATTTCATTTCATTTCTTCAACACAAATGCAATTAAAACCTGACTCTGAGAGCGCAACAATGTTATCTTGTTCGAAGGGTCAGTGATTTTGTGTCGAAGGTAATGCCACGCGAAGAGACAGGCTGCGCGTGGGCTTACATTGTCTTACGTTTAGCAACATTGCTCTTGGTCAAGTGGCCTATTGCTTATGCCTTTAGGTATTTGCCCTAAAGCCATACAGCGAGCTGTGTGCGTTCTGTTACTCCCTCCCTGCCCCTCGCGGTGTTTGCGAAAATATTATTTGCTTTTCATGCATTGGGATAAGGGGTAAGGCATAGCGTCGGACAATGGAAGGGAGTAACATATAAAATGATCGAAAACGACAAGCGATGTTAAGGGTCTTCACTACAGCGAAATTAAACTACCGCTAATTTTAGAGTTTTTCTGTAATATCTTCAAAACAAATAAAAATATTCGAAAAGCAGAAACGTGGTGAACTAGACAATATGTTTATGCATGTGATACCTTTACCACAATTCACCTATCTGTTTTGGTTATGCCGCTAATTACAGAACCCGCAAAAAATGCTAAATTTATCGACAGTTGCAAATAGAAAGCAGATAGATGAGTTGTAATGACGGTATCGCATGCAAAATAATATTGTCTAGTACACTACGTTTTTGCTTTTCGGATATCTTTATTTGTTTTGAAGATATTACAGAAAAACTCTAAAATTAGCGGTAGTTTAATTTCGCTGTAGTGAAGACCCTTAATGTAGAGTTCGTAGTTTCGAGGTCGCTGAGATGATTAGGCGTAAAGCTATCAGCTATTTTCTGTTAGTGGTTTCTTCATATACGTCTACCAAGTTAACAAACCTAGACTTATCCGCGTACAGTAGTTGGTTAGTGTGTCCTCGATGGCTATTTTTACTTTTTCCATGATCATCCCATACCATACAGTATTTTTTTATGTTTTGAAAAAGCTTGATTTTATCAATTCGTTAAACAACAATGTTTCTTTTTTTCTAACCATGTTTCTTAGTATTATCCTCTTCATTCTAACTAATTTAAATATTTTCAATAATTCAGAATTTTGACTAAAAATGTTACAATGATCAAGATTTGTATAAGAAGAGGAGCCTTCATTTCTAATCATTGTCATAAACGGAAGGGAAAACTTATAAAAAATTGAAATAACTTAGTAGACGTAGAAAATCGATAGAAATAATGAACATCAACTATTAGTTGACTGTTAGAAGTATAGTAGATATAGTTCTCAACCCAAGTAGAAGATGCACTCTTTGCTTCATGAAAATAATAAACATTTTTGAAAAATAATTACAGAAAAGTAATTTGAAGACATTTACTGAGCGAACGAAGGTTACTGGTTAGTGTTGACGCTTCGTAATTGAGAGTCTCCCGGTTCAAATTTCGATACGAGGCATCCTGACTAGTGATTTTGCAGTACCACTGGGCGAATACCAGGATACCTTTAAGCTTTGGCAAAAATTTCTCGAAATCTTTGTTCTTATGTTGTTAATGTTTCAGTGTGAAATGGCATTTTGCTGCATGGAAAATATTTTTAGTAAACAAAATATAGTAGATGAATGGTTAGTGTTAGGAACTCCTACTTGTATGTCTTAGGTTCAAATCCCGACTGATCTTATTGATTTTTTCTTTTAGCTACGCTCATATGTTGCACTCCAGAAGTTTAATTTTGAATTAAATGTAGTCGCAGCTAGTTTAAACTGAAATTATTTTCAAAACTATTTGCTATTACATGTTTTTGTTTTACTTGCGATGTTTCAACTTTGATGTTAGATCTTAGAACCGTAATGTAACTCATTTCCCTACGTCATATCATGATGAATGTTTCCACAACAACGATAATCGGGCGGTAATACAGAATTTCATTGTTACTGCAGGGTCGGATCTTGAAGCCTGCGAACTACGCGTTCGCAGGAGGCGCCAGGTGAACAGGGAGCCAAATTAGAAAAATGAATTTTGTTTTAAATGTAAATATTTATTTTAAAAAAATATTATGATGAAAAATTTTCCTCATATAGCTTCAAATAAATATTGTACAGACTGAGATATGGATAAAATACATCAAAAGGACAATAAAGTCGAATCTTTGCGTGGTTGGCTGTAAAACACCCTTTACAAATGAAATGGACTCGTACATCAATTGATGCCAATACCACACGCACAAGTGATGCTAGTTTGAGGAAAATTTCCACGGCACAGGATAGACCTTTTTAAAGAGGGAAAAGGGATATTTTACGAATATGAGATAAAATGAAGGTAAATTTAGCTTTCCAATAGATGTTGTATTAAGCACTATGACCGTAGAGCTAAAGACAGTGGTATTCTTTCCACAATCCCACCATATGCACAAAATACAAATATAACAGACTCTTCATTCCTTCCTCAACAATCCTTCCGACACCTTGCTAGAGAATATCATTGCCAAATATGTCTTTAAAATCCGAATGGATCAACAAACGAAAGGAATTCAACCGCAAGTATTGCTTATGGATTGGGTGGCATTATCACAGTAAAAAGAAATGTCTCCAAGGGTGCTCCTCCATCTTGTCTTAAACAGTGTCTTCGCATAGTACTTTGGTTCAATGACCTCAGTTAAGGGTTGAGAAAGATCACCGTAAATGAAATTCACATTATCAAAGTTGAAGCAAGCATGGGCGCCCAAAAGGGGACGAGGGGACCGGGCCCCACCTGGCTTACGACAAGTATAATATATATGTATAATTTCTTAAGGTTTTCTTAATACAAATAAAAATACCAAACGTAATATACCAACCAGGAAGATGACCCCTCTAAAAAATTCTTCGGGCCCCCATTCAAGCAAGTAGGCTTTTCTTGTCCATTCGCCCCGGGAGTGGAGCGAATACTAAGAAAAGACGGGCGGTACAAATGGATTTTTTAAAAATCATTTCTGAGGGAAATTTTAACTTAAGTTCCTAATGGCTCAAATCGCTGTCCACTGCTTAATACTCACTTTGATTAATATCTATTAGTTCATTTGTCGTTCGTCAAGATTTTCATTTCTATCCTAAGTCATTTCGTTTTTGTTTTATTTTTTAAATTTATAATGATGTGTGCTTTCACTTTTTAATAGTACTTTGTTTTTCATGTAATAATAATGAGCAACGATATAAAAACAAGTGAGCATTTTATCGGAAAAAAAGCTAAAACATGAAAGAAGATAAGAGGCAACAGAAGGCTCTAAAAGGTTTCTTTCGCGTTCTGGACAAAATCATACAAATGTTGAGGTGGGGAGTTGTCAATACCAGTCACTGTTAACGAAGCATTTGCAGGTCGACATTCTTTTGAAACTGTAAGGTTATTTTACCTGATTGCAGTAATTTAATTGTTGAATTAAAATGTCACGATACGGTCATTTCTGTTACGGGTCTGAATTAAATTTCATGTATTTCAAAATATGTTTACACGCGGCATATAAGTATATAACTTGAAAGGATATAATCGAAAGCGATGAAAGGTCATTTGGATGACAAGTAATTTTTTTTAGTACTCTCACTTTCAATCACAGCAGCATATACAGATGCTTGTTTTATTATAACAGTATAACAATAATTATTAATCCATTCTCTGTTATTAAATTTAGATGGAGCGATATTTTAAATTAGTAATAATTCTAATGCAAAGTAGAGTTTTGATTATTACTTACTTGTGTTCAGGGATGCACCGACATAGGTGCTAGGGATGCGCACGAGACGAATCGAGACAGGATTTTCCAGACAAAATTCGAGTCGAGACACGGTTCTTCCAATAGAGAAATATATATTTTTCGAGTCGAGACATCACTTTTACAACACATTTTCGAGACGAGACAGCTACACATCTTGTCTCGTGTGCATCCCTACAAGGTGCAGTGTTCCTTTCAGAAAAAATCTTCCGGGGGGTACACTTAGTATTCAGAGAGCCACTGCTGCTACTATTTTATTTATTATTATATTACAGACGTGTTATTTTGATCTCCTCCCGGGGGAAAGTGGCCCCCTAAAAATATGTGTGAACGAAACACTGCACAGGTAGTCTGAGAGTCTGGATCCTTCAATTAGCACAATTTCAGGGGCAGATACACAAAATTATTTGCATTTGTAGGCTATTCCGAAAAATCTTCGAACCCGAAAGAAAAATCTTGGGTGCATCTTTGCTTGTGTTTACATTGTGTTACTGCCTGATTTCGTACGTTTATGTTGGAAAGAAACATGAAAGAATTGAATTGTTCTATAGGCCTAAAGGGCCCTGAAAAGAATTTTTGCGAAGGAACCTGATTTTAAAGTGCTGCCACGGGATCGAGGACAAATTAAATATCAATTAAGACACACACTTTTGTCATTTGTTGTGTATTGAACTAGTTTAACTAAAATTAATAAAGAATTATTTGAAATCAAGTATATCTCAAGAACGATTAAATAGACTAGCTTTGATGGCCATTGAAAATTACATTCTGAATGAAATTGATATTGATGCAATAATAAGAGATTTTGCCAAATTGAAAGTCAGAAAAGTGTCTTTATAACATGAACTTTACAGTAACAAAGAAAACGAGAAATTAAGCTAACTACCATATTTGTATCACTGGAAAACACTACTTAAATATGCTTTTATTGAAGTGTAAGAGCATATCTCTTTGTCAAAATCAAACCTGTGATAATGTTAAACTTCAAGCTCATTAGTTTTTTTCTGTTTCGACTTTTATGTTTCAACTGTATTTGTCAGAATACATCTTAGGTATACATTTTAGTTGTTTCCTGTGCTTATTTAATAAAAAAATATATAAATTATTAAAACTGGAACTTTGGTCATGATTCATCCACAATTAATTAGGTTTAATTTCGCCATTTTCCTTTAATACTCACAGGAAGACTGAATTATTATATACTGAAGAAATTTGTAATTGTAACAATTATCTGAAGAATTTTTGTCCATTACAGCATTCTATTCTTTTATTATCATTTAGGCGGGGGCGACTAAATATTGTTTATTTACACTTACAAAATGTCTACAACCGTTCCTGTTACTGTTTTATATATATATATATATATATATATATATATAGAGAGAGAGAGAGAGAGAGAGAGGGAGAGAGAGAGAGAGAGAAAGTTTTGATTCAGAAAAAAGTACAGTTGAACGTACGATGCAACATGGGCTCCTGGAGGGATTTCAAACGAATTTAGTATCTGAACAATTTAACCCTAAAAATGCTTTCGATCACTGAAATAAATTCCTGCCTACGCTCCTGTAAAGCAGTAAGAATTTTAGGGACTGATCATGGGGTAATGCCTCCCTTGAGCAACGACAGTTCCCCAGAAATCATACCTCTGATAGGTCCGGATGTGACACCAGTATTTGTGTATTACCACTCCTCACTCTAAGTGTATTGAAACTTAAGTCAAAGAAACTGTTCTGAAATCTTCACCGGTTCTCTCCTCTGAAACCGCATGCGAATGGGGCCAACCTTGGTCATATACCACATCTGGAATATTACCGTTTATGTCAGAGATCCCGAAAAATATATATTCGACACAAATAAAAGATGTTTTCGATTTTATTTTATTTTATTTATTTATTTATTTGCCTGTCACCCTCCCACTCTGACCTCCATGCCAACCAAGGCTTAACTTGAACTTAAGCAACATCGGCAGCATCTTTATTCATCTGCGACCACGTAAACTAATACCATAACGATTTCGATATTAATATTGTTCATATTGAGTACTTTTACATGCCACTTGCCCCCTTATTACGGATGGCTTCAGTGTCTCACCCCCACAACTATGGAGCAATTTCAACAAACTTACGTATAGCTATAAACCACCATCTGTAAAATAAATGTGCGGGTGACCTTTTTCGGGGAGGAATTCATTAGCTACTTTTCCAATGTCAATGTGGTGGCTTTTTTCTCTTTCCATGCTAAAGGTTGCCGAAGAGCTCAACTGCACTTGCACCACTGTCCTATGAATATAGATTTTAATGGCATTTACTTTACTAAGTGTTTGCTTAGGTGTTACAGGAAAAGTGAGATTCTGTTATAAATGAGTAGGGGTCTAAACAAATACGGAAAACTATTAGCAATGACACTACTCGAAATGAGTTTTCGCAATATAATGGAACAGTATTTTATTCGAATGTGAAGGAAATCATTGCATAAATTGGCCCTTCCCCTCCTTAGAAGTCTAAGCTACAATACGTATCTAATAATTTTGAATTAGAAATATATGCATCGAGTTTCATATCCTTAACTTTAAGGTCTCCTGAGTTAAGTAAATGAATAACCTTCCTGCTAACGAAAGAGTAAAGATTTGGGCTTTAATGGTATCTGAAGTGTAATTACTAATTTTAGCAACCCCGAAAACTATTGAATACACACTCATATCTTTCAATTAAGAATTATTAAATTTTCACCCCTCCCATTAAACCTCCATGCCGATAATGCTAAACTTTGATGTGAACGATATAGAAAGTTTCATAATTCATGTACTCAAAAGCTATGGATTTAACATTAATATCGTTTATTTTCGATTATTTTTGCATGTCCCTGTGTCTCCAGGGACGCCCATTGAGGGAGTAAGAGGGGGCGTTTGCTCCCTCTAGAGGAAATTATACTTTGCAAGATCGAAAACCCAAAAATTGTTTGAATATTTACCCCAAAATTTGGAACTATATTTGAAATGTCGCTTACACTTACCCCTTTGAAAACCACAATATGGGCGCCCTTGTGTCGGCAGGAGTCGTGTGGTTCGGGTTCCACGTTAAGTCGTAGATGCACATCTTGTATAGAGTCACAGCTGAAAGACACGCTGAACTCTATATCACCTCACCTCGTGAGATATTCTATTTTTGCATAATTTCTAAACCACTTCTCTTTCTTTGAATCTCCTCTTTCCTCTTAGGACACGCATAGGTTCAAACCGAATCTTTCTTCACGGTTGGAGGACGCAAGGCTGCTGTACCATACGCGTACAACCCTTATGAGTTGTGCAGTTTGAGTAGCACGCACGAATAAACCACGCTTACGTTCATTATATATAATTAATAAAATCTCATATTAGGACTAACTTCGCACACTAAACTTTTAACAATGCGACTTTTTAAATTCTGTTCATCATCTTTATTATTATTATTATTATTATTATTATTATTATTATTATTATTATTATTATTATTATTATTATTGCAATAGCTATATTAAGCCATTATCTAGGCCAATTTCGTTAATACACACCATTCAGCAACCGGTAGTTGTAGAAATCAGTCTTTTGCAACAGCAATTGTTAGCTCAATCGGTGGAGCGCAGACTTATGGATTCAAGGGTTACGAGTTCGAATCTAGCCTCAGTCAAAAGATTTTTTTCTGATATAATTCTTGAGATTGAAATGTTTCTGTCTTCATCTTTATCTCGTAATTCTGAATAGAGATGTTTGGATGTGAAAGAAAAAAGTATACTACGATATAAGAAAAGAAAGATAAATTACATGATACCTTTTGCAATTTTTAACTATATTTTCACTCATCTAGGACGTTTCTAAACAGTTCAGACTTCTAGACCTCCTTTTCGCTCTCTTACGTGTCCTTTAACTAATTTCTACAATTACTTATTGAGTCTAATTTACTTATAATTACTTATTGAGTAACTAGCAGCGTTCACCCCGCTTCGCTGCGGTCACCCCGGAACGCAATAAACTTTGTTACTTAGATAATTTTTACTTTTTCGCTTTCAAGTGATATGATAAAAACCATAGAAGATTGCAGTAAATGTTAACATTATATCGCCTGTCATTTATGTTAACCCGCCCCGCTTCGCTGCGGTCACCCCGGAACGCAATAAACTTTGTTACTTAGATAATTTTTACTTTTTCGCTTTCAAGTGATTGCAGTAAATGTTAACATTATAGCGCCTGTCATTTATGTTAACCCGCCGAGTGACACGGTCATGCGGGTTGCATATAAATACGTTTATTTTTACCTATGATGAACTAACAAAGGATTTGTACGTTATGGACACTTGAATGGTCAATTATCTCAAGACACTGGTAATTAAAAATTAAAGTGATATGATAAAAACCATCTAGGGTCCAAATCCTAATAACCCCCCAAAAATGAAAGAAATTGGTTCAGCCGTATTAGCGTGATGAGGGAACAAAGGATTTGTACGTTCTCTTTCATATATATAGATTATACATATGTTACAGATGTCTTATCTCTTTCTCTTTTCTCTACATCATGTCTTGAGATGAGTGTTTTGACAATAGGTTACAGACACGATTTTACAAAATAATTCGATCTGTGATATCAGTGATACATATTGTGGTGTTTAACTTAACATATAAAGCAATAAATAGAAAAACTGAGAATACGAATCTTTTCGTGCACTGATGCTTCAAATCTTTGTCTTTACTCCCTATACCTATGTTAATTCCCTAGTCAAAATAAAAACTCTTCAAAATTAATAAAACATTCTTATACAACCATCCCTTCCTTGGAGTACTGCGCGGTCACATACCCGTCACTGCGATGTAAAGGCACTTATGGCGACGAGGATACAAATGATTGCGACAATTTGTGCTTGAATAGGACATGTTGGTGGGGGGCTACCATTTAGACAGCCCCCACTTTGTTTTCGTTCTGACGGCGCCTCTAATTGTGTACAAACGAAAGTTTCGCCTGCACATTTGTGTACAAACGATTGAGACCATTTCCGATTGAGTCTGATAAGGGGGGCGGGCTGTCTAAATGGACGTTTTCTTTTCACCTCTACCGTAATTAAATTCTTCCTCGAGAAAATCTGTAATCAACACTGTCAGTAGCTACGTCGTCGACTAATATACATTAACAAGTACAGCTTTATTTTCGTATATTTTCCAACAGTTAACCAATTTAAAACTATCGCAAACAAGAATATGTATTCAACTTCTTAAATACTTCGCTCGCAGGAACCCGTTCAGCGCGTGCAACAAGCAAAAAAAAAAAAACATGTTTGGCGTCTCACAAATGAAAAAGGGGAAAAAAGAAAAGCAAAAGCAGCACGGCAGTGCCTTATCGCAGTCAGAGCTGACAACATAGTTTCTGTCGTCCCTAACGCCAATAGACCTACTATCGGTGTACAAGAGTTATACAGTGACAATATACGTTGTACCACAGTAGCATTACAGGCGGAATGTGCACGAACTACAAATGAATATGTTCCCTTACAAGCATCAGTCACTGTTGCACCCTCTTTACATTCTACACATCATTTTTTCTCCCACTTTTTGATCTTGATAAGCAGAAGTACCAGGCTTTCCGAGTTCACAACCATAAACTGTTTGTGTATAGAGTACGTTTTCAGTTCTTCGAATGACTGTGCGCGCGAAGAACAGGGATGATGATCGGGCTACCGAATACGACACTCAGAAACACCCGGTTGCAACTTTAAATGTAAAATAGAAATATAGAGCCTTGACAATGCCGTGGGGATATATATATATATATTTGGGTGTATCGAAAAAAAAACTTTTTTCGAAATCCGGTTACGGCTAGTGTGGATTTTTGGCCAAATGGCATCAATAAAACGTATAAAAAATCTCAACTTGATCAGACAACTCCTTCTGCTGCCGAGTAGAGCCCAAATATTAGAAAAATCAACAAAAGATTCACTTTTCAACTGATTTTCCAAAAAATAATTTTAAATATTTCCTATATTTTTCGGTCTTTTAAATTATTGAAATAACATTGAAAAGGAGAAATAAATGGAGGAAATAATAGGAGGAAAACAAATTTATTACGGTTATTTCTGTACACCATAAGCATAAAAACCTAGTTAATTATTTGTAAAAATGCACTGATTTTCTGGCGTATCGTACAATTAAATTTTAATATAAAATTATTGAAGTCTCTTGAATAACGAAGAAAACACTTTAGTGCTAAATTCTAAGAGCAGTAATAGTATAAATAATTTGCTCCCAATGCCGTATGCATATGCTTATCACACTAGATCACCTGCCGCCCACCTCTCCCCGAACGCCTGTTCTCTTGTACTTGCCCAGCTGAAAGGATCTGTCTTATCAGTCGCCAGTAATCAACCAGCTGTGTCGCAAGTGATTGTCGCTGCTTGAGTTATTTATTAGTGCTGTAGGAAATTTTAACTAAATAATTTGTTTTCGTGTGAAGTGCAGTATGTAGAAATGAGAACAGTGTTTCAGTTGTGTTAAGTACTTTTTATTAGGAAGAGAGTGACAGATACGCTGACGTTATGGCATCGACAAGTTTGTTACGGTCTGACGTTAGGAATAGCATTATTGGGGCACCCAAGGAATTGGGTAGAACACAGCTACCAACCGTTGAAATGTATTGAGACAATACCTATGGAAGCGAGAAGAAAAAATGAGAATTTCGGGATCCCGGAAAGATCCTACAACAAAGGATTTATCTTCTATCGTCGCCAGGAAGATTGTAGAAAATTGAGATTACGCCTCAATCTTCTGGTTCTCTGATCTAGAAGAAAAGGCGCCTCTAGCACTGGCACTTTTCTTCCTTTTTCTCAGTTGCAGGCAAGAGGATCGGAACATTTACAAAAGGCTATATCAAATGAAATATTTTTAGCAGACTGTTGAAAATCAGCAATTCGTTTCGCAGAAGTTTGGAAACCGGACTTTGCTGAGTTTTGCAAGTCACGGACAATATTATGGTACTTCAATATCATTGCAACAATCATTCTGACACTGAAAATTGCTACGCCGCTGATTGAGGCGTAATCTCAATTTTCTACAGTCTTCCTGGCGACGATAGAAGATAAATCCTTTGTTGAAGGCTCTTTCCGGGATCCCGAAATTCTCCTTTTTCTTCTCGCTCACGTAGGTATTGTCTCAATACATTTCAACGGTTGGTAGCTGTGTTCTACCCAATTCCTTGGATGTCCCAATAATGCTATTCCTAACCTCAGACCGTAATAAACTTGTCGATACCATAACGTCAGCGTATCTGTCACTCTCTTCCTAATAAAAAGTACTTAACACAACTGAAACACTGTTCTCATTTCTACATACTGCACTTCACACGAAAACAAATTATTTAGTTAAAATTTCCTACAGCACTAATAAATAACTCAAGCAGCGACAATCACGTTCGACACAGCTGGTTGACTACTGGCGGCTGATAAGACAGATCCTTTCAGCTGGGCAAGTACAAGAGAACAGGCGTTCGGGGAGGGGTGGGCGGCAGGTGATCTAGTGTGATAAGCATATGCATACGGCATTGAAAGCAAATTATTTATACTATTACTGCTCTTAGAATTTAGCACTAAAGTGTTTTCTTCGTTATTCAAGAGACTTCAATAATTTTATATTAAAATTTAATTGTACGATACGCCAGAAAGTCAGTGCATTTTTACAAAAAATTAACTAGGTTTTTATGCTTATGGTGTACAGAAATAACCGTAATAAATTTGTTTTATATATTTATTTCTCCTTTCCAATGCTATTTCAATACTTTGAAAGACCGGAAAATATAGGAAATATTAAAAAAATAATTTTTGGAAAATCAGTTGAAAAGTGAATCTTTTGTTGATTTTTCTAATATTTGGGCTCTACTCGGCAGCAGAAGGAGTTGTCTGATCAAGTTGAGATTTTTTATACGTTTTATTGATGCCATTTGGCCAAAAATCCGCACTAGCCGTAACCGGATTTCGAAAAAAAGTTTTTTTCGATACACCCAAATATATATATATATATATATATATATATATATATATATATATATATATATATATATATAATGTTTCAAAACCATACCGACAAGTGATTCCTGACACCAATATAAAACAAAAAGTTTAGACGAACTTAGGTAATCAAAAGTTTTCTTTTGGAGTTAAAGGCTTCCAAAAACATGAAAAACTGTAATTTAAAGGTCCATATCTCCATAACTAAGGGATCTCCTGTGGGCAGGTCAGGACTTCACTTAGGAACTAGTATGTAACCTATCCACTTATCGAAGTTTCACAATCCTGAGGTACTTCGGCAACAATTTTTATAGAAGTAGAAAAAATGAAATGAAATCTTTAAGTTTACGTCCCACGCTTATGCCGGTAAGGCTAAAGGAGACGGTGATGATGAGAGATGAATGAAATTGTGGAATGAAGAAAGTGGAGGAAACGGGAGAACCCCGAGAAAACCCACGCACACGGTGTTTGTCCACCACAAAGTTCACTTGATGGGAGCAGGGTTTGAACCCGAGATCCCTAGCACCAGAGGTGAACGCTCTACCACTGAGCCACCGCAGCCCCATACCTAATGATTCTGAAACATGTGTTTTTGAATAGCGCACATATTAGATTTTAAGTGAAGTTTTGACACGACTACGATAGGTTCCATACTTTTGAAGCTATGGACGTTTAAATTTCATTTTTCTCTGTTTTCGGCAACCTATAACTCCGAAAGGAAGTACTCCCAAATATCCGTGTTGTTTTGAAATACTCTCTCTCTCTCTCTATCTCTGTATATATATATATATATATATATATATATATGCGGGGTGTTAATGAACTATACCGAAATAAGAGAAAAAGTTCATATGGACCTATGGCGAAAAATGCATAGTTTCAGAGCTAGGGCTTTCCAAAATCGTGAGAAAGCAAATTTAAACAGGCCCTATTTCGAATTCCAGAAACTATGGATGGTGGTTCTTGTATGCGTGAAGGAAGCCACGCGTAAACAATTCAAAACTGCATATTTCGTCGATTTTCAATAGGTGTGCAAAGTATTCCCCATAGGGAGTAACTCTCATATATGCTCTCAATAGAGTATTCAGTTATACTCTGATTTCAAGGAGGTTCCAAAGTAGACAGAAGGTAAGCCTTGATAACAATCAGCATGCAATGTTTCGGAGGGAAGTCTTAAGTGTTAGGAACCGGCAGCCACTTTTCTTGTGTGTGTTCGGAATAATATATGATGCGATGTATTTCGTCCCAGTATATTTCACATTTTCTTCATTTATAAGTGTGAAAGACAACATCGTAGCATACGTTTTCCGAGTACTAGAAACCGTGTTGCTGACGATCCTTAACACTTCCGACATATCTCCGAGCATATCTCAAAATTCGGTTGATGGCATGTATTGGAATTTACCCTGTGTCGAATACTCTGTAAACCTATTAAACGTTAAAGCAATATTCATTTTTGAATTGCATATGCGTGATAAGGACCACCATCCACAGTTTCTGGAATTCGAAATAGGGCCTATTCAAATTTGGCTCTTTCGTGACTTTGGACAGCCCTTGCTCTGAACCTGTGCACTTTTCCCCACAGGTCCATATGAACTTATCTTATTTTGATGTAAGGAATCACCTCTTACAGTTTGTCGGTATAGTTTATTAACACCTTGTGTATATATATATAGTATATATAGTTTATTACCAACAGTAATCCACGAATTCGCTGAACGAAAAATATATATGTTAAGTTCACATAATTTTTAAAATCTATATGTCTACTTAAGGTATGTCTACTTAAGTGCCTAAGTGCCTTTCCATGCACTTGCTTGTCTCTTAGATACCGGGTGAAAACAATTGCTTCGTATATAAATATACACTGTGTTTCGAATCTCACTATAAATATTAGCTGTCCTTTCATATAACCTCGGTACTGAACAAGGGCGTTAAACTTAAACGAATGCAATCTAGTCTTATATTAAATTATGATAGTAACGTTGTATTTATTCTATTTGTGCTATTTGACAATGAAACTGAAATTTCTACTATTACAACTCACTTTATGCGTCAATATTAAGTGAAACACTGATTACAATAAAATGGTGAGTAAATAAATTGGCAGATATCGCAAGAACCAAGAGAGAAAATACGTACACGGAGTTTGTCTACTACAAAATCTACTAAGCTCGAGCTGGTATGAAGCAGAGACCATAGGCACCACAGGTAAGAGTTTTAACACTAAGTCATTGCAGCCTATTTGACTTTCTGAATAAAATTGAGGGAACTATTGAATCATGTGAAATTTCTAAATTATTTTTTGATAAAATAACACTTCATAATTTCAAGTTTGTTTAACGTTGTTTTTCAGTTAAAATTCCTTCCTCTATATTTTTCTTATAAACCAATCATGTATACTCCTTTCTTTTGCTATAACGTCTAAGCTTCAATTCATGTATCCAATTATGGCATATGTTAAAATGTAAGCTGATTTTATGAAACATCCGTTCTCTGCAAAGTGAAATGAACCATAATTCTGTGAGATCAGAAAACCCAAACATATATATTCCGTATTGCATCAAATCAAATTGTAGGAGAGTTGTAGGAGAGTGTATATTGTAGGAGAGTTATCATGAGGTTTAATTTTGTTATAACGGGAGGGTCAATTAATGTCTTATTAGTGGTCAAATTTATCTATTATTCTTCCTTGATCATATCCGCAAACGGTAATCATGATTGAGCACTCTCAAGTCGATTGTGATAAATCGAGTAAGCGTGACAAACGTTATCTACCAAAATTATATATATATATTATTTTACTAAGGTAATTTCAAATGTCTTTTCCCTATCTTATCTTTCAATATACTGCACCTACTGAGAGTGATCAGGAAACCCTAGAAAAGAACATAGTACATTGTATGAAAAGCAAATAAATGTTACCATTTTATGTTGGAAAATGTTATGACTACGTATTTGTGCACACATGCAACTTCTACACGTATTTATCCCGCTTCCGTTGACATATTGAATCCAAAGGCTATTGAGATATTTCTCATTGTTTGAGAAAGGTATCTAGTATCCAAGTTTCATAAAAATCGGATAAATTTTACGAGAGTTATTTTGAAACATCCGAAGAACGGAACAGTTAGGGAGAAAGACAAACGCCAATCGTGTCGAATGGAAGGAGTTTGTTTGAATTATAATTGAAGTACATCATAGAATCAAAAATTTTATAAATGTTCATTATTCTTCTTGTTTCAGTTTTAACGAAGTATGAGGAAACAAACAGAACGTGTATTCCTGGCACATTTTGGTATGAATTTTGCAACACTTGTTATTGTGATAAACCTTCAGTGAAAAGATGCACAGTGAAAAACTGCTTCGACAGCTCATCATCAAGCCTGATAAATGCGTGTAAGTTTTATTTATACAGCTTCTTTCTAATGTAATAAAACTAATGTAATTAAGCTTCGTAAACATTTCAATTCATGTCATATAATTTGCACGCTACTGTGCTGTCCACGCTTAACCTAAATCTAATTGCAGAATATTGTGATTTTTTCGGGTTTTCTTATAACTTCCATTTCTACGTTTGATCAGTGTTTTCAATATTGTTCACTTGCAGTTTTCTTATTTCGAGCAGAAGGAATGACTTTGAGAAGTTAAATTAAGTCTCTAGCTTCATTTTTACATAGTAATTAATCTCACATGGTATTTAGTTATTAAGAACCAAGCATATTATTATTATTACTATGTTTATAAAACCATAAATTATATCTGCTTTGGTTTTATTTATACTAGAATCATGAACAATCAACAGTGATAATAACATAAATTAAGAACGAAGTGTAAAAACGCCATGCACTATGTTTCCAAGTTAAGAAAATTAATTGCAGTGATAAGTGACACTGCGTTAAAAAAATAAGTATGTAAAGTAATTTACAAGCGACTGTTTAGAATTTAGGAATTTGAAACGAAACTCAAACCAAAGTGAATGACGTTTAAAACAGAATAACGTTA
This sequence comes from Thermobia domestica, assembly GCF_964235325.1. Classification (NCBI taxonomy): domain Eukaryota; kingdom Metazoa; phylum Arthropoda; class Insecta; order Zygentoma; family Lepismatidae; genus Thermobia; species Thermobia domestica. The sequence goes on along the minus strand of NC_137463.1, from coordinate 112,327,892 downwards.
ATGGGTAAACGAGATCGCAAATTTCGTATATATTCAAAGTATAAATACTGCGAAAGTTAAAAAGTCCAGACGAAGGTACTGGTAAAATGAAACTCTTCCCTACAAATGAAAGTAGTCGGAACATTTACGTAGTATAAGTGTTTTACTAGATGGCGCTATCTACGAATCTGTAGCTCTAGAATATATTATGGATATAAATTTAAAAATTTCCACCCTTTCCTCAGGACGCCATTGATTTTAGCTACATATTATATTTGAGCTTATGTGTCTACCAAAGTGGGATTGTAAAACTTAGAGTGACGTTATAATGATATCGCCTTTCTGAATGAGAAAATAATACAAACGTCGCAGATGATAAAACACACTGAAAACAATAGTCACTTAAAACGAAATATATACCCAATGCCCCTGGGGAGATCTTTCTTGCTGAAATAAATGACTCGAAATGTGTAGCTTACAGTCATGTACTGGATATTGATGATCCATCCAAGAATTTGAACCAAACTATTTCCAGGATGTCGATTTGTAAATACTTAAAATGGCAGCACTTTGCCCTGAACTTCATGCTACCTAGACATTTTAGGCCTTACGCAAAGTCGTTCTCACACGTGATTAGTGCCATGCTAAAGATTTCGACAAACATATGTTTTCTGCAGTAGTGAGATATTTAATATGATTGATCCATTCATTTAATAGAAGGTCGATTGGATTTAGCTTCTTACTTAAGTAATCTGGCATCATAATGGCGACGTAGAAATTTTGAATCTCCCGGTTAGTGTGCTTCCAAACAGAACAAAATTTACAACTGGATGAACAACTCTTCGTGCATATGAAGGACAGACATGGCGAATTTTCAAACACGGCTGCCTAAATCTACTGTCAAGCGTTATAAATTGCAGTGTATCATAAAATATTTCAACTCTTGCTCCACCAAGGGATTGATATGGTATTAGTTCAATTTTTCTTCATCCCCACTTAACTATAATCAATTCACAAAAGCAAAATATACATTAGGGTGGTCCTTATATACAAGAAACTTTTTGTTGTTAAATTATTCCGAGTCTTACCCCCTAAATATGTTCTCTCTTATGAAAAACGTAAGTAAACAAAATTTTAACTTCTTTACACAATTTTAAACCGTGCCGCATTGACCCTGAAATTGAAAAGTCCTTCTGAGCACTGGACACTTTTGTAGAATCCTGTTATTTATAACCTAATTAACAGAAAAACACCGCTTAAAACACTTGTTCCCTCCATTTATTCACGTTAAAATGTTAGCATTAGCCCAGAAGCAGGGAATAAAACAAAGCAAATAATAGGTAAGCGAATCCCGAAATTTCGAAAAAATTGACGATAGATGTCAGCCACATTGCATGTAGTATAGATTGTTCAGGTACCAATCTTGATACGACTGAAACTGTGATTGTATGCCGAACATAAAAAGGCTGTATACCCTAATGTTGCTTATGAGTATCACCGGTGATACTCACTGTATATTAGTTATTCCGAAATGACTCATGGCAGCAAAGTGGTTGTTCTTCTTTTAGTAATAGAAGGGTTTTCTTATAATTTTGTGTTAGTGGTACAAGGTTTAATTGTGTAAAATAAACGTTTACATTACATATAATTGGGCCGCTGAGTTAGTGATCTTTTATACAATATTGAAATGGCCACCAAGGAGCCAACAGCAGGACCAAGCACAAGCACGCGGAGTACGCGGACAAATACGGAGGTTTGGCTAATCGGAAAACCAATTAGCTCGTTTGGTGGTAGGAAACTTTCTTCCAAAGGCGATGTTTTTCGACGTTTGTTTTTTCTAATTCGAAAAGACGGCCATATACTGAGAGACACCTACACCTATGTGGTCAACGAGGTGCTGAAATTCTGGGAGATGGCTCGAATACTCACCATGGCATCATATAACATAATCCCGAAGGTTCAGAAGGACTATGAGAAGTGTAGAACTCTTCAGAAAAGCAAATCCCGACGATCGACATCACAGATAAAAATGGAAACAGATTTTAAAGTGAATTTGGAAAATCTCTTTGATATTGCACGTGCAAATGCCTTACAAATGATTAGAATTCAAGAGGATAGAGAGTTTCTGTTGGCCCAGAGAGAGGAAGGAAGGAGATTGTACATGGCGGCAATTGACAAGAAGTTGGCTGACCAGGAAGACCGAAAGAAAGAAAGAGAAGAAAAGTATCAACAATTCAGAGAAAGGAAACAGAAAGAGGAAGATAGTAGTAAGGGCCTGAACGCCTTAGCTGAACTAGATTCCTCCAGTAGCAGTACTGACCACGACGATGAGGAGAAAGGAACAGCGCTTTTTGAACCGAAAAGAAAGAAACGAGGAACGAAATCCATTGTCACACCGGCTTTGTCAGCTGCCTTGGACCGTACGAAAGTGAGTGATCGCGATGCTGTCCATATTCTGTCTGTTGCTGCTTCCAGCCCTGGCCAAGACGTCGACGAACTGGCACTTAATCGAAGCACAACACGAAGGAAGAGGATGCAAACTCGCAAGACAACAGCTGACGTTATGAAAGAATCTTTCTCCCCAGATATCCACCTCATTGTACACTTTGATGGAAAGATCTTACCAGCTGTAAGAGGCAACGATAAATTGACCACATTGCAGTGCTTGTGTCTGGGGGAGAAGTAAACAAGTTACTCGGTGCTCTTAGTATTCCTTCCGTTACAGATTTTGGCTTAGCTATTCCAAATGCAGTGATGGGATGCTTGAAAGAGTGGTGTTTAATTGACAAAGTGCGAGGATTGTGCTTCGATACAACCGTCAGCAATACTGAAAAAAAGAGCGGAGCTTGCACTCTAATAGAAAATAACTTAAGAAGGGAGTTACTCCATCTAGCATGCAGACACCACATCATGGAGATAATCGCAGGTGCGGTCTTCATCGAATGTCATAACTACTCATCAGGCCCCAACATCGCAATCTTCCAATGTTTCCAGCAGGTATGGAAGAATATAAATTATGAAGCTTATCTACCGATCGAGAAACAAGTTAATAAGAAGGAACTCATAATTGATTTTTGCCAGAATCAGCTCATCAACACCCAACCTAGTGACGACTACCGGGAGATGCTTGAACTGGCAATAATATACCTGGGAGGTACTCCTCATAGAGGGATATGGTTCTATAAGCCGGGAGCACTCCACCAGGCAAGGTGGATGCCGAGAGTCATATACGCTATCAAAATTTGTCTTTTCCGCTCTCAGTTCTCTATGAATAAGAGAGAGCTCACGGCTATGCAGAGATTCGCTTTGCTTTCTGCCAGAGTGTACATTCGCGCATGGTTCCAGGCCCCTCTTGCTGCAGCTGCTCCTTCCAATGATATCTCGCTTTTGAAGCAACTTATTTCATATGAGGATAAGCTTATTTCTATAGCAGCGGTCACAGCCTACTCCCGTCACATGTGGTACTGAAGTGAATTAGTGGTCTCTCTCGCGTTCTTTGATCCGAGTATAACTGTCTTGTTGAACAGACAGATGGTTGAAGCATTATCTGAGAATAAGAGGTCAGGGGATGTGATGAAGAGGATCAACGTTGAACCAGAATTACAAAACTTAGGCGAAAAGACGGTCGCTAACTTAGTTACAAAAGCATCTCGTCGCTTTTTCGAAATTTTGGAGATTCCGATTTTCTTGCATTCGACCCGGAAGAATGGGAAACCAGACCTAACTATAATGCTGGTAGGAAGTTCGTACAAAATCTAAAAATTTTGAACGACTTCGCGGAACGGGGAGTTGCGTTGATGCAGGAGTTCAACTGCATACTTACAAAGGATGAAGAGCAAAAACAATACATGCTGCAAGCTGTGGAAGAACACCGGCGCAAGTTTCCGGACGCGAAGAAACCTCGACGGGATAAGGTGGGTCAATAATAAACATTGAACAATGCAGTAATTACACATTACACAATATTGCATTTTCTTTTAGCTTCAAATAAATACCACAGTAAGAATATTTTCCATTTTATTGTAGACAGCGCGTTTCGTCTTATTTTACCAATGAGTAATATTGGACAGTAATGATAAATTTCAAGGTTTGTGCGGCACGGTTTAAAATTTTCCAACCATTCTTAAATTTTGCATGTAGAAAGTTTTCATCACAGAAAATAAAATGATGAGGTAAGAGTTTAACATTTCACAAATTATTTTTTAAGGACCACCCTAATATACATCTTCATTCAGTTTAAGTAGACTGAACCTTTGGCTTATACTTTCGAAGTATTTTGGCTCATACTGTACTATGTAACCAGTGAATAACCATACAACAGAATTACGAAATATGGAAGAAGAATATATATGCTCCTAATTCCGAAGCCAATAAGATTAGTAGTGCTGACAACAATTTTCAGAAAGTATTTAATTGGACAATGGAAACAATGAAAAAGCAATTCAAGGAAAGAATCGTCCTCTTATTCACGACAAAAAAAAAAAAAAAACAATATCCTCCTGTCTCCTATGTCACTAAGGTAACTTCCAGCCCCTTAGTACGAGATAGGAAATTGAATTTAAAAATCACCTCAATCATTACCAACTGTAAATAACCTGCTGAACAACAGAATGTCTGCTCCAACCAGTTAACACAAGAACGTCAGAAAAATACGACATTCAATGAGTATTAAGTCGAATGATAATTCTGAATTAACGGAAAGGAAAATTTACACAAACTTTCAATTACCATATATAGAAAATAATTGTTTTTGAACATATTAATTTGAAAGCTACGAAATATAATGTTGTATGATTTTCATACTGGAAATTCTCCAAACTTTATCGAAATAAATATTTTTAGAATATTTAATTACGAAATACCCAACATATTCATACATAAAATAAAAGAAATATTCAAACTTGAAGAAGAAATATCAGACTAATTTTATATTTACTATCGAAAATGTATTATGACGGAAAATATAAAAATCATTGTTAACTTCTTAATTTTATATTTCTATATAAATATATATACAATTCGTTATATTGACACATTACACCGGAAGTACTAGTATATATAGGATCTCGCAAAATTTGGTACATCAATGAAATGCAAATATAAGAAGTTGCATACAAGAAACTCCAGTTGTTAAGATGGATTTTTATCACAAGAACACCACTCTTGGCAAATAATGCAAATTAACTTCAAGTAATATGTCATAATCTGTCTGTGAAGATTAATTAACTTCATAATCTCTGTACAAATTAACTTCATAATCTGCTTAAAGTCACAATGCAGACACTAATTCTGAAGTAACACTATCCACATCAAATGCCAGTTTTAATTCACGCTGATATTGTTGGTTGACATATGCAATTGCGTTCTATATAAATAAGGAAACAAGATTTTAAGTTGTACAAGTTTAAAACAACATTTATAGTTACCTAACTTATTTTTTCTTTCTTCTGCTTTTTTCAGTATTAATGATGCTAAAAACCGGGATTGGGGTATGCTGTAGGCCTGGAGAAACGTGGGGTTCATGTGTTTGTGAAGTTGGTTGCGTGATCAAGTGCACCGGAGGAAACACTACAACTTTGGAAAATTACAGATCACGTAAGTAACTCGAAAACTAGCGAAATTAAATTGATTTTACTAGATTTTAAATACTATAGTTTCATAAAACTTCCTTTCTTGCCATTTTATACATTTCTTTGCGATCTGACTTTCCCGATAAACGTCGTCTTTTGTCTTTGTAAAGACGAAGGCAGTAACTTAAGTGCCAAATTGGGAGGATTGAGTACTACGCTGAAATTTAGAGCTATGTCGGTTGTAGTTTACTATCTGATACGTCACCTTTATAGAACTAGTCTAAATGTAATAACCAGACAAGCAATGTTTTGTGAAAAGGCAGCAGCCCTGCAGTAGACAAGTTAGCGAGAATCATAGTGAGTAGTATGCCAACATCGAATTTGCCCAAAGTATGGCCACAGTAATTTTAATAGCTAAGACTCAAGTAATTTTAATAGTACGGACCAAGGCACCAGGACACCACCACTCCATTTTCTCTAGTTTGCTGACAGCAGAAAGAGTAAGTATGTATGTACAATGACCTTTCGCGGGTCATAATGTAGTTCCGAAGTTAAAATATCCACCCATTCGCATATCCGGAAGGAGTACTTTTGGAACGGACTACTGGACAGAAATAAATATAGACTTCGATGAGAAGGAATGGAAAGTGGAAAATAGGAGACATAAAATGTTTTATTCAGATAATGAAAAGAATGGTCATGAGAGAATGGAGATGATTCCTACCAAGCACCTTAATGAGAAAATTGTGAAAATAAACTTGCTGGTGACAGAGTTATGATGTTAAAATTCAAATGAAGAACAAGCTTTTATTGGTGATACAGATATACCAATCATTTCGCATATAATTGAAAAACTAGAGAAAATTATGGGAAAATTGAAGAGATTATAGGCAGAAAGAAGACAGGTGCACTTGTAATTCTAATCAAAAATTTCAATGCAGTTGTGAGAAAGGAACAGAAAAATAATATCGTAGGAAAATACGGTGTATGGTCTAGGTGACATAAATTGAATCGATAAGTTCGAAAGCCAGTCATCTTCACATTTTTACTAAATTGAGGTTATTGCACTTTCTAACACAACGACACACATTTAGGCTGAAAACTAGGCATACCCCTCCACTGGTTACAGAAAATATTGTACATTGAAAATTCCATTTACTTTGAAAACATGTCATATCCTCGAGATGCCTTGTTCTCGAACTAAACTTGGAAATTTGCCACCAGATGGCACCACATTTTAGAGAATCGAAATCCACAGTCGTGAGATTTTAAATGTGTCTGTGTTTTGATGTTATAGATCAATTTCTACCACTATATGGGCATTCATTCATCCCTGTGAGGGTAATTTTGGGTTTGTGAAGAGAATAATCCGAAGGGAAGACTAAATATTTCCTCAACAATATGCCACACTGATAGAATCATCTACCACATCACAGAAGTTTACTGTAAAGAAGGTGAGAACAAATATGATACTTGTTTTGAACAGCTGGTGGCCGGAGTATTATAACAAACTGTATCATCAACAAACACAAATGAAAAAATAAGAAATGAGAAACAATTATTTCAGGTGCTTAATTACAGCAGTTTTAGTTATAAAAGCTCGACTCATGGTGAAGTTGAAATATCTCACTTTCATTGGTGGTTTATGTACATTCAGGTTTGCTCTGTTTAAAAACAAGATCCCTGAAAATATCTTCATTACCAGTAAAGGAAGCGTATTCTGGAAAAGTATAAATAACCAGAAGACAATGCTAGACACTAACAAAGTCCTCATATTCATCCCAAGTGAGTTCTTGCCTTTCTATGAAGAAATTTGTTTGTGGTCCACCACAGATTGCCATGATCCAGAAGGGAATTTTTAAATCTACAATCTTAATTTGTTACCTGTTCTAACCATGATCCAAAAGGCTGTCTGAACTTATCGACTTAGTGTAGTTTTTCGTTAACTGTTAATGCTGTTACAGTGACAGACATAACTATATCCATGTGAAGTGTGACATATATAATATATTTATTTGAAGCTGTAAGTGAAGAATGAATTATATATTTTCCTGTTTCTTAATGGAACAAAATTGTTATTATCACATCAAAGTGATGGGATATTATGTAAACAACCATACTCTAAGGTCAAGAAATGAGAACAGTCCCATTTGCCAGATGCGAGTTGACTAATTTAGTTTTTCGTCTCTCCTGTAAAGTTAGTTTCGATGGAGATTGCGCTGGTTTTCGAACTCAATGATACAATTGAGGAAAAGAAAGATTGATTGATTTCTGTGAATAGAGCTCACTAACTATTAAAAATGCTTCGGTCAACTAAACCAGAAAAATATGAACATGAAAATACACGATCGAAAATATGAATCAAACTGTTATGGTTCTGGATAGGTATCGGAATTGTTTGAAGAACACGAATACCCTTCCTAGGTCCTTTGTTTTCTCTTGTGATAAGACTGTGTTGGCCGAAGTGGATATTCAGCTGAGAAATGAACCCAAAGAAAGGTACGCAACTAGAAGATAAATACTAAAAAGTAGAAAAACGAGGAAGTAAGAAATATTTTCATTGAAGTCTTTGAAGAAAAATATTGAATCAAGTGAAGGATAAGTCAAGTATTACTAGAAAGTGATAACATATTTAACTCTGCATACAGTAGGCAGATGAAGAAGTAGGATACCACGAACACACAATGTCTAAGAAACCATGATTTATGGGATAGATGGTACAGAAAATGACGGAAATGAGGAGTAGAAAATGGAATACAAAAAGGAGGAAAGATGTACAAGAAATTAAAGAACGAGTTACGAAAGGTACAGACAAAGAAAGGGAAGAATATTACAAATGAAAATTTGTGAGAAGTTTATAGAAGAAGGAAAAAAGATGCATTTTTCATTTATTGGTCTAGAACGTTTTTCAACACATGAGCTGGAAAGTGTTAATGGAAGCTCTAAAGGAAGTTGGATTGGAATGGAAAGATCGAAGACTCATAAGAAACTTGTATATTAATCAAAAAGTAAGTGTTGAAATAAGGAAGGAAATAGCAGAGTTGAATGCAATTGGAAGGGGAGTTTAACAGAGATGTTTCCTTCCGCCAACATTATTTAAATATATATCTAGAAGCAACAGTGAAATATAACCTACATAATGAAGATGGTATTGCGGTAGGAGGTAGAATGATTAGGTTATGCGGTTTGCAGATGATATGACCTTTATGGGGAATCTGAATATCACATCAATAAATTATTCGAAAAATTGATGAAGGACTGTGAAGAAAATGGGGTGAAAATACTGTAAATAATACAAAGGCAAAAACCATGGTGATTGGAGCTAAGTGATTTATATAAGTAGCATGGCAGAAAATAAAAGAGGTGAATAGTTTTTGACATATAGGTAAAATTATTACTAAAGGAATGAAGTGTGATCGGGAAATAGAAGCAACAACATGAATGGCGAAAGAAGCCTTTAGGTTGAAACGACGTCTGCATTATCTGTGGGTCCTTGAATAAAGGATTAAGAAATTGACACATAAAGTGCTTCGTGTAAAGTATTTCACTGTATGCTTGAGAAACATAGACATTACACAAAAGCTATGGAAAAGACTAGAAGGTTTCGAAATGTGAGTATGGAAAAGAGAGGACTGACAACTAATAACAAAATATTAAAATGATGCGACAGAAATGCCCTATTTTACACGTACTCGTAATTGAACGGAGGAAGAGAGACTGACGGGACATTGGCTGATAAGGAACTCTTGATGAGGACATGCTAGAAGGTTCGGGGCCAGAAAAGAAAGAAAGAGGAGACGGAGGCTATAGTTGATGGACTGTAACAAAACAGTGAAATCCGTGGAGACTGGAAGCTTCTCAGCTGCCTTGAACTGCCAATAGTGCCAGAATATCTATGATGGTTATGAGTACTGCGATAACAATTGACGAGTGTATTTTCAAAAGATGCTAAATCCAAACATTTCCGATTTTGAATTGAATATGGAAGAGTATAACATGCAATATTTTACATTAAATTTTGTAGTTTTATTTGTTTTGTTTTTTTGACAAACATTATTTTCAGTAGAAAATTCTTTCGAAATGTCACTTGCCGTAGTGTTTCAGCGTAAAATGATATAGTTATTTGCCCTTTCTAAAGAATTCTACCAAACGGATTTAGCATGTTTAGAAACAAACTCCTTAATTGAAGACTTCGGGGCAAAAACGCATCAAGTCCAAAAAGTGAAAGCATAAAGGAGATAGCATCACAAAGGTTTCTCTTCATCCGATTTTCTTCAAACTTGGCGCCTACATACTAGACCGAAAACAAATCGACATATATATTTTTGGTTTCTTTCGGAAAAAAGCTTAAGGGGATAAAGGACCCCTTTCAAAAATGGGACCCCTCTATTAAAGCGGCCACTTTAAATAAACGAAATTATGCCGATTCAAAGATGACTTCCAAGTTGGAAATATAGGTTTTGCTGATTTTGCGAGAAAAGGGTTGCATTTGAAACGCCCCCTTGAAAGTGACAAAGGACTGAGCACAATCCTTACGGAAATTGAATTTCGTTGAAATTGCTTGAAACCTTGATATGTTGTAAATATGGTGATCCTAATAAAAGGTCGCTATGGGCACAACCACAAATCACTGATCATTTCGCCAGAAAATGGTCACTTTTTGAAAACAGAAGAAGATAATAACATTCTGGATTTCAGTAAAAATAACTGAAATCGTGATATCTATTAGATATTGTGATCCTGAGAAAATGTATTAATGGGCATAACCACCAATAACTGATCGTTTGGCCACTACGGGGCCACCTTTTTGAAAGCAGACGAAAATAGTGATATTCTGAATTTCGATGAAAATGACTGACACTTTGATATGCTGCAGATATTTTGATCCTGAGAAAAAAGACTCAATAAGCACAACCACAAATCACTGACCGTTTGGCTACTACAGGACCACATTTTTGAAAACAGCAGAAGGTAGAGTATTCTGGATTTCGGTGAAATTTCTTGAAACCGTGATATGTTATACATATTGTAATATTGAAAAAAAAACTCTAACAGGCTCTGCCACCAATCAATGTCCAGTTGGCCGCTCCAAGGCCACATTTTAAAAAAGGAACAGAAGGTAATAGTATTCTGGATTTCGATGAAATTGTTTGAAACCGTGATATGTTGTAGATATTGTGATCTTGAGTAAGAGTCTCAATAAGCACAATCAACAATGACTGACCGTTTGGCCACTACAAGGCCACATTTATGAAAACAGCAGATGGTAAGTTTATTCTGGATTTCGATGTTATTGCTTGAAACTGTCATATGTCGTATTTATTGTGATCCTGAGAAAAAAATCTCAATGGACACAACGACAAATCATTGACCATTTGGCAACTACAGGGCCACATTTTTTTAAAACAGCAGGAGGTACGTATACTCTGGAATTTTGGTAGAATTGTATAAAAGCCTCAAACGTCGTATCCCGCAACCCGAAAGGAGGAAGAAGTGTGTCGCGTTCAGCATCATTTGAGCATAGACAAAATTCAGATGTTCATCTTGTGGAACAAAGAAAACTTTCGAAACGCCTAAACAATTTTTCTCAGGATCAAGACATCCACAACATCTCACAGCAGTTTCATTCATATACAAAGAAATGAAAAATATCGTTATACACCGCTGTTTTAAAAAATCTGGACATGTAGTGGCCTACCGGTCATAATTCGGTGGTTTTGTACATTAAGACTTTTTTTCATGATGAGAATATCTTCATCATATCTTAGTTTTACTCAATTTTACCAAAATCCAGAACATCATTATCCTTGGCTAAACAGCCGAGTAGGAAGTAGCCCTATAGTTACCAAACGATTAGTGATTTGTTGTTGAGTCCATTGGGACTTTTTCTCAGGATGATATCTACAACATATCACGGTTTCTGGCATTTTGTCCGAAATCAAAAATAGTACTATCTCCGGCACGTTTGCTTCCAAAAAAATGCCTCGTACTGGCCAAAGTGTCAATGTGTGGTAGTTGTGCCCATTAAGACTTGTCCTCAGGGTCACTATATCTACAATATATCACGGTTTTAGTCATTTTTACCGAAATTCAGAATGTCGTTATCTTTGGCTGTTTTCAAAAAGTGGCCCTGTAGTAGCCAAACGGTCAGTGATTTGTAGCTGGGAGCAGTGAGACTTTTTTTTAGAAACACAATATCCACAACATATCACGGTTTCAAGAAATTCCACCGAAATCCAGAATAAAGTTACCTTTTGTTTCCAAAAAAAAACGACACTGTAGTGGCCAAACGGTCAGTGATTGGTAGTTGTGCCTATTAACACTTTTTCTAAGGATATCAATATCTACAACATGTCACAGTTTCAGTCATTTTCATCGAAATACAGAATATCACTAGGTTCGGCTGTTTTCAAAAAAGTGGCTATGTAGTGGCGTAACGATCACTGATTGGTGGTTATGCCCATTAAGACTTTTTCTCAGGATCACAATATCTACAACATATCCCACTTTTAGTCACTTTTACTGAAATCCAGATTGTCATTACCTTAGACTGTTTTCAAAAAGTTGATACTGTAGTTTCCAAACGGACAGTGGTTTGTGGTTGTGCCCACTGAGACTTTTACTTAGGAACACCATATCTACATCATCTATTTCAAGCAATTGCATTTCGAAGGGGCCATTGTCCCTATAACTCTTCTCGCAGTATCGATAAAAAACATATTTCCTACTTTGAAGTCATATTTGCACCGGTAGAGTTTTGTTTCTTTATAGTGGCCGTTTTAAATAATGAAACCTATTTTCCGAAGGAAACAAACATATGTGTCGATTTATTTTCGGTCTGGTATATAGGTGCCTAGTTTGAAGAAAATCAGATGAGAAACCCTTGTGAAAATATCTCCTTTACATTTTTACTTTTTGGACTTGACGGGATTTTGCCCCAAAGTCTTCAATTCTGATTTATAAGTATTCTTTTTTATACTTATGTAAAATTAAAAAAATACTTCAATGTCTCAGATTTTTATCTTGAATGAAAAAAACGCAACCTTATATTTATATTGAAAGTATCTCTATTTCCAGAAATTCAATTTGGAAGAATATTGGTTCATTCACAATAATCGATCTACTTCGATTTCATTAACCTATAATGTTTACACATCTACGAATGAGAACAAAGTTACTAAAAATACTAAGCCATCAATTACTATAGCCACGAAAGAATGAAGTCTAGTTTTGATGATTTAGCCATATGTCATCTTCGAAATCTCTAATGAATATACTTTCAGAGCTTTGAAGATTCGTAATCAAAATGTTGATAGTGGCTTTCATAATCTAAGCAACACTGTTAAGTTGTCCATATACTTTAGCGTGTGGCATAAATTTCTTTTTCCCAACTCTTTAGTAACTACGTTTAACTTCTTTATGTTCTGAACTCCCTAAATACTGTTTTACGAAATCACTAGTTCAAGTGGAATACCTCTGCCCTCTAAACTTAATATTTTCTTACTTATGTTAAGGTATTAGGACTATACAAGGAAACGTGGGTTGTTGTGAACCTGGAACAAGTTGGATAGAGGGATGTAATATATGTATTTGCCAAGAAGGCTGTACCAAAATGTGCAGTGACCGAATGTGCCCCGAGGGTATTCCCGTCTATATTCACAAATCAAGTAAGTGAAAATATAGTTATTATAGTTTTACGATCTCGTTAATGAAAAATGAGTTGAGATTAAGCATCACATATCATACCTTATTCAATACAATTTAGCCGTTACTAAGCAACTCTAGGATGAATATGAAAGATAAACATAGCAATGAATTATGATTCTTTTAATGCCGTCGATTATGCACCGTGGTAAATAGAAATAGTAGGTGATTATGATCTTTAGCGATGTAATGGAATGAAGAAAGTGTGAAGAAAGGGAGAATCCTAAGAAAATCACGCATGTATTTTCTCTACAAGAAAGTTCACTGTCGCGAGTTGGGATGGAACTACGAAGCCAACGCTTTCTCATTGAACCATCACTCCGACAAGCATGGTAAATATTCAGCACTTCGAAAAGGATTCCAGGGTGCAAACATCCATCTGTATAGCATAAGATTGTTTATGAATGCGATTGAGATTGGGGCTCATCTGGGACCAAGAATATTCATGTTCCTGTGCGGTGACAATGATACACCAGCAAGTTCCTATAACGTTCAACGGTAACAGATTTCGCCACATGTACCAGGAATACCATTTCATTTCACGTGAACAGTCTCCATATGGGGGTACAACTATCACAAGACTGAACTGTACCCTGTTGGCAAAAGGTTCCATTCCTGATGTAGTCGATCATGGAATCTTACCCGGGCACCTATGTGTATATCTCGACTCATCTGTCTATGAGAAGATTGTTTTGGGTGATATGGTTGTTCACACGTTGGTGTTGTTCATAATTCAATTGATGAGTCATTTGCTGCACTGTGACCTCTCTATCCACTCATACGATCTGAGCTGGACGACCATGTGCCCTATCATGAATACGTTCTACATTACGACCTTTGGCCTTACGGCTGTGATTTGCCTAAATCCAACACGTACTCACGGAACGCTCTTGACATGTTTTATCATGGTGGAAAATTTTCGGGCAGTTACAAACTTTGTGCACTCCTGCAAAATATAATGGCGCGCGTGATTTCTCGAAGTACTTAAAATATAAATTTCATAATAACTCATTTGAATGGAAGTAATAGGAAAAAGTAACCAAATTTCCGAACATTACTCAAAGTTCGATATTTGAAATATTCAGCAAACTACCTTATGCGTGGGTTTCCTTGGGGTTCTCCCGTTTCCTCCCACTTTCTTCATTTCACCATTTCATTCATTACTCATCATCACCGTCTCCTTAACCTAACCGGCATAACTGTGGGACGTAAAACTCAAAGATTTCATTTCATTTCCCTGAAATATTCAGCTCCCCTTTGTTACTTAATTCAGTGTTAATTTTAGAGCAAAGGAGTGCCTTTGAAACTGCAGATCACTTTGTTGTAGTTTAAAAAGCACAAAAGATCATAAAAGAAAATGTTGTTAAACAATTCCTTGCTAATAAATAAAACTCAAGGAAATTTTACAGTTGTTTCGATAGCAATGCGTGTTGACTAGTATCTTTGTGGTGCAAGCCAATTCTTTTAAATCTGTTTTATATCATACTGAACGATTTTGTGATTTCTAACTTTTCTGCTATTCTTACCTTGGAGTTTTATTATTTGTAAAATTACACATTGGTAATAAAGTAGATACATCAATTTAGCACATAGAATTTTTCATTTCCCACTCCCACAACCTTTTATTATAATACTGTTGTTAAATACAGACATAACACAGAGAATCACTCTAATAGTGGACCAGAGAGCAATGCCATGTTCTCTAGGTATTTTTCTGGTTAAAATAGGTGTCCCAAGGCGTAGACAGCAAAGGGAAGGATACCACAGATGTTTAAGCAAGCTAAGTTGTTATGGGTAGAAGTTCTCAATGATGCATACAAGAACATAGAGGAGTTAGAGGTGAGACACTGCTCCATGTAAGCCCAAGTGGGCAAGATACATCATAGTTCTATGTAAACTGAGAGGCTTGTGTTAGGTTCGATCTTACAGAGCTTCAGGTAAGCAAAGACAGAAAATGATCTGCCAAAACTCATGCCGATAAAGGTTTTTTTAGCCTTCTTCTATTCCCTCTTCATGTATATCGATGGTGTTATTGTTACTCTTCTGTCAAGTCTACTATGAATGATGTGACCCCTATCGTTTGCTTGCTTGTAATTATGGTAGTAAGAGAACATGTGTTTTGTTTACAAATGAGAATCACGTGATCTTGTTTACAAACATGTACCATGTGCAGAACATAGCAATATTAATTATGGGAGATGATTGACAACTTTCCAACCTAACCGTAAATAAATAGTCACAGACACGTCAAAACATTTTCTATATTTCCTGTTGTAATTCCTTTTTAGTATATAGTAGTTTTGTCAATATGAAAATCCTAACCTCTAGTTCTCAAAAAATTAGTTATAAGCCGTATTAACTTCTCATTCCTAAAACATAGCTTATTATTATTATTATTATTATTATTATTATTATTATTATTATTATTATTATTATTATTATTATTATTATTAAAGACAGGGAACAGAAAAAAGTATTTCAGGCCATTACATTTTGCGACGGAATTTTTTGCATAGTTTCCTATTAGACACTATGGCCGTTCTGTTTCTTCCTGCATCAGAATGTATTTGGACAGCTCTCTAAAGAGGACCCATATTTTTCTCAATTAAACACCTTAAGTCTTTGCAATAGAATATTCTGATCACCGTAACACATTTTAAAAAGAGTCTACCAAAAGAATACCAACTGACTTTTATAAAAGCAATAAGCAATGCTTTACCCTAAACGGCGACGCATGAACCATTTTAGGGATGGAGATAAGGCTTTGAAACATATTTTCTATCTGGTTCAGAGTGGTATATTTGAGTCATATTGTAGACTACGTATTTACTACAATATACTTATATCCTCTTAATAAAGATAAATCATGTGCTCACAACGAGTAATCGCTCAAGATTCCTTCCAGAAAGTTTTGTCTGCTGGTGAAATAAAAAATAGTTGAGAGAAACTGCATTCAGCATTCGAAAATTTGAGAATCCGTTTGGCCTTATTTCTGTAATGCTCACACACTGATCTATGTGCTCAGCACTTTATCATAGTGTATTTTAACCTCACATATTAGATGCCAATAGTTTCCTTCATACATCAAAAACCCTCGATTCTGCAATACAAAGGTACTCTCCATAGCAGATTTTTTAAAACTCCATGTTTCTTAGTCATGACTACTAGCAGGGCTATTCTGTACTTTGCAGAGTCTCGGACAAAAGTAAATTGTAACGGCAATGATGTAAATACGAAGTTCTTATTCATTATGAAAAAAATGTGAAAATGTGCACTATCCATATTAATTATAGAATATTCCAGTAAATATTTAAAACATGGATAAGAATATAAAGGTTACAAAGTTTTGTCGCTTTTTCACCCATCAATTTGAACATCGATATGTCAGCTAAGATGTACGTATAAGATCAAAAATAGTTCCCATCGGCATCGATGACCTGCCAACGATATGGAAGGCCATGGAATCCATCGCCGTAGAACTTGGTAGACCGAGAAGCGAAGATGATATGAAGTGCATTTTGCAGATCTACTAGGGATTTTAACTGGTGTCCTCGAAGGTGATTGTCTAAGGAATGGAGCATGTGATAATTGTACTGTGCAATGTTTGGCGGATTCAATAGTTTCCCATCCAAGGCGTAAAATTGTGTCCTGGGTCATCCTAGCCACGTGGGGCTTAGCGTTGTTCTGTAACAGGTAAACCCGTTTGGGATTCAGAAGTTTTGGCTCCAGAGTTGAGTATTTCTTGAACACGGCTCAACTGCTAACAGTACACAGTTGCACTTATGCTCTGACCAGCTGGTATCAGTCCTCGATTCACGATGTCACGAGCAACCCACCAAAAACACAGTATGACCTTCTTCTGGTGCAATGCTGCTTTCGGGTATTTTGGAACCGCTTCATGGGATGTTAACGAATGATGATGGCACTGTGAAGCTTCATACAGGAGCACATGTCTCATCACATATCAACACCCTGTCCAGAAAGGACTCCTTCCTCAGACGAGACAGCAAAGAAACACAACTGTCTGGTCGCGTTGCCTTCTGGATCGGAGTGAAATTTTCTGGGATCCATCGTCCCAACTTCCAGTGTTTCCGAAGTTGATGGAAGTGCTGCCAAATAGTTCCGCGATTCACCCTAAATTGTGGTTCAAGTTTCTCACACGTCTGGCAAATTTTTGCCTCAATTGCTGCCGAAAGATCTTTATTTTGTACATGCGTTGGTCTTCCAGCACATGGTGCTTCTTCGAGTGTTTCCTCGCCGTTCTTAAACTTGTCCAGCCACTGTCCGATAGTCACGACACCCTCGATAAAGTACTGGAATATCTTCAGGCCAGCAGCGGCGTTTGATTTCAGTTTGAACTCGTACAGCATATACGCCCTTATGACTCTCTGTGGAGGTCCCATGTTCACTCTGTCATTACGCAAGTGCACGATGCTACTGAACTGCCACAACCAGGTAGTGTGTTTCGTATACCCACACCAACAATTGTCCTTCACTTCATCTCCATTCGCATTCAACTCAAGGAGTGAGGACCAATTGAACAGCGATTTACTCACTGAAATTACAAGGCAAGAATTGATTACAGGGTTTCAACTTGAAACCCATCCCGCTCAATGGAATCTGTCTATTATTGATAGTATGATCCTCTGGGTCATTTCAGTAGGGATAGCTGCGATGTCCTGAATGATGCGGTGCTTTAGGTCGTCCAAGTTCCTAGGGTTGCTATCATACACACGATACTTCACCATGCCCCATAACAAAAAAAAAAAAATCACATGGTGTCAGTTCGGGGAAACATGCTGGTCATGGCAGAGACCACCTCTACCAATCCAATATTTACCGAAAGGTAATTCCAACCTCTGACTGTATGGGTAAGGGCGTCGTCTTGCTGAAATTACCCTCGCTGGAGAATGGCAAGTTTCGCATTCTCCTCCATGAAGTGCTAAGCATGGTAAGGTAATTCTCTCTCCTGACGTTCTCTTCTTCAAAACCTAAGGGTCGAATCACTCTAAATTTACTCACTGCACACCAATGTTCACCTTGAAGGAATCCTGCATGTGCTCGCAAACTCCCTACGGATGCTCCGTCATCCAGATGACATAGATGTCTTTCTGCCACAACACCGCTCAGATGGAATGTTGCTTCATCAGAAAACATGAACAGAATATTCGGCCGCATGCACTCCATTTCCAAGATAATTTTTGCAGCATTCACACGTGCTTGCCTGTTCGCGTTCGTGAGATGTTGCACAATCTGCAAGTGGTAATGCATCATTCCTGAGTCACGGTGTAAAATTCTAAGCACTGACCCTTAATAAATATTAATCTCTGCGCGAGTACTTGGTTGGGCTGGCTACCATTGCTCCCTCAAAGAAGTTGAAATTGTCTTCAGTTGGGACATATCACTTTCTATGAACGTTTCCCTTTCAATCGTCTTGAACGGGACCCGTCCTTAGAAGTTTTTCGTATATCTTTTCAATTGTCAGTCGCAAAAGTGCACTACCACCTGCAATTCCCTCTTTCTTGCATTAGTAGGCAACGCAAAAACACTGAAGTTGGGGTGCTTGAGAATTAGAAAGGCGTTGGATCAAACTTCAATTTTATTACAAATATAGCAGTGTGTGAAACTGCAAATAAGAGAATAAAATAAATTGTTAACAATGACAATTTTGTTATCGTGAGAGCAATGGATGACATGAAAAGTTACAACAATGATCTCACTTAAGCAGTTCAAACAAGAAGAACGGAAAGTAACAGTTATCAGAGGAAAGCAGTTTCTTTATTTTCAAAAAAAAAAAAAAAATCTCGCAAAAAAGGGAAAGGTTACATAATCTTAATGGCTCATATAAATGTATAATAGCACAAAAACAAACATCCACACTAGGGTGTACCAAAAAAAAAAAAAAACTTTTTTTTCGAAATGTTAACGTGGGTAGTTCAAAAAAGTGGCCATTTGTGACCAAAAAGACGCCAGATTTTTTTCGGATTTTTGGACGTTGTTTAGGTGGCACGCATTCACAACATTCACAACAATTTCACAAAATTCTTAATAATTGATTATTTTATGTAATTATTTGTAGGTTAAAGTAATTTCTCATTTGTTCCTGGCAAATATATTAAATTTGTGCCTCAAGGGGGGTTCCTATGTTACTTACGTATTAAATTTTGACTAGAAAAGTGATTTTCGAATAAAATTCCTTTCTTTCTATGGATTTTTTCTAATTTCTTTTCAGTTTGAATCTTTTCGATAGTGTCTCGATATGAAATACTAAAACACGGTTTTCCAGCGTTCAAATTTATTACCGTTTCTCAGCCTCCGTCCAGCTCTTCGCTTATTTTCATTGCTAATTGTACTATGAAAATAACCCAGAGCTCACCACGAGGAGGTAGCTGGACTGCGAGCTCCACCCACCCACCCACTCCAAATTATCATAGTAAGCAGGAGTTTACTAAGAGGCTAGCCAGGATTTTCTTTTAGTTTTCTCCTTTAACTTTATAGTCACTTTTTGGTTGAAATGTCGGTATATGTCCTCTATATTTCAATTTTGCTTTGATGTAGCCCTCACGTGCGCTGGCGCCGAAAACGGAAGAAGCAGCCTCTGTAACAATTTTCACAAGTCGCTCTACACCTTGGGTGTGACAGGGGAAGTCTTGAAATTTTACTATATTTTTTTTGTTGTTTTAATGTATTTATCTACTTCTTCATTTGTCATCTTCTTGGTCAGCGGAGGCTCGTGGAGGGAGCATGAAGCCCAATCAATCATCTCATAGTATTGCTCTGCATTAAAATTGATGACTGGTATAACAAAAGTTCGTATTCTCTTGCCTTTTGTCAATCCTCTTGCTTCCTTAATTCTTCCCAGCTAAGACTTCTGATGTTTGGATTTTGATCCGTTACTAAAGCCAGCAGAAGATTTTCAGGGTGAGCAAAAAATGCATTTTGTTGAATGACCCTATCAGTCAGATTTCTCAAGTGGTCTGGAATAAATCGGGACAAGTGGATCATATTCCAGAGGTGTCGGGCTCCGTCAGTTATCAATGGTTTCTTCTTGATCTCAAACCACACCGGTGCTTACACGTTCATTATATACCTTGCAAGAAGTTGCAGCTGTTTAGAGGGGTGGGGTTTGCTTACATACAGCCGAAGAACACGGCATGCTGTCGTTAACCATCGTGACTGGACAAGTGGCCCAGGCTTTTTCCTCACTAGACTGCGAGGACAAACGCCGCTCGAAACAGCTGAAGAGATATCCAACAGATATTGTTGATCTGTGCTTAAATATGTTATACCTGACATTTCTTTCACCCAGGGGATTGTGATAGGTTCAAACTTACAAATTGGAAGATTTTTCACCAAGGGACGGATTTTCACCAATTATATCCTTTCTGTGGTTTCTTTCCCAGAGGAAATATTTCATGACATCACGATAACTTGGAAGTATATTGTCGGGAAGCTCTACTAGCCAACCAAATATCAAGTCCTTGTCCGTCTGACGCAACACTTTCTTCTTACTCATTGGAAAAACACTTTATAAGAATTACAAAATTGTAGTAAGTGCGCAGTGAACACTGTACAACGACAAAAAGTAACGCAATTCAATTATCGACACACGCGGAACACTAGCAGTCGACAGCCGCAAAGCTCAAGTCAGACCAAGCGTCTCTTATTGAAAACATACAAACCCCTCTGCCCACCCCCGTTGTAACCCCTACGAAAGTAACAAGGTTTGCTCCCCACTACCAACCCCTTCTCCTACTCTCTCTCTGCCCAACAATGATAACACAATCCCTTCCCCGCCTAAATCTGCTACTGTAATTTTCTTACATTAAAGTCGCTTTACTTTTTCTTATTTTCTTTTCTTCACACTTCACCTATATAAACAACATAGAACCCTTTCCCTGAGGCACAAATGTAATATATTTGCCAGGAACAAATGAGAAATTACTTTAACCTACAAATAAGTACATAAAATAATCAATTATTGAGAATTTTGTGAAATTGTTGTGCGTGGTTGCATAACCAAAACTTCAAAGTCGATGCGCGCCATCTAAACGACCTCCAAAAAATCTGAAAAAAATCTGGCGTCTTTTTGGTCACAAATGGACACTTTTCCGCACTACCCACCCACCTTATCATTTCGAGAAAAAGTTTTTTTCGGTACACCCTAATCCACACGAAACGGAAAGAGGGACAAACGCAAAATAAGGTACGTCAGTAGCGTGCAAACTTGCGGATAATAATAATAATAATAATAATAATAATAATAATAATAATAATAATAATAATAATGATAATAGCTTGTTTTCTTTTCAAAAGTTCTGACTTTGCCTAAAAGCGTGTGTGCATAAAGCAGTCATATGTGCACTTTTTGTCAATGAGCGGTCTCAAAGGCCAAGAGGGATGGAAATCTAGGAGAAATGGGAAGAAAAAGTTTTTTTCACATAAATTCTAGGTCAAAGTTCAAAGCACTTGCTTTTGAGAGGTGCTTTTCTGTTTCTTTTTTCTGGAACAGAAAAACTCTGGTTGATAAGAAGTTACAGTATATTGTATTGCAAGTTTGCAAGTGGATTTATTTACATTGCAATTTGTGGTCATAAAGAAATTGACATTAGAAGACATTGTTTAAAAATTAATTTTTATTTCTTCATCCATCGCATGTCTTAGGACCCACTATACCTCACCCCCGAATATCGATATCCAAAATTTAGGATGTTGATATATATCCATGTGGATATCTTCGCGATATCGAATGTTGACATATGTCAATATCGATATCGACGATATCGAAATATCGCACAGGCCTAGATCCAAGAAATGATGCAATATTATTATCATTATTATTATACGTCGAAAAGTCGATTCTTGACGATCAGTTTTGTTATAAAAAAACAACTCGGGCGTTAACGGGACTCGAACCTAGGTTGGATCACTGTACTGCTTGTAATTCAGCTATGTTACCAATAAACTATCAGTTTAATTGTTACTAAACATCAAATACAGAACTTGTACACAACTATTCTTGACGCAACATGAGATTATTTAAGCACCGTAAAAGTGAGTACTCACAAGTAAACCTTACGTTTGGGTGAATCGAGTTGCTGACTGAGTCACATATGAGAAAGTAATACTAAATGTGGTCAGTAATTAAGTGAAGTTGTAGGTGCGAAGCTCCATGGGTTTAGGAGATACAGCTACCAGAACATCACATGGAAGTACACAATAGTCTTCATACAGTTGGAGGTAACAGCTCTGTAAGACCTCTTGTAACGACAAAAAGTGAATAACAAATATATGGGTACATATTATGACTAGGGGGAAGTCATATAGTAAGGGTATACCTGACGGCGGCCATCTTGAGATCCGCCATTTTGAATTAAGGTTAAGTTTTTAAAATAGGAATAGGGTCATGTGATACATGATTTAAGGCGCAAATTTAATCAGAAGAACAATGGTGACGTTAATTTTGATTTACGCGTAATTGGTAAAAAGTTACAGGGAAATTAAATATTGTTGCAGCATATGTATTAGTCCTTTACCCCACCTTGTAAATTTTGTGTTAATGATAATAATTAAATAAAAAGCAGGTGGATAAATATTAGGTGTATGGTAAGAGTTGCCTTGATGACGGCCATGTTCAAATCCGCCATTTTGAATCAGACAAAAGTTTTAAACAAAACGCTTAACAGTGACACCTTATTAATAGTAAATTTTACCATAAATCCAACGGTATAACCATTTTTGCTTTATCATTAACCAGCATTTGTTATCGCATAAACAAATTGCTAATTTAAGGAAACATGACCAAAGTGGAGTTGAGTCATAATTGAACTTGGGTCTTCCTTCCAGAAAAGTCCTCAATTAGTACAATCAATACGTAGTTCAGAAAAGAGTGCATGACTTGCACAAATGCTCTGCCCGAAGTCATCTATTGCATTACTCTATTCCCATTTAATTTTGTGCTGGTTAATGATAAAGCAAAAATGATTATACCGTTGGATTTATGATAAAATTTGCTATTAATAAGGTGTCACTGTTATGCGTTTTGTTTAAAACTTATATCTGATTCAAAATGGCGGATTTGAACATGGCCGCCATCGAGGCAACTCTTACCATAGACCTAATATTTATCCACCTGCTTTTTATTTAATTATCATCATTAACACAAAATTTACAAGGTGGGGTAAAGGACTAATTCATATGCTGCAACAATATTTAATTTCCCTGTAACTTTTTACCAATTGCGCGTAAATCAAAATTAACGTCACCATTGTTCTTCTGATTAAATTTGCGCCTTAAATCTTGTATCACATGACCCTATTCCGATTTTAAATACTTAACCTTAATTCAAAATGGCGGATTTCAAGATGGCCGCCGTCAGGTATACCCTTACTATATGTACCCCTAGTCCTAATATGTACCCATATATTTGTTATTCACTTTTTGTCGTCACAAGAGGTCTTACAGAGCTTTTACCTCCAACTGTATGAAGACTATTCTGTACTTCCATGTGATGTTCTGGTAGCTGTATCTCCTAAACCCCTGGAGCTTCGCACCTACAACTTCACTTAAATACTGACCACATTTAGTTCTACTTTCTCATATGTGTCTCAGTCAGCAACTCGATTCACCCAAACGTAAGGTTTACTTGTCAGCTTAACAAACATAAGAAACGGAAATTAACAACAATAAGAAAAATAAGATTAAAATAATAATAAAAAAGCGAAAAGTTTAATGCAAAACAACTTCTAAAAACCGACTGAAATAGTGCCGATCGCGTTCTGGAGGATAGAATTTTCGACGTGTTCGTCTCAAAAAATCGAAATAAGTGCACGCATCCAACAAGGGCACATAGCGCTGGAAATATGCGAGAGTACTGGCTGCAAGAAAGAGCACGGCCCGATGTTTAGTGGGGGAAAACAAACGAAAATCAGGTAGTAACATATGCTCCACCGTAAACTGAGAGGGCGGACGTTGGGTAATACGTCCCACCAATTCCTGAAAAGCGCGCCAAATATATGGGGCTTTTTCACATTCGGTATAGCGATGAGCCAAAGTGTTCTCTTGCTGGCATGTATCACACAACGCATCAGGAACGCGTTGAATCTCGAAGAAGCGCGCGCGTGTAGGGATGAGCTGCTGTACAACCTGAAACCAGAGAACTTGCATGTACGAAGGTATTACGGAGTTCGCGATACTGACCCACACTTGCTGCCAACAGACTTGTGGGAAAAGCTGTACTACGCGCAGCTTCGTCTGAGGATAAGTTAACATTGCAAGTGCACAATATAAAGAACGTACATTGTGTGCCTGCGGGTTTAGGAATATCCCGGAATACGTCCAATAACGGATGAAAGTCCTGACATACGCCGGACACTGGACTGCGAAGTGAATAAAGGGGGGATTCATAGGATGTTCATAATCCGGCCAGAAACAATTAAACCAGTGATTAGTGAAAGAACCAGCTGAAGAGAGCGCGGAGTAGTACTATCATGCCACATAAAACTAAGACCAAATATTTCTAACTTTAGCTTTGGAACGAACCCGCTTTTTCTTGTAAGGTTATTTACACCAAAATGCACAACGAAATTCATTTTCGACGACCTGGAGACAAATTAATGCTCACTAATAAGCGGAATAACATGTAATCCAGGAAAAATTACAGAAGTAACATATTATGCAGTAAATTCGCTGTGCAAGTTCAAAACTAGGTGAATAATAATAATAATAATAATAATAATAATAATAATAAAAATAATAATAATAATAATAATAATAATAATAATAAAACTATACTGTCAAGATGAACTATTATTATTATTATTATTATTATTATTATTATTATTATTATTATTATTATTATTATTATTATTATTATTATTATTATTATTGGTCGCGTTCTTTTGAACTTGCACGGTGAAATTACTGCATAATATGTTATTATTTCTGTAATTTTTCCTGGATTGTATGTTATTTCATTTATTAGTGGTTACTAATTTTTTTTAAGTTCGTCGAATAAATAAATTTAGTTGTATCGTGCCGGATATAAGTCCTTGACCAGGTAATGGCGGGTACTCAGAAACCAAAGAGGAGTATAAGAATAAATCTTTCATATCTATGGTTTTGTGTTGAAAAGAAACTGAAGTGTGAACGAAAGATTTAAGAACAACTCAAGTTATTAATATAAACTGTGCCAAATATTATTCACTTATGGCGTCATAAATGAAATGCGGAAGACATTTTTAAACGAAGAAAAATAACATATAACTTCCGTCCCAAAATACAATTTGGGGTTTTGATAACACTCCACTATTTTACGCCCCTTGCCCCCCAAAAGAGGAGAATTACTCAAAATAATGTTCCAGACGACTATAGTAACATTGCTAATGATTGTTATTGTATGTAGTAGCAATAATACTCATTTGCACGAAATTCGTTACCATTAATCATTGGGGAAGACTGCCTAAAAAATCTAACATTAAATCTCTCACAAGTAATATGAACTTTTGTGCTTACGCCCCAAAAGAGAGGCTAGAGAATGACTTTCTCCCATTTACTATTAAAAATGAAATCCTTGCGTTTAATATCCCACGATTATTCCTGTTAGATTGAGGGAGACTATGGTTAAAGCAAGCGAATTACGATGGAGGAATTGGTGGAATGAGAAAGTTCGAGGAAAACGGAGCGTCTCAAAAAACCCACGAGCACGATGTTGTTCACCTCAACCAGGAATGAACCAGGTACCTCAGCAATCGGATACTTCAGTGGACGGGGCCCCGGGGTCGATTCCCGTTGGGATTGCCTTTGAAATTTTAAATGTCCTTGATGTATCTGTGTTCAATGTCCTTGTCGTTCCAGGTTACTGTGAATAACAGTAAAATGAGTATAACTGAGTATAATAAAGACAAATTACGGCGATTCTTTCGGTGAATCAGAAAAAAAGTTTTTTGAGGCACCAGGTTCCAGTTAAGAGTTTGAATTACTTTTAAGACCACGTTCTCCCTCATGTTTTTGCGTGTTCGTATTTCCTTCTTTAATTTAAACATGAATTCTCTGGACGATAGTATTTTAACATGACCAAAATCAGAGTGTTTTATCGTTAATAACGTATTGGAATCGGAATAGGACATAATATTGAGATAATAATAATAATAATAATAATAATAATAATAATAATAATAATAATAATAATAATAATAATAATAATAATAATAATATAGAAGACAAATTGTATTAACATCTGTAAAATCACCTCTAACATTAGGCAAAAGTTACAACATAGACGGAATTCGAAGAAAGTGTTTCGACCACCAGAACATACCCTCTGCGTACGTCCCTACAACTAGCTAAATGTTAAACGATAGGTATCCAGGCAAATTTTATGTAGAAAGTAGGACTGCTGAACTCAAAGAGCCGTAAGAAAAAATTGTTTTTAAGTTTTACGTTCCGTGGTTATGCTGGCTAAGTTAAAGAAAACGTCGAAAATGAGAATGAAAGAAATAGTGGAATAAAAAGTGGGAGGAAACAGGACCCCGAGAAAATCTACACACATGGCGTTTGTTTAGCACATTGCCCAATGGGCGAGAGCTGGTTGGAACAGGGTGAAGCATTAAATTCACAAAAGTCAGTAGTAGTAGTAATAATAATAATAATAATAATAATAATAATAATAATAATAATAATAATAATAATAATAATAATGGTATTAAAATTTTTAATGTTGACCTAAAATTACAGTTGACCAAAAATAAAAATCGGTTACAGAAAAATGTTCCTCGCTGTCTATTACTATTTTTTGTTCTATGGCCGTAAATACTGAAACATGAAATGATTATTTTTAATTACTTCTGGTTTGAATAGAGGGTTAATGTAGAGGATAGGAACTGTTTCGGGGTGCTGAATCGATTGCAAAATCCGCATCTCGATATCACGTATTGTTTTGGCTGTGATAACTGACGACAGACGAACAGACGGACAAACCCGTTCTGTAAGATTTCCGACACTTATGCATAGCATAGTTTGAAAATGTAAAAAATCAGGTCATAAATTTTTTATGTGAATTTACAAAATGAAACGAGACGAGGACATATTTTTCGATAATCGAAACTAGAGAAAAACATTCTTCGAGAAGAAAGACGAGATGTGACTTACAAAATTTAGATAAGGAAACCCTATTTCTCGTGTCGACTCGTGAACACTGCTATATCAGACGTATTTCTTATTATATTGGTAGTAGTATTCGAACTGTGTTACACAATAGGCGTCAGTGTTATCAAAATTGGAGAGTGCGTCTATTACAGTACGTTCCTTAGGTTTTGCTACAGTCAATAATTACTATTTATATAACGCTTATATTCTATTGCTATAGTATTTAATCAGTGTTCAAGGGAGACGTTTATGCTTATTGTGTTACATTGCTCAAGTTTCCAGGAAAATGTTTACTTTATCCGAGTTACGGGAAAGTAAAAGAAAAGTGTGTTGTGAATTTTTAAAAAAATGACCGAAAAAAAGGAAGAAGAAAAATAGTCACTGACCATCCCTATCTTGACAATTTGAAAAGACATAAGGCAACGTCGTAAAAGCATTGATGGATCGGTTTTGCCAGCGAGAGAGTAATCCGCTGACGTTATTTGAGTGCTGTTTTGCAATTTTTGGGAGAAAGGGACCATGCCTTTGAGTTTCTGAAAAGGCATACCAGTAGAGCGGACGTACTAAACAGTTATCGAACCTATGTTCGATTCCTGTTCACATCAAAGTTGTTTTGTTTTTTTATAACAAAGTGATCGTGAAGAATCGACTTCCCATAGTGGACGAGCGATCCTTAAGAATGTGGAAGCAAACACCAAAATCCTTAAGAATGTATCATGATAGAGACGATTTACGAATGTTGGTTTGGAAAGAGCAAGGAGATTAGGAGGACATTCGAAACACTTCATTGATCTGCAGGACTTTTCGTGTTACCGTTCTCAGAAAGAAATACCACACCACTTGTTAAGCAAAGTTTGGGTAGAGCAATCTTTGGAGTAGTGGTTCTCGTACAAAATTTTACGTAGAAAATTTCGGTTCGATTCTCCGCCAAGTGATATAGTTTTTCGCATAAAATAATGGCTCCAACTGTGCTAAATGCCACGTTACATCCGCAATAGATGAAATCGTTCGGAACAGATAAATCTTCGGAGATGGCTAGAAAATGGTTCCCTCTTTGGTTATTTCAAAACAACATTTTATTTCTATTAGTTTGGCACAAAATTTGTTTCCATCCTATAATTTAATATGTTTTATTCACATTTGAAATTTGAAACATGCAAGATCTGCTACATCAATAAGGAACGCCCAATTTTTCTTTTGAACATTTGTAACTCTTCGTTATGATACAATTTAATTTTTTTATAGGGTGTTTCTCATAGAAATTTAGCAGTACACTCATTCATTTTTTATTCCTTTTTTCGTTTATTTCTTTTTTCTTCGTGTTCAGTTTGCATTAGTTGTCTTGAATGGAAGGTATGGCCTACGCTACCTTCGAGCTTAGACACGTCTAATGAACACTACAGAATTTGTAACCGAATCATGCCCAAGCAAATCATATTTTAAACGTTTGACATTATCCTAGATGTGTCTTAGAGATCTACAGTTCTACTGAAAGTTGAGCATTTTATTTGACCACCGACTTTTGTATTCATTTTGAAAGTGACTTAATGAATAAATGTTCTATATATTCGTATTAATAATAATAATAATAATAATAATAATAATAATAATAATAATAATAATAAAACATTTCTTGGATCTAGGCCTTGCGATATTTCGATATATCGATATCGTCGATATCGATATTTGCACATATCGACATTCGATATCGAAAATATATCCACATCGATATATCAACATCCTAAATTTTGGATATCGATATTCGGGGGTGAGGTATAGGGGCCCTAAAGCTTGCGATGGATGAATAAAACTTAATTCTTACAATAATGTCTTCTAATGACAATTTTTTTATGACCACAAATTGCAATGTAAATAAATCCACTTGCAAATTGCAATATAGTATACTGTAACTTCTTATCAACCAGAATTTCTCTGTTCCAGAAAAAAAAAAACAAAAAAGCTCCTGTCAAAAGCAAGTGCTTCGAACTTTGACCTAGAATTTATGTTAAGGAAGTTTTTGTTCCCATTTCTCCTAGATATCCATCCCTCTTTGCCTTTGAGACCGCTCATTGACAAAAAGTTCACACATGACTGCTTTATGCTCACACGTTTTTAGACAGTCAGAAATTTTGAAAAGGAAACAAGCTGTTTATAATAATAATAATAATTATCCGCAAGTTTGCTACGCCACTGACGTACCTTATTTTGCGTTTGTCTCTCCGTTTCGAGTGGATGTTTGTTTTTATGTTGTTATGCATTTATATTAAGCCTTTACATCATGTAACCTTTTTCTTTTTGGGGAGATTTTTTTGGCAAATAAAGAGAAACTGCCTTCCTCTGTAATCTGTTTCTTTCCGTTCTTCTGATATGAACTGCTTACGTAAGATCATTTTGTAACTTTTAATGGCATGCATTACTCTCACGATAATAAAATCGTCATTGTTAACAAATTATTTTATTCTCTTATTTACAGTTTCCCACACTGCTATATTTGTAACAGAATTCAGGTTTGGTCCAACGCCTTTCTAGTTCTCAGCCACCCGAACTTCATTGGTTTTGGGTTGCCTACTATTGCAGGAAAGGGAGAATTGACAATGTACTTTTGAAGTCGTGTATACAATGTTCGGGGACTGAGAAATCTCCATCCAGGCAGCTATTTTCCTTCGATTCTCAATGGAATATAGTCAGATTATGGTTTAGTCTGCAAAACAAAAAGAAAAGGACCACTCATTTGATATTACCATCCTTCTGCCTCACCCTGTATTTTTAAACATGTAAGACATGTTATGTATAGAAGTATGGCAACTCTTTTCATCGTGTATATCGGTCCTTCTATCTATCTTATCTTGTGGCATTTATTATAACGAAAACTGGACTCAGTACATGAAGAGCAGGTTAATCCCTTCCCCTAAGCTTCTATTCAAAAAGAAATTGGTAGAAATCAAACATTACCGATGTCAACGTTTGATCGCCATAAAACAGAAACTGTGATACTATAGATAGCGAAAAGCTGGTTCCATTTAAATTCAGTATCTCAAGAACAGATTTTTTCTTCATGTTTTATCCCTCGTTCCAAACACTTCACGTTACACATTTCTTTTAGTTTCTTCACTTAACGTCATGAAGAGGTGTGGTAGAAGATAGCTAGAAATAGTCTCTGTATATGATTTCTGTATTGTGGAAATAATTCCTATTTCCGTTCTCATCTTTAAAAAAATGAAGACTTTGGTAATCTGTAAAATTTCTGGTTTCAATTCTGATCTCTGTGGATCAAAAACCTAAATAGGCAGAGATAATGTTCTCATATGTTATTCAGAGTCTGAATAACACGTCTCATCTTTGATCTTATTTCCTATTGAAACCGAAAGTGATATACAGTAAAACCTGTCAACTTGGCTACCTCTCTTAGTTAGCCACCTGCTTATCTTGGCCTGGTTCGTCTTGAGCCTGCATTTTCCTATAAGGCATTCGTTACTTATCACTCTGTAAGTTAGCCACCTGTTTATCTTGGAAGTTGACCGCATTGAAGCAATGTTTATTCTATGTTGATAATGATAAATTTACCTGCGTATCTTGGCCACGCGAATACTTTTTGTTATTTTTCTTAACTCTTTCGCATTCTCGCATTAGAGACAAATGTTCTGTATTTGTTACTGGAGACAGAGAAGCATAGATTTTCATGATTTGATCTTGGAGGTCAATGGCCAGAACACTATCCTGACAAAGGGGTGGTGAAGGAAGGTGCGAATAAGAAAAAGCACGTACAGGAATTCTGTAAATGGTTGTACGTATTTGTTTACCCTGTCTGTTTTCGTGAAACCATTAGCTATATCGGCTCCTTACATCAGTGGGAAGCTTTAGTAATTCCGGAAAATTCTCAAGGTTAAAGCTAACCATCTCACTTGTCATTTTATTGGCACCTGACTGCTTGTCGAAAGGTAGCGGAGGTTTTGAGATATGAATTAACTTTCGCTCCAAGGGAAACACTTGTAGCTCATTAACAAGAGGTAGTTACTACAAAATTTGAATGTGCATATGTGCACAAAAGAATAAAAGACATACGTCTAGAATGAATCACCATGAATAAATTTGTTATTGATAACTGATTTGCTACTTTCCGAAAGTTACCTTCAGAAAATATTTGTCACTGCCGAAAAAATCATATAAACTGCAAATAAATTATTGAATTTATAATTTTGCTTTTCTGGTTTTT
Organism: Thermobia domestica; assembly: GCF_964235325.1. Taxonomy (NCBI): domain Eukaryota; kingdom Metazoa; phylum Arthropoda; class Insecta; order Zygentoma; family Lepismatidae; genus Thermobia; species Thermobia domestica. Next base: position 112,296,281 of record NC_137463.1, on the reverse strand, counting down.
AATCTGAATAGCTCAGTGTGCTACAACACCAATTTCAATAAACTGCGTACATATATTTAGATTTTATGGTTGTTTGTGTGATTGTGTTTTCCATCCGAATAATTCAGTGTACCAGACTAGTTTTCAGTAAGAAAAAAGTACTTTAGTACTTTAGTATTTTTTCGTACTATGTATTGTTATGATTATTCTACACACATTATTTAAAAGTAGCTAACGTGGTATTATTAAGGAACTGTAAAAAGGAGGTTGAAGTATAGGGATACTCCTTTAAGTACTAGTGGTGCTTTCGTTTCGCTGGTAACGGTGAATTCTGAAACATGGATATTTAGATATAGCGTTTACCAGTTTCTGTGTAATTCCTTAAACGCTTGGGATAGGCTCTATAGTTTCTAAACCAGGGCGTTTTGAAACGTGATATTTCGAATATTCGGCAGTTCATAACTCTGAAAGAAGACTTTTTCGACCAATGTTTATTAGAACTTTTTCTTTCGTCTGGTATAAGGAACTACCTCCAAAGTTTTTCAGTGCAGTTACCTACCACCGTGTATATTAAAGAAAACCAATGGAACAATTTTCACTGATAAACATTGCATCTTGAATAGATGGAAATAAATCTTTGACAAAATAAAAGTTGTTCCCTGTTACTGTGCTCGTAAAGTTTGAGACCAAATTCTAGAAGAGATAAAGTTATTCGTTTTAGGGGTGAAACTTTTCTTCTTCAGTGGGAATACATTTTTGTTAGGGGAAATACCTGGGATCCCGCGTAATACGCACACTGACAAGAGTAACGTTTTAACAGTTTTAGTAACAATTTAATGGTGTCTGTGTACTCCTAGAAAGTCAAAATAGTTATCATATTATTCATTTCGTTTGTATTCGGGAAATCGTTGGATAGAAACGGCAATCGCTTAGCAACTGTATAAAGCATGACTTCTGAGAAAAGAAGGAAGGAAATGAATCATAAAATCAGAAACTGCAAACTAAGAACAGAGCAAAAGTATTTGTTAAGAATAATAAATAAATTAATAAATCACTCAGTGAGATTCGAACTGGGTTCGAAAGTTCTGAATCAAAACAGAAAGTAAGAGCTAACCACACAGCTACTGAAACAAACTCGTATGGATCTACTTGACAGTTATAGATAATGAAGAAACTCCTTAAAATTCTAACTTCCTTTTCTTACAATTTTCTCTGGGTAAAAAGACATGTGTGTCCTCTTTAACTCAATAGCTTTTTGCACTTGCCAAGGTACTATTTTCTTTTGAAACTAACATTGCATTAAGTAATGGAATAAGACTTGAATATTTAAAACAGCGAGCTACATGGTATGTTGGGAAGTCCTCAATATTATTTTTTCTTATGACTGTCTTATAAGACTTTGAGTGTGTTGTTGTCAAACTCAAAATTTGAAAGTGACTTAGAAAAGATCAGGCACGCAATTATGTTTTGGAAAAGTATACATTAGGTACAAGGTTAAATTTTCACTTGAAAGAAATGAATGTTGACATCATTGTTGTTAACAGATATCAAACCAATTTATAAATATACTTTTGGCTCCATTAACAAATTACTTTAGTAAAAACAAGAATTATCACACTGAAAACGTATGGCAAGATATAGTAATACATTAAAGCACTCATCACACTTGAGTGTCTTCAACTTTCTGGTTAAGTTACTAAAGCATTTGGGCACGATTGGATTTGAGTTTAGCGTCCGTGTCAGTGGCATTGCTATATGAGATATGCACCGTGGAATGTGGCAATGCTTAACGTGGGATTAGAACCACATAAGCTCTTACCAGGGATCTATTTCATGTCTCCCGCTCCAAAGTCATATATGCTAACCATATAGTCTTCAGGGAACTCTACGTTTGGTTACGACTTTGATCCATGTTGGAGTGCTTCCATCCAGTACAAACTCGAGTGGTGGTCGGATTTCGTTGTAGTAAGTGGTCCCGTCTCATATGCGTTGAAGCATAAAAGAATGATGACCTTCAATCGATTGAAAATGCATATACCAAAGACACAAAGGCACTGTTTGATCCATCTTTTAGTGCATATTGTTTTATGCAGAATGACTAATGCATAGACATGTTTTACTTATATATTGCACTTTAATAAAACCTTGTGCTAGTTCTTGGTTCTATCTTCTCGATCAACTGAAGCAAAATGGAAAATAAGATAAAACAGTGCAAAGGTATTTTCCTTTTTACAACCATACATTCAACTTGTGGCCTTACTTACATTTTCTGTCTGATTAATGAGACTGCTGTTACCAGAGATGTGCACAGAAATTTATTTCAATAGGTACAAAGCTTTCCAAGGGACCCAAATTCAATACGAGGACAAATTATATTAAAATATCTGAAAATTACCTCAGAAATTAGACTAAAGTTCCATAAAAGTAAGGATTTCGGTCAGTCAAAACCCCAAGATTTGCCCATGCTTACATCCATGACTGTCACTAATCTCCAGCATATAAGTTATCAATTCCTTGGAAGTTTTCTAGAAAATTATAAACCACCCGTCGCATATGATTAAGAAAATACAAACTTTAGCTTTTATAGCAATTGAACAAGGTCGTTGAATTTCAAGGTTCAATAGCCTTGATTTTATACACTAAAATGCTTTTGTAGATAAATAATTTTACGATTTCTAAAGATATCCGTAACTTAAGCGTGAAACTGTGTATCATTTTCTGTTTTAAAATTTTCTACACAGCGGTAAGTCACGCATGAATTTGAAATTTTCTTGCTCCAAACAAACATCATCAACAATACCAATGCCATGTAAGTTCGCTTTTCCAGTGAAGTTAGAAAGGAAACCTGTTTGCGGCTCCAATTGTGCCTTCACTGTTTATTTTATAAAGTGCCTTTAGTGGTTATTTTATAACTCTAGGACTATCCACTTCTAAATGATTTAATTGAAAGAATACAATTTAAGTTACAATTAAGTCGTGACAATATATTGCTGTAGAATACTTAAACATTAATGCTCAAATATTAATATCCTCAAGGCGCATAGGATTTTGAAATAATTATACAGTCAACGAACTGCTGAGTTAATCACACACCTAAACGTATCTCTCGTGTACTTAGCAGATTGTAAAAGCCAAATTCCATGTTATGAAGGTAACAATGGTCACGAACGTAAATGATCACGAATGCATGTAATACTGTATTCACTTTAATAGCACATATAAGCACCACAAGCAGTCATAAACAAATGGTTGGACATATAGCCAGTTTACGTGTGCCAAGTGTTTGTATGAAGTGGGAGCGCATGGGGAAGACAACGTAAGCTTTTTTGCATATCGCACGGTTATGGGGCGTTTACACTTGGTCGATTTAGTCGCACGGCTAAATCGACTCGCTGCATTTGCGACTAAATCGAAGCACCTAGACCGAATGAGATCGATGGATGTGTTCAATTGTTTCAACCGAAATTGAATGCTGCTTGTCGACTCGCTCTCCTCTGGTCGATTCGAAATCGACTGGCAATTTTAAAGATGTACAAGCAAAAAGTAATTGGTACAATTTGCGGTGTTATAGCAGAAGAAAATAGAATCGACCACAGAAAATAGAACGTCTTTCAATTCAGTTGCTAGTCGATTAGTTGCTTTCGATCAACAAGCGATTAAGTTGAAGTCCTGTTTACACGGTCGATTAAGTTGAAAGTGGCGTCAATTCAACTGAATCGAACGCAAATCGACTAAGTGTAAACGCCCAATTACTATGCATGTGTAAATGTTGGCGAAGAAAGGTTATGATCGCACCATGTAGTATACGTTTCGCATTGAGTTTGACAGCGAAGATAGACCAATACATTGTGGGAAGCTCATTCAGAGTGAAGAATGCTTACTTACTTTGTCAGTATGATGACTGTATTGAGTTGTTGCAGCAAACTGTACAACCTAATTCAGGGGACATAATATATTACTTTACGAATGTACGGCACACTGTAAATAATCCGTGGAAGTGAGACAACAAACGAGAGGTAGGTGTGACTTGTTATTCCCTGTTTAGAATGTCTTTGAAGTTAGTGCGAACACATAGTGGGATTATCGGCTCACGTACATGTCTACAAATAGTCACAGAGCTAGAACTGTGACCGATACAGACAGAACTCTTGGCATACTATCTCTCTGCCTCTTTAGTGCAGTGGCTTAGTCTTGACAACACAGAAAATGTCCTCCGTGATGACCCCATGTCGATTCTTTGGTATTCGTGCTCTGCCATGGATAGAAGAGCACCGGGAATCTGATTGGACTGGCGATCAAAATTATGCCATTTAGGGAATGAGAACCTCGTTATGTCAGAACATTCTTCGATGCAACAAATGTGATCTAGAGTTTCATCTATTGAGAGGACTGTCAACCAGTCATTATGCATACCACTGATATTCCACTGACATGCACAAGCTACTCAAGCAGTAGTTCTGGTGAACCACAAATTTGTTTACAGCTCTAATACACGTCAAGCTCATACTGACTCAAATTCTCAATAGATTTCAAATCCGGTAGTCCTACAGATTGTGGTTCACACAAAATTACATTCCCCATGTTTGATGATGCAATTCAAACTAGTAGAGAATGTCCATTATAAGCATTATGTCAGAAAATTCTACGAACAGCATGCGATTAATAGATATCCCATTTTATTTATACGAGATATGCAATGTGTTCTCTAATGAGGTTTTAATACTATATGTACTTGTGTATGCATTTTGAATATTTACCCGATATCTGCAATTCGATAAACTATGATTCCAGTTCGCTTGCAATAGTTTTTTTGGTTTTATTTTAATATTCCAAAATTCTTAATATCCAATCACTGTAAATACTACGACAAACCTAATGTTATTAGCACAGGTTGTAGCGTGAATTTTCGTTCAAAAAAAAAAAGTAAATGTTTTTTGGAAAGATCTTGTAATCAATCTATGTGACGGTAAATGCTCGCTTTGATTAAGTGATTCGCGTTTTTAACGCTAGGGTGAGCTGAGTCTAAGCCTTGACTGCGATGTCACCGTTTGACCTGACATCTAGTGGCCGATTCAAAAACCTGTTCAACTGAACGTGTTATCTTTAGTTCTTTGGACAGGTGAGGTAGAGGAATGTTGTGAATTCCTTCTGTTCCATTTGATAACGTCAAAAATGAGTTGAATAGAAAGAGTATTGGTAACGTTTAAGTTTCCTATATTCACTGTCTTGGGAGGCTATTTAATTAGGCAAATGTTTTCTAAATTCAAACCTTTTCTTTTTCTCCTATGCAGTGGATATTAGTAATATTTGGAAATTAAATCTAGAAATTAGTAAAGGTATTTTTGGCTACTTAACTAGAAATTGTTACGACGTAGTAGTGAATGACTTTCGGTGTATTAGTATATTTTGAAGTGCTCATTTATATTTCTTCGTGTTTGTTAATTAGATTCCATTTGGTACGTACTAAAAATCATTTAATCAACTCGTGTGTTTACTGCAATATTCATTCTTTTTTGTGAGTTAAAATTGCGAAAAGATTTTGCTCCTTTAAAAACCAGTTATATAGAGTTGTTAAAGCTTGCTCCTTCAGAGCTAGAAATATTAGCTTTAAACGATTTATATTATTTGTTTGTTGTTTGGCTTTACGTTATTTGTTATATACAAAGATATTCATATTAATAGTTGTTGTTGAAAATTTCCATTAAAAAAAAAAAAAAAAAAAAAGTTAAGAATAAAAGTTGACTAGCATGTATTTCATGGAGTCTTAATGAAACGAACCGAGGTCCCTATGTATGCGGTGTATTTCGCTACATAGAAAATATATTAAATCACCTGTCCAAAGAACTCGGTTCTCTGTAGGCCGAGAAGGCTCCATGAATGTAGAATATAAATGCCTTTGTAAGAGGAAAATTAGTAGGCGTGTATTTTTGCTCTCAAAATTTATTAAAAGTAAAAACCCCTTTTGGAAGTATTTAACCTTCAAAATTCTAATACCTTATGGATCAATTTGGCAATTTTTGTGATACAGATAGAGAAAGTAATACGTCTTTTGGTACCGATTTAGTATGGAGTGGCCACATTTTAGGCGATGTTACTATGAGTGAGAGTGTAATTTCGCGTATAGAGAACCCAAATAATGCTCACGTTAGTGGAAATAAAGGCCCTTGTCATAGACATAGTGAAAATGTAACCATGGAACCTCTGGGATATGTTAAAGTTAATGAAAATGTAAGTCAATATAGAGAACCACCTAGCACAAGTTTGATGTACAGTAAAAACCATATGCAAAATTTTCAATCTTTTACGGACGAAAGTGATCGAACCACTTATGTTAAGACATTTTATAGGAGTAATATTGGTAATGAAGCTATTAGTGCACAAAGTCAAAGTAACTTGATGGGTAGACCTTTACAATGTGGACCCATAAGTTCACAGCCTAAATTAAACCAACCTTTGGGGTACGGTTTTAAGTTTGACAAGTATCTATCAGAAACTGTGTATAAATCTGTGCAAAATCAACTACATGATATTCCGTACGTAGACGGAAGTGATAGTTTGGCTTTTTGTCAGTTCTTACTGAAGGTGGAACTTTTGATATCACGTGGAATTGCACCGAATGAAGTGATTTTGGTTTCGGTTTTGGGTAAACTAAATGGTGATGCGTATAGGGAGATGCAAGTACTGTTGAATGAAACCTTAGAATGGCGCCATATATCTGAAAGGTTGCTTCAGTTATTTGTGTCTACTATAGCACGTATGAAATTCACCCAGGAACATTTATACCGTATAATGAGAACGTCCGAACCATTTTATGATTTCGTTCAAGAAAAGATCTGTGTTTTGAACATTTTGTGTATTCCCATGTGTGAGGAAGAATTTTGTACACTCGTGTGCAATTTAGTAACGCCTGAAGTAAGAAATGTACTCGTTTTAACGCAAATTCCAACTAGTAAGCAACTTTTATTAGATTTTGCTAGGTCATACGATTCAAACTTAAGATATACCAAGGATTTTCGTACCGTTTCCTCTAACCAACCAGTGCGTATTTCTTGTGGAAGTAATACTTTTTCTCGACCGCAACCTAAATTCTTTAGTAAAAAGCCTGCGTTTTCTAATGCTAAGATATATGGTGGGTGTAATACATGTGGGAAACCTACTCATCGTTCAGTTACATGCAATTATAATTCTAAACAATTAGAAAGGTGTGAAAATAATGCTTGTGGAACTTTGCCAACTGAAAACTTGACTTCTCAACAAAATGTGGCAAAAATAGTAGTGTCAGTTTGTCACGAAAATGTCTTTTGTGTGATCGATAGTGGCTCGTCTATAAATTTAATCGGTAGAGCATTTTTAAATAAACTTAAGGAAAAATGTAGACCAAAAACTAAATCAGTGAACATTTCGATTTCGGGTATACCTGGAACTAAAACAAGTAAGGAATTAGTGCAAGTTATATTTTTCATAAAACGCAAGAAATTTGTGGATTGGTTTGCAGTAGTTGAGGAAACTGAACTTAACCTTTTGCTCGGTACACCTTTCTTATACGAACACCAAGTTTATGTGGACTACGCTAAAAACTTAGTGCATTTTCCTCGAGAAAATCTTACTGTAAGGTTAGCTTCTAACTCCGAGAGACCATGTGAGAACAACTTCTGTGCTCCAGTTTCTAATTTCAGGGTTGCCCAGGAACGACCCTTGTCACCTTGCTCAACCGGCAGTGGTCTGAATGGGAGACACAATCCTGAATCTCGAAATGTTTGTCGTCGGGGAAGAGAGTCTGTCGTGAGTTATGGGAATGCTGATGTGGGAGGAAAAGGAGCTGATCCCAGAGCGTCGGCTGCCTTGTATGCTGAAGCTGGTCCCAGTGGTGTAGGACAGCAGGGGGTTCCCTCAACATCTTGCCAAGCTGAAAGGAGTTTCCAACCAAATCATTCTTCACCGGATCACAAGGAGGACGAAGAAAAAGGTACAGTTGATGTGTTGACAAACTTGTATTCACCTGATCTTGCAAGCTATGTTAAAGATCTTATTTCTAGATATCCGGATGTAGTCACTGATAAACTAGGTACAATTAAAGATTATGAAATAGAAATCCAGCTTGAAGATAAGAGTCCTTCGGTGACTCAACCATATCCGCTAGCCAAACATAAATTGAATGAACTCGAGAAATTTGTAGATGATCTAATAGCTAGAAATGTGGTTGAAGAAGTAGATAGCTCACCGTATGTGTCACCTTGCTTTTTAGTTGTCAATAATGACAAGTCTAAGCGGCTCGTAGTCAATTATTCTAATATTAATAGGAAGGTGGTAGCTTCAGGGTATCCAACTCCCAATGTTGAAGCGTCTATAGCAAATATAGGAGGTCATAAAATTTATTCAAAATTAGATCTAAAGCTTAGCTATTTTCAGTTAAAACTAGCAAAAGAATCTCAAAAATACACTGTATTTGCTACACCAACTAGACTCTTAGCTTTCAAAACTATGCCAATGGGTTTCTGTCATTCCGGATTTGCATTAACTAGAGTTTTAAATAAAATATTTAAAGACTTAAGTGGTGAACATTTAGATCTGTTTGTTGACGACATTTGTATACACACCAATGATGTAGAAACACATAAGGAAATTTTAGAAAAGGTGTTTGCTCGATTAAAAGAATGGGGAATAACAATCTCTCCTAGAAAAACCTTTTTGTTTAAAAGAAAAATAAAATATTTAGGATATGAGTTTGAAGATGGAAATATGAAAATCGATCCAGATAGAGTTGAAATTATAAAGAATCTACCTAAGCCTCGTAATAGGAGAGCATTAGCAAGGTTGATAGGTTTTGTGTCATATTATTTAAAATTTTTGCCAGGTTATTCAGAATATTTAGCACCTTTGTACAAGTTGAAATCTGAAAAGGTCCCTTTTCGGTGGGGAAAGGAGGAAGATAATTTGTTAAATAAAATTAAAGAGGCAATAGTAGATCATGTTGTCCTGAAAATACCGGACTTTAGAGAGCCATTTGTTATACACTGTGATAGTAGTTGTAAAAATTATAGTGCAATTTTATCACAGTATGATGATACAGGTAAACTTCGACCCGTATATTTTTGGTCTAAGGCGATTCCAGAGAGTGAATGGTCAAAGAATATATTCGAATTGGAGGCTCGTGCTCTTTGTTTAGCACTTTCGAAATTTGATATGTATCTGTTTAAAAAATTTACTGTTTTCTCAGATAATTCCAGCCTAACTTGGATATTGCGTAACCACAAGCGTCAGCGCAAATATGGGTATCTGATCGAGCGTATCAGTAAGTATAAGTTTGATGTAGTATATCTGCGCTCACGCCGTAACCATCTTGCAGATTATTTAAGCCGTATTTATCAATATACGGAGTTTACTCCTCCATCTGAGGAAATTGTAGAAATTGATGAGTTTGAAGGTAAAGAGGTACATGTATCGTATTTTAATTTGTGGGAGGAGCCTTTATTAAATGAACCTTTATATAAATATCAACGCGAAGATACGGAGTTGAAAGAAATTATAGATAAAATAGAAAGTGGTGAAAATGTAAGAAATTATAGTCTTAAAAATAATATCTTGTTAAAGAAAACCAATGGTAGAGTAAATGGTGGTCAAAGAGCAGTAGTACCAAAGTCAATGGTAAATACAGTTATAAAATATCATCATGATGAAGTCGTAGGGGGTGGTCACAGTGGGATTTCCCGCACGATAGCTAAGATAGCATCTAAATTTACTTGGAAAAATATGTTCGATGAAATTAGGAACTATATACGCCAATGTATTGTCTGTCAAAAATCGAATGATAGGAACACTCTTAAATACGGAGAATATTATTCTAGGAAAATAATCTATCCATGTCACACTTATTACTTAGATACCTTAGGGCCTTTGCCTAGCAGTAAGGGATTTAAATATATCCTAGTTCTTGTAGATGCTGCTAGTAGATTCGTTGTAATGGAACCTTTGAGAACCTTAAGTTCACGTCTCATATGTGACAAATTAGAAAAGATCTTTATGTTTTATGGGTTATGTAATAAGCTGGTTCATGATCAAGGATCATATTTTATGTCTACGACCTTTAAGAACTTTCTTTTTAGTAGGGGTATTCAGAATGTTACTACATCTAGCTACTCTCCTAGCTCTAACTTAGTTGAAAGACAGAATAAGGTAATTCGTCTAATATTAAGATCTTACATTCATCAAAACCAAACAAAATGGGTTGATTTCATAAGACAAGTTCAATACACCATGAATGTCAGTATAAATTCAGAAACTAAGAAGACACCTTCTGAAGTTTTCTTGGGGCGTAAAATGTTCAACCCTATGGATGTAATTTGGCTGTTAGACTTAGGTATAGTAGAGTCCTCTACAAATAAAGAAGAGATTAGCAAAACGATCATGACTAATATAGAAAAGGCGTGGCTCCGAAAAGAAAAGCTTTATAACAAAAAGAGAGTTCCTTGTACTCTTCAAGTAGGGGAACTAGTTCTCGTTAAAAAGATTATGAAAGCTTCTTTGGATAAAAAGTTTAACCCAAAATTTGCATTGCAATATTCAGGCCCATTCCGTATTTTAAATTATCCGACAAAGAATACAGTATGGTTAGAATCTGTGGAAGATCCAAATAAAAAGCTAAAAAGACATGTAATGTATATAAAAAAGTATTACCCTCCCCGAACTTCAGATGATACAGTAAATGAAAATCAAGGTTAAAAATTAAAGGAGTAAATTCAAAGTCTAGTTAGAGAACCTATGTAAATAGTGTATAAATTTATATTATGTTTATTTTTGTAAGAATACTGTTCGTTGTGTTTGTATCCTGCAGGAATGTATTGTGATCGAGTTCTGTATTGTCCACGACGCTTGTCATGTTGTCAGTCCTGTTGTCAATGTTGTCATCCAACTGGTGCAAGGAGCAATTCCAGAGATCAACCTTAAAGATCCTGTCATTGAGTGCAGTGCCATGTCTCGACTAAGAAGAATATGTATGTATGTAACTAATCCAGGCCTGGGAAACAACAAGTAAGAGATCTATTCTTTTCTTATCGAGTGACATTGGAAATATGAACTTTACAAAATTGCAACTCAAATTCACTATCTGGAAAATCTTTATAAAAAATTTTAAATGCGGGAGGCACTTTATTATGTAGCGTGAATTTTCGTTCAAAAAAAAAAAAAGTAAATGTTTTTTGGAAAGATCTTGTAATCAATCTATGTGACGGTAAATGCTCGCTTTGATTAAGTGATTCGCGTTTTTAACGCTAGGGTGAGCTGAGTCTAAGCCTTGACTGCGATGTCACCGTTTGACCTGACATCTAGTGGCCGATTCAAAAACCTGTTCAACTGAACGTGTTATCTTTAGTTCTTTGGACAGGTGAGGTAGAGGAATGTTGTGAATTCCTTCTGTTCCATTTGATAACGTCAAAAATGAGTTGAATAGAAAGAGTATTGGTAACGTTTAAGTTTCCTATATTCACTGTCTTGGGAGGCTATTTAATTAGGCAAATGTTTTCTAAATTCAAACCTTTTCTTTTTCTCCTATGCAGTGGATATTAGTAATATTTGGAAATTAAATCTAGAAATTAGTAAAGGTATTTTTGGCTACTTAACTAGAAATTGTTACGACGTAGTAGTGAATGACTTTCGGTGTATTAGTATATTTTGAAGTGCTCATTTATATTTCTTCGTGTTTGTTAATTAGATTCCATTTGGTACGTACTAAAAATCATTTAATCAACTCGTGTGTTTACTGCAATATTCATTCTTTTTTGTGAGTTAAAATTGCGAAAAGATTTTGCTCCTTTAAAAACCAGTTATATAGAGTTGTTAAAGCTTGCTCCTTCAGAGCTAGAAATATTAGCTTTAAACGATTTATATTATTTGTTTGTTGTTTGGCTTTACGTTATTTGTTATATACAAAGATATTCATATTAATAGTTGTTGTTGAAAATTTCCATTAAAAAAAAAAAAAAAAAAAAAGTTAAGAATAAAAGTTGACTAGCATGTATTTCATGGAGTCTTAATGAAACGAACCGAGGTCCCTATGTATGCGGTGTATTTCGCTACAAGGTTGATATGCAATACATGTTCATTACAAATTCATGCAAAAATTGGTTAATATCGATTAGTCTTGTATTTTAAGATTTTCTTGTATTTGTTTCTACGACTAAAGAAGCTACATGTACGTGACAAAAGATTGTTATGAACATGTTACACTGTGGAGAGGGTTACAGTATTTTGCGTGTATTTGCGAAAATAACTAAATAACAATATGCAGTAAGCGAGAATGCCAAAAGGGAATATCAGTGAGCGAGGAATTTCTAGATTGCATTTCCGTATTCTTAAATGATTAAACATCATATTAGAATATACTGGGAATACTATCATACAAGCTAATGAAAATGGTAAATGTTTATAAGCAACGCCCAGTTGTTATAGTTGGTATTACTGAATCTAATTGTGTAGTTTGATGTCATAATTATATTTTTATGTGTATATTTTTTGTCTAGGTGTAAATACTATACAAGGATATGAAGAGAGATGTTGTGAACCTGGTATACAGCTAGAGAATTGCAACATATGCATTTGCCAAGAAGGTTGCATTAAAACCTGTACTCGCCGGGAGTGTCCTGAAAACGTAGGCTTCCATATGCAATCCTCAAGTAAGAGAATAGCTAATTATTATAATTTACTACCTCGTTATTGAGAAACGTGTTTAATTCAATTTTATAACTCAGGTGAATGGTTTACTATTGAAACACTGTGTTATCCATATCTCCAATGAAGCACTGTGTACATGAAAATGGCTAAAGATAGTTGCATGCAAGTAATGAGTTTTACGTGTAATGACACTTTGTCTTCCTTATGAAACATTTCAGAGTTTTCGTAGGAAGGGTCGTAGGTTCGATTTTCCGATTAATATGTGATTAATTATGACGATGTTTTGTACACTTTAACATTATATTGTTTGCCTTGATTTTTTAAATTATACTTAGGTTCAGAGAACACACTCACAGTGTGGTAGTGGTTAGAATATATCTTGTTTAGTTTTTGTTTAATTAGTAATGTAGTTATCATAAATATCATAATGAAATCCAGTTGTTATTAATAATTTAAAAATAATTTGCATGATAGTAAATATGACTGCAACTCCATGAATTCTAAATACACCACAGTACGTTCCTGGATCGTACATGTCCGTAAGCCAAAGAGAGATTATCGTACCGTGCAGCCAACGTCCGGTCACTCTGCAACCTACGAACCATTGCACACACCAAATAATACAATTTTAGACAAAAGAAGCAGAAGACGTGCTTACGACGACAGGCACCTAAGATTTTCACAGATAATTTGATAGATATGTTTTAAATGGAACACATGATTCTGATTATATTGAATGGTAGCAATAAAAGTGTAAGATGGTAGACCAAGAGAATAGCAACTAATTTTGAACAGTCTTGCCCCCATTCGATTTTGGTTCATTTTCCTCCATCTTACTCATAGTTGAAGTTAGTCGCTGTCCTCTAAGTTCCAATGACTTGCTGATTGGGGCTTCTCGCTGATTCTATGATGAAAAATTGTCCGCTAATCGACTATAGCATCAAATGACGGTCCACTGGCTCAACGGCCAAAATGACTAATGAGTGACAGACGACCAAATTACCAAGTTCGTTCTCTCTCAATCAATTTTGACACGATTGTCTCTAACGTCATGATGAGAAGAAGTAAGTGACACCCACTGGGTAACATGAACATGATCAATTACCCAAATGTGACATTGACAAACTGCGTGTTTCCACATGTCGTCGACTCAAAACAAAGCTGTTAATCTTTCTTCTGAGCTTGCTATAATTCGCAAAAAGAGACTCATCTAAGTCAAAGTACTTACTTACTTGTTGTAACATCGTGTGTTGTAAACGAACGAAAGGGACAATGTCTTGTCGTAGCATGACTTGAGGGGCCAATAAGGTAAAGTCAACTGAGAGTCAATCTAAACAAAGCAAACTAAAAGGGTTTCGTGGGAGACTGTCAAGGTGTAAAGATACTCAAGATCTCTACTAAAGACACAAGGACTTTCTCGTTAACAGCAAAGCAATAGGTAATTATTCTTTGAATATAAAGTCAGCTAGCTACCTAAAACAGAATATCGATGTTAATATCCATGTGGCACTGAACTCTTCAAAGGCTGCTTGGCTTCCCATTGATGACTGTTTGCATTCCCAACATGAATTAAGATGTCCTGGGTCGGTCCTTATTTTATATCGCATAACATCGCCTTCCTCCAAAATGTCGAATAGGAAGGGGCCGAAAACCTTCCAGAACCCTGACTTTTTGAAACCACAAGATCTGCTAGATTGCACAAAAAAACTAACTTCTCTGGAGAGATGGATACTGTAAGATAAACATCTTACCGCTGGACCATTAAGAAAACTATGAAAAGATTGCAACTAATTGTCAAAGCCGGTGATAGATGGTGTGATCATATAACTGCATGGTAATTGTAACACATCTGCACACAAGCATGCTGTGGGTGACGTCAGTAGAACTAGTAATCATGGGTAACGGTGCGTAAACAGTAATAGTAAAAAAAAAAAGGCAGTAAAATTGTGTGTGGTAGCTCCTTAAAGAAAAAGGCAGAGGGCAAGTTCACAGTTTCAAAGTTTCCAATAAATTAATAAACTTTTGTCACAGTTTACTGATCCAATAAGCATACACTAATAACTAGAGCCACCCACATTATGCTTTATTTTTTGTTTAATTATGCATTATTTTTTTCCAAATTATTCAGGAATTATGCTTTATTGTTAATTTCAATCATTGTTTCACATTAATTGTGTATAATGTGTAATATTTACTATATATTAAATATTCTAAATATCTTGATTTATTTATTAATATTTTATGCAATTAGTTTCTTTCATATTTAATGAACTTTCTACTTAATGCACTGTAGTTCGATATGTTTTACTCGAGTCAGTTCTTTTTTTATAACTTGCGTGCGCCTTAGAGGTGCATATATAGAGAAAGGGAAAGTAAAAGATGATATCATTAAAATACAGAAAGTGCTCAATTTCAAAAGGTACACATAACAATATAGTGTGAAGTTCTTGTGCACTTTTTGTACATTTCGAATCATCATTCATAACTGCGCAGTTATACTTACAAGGAAAGCTATCCAAATCCTCGACGAGTATCGCATTGAAACTCGCACAACTGGAAGGACATATTGAAAGATGGAAATATGCTTACTCTTACGATTCGCATCGTCGTCGAACTGGAAGTAGAATGATCGTTCCCCCACAGCCCCAGAAACTTATGTACTCTGGTCATACATGCCAGAATGTAATACACTGGAACCTGTTTTCTCACGAAGACAAATATTGCTAACTTAAGATGATAACAGTCGCTGGTGATTGGGATCTCTAGTATGTCATTGATGCGAACCGATGTCAAATGCAACACTATACACAATCGTAAGTTCCAAACGAACAAGTTTACCCGATGGAGAAAAGGGATACGCTGAAACCACAACTCAAAAATGGCTTTCTATGGTTATTTTTATAATTATTAGTATGACTATTATTATTATTATTATTAGTGGTAGTAGTAGTAGTAGTAGTACTAGTAATAGTAGTAATATGATTAGTATTATTAATATGAGCAGTATGATGAGTAACAATAATAATAATAATGAGAAGACAACAAATGTATTGTTGGGCCTGTTAAGTAACGAAATACTTCGGCCTGTCTTGAGTGTCCTCTAGCACTGCTATAGTTTTTAGAATACACAACCATACTCCAACCGGATTCGAAGTCGGGACCGTTGAGCCGCTGGCTTGACTCCTCAACCCACATGAACACGAGGTCTGCAAGAAGAAGAAATAGTATAGGACAGGGTTTCTCGACCTGGGGGTCGCGAAATTAAACGAAAGAGATAAATAAAATTAGAATCTAATACCAGAAGATAATTTTAAATAATTATTATTTTGAATTTTGTTCTGATAAACAATATTTTATTTGTATACATACTTTCAAGAACAAAAAGAAATTGGTCTACTAAACACTTTCGACAGGTGCAGAGTTGGTTAAAAATCAATTTCAATAAAAGAGGTGCGATATGAAACTAATGAGAACTACATATTAAAATACCAGAAGAATGGTAATGCACTTTATTTTTTGTTTATATGACCCAAAATTGATAGTTATGAAGTTTTAAAATTTTCAAACGGCCTCCATTTTGAAACATTATGAAGAATCGGTTTCAATATTTGTAATACGAACGAACGGACCAAATTTGGTTTTAAAACATTCGCTTTTAGGGAAGTTACTGTATCCACTATATAAAAGAAATGGATTCTACTATTATAAAAATAGAAGTATATAGTGAGATCTCCGCAATAGATATATTAAAAATCTCACAAGAGCTCATTACATGGCAGAAATCATAAGGGGGTCACTGGCAAGAGGATGTGATAATATGGAGGTCGTGATCGGAATTAGGTTAAGGACCACTAGTAAAGGATTATTATTATTATTATTATTATTATTATTATTATTATTATTATTATTATTATTATTATTATTATTATTAATATTATTATTATTATTATTATTATTATTATTATTATTATTATTATTATTATTATTATTATTATTATTATATCTTTGTTGTCATCTTCGTCGTATTGGCGACCTCATGTTTGTGTTGATTGACGCGTCAAGACAGCGAATCAAGGGTCCAGACTTCAAATCCAGGCTGAGGTATGGTTAGTTGTGGATTTTAAAACCTTTATAAGAATGCTAGAGGATACTCAAGACGGGCCTATGTCCTTCGTTACTTAACGGGCCAAATAATACATTTGTTGTCTTCTTCTTCCCATTATTATTATTATTATTACTCATCACACTCCTCATATTGGTACTAATCATACTACTACTACTACTACCAATAATAATAATAATAATAATAATAATAATAATCATCATCATCATCATAGAAAGTCATTTTTGCGTTGTGATTTCAGCGTGTCCTTTTCCTCCACAGGGTAAACCAATTCGTTTGGAACTTACGATCGTGTATAGTGTTCCATTTGACATCAATTTCATTAATGACGTACTAGAGATCCCAATCATTACCGGCTGTTACGTTCAGTTTGCAATATTTGTCTTCGTAAGAAAAAAGGTTCCAATGTATAACATTCTGGCATGTATGACCAGAGTAAATAACTTTCAGAGGCTATGGGGGAACGATCGTTCTACTTCCGGTTAGACGACGTTGCGAATCGTAAGAGTAAGCATATATCCATTTTTCAATGTCCTTCCACTTGTGCAAGTTTTGATTTGATTTGATTTATTGACATATAACACAACACGCACAGGCCTAATTACAGTGTTACACACTAGCGGATCCAGAAGGATCGTTTGGAGGGGGAGGTTCGCTTTCTGGAAGATGATTGTAGCCTCGAAGTGACGACATTTTTAATTTGCAAGAATGGGACGCACATGAATCCCGAGCTGGAAGGGGGTGTAAACCTGGTTCCCAGATTCCATTTTGGGACCCAAATTTATAAGTTATTATTATTATTATTATTATTATTATTATTATTATTATTATTATTATTATTATTATTATTATTATTATTATTATTATTAATGTTATTAATGAAAGTGTATTCTTTCTGCAAATTTAAATGAAATACGCACTTCCGTTTTGGAGGCATGATAGTGTCATGATTTACTTCAAACATAGTTACCGCAATATATCAGATGCGCTGTCTTGCACAGTACTTGCACAAAACAAAATACTGTATTGACGATGGCATTCATTTTAACGAAAGAGTGCACAATTTCCTCTAATCATTTATATTTTGAATAACAATTGCGAGGCAACAGTTGAGAAAAAAAGTCTTGGTCTATGCAAAAATAGATAACAAAAGTATACATGCATAAAGAATAATACAAAATGACAACAAATAAGAAAAGACATTATGATATTTCTATGTACGTTTCTTGGTAGCTTAAAAATTAATTGTAAAGTGATATTTCATAACATATGGCACACTGTGTTCCAAGTGCGCCAAAATATAGGGGAGCGATCTTCACATATTGCTTAAATTTCTCTTTACATCAGGATATAATTCAGCAAATTGGAAACAAAAAGTAATAATAATATTCACACTTAACTCTAAAGATGTTTTAATGGCTTCATGATTATTCTCCGTGGTAGTGTTTGCCCGAACATGAATTTCGAGACTTTTCCCGAAATAAGAATGCTATGATATTTCCCTTAAAGAACTGCCCTGCTCACTCAAGGGCACAGATCAAGTACAGGAGAATTAAATGAATACACTTTCTAACACAAAATACTAATCATCACTGAAGTTAAACCTTGTACTCTCCTTCTAACAGGAACCCAGAACGACGGTTTGAAATCAAACTACAGCAGTAACAGTATAAAGAAATGAATTGCGAATATGAATCCTTATAAATTTAATACAGTGCAGCACTCCTTAACCATATAAAACCCTACGAACGTAAATGCACAATTCATTCAATAAAATACTGCATACAACGACTCACCAAAGGTAGTCGTCAACCCTGGTTCG
This sequence comes from Thermobia domestica, assembly GCF_964235325.1. Lineage (NCBI taxonomy): Eukaryota > Metazoa > Arthropoda > Insecta > Zygentoma > Lepismatidae > Thermobia > Thermobia domestica. The sequence continues at coordinate 112,277,691 of NC_137463.1, read as the reverse complement.
GCTAATAATATAAGTAAATCTTTAGTGGCAATAATTGTTTACACCTTAAAATATCTTCCGTAATTATATTCACTAGTATTATCACCTTTTATACTGAAATTACAAGTCCATGATAAGTATTAGATAATTTATTCGTTGATTCTCTTTTTAACGTATATTCACACAAACTGTCTTGCAATCATACATGTTAATTATGTATCCATAAACAACTACATAGCAACCAACTATACAATAATAATGTATATTTCTTACATATATTAAAACATTCTTCTTTTGTTATTTTTAGTTAACATTATATCAGGTATAGTGCTTGTGTAGAAGCACTTTCTGCCCAAGATACAAGTAATTATCAACCGATACAAAGTATCTCGTTGTATAAAATGTCGCCCGATGATGGGACTGAATATAAAAGTTACAAGTGAGCTTGGCTTTTATATTTAAGAACTACTGGTCCGTTTATAATGATGGCATAAGAATAGTGCTATTCTTTACATTTTGATCGACTCTCGTATATAACTTTATTAAGTTTCCTTCATATAAATACATTTATAATAAGTCTTTTATTTCATTAATATTTATCTTTTATTATAAAAACGTCGTCGCTTACTAATATAATCAACGAAGGGTGCGAAGTCAAAAACGTAAGAAATAATTTCATTTTAAAACACATTACAATGATCAACAGTTTCAATCATTAATAAAAACGGTGATGTTAACAATGTTTGATCTTTCTAGGGCGCGTTATATAGTAATTACTTTAGATGGTATTTTACAATATACATTATATCAATAAGGCGTCATGATACAAAAGGATCTTATTCGAGTAACATATAAGGTGGTGCATGAAGACAGTCGTCGAATACCTAGCTTAATAGAATGAACCTTATACTTAACATAATCCTTGATAATTAAGGTTCAACACAAATCAATATAATATAAATAACCTTTGCTTTTAATCAATTATGAAGCGAATTATAATTCTTCACATTAACAAGAAAGAATTAAAATCATTTGAAAATTATCATTTGTTGAAACAGACGTAATAAAGTATCTAAAAGTCATAAGGGTTGTTTTCATTATTGACATTAACACATAAATTTGAAGATAAATGTTCATAAGAATCTATAACTGATATGGGTTTAATCCTTACTACATCAACTGCAGTCAGTTTAAATTCGTACTTGCATATGATTCTAATAAAGTACATTGTACTGCACAATCGTGATTATGTTCCGCATTATTTTGTACATGAATTGCGTCATTGTTTTGATTTTGATATGAAGTGCCATCTCTTGAATTACGATTACGTCTATCCATGTAGTTTACTGTATTTCTGGAATTTCGCCATGTATTTCGACTGTTTTTGAGTCTACTTCGATTAAGTGATCTGACATAATTATTGTCACTATTGGTTAGGTTAGGTGGATTACCAACATATCTTTGCCTATTTTGCTCGTTCTGATTGTTTAAATTTGCTCGAATTAGGTTATGTTCCGTATTGTTCACATTACGGATATTTAGATTACGAACAGGTACAAGGTGATCTGAATTGTTTTTAATTTTACCTACTCCCGCTTGATGATTCAATGTCTGGTATTGAGTTTCATAACATTGGACAAGCATTAATAAGTGATTAAAACTCATGCACTGCGTAGAAAACAGGATCTGTTGTAATTTAAACGGTAGTAGATTTCGAATAGATGCAATCACTCTAGATTCCGATTGCAATGGATTTACGACTTTTAATTCGTTATACGTATTTACAACAAAATCAACAACAGATTTGTGCAAGCGAGGATTAAAAGGTTGGTTTCTAATCGCGGCATCTCTGCAAGTAAAAAGTCGTTTTCGTAATTTGCAATCAGCGCGGCTTTGAATTCCTCATATGTATTGACATGATCCCGTACTGCTTTAAACCATAAAGAACATGGTGGGAGTAATAAATGAGGGATTAGTTTCATATATTGAGATTTATCTATACACATTATACTGCACTCATCCTGAAATTTTTCTAGGAAAGAAGTAACATTTTCATTACATTTACCACTAAAATTACTCATAGCACGTATTTCGCTCATCTTTACACTTAACTTTACATTCCTTTCACCATTTCGTGTTCGTGTTGAGTGACAATTTCTACCTACTGCGTTATGCGTGGTTCCACCATCTCTTTTCCGCCCATCTGTATTCCTTGGATGAATTCTTTCCAAAATAATGTCCTCATCGGATGGGTTACTTGAAGATGAGATAATGTGAGGTCCACTTTGATCTGCTACGGGTGAATGCGAGGTCATCTCCTGTGAACAAGGGAACTCCAGATGATCATTAACCATGTTGTTGTGGTATGCGTTGTCCTTAATCTGTAGCATCCTGGTTTCCTCTTGTAATGCAGATATCAACTGAGTATTCGCACGTATTTTGGTAGAATTATCCGTGACCTGAATCTTTTGCTGACGAACAGAAGATTCGATTACTTCAAAATCTTTTTTTACACAATTGACTTCTTGGATTACATGGTTGTAATTATCCTGGCAATCTTCAGATAATCTTTTTAGCTTTTCATCAAACTGTAATGTGATGTCTCTCACCGCCTGGATAACAGACTGTTTCGTCTCTTCTGATTTTTGATCTATTTGTTCTAATCCTCTACTCAATTCTTCTGACTTTTGATCTATGTGCTCTAATCTTCTACTCAATTCTTCTGACTTTTGATCTATGTGCTCCAATCGTCTACTTAATTCTTCATATTGTCTACTTGATTCTTCGGATTTTTGCTGGACCGTTTGTTTTAATTCGTTAGACATCTGAGTTAATTTTTGTTCCAATCGTTGTTCTTGTCGCTGTAATGCCATTAAAATTTTGTCTTCTAATGTCAACATTCCAGGTGCAATAGGAGCTGTATTCTGCCTGTTGTCAACACTGTCAACAGTTTCATTCACTACTGTCTCATCAATCATGATTATTCTTGGGATTACTCTGCCACTTCTGAGAATAGTTGAGTTCGTATTCATGAACCTTCTTACTGAGGTAAATTCACCCTTACTTTAGACTTCGGGATATGAATTTACAAGAATCCCGGGTGAGGTAAACCAAAAATTTTACAACGACTCACCAAAGGTAGTCGTCAACCCTGGTTCGGCTAATAATATAAGTAAATCTTTAGTGGCAATAATTGTTTACACCTTAAAATATCTTCCGTAATTATATTCACTAGTATTATCACCTTTTATACTGAAATTACAAGTCCATGATAAGTATTAGATAATTTATTCGTTGATTCTCTTTTTAACGTATATTCACACAAACTGTCTTGCAATCATACATGTTAATTATGTATCCATAAACAACTACATAGCAACCAACTATACAATAATAATGTATATTTCTTACATATATTAAAACATTCTTCTTTTGTTATTTTTAGTTAACATTATATCGAGTATAGTGCTTGTGTAGAAGCACTTTCTGCCCAAGATACAAGTAATTATCAACCGATACAAAGTATCTCGTTGTATGCAAATAATGTAATAACAAAAATATCAATACTAAATTTTCTCTTACACAAACTCAACAGAAATTTTGTCAGATCTAGCACGAAATGTGTATAAATTTTTATATGAATTAAAATTATATAGAATCACGATATAATCCATTATAATGCATAAATAGTAAAAAGAAATGAAACCCTCTGAAAGATTAGCAAAGCCTACAATAAAATCAACGAAAGAAGATCAGAAATGTAAAACGAAAGTGATGTTTCCGTTCATTACCTCATACAAACTATATTTCGTTTAACATACCGACTGGCGATATTATTTGATAATATCGGATATTTGAAAAAAAATTAAAATTAAAATTTAATTTTGAAAAATTCTCACCTTTAAACGAAATTACCAATAGAGAATAAAGTACGTATAACTTATTTTTCTTTCATCTCAGATATACACGTAATATGGACTCCATTTGCCTAATAACTAAAACGCTTCCCTTTGGTGCGCGTGGTCCAAGGTTTGATTCCCGGTGGGGTACAACTGAACGAAAAAATTAGTTTGGATTGTCCTATAATCAGTAGGTCCACGTCTCTTTAGCCGTCCTGGAATAATCGTAGGACGTAGAACAAATCAAATATCATATGTAGAATATATAACTGTTTATTAAAAATATAATATATACACATTTTTTACTATTGTATTTGTGCCCTTTTGTTTCAGTTCATGATTTAAAAAAGATCTATTTCAAAAACATTTTTCAAGTTCGTTCATCTTTCTTGATTTTGTTTGCGATTCAGATACATACAAGGGGTTCAACTTTCGAGTCAGACTCACAACTTTCAGGGAATATCCACGACTTGAAAATAATTACCGGCGAAAACTACGACGGGCGGAAACCATACAACGGCCTTAGTCACCTTGCAGTCCATTTCTGTGAAAGTTACAGCACAGACTCAAATCTACGTCCTTTCTTGTTCCTGGAAAATCTGCCGATGACACGATCGTAATCTACGTTTATGTTTCGGTGCATATATAGTAGTACGAGATCAAAGTACCAAAAAACGTTGAAAAGCGTGTCAAATTATTTTAAATGAGAAATCCATATACCAAATCTCTAGTCCCTAACCTTAAGGGATTCGGAAAGATGCCATCTTATTAAAATAATTTTCGTCCCCTTCCCCTTTCCTTTCTTCGCGTTTCCAAAAATATCCTTCCTTAGTGATACCCTACATCAGAAATCTTATCTGCTATCCGAATTTCCAGTTTCTAGCTTGAGCGGTTTGGCCTATGCGAAGATCAGTTTTTCACTCAGGATTTCGTCTTTTATATATGGATTTCGCACAATAACAGCTTGCGCGTTATTCCCCAAGAAAAAATGAAATGCCATAATGAGTCCCTGGTCCCTTCCTAATGTTTCGTGTTGAACCCAAAAGTCACGGCTCTGTTTGTTGTTTTAGTAGCTAGCGAACGTACCTTTGATCTTCGATACATGAGGTTCTGTGGTTTGATTCTCGATGAGTGAGCATCAAACGCACTACAGTAGTTCAGATCCAACTTTAAATTCTATTTCTGTAAATTCTAATTCTGTAAAGCATCGCTTTTGACAAACGACTTAAATATATATCAATCAATTAACCAACCGAAAATTCTCAACTTAGATTCGGATAGCTTTTCGGTAAGGAACGCTGAAGATTCTACATTTCTCTTTATTCCAGATAAAGGTAATTGAAGTTTCGGGACCTGAATTCCATTTCGTATTCTTTTTCTAGCACATAATTTTAAAATTTTACATTTTTAGTTCAAACAGTGAGACGTCTTACCCTCCTTCTTACTGCTGTTCGTACAACGATCGTTATTCTCAGAATTGCATTTCCGAATTCCATTCAGACCAACTCACAACACATATCATTCTTATTTAGTACGACCTAGACTGTCAATATTTCAACGCTCTCTATTCTACAGGCTTCCTAAGTTATACAGTAAAATATCACAAAAACCTGTTGATTTATTTAATTATGAAACTGTATATAACTCTGCACTACGACGTCATTTTAATGGATAAATTCTAGTCAGGTATTGCCAACCTTTCTCGTTATTACTTGATGTTGCTATTTATTACTATTATTGTCTTATGTTACAATCTCTTAGATTTGTTAGATATTCCAGTGTAAATTGGCGTTCAGCTGTATCTGGAATTATGTTTGTAAATCAATCAATCTAATATAAATGAAATAAATAAATAAATTCTCGCTCCTTTGGGGCATGGTGTGACCGCCTCAAGGAACTAGGGAAAGAAGTATTCACAATTCAAGCTGGGCTGGGCTTGTCACACAGATTGGATCGGCTAGGAAAAGACCATATTTGAATTTCCCAACGATAAATGCTGGAAGCAAAAAGAAAGAACTTTGGAGGGGGCGGTCCCCCTCCGCTCTCCCCTTGGATCCGCCAGTGGTGTTACATAGTATGTACGTTATACAGATTATATAAGTTAATAAAACTATTGATAATAGTTACATTCGGCTTACAGAATTAATAGACTTCTTAAAACTACTTACATCCATTGCCAGTACATCAAGGTTGAAATTTTCTTTAACTAACCTGTTGTAGGTTGCACTAACTCTCCATATAGGAGATCTGCTTAAAACGTTTGTTTTCGCTGTCATACAAAAAAAAATGTATTTTTTCGAAGCAGTGCGCAATTTAGTGGATGGTACTTGGATACATATTTGTTCGTTAAGTTCAGGACAGTCTATTTTGCCATGAAACAGTTCGTGTAAACATAATAAATCAATATTTCTTCTCCTGAGTTCCAATGTTTCAAAGTTAAAATTTTCAACACGGTTAATGTAGCTTTCAAAGTTTGTGTAGAATTTTGTTTTCTTAAGTGTAAGAAGCCTTAAAAACTTATTTTGAGTACGCTCAATCCAGAATGAGTATTTCTGTATATTAGGGTTCTATATATTACTACAATATTCTAATTTCGACCTTACGTATGCATAATAAAGCACAATTAAAGTTTGATCATTTTGGAAATCTTTACTGACTCGATAAATATATCCAAGATTTTTGTAGGCTTCTTTGCAGATAGTTTCAATATGTTGAATAAAGGATACTTTTGAATCAAAAATAACTACCAAGTCGCTTATAAAATCAAAATTTTTCAGTTTTTCCCTTAATATTGAATAATTATATTTAATATATTTTTCTTTTCTAGTGATAGTGAATAACTGCATTAACGAACATGTAACTTAAATTTATTGTTTTTACACCAAATTTCAAGATTTTGTAAGTCACTCTGAAGTTCTAAAGTCCTGAATTGTTTTAATTCAGTTGAATATTTTAAGGTCAGCAGCAAAGAGTAGATTTCTCGAAACTTGAAAGCACTAAGGAAGATCATTTACCGCCAAAATGAAAAGTAGATGTTCCAGATTTGAACATTGAGGAACTCCAGATGTTACATGAAAGATTTAAGATTTATGATTACGATACACAGTTTGTTTACGATTTTGAAGGTAGGAAGCAAAGTATTGAAGAGTTGATTTCGAGAAGTTAAAGGGTGCCAGTCTGTTTAAGAGAATGTCATGGCCAATGACGTCATATGTTTTAGAAAAATCAGTATACCAGTTGTCCTTGCTTATCAAGTTCCGTCGAAATATAGTCTACTATTAGTGCTAGATTTGATACAGTAGATCTGCTCTTCAGAAATCCATGTTGACTGACAGATAACGCAGGTTTAGCATGATCCATTATTCGCTTATGCAGTATATATTCATACACCTTGGAAACGCACACAAGATAGAAATTGGTCGGAACTCTTCAATGTTACTAATTGAGTTCGTTTTAGGTATTGGACACACAACTGACTAATTCCATTTTTCAGGAAAGGTACATGTTTTTATACATAAATTAAATATAATATTCAGAGGTTGTAAGAATATATCTGAACAGCCTTTTACAATGTACGGTGGGATCCTATCTGGGCCAGCGATCGTCGAAGAGTTGGATAGCTTTCCTTGTTAGAGGAAAACTATAGTTTATTCATTATTGGTGGGAATTTTTCTTCTTCTTTTCTTTTGTTCTTTTCTCCATTTCAAAGGATTACACCGAAAAGTTTACAGCAATATAAATAAGCTTTTCATTGTTGCATTGTTATGCTCTCAAAGAGTTTGCGTTATAAATATTTGTTTTAAAAAATATTAATACAGTTTGTGAAACTTGCAGTTAAACAGAATTTTCCAAGAATTGTGTTAAATATTTTAAATTATGCTTTATGCTTTATTTTCTAAAATTATGCTTTATTTTGCTTTTAAAATTAGTTCATTCTGGACCCTTAAATAACCACAACCATGTTCAAGGTATCACCCATATGTGTAAAATGCCATTATGCCTTTTATGCTTTTGGGTTGCCCTACTAATAACGAGACTAACAGCAAGTTACAGATCATAAGTTGCTTTAGGGAAGCGAGATAAAAGATTAAGGTACCGAAATGAGATTCATAGAATGTTATTCTAAAAAAACCAAGAGATAAAAAATAATTAGTAAAAATAACAAAAATTATGTACCACTAAGAGATAAAAAGTAGAGCGCAATCGAACCGAACATCGGATCTGCAGAACAAAAAGCAAAACAAAATAAGAAACTATGTACATACAGTGTCTCAAAAAGTATTCATACACACAAAGTTTTTGACGTAGGATTATATATAAAGGTTAAATAAAAACAATGTTACAATCATCTGAAAATGTACATAATTTATTATGTTTGTTTGTACAAAAAATATCAAAAGAAGAAATATTTAGATGACAAAAATAAATAAATGTAATTTCTCAACTGAAAAAAGTATTCATACAGAAACACGAACTACAAATCTCGACGAGTTCTAACAATTTGTACTAGAAGTTTTTAATACTCTGTATGCGTACCTTTAAAACAAATCGTTGCCTAGAGACGCCTTGGAATGGACCGAACAAGCGTCTTGGTCATTTCTGAGGAAATCTTAGACCACTGATCCAAAAATATCTTTTTTAGTCTTTGCTCGAAGGACGGCGTTTCTGTACTGTACTGTGTTGTCGAGATAATCCCACAAGTGTTCTATAGAATTGACATCTGGGCTTTGTGCAGTAGTCAGAAGCCGTTGTGGAGCGTTGTACAATAACAATTCCCTAATTTTCAAAGCGGTGTGCTTAGGGTCATTGTCCTGTTGGAAAACAAAGACTCTGTCAAGACCCAACTTCTGCACACTGTTTGAGAAGTTAAGGCGCAACATACTAATATACTTATGAGCATCCATGACCCCTTCAATAAAAACTAAGTTTCCCTCTCCAGATGACGCCATGCATCCCCAAACCATCACACTTCTTCCTCCGTATTTTAGTGTAGGGATAATATGTTGCGATTGCAATTCACTGTTTGGCTTTCGCAATACCCATCTTTTGTCATCTGATCCGAATATATTAAAATTCAATTCATCGGAAAATACAGCAGTATCCCAAAATTCGTTGGGTTTAGTATGGTATTTGTTGGCAAATTTTAAGCGCTTTTGTCGGTTTACTTCTGAGATGTATGTTTGTTTTTATTTTGGCTGTCCTAGCATGAAAATTGGCACTATATAGTACATTTCGTATAGTTTGAGGATTCACAGTGCAAGTAGATGTTGACGTGATTTCTTCAGCCAAAGATACAGCACTTCTGAAGGGTAATTTTCGTGCTAAATTGACTACTTTCCGTTGGTCGCCGCGTTTAAGCACTTTTGGGCGTACTGGTCTTCGTCTATTTTCTGTTGTTCCAGTTTATTTATACTTCTTTACGATGGAACAACAGTACCAAAACTAAGTGAGAAAATGTTTCCAATTTCAGGATAACTCCTACCTTATTTATAAAGAGAAACAACCCCATCCCGTTGCGTCAAGTAAAGTTCCCTTTTCTTGCTCCCCATTTTGACTATTAGCACTCACAACCAGGGCAGACTAACAGACAGGCAATGAGCTGCAGGTAACGGACAATGCAGGTACAATACGATTGCTCGAGTTGAACAGTACAAGTGTTGAAGGCACAGAACAGGGTAACAGTCCTGTATGAATATTTTTCTGAGTATCATAATTAAGTGATTTACATTGTGTTCATCTCCTTATAGTCTTGGCAGATTTTCAACTCATGTAACTGTTAGTGCTCTTCCGTCTGTTTGTTTCAATATAACATTTAATTTTCTGCTCTCTCATATAACTCACCCACGACGAAAATTATGGGTGTATGAATACTTTTTTTGAGTCACTGTATAAAAGCGACTTTAGTTATACACAATGAGCTAATACCAAAATCAAAACAAACAACCTCAGCTGAGTCACGAAGTCATGCGATAAATATGGATCACTAAATAAAAAACAATACTCCGTATGGTTCAGAATCTCGAACCAAAACGACTAGTAGTACCTAAAACAGAACAAGCGAAAAACCTAAGAAAAATAATTCTAGTATAAAGCAACCGAAATTAAACAATGGAATCGAACACGTTAGAAACAAGTACATCCCTATTCCTATCCAAAGGGGAGAATAAATTTAATCTACCTAAAAGAATTAAAGTCTGGACAACACATAAGGGTTTAGAATTTAATGGATTTTTGAAAACGAAATAAGTTTGTTTAAAGTTTCCTTGACACAAGCAAGGCTTTGTAGTAGGTTTTGTAGAGATATTGGAACTCAACCACTCGCCGATCAAAACTAATTAAATCCAAAAATAAGGCCGCCACCAAACCTAATTGCAACGAGTCTCATTAATAAAACTTCCAAAACCTCATATATCGTGTATATATATATATATATATATATATATATATATATATATATATATATATATATATATATATATATATATATATATGTGTGTGTGTGTGCGTGTGTGTGTGTGAGAGAGAGAGAGTAGGTTAGTAAAAAAGAAAACGATATGAAATTCATAAACACATAGGCGCAATAAACACGAAGAGGTAAGCTTCATAAACAATAGAATAAAACATTTACACAATAAAAAAGTAAATTTTCGAAATAAATACTAAATTTAAGAATTAAATTATTTAAGAACTTACTGAATTAAGGTTGCAGAACGTCTAAATTCAACATTAAATCAATGTCAAAAGATACATTGACGCATGTTACGCATTCAAGACACACTTAAATGAAAATTCAAAGATTTTACTGATAACGTTACTTAAACTAGTTTTCGGATCTAAAAACACACTTTTCTCACCCACCAATCAATTTAATTTTATGATAAATGATGTTTAGAGTCGGCGATGCGTGAAAGACCTCTACCACACGCTCTAATTCCCAGTCTCCGAAGAATTTCTTCTACAAAAAAGTATTATCCGAAATGCTGGGAGAAGTAATAAGTTCGAAAGTCCTTAGAAGTTTATCATACCAGTGGAGAGTCTGCTGTTGTATCACCAACGTCCTACTGGAATGTATTATCGTGTAACATGATGGCTCCACGTTCCCTGGTCATGAGGAAAAGATTGAGGCGCACTTCATTTAGTTTAGTAAGTAACACTTAGTAATGATGATTTCGTCTCGACGAAGAAAGACATAATGAATCACTTTCACGTACATCACCAATAACATCTTATGCTGTTTGAGTAGGAGATTTTGAGAACCGTTCTGGACGTAGAACACGATTCAACGATAATTCTAACCATTCGCGATTGTTTTAGCTGATACATTTTTATTAGTAATGACAAATCCATGCAGGAAACCTTGACGGCTGTTATGAACAATCACATAGCTTCAGCTTCAAATTACGATTCTGAATAACTGGTATCGATACAAATGCCACATAGTAGCCCAAACGAATATCCTAGATGATTGCTCGTACTGCTAAACGGCACTTGTATGTTTACATCTAACTCTACTTCAATTGCATGAACACGTTTCCGAGTCCAAATTTCAAGTTCAGGAACTCATTAGAGTATGTCTGTGATCGATGCTTGCGGGATCATTTTTCAGCGTTGCTTCACTGGTACGGAAATTTTACAAATGATATAGGCTCCGCTCACTCATTATTACTGAGCAAGGTGATTTGTTGATCACCTCCGACAGATATGCAGAATGTCATAGTTTGAAAGAGTAAAAGAAAATCACATGCAAATGTACACAATTATGATCACGCTACATTCGGCTTTTTAATCTGTATATTCAAAACTTTCCATTCTAAGTATTTTAACATAGTTTAAGCGCTTCACTGAGTTTTCTTTCCTCGCCCGTTCACCACTTGTTTGTAATATATTCTCCCTTCTAACCCCACCAGTTTTATAATCACCTTGAGCCTCTCGTATTGATTAGGGGATATGTTAATATCACCATCTACGGTCCCCATACTGAACATTATGGCATCAATTAAAAAGAATTTCTTAAACATAGCTAGATGTTCATTATTTATATCAGCATTTCTGCTTACGTTTCTAATGATCCAAAGACATTTTCGTCTATTGTGTAAGGTTTTCCTTACGCTTTTCTTTTCATGGAGAGCGCATTAAAATCTCTGTCACGGTAAACAGTTTCTGTGAATACTGAAATCATGCATCCTAAAAATGTATCTCATTTGCTAAATTTCAACTTAAATCGTGTTCAGTTCAGTAAGAGTAATCTATCTTATGCAATTCTAATAAGACCACTTGGACAAGTTGTTGTCGACACTCTCCATTGCTCTACTACACAATACGAAGATACGATCCCGGGCGAAGAAATACAAAGTGGTCCAAAAAATTCTATGCTATCCACGCTCAGAAGTGTGCTCTTACCGCTTTAAATAGGCGATATTGCAGCTGTTTTGCATTGTACGAACTCATACTAGATATTTTATTAAATATTTAAAGTGTCATATTCACTGTCTTTCAATACTCTACTACAAACTATTACAACAACTGTGGTTTTGGCTTCCATCCATCTACCACTATTAAACTGAGAGCATTTGATTTATTACTAACGACGGAACCTATCCAAGTGTAACTCTGACTTCGAGTCGAGACTATGGCCGTTGGATACCTTGTGGTGCACAAGCAGTGTGCGTGGGTTTCCTCGGGGTTCTCCCGTACTTCCCACTTTGTTCAATCCACCATTTCATTCATTCCTCATCATCACTGTCTCCTTTAGCCTAACCTACATAAGCGTCGGACGTAAAACTCAAAGATTTCATTTCATTTCAGTTTTGTATTGACATTTTGAGCAGTTGCCCCTTTGCACAGGGTTATCGTAGAGAGTTGAGATTTGTTCTATCTTTTATTTAACAATAGCTTTCATACCATATGCTACTTGATCCCCGGTTCGATTTGCAAATTTTGAGTTGGACCCCGCATGGGACCCTGCGAGTGCCCCGGGGACACAAATTATTCATTCAAAAGATGCTGAACCTCCCATACAAATTTGATATGTATTCGCTGAGTTTTCTTACCCGACCGTTTCCGAAAAATCTGACCCGGAATCTGATTTTGTAATGTATAGTATGGAGCTCAATTTCTAACTTTTCACGCTTATATCTTCGCAATGGTTGCGATCGAGGATGTATCACTTTTCGTGTTATGTTCTTTTGGGACAAGGTATCCAACGGCCATAGTCTCGACTCGAAGTCAGAGTTACACCTGGATAGGTTCCCTCGTAAGACTAACTTCACAGAGAAGAATAATATTATGGGTGATCATTTTTCTTCCATCTCTGACCGCACAATATTCCGTCGAGTATAATCGTTTTCATCATGCAGCGCAGAACTGTTTACAGTTTCTGTACTTCAATGCGTAGCCTTATAATATGTTCTTTGTTATAACATTTTCTCACGTAACTAGAGTTCTTACATTAGTTGTCAAACTGCTCCAGGAATTCATCCTGTATCTTACGAATTTTGTTATGGAACGTCCCAAGCAATGCTCGACTTATTGGAGTTGTATTATGGTATCTAGCTGGAAAAGACATTTTCCCCTGGTTAGTTTTAACATTTGATTCTTTCAGTCTTGAAATCAGAGAAAGCCACACCGACTGTAAGGATCTAAAGACGCGAATCTGTCATGATTTTAGTTTTCCTGAGCATGGTGGCCCGGCGAGTAGTATAATATTTTAAGTTGCACTTCATTTTGAACGTCTTTAATAGTATAATTTGCTTCTCCAAATCTACTATAAACAATTTTGCTAATCTTCCATCTGTTCTGAGATATTTATTTTTGTAATTATACTTCAATTTGGAAGACAAAAGTTTGATCAGTGAACTTGTATTTGCATTCATCTTTGGCCACTAAAGTTATTAAATAGCTTAGAGTTTGGAAATTACTCCTGTCGTAATTCGAATCTTCGATTCCAGGCATCAGTTGCAAACTAGTATCTAACCGGTCGAAAGCAGTTTAAGGGTCTTGTAAAGTGTAACAGTTAATATCAGATATAATTAGTGTTTTAAACTTCTTGGATGCAAAGAGGTTGTAATTACTATTGTTATAAAATACCTGTTGAGCTTAAAAACTATTATATAGGTTATATTGATGAGATTAGTGTTTGTGACTTAATTAACGTGCAGATTGAAATTGAAATGTAGGACACATCTCTTTTTCGTCAAATGGTTATAGGATTTGATTAAATGTGTATTCTATTATTAATTAGTAATGTAAAATACTATTATATATTTATTGAATTCTTTGACAGATATATTTGAATAATTAAGTTATTGTTAAAAGCTGTTATTATCAAGTTTTGCAATGTCTTAAAGGATAATTTTCTAGAAATCAGATTTTGTTTTATCCTTGATTGCCTTATTAGGTCTAGCAATTAGTATAATTATTAAATTCATCTTATTACTAGATTACTTCAGTTATACGTAAAACAATTAATTGAAATTAAATGTGAGAATGCATAAATTAGATTTGCATTTCTGACCGGTAACAGTGGGGCTATTCTTAAATGGGTCAGTCTCTTGTTTCACATCGCGGACGCTTTTAGTGTTTTATGACTGCTTGCTATTATTGCTCTAATGTAAGTAGAAAACGGAGTATACGCTAAATATCTTAGGCATGGGGACGCAAGTCCCATTACTGGTGGAAGATAATGTCATTCAGACCTGCAGTTGATATGTATGTCCTCGTTTCAAGTAGCAACAGTGAGAAAAATTTATCAAGTCACACTGCCTCAAAACAATTAACACTACGTTACAATTATGACTAAGGTCTCGACTTTAATGAGTTGTAAAATCATTAGTCTAACATAAACCAAAGTTTTAGAAACAGTTTTAAAAAGTCTTCCCAACGATATTCTATTGTCTATAAATAATACTTTTTGGATTTTTCATATCAAACAAATCTTATATTTTGGTTGAAATAGTTATTTAAATATCTATTGAAGTGAAACATTTATTTTATGTAAGTGATATAGTTGTTTTCTAAAACTGTTACATAAATGTGAAATTTGCTTCTATTACCTCATATGATGTGGAGAGATCATTCTCTGCATACAAGAATATTTTATCCGATCGCCGACAAAATTTTACTTCTGATCATTTGGACATGTACATACCTTGTAACCCATTGTGCAAAAACACATAATTGAACTGCAGGCACATCTTTCGTAAGTACTTTATTTCAAATTTAAAATGTTCATTAGTAGAAATATTCTTCAATCTTAGTTCAGCTGGTATTGTTTAAAAGATATAGGACTGCCTTCCCCTGCATGAAATAAATATATATATGAAACAATACATTTCGTCTTAAGTTGCTTTTAGTATTTAATTTGTATATTATGTATAATTCATTTCAAGATTGGGCCGTGGTGACGCATGCGCATTTAGTGTAAAAGATTCTAGATTTGAAACGGAACCACACCACACCACATGAGATTTCTGACGTACAAATTCCGTATGCATTGCTTTTCTCGGAGCTTTCCTGTTTCTCTCTAGCCGATTCACATCTTCCTTCATTCGCGTCTGATTTTTATTATCCTGGAATCAGTCACGTCAGTGACGTATGGCTGCCTCAGCTGTTCAAGCATTTCACTTCATTGGAGGAATTGCATTAAGCGGAATAAAGTGTTGTAGATTTTACTTTTTCGTTTCGTAATTCGTTTAAATATTGCATATTGATAGGCGTGTTAATATTACGTTTTCATAAATATGTAACATATGTAATATTACATATTCTTAAATAATATTACATATTTCTTACATTTTTAAGCGATTTTTGTTACATATTTATGTACAATCATGTACAAAATTATTGTCGCATGTCTATAAAAATGTTGTTGTAGGAATATAATTTGATAACGAATTGCCGGCATTTCTTGTAATGTTACCATGTGTCTAGTCGGCAAAGGCATATATGTGGAAACTTTCATATTAAAAGAGCAGTAAATAAGAACAATAAAACGAATATAAAACTTTCATTTTGCAACGTTTTGTTTGTTTTACTCATTCTAATTTTCCTATTTATAATTCTTTTCCTATGAAATTTACCACAAATATACACTTTCCGATTATACACATAGTATCAGTATTAAAAGTACTCTGCAAAATCACTATCAAATTGTATTCTTACAAGAAGACAGTTATAAATATGCGACAATCATTTTGGACATGAGTACATATTTAGGGGTTCGATATTACATAAAAATCCGGGCATATTACAAAGCAAGGCTCATAGAAACGACCGTAAAATGTGTAAATTATTTTGTCACATTCTACCAAGTTTTATTTCGTTATAAGACAACAGAGCCATCTGGCTGCTACAGGGAAGTAAGGAGATCCAGAAAAGCGAGGAAGACTGTGGTTTCATACAAATCTTTTGTCACTTGCTTTAACTAAACGTTATGAGGCAAATAAAAATTAAATGAGGAGACTTCGTCTTAAAATAACATTGACAAAGAATTAAAACGTCTTTAGCATGCTCAGTACACCTGACTTTACGTCGAAACAAAAAAGTACTTTAACATAGACTACAAGCATCAGTTTCAATCACAGCCTCCTGAAATTACTCTCGTATCCTTGGTCGAGACATAATCCAGTGAGCTCTGATTTGAACTGGATGTTTCGTATTTGTTTTTCTGAGTTATTAAGGAATCGTTTAGAGACAGAGAAACACAAAACGTATTACCTTAATAAACAATAGATACAACCATAACTACAGTACCAAGTATGAAACAATTGTACGTAATTTTGTTGTCTTCAAAATTTCAAAACCTATAAGTATTATGGATATCTAGTAAACGGTCATTCAACAGTGGTTAATATTTGGTTTGGTGACCTAGATTAAAGCACTTAGCTACAAGAGGTCACCAACAGAAATGAAGATAACGATTTGTAAGCTGCATGTAATGATGATCTAATTTCGTGGGTTAAAATTTTTCCAGTTGTGGCGTGTGTTGTAACTTTGTGAGGTAATGAATTTACATTCCGATTAACTATTCTACAAAACAATACGATATAATCATATTTGGTTCAAGACTGATGTAATTGAAGTGATATAATCCATTACATACAATCTCGCCATATTAGACAGAAGAAGGCAAAGTTATAAACGGCGCTATTATATTTCGTTTTTAGTTCTTGCTTTCATTTTTAAGTCAATACTTCTACAATCAACAATCTAGTAGGGATTATATGAAATTCCGTTTTCTTGCAGAACTTGTGACAAAATCTAAACAGTTCGCATCAGTATTTAAACAAGTGTAATATAATAAAAACATTTGTAAACCATGAACAATTCATAGTCTCAGATAATACAGATTTCAGCTGTTTTTAATTAAATGCAACCTATATTCACTTGAACGATTTCAGATTTTAATATGTTTTTCTCCTCCCCGATAAACACTACCTTTACGAAGACACTTATGTGTCGGGTTGGGAGGATTGCGTGCTACAGTGAAATTTAGAGCTGTGTCGGTGGTAGTTCACTACCAGAAGGGCCACCCTACCGAATTGATCTAGATGGAGTAGCCAGACGAAGAGTGTTCTGGGAGAAGGCAGCAGTTCTCCAGTAGCCAAGTTGGCAGAAATCATAGTGATTGGTACAGCAACATGGACATTAGTCCCAGGCGTGGTCGGAGTGACTTTAACGGCTGTGATACTGCTGGGTGGAAGACAACGGGAAACCACCACTCTATTTTACCTATTTTGCTGGCAGCAAAAAGAGAACATAAATATCCCCCCATTCGGATCTCCGGGACGGGTGGCTTGAGAAGGACTATTGGACGAGAAAGTAATAATGGGAGGAAGACAGACAGAGAAAGAAAGGAAATGACGAGCAAAAGGTTCAGGATAGGGACATGAAACGTACGTACTATGTTACAGGGAGGAAAATTAGAAAATCTTAAAGAAGAAATCAAACAAAATAATTTAGATTTGGATGGCGTTTGTGAAGTTACATGGGAATGTAATGGGGTATTGAACAGCGAAGGATATAGAATGTTTTACTGAGGTAATGAAAAGGGCGGTCATAATGGCGTAGGAATAATTCTTGGAAAGCGCTTAAAGGAGGAGGTAGTGAAAGTAGAATTTACTGATGATAGAGTTATGATGTTAAAACTTATGAGAAAGGAAAACGAATGAGAGAGTGTTAGAAGTGGTGGGTGACAAAAGAACAGTTTTAGATATTATTAGGGAGAGGAAGAGAAACTGGTTGGGACATTGCCTAAGAAGAGAATGTATCATAAGGAACGTCCTAGAGGTTATGGTGGCAGGAAAGAGAGGGAGGGGGCGAAGGAGTCTACAATTAATGGATGATATAAAAATAGAAAGATCATACGCTAAGACAAAGAAGTTAGCGGAGGACCATGGAACATGGAAGATTCTCAGCTGTGGCAAGTGACTTGCCAATAAAGGCAGAATACCTATGATGATGATTATGATATTTTTTCCGCTGCTTCTTCTATTGACTGAAGCCGTTTGATACCTACGTTTCCTGTTTAGTACTTATGCTTCTTTTCAGAAGTCATCAAAACGGTCAAGGTATATCTTTGTAACGTATCAAGTGCAACACCTAATCTCCTGTTTCCTAATGTCACAATTCAAATTGGTTCAAAAATTAGTTGAATAAAATACTTGTATTATTTCATTCGTAACACTGGATGAAAACTATCAAGTTTATATATATATATTTTGTGTACTATAAAATAAATTTATAGTAAGCGTCCTTCACCTGTATTACATAATTAATCCATTCCTTGACAAATTTATCAAATTGACGAAATTGTCTACAATCTGTAGGGCAAATCTGCAAGCCTTTAATTGTTGGATTAAATAAGAGCATTCGTATCATCGATAATAATTGTGTGAAGTTAATCATTGCAGCATTTGTACTTATCATATCGCTTTTCAGGATTGTCTTGAAATTGATCAAGTTTAGAAACATGAAATTGCTTTCATCTTCCTTATTCAGCTTGATATCCCATGGAAAGAATAAAATAAGCTAACAATCCAAACAATAGTAAACAGTGTAAGTATTATATGTCAGTTCTTACCGTTTACGAACTAACTTTGATTTCCTTTTTGTTTCAGCTCAATTTGTAGAAGTAAGGACTCTTCCAGGCAAGTGCGTTCCATCTAAAATATGGACTGCTGAATGCAATTTGTGTTTCTGTACGGTATCAGGATATGCTTGGTGCGCTCAGTTGTCTTGCGTCCAAGGAGGCGTAGGAATTGAAGCAACAAATGAAGAAAAAGTTTCATCAGTTTTACGGAGGCTTTTGACAGCTAAATAACATAGAGAACCATCTTGTTAATAATGTTTTATATATATAATGAATAAATATCAATATAATATTATGTAAATACGATTCAACAGTGTATTACTAACTTGACAATATACATGTAATGCCACTCGAAATAATTACAAATTTGACATTCAAGAAAGAAGGAATAAAACATGTCCTGGAATATTGTAGAAAATACTTTAGTGCCTAAAATTAAAATTTAAAAGTTAATCTAAAAATTAAGTTAAGTAAAATCTAAAAATTAAAATCCCAGTTCACTAAAAAGTAGTGTCTATTACTGAATCCAATACATTCATGTTTGCATTTTAATTGATTAGCAAAATTACAAGAAATAATTGAACTGAAAAGATGAATACCAATTCTTTTTGTTACTTTCAGGTTATGCCAATATCAAAAAGACAACCATTACAAAGACAACTGCTGTAGCCAAATTAATAGAAACTTACGAAAGAGAGCGTTGAATTAAATATGTATAGAAATGTAAAATGTCTTTTCTCCGTAGGAGTATACTGTCATTCCTGAGCACGAAAGTGCCTACAAAAGTACAAAGATTTTCACTGGGAACTAATATTTATACACTTTGTCATGGAGATATCAGTTTCAAATTTAAAACACTACGCAAAAAAATCAGGTTTTATATTTTGATGATTTTAGTTTGCAACCTTAAAAGATTGATATTTATTTTACATCTATTATGAAAACATGAATTTTGGCTGTAAGAAAATGAAAATTGCTCTTATGAAAATTGAATAATAAGAAATCTTCATATGCGTACTCATGTCTTTCTCGATGTTAGAAACCAGTTGTACGATACAAACTGTACTGAAAAGAAAATATAATAGTAGTATGAACATGCTCCTGGACATATTGTTTTTAAAAATCCAGACGTACTCCTGCTTGGACCAACGTACCCGTACTGCAAACAAACGTTTGGGAAAGGTACTAAGTGTGGGGGTCAAAAGGATAGGATCATATTTTAGCAAGATTTCGGGGCAAATTACATAGAGAGTACTTAATTTTATAGTCTTAAGACAAGGAATTTTTCTGATCGCAAAGTATAGGCTCAAGGTTATGATCGAGGACTAAGCGCTCTAGATTCGGACATTGAATAACACTAAATTCTCTTGGATTAGTATAAAAAGGTGCCGAAATATCCAAATAAGGTACTTTTCCTCGAAGATAAAATCTTTTGGTTCTTTAAATAGATTTAATAGGATGTATGAATTTGACAAACTTTGATTGTTAATGTCAGAATTGCAAGTGGTACGTATTAATGTCAGAATTAGAAGTGGCATCTGCTTAAACTAATTTGGTAATTTTAACACGGACATTTTTGTACTCTTGTTCAATATTTTTAAGAGAAAAATTGTATAAGATCAATGTACTATGGAAACACATTTTGAGAAATGACCCTAATACTCTCATGAAACTTTTGGTATTATGACGTAACACGCCTGTTTGCTATGACGTCACGTTTCCTCTAATTTTATTTTTGCTGAATCTTGATAAGTGAAACATTTTATTCTTGCTCAAATTTGACTGGTTAACTGTAACAATGATTAAAATGATATTCGTGAATCACACTCATTGATCAAAACAACAGCAAGTATTTAGTATGAATGATTTAGAAATATTTTGAATCGTTTGAGCGATTTTATTTATTGCTCTGTGATTGTTTTATCAAGTAAACGCTTAGTTGATATAAAACCTAATGGTTTCACAAAAGTTTTCTTTTTGTTTCTATCTAAAATGCTGTTTCTTTTAGTTATATTTGTAAAATTATTTCAGTGAGTGTAAATATTTTCAAATTAAAACATTTTCTAACTAAATAAAAATTTAGATAGATTTTTTCGGGACGGTGTCTCAAGACATGAAAGAAGAAATTGATGTTATTTTTCAATTAAATGTATGTTTATCAAGTAATCTCTTCCTCATACAAGAATTGTTTTTCCATAATTAGTAGACTTAAGATGCGTTCTGGAACATGAGATCTGAAAGATTGGTAAGAGAGAGGTGAGCTTACTATCTACGAGTATTGTAGATGTATTACGTATTATAAAGAAGCAAAATGTTAGTCTGAATGTTGATCAGTAATTTACTTTCCTGAAAGAAGAACAAGTTGCCGGTGAATAACAAGTATTTTCTTAATGAATTGTTGAATTGTCAGTTATTATACATGAGAGAGATACATAGTAACATGATGATTTACGCATCTGTGAGAGAGGAAAGAGATGATGAGATCGATGATGAGATCTTGGTAATCGCTATCTGACCAATTCTTGTTTCATAATTACACAATTATTTTGGCTATAAGTATACTTAGTATAATGAAACAGATGACTACTTTATGATTACTTGATGATTCCTAATACTTCTGCTGCTATTCTTCGGATTTTAATAGAGGTGAAATCAAGGAGAAATGCAAGAAAGGATAATATGACTACTGTACGAAAGAATATTATTACGGGTTATTTGCTGTTTTTTCTTCCTTTTCCTGTAGGTATCGTTTTTCACATACAAAGAAGGAAACCGTGTTATACTAGGTATCTATAAAACGTCATTTGATATTTTGATGGTGTAGAGTTTTCTTATTTCCTTGAATTATTCTTTGCTCCCTAGTGTGACATGTTTATGAGAAATTTTGATTGCGATTTACGTTTTGCATTGATTTAAAGCTAAACATTTCCGCAATTATGTTTAAATGTATTTAATGGCTCGCCTGATAATATATGGTGAATCCTCTTATCTTCATTTGTAGCTGGTAATGTATGTATCTGGGTTAAAGACCTATAGCTAAAACTTTTGGGGTATGACTAACGTAAGTTTTGATGTAAACCCTTTAATCGTACGCTTCCATTTCGTCAATCATTGATCAAAGGTATATGGATGATACAATGGTTGAATCTCTTGGATGTTATGTAAATATCACGTACTCCTTGTGAAAATGAAACATACGTTCTTTCTGTGCCTTTTCAGGTACTTACATAATTCTAGTCGTGCCTGACATGTTGCAAAAGCTAGAAATACGAGAATTCGTATTACATTCTAGAGGTACATTTTGATTGTACTAAAAGAGTACATATAATATCATATCATTCTTTGAATAGTTTTATGCTTTGTTAATATTACTTGTCTAGTTAAAGTTGGAACGTTGAGGAAACTTGATTAACATCGAATTTAAACATAACTCCGGATTTAAACATAAGTTTCAACAAGCAGAATTTCTTTGATCTTTGGAGTCTAAATAAATTGTTTACGCTTATAATACGATCTAGTCTCATACACTAAGAACACACGAATACCACCATCATCTGTTGGAAGAATGTGTCCTTCGTAAACATCCACACAGTAAAATTTTAAACAGAATCAAGATTGTATTAGTTAATTAATGTTGTCAAGACAAAACTCTTTTTTTAAAACAAATAGATCTCAATAAGTATCCTGATTGAAAGCCGTGACCCTCCGTAAATTTCTGAAGAATATATGTTCAAGGGTAAATGATAAATAGAGATTTCAAACTATTGCTTTTATAACACGCAAAACAGTAAAACAGTACATTTAGTATTAAAAAGTTAATATATATATATATTCAAAGAAATAGTGTTAAATAATATATAGTTTCAATAAGCTTCCAATGGCTTCTACTTTACCGTTGAATATATTTTAAAACGCTTGATATTAATAATGTAATAATTCACTTTCCAAATGTAAGATAACTCAAAATACCTTTTAAGTATAAGTTCATTACACCAGTTTAACTATTAATTATATTATTAAGTTTTCTGCCTTTCGGCAGGTCCTGGGACTAATGAGGATTTTGTTTTTTCAATTTTAGATTTGGGCCTGGAAATGTTACTTCTATTTTTCTCTATCTTCAGCTTCCTCTTAACTCCCTATATTTTCTCCTATATTTCAAAATAATCTATCAGCTCTGTTCTTCTTCTTCCTAACCTTCGCTTCCCTTCCATCTTTCCTTCTATGGCGGTGCGAAGGAGACAATTTTTTCGCAAGATATGTCCAATCCGCTCTATCCGTTCTCCAATCTATTCTCCCCTATCCGTTTTAAAACGTATTCGTTTGTTATTCTCTCTATCCATTTTATCTTTTCCATCTTCCTTTAACACCACATTTCGAAGGTCTCTAAATATTTCTTCTCTTACTTCCGTAATGTCCAAGTCTCTGAACCATTCAGTCCAATGCTCCATTTATAGCACTTGACCAACTTCTTCTTAAGTCCAATATTGAGCCTGCTAGTTAAGAGTGATCTTTTCTTGTTGAATGCCTCTTTAGCTATGGCAATTCTCGACCTGATCTCTTTGGTGCAGTAAGCGTTTCTCGTCAAAATACTTCCCAGATACTTGAAATTATCGACCACTTTAAGTTCTCTTTGTTCTACTCTGATCTGTAAGGGTATGTTTACACGGGATATTTATGACTTTCGACTTTTCGATGTTAATTTTCATTCCATACAGTTTTCCAGTGTCAACTATTTTGTCAATCATCTCCTTAGTCTTCCTTCGGTTTTAGCTATTTAACCGTATCATCTGCATACTTAATCTTGTAATACTCCTGGATAGAAGTTATCACGCTTATGTGATACTCTCTTTTGTAACTTCTATTTGAGTTCAACAGATGTAATGCATTAACTTCCAACCCTGTCGCTGAAAGTCACTAAAATATAACTGTAATAGCTCCTTATGGCGTTGCTAAAACCAAATATTTGAAATCTGAATAAAAAGGTTATTATGTCGATCGTAAGAAAAGAAAATATCATTGTAGTGTTTTTTATAGCAATCTGTTACTTAAGTGGTATGCATGTTGCGCATCGATGTTTAAAGTTGTCATCAGGTACTCCTAAATTCATTAAGTTGTCATCAGGTACATCCACATCAAGCAACAGTTCTAAATTACAAACTGTAATAAAATTTCCATTAAATTTTTATTTACACGATGGAAAAAACATTAAATTTTGACTTACATGTACTCAGTTAAGAGTCTAGGCCGTGCGCAATGGAGTCGCCACCCATTTATGCTTAGAAACGGGAAAAATCAGAAGAAAACAAGATTCAGGACAATTTGGAGAGCAACACCAGAAAATTAGTATCATGACAGAAAGTAGTAAACAGAAAATCTTGTAACATTATACCAAAATATCTATGATATTAACTTATTAAAATAATCCAGAGAACTAAGATAATTTCAATGGTAACGTTTATTTTATTATCGGTTTATAATTTTACTCGATATTTCATATTTTATAATAACAATCTAACAACAACATATAACGATGGATTCTTCTTCGTATACGAACTCAGGTTAAATTTATTACATTAATTGTTATATATAGTTATGTATACATACGTATATTATATAGGTTACGTATATTATATATATAGGTTTGCTTGTTACCTTGATTTTCTGACCCTAGGCGCAGATTATTTCTTTACTTAAACTTCTCAACAGTATTTCATTGTGTGGTGAAATAAATAATATACCCATTACCATTAAATTTTCATTATTCTGAATCCTATTCATAATTATATTTCTTCTCTACCATATTTATCTATCTTCATTTCTTCTATACATTTGATAATACTCACTTTATCGCAGGTTAACTAAACTCCCACCACAATGATCTACTATTATCGTTTCTGCAATTAATGACACACGTACTGAACATGCAACATCTATAACTTATTACGATTCTCAGATCATTGTTCCTGTAGGATCATACTTTTCAAAATTCCATATATTATCAGAAAACAATATGAATATACAACCTTGAGTTTGTTGAATCCCATTGTAAAACATTTAAACGGTATTATAGAATTATCATTTGTAGATATATCGTTAGGTTAATTTATCACAATCAGTTAAAAGTAGAATAGACCAGATTTAAGGAGAATATTTATAACACCATCAATTCTGAATTTTATTGCTTCAGTTTATATTATTAATTATTTCATTTCTTTACTAGAAGTTTAGGTGGACGATGATGATAGGGAGAGGGAGTTATATAAATTTTATTCTAGCACTTTATTCTTTATTATTTTCTCTCCCTTTCCACACAATTTATAATTAATTATTTCAAGGTTACCTGGTGTAGTTATTTTAATCCTCAAATTCCGTGTACAGAAGAATTAAATTTATATTTCTCAATAATACACACCAACATTTAAATATTTTAGTTAATACATGCATATATCTTTTTCGTTTTCGAAAACAATTTATTAATTTTCTGCAATTTCAATTTTAACATCTTGAGATGCAGATCAAAAACCAATTGTAATCCAAATTTAAAATTCTGGGATACGGATTAAAATCCAAATTGTAATTCAGGAACATCCAGTAATGCGCTAGGTATAGATATATTTTAGTGGCGCATTACTATCTTGTTAATGATCTGCCTTCCAATCTTGAAATCGCCAATTCCCATTAATGCTTCCTTCATTAAACATTCACTGCAAATGTTGAATAATTGGAGCGACAAATTACATCCTTGTCTGACTCTTCTTCCAATCTCTACACTATTGGTTTCTCCTTAGGAATTTCAAGAATAACAAATAACTCATAAATTATATATATATATATATATATATATATATATATATATATATATATATATATATATATATATATATATATATATATTAAAAGTGAAAATCACAATATTGTGACTATAAATCTCCTGAACAGTCCGACCGATCTCGATCAAATTTGAAACATGGATGAGGGTCCAGGCAGGGCTGGTTTTAGGCTATTCACTTTGATGGTAGAACTCGGGAAGGGGGAGGGGGTATAGACAAATAAATAAAACTTGATAAATCCTGAACAACTACTCGACCGATCTTGATCACAGTTTCAACATAGATGGGTTCAGGCGTTTTTTTTTTTTTTTTTTTTTTTTTTGTGATTTAAGTTTGACGGACCAACGGAGAGGAGGAGAAGGTGGGAGAGAAAAATCATTTTGTCTAAAACTGAAAGTCACTATACTTGTAACTCTTGGACTATCAGACAAATTTCATTCAAATTTTCAAGATACATGAGGTTTGGATTTGAAAACATTTTTGTAATTTCATTTAAACTGTAGATCCTAGGGGAGAGGGAGGGGAAGGAGACGTGAAAATAAAAACTAATAAATTTTGAATCACAAAATCAATCTCGATCGAATGTTCAACATATATGAGGGTCGAAGCTTTCGTGTTTTTATCGTTTCACTTTGACGAGCCAACCTACGGGAGGGGGAGGAGGAGATATATGTAGAAAACTTAAAATTTAAATGACGTCCTTTATGACTTCATCACTCTTGAACCACCCGACCGATCTCAATCAAATTTTCAACATACATGAGATTAGGGGGCAGGGATTACTCTAGGCTATTCACTTTGACGATGCAACGTAGGGGAGGGGGAGAGAAATTTAAAAATGATAAAAAAAAGACTGATATTAGTATTGAATCCATAGTTTCAGGAGTAGCTGAAATTAACAGTGACAATTCTGATGCCGCAGTACGGAGGAGGGGCAGGGGAGCTATATATATACCGAAAAGGAGGGGGAGGGGAGAGAAATTTAGAAATTATCAAAAATAACCGATATTAATGTTGAATCCATAGTTTTTAGGGTCGATAAGAGAAACAGTGACACCTCTTATGCTGCTTCAATTCAAGTTCAGCCTGACAGTTGGGAGGAGGAGGGTATAATGTCGGGGAGGGGATAATCATTTTAAAGTGATATAAAATGTCTAATTTTAGTGTCGAATCCATAGTTTTAGGAGTAGCTGAGTTTAACAGTGACAATTCTGATGTCTTGTGACGCAGTACAGAGGAGGAGGTGCGGGAACTATATATAAGGATAATCGAAAATGACCAATATTAGTGTCTAATCCATAGTTTTCGGGATCATTCAGATGAACAGTGACATTTCCGATCCAGTTTAAATCCAAAATCAGCCCCGCAACTTGGGGGTGGGGGACAAAGAAATATATAAAAATGATCGAAAATGGCCACTATCAGTGTCGAATTTATAGTTTTCTGGGTCGCTTAGATGAACAGTGATACTTCCTATCCCGTTTAAATTCAAATTCAACTCGGGCGATGGGAGAAAGAGATATTTAAACATGATCGAAAATGACCGATATTAGTGCTGAATTCACATTTTTTGGGGTCGCTGAGATGAACGGTGACACTTCCGATGCCATAGCCCGTAACATGTGGAGGGGCAAAATAAATTTATATATATATATATATATATATATATATATATATATATATATATATATATATATATATATATATATATATATGATGGAAAATGATCAATATTAGTGTCGAATTCATGATTTTCGGGGTCGCCGAGATGATCAATGATCTGTGTGATACTGGTTAAATCGATGCCATTAAAACGAAAACACCATATTTCGCGGGTACTACACACATGAGATACGGATTTGTGCATTTAAATTTTCATTTCAACCGAGCGAAGCGGGTAATATATGCTAGTTCCAACTAAAAGGAAGTACTTCAAATGGCTTCCTCCTATAGCAGACACTTTAGTAAAGTCGTAAGTACTGCTAGTACCAACGAACTCTTTTTGACCTCAACAATTCGAATATTAATATGAAATACGTAATAGTTGAAGCAATTTTCTGTAACACTTTTAACTTTTGCAGAACTCATTTAAACATATTAACATTTCAATAAACCATAAACTGTCTACTTCAATAATCTGAAACTAAATTCCTTTATAGCGACTTTCCAATTCGCATATAGAACATTCTCCATTTCTTTATTTGCTGCTTTGTATGTAGCAGCTAAGTGGTGTTGACTTATGATAATGAGAAAAAGAAGTGTTTTAGTCGTAGATAAGTCCACTATTGTCTGGAGATGAAACTCAGTACTAGAGATGAAGCTGGTACTGGAGATCAAATTAACAGATAGAGAATACGAACTATTTTTTCTTTCAATTAAATTTTAGGTGATTACACACTCTAGGATTGTTTATATAATTTTGGATTTATCTTCTTCTGTAACACAAATACTCGGCCGTCGGGAAGCTTTTATTTTAGATTTGAAAAAAAAGTATTAATATATTCAGTGAACTGGTCGCCATTTGGTTTGTTGGATCAAACTCCTTAACGTCATAATTCCAAACACCAATTACTTCATAGCTTAATTCTATGGATTGTGTACCTCATATGAAACCCAAGTTCTTTCAAGCCGCCGTTTAGAATCTTCGTGGGTACACATCACTGTAGATGATGGATTCATTTCTTCTGTACAAGCAGCACATTGTAAAAAAAATGGTTTCTTCTTTTAATTAACTTATGGTAGTATATTCTCATCTGTCCGTTTTAAATTCTTGAGTGTGATGCAGGGTGTTTATTATACTTGGTGATCTAAGAATATAAGTTAACAATTTCGAAGCACTTTATTGTTGATACCATAGTGTCATCGGCTTCATGGTATATTTTCAAACAGTTGCTGTCCATGCAAAACAAACGAATCACCCAGCTGAAGAGCTCTTTCAAAATGTGCCTAATTCCCATCCAATGTCACATTATGTGTCTGGTGTAAGCTCATCCTCAAAGATTTAACTGCGTTGCTGGGAGATAACACAGATAAACCCACCATAATATCATCCTCAGCATTCTCCATGGTTTTTGCTGGTGGTATATTACTTCGAGCTTGCGATCTTTAATGTTAAAATTAATGTAGCGACGAACTACTTAATATAAGAAAGCAAAATCCGATACGACCATGGTAGGGAATAATAATGAGAAAATAAAAGAAAAATAAACGGATTAATAATAATATAAAACAAAGCTGAACTGTAATGTTGGGTTGTTAATTTTTCCTACAATCACACAAAAAGAAATTCCAAAATTAGTACGATGAATTATTACTTTATTTCAGTTACAAATATCTAATAATTACTAAAATCTTCAATAAAATGATTTGATACCTCTCTTCTCAAATTTCCAATCAAGTTAGTGAATTTAGAATTACTAAATTGTCAAATATTTTTTTATTGATCTTTAGAAGAATAGCAACACATATTTTCTGACAATTACTAAATTAATTCTGGGTCAATGAACATATCCCTAGAAATGTATTGGTTAAGAGCTTGTTATCTTATAAAAAGAGAATAAGATCTTAACTTTTATATTTTTTATTGTATTAACAATTGCCAAGCTTAAGGTGGGTCGTGTATGTACTCCTGCAAATATTTATAACAGAAGCTCCTTCATACTAATATGCTATAAAAGTGAATGATTCCCGACTTATAACAATATTTACTTCTGACAATTTTTTAAATTTAAGGAGGGCCAATATACTTAGCCTTCCTAATACTTAAGAGGTTTCACCAAGATATCCATTCTGTGAATGAAAACAAATTCAAAGCGTTTACCAATTTTTATTTTCGATTATTCCCAAATTTAAGGCTGAGACACTTACGTGAAACTCCCGAAATTTAAGAGAAATGTGTCAAAGTACATTTACTCTCTGAAAGCATTAGCCTTAAATATTTACAATTGTTTGAATAATTTACAATCTTAGATGGGGACTAAGTACGTACTCGTCTCACCTTGGCACGCGTGTTATTATAAAAGATAATAAGTCCTAATATATAAACAATTTTATTCTTTTGGCAATTCCCAAATTTAAAGAGAAGGTCGTACACGTAATCCTGTTAAATTTAAGACGGATAAGTCATGGCACAGATGTACTTTGAACGAGAATAAATCTTCAAAATCTTCCAATTTTTGATTTTCTAACGATTTCCAAATTTGGGGTGACTCAATGTACATACCCCTGTCAAAATGTAAGAAGGTAGTACACTAGTACTATAGAAAAGAATGAGCCTTTAATGTTTAACAATATTTATTTGTTGATAATTTACAAACTTAAGGGTGGGACATGTATCTACCCTTATCAGGTTTAAAATAGGTTCAGCAAGGAGCACCTTGATAGCCATGTCTTATAAACGATAAGAGACCCTCCAGATTTACCAATATTATTTCCTGACAATTACCAAAGTTAAGGATCCACCTCTCTAAAATTTAAGAGCGCGTTCGTCATGATATCCTTGTCCTATGAAAGAGAATGAGTGCTACCATTCATCAATATTTACTTTTTGACAATTTACAAATTTACTTTCCCTCTTACACATAACAATACCAAAATTTGTGAGGAGAGGAGCATGATGTTATTCATATATTGTTCATGGGAATAAACCCTCAACATTTACTAATATTTTCTTTTACAATTTCGAAATTTAGAGATTTGCCATATATTGCTATTAAATATAAGCGAGGTATATCATGGTACAGTGCGCGGCATAAAATTTGTTACAAACATTCTAAGTCCAAATGAATAACAAACTCTTGCCCAGTTTTCTTATGCATTCCCGCAATACATGTATCAATCGATTTGTTGCTTCTAGTAATTATTCCAACTCCTCCCCGTCCTCCACCTCTCCTTGTCTAAAGCAGTGTGTGTGACGTAGTACACTCTTTCCATTCAGCTGAAAAAGAAACAGGAATCAAGTTTACAACGTTATAGCTTTAAAACAGTCTTTTCCATTCGTTTGTTCTGAAATATTTTTAAGAGCCTAAATTAAAGGAAAGTCACACAATCTTCCCAGAGCTTCATAAATATCTTTAGTTTCATTCTTTTCTTTCTTTAAAGAGTGCAAGCTAGTAATATGCTCCCTAAGAAATCTATG
Organism: Thermobia domestica; assembly: GCF_964235325.1. NCBI lineage: Eukaryota > Metazoa > Arthropoda > Insecta > Zygentoma > Lepismatidae > Thermobia > Thermobia domestica. The sequence continues at coordinate 112,246,758 of NC_137463.1, read as the reverse complement.
GAAATTGCCAAAAGCTCTAAAATATCTACGGACAGAAACGAGTTTTTTTCAATGATTCATTTAATTTTTTTTCAGGAAGTGCAAGCAAATGTTTCAGGGGCGTCATTTGGGCAGGACAGGAGGGTGTAATTCCCCCTCTCTTTTGCTTCATAAATACGTATTTTTTGATCAAATGTATAGTGTTACATTAATAAAAAGTGAAAATCTTATGTCGCCGAAGAATCTCTTCTTTCTCTCCCCCTTCCCCCCCGAATAAAGTCTAAAAGACACTGGTTTTAACAACAAACCTATAGAGTTACGATAGCACATTGCTAAAGAGCTTACATTTGGTTTCAAGAGTCGAAGGTTTGATCTCAAGCCATATGACTTCCTGGGTGACATTGAGAGAGAGAGAGAGAGAGAGAGTTTCAAGTATGGAGACAGAGAGGGATGATTTGTAAACACAGATTTAGAATTGGGGAAAAAAATGATCGAACAGCATTCGTATTATGACGAAAATTCTGATTTTGTGAAAGATAAGAAGGGAAGTTTTCGAACTGCGAGGATCACATTAGGCAGTTGTCGAATTAATGTGGAGAACTCTTTTTAGAGCATCAGATGATTACGAAAGGAGAGAAAGATCTTCAGAACTGAGGAATTAAGATTTTTAAAAAAATCTGATTTAGGCGACGGGTTTCGAACCACGAACCTTGTGGTCATCGAACCATGACTTTATCCATTCTGCTACGGAGGATTCTATTACTGGTTCACATACGTTTCCCTTAGCTGCGTTGAAAGCTACCTTAAGGGGATATTCCAAAAGTTGACTCGGTAGATGCGCCGTTCAGTTAGGACGTAAACCTCTTGTAACTTAGTTACAATGTGCAAAATGAACTTCCACTTCTTCAGGACACTTTTTAAAGCTTTAAAATTTGTTACTATTGTTTTAATTAAGTTACGTTTGATAGAACCATCTGATAAAGTAGTGCCAAGCCCTGTGCGTCATTGTCTGTTAGTTGAATGATTAATGTAAGTTACTTTTACGTGGATGGTCCTAGCTTCCAATCAAGACCATTCTTATTCATTATTTTATTTGAGCTACGCTCATACTGTATATTCCACAAGTTCAAGTTTGAAGTAATGTAGTCACAGCTAGTTTAATTCGAAATAATTTTCCAATATTATATTTGTTACTACATTTACATGGCACTCCTCACTTGTTTGTAGCCCTGCATAAATGCAAAATTGTTTTAAAAGTATATTTTATTTTCAAGTATTATTAATTTTTTTAAATTGTCCTTCAAATTTATTTTATAATTATTTTCTATTTCTTAATTATAACATATTTTCTATTTATATTGTATTCTATGTTACACGTTTATTATTTACACTTTATGTCTTACCTTTGAAGAGGAGCTTTTGACAATTCAGAGCAGCAGGGACATACACAGGATGCAGGCCTTGGCAATCAAGAGCTTTTGCACCTACGAAATCACTACTTTTTTGTTTGTATATATATATAATTTTATAGATGGTGATAGCAGGGGCGGATCCAGGGGAGTGTGTTTGGGGTGATCGCATCCCCCAGAATTGGGAACTTTTTATACTTTTTATTTTAAAAATAAAACATATCCTAAGTATTTTTCATCTTTGTATTATAAACGTAAATTAAAACCTAAAGTAGATAGGCCTTACTTTCTTAAGAAAGTTCATTCTACAAAAGAGCTCTTTCTCATTGTCTATTTTTTCTTTTCTTTCTTTTCTTTCTTTCTTTGTTTTTTCTTTTCTTTTTTTGCAATCCGCTCTTACCTTGATTTGACTTCGAACGACCGCCCCTCCCAAACAATCATCCTGGATCCGCCCCTGGATGATAGACATTTTAGTAAAATATGACCTCAATCGCTGAAATAAATTCTGTCAAGCTTTCGATAGCTGAAATAAATTTCTGTCTACGGCCCTGCAAAACAGTGACGATTTTAGGGAGTGATCAGTTAGTAATGCATCCCTGGAGCAACGACACTTCCCCAGAAGTCATATCTCCGATAATTCAGAATGTGATTTGTGCATTATCACTTTTCACTCTCAGTGTTTTGAAACGCACCGAAAAGGAACTGTTCTGAAGTGTTTACTGATTCTCCCTATGACCCCATTTCAATATGGCCAACCTTGGACATATACACATCTGAAATATCACCTTTTATGTCAGTGATCCCGAAAACTATCCATTCGACACAAATATAGGATATTTTCGATTCTTTATTCCTGTCACCCTCCCATTGTCAACTCGAAGCCAACCAAGACTTATTTTGGACTTACGCAGCATCCACAGTGTCACTTTTCATCTTTGCATATGAATTCGACACTAATTTCGTTCGTATTTGACTACTTTTACATGTCACTTTCACCTCTTGGTAGGGATTTTTTCGGTATCTCGCCCCCACAACTATGGAGAAATTTCAATCAACTAAGTATAATTATAAATTATCATCTGAAACACAACAGTACGGGTGATCTTTTTCGCAGAAGAATTCGTTAACTACTGTTTCAATATCAATGTATTGGCTTTTTTTGCTGTCCAAGCTGAAGATTGCCAAAGGGCTAAACTTCATCTGCACTATTGTGCAATGAATATTGGTTTTAGTGCTTTAATTTACTGAATTCTCGCTTAGATGTTGCTCTCGTCACAGAAAAAGTGATATACAGTTATAAAAGAAAAACGAAATGAAATATCTAATTTTTACGTCCAACGATTATGCCGACTATGCTAATGGAGAGAGTAATGGTGAGAAATAAATGAAATTGTTTAATGAAAAAAGTGGGAGGAAACGGGAGAAACTCGAGGACACTCATGCACACTTAGTTGGTCCATAATAAAGTTCATTCGGCGTGAGCTGGGATCGAACCAAGGACCCCATGCACCATAGGTAAAGTTATAAAAGAATAGGAGTCTAAACAAATACGGAACACTACTATCAATGAGAGTTATATAAGATTAGATTTTTAGTTATTTCATTCTAAGTTCAATCAATCTTGTTCTTCATTACTGTTCGAAAACTTAAAGTTGTTGCTGCAAGGACGTGATAAATCTTTTCAGTAGACTTCGCAGTCCCCTCCACAGCTTCTTTTTCATGTAAGGCTAAGGTAGTCTCATTTTAGACATCGAGGAAAAATAGTGGAATTACGAATTGTCAATGGGCTCCGTTTTACTCTGGGCTCCCTCAACGCACTGCCGTTAGTTACGTCACTGTTCAGGATGCATGATGCAGCTTCTGCTTTTAGGAATACTTTCTAAGGCAGTACGAGTTTTTTTAACTGCTGTGTGAATAAGTTGTATTTGCTAGAAGTGTCGGTTAAAGGAAACTAAAGATCCTACACTCAAACACAAATAATCTCTTTCGAAACTCTAATGGAAAACGAAACGAATCGTCCTAAACATGTTACGCTTTTGAAGAGAGAAAGAGCAAAGCAGTAGTTACACATACGGTTATTGGTGTTTCTTGGATACAAATTTATAACTTACAAAAGTCATGTTCACGTCATGGTTTGATAGATGAAGGGTTAGTAAAAGGAATTCTTACGCTGGTGGTCGTGGGTTCGAATCTCTGCTCATCTTGTTACATTTTTCTCTTAGCTACACTTAGTTTGTGCATTCCAAATCTCGAAGTTTGGTTTGGATTATTTATGAAAGCAGGTAGAGAATTAATTGTAGTCGAAATTAGTTTCAAATATGAGATTATAATTACATATTTTGTCTTTAACTTATTACGTATCAATTTTTATATCAAAATTTCCAGTCTTTATTTAATTCATTTTCCGGTGTAATACAATGAACATTTGCAGAGCGACGTCAGTCGGACGAAAGTACTATATTCCATTCTTACTCTATTATACCTAGGTATTTGTTCATATATTTATAAATTGTTTACTAAGTAAAAAATTATGGCGGTCCACATTATGTGTCATATAATAGACCGTACGAAGGCGGACATAGCAGAAGGCGTATTGCAAATATCCCTGGTGATAAAAAGTAGGGGTCTTCTTCACTAGATTCGAACCACTGTTACAGGCGGTTTTGGTTTACATAGCAAGCATAATACCACTCGGCCACCAAGTCTCGCACGTTAGCCTCTTTATTAATGCAGAACATACTTACATTCACTGGTGTCGCGTAATGTATTTCATAAAATTGTGTTAATAAGTGTGTCGAATTAGGTAGCACTCGAGAGGGCTGATGGTGTTATGGGCGAGCATTTATTAATAGTGTGTATAGTCCCCTTGGGACTCGATTACAACCTGCCATACGCCGTGGCATTGAATCCACCAGACGAGAGATATAGCGTTGGGCGCAACAGATCGACCACGCATCTTCAACACGCTCCCAAAGATCATTAGATGTTCGTGGAGGATTGTTCGACCAGGTTTCCCGCAATGTTCTTGCAACAGAGGCCCACATATTTTCAATAGGGTTCAGATCTGCTCCATGAGGAACACAGTCAACTATTTCGACATCAGGTTGCCTCTGCAACCATGTCTGAACCACATTTGAATTATGTATCGAGCTATTGTCCTGTTGCAAATATAATATGCCGTCACCTACATGAGCTTCTATTTCCGGAAGTGTTTCATCCAGATGTTCCACATACTTGTGGGCGTTTAGGCGACCAGGAATCCTGTAGATTCCTCCGAAATTTGCAGCCTTGCATATCCATGCCCAACAGAGGACAGTTACATGTCCCATTCGACCAGAACGGGAAACGTATTCAGAGGCATACCTTTTTCCAGGGGGGCGGTAAACACGCTTCGGCCCGAAGTTTGCACTGGAAAATATTTTTTCGTCTGTGAAAACGACCTCGTCCCACAGACGTGCAATATTTAACTGTGCAAACGCCAGACGGTCAACCATGTGGTCTTCTGTTAGTCGCTCCTTAACAGCTGCTCTGTATGATCTCAAACCAAAGGATTTGAGTCTTCGACGGACAGTCGTAACATCGCCTGGGAAATTGGTTTCCTCTCGTAACTGTCGGGCAGACATGAAAGGGTGCTCACTGCATTGGGCAATTACACTCTGGTCTTCTTCGGCAGAGGAGACTCTTTGTCGCCCACTTCCTGTTTTACGTCTTACATCTTTTGTTTCCTCATATCTCCTCCACCACCTCCGTGCTGTAGCACGGTTAACGCCATAACGCCACCTGCCTCGCTATAGTTCATGCCCTCAAGCTAAATTAAAGCAATCACGCTGCTTTTAACAGAAGCTTCGTAGTGAGCCATTTTCACAGCAGAAGCAAAATGATAGCTTTGCTTAGGTGTTTGAACGGAACGTGCTTCATGTGACGTCATGTAACAAGGCGGAGTTGCCTCTCATTGCTGTAGACGATATCGTAGGCCCTCTGCTGGGTGTTGCGTGACGGAAAAAGTGCTTTTAAGCAGTTCATGGCTACCGTTTTGAAATCAAATGTAAAGTATGAGAATTAAATTTGTCATATGTGTAGTTTGGTGTAGAGACAAAACAGAATTGGAAACCAAAGGTTTAAGAACAACTCAGATTATTAATATAAAACAAGTCAAAGTTTATTAACTTGTATTATCATACAAGAAATGCGAGAATTTTGAAACAAAGAAAAATAACTTAGAAATTTGCAACTGAAGACAAAAAAAAAAGAACTTAAACACACTAAAGGGTATGAGTAGGGGGATTAATGGGGACGTCAGCAATGAGGCTATATGTCCCCGTCTCGATCAACGCGAGGGATGCAATTTACCATTTCACTTTGACGGAATAACGTAGAGGATGGAGATTAGGGGGAAGATATATAACAGCTATAAATATAAAAATAAAAGTGACAATGTTCGGTGGTGAATAACTCTTGAACTACCCGATCGTTCTCAATCACATTTTGAACATAGATGAAATTCGAACCTGGGAAGCTTTTTGTTATTTTATTTTGATATTAGAACTTGCGGAAGAGGAGGGAAGGGTAAATATATGAAAATGAATAAAACTTAATAACTCTTGAACAATCCGACTGATCCCAATCAATCAAACATTCAATATAGATAAGGTTCGGACCTGGGATGTTTTCATTTTTTGCCTTGATGGCACAATGTAGGGGAGGGGAAGGGGGGACTATGTAAAAAAATAAAAATAAAAATGCTGTCTTGGTGACTTCATCACGCTTAAACCACCGAACTGATCTTAATCAAATTATCAACATAGATGAGGTTCGGACCTGGCGTGGTTTTTATCATATCCCTTTGATGGTAGAACGTAGGGTAGGAGGAGGGGAAGGGATATATCTATAAAAATGAATAAAACTTAACAACTCTTGAACCACCCGACCGATCTCGATCTAATTTTCAACATAGACGACGTTCGGGCCTAGAAACTTTTGTTTTAATATTTTCACTTTGACGGTAGAACATAGGAGAGGATAAGAGAAGGGTAGATTAATATATAAAAGTAAATAGAACAACTCTTGAACCATCCAACAGATTTCGATGAAATTTTCAACGTACATGACATTCGGGCCTGGGATAATTTTTGTCATACCGTGCCCCCAACATGGAGAGGGGAGAGGGATACATAAAATCATCGAAAATGACCAATATCAAAGAGTGCTTTAGTAATAGTAAAACCATAACATATTGCTATTTTTCTTTAATTTAGCCCAGCGAAATCGGGGTGCGACTTAGATTCGAGAACGTTTTAAGTTCGAGTAGTTATCGAGAAATAATTAAAGATATTAACGTGTTATTCAATTACTTTGCTAATAATAATAATAATAATAATAATAATAATAATAATAACTATTATTATTATTATTATTATTATTATTATTATTATTATTATTATTATTATTATTATTATTATTATTATTATTGAAGATTTGATCATTCAAATATTGAAAGATCAAAATATTCAAATACCTTAAGACAATTAAACGTGTGTCATCGCCGACTAAGGATCACCAAAAATTCTAAATTTAAACAAAATATTCACACATGGTTCCGACTTGAGAACCTCCAGATTATTTGCTAGTTCATTGAGCACAGATCCACGCTCTATATGCGCTAAATGGTATGTTTTAGTATGTTTAAATTAGATTTCCTTGCCTCCAGTTACAAAATTCTAAATTAGTATTTTTCGATCTTTCACAATTGCTTTCGATGTTTTTTAATCATATAAGTCAATAATCTTTGGCATAGTTTATATTAATAACGTAGTTGTTCTTAAATCTTTCGTTCGCTATTTGGTTTCTTCTCCACACCAAACTACAGATATGATACGTTTAATTCTCATACTTGTCATTTGGTTTCAAAGCAGTCACCATTATCTGGTAAAGCAATTTTGTTCGCCACGATTCATGAGTTTTGTAACAAAACACGTCAAGAAATTCGTTAAATGAAGGTTGCAAAGTTTATATCAAAGTTGAGTATTGTGAGCTAGTGACAAGCATGTAATAACGTCTCGTATTTGAAAATAATGTTAGCTACTTTTAATTCACTAACTGGAATTAGATTTAATTCAAGCATAAAGAATTGGAATGAACAAACTCAGTGTAGCTTAAAGAAACAAAACGTAAGAAGAACGGACGAGATTCGAACCTTGGACCACCAGTACAAAAATCCTGTTCACTAACCCCTCACCTAACAAGCCATCAACTTCTATAAGTTTTAAATTTGCAAGCAAATGATACCATTATACGTTTGTGCAATCAATGTTTTGCTGTTTTCCTCTTCAAGAACGTAACATGTTTACGACGATTCGTTTCGTTTTCCATTAGAGCTTCTAGAGAGATGATTTGTGTTTGAGTATAGGATCTTTCGTTTCCTTTAACCGACAGTTCTAGCAAATACAACTCAATTGAAACAGTTGTATAAAAACTAGTACTGTCTTAGAAAGTAATCCTAAAAGGGAGAAACTCCATCGTGCACCCTGAACAGTGACGGGAGTGCGTTGAGCGAGGCCAACAGCAAAATGGGGTCCATTCAAGATTCGTAACTCCACTTTGAAGTGTTTTAATTAATTTCACACTTTTTCCTCAATGTCTAAAATGTAACTACTTAGCCTTAGATGAAAAGGAAATTGTGAAGGAGCTATAGACTGTGAAGTCTGCCGAAAAGATTTATCACGTCCTTGCAGCAACTATTTGCAGCAACTATTTCCAGCAAAAGGGAATAAGTACATCAGACCTAAGTTTTCAGAAATGCTAAAAAACCTTTCCGAGGCGTATTTGTATTTGTTTCAACACGTGTATAACTGATTAATTGTAGCAAAAGAACTGACAAACTCTAAGACAAGAAGAAGAATCTTGTATTGTAGCACTGCAATTGGTGAGAAAAGCTTAAAAGTGGAAAAAATATTTTTATGTACTTATTCCCTTTTTCCAATCAGTGGTTCAATTATGAGCCTATATTTTTGAGGTGTTAAAAATAATAATAATAATAAGAAGAAGAAAACTTATTAACTGGTAGGTTATGCTGGACTCTTAATTGTGTATATGGAATAATGGAACGTGGGGTTATACAGGGGATTTTGGATTTCTGTTGGCGATCAATTAATCTTTACCCTAGTAGGGAATACTGGTTGGTCCGGATTTCGAACAGTAATGAAGATCAAGATTGATTGAAATTTCAACTTAGAATGAAATAAATAAAAATCAAATCTTATAAAACTCTCATTGGTAGCAGTTTTCCGTATTTGTTTAGACGCCTATTCTTTTATAACTTTAACTATGGTGCATGGAGTTGTTGGTTAGATCCAAGCTCGCGCTGAATGAACTTTATTATGGACAAACACCGTGTGCATGAGTTTTCTCGGGTTTCTCCAGTTTCCTCCCACTTTCTTCATTAAACGATTTCATTCGTTTCTCACCATCACTGTCTCCATTAGCGTAGTCGGCATGACGTGGGACGTAAAACTTAATATTTCGTTTCGTTTTTCTTTTATAACTGTATATAACTTTTTCTGTGACGAGAGCAACATCTAAGCGAGTATTCAGTAAGTTAAACCACTGAAACCTATATTCATTGCACAATAGTGCAGATGAAGTTTACCCCTTTGGCAATCTTCAGCATGGGCAGCAAAAAAAAGCCAATACATTGATATTGAAACAGTAGTTAACGAATTCTTCTGCGAAAAAGATCACCCGTACTGTTGTGTTTCAGATGATAATTTATAATTATACTTAGTTGATTGAAATTTATCCATAGTTGTGGGGGCGAGATACCGAAAAAATCCCTACCAAGAGGTGAAGGTGACATGTAAAAGTAGTCAAATACGAACGAAATTAGTGTCGAATTCATATGCAAAGGTGAAAAGTGACACTGTGGATGCTGCGTAAGTCCAAAATAAGTCTTGGTTGGCTTCGAGTTGACAATGGGAGGGTGACAGGAGTAAAGAATCGAAAATATCCTATATTTGTGTCGAATGGATAGTTTTCGGGATCACTGACATAAAAGGTGATATTTCAGATGTGTATATGTCCAAGGTTGGCCATATTGAAATGGGGTCATAGGGAGAACCAGTAAATACTTCAGAACAGTTCCTTTTTGGTGCGTTTCAAGACACTGAGAGTGAAAAGTGATAATGCACAAATCACATTCTGAATTATCGGAGATATGACTTCTGGGGAAGTGTCGTTGCTCCAGGGAGGCATTACTAACTGATCACTCCCTAAAATCATCACTGTTTTGCAGGGTCGTAGACAGAAATTTATTTCAGCGATCGAAAGCTTGACAGAATTTATTTCAGCGATTGAGGTCATATTTTACAAAAATGTCTATCATCCAGGGGCGGATCCAGGATGATTTTTTGGGAGCGGCGATCGTTTGAAGTCAAATCAAGGTAAGAGCGGATTGCAAAAAAAAAGAAAGAAAGAAAAGAAAAGAAAAAAACAAATTTAGAAAAGGAGAAGTAGCTTTTCTGCAGAATTAACTTTCTTAAGAGAGTAAGGCCTATCTACTTTAGGTTTTAATTTAAGTTTATAATACAAAGATGAAAAATACTTAGGATATGTTTTATTTTTAAAATAAAAACTATAAAAAGTTCCCTATTCTGGGGGATGTGATCGCCCGAACGCACTCCCCTGAGTCCGCCCCTGCTATCATCATCTGTAAAATTAGATATATATATACAAAAAAAGTAGTGATTTCGTGGGGGCAAAAGCTCTTGATTGCCAAGGCCTGCATCCTGTGTATGTCCCTGCTGCTCTGAGTTGTCAAAAGCTCCTCTTCAAAGGTAAGACATAAAATATAAACAATAAACGTGTAACATAGAATACAATATAAATAGAAAATATGTTATAATTAAGAAATAGAAAATAATTATAAAATAAATTTGAAGGACAATTAAAAAAAACATTGAAAAGTCATGGTTTATAGTTCATTCTGTTTATCATGAAACAAGTTTTCCTCAGGTGCTATGCATTGGGATCCATAAAATACTTGAACAGGGAAAATTGGGGGAATGTCGGGAAAATTTACTCCAAAAATCCCTCCCATCAACTTTGTCACTCTCTCGAGTGGTCTTAGTTAAAGCACGCAATCCAAGTGTACCTCAAAAAATACTATAAGGATAAGAAATGTATGAACCAAGTTTTATTTTGATGGACAAAATAAGTATAAGGGAAAAGATTGTCTATACATCAATACGCTCTGTACATACAAAACCGAGCCTATGACCTGACCTATGAAGGAGACATATTACAAAAAATATAAACGCAGTACTATTTAATGTTTAAATTAAAACAAGCTGGGATGAACCAAACATACAAGATTAGAGGCTTCCAGCTTCACAAAGGTGTGGAACATAGCCTCTGTTATTCAGCCGAGCCTGCCCGTGGTCGTTCTTGCAACTAACGATTGCATCTAGATCTTTCGTTGTCGAAGTAAGGCAGAAATAATAAAAGAATGTGAAGTGGCGTTTTCTACTTAATAGTATGCTTAAAATTACAACACTCAAACTATATTGTTCTAATGATAAGCTAATATTCATATTTATTCCAAAGGTTGTCGTTTGACAAGTGGCAGTCGTTGTAGCACATTTACCACCGATATGGAGTTATCCTGACTTGCTTGCCTATCCGATACTCTAAACTCGCACATTTTTATTTAGGGAGTGCCACTAACCATCTGTCTTGTGAAGAATATATCGCCCAATAAGTATTGGGTACATTCTTCTAGAGCATCTAGGATATCCACACTTGAAACTACGAAAGACCTCAGCCACGTTTTGGAAATAATGTTTTCCTTAGTGACGACATTGGAAATGTTAGTGTGCTGTGAAATATTTTCTTTTTTGATGTTTCTATAATTCCTTTAATTTCTATAGTTCCTATAATGTCCTATTCTTTTAAGTGATTTAACTGTTATACATTTTGTATTTTGTTATTTGTCCCTTTACCCTTCTCGAATCTACTGACTTAGCTTTTATTCATTTCTATGTTCTTAATGTGTTTGATCTTATATATAATTTACAAATCTTAGAAGTTTCATTCTGAATGTTTAAACTTTTATTTTAATTTTTAATGTGCAGTTCATTTCACCATTACTATGACGAGAACGGACCAGCTTCGCTGATGACGTTGTCATTAAACTTTAATTAAACGCTCAATTGCTCAGTTAAGTATAATATTCTATTAGAAAAGAAAATTAGAATCTCAGCGTTATGTGCCTTGCTTTCGTCCCAAACACGACGACAGAATGTCGTTTATTCGTTGCTAGATGTTTGGCGAACCAGTTTGTGTGAGCTTTATGGAGTTCAGCACTGTTAATGATCCCCCTACCGGAAGCACTATCTCTGACTATGGAAATGGTCTTGGAAACTGTTCAAGACGCAGATCATGATCCAATCACTATTCTGGATGTTTTTGATTATCGCAGCATATTCAATTTTAGTCATATGTAAATCCGATGCAAAAGTATTTCTCCGATATTCCGTACAATCAGATAGAGGAATTTCTGCACAGTTCTATTGCCGAACACCCCAGAAGATAGACGTTAACCAATAGCTGTAATGGAAAGCGCTCGTCAAGCCCCATCCACAGGTACTGTTATTATGACACAAAAACGTTTTTACGTTGCTCCAAAAGACAAAGGTATGAGTATCTTTGGTGAAATAGAGAAACTGGCGTTTTAGGAATGAAATCGATGTAGGAATCAGATCAGTATACAAATACATTTAGCATATGTGAGAAGCATCCATAAAGGATAGCGCTAAACTGAGATATCAGCATAGGTGATGTGTCAAATGTTTTCCAAAACTAAATATCTGAAAACAAAACGAAGGTAGACGAAAGAAAAAGTATGTAGAACCTTTCAAGAGCATGCATATCACATGCAATTTGTTTCAAAAAAATTTCAGGAACAAGGTGAAACTAGTTAGAGATCATTCTTCACCATACGGAAACAGCTGCCAAACAGTTTCAAATGAAGTTTTAAATGTCCATGAAGTTAGCAGGCCACCTATGGCAGGCCAGAACTTTGACTTTACAGATCGTTAGTGCTTCGTTAGTGCTCGTTAGTGCCGCAAACCCCATCGTTAGTGCTACAAAAATATCGTCTCAATTTTAATAGTTACTATTGGCCTGCTAACTTCATGCCAGCAGGCCAAAATATCAGAATCACACCATAAGTGAAAGAGCCGGTTTGAGCATCGTTAGTGCTCGTTAGTGCTGTAAACATTAACGTTAGTGCTTCCATATGTACAGTTTTAGGATAACAAAATGGGTCAGTTTTATGAAATTAGCATGAACTTAGCAGGCCACCTATGGCAGGCAAGAATTTCAACTTCACACATCGTTAGTGCTTCGTTAGTGCTCGTTAGTGCCGCAAACCCCATCGTTAGTGCTACAAAAATAACGCCGCAATTTTCACCAGTCACTATTGGCCTGCTAACTTCATGCCAATGAATTTGGCAGGCCACATATGACAAGCCACAACTGGGATTTTACACATCGTTAGTGCTTCGTTAGTGCTCGTTAGTGCCGCAAACCCCATCGTTAGTGCTACAAAAATAACGTCTCAATTTTAATAGTTACTATTGGCCTGCTAACTTCATGCCAGTAGGCCAACATATCAGAATCACACCATAAGTGAAGTAGCCAGTTTGAGCAACGTTAGTGCTCGTTAGTGCTGTAAACATTAACGTTAGTGCTTCTATATATACAGTTTTTAGGGTAATAAAATGGGTCAGTTTTATGAAGCTAGCATGAACTTAGCAGGCCACCTATGGCAGGCCAGAATTTCAACTTCACAGATCGTTAGTGCTTCGTTAGTGCTCGTTAGTGCCGCAAACCCCATCGTTGGTGCTACAAAAATAACGCCGCAATTCTCATCAGTCACTATTAGCCTGCTAATTTTATGCCAATGAACTTGGCAGGCCACAAATGGCAGGCCACAACAAGGATTTCACAGATAGTTAGTGCTTCGTTAGTGCTCGTTAGTGCTGCAAACCCCATCGTTAGTGCTACAAAAATAACGTCTCAATTTTAACAATCACTATTAGCATGCTAACTTCACACCAGTGAACTTGGCAGGCCACCTATGGCTGGCCAGAATTTCGACTTCACAATCGTTAGTACTTCGTTAGTGCTCGTTAATACCGCAAATTCCATCGCTAGTGCTGCAAAAATAACGTCTCAATTTTAATAGTCACTATTGGCCTGTTAACTTCATGCCAATGAACTCGGCAGGCCAGAATTTCGACCTTACACATCGTTAGTACTTCGTTAGTGCTCGTTAGTGCCACAAACCACATCATTAAAGCTACGAAAATAACGTCTCAAACTTAATAGTTACTAGTGGCATGCCAACTTCATGCCAATGAAATTGGCCGGCCACCTATGGCAGGCCAGAATTTCTACTTCACACACCGTTAGTGCTCGTTAGTGACGCAAACCCCATCGTTAGTGCTACCAAAATAACGTCTCAATTCTTAACAGTCACTATTGGCCTGCTAACTTCATGCCAGTGAACTTGGCAGACCACATACGGCAGACCAGAATTTCGACTCCACAGATCGTTAGTGCTTCGTTAGTGCTCGTTAGTGCCACAAATCACATCGTTAGTGCCACAAATCACATCGTTAGTGCTACGAAAATAACGTCTCAATTTTTAACAATCACTATTGGCCTGCTGACTTCATGCCAATGAACTGGCAGGCATCCTATGGCAGGCCAGAATTTCGACTTCACACATCGCTAGTACTTCGTTAGTGCTCGTTAGTGCCACAAATCCCATCGTTAGGGCTACAAAAATAACGTCTCAATTGTTAACAATCACTATTGGCCTGCTAACTTCATGCCAAAGAACTTGGCAGGCATCCTATGGGAGGCCAGAATTTCGACTTCACACGTTGTTAGTCCTTCGTTAGTGTTAGTTACTGCCATCAACCCCATCGTTAAAGCTAGGAAAATAACGTCTCAATTTTAATAGATAGTATTGGCTTGATTGGTGCTAACTTCATGCCAGCAGGCGAACATATCGAAATCACCAGAAATGAAACTGCCGGTTCGAGCAGCGTTAGTACTCGTTATTGCGATAAACATTAATGTTACTGCTTCTATATATACAGATTTTTGCGTAACAAAATAGGCCCGTTTCATGAAGCTGACAAGCCACCTATGACAGATCACGATGTCAACCTCACATATCGTTTGTGCTTCGTTCGTGCTCGTTAGTGCTATACATCCCTTCGTTAGTGCTTCGAAGACAACGGATATATACAGTGTAATATTTAAGAAATCGATTTTCCTCACCTAACTGCATGTCAACACGTCCCACAGAGCTTACCCCAGAGCACAATCTCGATTGCACTCATTAGTGGTCGTTAGTGGCGCATGCCCTATCGTTACTGCTCTATAGATATTGCCTACAAATTTGTAAAAAGCTGTTATTGGCCTGCTAACTTGTGGCAGCAAGCAAGGACGAAACCTACGACAGATGGCACCCGTCATTAGTGCCTCGTTAGTACTTGTTACTGAAGATTATTATATTGTTATTGCTTCATAGTTAATAACTACATTAAAAAAACATTAATGGCTGCAACATAATGGCAGCAGACAATGGATGAAATGTACGAC
Organism: Thermobia domestica; assembly: GCF_964235325.1. Lineage (NCBI taxonomy): Eukaryota > Metazoa > Arthropoda > Insecta > Zygentoma > Lepismatidae > Thermobia > Thermobia domestica. The sequence continues at coordinate 112,231,699 of NC_137463.1, read as the reverse complement.
AGACCACAATTTCGATCGCATCCGTCATTAGTGTGTCGTTAGTAGTCGTTAATGCCTCATATACCACCGCTAGTGCTTCACAGAAAACGAATATATTTTTAAGGAAAGACATTTTTGCCTGCTAATTTCATGCCAGCTGATCAAGACCAAATCTACTACAGACCACAATTTTGATTACACCCGTCATTAGTTCCTCGTTAGTGCTTGTTAGTGCACCATATCCAATTGTTTGGGCTTCACAGATAACGGGTACATTCTTGAAGAAAACTATTATTGGCCTGGTAACTTCATGCCAGTAGTCGAGGGACGAAATAGACGGCAACCCACAAGTTTGATTACATCTGTAACTAGTTCTTCGTTAGTGCTCGTTAGTGCCGCACATCTCATCGTTAGTGTTCGCTAGTCCTGCATATCCCATCGTTAGTATTGCATATATAACGGCTACATTTTTAAAAGAAATCCATTGTTGTCAACCCAGGAAACGAGGAACAAAATCAACTGGAGGGTACAATTTTGATTACATATGCAATTAGTTCTTCATCAGCACGCGTCAGGCGCGCATATTCCACCGTTAGTGATCCACTGATAAAGCTACACTTTTTAAGAAAGCCAATATTGATCTAATAATAGTATGGTAGCAGACCAGTGACGAAATCTACGGGAGACCACAGTTTTGATTACGCCCGTCATTAGGCTTCATTAGTGCTCTTTTGTGCCTCACATGAAACCGTTAGTGCATCTGTCATTACTTCTTCGTTAGTGCTGTACATCCCATCGTTAATTTTCGTTAGTGCTGCATATCCCATCGTTAATATTCCATATATATGTGCTACGTATTTAATAAAGTCATTATTAGCCTTCTAACTTCATTCCAGCATACTAGGAACCAGAGAAGACACAATTTATATTACATCCTTTATTAGTGCTTAACGAGTGCTCGTTAGTGCCGCATATTCCATCGTTAATGGTTCACGAATAACAGCTACTTTTTTTAAGAAGCAAGTATTGGCCTGCCAACTTGATGCCATCAGAACAGGGACGAAATCTAAAGCAGGTTACAATTTAGATTACACTCCTCATTAGTGCTTCATGAGTGCTCATTAGTGTCGCATGTCAGATCGTTGGTTCCTCAAAGCTAACGGCTACATCTTTCAAGAAAAACATTTTTTGCCTGCTAAATTTATGGCAGCAGAACAGGGATGAAATCTATGCAGACAACAATTTTGATTATTACATCTGTCATTAGTGTTTCTTTAGTGCTCTCTAGTGCCACACATCCCATCGTTAGTGTTCGTTAGTGCTCCATATGTTATAATAAGTACTGCACATAGGTCGACTATATTTTTTAAGAAAGGCAGTATTGGCCTGCTAATTTTATGGTAGGAGACATAGACCAAATTCGCACAAGAACACAATTTTGATTACACCCGTCACTAGTGCTTCTTAAGTATTTCCAGTGCCGCTATCCCACTATCAGTGATCCACCTATTACGGCTACATTTTTTAAGGCCATTAGTGACCTGTTAACTTCATGCCAGCAGACCAGAGGCGAAAACTACGGTAGACCACAATTTTTATTATACCCGTCATTATTGCTCATTTGTGCTGCATAACTCATCGTTAATGCCCTACAGATAACACTAACATTAACGGTTGGTGAAGTAAGAAGCACTAACGATACACTAACGAATGACACTAATTATTTCGTTAGTCCTCAAAGTGGGGACCAGCGTCAATTTGGAACCCGAGAGGGGTTTTACTTGTAGCATGTACACTAATGAAGCACTAACGTTAGGGTTGGTGCACTAAGAAGTACTAACGATGCAACAATGATTGACACTAATTTTATCGATAATGCGTTAAGTGGAGGCGCAAAGTTCACGAACGTGTAATTTCAACATCACTAACGGACAAATTGAGTCACGCTCATATTTGGGCACTAACCCGCACTAACGTAGCACAAAGTTTGGTATTAGGAAGTCAATTCTATCTTAATTAAGGAAAAAAAGCGGGGCTAGCTTGACGTCAAGTTGGCCCCGAAATTTAAATTGTTCATAACTTTGTTATTTTGATAGCACAAACGCTGAAATTTCTGCACTGACCAACACTAATACAGCACAAACGAATGGCATTATTTATTTTTCCCAGTCAAAAAGTGGTGGTTCCAACTTGATACTAATTGTAATGTGTCGTGCACTAACGATATGATATTCAACATTAACGAGTATTAACGAAGCACTAATGATAGATAAAATCAAAATTGTGGTCTGCTGTAGGTTTCGTGCGTGACGTGTTTGCATGAAATTAGAAGGAAAAAATGGATTTTTTAAAAGTATAGGCGTTATCTGTAAGGCATTAACAATGAGATATGCAGCAATAATGAGCAATAATGACGGGTATGATAAAAATTGTGGTCTACCGTAGTTTTCGCCTCTGGTCTGCTCGCATGAAGTTAACAGGTCACTAATGGCGTTAAAAAATGTAGAAGTAATCGGTGGATCACTGATGGTGGGATAGCGGCACTGGAAATACTTAAGAAGCACTAGTGACGGGTGTAATCAAAATTGTGTTCTTGTGCGGATTTGGTCTATGTCTCCTACCATAAAATTAGCAGGCCAATACTGCATTTCTTAAAAAATATAGTCGACATTGTGCAGTACTTATTATAACATATGAAGCACTAACGAACACTAACGATGGGATGTGTGGCACTAGAGAGCACTAAAAAACACTAATGACAGATGTAATCAAAAATGTTGTCTGCATAGATTTCATCTCTGCTCTGCTGCCATAAATTTAGCAGGCAAAAAATGTTTTTCTTGAAAGATGTAGCCGTTAGCTTTGAGGAACCAACGATCTGACATGCGACACTAATGAGCACTCATGAAGCACTAATGAGGAGTGTAATCTAAATTGTAACCTGCTTTAGATTTCGTCCCTGTTCTGATGGCATCAAGTTGGCAGGCCAATACTTGCTTCTTAAAAAAAGTAGCTGTTATTCGTGAACCATTAACGATGGAATATGCTGCACTAACGAGCACTCGTTAAACACTAATGAACTATGTAATATAAATTGTGTCTTCTCTGGTTCCTAGTATGCTGGAATGAAGTTAGAAGGCTAATAATGACTTTATTAAATACGTAGCACATATATATGGAATATTAACGATGGGATATGCAGCACTAACGAAAATTAACGATGGGATGTACAGCACTAACGAAGAAGTAATGACAGATGCACTAACGGTTTCATGTGAGGCACAAAAGAGCACTAATGAAGCCTAATGACGGGCGTAATCAAAACTGTGGTCTCCCGTAGATTTCGTCACTGGTCTGCTACCATAATATTATCAGATCAATATTGGCTTTCTTAAAAAGTGTAGCCTTTATCAGTGGATCACTAACGGTGGAATATGCGCGCCTGACGCGTGCTGATGAAGAACTAATTGCATATGTAATCAAAATTGTACCCTCCAGTTGATTTTGTTCCTCGTTTCCTGGGTTGACAACAATGGATTTCTTTTAAAAATGTAGCCGTTATATATGCGATACTAACGATGGGATATGCAGGACTAGCGAACACTAACGATGAGATGTGCGGCACTAACGAGCACTAACGAAGAACTAGTGACAGATGTAATCAAACTTGTGGGTTGCCGTCTATTTCGTCCCTCGACTACTTGCATGAAGTTACCAGGCAAATAATGGTTTTCTTCAAGAATGTACCCGTTATCTGTGAAGCCCAAACAATTGGATATGGTGCACTAACAAGCACTAACGAGGAACTAATGACGGGTGTAATCAAAATTGTGGTCTTTTGTAGGTTTAGTGCGTGGCTTTTTTGCATGAAATTATGAGAGGAAAATGAAGTTTGTAGAATTTTAGACCTTAACTGTGAAACACTAACGATGGAATACGCAGCACTAGCTAACACTAACAAGTCACTAGTAACGGGTGTAATCAAAATTGTGGTCTACGTAGATTTGGTTTTGATCAGCTGGCATGAAATTAGCAGGCAAAAATGTCTTTCCTTAAAAATATATTCGTTTTCTGTGAAGCACTAGCGGTGGTATATGGGGCATTAACGACTACTAACGACGCACTAATGACGGATGCGATCGAAATTGTGGTCTGTCTTACATTTATCCATTGTCTGCTGCCATTATGTTGCAGCCATTAATGTTTTTTTTTTAATGTAGTTATTAACTATGAAGCAATAACTATATAATAATCTTCAGTAACAAGTACTAACGAGGCACTAATGACGGGTGCCATCTGTCGTAGGTTTTGTCCTTGCGTGCTGCCACAAGTTAGCAGGCCAATAACAGCTTTTTACAAATTTGTAGGCAATATCTATAGAGCAGTAACGATAGGGCATGCGCCACTAACGACCACTAATGAGTGCAATCGAGATTGTGCTCTGGGGTAAGCTCTGTGGGACGTGTTGACATGCAGTTAGGTGAGGAAAATCGATTTCTTAAATATTACACTGTATATATCCGTTGTCTTCGAAGCACTAACGAAGGGATGTATAGCACTAACGAGCACCAACGAAGCACAAACGATATGTGAGGTTGACATCGTGATCTGTCATAGGTGGCTTGTCAGCTTCATGAAACGGGCCTATTTTGTTACGCAAAAATCTGTATATAAAGAAGCAGTAACATTAATGTTTATCGCAATAACGAGTACTAACGCTGCTCGAACCGACAGTTTCATTTCTTATGATTTCGATATGTTCGCCTGCTGGCATGAAGTTAGCACACCAATTAAGCCAATACTAACTATTACTAAAATTGAGACGTTATTTTCCTAGCACTAACGATGCGGTTTGTGGCAGTAACGAACACTAACGAAAGATTAACGACGTGTGAAGTCGAAATTCTGGCCTCCCATAGGATGCCTGCCAAGTTCTTTGGCATGAAGTTAGCAGGCCAATAGTGATTGTCAAAAATTGAGACATTACTTTTGTAGCACTAACGATGTGATTTGTGGCACTAACGAGCACTAACGAAGCACTAACGATCTGTGGAGTCGAAATTCTGGTCTGCCGTATGTGGTCTGCCAAGTTCACTGGCATGAAGTCAGCAGGCCAATAGTGATTGTTAAAAATTGAGACGTTATTTTTGTAGCACTAACGATGGGGTTTGCGGCACTAACGAGCACCAACGAAGCGCGAACGATCTGTGAAGTCGAAATTCCGGTCTGCCATATGTGCTCTGCCAAGTTCACTGGCATGAAGTTAGCAGGCCAATAGTGATTCTTAAAAATTGAGACATTATTTTTGTAGCACTAACGGTGGGGTTTGCGGCACTAACGAGCACTAACGAAGCACTAACGATCTGTGAAGTCGAAATTCCGGTCTGCCATATGTGGTCTGCCAAGTTCACTGGCATGAAGTTAGCAGGCCAATAGTGATTTTTAAAAATTGAGACGTTATTTTTGTAGCACTAACGATGGGGTTTGCGGCACTAACGAGCACTAACGAAGCACTAACGATCTGCGAAGTCGAAATTCTGGTCTGCCATATGTGGGCTGCTAAGTTCATTGGCATGAAGTTAGCAGGCCAATACTGACTGGTGAAAATTGAGGCGTTATTTTCCTAGCACTAACGATGCGGTTTGTGGCAGTAACGAACACTAACAAAAGATTAACGACGTGTGAAGTCGAAATTCTGGCCTCCCATATAATGCCTGCCAAATTCTTTGGCATGAAGTTAGCAGGCCAATAGTGATTGTCAAAAATTTAGACATTACTTTTGTAGCACTAACGATAAGGTTTGTGGCACTACCGAGCACTAACGAAGCACTAACGATCTGTGGAGTCGAAATTCTGGTCTGCCCTATATGGTCTGCCAAGTTCACTGGCATGAAGTTAGCAGGCTAATAGTGACTTTTAAGAATTGAGGCGTTATTTTTATAGCACTAACGATGCGGTTTGCGGCACTAACGAGCACTAACGCAGCACTAACGATCTGTGAAGTTGAAATTCTGGCCTGCCATAGGTGGCCTGCTAAGTTCATGCTACGTTCATAATACTGCCCCATTTTGTTGCCCTAAAAACTGTATATATGGAAGCACTAACGTTAATGTTTATTGCACTAACGAGCACTAAAGTTGCTCGAACCGGTAATTTCACTTATGGTGTGATTTTGATATGTTTGCCTGCTGGCATGAAGTTAGCAGGCCAATAGTAACTATTAAAATTGAGATTTTTTGTAGCACTAACGATGGGGTTTGCAGCACTAACGAGCACTAACGAAGCACTAACGATCTGTGAAGTCGAAATTCTGGCCTGCCATATGTGACCTGCCAAGTTCATTGGCATGAAGTTAGCAGGCCAATAGTGACTGGTGAAAATTGAGGCGTTATTTTTATAGCACTAATGATGCGGTTTGCGGCACTAACGAGCACTAACGAAGCACTAACGATCTGTGAAGTTGAAATTCTGGCCTGCCATAGGTGGCCTGCTAAGTTCATGCTACGTTCATAATACTGACCCATTTTGTTGCCCTAAAAACTGTATATATAGAAGCACTAACGTTAATGTTTATAGCACTAACGTTGCTGGAACCGGTAATTTCACTCTTGGTATGATTTTGATATGTTGGCCTGCTGGCATGAAGTTAGCAGGCCAATAGTAACTATTAAAATTGAGACGATATTTTTGTAGCACTAACGATGGGGTTTGCGGCACTAACGAGCACTAACGAAGCACTAACGATCTGTGAAGTCAAAGTTCTGGCCTGCCATAGGTGGCCTGCTAACTTCATGGACATAAGTTTTAATAATATATAAGAATATGTTGTTATGAATGCTTCTCATATTTGCTAAAGACAGTGGCATATCGATTTTATTCCTATGTTGATATAATTACTGAAATCTCTTAGTGTCTCTAAATAACAAATGATCCCCTCATGTTTGCTCCCCTCTGTGACGAACTTCCTGAGGCTTTAGGGTCAAAACAACAGTACCTCTAAACAGAGCTTCATGAACACGTCCTTTTACACCTATTTGTAAAAGTCTACCTACTAGTGCCCTTGGCAATGGAACTGCGAATAAACGCCTTTGTAACTACATATTCTGTTCGTTGTTGTGGACGTCAACTCCCTTGATGTGACACAAATTAGTCAAATTTCCTCAACGTAACGTTTGCTCGGAGTAGCTGAACAATAGTTATGTGTGTGTGATTTATCCGAACACGTCTCCGAGTGTCTGCTTTCATTGTTTCCGAGGAGCTCTTACAACATGTTTTTGGTCCGTAGCCGCCAGACTCATTTTTCAACGTGCCACTGGCAAGAAGATTCACAAACCAACTACGTATTGTGCATTCATTCACCCTCCTTATCTAAATGCACTAATCGGGTATTTAGTGGTTAGATGTGCTGAATATTTCAGTCTGAAATTTTAATTGAAGTACACTCGAAATTGTATTCTTGCTTACACATGATACTATTTAACACAATGTTTCTTGACTGTCTGGTCATTAAAGCCTGCTTTCTGAGTATTATGGAGTTTGTAGCATTTTGAAGTAGGTGTTACCTTGTTAAAACAATTGGTTGCTTTGTGGATGATTGTTTCCCACTGAACCTAAAAGCGGAAGTTTCATGACGAACCTAACTATGCAAAACAGAAAAACGGTGTCATTTAATGATAGTTTTCTCATTCGTACGCCATCTATCCAAATTTTATTGAAAGGAGATAAAAAAGAAACACAGAACAATGTTGTGTATTTGATTTACAATGTCAGTTTCTTATTTAATGAAAACATATTATTGTTACTATAGAAATACTGATTATTAGTAATATTTTTATAATAGAATAGCATGTACATATCACGTAAGCCCATCTACAGAAAACATTATGAAAACTTTCCCTTAAAATAACTTACTTTCTTCGATAACGGGATATACATGGTTAATTGTGAATGATCTTTGATTCTCTCAGTCTTTTCATTTAATCTAATGTATTAAAATATGTTGCAAGCATCTGTAAGTAGAAAGATTTGGAAAGAGAGCTTCGTTAACTGTTTTCCTGAAAGTAACTGTTCAGTAGCTTATATTTTGAACCTTCATTTTGCAGGTGGTAGTATTGAACGTAATCTAAGATGTTGCATGCCTGGCGAGACATGGATAAACCCTTGTGGGCAGTTATGTGAATGTGTACAAGAATGTGTATCGCGTTGCAAGATGTGGCGCTCAATTCATAAATATGATTTTGAAGAATAAGGGATCAAATCAAAATGTAAATGAAAAGCCCTAAATTAGTACAAGGAGCAACATATTTTAATTAGGACCTATTACATTTGTCTTACTACTCCAACACTGGAACAACTTTTCTTGGGTCTGAAACTAAATTTTTAATGCGTTATACCATCCATTTTGCAATATAATAGATTCTAAATACCTAAATGTATTCTATACAACATGTATTGGAAAATTATGCAAATAAAAATATAGTATAATTGTGGAGAGTTAGTTTATTTTCATAACTTCTAATGTATTTTTTTTTTTTACATGGAACATAAAGATTGTGTATTAAAATTTTGGTCCGTTGAACATAGACTAATAATTACTCAATCCTCGAAGTTGTCCAACTTACACGCACTATTTATTCATTCTTACTCCGACGTTTAAACTTTTCTCCTTAATATAGTGTGCTGAGTCACGTACCAAGGGGCAAGTGTCTTATCAAAACAGCCAAGCCAAATGTTTTACAATTATTCTTTCCCTTAACTGTTTCCCGTAGGCCGTTTACAATCTTAGTGCAGTGGGATAGCAACATTCTCTTAAAACGTCCAAAGTGTGAAAAATCCTCAAACTAGAATCTGGCGACTGGACCTGAATGTTTTAAACTGAAATAAGAGGAAAAAATAACTATGAAGCCATATGCAAACTAACTTGAGTGGAGAAACTTTCTATTGGCATACCCAAAACTTATTATAGGGTTTACATGATTTAGTAGTTGATCAGAGTAGATATGCTTGAAGATTGCCGCTAGTTGTAATCAGTAAATGATGTTTTGTTGTCACCAATTTTGTTATCGGTTTTCAATCACGATCATGACACTATTCAAAAAATTTTCTCTAGATTAGTGAATATAGTGGTCACTAACTTGATGATCTAATTACGTGTATGTACGTTTTCGAATTTGTCATCCTCATTAAACTTCATTCTTCTACTAAAATTGGTATGAATCTTTCTCTTTTACCGATAAGCTTCATTGCAATGATGGCATCAAATGCATTTGAATAAGTATATTAGCTGTAATCAATAATGGCCGTAATCAACATGATTGCATCAGTATATTAGCTGTAATCAACATGATTGCCCGTGATATGACGCTGAGTGTAAAATGTTGAGCCGGACGGTTTTCTTGAAAAACAAATTGAGAATCTCCTATTACACAAGCAGAGAAATATGTACGCCATCTTGTACAGGACAAATTGCCGGCCAACCTATGTTTTGTAACTACAAGCTCTTGTAAAAATTGATGATGTTGTTCAAACTGAGAGACTCTGTAAATGGATGATAAAATAATTTGACGTGAAGAAGTGTCACAAAGTAATCCTCAAATTTCCTTACGCTTTCAAAAGCGCGCACGGAAAACAACACGGTCTTAACCTCTTCACGGATATGGCATCAAATGATGCCACATATTTATCTGGAAATTAATCCGATTTTTTTTTCACGAAGAAAAGTGCGAACTGAAAGTAAGTAAAAACAAGGTCTTCAGAATATTATTTTTAACTACCTTCAGTTCGTACTCTTCTTCGTGAAAAAATCGGATTATTTTCCAGATAAATATGTGGCATCATTTGATGCCATATCCGTGAAGAAGTTAATTATGATTAGAAATCATAATAGCCGGAGAGGGAGTAAGAGTGTGAAAAAATCGCGTTTGCATCTTTCGACATACTCAGCTCTCATATTTGAACGTATATAATTTGAGATCTCAAATATATCAGAGATGTAATATATAATACGCTAATATAGTTTACTTTACTATTTGAAATTATTTAGAGAGCTTCCTGCAATTGCAAAGAAAAGCTAGTAAATTATGAGTTTTTCACAAGTACGCCATTTTAGCAGTCCACAATCTCAATCAACGTTTATGATATCTGTTTCCATAACGTTTTGAGATAGCATATTATTGTAAACTCCAGTATGACCTTTACGTCCATTGAAACATTCTATTTAATAAGATATGATATTTAAGTCCATTTTTAACTGAAATCTTTGGACAAAATAATATTTTCAATCGTATTTTAGCTTCATTTCTTTTATTGGAAATACGTCAAATCATGATCATACATTATGGTACTTTGGACATGTATTGCCACCTCAGTCTTACTTTTCTTGTTACTCTTATAAAAATTATTAATGACTCTTATGCTAACACGCCTCTATTTTGTACATTTATATAATAAATGATGTATTGTAAGTAATCATTATACACGAAGATTTGAAATATATAAATGTACATGTAGTGCCTTTTGAAATAAACTTTGTGATTGGTTGGCTACTCTGTTAATCTGTTGGTATTGCAGAGTGTGTGAAACATTTCTCACTGTCAATATATGTATCATACATTTCTTTATTTTTACCTCTTAGGTTGAAAAGTTATAATGGTGTTTAAGATATGTAATTGATTAATTGTTTACTGGGGGTTTAACGTTGATTTAGGCAGGAAGGTTATTTGTTCAAGTCACGATAATGTTAGTGCCCGAAACATACTGTATTTCAAAAATACCAAATAAAATTTAAAAACAAAAGTTTATATGCAAATTCAACAAAGAGAAAGTTTGACACAGTGACTTGTGTCAGAGCCAAGATTCTAAGATAGAAAATTATAGAATATGCAAGAAATTAGCACAAATTAATAGCAATAATAACACATTACAGGAAAACTTTTGATAATTCGGAAATGGTAGAGGAACTTCCAACAACAATCCGGAATAATATTGAAAGTAATTCATGTAACTTCCTAATATTAATCAAGTGAAAAGCCCTTTGAACGTAAATGTAGACGAATAAAATAACCAATACTAACAATTGCAAGAGAAAAGTGGATTTGAGATGTTTTGTATGTCAGTTCCTGATTCGTTCATTGGGTCACATGAAAAATTTTAACACGTACTTTTGTTCTGTTAAGAATTTTGGATTTCCCATGAACGTCAAGAAAACGTTAAGTCCTCCTTTTCTCCTCCCTCCGGATCAGTATTTGTCAGTTTACCTTATCCTTTGTCCACAGTTCTAGGAAAGCATTTGCAAAATAATTTGAAGTTCCGTAGTCTTGCATTTCTCAAAACATAATGAACAACAAAAATAGTTCGAAGTCCCTTTACTGTCGTATTTATCACATTTAATAGATTATCATTGGTTTGTAATTCAAGGAAAAATGTCTTTACAAACTTTAACCTCATATCTACACGCGTTCAGTAAATTTGGCGTCAGAGACATGAAGAACATCGACAGTACACTCTTTTAGTCTATGTGTTTCTATGTGTACTACTGTGCAAATATCCAAGTACCAATAGAGGGTAATTTTAAGAGTAAAATTCAACACTAATGTTTAGAAGAAGTATTGTGTAGAAATGATGTTATTAAAGATAACTATGTTCTTTAGTTATTCGGAGAAAGTTTGCTCTTTTTCACTTATTTATGATTACATTTTTTTTTATTTGAGTTTCTAGGTTTACATAGTGGAAATAAATTACCAACTGTATATATGCGTCTAGCCATTTACAGTCTACATTACGTAATCTCAATGTTTTTAGTTGTTTATCCACAATGACAAGTAAAATACTTTTGTATTCTATTCACAGATTCTAGTAAAATCACTGTGGAGCAGTTCGTCTCAGCGCATTGCCCAAGTTCTTTCGAAGTTTCCTGGAAGAAAGATTGTAATTACTGCATTTGCTCAAAAAATGGGGAGTTATTTTGCACAAAGAAACAATGTCCTGAACGGAACTGGGCATGCGAGCCCTTCTTACAGGATATATAAGCAATGGAGCATGCATATGTGACGAATATGGGCAGCATTTAATATGCTTTAGAATCCGAAACAAGAAAAAGAGTAGTCTCGTTTAAAACCGCTCATTTAATAAGGCCTCACACATTTTTTAAAAAAAGAACTGGTTAAAGGAAACATTATCTAATTAAGACTTTCGGTTCTTGAGAAGTGTTTGTTCCTGCCTTCTTGTGTATACACGAGAAATTATTATGTGTTGTGCTAACCTCCTATAGAATTTGCTTTTTTATAAGAAATTGTGTTTCTGAGTGTCTGTGTGTGTGTGTGTACCTTGGGTACAATTTTAGATATACCTTTTACGGTTAACATCAATAATGTTATTATGTGATCCAGAGTGATCAATTTTGTTTTACTGAAATTTTAAATAATCTTATTTCAATTATTTAACGTAACTTACTTCAAATAATGATGTGAGGATGCGGCTTGTATGTTCTTATGTGATTATGTTCTTTGTATAGATTTTTTGCATAGTGTTATGGGTAAGGGTGATTTTAAAATAATGGGTAAGTGTGATTTTAAAGGTTGTACAATGCCATATTCACATATTAAATTCAATATTTTGCTATTTCAATTTAACTTGAGAAACCTCCGTATTTTCATAATACATACCTTCTGTTTAGTAATTAGCACGACCGTGTATTCTAGTCAGTCAGTACAAAATGGAAAAAGTTAGTAAGAGATGTTTACAATAGCGTAATAGGTAAGAGTACAAGATGATGTAACATGTTGTGTGAAGTATTCAATTTATATGTAGGAAAACTTTCCCTGAAAATATACTTTAAAGTATCCGTGCGTTATTATTAAATTTACATTTCAATGGAATATATATTCGTAACAAAAACGTAGTATCTTGTCTTGACAAAAAGAAAAAGACTACACTCTACGCAAGTCCATTTGCAGCGAAACGTGATAAGGTACCGGTACTCATTGAAGCGAACGTAAACATGCTTCTGTACTGTATTGTATTGATTTGTTTGTCTCTATTCCTGTGAATAATTCATTGATAAAATCAGTCATGAAAATGGGTTACTTCACCTGAAAGCCTTGAAAACATGTTCTGTAGCAAATTTCAAAAAACAAGTTTCCATATTCATTAACAATTAGGTGAGTTTTCTTCAGATTTAAGAATTGTCCAAGTTTCTTCTCATTGATATTAAATTGACACAGCTCTTTGATAAACGTGTTTACTGATTTTACAACTGATGTTGCCCACCGATATTTTTTCTAAGTTTTCTCACTTTCAAGTGAATTTAAACATTCAAACATTTGTGATTGATGTCAAGAATAAGCAATAATCCTCATCGTGAAGCACATTGAAAGAAAGCACAAATCACGCTTCATGAAAACGTGATGATCCTGAAGAAGGTCGTGCTAAACTCTTTGTTTGTTTAATCTCTTCAGTCTGATTGCTTTAAATCCCAAGACTTGTGCGTACTTACAAGACTCGAGAGAATGTAATGGCTTGTGAATATCGGATATTCTTGAGGATATTTCTGAATTCTACTTTTTTGTAAGTCAATGTATATTTACTTTCAAAACTTTGTACCTCAAATTACACAAATATGTGCATAGAAATGATATACAATTATTTGAATATATTTTCTACTTTCTACACGTAGTTTGCATATGCTTTTATTATTTTCATCTTATTCAAATGTTTCTATTCACACTTCTTACGTTTTAATACATGTTGTGTATTTTGAAAGCATGTTATAATGCGTGCACGGAAATATTGGAATTAACATTCTATTTGATTCTCTATTGCATTTTAGTTTCTCTGGAAGTAAACGGTTGGACAATCTTAATTAAAAGGTTACTTTTCACAATCCTTTTTATATATTAATGTGTTATAAGAGGGGTTCTCAACCATCATACCTATGGGGTTACACAATACGCTGGTATAGGTGTTACGTATTATTAATTATTAAAATGCTTTGGTGGTACCTCGGTGGAAAAGGTTGAGAAACCCTGTGTTATATCGTTTTAATTGTCATTTTGTTGTAATTTAGAAGAAATGTATAGTGTACAAGAGGCTTGCAAGCCTGATGGCCGGCTTTTGATTAATGGATTGTCGACTACAGGCTTCTTGCGCGGAATCTGGAAGCATTAATTAAAATGGAGGAAGATGGGAATGACCGTACCGGGAAACAAATTTATTGCTCATGTTAACCTAGTTAAAACAGGCCTCCGGCTAGCTGAAGTACAGAAGGGGCTTGCGGATCCAGGACGGACTTCTGGGGGAAGCAGTGGGTTGTAATACTGATACTTAGAGCTACTTTTAAGAGCTCTAAACTTTGGGTGGGTTTTATTTATATATACAAAATAAAAAAAACTTTTCTCTTCTGGGGGGCATCGCCCCCTAGATCCGCCACTGGCCGAGGGAAATATATATATATATATAATTTAATAAAACACCGACATTCTTGTGTAACAAAATGGTTACAAAAAAGAAAGTTTTAAAACAAAAAAAAAAGAAAAGAAAAATATACAAAGTGTGTAATATCAAAAACATCCTTGGAAAAGCATTTCTGTAGCTAATACGCTGGCTGGATTTGCTTAGCTCGCCGCTAGGTGAAATCATAGCACTAATGTAACTTACTGGAGCATTCCCCCTACAACCTCATACAACGATCTTTTGCGGCTTCTCTCTCTACCTAGTTATGGGCAGTGGGAATATTCCCGTTGGGAAGGAATTAAAAATGGGAATATTCCCGGATTTTTCCCTGGCATATAAATTCCCGGGAAGGAATTTATTTACATTTCTTTACTTTACTTTTCAAATTATAAGAACGATATGACCAATTACTTTATTTTCATTATTATCATTTACGTTTTAAATAATTTGGAGGTTTAAAAAATGAAATTAGTTGACCACTTTATATAACTTGTTAATGATATTTTTTTAAATTTTCATTTCCATTTGCACTAAAAAAAGTAGCAAAATACTAATGTATAATTTAAGAGGAACCAGCTAGTAAAAAAATCTAGAAATTCTGTAGAGATAGTAGTGAAGTACTATCAGTACACCCCGAACCACCGTTAGTAGTAGACATTGTTTGTCTACAATCTTTGACTTGCAGTTTTTGAATAGGTTCTCAGGCTTCTCTTACATGTGAATTAACACACGAAATTCCGAGAAATGGGTAGGAAGAAAGGGTAGGAAGTATCTTGCAAATATTGTGGACATAAATATGTATGCGCAAATGCGGATAAAATGATACATGACTCAAAATGTTTAAAATGCCCATCGAAAATGAGGAAAGCTATTTCGTGTGGAGATTCTGGAGAAATAACTACTGGTACTATTATAGGAGCAGGAACGAGTAGTACTTGCCTGAGTACAAAAATTATAGGAATAAAGAAAAGTGATATTTTCCCTGAAAGTCCTCTAACAGAGAAACGTCATTCAATTTCTATTAGACCTTCATCTTCCTTATCATTGCCAGTAGAGGAGAGGAGAGAAAAGGCTTCCAAAATATGTTCTCTAGAATCCTTTATCAACGCTATGGATTCAAACGAAAACGTAAGAATCTTCTCTCAGGCAACGTTATCTGCTGTAGGCGATAGGCCTATATGATATCCTCACTCTCGGTCAGGATTCCTGAGTTCTGACATGATTGTGTGTTATGAATTGAAAATATTCAAGACAGGGGAATAGATAAATTATCCACGCAATGATTTAAATAACGGGTTAAGTTCAGAGTCGCCCCTCCAGCTACGACATAATGCACTTACCTTGTAGATGAGTTTCCAACACCAGAATGGCGTCCCTTTTGTTGATTTCCATAGCAGTGAAGCTAATTCTTAAGGCTGTATCTATGTTCCCAGATGACTTTGCCCTTATGAATAAGTTTCGCTAAACATTTTTCGTTCTATCTGAATTAACGCTAGTACCTGTAAATATAAATAAAAAAAGTGAATTCTTATTCCTAATCTGCATCCATTTCCGGTTTTAGCTGAGATCGCCATACAGCAGGAAGTAAGAATCAGTTTTCTACAATCGATTAAGCATCCCAAGAACACATTTCATTCCTATCCTCAACTTTCTAATGAAACCCAAAATGGTAGAAATTTACATTTTCCTGGCTCAACATTCGTTTACACAGAACGAAAAGGAAAAATATAGAAGGAAACTATTTTCTGCAATCAATTAACCATTTCATGAATAGTCGAATCAATAAAACGTGGGTTAATTATCTCAGTTTTCGGGATTTCATAAGTAAATCATATTCCATCGTAGTTTGTAGTGAACAGTTTCTCAGAAGTATTTTGACAACTTCATAAATTATTTGCCGTGATTTTTTTTCAGGTTAAATTTATAACTTGCTGTTTTGTTGTTTCGTGGTACGAAAAACGTTATTGTAAAAAAAGTAATATGAAAAGTATATTCACGATATATTCCGCTCGTTCTCTTACAAAATGACTTAACCGCATTTCTTCCTTTGTAGGAAAATCTTAACGATGCTGGCTAAAGCGATATATATTAGTGGAGAACCGCTCTCCATAGTTGAACATCCATTATGGATCGATTTCTTCATGAAAATGAGACCATCGTATAAACTACCAACAAGAAGAGCATTGGCTAACACTTACCTTGCTGGTGAATATAAAAACATGCAGTCACAATTACGTCTACAACCTCAAGAAGCAAGAAACTTAAATCTGCAGTTGGATGGATGGAGCAGTGTGCGAAACGAAGGTATTGTTAATTTTATTGTCACGAAACCCGAACCTGTTTTTGTCGACATTGTGAACATTGAAGACCGTACGCAGACATCTGAATTCCTAAAAGAAAAAATAATATCGGTTCTTCAAGAGTATGAACCCTCAAAATTATTTGTAATAATTGCTGATAATGCTTCAAATATGCAGAAAGCACTGAAATTGGTACAAACAAGTTACCCACATATTGTTCCGCTAGGGTGCTTTGCTCACACCTTGCTTTTACTCTGTAGTGATGTTCTGAAATCTAATACGGCAACGTAACTAATGGAAAATGTAACAAATATTGTAAAGAAAATACGTTCTGTGCATCTTCTTAACGCAACATTAGTTAAGATAAACAAAGACAAAACGTGTAATGTTTCTCTGAAACTACCAACTAAAAGTCGTTGGGGCAGTTGCCTTTCATGTCTTGAAAGCATAATTACTTGTAAATGCAGGCTACAAACGTTGGCTGTTGAAGAACAAGCAACCAAAGTCTTACCTAAGGAAATGAGAGCAATGTTATTCATGATACATCATTTTGGAGTAAGATCGAAAGTTTAATTACAATTTTGAAACCTATTGTGAGCTGGATCTTGAAATTAGAATCGAATGATTCATGTATACATTTTGTCTACACTGGATTCTATATGATTGAAAGCAAGATCTCCGTGGCACTTTCGTTATCGTTGTCGACCAGTGAGCAGTCTGAAGTACTTAACAAAACGAAACTCAGAAAGGAACATGCTTTGAAGCCAATACATCTCGCAGATTCTTTCCTGGATTCGTCATCACAAAGACACAATTTATCTCCAGGAGAAATGATCGATGGCATGGAATTTATCCATCATGTTGCTTCAAACATGCAATTAGATACAATTTCAGTCATATGGAGGATGTAGCACGTTTCAGATCAATCAAGGATTGTTTAATAAAATTTTTTGTGAACAACAGCTGAAACAAGAAGTCCGCTGTTATGGTGAGACGGTTATACGGTACTTCAGAATTATCAACAGTGGCTGTGCACATTCTTTTCTCTCCTTGAACGTCTGCAGCAACAGAAAGATCTTTCAGCACATTTGTCTGGATTCACTCTAAGAAAAGAAACCGTTTAACCACTGAAGGAGCAGGCAAAATTACTTACTTCGCGTATAACTGGAAACTGCTTAATAAATCAGACACGTCCAAAATGGAACATGTAGAGAAATCACGTGAAGAGGAAGAAATGATTCAAAGTACATCTACGAAAAAGGATGAAGAATCTATCGAATGGTCACCACTGAAAGTGAACTAGACTCAGATATCTCATACGAAGAATCAGATTATGACCTGCACTTATCGCTCTCTGAGGAAAAATCAGATATTGAATAAAGAAATCTATGTAGTTGCAAATATTTATACTTTTAAATTGTAATGTTTACATACGGTATCAAAATTAATACTCCTTCTCAGGATCTTTCATTAGTACCGATGTTTCCGGACCTGTGTTAATTAGAATTTGTGTGCTTCTTTCTATGTGTATATTCATGTACCAAGCGTTGTTGGCGAATATTTGTAACAGCGCGTATATGATTCGAAATGGCTCATTATCTTAAATTAGAGATTTAATAACAGAGTAAGAACACACTAAGAAAGTACAGTGTACCACAATTCAACATTTTCTATATATGACATCCATACACTGGCAACCTTACGAATTTTTCGAGAGACTATGTATGCATTCTGGCAGTTACCCAGCTAATTTGTTTATAACATTTAAAAATTTAATAACTTTATAATATCAGTAGCAGAGTCAAGGTTTTACAGAATTCACTTATAAATAAATTTAAACTGTTTAGCGCTGTAAAAGTATGTTTTATATCAAATGCTGTTCATACCAAATGTTTTTCCAACGTATTTACTTGCATAAAGCATATTGTAAATATATTTACATTTATGGAGAACCCTCTGAAGACAACAGTAATAAATATACTGTGATTATACCACGAATTACATTTGAAATCATAATTTGTAATAGAGTGCAATTTTCTTTGAGATTGTACATAAATTGCCGGAAAAATTCCCATTTTGGGAATCTTCCCGGGAATATTCCCGAAAAATATCTTCCCGGGAATTTACCCATCACTATCTCTACCCCACCTCCTCTGTTCTGCATTGTAGTCTTTCCTTCTCCCTCCTTCCATAATTCTTGTTGAAGGACGACCTTGGAGACAGGTGCTATATAAGGAGTCGAAAGACGGCCTTGATAGGTTCCGGGTAGCAGACAATCGTGAACCTTCAAACTGACAAGACGTATTAGCAAGAGTCATGGCAAGACTTAGCCTCTGTGCTGAGTCTTTCTGTAACATGTAGAGTTTGACTTCGAGTCAGTGAGCGGCATCACCTTTCACAGAGCATGGGTTAGACAGATTGCTCTCTCCCCTTTGGGTTCCTTCGAATCGACTCTGCTTTTTTTACGTTTTGTCTTTTACTATTTCTCCTCCCCTTCGCGAATCTCACCAACAAATTAAAGAAATAACAGAAAGCGTGAACACATTGTTGAACTCAATCGTTTGTAATAGTCTATAGGGTAAATCGATAAACTTTAATCTTATCGGTGGAAGTAATCACGACACTTATAAGGAATTAGTGTTCACATCGTTATGTTCTCTCTCTTGTACTCATCTTGTATACCCATTCTAATATTGTAATAAAACACCACTATTCTGAAATTTCTCTCTTCATTGAACTTCTACAGGAGATATGTTAGTAGAACGGATACTGGTAAGGTCTAGATACAAACAACAAATATCTGATGTACGACTTCGATACGTTTTCTCTTTCAGATTTACTTCATACCAGCGAATCAAAGGAGTATCCGAGATTAAATACGGGATGTTAACTAATCACAGCACCGTCTGGCTGGAAGAAGAGAGAGAGAGAATGATTCCCAAATCCATACAAGGCAAAGTTCCGTGTTTAAAATTGTCTTAAATGGAATAGTGTCTGCTTCCTACTTTGCCACGAACACACATTGTGTGGTTTCTATCACACCTCTAAAATACGGTGGATCCCCCAAAGCATTAGTGATCGACATACAACCAAGTGGACCGCGTCATCGCTAACCACCAACACAACGTTTTTATGGAGTCTTTCCGAGTACGGACGGTGGACTCTACCCTAAAGCCCCAATACACCGTACAATAGAACTTATTATTATTCATAATATTGAATCTTTTTAGTTAACTTTGATGTTTCAGTCAGGTATTTTCTAGTAGTCTATTTTCTAGTAGTAGTATTTTCTAGTAGTACTAGGATTTATTTAATAAAGAATCTCATAGAGTGGAGAGGCGTGGCACAAATAGAAAATAAGCCTTTATTACTTTGTAGATGTAAGGTTATTTATTCAGTTGAGTGGCTGCTATAAAAATATAGGCTGGTAGCAGAGTTGGCGTGGGTCAATAAAAACTTTATCCATGACCCACTGATCTAGCACCCACCGTGACCCACGACCCACTGACCCACCACCCGTCATGACCCAATCTGGCCCACGACCCACCACCCAGCGTGAGCCACCACCCACCATGAACCACTCTCATCCACTGTGACCTACTCTGACTCACCAAAATCCATCGTCGTCAACTCTGAACACGATCCAGGCCTCTTCTGTACTGACTAAAGAGTTTACACTTGTAATAAAACAAGACTGTGAAATTGTTGCTAACCGAAGTTTGAATTTCTAGTCAATCGCTCAAGTGCCACTCTGTTACAATAACGGTGGATCTGACCTTTACAATATCAGATGGTAAAGTGTTTATCAGTGAGGAAATTGAAGCACTTCGAGGTGCGGGGGGGGGGGGGGGGGGAATTAGTGTGTGCCTAAAATATGCTTGTACTTAGAGAGTATTCTTGCAAGTATTAATTTCACAACGCATTGAAAACCAAACTTCTATTTACAGGAAAATACCCCTGTACAATATGGAAAAGGTTATGGTTTCTCAGCTCAGTATTTTTCTCACAAAAGACTTGAAAATTCAATTTTCATAGTGTATAAAGGTGCTTGGGTACCCTCTCTGAGAGCATTTCCATAAAGTATACTCATAATTGTAATTTGTGTAATCACTAAAACACTACGTTAATTTTAAGTTACAAATATGCATAATTGCAATTATTATGAATATTTATTCAAAGCAGTTTACTTAAAGCAAAGAAGATACTTATTAAAAATTAGGTACAAAGTTAAATAACACAAATAAGCCATTAGTAATACAAGTATACATTTTCCATAACTCGTTATTTGCCACCTTAAAACAAGTCTGAAATCAGCTTTATTTCCTGTTGGACTCCAGAACTTTTTCGTGGTAAATCATCCGCAGCGGAATGATGTCCATACTTCAGCCAAGAAATAAGTAGCTCGTCTACTTTGAGCTTGTCTAGCGGTGGGCCATTAACATTGATGAACAACAAGTTAGGCAATGTTTGAGCACTTAGTCTATTTCTAACATCAGTCATCTGTAAATTTACAAGGGGAAATCCCCGTTCGCAGTCTGTCGTGGAAATTGATAATACTTCTACCGATTGTGCAACTCCTCATCGACAATCTGCTTGTTAGACTTAAGTCTGATAACGATTTTTCTCGGTCAGTTTTGAAATACTCAGCAAGAAGTAACATTTCTCTATCACCATACAACATCTTTTCCATATCAACCATGTCGGTTGGCAATGTCGACTCATGGAGAACAAAAACTTCATCTACGACATCTTCGATAGGGAATCTTGTGCATAAATTATCAATTAAAGCCGGATAAACTTATGATTTCTTATTTGTTTATAAATTTAATTTTTGTAATTACACATAAAGGTTTGATGCCATTACCAAGTTTCCTTCCCCCTCTAGAAACGAAAGGGAACGAGGTTCCTGGAGGATGTTCAAAGATGAATGGGACTTCCCCTTCAATTACCACACTGCTGTTTGCCATGGGCCAAACTACGACGAATTTCAATTAAATTATCATAGTATAATTATTTCCTTGATGAATTGTCGATACTTTTCAGTGGAAATAAAGGATGAAATTTGAAAGTCTCAAATCAAGGTAATTAGACATACGTAAAGGGAAAACAAGAGTAAAATTTTCCATATAATTATGCGTACAATCCAAACTTAAAATTTCCGTGTAATTAAGCTTACACTGTAAAAAATCGTTGTGTTATTTCAACGACATGCCTATCTGTTAACACAATTGTATTAAAATATAACACAAACAGGTCTTTAGAACAACTCACTCTCCATTTGGAGTTGTGTGTCAAATGCCGGTAGTTGAAATGGCACACAGATTGTGTGTTAAATTAACACAAGTGTAGAATCTTCGGTGTTGTTTTCTGCATGATTACCAAAAATGTTGTTATAAATTGCCGACTTATAAATTGAAGCTACAGACAAACATAGTAGAAAGAAATACTTAAACAAATCCACGTTTCCACAAAATTTCAACATGGAAATCACGCGATGTGTTTTCAATTGTTTTACATAATGTTTCTGAAGAACTATGGCTATCTGTTAACACAATTGTATTAAAATATAACACAAACAGGTCGTTAGAACAACTCACTCTCCATTTGGAGTTGTGTGTCAAATGCCGGTAGTTGAAATGACACACAGCTTGTGTGTTAAATTAACACAAGTGTAGAATCTTCGTTGTTGTTCTCTGCATGATTGCCAAAAATGTTGTTATAAATTGCCGACTTATAAATTGAAGCTACAGACAAACACAGTAGAAAGAAATACTCAAACAAATCCAGGTTTCCACAAAATTTCAACATGGAAATCGCGCGATGTATTTTCAATTGTTTTACATAATGTTTCTGAAGAACTCTGTCAGCAGCGAGAAACAACATCGTATTACTGTATCACTTCTACACTGCACTAGAGCTCACGAGTGAACACCGAAAACTGTGCTTCAAAAATGGTGGAAAACAAGTAGAATCATGATTAAGAGACAAACATATTATAAGGATATAGGTAAGAGTTTCCTATCATTCTTGAACAAGGTGGTTGTGTTTCGCACCATCAAGAAATACTTCACAATAAATGTTGGAGAGGACGACAAAAATTGAAGATTTTCTATATGAAGTGTTCTGCAGTTCTTATTTTAAAATTAGAATCTTCGGTAAGCGTAAGCATGCAGACAACATGGTTTTCCAACACAGAAAAATGGTTAGATCAATACCACACACGGAGTTATTTCAACACCGAAATAGGTGTCGTAGTAACACAGAAGAGGAGTCGAATTAACACCAATAATGGTGTTAAACTGGTGGTCTGATCTTGCATTTTAACACAGGGAGTGTTGAATTAACACCAAAACGGTGTTACTGACACGGCTTTGACCCTGATACAGGTTGTGTGTTGAAATAATAAGAAAATGATGTTGAAGTAACACAGAGACTGTGTTATATTAATACTTGATATGGGGTAATATTAACTCAAAATAATTAACATACTACACACTGTGTTACTTTCTTCTTGTTGGTGCAACACCGCCACAAGTAACACTCAACACTTTTCTCCACACTACCGACCCTGACATGGTGTCGAATCAAGACCAAAAATACAAACACAGATCCGATTTTAACGCCCCTCAACACCGGTTGTGTGTTAAAGACGTAAGACACCCCTGTGTTAAATGCCAACACCGCGGGGTCTGTGTTGAACTAACACCACGTAGTCACGCTGGAACCCACTCACCCACTCAGAAGACTTGACCCACTTGACCCACTGACCCACTCCATCTCTGGCTCGTAGACGAGTTACGAATATTAAGTATTGAGAATTAAAAAGTTTTTAAATTTATGTTAAAAATTTTATAGCATAACTTGTTATTTTGACTTTTCATTTAAAATAAGTAAACAAACTAAACACGTGTTTCATTCAAAGTAAACATGTGCTTCAACACAATTTAATACTTGATACAGGTTAGTTAGCTGTCCCTCGTTTTTTCTTAAATTCTAGATAAAATATTAAATGAAACACTGAAACATGTTTATATATATATATATATTGAAAAGTCTATTTGCCGAATTTCATGTCTTCCAGGTTAATGAGTCCCCATATATCGACATCCTAATATAATAATTGTAAACCCACTCTTTAGCTTCATATCTCTTTATTCCTTCAAGCTCAAATATAAAAAAAAAATATTTTAATATATGTGAATTTCTTTTTCTTTCTCTTTATCTTATTTTGTTTTTCTTATTATTTTTAATGAGATTAACAAATAAAACACAGTTCTGACCAGAGCAGAATGAAATATATTAAAAACTATACTTACAATCTGTTACAGTTACTGTGTTTTATTTGTTAAGCTATTTATCCAGAGCCATGGAGTATGTTCATTTTAATGAGATGTTTAAAAAGCAATTTTCCTCCCTGTAACCTTAGGATATTCCAAGATAGAAATCATTTACAACAATTGCCAGTCCATTTCTTCCCCAACGTATCGATTTTCCAAAAATTTCTTTTCAGTATTATCTTATATTACAAATCCTATGTACTGTTGAAATGTCAAGTTTCTAGCTCAAATAGTTTGGCCCACGCATTGGTTAGACAGTCAATTAGGATATTTCATATAGGGTGTATCATTTATCTAGAAAATTTCTTGTATTATTTGTTTTATGTATCTGAGCATGCCTCAAAGATGTGAACTAATTTGTTGTTTACAAGTGACGTTATTCAGATGGCAGGATTGTCAGAGGTGCTAGTTTTATTTGAGATTTCTTTCATTTGCGATTTCCAAGAAAATCAAAAGGACATGCTAAACCGAATCAAGTCGTGTACATACCTTATATATATATAATTTGTTAACAGATAGAAAGAAGCACTAAATTCACCGCCGCTACTATTCATCAAGAAATATGGCTAGCCAGATGTAACACGTTTAAGTGAGTGATACGCAGTTAGACAATCACCTTTCAGGTATCATTCTTTCTTACTTTCTGAACTTGAGTGCGCTACTTCTGAGTTGACGTAGTTCTCCAATTGCTCATGATGATGAAAACGTGAAGTGAAGTCGTTCAGTTTTAAGTTCCACGTTAATGCCTTGGAGGCTAAGTGAGGTGATGATGTTAATGAACGAAGTAATGAAATGAAGAAAAGGGAAGAAACGGAAGAATTCGAATAAACCGATGCAATGGTTGTTGTCCGTCATAAGGCTTACTTGGTGTCAGTTGGAATCCAATGCACCACAAGTGATCGTTTTACCCTGAGCCACCGTAGACCTTTTGATTACTGGTGAACACAGCAAAAATTAATTCAACTGGGGGTAGAACCAGGAACCACTCACTAAGAACAGTCGTTAACATTTCAAGTATGAATTCAATAAAACTTTAAAATACATATTCTATTTGTTTAATGTTTTGTACTCACATCCGCAGATGGTATTTTTTTCATATGTTGAGAAAGATCCTCTCCCAAAAAACGTACAATAGAGCACATAATCAACTAGTTGAAACGTTATAAAGGGTTAAAGCAAGTAACATGATGTAAAATACTTGTGATAAATTATAAGAAAAGAAGTATTATCAGCCATATAAATGTAATATACTGCGTAACTAAGAGGAGTAGGTTTGAGCGTGTTACCTAATGGCCTATGCCACTGGTATAAAATGTGGGTTTATACGTATATTTTGAATAGTATGATTGAATAAAATACACCAATTTTAAAAGAGATTCTCACACTGTTGCGTACCTTGTAAAGTAATGCAGAAAAGCATTTATAATTCTCCTCTCGACAACTCATCCAACTAATAACAACGCGTAAACACAACAACAGCAACTCCACGAAAGGAATGCACGAACTCAGATAACTAGGATCATAATCTTCGAAATAATACATTTAAAACAAAATCATACAATGCAACAATAGGGAGAAGAACGTTATTAGGCATATCCAGCAGCACCATTAGATTAATTTTGTCATTAAATTTTTCAAATAACACTACATCAGATTAATATTAATTTAAAAAGAACGAAAATACTACATTTATTGTTGAGTATCGAGAACCAAGGAAGCTGTAGAATGACAAGTAAGGAGAAAAAGGTCATGCACATCAAAAGTACTTTACTGCGAAATAATATAATATGACACATTTAAAGGAAATAAAATCCAGGTCGTAAGGGGTTGAAAATTGATATTCAGTGAAAGTCTTTATTTTGAAAAAGTGCTTAGGTAACTACTGCATATATAGTTTCGAATACATATAAAAATGTAATGTGTTTGCAGGAATTTTATATACGGTAAGTAGTGGTAAAGTCTACAACACTGCTTAAATTACGAAATTTTGAGAACTTCTGGTAATTACAGAAACCAAAACTATTGTTGCCAATTTTTCACGCAAAGGCAAGCAACAATTATGTTTAAAAGTTCCAACGTATACGCCGTTTGAAGCCGTATAACAATCTTTTGTAATGTTTATTATATCAGTTGAACGGTTTGAAAAATCAAATTGCTATACACGACATTATGATGTGATTTTTATGTTTGTTGCAAACGATAGCGGTACATTCTTTTTCATACTCTGAATATACTGCCGTCGAGAAGAATATGTTAAAAATATGGAGCGTTCAGAGCAGAAGAGACTCAAGTCAGGCTACCAAAGTTGTGAGTAAAAGAGGTGAAACATTTGAGTTTTACTTATATACATCGAAAAATTAACACAGTTTTTTACATTGTAAATATCATTTACAATATCTGAACATGAAAGGAGCTTTAAATGCAAATCTTTAATATGAGACATGTTCGAAATGAGCAAAAGTTGACTTAAGTCCCTTGTGCATACCAAACGCCCCATATCATTATGGTAAGTGCAAAGAAAAGAAAATTGCAAAGCGATACAACGCATTCCCTTCCTAACTTAAATGTTGGTCTAGGAACTCTGTTATACGAAACAGGAAGATAGTTTTCATTTTTACGCTTATCCACGTTTGATTTAACTTTTTATATTATTTGTTGACAAGTGAAGGAAAAGTGAGAAAAAGGTGTGCAGTTTTACTATACGGATCCATAGTATAAGTAATAGTAGAAGTAGAAATAGGAGTAGGAGTAGCAGTAGCAGTAGGAACGGGTTAGAAGCCCTGCAGGAGTATGTTAGGTTCTGTTCTTGACATTCAATGGACAAATTAAAGACTTCCTCACATTCTCCGTGCATTTTACAATCTGTGGATCCGTATAGTAAAACTGCACCGAAAAAGGGAAAGAATAAACAACACACACTGTGAACAAAAGCAAACAACTATAAAGTGATGGCAGTGTCTATAATGAAATAGAAACACTTTTCACAAAAACAGGGAATATATTCCAAGATTCTTCATAGTCCTTCTTCTATAAAGACTTACGTGCTATTCACTCTTGAAAAATGAAATAAAATCTTTAAATTTTACGTCCAACGGATATGCCGGCTAGGCTAAAGGAAACTGTGATGATGACCAATGAATGAAATGGTAGAATGAACAAAGTGGGAGAAAACGGAAGAACCCCGAGGAAAGCCACGCACCCGGTGTTTGCCCACAATAAAGTTCACTTGGCGGCGAACTGAAATTATATATATATATATATATATATATATATATATATATATATATATATATATATATATATATATATATATATATATATATATATATATATATATATATAACTCACGTAGGAATTAAATTATTTTTATCTCTAAATGTATGTATTTTTATGTATCTTAATAAGTATTGTCCACTAACATTGTTATAGTAGTTTTATATAGATATAACTCTAAAACTTACGTCGATCAGTATTTGCTTGTTACGTTTGAAAGTGAATAATATAACTAACTATTGTTATAACAAAAGCTAGTATAAGCTTGAAGCAGTAAGTCTTTATATAAAAATAATGAAATAAAACTCTGAGGAGTAAGCGTCCCCGCGAGAGCTCATTCCAACCAGTGCTTTCACTAAACAAAAATCTTTGCTTCTAGTTTATAGCAACTAAGCCTCTATTATAAAGAACATAATGAAATGAACGTCAAATTGCATATTCTCCTTTTCCTTCTTCAACTTGTGTGTATCGTTCCAAACTTAAACACAAATACAGAAGTGAAGAAAATTGACGTACTCAAGAAAACATTGTTATACTATGCAGGTTTGGAGTATGAAAATTGTTTCTAATGTATCAACCTAATTATGAGTTATTGAAAATCCACTTGTTATCTATAAATTTGTAGTTTTTACGTTTAGGATTCCGTTTCAGTACAGATGCTAAATGGAGTTAGAGCTACATTAGTAGCTAGTGGTCTACTCACCATGCTTTCATACAGTGGTTAGTCGTACTGCAGTCGTTCGGCTTATTTGATGGGCCTGTTCTACTAACATCAGCATCCGACCCATAGCTCTCAATCTAGGGTGGTTTCACTAATCACTTTGTGCGCCATCAAGATTTGTCCCTTAACCATGACTCGCAATTGCGAGGTAACTCCTCTAAGCGAGTGGGACAAGCTCATTGCGTGGCCAGACCGAAGTCCTGAGTGCCTACCAGTTAACCTACTGGTATAGAAGGACCTGCTAGCGAGTCAGGTCCTCCCATTCTCTATAGGCATGATGCCCGAGATTTAAGGCTAGCTCATTTCCCTCACATGCTCGACGTTACCCAGATTCCTGAGATAAGCTCACACAAGCTACCGAATCTCCCAGTATGACTACAGCCTGACAGAGGAAAACCCTAGGGGAGCCTCACATATGCCCAAGGAAGCTTGTTCAATTCCGGCCCTGCCTACTCCTATACGCTCTATGGCTACCGCATTTGCCTGTAAAGGTGCCACACACGTGTCGAGATACTCCCACATCTCTTCCCGGATCCAATAATACATGTTAAGTCACTATTTGAGTTTAATGCCACCCCTGTTGTAGAGAGCTTTCTCCTTTCTACTCCGATCAAAGGCACTTCTCACCGGTCATCATTTAGTCCCCCTGCAAGCAGAAATCTGACAATACGGGACTTTCTTTATTTACGATAGAGGTACACTGTACCTCATTAGAGCCAATAACTGATGTAGACTGCCTACGAACAGACATGTTTGTGAGCATACACAGTGGGAGCATACTCCTGGTAGGATCGTCCAAACAATACAGGGCTTCCTATCTTTTACATGTTTAGGTACCATGTACACGTCGTAGTTAAGCTATCTTCCCAATTCAATGGTACGTTTAGGCCATTATTAGGAGCAACCACCACATCGTCCCTCGGTAGAGTCGTTCAAGCGATTATTAGGAGGAACCACCATTTCCTCTAATTAAGGTAGAGGTACACCGTGCATTACCAGAGAAAATGTCAAATGTCATTGTCTCCTTATATAGACAATAGTCACTTCGGAGCGGCGTGGTAGCTCCCGTGTTAGGGTGGTGGACCTGCATCCAGGAAGTTTTACTAATCCTGGGACTAAGTAATTCACTACCTCATTTACTCTTGAGATACGAGTGTGCATAGGGTACTAAGTATCCCATCTCGGACCCAAAAACACGAACGAAACTCTTTATGAGAACAGTATCTACATCATCCTTCCGGTAGAGCGTGTGAAACCCAAAAAACCGTTACGGCTTCAAAGCGTAATGCTCTTCCATCTGGAGTATAACGTTCCGTTCATCAGAGAGTCTGTATGAGACGAATACCTACCTATTAGCGTGGAATCCGAACCCCATAAGCTCAAGCCGGAAATAGAACCCCGGTCTCCGACGCCAAAGGCGCTTACGTTAACCGCTTAGCCGCGAAGGAGCTCCCTCTTCACCTGGAACTAATATTTGTTCAAATGGCGCTTGAGATAAACACTTTGTTTACTTACGTTTATTATGTAACAAATGTTAACTGTGCATGAACAACTTTACGTAATACACTAAATAAACAGTAAGATGTGTTGTAGATTAACTCTACAACGGTCGGGGGAAAAAGTTTCATAAACGGTCGGGCTGGGTCTGAGAGACCCAAGAAAATAAAACTGCATAATTAATTTCTGACCAATATTTTTTAAAATAAAAACATATTTTTATGTACTTACATGTATTTCTAAAAGAGAAAAAGCATTTCAGCTCAAAACTCGTGTTTTCGCTTATGTTTAAAAACGTATTTGTAATTGTTTACATAATTCTGTTAGTAAATTATATGAGCTTTTCTAGAAATTTATATAAAAAAGAGTACTTGTTTAAATGTTGTTATAAACTAGCAATATTGTAAAGGACACTTATAAGTTAATTTAACATAACCTAAGGCACCAGTTATGATGAAACGCATTGAATGTCAGGGGGTAAAGTTTTTTTAGTTTCCATTGTTCGCAAAATGGTTATCTAATGGCGGAATGGGTGGAGTTTTATCAGCAGCAGCAGCACATAAGAATTCTTCAAGCTTGTCATTTTCTTCATCACACTCACTGTTACTACCATGGTCACTAAATAATTCAAAATCACGATCTGCATCGGAATCATTCAGTTCTCTTTCATCATCATATAAAATTCTATGAATTTCACTCACAGAAACTGTTTCACATTGCACTATGTTCTAAAATTGCTCAAAATACCAACTGAGGTGTTGTTGGTATATACACTCAAAAAATTTCATACAGGCAATCATAATAAAAAAGTAAACTTCCTACAAGATTCTTGACAGAAGGAAAAAATGTTACGTGAACGGTCGGGCTGGGTCTGACAGGCCCACGCGATGTACAGAGCTCTATTAAAAGCAAACTAACAATAAATCAATCTGGTTTGCAATACTAGCGTCTCTTATCGGGCGTTTCAGGAAGGTATACAAAGTTATAACTCAAACCGCTAACTTTAACTTGAAAATTTTATTTAAAATATAAGTAGTGTGGTCTCACAGACCTAGCCCGACCGTTGTACGGTTAACCAAGAGAAGACGAAAGAAACTTTGAAACAAAACAAATGAAATTAATTATGAAGCACTATAATAACAACATAAATAAACTGAAATTAAACAGAAATAAAAGAATTGTTACAAATTAATTTATGGAACCAAATAATCAGCTTTTAAGCAGACATATTCTTTGTGTGGCGTAAATTGCATCCACGTAGTTATTTTCAAAAATTTAGCATAATACTGCTAGATGCAGAGACAAGCGAGCAATCAATTGACTGCTCATCATTTTTAAAGGGATTAAAGAAAACTTTCGAAATATAACCTAAGTTAACACAGCCTGTGGTGAGATGCGACTAATTCAACACACAAATCGACGGAAAAGGCACGTCACTAGGGGAGAATCTAAATAGGAAGAATATCAATGACGAACAGTATCTTTCTGTTCACAATGAGAGAATAACAGATAATTACTACTTTGATTTTGATACAAACCTTGATTACTTAATAATGAATGAATAAAGTAATTAATCAAATATCTAGAACATATACAGAGAAATATGGTGTGGAGAGATTGCCTCATTTATTCAGAAGTTATGTTCAGGATCTTCTTTTTTTTCAATAGCCGTTAGTCCATAATTATATTATACTAAACTAAGTTAATATAATTGTTGCAAAATAACTTCGTAAGCATGCAAATCAGAAGAAAACTGAAATGAACTGTCTATAATCCTCAATAAATAAGAGGGACATCGGTGTTAAATCATAATTGTAGAGAACTATTGCGCCAGAGACAGAACGTACAACACACAACCGATCGGGCGGACGATTTGTAAATTTCATTTGTTGAAATTCGT
This sequence comes from Thermobia domestica, assembly GCF_964235325.1. Lineage (NCBI taxonomy): Eukaryota > Metazoa > Arthropoda > Insecta > Zygentoma > Lepismatidae > Thermobia > Thermobia domestica. The sequence continues at coordinate 112,200,244 of NC_137463.1, read as the reverse complement.
TATATTCCAAACAAAGTCGAATCAAAAATCAGACCCCATACAAAGATGCAAGATAATTACATTGTACCTCTACAAACTCAAACATCGCCGAAGCCAGTCATAAATGAAATCTAGTGCATATATACATAGTTTTGTAAGGGTAAATATTCTTGCAGTTAACGATAATATACAACTGACATAATAATCCAAGTAGGGAACTGTGATAGACAACGCAAGCGAAGGACAGTCAATATTTATGTTTGGAAGTAAGAGTCAATACCCAAGCATTATTATTTGTACGCTCTATGTTATTTTGAAAGTGGATTCCTGAGAGACGTATTTGTGAAACCTATCAGAAGGAAAAAAACAACGCGGGTAAAACGATTGATTAAAAAATCATAAAAAGGAAAAAGTTGAATTTTCAAAATATTAAATTGTAGACTACTAAGATAGTGGGAGATGGTCACTGGATTAAATATATGCATAACTTATGCGGCGGTTGTATAAGTAACTAAACTGCTGAAACTAATGTAATGATCGGAGCGAAATTGAATTCATTTATAAAATATCGGCTCTGGAGCTAAAAAATTAAGGTAATCAAAATAGCATAGCTCTTAAAGTAAGATCCTTATAGAGAGAGAAGGCGAAGGATGATCAACTAATCGGAGGCTTAAATATTAGTATAACATCTGAATTGATTATGTAAATGGCCTACATAACAAAAAGTAAATAATGATTGCGCATGCTATCAAAACCCTGTTTATAATTAGTACAATGACACCACCATTCAAGCGTGATATGTTGATCATATTCGAAAGAGCTGTATAAATGCTAAACGTCCATTAAAAGCAACTTGGAAACAGGATGATAATTGACACAAGTAGTCTTTTGTCTACAATATTGGTACAGATCCATATTTAGCTGTGTGATAGGTCAATAAGACTTTAGTTATAAAAATTTTAACTCTTTCGGTGATAGAATTTTAATATCTTCATTCTGCAAAATATAACCACTAGCTAAAATAATTATTATATTTCACAGAGAGAATGGGACAAAAAGATATCGATGAATTCTTTATAAAATAAATATAAAATACGATCTTGTAACAAATTAGCTTGTTGATATATTAAAATATCAGTAGGGTCTGCCTCTATATAAGAATTATCGACAGGGTCTGAAAGGAAGAACCTTTATTACAAGGAACTTAAGAAAGTAATAATTGTAAGAAGTCTTATATGTACGTCGAACTGCAGTAAAACTTGAATATTTCTTTCATATCTCTAAAAGAAATATGAGATAATTATTTAGCAGTAGATATAGTATCTATAAGAACGTCAATCCAAGAACGCAGTCAATATAAGTGTTTCATAGCCTTAAAGTGTTGAACCAATCCGATAAAAGGAAGGCGGTTTGCCTGTGAGACGTTTTGGAGTACATTCGAGTACAAAATGTCTATATCAGATTCCAATTGTAAATCTTGAAATCTTTTTTTTAATTTCTACGATATATTGGACAGTTTTCAAGCTGGGTGAACAAGTATTGGATGATTATTATTTACGAACCTTTCCTGTCATTAAAAGAAAAGTAGTAATTTGATTTTGACATAGCGAATCCAGCATTGGTTAGTATCAGGGGAACAGATCGTTCATATATCCAAACATGCCACTTTTGATTAACTACTTGTTTAGCAGTAGCTTGATATAATAGGTTAAGATCCGATTTTCAATAAGATGGATCATATGATTGAGGCGCTTACTGTAGAGTTATCGGAAATATAAATGAATGTACATTGTTTGAAGAATATGTATTAACTATCTACCCTGGAGTCTACAGAGGCTTCATAATACGTGAGTAACCATACAAATCAGGTAGACAATAACTATCACCAATTAGCCGGTTATATCTTCCATCTGTCAGTAAATACTAATAGTAGTAACGTAACCACTACAACTAAGGTCAACTATGACCTTATACCTGCTTTGAAAGAAGGAATAATTCGCTAATAATAGTAAGCTTATGGTTCTTAGCAAGAATGTTGTGTTAAGGGCAGTCAAAAAGTTCCGAGAATATTTTTGTATTTCTGGCATTTGTGATTAAAACACAATGAATCTTGTAAAGTATAATCCTTAGATTCTGAATTATGAAATTGACAAGTGTAAACAGATTATCACAGACAGGGTACGAGTAGTGTAGCTGAACGGAGATGTGTCTAGTGATCAGTAGTAATGTGAGATGGAAAATGTTCCGCCATATGTTTCATCCGTTCTAAACAAATGTCAGTGATCAAGGTCAATTCCTCATTGACCATAAAATTGATTGAATTCATGTATATAAATGTTAAAAAGTGAAAGATCGTTTAAAAATTCTGAAAATAGTCATAGCTCAGAAAATGTTCAGTACTATATAGGAACTATTTAATCATTTTTTTTTTATGAATTGAAACATTTTCTGTTATTTATGGAAAAATTAAAAAACTTTTTATAAGTTGGAAAATTTTCGTCATTTTGAAGCAAACAGTAAAACAACATTTTATGACTCGGAAAGTTTTATTGGTCTATAGAAACAAGTTAAAGGAATTTTCATCGATTGGAAAATTTTCATACGATGTACGAACAAGTGGAAAAGCTTTTCGTAACTGGACAATTTTGAATATAATACCTAGCACAGGGAACATAAATCGAGTTCGTAGAGTACAAATATACCATGATATTGTTTCAAATGTAACAAGAAAGCGAAAAGAAACCTTTGTGAATTTATCAATTATTTTAAAAAGGTGAAATTCCACTATTTCATCACATATTGCACTGCTTACACAATAAAAAACTACATACAACATAAAAGTTCCAGTTCCCTATGAAGATTATTATTGCAACAGAAAATAAGAAGAAATGCTTTGTTTTATTGTGTTTAAAACTATGAGAAACTTTGTCTTACACATAATAAACTGACGATATATGATTTTGTGGGATCAAAGATAAATTCTGAGGTAAGAATACATGAAAGGTTTTGAAATTTTTTTTTTCAGAAATGAAGACTCATTAGTAGAGCAACCCGCATTATGCTTTATTTTTAGTTTAATTATCCTTTATTTTTTCCAAATTATGCTTTATTGTTAATTTCAATCATTGTTTTACTTTAATCGTGTACAATGTATAATATTTACTATACATTAAATATTCTAAATATCTTGATCTATTTATTAATAATTTATGCAACCAGTTTGTTTCATATTTAAAGAGTTTTCTACTTAATGCACTGTAAAGAGATATGCTTTACTCCAAACAGTTTTTTTACCTCTTGTGTGCGTCTTATAGGTGCACATATACAGAAAGGAAAAGTGAAAGATGCTACCAAAAAGTACAGAAAGTACTTAAGAAATAAACATAACAATATAGTCTGGAGTTCTTGTGTATTATTCATTTTTGCCGGAAAGTTTTCTTCTTCTTTTCCTTTTTTCTTTTCCCCACACCATAGGCTTACACCGAAAAGTTTACAGAAATAAAAATAAGCTTTTCATTCTTGCATTGCTATGTTCTCAATGATTTTGGATTCTAGATATTGGTTTTAAAAATATTAATACACTATGTTATACTTGCAGTACATCGGTCTCTGAGACCCAGCGGTAAATTTTAAAAGACAATGTTGGCACCTCGTGTTGCTCGTGAAATTTTAAGTTTATTTGGCTCTATTACTTAATATTTTCGTATACTATGTATATAAAAAAAAAACTTAAATACGTTTCAAAGTAAATATAATACAAAATTGATTTATGGGCTTCTGAGACCTTGTATTTTCCATAACGTTTCTGAAACTCGTGTTTCGGTTAAAGTGTAAACCGAAATTTCCAATAATTGTGCTATATATTTTAAATTATGCTTTATGCTTTATTTACTAAAATTCTGCTTTTAGAATTAGCTTCTTCTGGGCCCTTAACCCTTTCCGGATCCGGGGTTTTTGGGCTATTTTTAGACTTTCAGTCAAGCAGCTACTGCATCGTCACTATTTATCCTAGGACCATGGTTCATACCTCATTCTCTTCAGAATGGAGATGGTTGTCAAATGGTACCACTTGCATGCTCATACCATATACCAAGAGCGGGAAAAATGATGTCAAAATGAAACTTTCGAAGAGAATTTTTTCTCGCACTTGGGGCCCCTCTGGAGCGGCCCTGTGTGAACGTAGCCATCTAAAAGAAAATCTGATAAATAGTACTTGGTACACTGAATGTGTGTGACAAATCTAAATTTTCTATCTTGAATACCAAGGGCGGGAGAAATTTTATCAGGAATTCCCACCATGCCCCAAATTACCGTAAAACACCATGATCTCAGGTAAAAAAAATTTCCTGAGACATCCCTAATTACCCTAGGGTCATGTTTCGCCCATCATTCTCTTCAGAATAGAACTGCCTTTCAGGCGGTATGACTCACGTGTCTCCATCATGTATCTAAGGCGCGAAAATCCCTAAAAAGGGATTTTTGGGGTCTAAATATCTTTTTTTCAACTTTTAGCACCCTGGACCCCCTGTTTTAACGCAGAGATCTGAAAAAATCTGGTAAATACTAATCGATGGGCTGAATGTTTATGCACAATTCCAATTTTCCAGGTGCAAAAGTAAGCCCGCCAAAAAAAAAATATACTGACAATGTCCCATATTCCCGTATACAGAAGGAAATTTTTAAAAATTCCCTGAGACATCCCTAATTACCCTAGGGTCATATTTCGCCCATCATTCTCTTCAGAATAGAACTGCCTTTCAGGCGGTACCATCCACTTGTCCCCATCATGAATTTAAGGCGGGAAAAGTCCGTGAAAGGGATTTTTTGGTAAAAATTACCCTTTTTTCAACTTTTTGACCCTCTGGACCTCCTCCTGTTTTAACGCAGAAATCTGAGGAAAAAATCTGGTAAATACTACTTAGTGGACTGCATGTTTGTGCAAAATGTCAATCTTCTACGTTCAAAAATAAGCCCGCCAAAAATACTTTACATAAATCCCCCAAAAAATATTACACGAAAAAATGTATTTTAGAATTATGACGTCATCACCTCCTATGTCTCGACGCAGTAAGGTGTGAAACCATACGTAATGTCTTCTACAATGGCTCTGGACTTGAAAAACAAAAACACCTGGACGAAAAAACTCAAATAGGAGAGTTATAACGCAATGTACCATGAAACACCCGTATGCTACAAATTGTACCATGGAATCCCCAAAAGCAACAACCACTATGTTCAAGGTACCAACCATACGTGTAAATTGATATAATGCTTTTTGTGCTTTTTATGCTTTTGGGTTGCCCTACTCATTAGGTTTTAACTTCATGAAGCTTTCTTCAGGCAATATTTGTTATGAATAAATCTTACGGCTAAACAATGATATAAGAATGAGTGGAGTATATTTTCATGAGATGAAAAACTTTTATCGCTGGTGATCAGTCGGCGCAATTACACAGATAAAGCAACGCGCAAACATCAAGTTTATATGCAAATTTAGGAAAATCTGATTCAGAAAGTTTGATAGCATTAAAAACAGTTTAGCACCATAGTATCTCTCCAAAGCTAAAAGTGGTCCTTTTCCGTTTCACCAACGTAGAAGAGATGAAAACAAACGACACCACTGAACTTCGGAATATACCTAAAGAAGCCTTTCGTCGGTGTTTCCACCAATCCCAGAAGCGGTGGAACCAATGTATTTGTGTTCCGAATGTGCCAACTTTGAAGGCGATTAACGAAATGTGTTCTTATATTGTGGTAATAAAGTGTTACAACAGAATTCCGGGAACTTTTTGACTGCTCCACGTATACAGCATGTACCACAATTGCCCATATCAATATACATAACAGATTACTTACATGTTACGAAAGAGGTATAGCACATAATATCAGAACAATAGTAACATGTTATTGTAGATACTATAAAGTAAAAAAAACAGTACAATACATTGTAGTACACGCTCAATTAATGACAAATGCATTAACACTATACGAGTTGAAAATAAAGGGAAAAAATCAAAGAAAGGTTGACAGAAACAGCTTTCATTCTGTTAACTGCATAATTGTAGATGATTTTTAGATAGGACAATTTTCTCACCTTAAAGCTGAAGTTTGGGATCACGAGCCACAACATTTATTTATTTTTTTTCTTATGCTGTTCTGGAAGTAAAGGACTTGCAGCACTAGAGTAGACAAACACGTAAGTACTAGGTTTTATGATATTTAAAGTCTTCTTAGTGATCTGTTTCTGTGCTTTCAGAGCTTCAATGTAGGCCACCTATTTTCGAATTGAAGATGTGTCCTGAGCTTCGCATAATGATTCATTGTGAATGCTAATTATGAGTAATCAAATGAGAGTGAGGTCTTCACTTGGAAAAGAAGATAACACTTTGTGAAGATGTGGGGTTGCTTCTGGCATTTTCAGAATAGATCGTGTCAGATAATAGATAGAGATTTTCAGTGGGGTACAAAAGAATCATCTATGCAGAAAAGGAGTTGTAGTAGTAAATCAATGGTGAAGGTTGTAGGGTCAGAAACAACATAGGATATAGAATGTGAATGGAAATATATTTTTCCTGATTCCGTCGTTTCTGATATAACTGGACGCAAATGTCTTTCTTTAGGAACGGCCCATGAAGGACAGTATATGAATGGAACATTAGAGTTAATGCGCGACAAAGGAAGGTATTTTTAACAAATAGATAAATATAAGGAATATTAAATAGCATCTCGATTACCAACAATGATTATACAGGAAGAGATATCTTGGGCAAATTTTATGTACTCTACATGTATTTCACTGTAAAGAAGAAAAAGAAACTGCTACCTCAGTCCTTTTGATCTAATGAGTACATTGTACCATAAAAATTTGAAGTTAGTTTATCCAAATTTAAATCAAAGAGAGTAGTTACTACTTACTTTGATTATATTATTACTTGCATTAAATATACGAAACAAACTTACTAAATTATCAGCATGTAACTACAGAACTGCTTCCGAGCACTGTGTAAAACGTTTTCATAACCATTTTGAGTATTAAATTAAATACAATAATTTTCACTGCATAATTGGGGTGCATGTATATTCACTAAATAATCGTCAAAATTAGCTTTCAGCTAGAGATGTTAATCAGTCAAGGTTGAATATAATGTCCTGAATTTCCTATCAAATTTGAATTTCACCGATCCATGCTAATACTTATTTAACTCCTTCATGCAAAAGGAAAGATAAAAAGAAAAGAAAAGAAATTCAGGAAGGAAAACAATTAACCATAAACAAAACAATGTGATTAAAAATGTCAAAACATTACAGCAAAAGTAAGCCACTGAAGTATTCAAATCAACTCCTCACCATTTAAGCATGATTTAACTATACCTTTGTCGTGAAACAACTGGTACGTAGATCACAAGAAGGAATTCGTTTTCAACCAATAGTCAAGTAAAACGTTAAAGAATGTTGCCGTCAACATGCAGATAAATTCTAAATTGAATATGGTCGACAACATATCCATGGAGTTTAGTATGAAAATGTGCTATCGAACATGATTTCTAAGGATTTTTCACCGCTGCGCATAGATCAAAATCAAAATTGGATTTTATACTTTTTTTAAAAAAAAAAAACGTTACACCAAAGAGTTCTGCTTACTAGCAATGTACAGAACAAGGCAAGATCAGATCCGAATCAAACTTCGCCTAGAGAACACATAAAAGAAAATAAGAAAAAAATTCCAAATTAGAGCTGCCCCCGTCCAGAAACACCGGAGATATGCTATTCAACATAACGCACTACGCAACAATATGATATAAGGTAAACCTCGCAAGATATCCGTTTATGTCGAAAACGGAAAGGATAGGCAGCACGAGAACGACATCAAGATATTTGATTTGCATAACACTGACTTGACGGCCATCTTGAAAGCCGCGATCTTGAAAATAGCTTAAGGTATTGAAATGAGAAGCGGGGTGTGTGATATATCAATGTAAAGTAAAACGCAAAAAGAAAACCAATGATGTAACCGCAAAAAATATATGTGAAATCGTATGAACGGGACGAAATGTAGAAGACTTGGACAAAACAAACGTGTATTCGAAGGAGAGAATAATGGGGCAAGACCCCACGACAATGGCACGCGACAAGTAACTGCGACAGTGTATATGCATGGAAGTGCATCCGCCTTGACACATTATACCTTTTGAGGATATTGGGATTCCCTTTAGGACACTGAAAACCACAGTTTCAACCTGCGATACGAGCTCTCGTTTGGAGACTGCATAAACAACATAGGACTATCTCTTATGGAACAGCAATTCGGCAGCTCGCTCCGGAGTGTAGGAGATATTATCTTGGATTGTTGAACAAAAGGACGCCCTACCTGGGATTGAAACCCACTCCTGGACGACGTTTTGTACGTTTCTTGTTGAACTTCCTTGCTGTTTCGTGTGAACAAGGGACATTTCGGCCCACGTTTGTTTAAACAACACTATCTGAAACAAAGTGTGTACGGATGAGAAAGCTCAGCCATATTCTAGCATACATTTTTTTTACGAATGTTTCTTTTCCTTTGGGCGGTTTGATACACTGTTTTGCGATGGTTCCAGACAGTCACACAATACCAGAGAAAAGCAGCATTCTGCATTGACTCAATGAGTTCAATGAGTTGTTGAAGTCTCCCATGAGAAGGCTAGTTTATCAAACAATGAAACTACTCGAATTGTGTCTACTGGTTCCCAGAGTCTCATCTACATTCTCTTCTGTTACATCGTGGTTGTTCAAAATCTTCAGCATGTGTTCAGTTGCGTGTCGTTCGTCAACTGTCGGTTCTGTCGATTGGACGTTCACTTGTTTTGGAAGAACACTTTGCATCAGTAACACCACATTTAGAGGGTTCGTCATTGCAGCTCTACACTGGTGTTTGTAAATTAACGATACTGCGGACACGTTCACTACACAAAATATTGCGCGTTTTGGCATGCGTATGCCACAAACACACTATCTCTTCTCACTGGGTGACCCCTGCTGACACGTTCACTTCGTTTCTTATGTGCCAGAGAAACCAGCAGACACAATTCAAGTAGTCTCATTGTTTGGTAAACTAGCCTTCTCGTAGGTGACTTCAACAACTCATGGAACTCATCGACTCTATGCAGAACACTGTCTTTCCCTGATATTGTGACTGTTTGGGACCGTCACGAAACAGTGTAGCAAACCACCCAAAGGAAAAGAAACATTCGTAAAAAAATGTAAGCTAGAATATGGCTGGGCTTTCTCATCCGTGCACACTTTGTTTCAGATAGTGTTGTGTAAACAAACGTGAGCCGAAAAGTCCCTTGTTCACACGAAACAGCAAGAAAATTGAAAAAGAAACGTACAAAACGTCGCCCAGGTGTGAGATTCAATCCCAGGTAGGGCATACTTTTGCTCACCGATCCAAGATGATATCTCCTACACCCCGGAGCAAGGTGCCGAATTGCTGTTCCATAAGAAATAGTCCTTTGCTGTTTATGTAGTCTCCAAACGAGTGCTCTTATCGCGGATTACAACTGTGGTTTTCACTGTCCCAAACGGAATCCCAATATTCTCAAAAGGTATAATGTGTCAAGGCGGATGCATTTTCATGCACAGACGCTGTTGCAGTTACTTGTCGCGTGCCATTGTCGTGGGGTCTTGCCCTATTATTCTGTCCTTTGAATACACGTTTGTTTCGCCCAAGTCTTCTACACTTCGTCCCGTTCATACCATTACACATATGTTTTTCGCGGTTACATCATTGGTTTACTTTTTGCATTTTACCTTACATTGATATATCATACACCCCGCTTCTCATTTTAATACTTTACGCTATATCCAAGATCGCGGGTTTGAAGATGGCCGCCAAGTCAGTGTTATAACATATCAAAGATCTTGATGTCATTCTCGTGCTGCCCATCCTTTCCGTTTTCGAGATAAACGGGTATCTTGTGAGGTTTACCTTATATCATATTGACGCGTGGTGCGTTATGTTGCAGCCCCGGTGTTTCTGGACGGGGGCAGCTCTAATTTGGCATTTTTGTTCTTATTTTCTTTTATGTGTCCTCTAGGCGAAGTTTGATTCGGATCTGATCCTACCTTGTTCTGTACGTTGCTTGTTAGAGCACTGGTATAAGTGTCCACGCTTGGATAAGGTCGTAGCACTTTTCATATTATTTTGAGAACGTGAAATTCAATGAAACTATTGTTACATCAGACTATGGGATCACCAGACAAACTGTAATTGACAAGTTGCTAGTTAGTTTTGAAATCGCATCATAACGAAAGCAGTTTTACTATTATTTAATGTTTTGTGAGTCTCTGTGTATACCCTTTTCACAAATAAATCTTTCGATGCAATATGTGATCTTATTTTTACTAAGTAGTCGATACTAATATAAAATTAACGTGTAGTAATTTTATGCAAAATGTAATTTGCATATTTAATATATTTCTATCGTTCTGTTATAATTTATGATAAATGTGGTACTTTGTTTTCAGATTATAATTATTTCGTAGTTTCTCACTCTATTGAAACAGTTTTAATTTCAGTTATCTTATAAGTAAACTTTTAATTCTTAACTCGATTAATTTGCACCCAATATGGTAAGTTGCTCCAAATTAAGACCCCATAATCATATTTAATAGCAACTTTTACTTTTACCATGAGAAATAAATATGGAATTGCTAAACGTGTTGGCTTAAGACATGTTTAAGCTCCATGTTAATTTTCTTTTTTCAAAAAAAAAAAACATATTTTAGCGGCCGATTTTATTAAGAATATCAGACAATCGTAAATAAGCACAGAGATGTTGGTATCTCAAAAAAACCTACAACATTGAAAACATAATAAATGAATTGTAAATTTTTGGAGTGTTTAATTTCCAAAAACAAAAGGAAGACTTTGGGGCAAAAACCCGTCAAGTCCAAAGCTATGCAAAAGTTGATAGCTCATGATTTATTTAAACCACAATTAATTAATTAATTAATTGAGATGCAAGAAAATGGCGCTAGATACTCCATAGATCTACTAAGCTGTTATTCCTGAGAGAAACTTCTTTAAGAGTGTATCTTTTCTGAATTCAGAAAACACCACTGCTAAGATTACATACATAGTCCGTTTGGTCTGGTCCCAGCTTCTTGAAGTACAGGCAAACGGAAACCTATACACTTGGGCGCACTAAGTCATTATATTATATGAAAAGTTTGTGTCAGTTGTCTTCCTAGGTGACTTTATCGTCAATGTCAATTCATAGGTTATTCGAAAAGTTGCAGATACTTCATTTAAGAGAAGCTTCCTCTTCTGTTATCTCTAGTGAATTGCTGCTATTTTCTTGTTGACCCAAGCGAACCAGAGTGGCTATAGTTCATAAACGAACTCCGGACCTCTCAGATGGAAGTGGTTGGCGTATCACACTAGGCTTAGCGTTTACTTGAGTCTTTAAGTGTTGTAAGTTAAGATCGACACATTTCGTTTGGAAAATTCTAGTCGTGGATGGTTAGTGAAATAAGTGAGGTTCAACTCTAGTAAAATCTTTTCGATTACAGTTTCGTACGCACTGAATGAATGAAAGAAGTTCAGACCTCGTGACCTACATTATATGGCAGCTGTTTGCGTAATCGCATTTTCTTGCAAACGAATTTCTATTTCAAATTAGCGACTGAAAGCTAAAAAAGAATGCTGAATAGTTTCTCTTCCTATTTGGTATACGTACAGAAGATTAAATTGTGTGTACCAAATGATGTTCTCACTATTTTTCACTTTTTAAATAAAAATGAATTTATGAATTTTTCATATTTTCCTGGTCATGGACTTGATGATATGAAAGATCCATCACGCATGTGTTTAGCAGCTTGATTGTCTAAATTTCACGGTAGAAAATGTTTTGTTTCTCAGTACATTTTGTACAATTGTTACTGTACTGGCTCTTAATCCACCAATATCTTCAAATGACTTGACATCATAGTATTATGAAACTTATTCTAAAAGCGAAAGAAACATAAATTTATTTAATAACTTACGGTACAAAAAATTCACAAATTGGTCACGCCTAGAGTAATTAAATGGTATGGAAATCAATAACTGTTACGTTTGATTAGTGTCAAAAAAGATACATTCTAATAATAAAGTCATTGCAAAAGAAAGATACTGACAAATAGAAAAATCAAAGTCACTTTCATATACTTATCAGTAACTTATGTAATTTAAAGATAGGTTCTACAATATACCTACCACCATCTTTCTAATTAAGTGTATTCCTGGTTCAAAATATAACAATGCTATTTTAAAAAAAAAAACACCAATAAAGTATACCACCCGAAAGGTAGCAAACCTCTGAGATTGTTAGCTAAACATGCAGCTCGTAAGATGAAAATATATGCAAAACCCTTACTTATTCTGATTAAAGATGAAAATATGTTTTTTCCGTCATTGTTCATTCCTACATAATTCCAAAGTAAATTATGCAGTTTGTAAGACTTCCCTACATAATACTCCTAATTCTTATACTCTATGAAATTTGCGTAAGTATGTAGTGTGTATTGTATGCAATTCAAATATCATGATACCAATTATGAACAAATTATACAACAAACTAATTGTAATTACTTATTCCTTAATGTGATTTAAATTCCAAAATTCTTTCAGTTAATTAAATATAATGTTAAGAAATATTTCTTATTAGTATGTATAATTATTCCCTTAACGTTTCTTTGCAAAATTATGAAAAACTGAAGAGTATAAAACATTTAAAACGAATTTTTAATTTACGCTTTATTTTGTTTGTAGGAAAGATATGTTCTTTCGTGAAATGCCTAGAAAAAATAAGAGAAACTTTTATTCCAAAGTTAACTACTAAATCTTCGATGTTTTGGTACACAAGAAACCTCGTGTTGGGCTCTCTGTCTCCTCTTTGCTGAAAGTTCCTCATTAACATGTCTTGTTCTTAGAGGCAAAGGAGTTACTCACTGTTTGTTGTCTTTGGTGAAGCATCGTGTTTTCGAGAAGTGCGATATAGACCAGAACATGTAACCCAAAGGTGCAAGGTCAGCACTATTTATCAAGTTTGGCATCACTTTGATGAAAACAAGTTTCATAATTTCTGTGTTGCCTTTTTCAAGCCGAGTGTGTTTTTGCATGTGTTATTCTGTTGAACAGTGGTTTTCACTAATGCGCTATGTATTTTTGCGTAGTGCAGGACATACATTCTCTAACTGTTCAGAATTTAGATCGATATTGACAATACGACTATTAAGAGCGAGCTGTAAGTAAAATAGAACGTCCTCGTTAGAAAACACAGAGATACCGTTTTTGGAAGTTGATTCTTGCTCAATCAGTGTTTCTACACTTTAGAATTTCAAAAAACATCCACATTTTCTCGCCTTTGACAATCCGCTTTTAGGAAATTGAAGACTATACAATACAGTAGTGGTCAGTACACATTTACCTTCCTCTGGGCCTGATATAGAGTTAACTCATGTGGCGCAATGAGGCACCTCATGATGGATTTCCCGAGTTCGTGATAGTGACGCATTACAGTAGATATGCAGATTTGGTTTGATAACCGTCGTGTGTTGATGAATGGATTGCCCTCAAGCCATGTTGTATGATCTCAGAATTTTTTGCACTTTGGTTACCGGTCCTTGGCTAATGGACATTTTCACAATCTGCAATCAACGAGTTCCTAAGCTGTAGTTCTCTGCACCTTCTATTTTTGTATGACACATTATTTTGGATGTTGCCACAGCGTTTTCCCTGAGGTCGGATTCCTGCAGTAATACTTCACGTATCTGGCGTTACTGACAACTCATCATCACACCACTAAAAGTTTACTGTAGATACTGACAGAGTGGCAGCCTCCGTTTTAAGTAGTTTGCTTGGCCAGTTTGGCACTATCTCTTGCACCAGTTTGGCATTGTACTTACGGTCAATCACATGTATACACGCAAATGATATTTTGGTTGTGGAAATCTTAAAGAACATATAATCAACCTTTGTATTATTTGATCTTAGTATATACATTATTTAAAATATAATGAAGTTATTCTGAAAGTTTGTAACTGAATCTGAAATACTAGTAGTAATCTAATTGAATAAAACATTAGAAATTCATTTCAACCAAAGGTACTTGAGTGCAATATTCCACATTTTTTTCTAAATAGAAACATCACATGAAATAATTATCTCTAAAAAGGGAAGGACACGAAATGGCTCTACTGAGATCCGAACGAGACCATCGTGTTTGCATTTGATATGTTATAATTAGACGAATCCCAAAGTTCTATGTGCCACTGGGCGGGATATCGTGAGGTGGATCATATTTCGTAATATAAAAGCTATTAGGTGGCAGAAGAGTATGAACCGGGTCATTTGTTCACAAATGGTTGTGTAGATCGGGAACTCAACGAACACGTATCATCAGTTTAAGGACACACTTTTTGGATTGAAAATGTTTGCCCCAGGGTCCCCCGCAGGATCGCAGACGGGGTCCAACTCAAAAGTTTCAAATGACAAAGGGGGTTAAGTTGCACATCATTTGATAGCTGTTGTGAAATGGAAGAATATGGACCAAATCTCGACTCTCTACGACAACTCTCTGCAAAATAGCGGCGGGTCAAGTTGTAAACAAAAGCTTAATTGAAAAGTCCATGGCCAGCCTTATAAATCGGAAATGGTGAGACAAATGTAAAAACAGAAAAGCACGCGTGACATTATTTTCAAAATATCACGATTTAAAGTAAAAACGTCTTGTCCCAGGGCCCCCTCTGGGTCCTAGGTAGGATTCTACTCAAAAGTTTCGAATGCAAGGGACTAAGTAACTCCTCGCTTGAAAGTTGTTCTGAACTGATAGAAGATAAGTTCACAATGACGGACTAATTTATGAATGATAGAAATAGGATAGAAAATGAAAATGAGAATAACATGGAAATAAATAATCGATATGGTAAATAATTAAATAAATAAAAACAATAGCAGTCGCCGTTCTATGATGCTTCTAATCGTCTGCTGCGGCGGTTCGAGCTGCCATCTGGTAGCAACAGCTTCTCTACTTCGGTCGGATCACTCTAGGACTCTTTATTTCAACAGGTCGAATGAATGAAGACACAACATACTTGTCAGCATTTATATACAAGATCATTTTTCACGATGGCAGCCATATTGGATTATAGATTATATGTCTTTGACCTTTTGTGGATATCTACTATTGACAATAAAAGTAAATACCACATTTCTCTTCTCCACCTAGAGTGGTTTGAGCATAATATGCGTATGACACATAATGCGACATTTTGAAGTCAAGATGTCGCGTTTATGAACATTTCGTATCTTTTCGTCACCTACCATTACTGATCAACATTCATGCTACATGTTTTTTCTAGCTTCAGCAGTTGGGAGTGCTTACAATCGCTATTTGTTTTAAGCGGCTATCTTGGACTGAAGATGGCCACTGGGCATAGACGTTTCAATTAAATTTGTGTTTACATTTTGACTCGCTCTCATTTTGCACAAGATTATCGTAGAGAGTCGAGGCTTGTTCCATCTTCTTTCATTTAACAACACCTTTCAAATGATGTACCACACCTTGCCATTTGAAACTTTTGAGTTGGACCAAGTCTGGGATCCTGCGAGGGACCCTAGGACAAACTTTTTACCCTAAAAAGTGTGTCTTTCGAATGATGGGATATGTATTTTTCCATCTACCCAACCGTTTGCGAACAAATGACCGGGTTGAAACTATTCTGCCAGCTAAAAGCTTTTACCTTACAAAATATGTTCTAACTCACGATATCCCGCCCGGTGACACATATAATTTTGGGATTTGTCTAGTTGTAACATATCAAATGCAAACACAATGGTCTCGTTCGGATCTCAACGAAGCCACTTCGTAACCTTCCATTGTAAGAATATAAACCTAACCAAAAAATGTCGTGACTGTCATAAACAAACAAAACTCATTATATCGTGGGTTTTGGTGCTGGAATTGATTGAACGAGGCTGTACATCTGTTGTTATTTATTTTCAGTTTCAGAGAGATGGTAACGAAGAAATGTCTGTGCATTATGTTTCTTCTTATTACTTTCTTGAGTACCATAGAGTCTCATCTAGAGAAGGGTATGTAACTATGAAAATATTGCATCTTTCCAACATTAATATTAGTATCCTGTTAGTCTCTTAAAAATAAGAAAACACAGATAGTTGTATAACAACATGTAAAACTATATCTTAATATACATAGAAGCTCACTTAGAAGGGAAGTCGGAAAATTAATTTTCTTTCTTATCTTTGGGAAAAATCATAAATCAAAATGGTAAGCCAGACTTTGGTTTAACGTTATCCATATGTCGTTTGGTGACATACAACCGAGATTCTGCAGACAATGCTACCGCAATGCCAGAAAAATGTTCAAATGCTGTTTATCAGCTATAATAGTTTCAATAATCAATGCTTAGCGATATTGTGAGACACCGACAGGACTGACGAGGCTATTCGCAAGAAGAGTACTGCCTCTCTGACATCCACTAACACCAAAATGCAAGATTACATCATGCCGCGACAACGTAAAACCCATGTTATTATCCACGCCTGTTAGCCGGTATATTGCCAGCTCGCGACAAGCAATCTCCATTTCTTTCTAGTTTTAATGAAGGGTGTCAGCGTGAGGCATTTTAAGGACGTTTCTCCCACATATAGAACAGACTTTTTTTTAACAAGAGGACTTTTAAAACCTCGTGAAAAGTATGATAGGTGCATCAACGACATCGGTTACATTGTGAAAGAATAAAATAAGATTTAATCTTTATTTTCACAGTGAGTTATAGGTCTTGAATAAATACCCTTTTTCATAGTAGCTAGAGGAATTTATTTTCCAACCTATCTTGTAATATTAATTAACTAATACTATATGTCATCTTATAATTTATCCCTAGCTTAGCATTAAAATGTGTATTCTAAACTGAGTAATCTAAAATACGAGGGAAAATATAAAATGATGTAACTAAATGCTTGCCGAGTTTTTATTATTAATGTTAGTATCAGTATTAGTGTTAGTAATAGTAATAACATTATTTAATATGAATTGTTCAATATACATATATCGTCCATTGTAACAAAATAATCTTTAGGAATAAGTGTCCCACTAATTATATATTTTGATTCATTAGAAGACCAACAGTTCGGTAATAACGACACTTCTAAGTTTACAAAACTCTTAATTCTGCCTGGAAGTGATTGTGTTGTCGTAATCAGTACTAACTGAAAGTGTGGTGTGAACGGAATATAACTTTAAGAGTTCAAAAATGAGTAGAATAATTCGACGAGAAAGGTCGAAATTTATCAGGTAAAGCGTGTGAGATATCTGAGAAGTCAAGGGTCATTGTAAAATGTGAGTGTGATTTGTTAAGCTCTTGTTTGTAAGTAAGAGTTGTATTTTTCAGTACTTATAGTGGACAGCATACAGCTGAAAGTTGTGTAACCACAGGTAGTTGGTTCATTAATGTGCAATATTTCTAACTTGCATAAAATATAGTTAAGTGCAACATATACATTCGGGGTACTTTCGACACTCACATTTGGGACACGTTCGACAGGTGCCTTTTCTCCGTCGTTGTGATTTTTAATAACATATCTATCAAAAATACTACATTAGTATTATCATATAGATAATAGAATATCTGCATCCTTTTTTCATTGTGTAACGATTGGAAATTACACGGAAAAGCATGAGATTTTTCTGAAATTTGAACAAAATGTCACTAGCCATAGAGGCGGTAAACAATGAAATGCTACTTGCCACTGCTGCAAGAGCTTTAGAAGTCTCTTGGGTACATTACGTGACAGGTTATTCAAAGGTAACTGCAAGAAACATTTTGGTGAACATGCAACATTTGCTGAAGAAGACGAACACGCACTAGAAGACGAACATCCACTAGTGACACACAGAAAAATGTACAGATACATTAAAATGTTGCAAAGCACGGTAACAAAAATGAGAAAACTCGTAAAGACAATTAGTGTGTTGTCTGCTGAGCTTGATATTATGGCAAAAACAATTCTGCTCATGGGTGCAATGTATAAAATATTTTCAATGGTTTCACAAGGATTGTGTTCTTCGTTCAGAGGATCCCTTCTTTGTATGTCAACAATGTGAAATCTCAGATTAATATGGGTATAATGTTTGCTATTTCCAGTATATGAAGCTATCGCTAATGTTTTGATCTATAACCATACTTTTGATAACAAATGATTAGCATACACTAACAAATACTGTTTTTATAATGTGCGGAATTTTTGTACTCTCTGAACTAGCTCAAATTTATCATATTTCATTTTTATATGAAATTCTTGTTTCACATATTTCTTGTAACTAAAGACATTTTTGTGATTATTCTTTCCCTTATATGTAACTCAGTGATTTTTAAAAAATATTTTCTGTAGCTGTAAATAAAGGTACTCTACATTCCTAAACTTATAGATTTAAGTGTTTGTTCAAACCATATGAACTACTTTACTAACAGTAATGTGTTGTAAAATTATTAATGACACTATTATAGTACGTAAGATTTTAATGTTGACGTTAATGTTTCCTCAACAACCTGACGGTCTTTCCCATGGAGTTGAGGAAGTCAGACAGATTTTTATGGTTCATTTAAATTGTGGATCCACAGCTGCACATTGTAACGTGTATTGTATCTGTCAACTAGTTGAAATAGCGTACTTATTAATCATGGCTGTAATTCGTTTCTTTAATAATTCATTACAATCTAGTAGTAATGCTAATGTCCTTAGGATGTCGGATTAGGATTAGGGATTGGGATTTAGATTTCTGGGCTTTCGGCACTTATGACCATGTTAGCCTTAACGTATGAGGGATGACGTTTCTCGGCGATCACACTATCCGAGGAAAAGAAAGGAATGAAATATTGGGGAGGAAGGAAGCGGCCTGGGACCTATATGTTAGGTAGCATCCCGGCATTTGCCTGATGTGCATTTGAAAAACCCAGAAAAACCTTACTCAGGATGGCTGGCCTAAAAAAGCTTATACACTTTTTCGACCGAATGTCCCCACTGGGAATCGAAGCCGGGACCGCTCGCACCAGACGCGAGAGCGTTAGAGTAATGCGAATGGCCATACGTTATCCAATCACAACCTCACTAGTTTAAAGTCATAGTATCGGTGAAACCAGTGAATTTGTCTTCACTCCATATGCTCAAAGATAAAAAATGTAAATTCATACAGTTTTCTTCTGGAAGTAGTTTAGAAAAGTTTTTAAACTCAACGCATTGGTTAAGTAAGCTATAAAAACATATTGTTCTTTATTAATAAATCGAACTTTAAATGCTCAAATTCTGAAATTCTACCAACACCGGTACTCTATTACTCTCCATGAAATAGGGAACAAAAGTAGAACTCGCTCTGTAAAGTATAACAATAACGAATAGAATATAAGAGCTCCAGATAAATAGTGAATTTACTCGGTTTCTTTAGAACTAATTTTGTAATAGTACCAGCTTGCGAGTAAACCTCGCCACCACACCTATGGTGCTATATTAAATCACCCAACTATTGTCCAACATCGAAATTTTCACTGAAGCAAACTCTGGCGAAACATGGTCAAGGGAATTCTTTCACACTCTTCCATACAAATTTTTCAAAGTCCAGCAAGGGTGTGCGGAAGATGATGTTTTAAACGTCTGTTCAACAGGCCAAAGTCGCAGGAACAAGTTGGACTTGCACCTTAGCTCTTTACAACAAACTGATTATCATGAATCTTTCTCACATTCCATTTCTTTGTGATAAAAAAAAGCGCAGAGATACTCTGGCTATATGCTCTAAAGGCTTGTCCACATGGATTCTCATCTGATTCTTTATCACCATACAATTCTGAGATATTCTTGCAAAAGATACGTTCATAATGGATTTCTGCAATTGTTTTGCATTTATTTTCACGATGATAACAACATTGCGTATCACCATCTCTCCTACATAAATTAATCCAATAACAATAACAAAGTCACGAGACAAACTTTTCCTGCAGTGGGGAACAAAACGAGAGAGACATATCTGTCACTGTACATCATCGCCTGAATATCACCACTAAGAATAATGCATCATCCATTGTTACTACCGTCTGCCAGTGGGATCCCGAGAGCCTCGTAACACTCAATTTACTTAAGATTGCATATACTTAAGATTGGCAAATTGTCGCCTATTTATCGCACATTGCATCGGTATATTTTCGTGAAATGCCAATCGATGGAACTCTTGCAGCACTGTGAATTCCAATTTCTTTGGAACTGTCTTCCTGTTGTTTTTCGTGTATGACAGCATCATCTCCATTCCTGGTTTGTCTTACGGGCCACACAGCTTTCATAGTAGTCACGGCGAGAATAAACCGATTTTCCTCGGCTGTCATATGTACAAACACGAATGATAATTAAGCAATTTAGTACAAAAGCAATATTACCATTGAAAAATGAGAGAAATTCGTTGAAATAATAATGAAGGAAACCGTAGCAGTAATAAAGTTAGAAGGTGATCCTCTAATTTTTAAGAAGAGGCATGGAGTGAAGACTAACACTATCAACAACAAACAAGAAATAAACAAAATTGAAAAGTGATCGAATAAGCAACAATAAGTGATTACAATGTAATAATGACTAGCACAGAAACTGATATAAAGTTAACATTTACGAATCACCAAGTGAAGAAAAATCATCCATACAGTGAAATCTATTAAGTTAAGTCGAAATGAAACAACTTTGTTATTATGCGTTTAATATTAAATTCATGTCTGTATGTTTGACTCTTATAATCTTCATTTCATGCAAGCTCTAGCAGAAAATCTTGTATTGTTGCATGTTTGAGGAAATAACTAAACCAAAGGGGGAACAACTTGTTTAATGAAAGTTCTTTTTTTCAATTACAGCACAGAGAATGCCGATTTATTGCTTTTATGTCTGTTACCGGCGAGTATATGAAAAGATGCTGTGTATTAGATTTACAATATCAGTTTCTAATTTAAAGAGAATATATTATTAGAATTATTAGAATATGTTATTAGAAATACAAACAGAGTATAAGTAATATCTTCCATATAAAATAAAATTTTGTACATATCATGTAATCTCACCTACAGAAAATGCGACGTAAACCTTTTCTTTGAAATAACTTAGTTTTTCCATAACAGGATCTACATGGTAAACTGTGAATGATATTTGAACCGTTCAGTTTTTCCCTTAATGTAATATATTAAAATATACTACAAGCAACTGTGAGTAGAAATATTTTGAAAGAGAGCTTCGTTAACTATTTTCCTGAAAGTAATTGTTCAGTAGCTTATATTTTGAACCTTCATTTTTCAGATGGTAATATTCAACGTAATCTAAGATGTTGCAAACCTGGCCAGAAATGGTTAAACTCTCGTGGGAAGTTATGTGTATGTGTACAAGAGTGTGTATCGCGTTGCAGGCTGGCACGCTCAATTCATAAATATAATCATGAAAATTAAGGGATAAAATCGAAAATGCAAATGAAAACTCTAAATTAGCACAGTGCTACAGATTATAATTAAAATCTCTTATATTTTGTCATGCTAATTTAACATTGGAACAAGCTTTATAGCAGTGTTTAACTAAATTGTTAATGTTTTCTACCATCTATTTTGCAATGTAACAGTTCTAAATACCTAAATGTATTCCATATAAGATGTATTGCAAAATTATGCAAATAAAAGTATAGTATAATTACGGATAGTTTAGTCATTTTCATAACTTCTGTTTTTTTTTCTACATCGAACATACAAATTGTGTATTAAAATTTTGATCCCTTAAACATATAGTGATCATTTCTAAATGCTCAATGTTTTCAAACTTTCACGCATTATTTATTGATTGTCTGCTGTGTCACGTAGCAATAGCCAAGTGTCTTATTCAAACACCAAATGAAATGTTCTAAAATTATTATTCCCCTTAACTGTTTTCCCATATACCGTTTACAGTCTTCATGCAACGGGGTTGAAGCACTGTTTTAAAAAGTCCGATGCGTAACAAATGCATAAAACTGGCATCCATATGGACTTGACTTGGATGTTGTAAAGTGAAATAAGAGGATTTTGTGAAGAAAATACATGAAGCTACATATGAGGCACCTAGTATCCGCCATACACATTTTGTTTAGTTTCGAGTAATCTTGCAAAATGTGCAGTGAAGCTCCATATACATGCGTACAAAGTCCCATGTGAACTAGTTTTTTTAGTATGAAATATTAAGCTATTCTATTTCCGTGGAATTGCTTTAGATGAAACATATAACAAGTGTTCTATAACTCAATTTCGGTGAAAAAAATGGATTTAGCAGCTATTGATACTAGGCGCCTCATACAAACTAATTTTAGCGGTGATGCTTTCTATTGACATACCCAAAACTTGTAATTAGAGACTACATGATTCGGTATCTGATCATAGTAGATATGTTTGAAGATTGCCGGTAGTTCAAATCAGTCAATACAATGTTGTTGTTACCAATTTTGTTATTAGTTTTCAACCAGGTCATGACACCATTCGGAAAATCTTCCTTAGACTAGTGGCCAAAGTAATCGCGATCATTACGATCCAATTATGTAATCCCATGCGCAAAAAAAAATTGCGCATATACTGTAACTCACGATTTTTCTCAATTATTTCATTTTCCTTATGTTTATGGGTAAAATTCAGTTATTAGTATGTGGAGATAATAGAAAGCAATCCATCTAAGGAGATATTTTCAAAAAATATAATAAAATAATAAAAATATAAGCAAAAAACAAAATTATGTTCGGTTTTGTGTATACTGGCAATAATGTTTTCGAGGGAATTTTTGGAGTAGCACAGCACGATTGTAGAGGGAATTACAGAATTGGTAACAGAACAGTTGAATCAAGGAACAGGAAAGCGGAGTAAAATATTGCATTTATTGGCTAAATCTAGGGTGTAAATTGTCTGCCAAATATAAATTAGCTTCTGTAACCAAGATGTTGTACGGAAATATATAAACAAAGAGAAAAACTGTTGTCTTAAGTTTGGAAGTGACATGCTCTATAGCCATGAGCATTTATTTCTTAAGAAAAAGATAGGCAACAAAAGAAAGTCTGTGTGGTCAAGTGGGTAGAGTGACGGAAAAGTAATTCTTATACTGTTTTGACCCCAGATCGAATCTCATCCGATCCTGTTCAATTTTTTTTTTACGAAATATTATAGAAGTGTATAATTTGTATGTTAATAAAAACTGAAACAGTACAATAAAGAAATAACTTTTTGTTTCCTCTGATGACGTATTTATTTAGAATTAGTGTACTATTAGTAATAGCCATTGCTTTCAGTTTATGCTGTTATATAGCTTGTTTTATCATTTTCTTTTCTTGAAAAAAAAAAACAAATTTGTCTCCAATAAAGTATGAAAAATATATATAGACAGAAACAGACATCTTAGTATCAAACGTGATTAATCGTGATGAAATAAACAAGTTTCCCGTTCTTAAAAAAGAAAACTATAGAAAATCATTGAATTTGGTCTTTAGGTTTTTAGCATGCTATATATATATTCTTTATAAGACCATACTTTATAAGGCAAGATGTGCGATCATACGCACAAATTTAGCTAGTGGGTGAAAGATGTTTTCGGCACAAATATTTTACAGGTCTAGGTGCATGAAACACCAATACGCCATGGTCTTGACCTTCGTTTATTTCACATTATTATCCGACATATCATAGCAGGTAAAAAGCAGCATCAATTGGCAAGAAAAACTGCAAGTTGTGGTCTTAGTCTGTTTTTGATGCTCCGGACTCGATCGCCTAGCACACCCGTCTATACCTTGACTCATACGTCTATCATTCAGTGCACATATCCAGCTTTACTTTTCGGAGGGGGGCCCGACACGAAAGCTCGTAAGCACGTAATTCTAATGTTTCAAAAATATCAATAATAATAATAATAATAATAATAATAATAATAATAATAATAATAATAATTATTATTATTATTATTATTATTATTATTATTATTATTATTATTATTATTATTATTATTATTATTATTATTATTATTATGCAACAGTTCTGTATTTCTCTTAAACATTTCTTACTTTTCATTTATAAACCGGTCAAACTGCATTCTAACACAAACGAAATCAAAAAAATATTTTCTAGAGACATGTAAGGAAAACTGTCTGCTACGTATATCGCATAACAAAAATAGCAAATGGCAATGAGTGTATCGTTCTAATACAGTAATGTTATAAACAGAACGGAAACGAAATTGTAATCCCATTTAAAAGTGTTCTTTAATTCCACCTGGTATCAATGGCATTACGGTATATTGTTACAAGTAACACTTCCCAAGTGTAACACTCCGATTTTGATAAAATTTGACAGGCAGATACTACACATAAAATAAACGAATACGTGTTTTTTTCTGCGGAAAAACGGTTTTAGGGGGCAAAAGCCCTCACCCAAAATTTTGAAAGTTAACGCCCGAAAGACAAAACAAAAGTGGACCAAAGTGAACGAAATTGTGCACAGATATGGCAGACGTAAAATGAAGGAATGCGTGTTTTGTATTTTCCTGGAATAACGGTTAGGTGGGGCACAGACCCCTCCAAAATTTTGATCATGAAATATCAAAAGTGCTAGTAACAGTAAGTCTGATGTGTGTACAGGCCGAAGAATTCCAACGACACATTGTGTATGGACAATACGCAAAAACTAAACGAATACCTGTTTTTTTTTATTTTCTGCGGAAAAATGGTTTTAGGGGACAAAAGCCCCCATCCAAAATTTTGAAAGTTGACGCCCGAAAGGCAAGAAGAAGTGAACCGAAATGAATGAAATTGTGCAAAGATATTGTAGACGAAAAATGAGGGAATATGGGTTTCGTATTTTCCTGAAAAAAAAAGAAAAGAAAAACGTTTGGGTGGGACACAGACCCCTCCAAAACTTTGATCGTGAAATATCAAAAGTGCTAATAATAGTATGTCAGAAGTGCTTAAAGGACATGAAGAATTTGAACGACACATTGTGTAGGGACAATACGCAAAAAACAAAAGAATACGGGTTTATTTTCTGCGAAAAAATGGTTTTAGGGGGCAGAATTCCCCACCCAAAATTTTGAAATCGTGCATAGATATTTTAGACGTAAATTGAGGTAATTGTGTTTCGTATTTTCCTGGAAAAAAAGCGGTTCAGTGGGGAACGGACCTTTTAAGCTGTTGATTACGAAATATTAAAAGTGCAAATAAGTATACGTCAGAAGTTCCTAAAGAGTATGGAGAATTGCAGCGAAACTTCGTATAGGGACAATTTGCAAAACAATAAATGAAATGCGTTTTAATTTGCACGACAAAACAGTGTTGGGGCCTAGAGCCCCTCCAAAAAGAAAAGTAATTGTTTGTGCTTGTTGTTGATCTGCCAAATTTGAAGAAATCTGATGGAGACACGAGAGGCTTTATTTTTCATATCCAATATCTACAGACAATTTCATTCGCTTCGGTCCTCTCCTTCCGACACTCAACGCCTCGGTCCACTCAACAGTTTTTTTTTTTCAGGAAAATACGAAGCACGTATTCCCTCATCTTACCTCTACAACATTTGTGAACAATTTCATTCAGTTAGGTCCATTTCTTCTTGCCTTTCTTGCGTCCAATTTCAAAATTCTGGGTGGGACCTTTTGCCCCCTAAAACCGTTTTTTCGCAGAATATAAAAAAGCCGTATTTGTTTATTTTTTGCTTATTGTACTAACACAAAGTTTTGTTCCAATTCTTCGTGTAAATTTAGGCACTTCTGGCATACTGTTATTAGCACTTTTGATATTTCATGATCAAAGGTTTGGAGGGGTCTGTGCCCCACTTAGCCGGTTTTTCCAGGAAAATACAAAACACGTATTTCCTAATTTTATGTCCGCAATATCTGTTCACAATTTCGTTCACTTTGGTCCACTTGTTTTTGCCTTTCGGGCGTCAACTTTCAAAATTTTGGGTGAGGGATTTTGCCCCCTAAAACCGTTTTTCAGCCAAAAATAAAGAAGCACTTATTTGTTTATTTTATATGTAGTATCTACCTGCCAAATTTTATCAAAATCGGAGTGTTACACTTCGGAAGTGTTACTTGTTTGAATTATAACAACAACGCATTGTCCACAATTTTGACACTGACTCAAAGTAATCTGACATAAAAGAACCTCAAAAGGGAAAAAGTAGGTTTATTTAAAAGTGCTTGAGGTTTGGTAAGGGACAGCTTCCAGGACCTCACACTGGATACGTCACTGAGTCAATGCATTGTATTTGTTTCTTGCAAAACATGATAATTAGATGCGTAATATGTAAAATTATATCACAGTTTGACTTTTAATAGGTCTTTCCTTAATACATCCATATTATCCGGTGTTCTGCCTTCCTGTTTCATGTCGGATAAGCGAAACTATACTGTATTTTTAAAGATAGTATATACACAGGGGCTAGAGGTCTGCACGGGCCGGAATTTTTAGAACGGACCCGGCCCGTCCCCTTTAATTTATAATCTATAGGCATTAGCGGATTAAGGGCGGAGCCAATGGAACCTAGGCTTCGGGGCCCCAAGCTCAGGGAGCCCTTTAAAATCCCTCTGTTTAATACTAAAATTTAGTAATCAACTTATTATATTATAGGCTTCAGACCGATGCTATTTTTTTCCCGCTCGTTACGCTCGCGGTATCGCTAGATTTAATTAAGTCTTTCTATCAGCAGCATTTACCTGTTAATAATGAATGCAATTATTTAATTGTTAATAATGAATTTAACTGAACTAATTATTCTAAACTTGGAGCACATTCAAATATTACAGCATAGTTCTGGGTAGTTCCATAAGCCTATGAGGCTGTGGAAGGCAGAAAAGAAAATTTATGCACTGGAACTATTCTTAACATAGGGCCCCCTTAAAACTGTCGGTTCAAGGTCCCCAAAAGCCTTAATCCGCCCCTGTCTATAAGCAATATTTCACGAAAACCTGGTATTTTTTTAACAAATGTGTTCGTCATAAAGTATTCATAAAGTAGCCCCTTTCTCCTTTAAGTAATTTCAGAGCCCACGGTGTTTAAGTGGTAGAGCGTTCACCTCTGGTGCATGGAATCCTTGGTTCGATCTATGCTCGCGCCAAGTGAACCTTGTGCTGGACAAACACTGTGCGTGGGTTTTCTCGAGGTTCTCCCGTTTTATCCCACTTTCTTCACTCGATCATTTCATTAATTTCTTATCATCACTGTCTCCTTTAGCCTATCCGGCATAATCGTGGAACGTAAAAGTTAAAGATTTAATTTCAAATCATTTCAATCAAAAAACAGTTGCAGGAAGTATGTAATTTCGAATAAAACAAACTACTACATACAATTCTGAGTATATTATTCTTTTATGAAATTCTCGCGAACCTTATTTCTAAATCGAAGGGTAAGAAGACTAAATTCACTCTCTTATTGTTATAGATCCATTTCAATTGAAGCAGTTGGAATAGTTGGAAAAAAATTAAAAAAAAAAACACCCTATATTCCAGTGTGCCACAATCGGTATAACGCGGCACACTGGTGTGTCCAGCAAAGTGAACTGTGTGACGCAAAATTTTCCTATTATTTGCAAGAATATTTGTCGAGCTTCTGTTATTTATTATTATTATTATTATTATTATTATTATTATTATTATTATTATTATTATTATTATTATTATTATTATTATTATTATTATTATCAACGATTCTTCCATGGATCAGCTATCTGTATACGGTTAAGCAACCACAAGTATCACATTGAGGGAATGAGTATAATTATTTACTTTAATAGTAATACAAAATCTATTTGTTTGTATATTCTACCGGGAATAACTGCATCCGTCTAGAAAGCTAGGACTAACAACAAAGGGATCCGAAGTTGTGACCACACACAGCCCCAAATCGTGAGTGCCAAAAGTTCCCTTCTACGCCTTAGCACAATAAGGGCTGTTGCGTTCAGGGAGAGAGAGAAACAACTTAATTCCATTGCAGTTATATGCTTATTAAATGTTAACTTATATTTATAAATTATGTAAGTGATCTTATCGTTTTCTGTTTATTATTATTATTATTATTATTATTATTATTATTATTATTATTATTATTATTATTATTATTATTATTATTATTATTATTATTATTATTATTAATTCTTATTATTATACATTTCTTATTACGTTGATTGCCATGTGTATGGAATACCATACACACGGCTCTCCTGTGCAGTAGAGCGTGATTATTTTCCATACGCAAACAATGTAGATATTCCAAGTTTGTTGTGTTCGTTGTATAGCTGTGTATGTAATTAGATACATATGGCGTAGAAATCAAAATTTAATGTCCATGCCACGTATATGCAAATTCATACACAAAGACATTTATGAACAAAGACATTGAGTTTGAGTTTAACGTCTCGCTCTGCAACGAAGCTATATGAGACGTCGGCCTACTGATTAACGTGGACTCCGAAGCACGTGAGCTCTCGCCGGGAATCGAAGCCGGGTCTTCTACGCCATAGGCGCGTACGCTAATCCCTTAGCCACTAAGGATCTCATGAACAGAGACATTTAAAACAAAGGCGAAAACAAAGATGTGTGATGTGATTTTGAGTTTAACGTCCCTTTCAGCAGCGAGGCTATATGAGACGTGGACCTACTGATTAACGTAGAATCCGAACCACATGAGCTCCCGCCGGACGAAAGCAAAGGCCTTTGGAATTGACAATAATCGTTTGGACATTTCAGTCGCACCTACCTAATATTAACAACATTTCTACGATAATTTCGTAACATTGTATTATTTCTTTTGTTTATTAGCTTGGTTAGGCTTATTTAAACACTTTTTTCTTTGCACCGACGTGTCACATCTCTTGGATGAAAATACACTAGCTCTCACTGGAAATCAAATCCAGAACCAATGCACTTGAACCATTTGACCACAACAAGGCACATTTAAAAAGAAATTTCGATTTTGTTCGGAAAATTGTGATTAGGTGTAACATTAAAAAATATATTTAAGAAAGGATACGGAGCAAACGCACTGTACTTTCTCGCTCGAATTTTTTACATTGACTTATGTTAGGCTGTAACTATTATTGAAACATTTATTTGGGAAATTGCGAATAAAATAATGTTTTGGAAAACTTTGCTAGAAGAAACTTCAGGCCCAAAAGTAAAGTACGCATTGGTCATATTTTCGTTAGAAATAACTTGATCCATATATTAGAATTATTAAGGATATAATTGTATGTGAACTATAAGCAAAAGCGTCTGAATAATTTCTGAGAAAATCATGAAAAAAGTCACCCCCAAGAATAAATTATCCCTTGTGGATCTTTTCAGGACAAACGAGCTATGCTATATTGTAAGTGTTTTCGTAAAACATTTATTTATGAAATACGAACACAATCGCCTGAGTCGTTCTTGAGAAAATCGCAGGCTAAAACTTACTGTCAAAAGTAATATACCATTTCTAGATTTTCCAGATGAGGGAATTATACCATATAGCTAGGTTATTTATGTCACATGTATTTATAAAATATGAACAACAAACATCTCCTGTGGGGGCCGCGGTGTCTCAGTGGTAGAGCGTTCACCTCTAGTGCTAGGGATCCCTGGTTCGATCCCAACCCCCGCCAAGTGAACTTTGTGGTGGACAAACACCGTGTGCGTGGGTTTTCTCGGGGTTCTCCCGTTTCCTGCCACTTTCTTCATTCCACCATTTCATTCATTACTCATCATCACCGTCTCCTTTAGCCTAACCGGCATAAGCGTGGGACGTAAAACTCAAAGACTTCAAACATCTCCTGAGTGTTTTTTAGGAAGGTCATCGGGAAAAGCTTACCCCCAAAGGTAAACTCTTCTATCTGTAATTTTGACAGTATATCGAGTAATTTTTAAGCAAATCGTCGGGAAAAAATCACTGTCAAAGTATCTCTTTTGGATTTTTCTTTTCGGAACAAGCGAGTTATGCCATATTGTAAGATTATTACAGAAAATATTTTACTGAAATTAGAACAAATTTGTCTCAGTTATTACTGAGAAAATTGTCCAAAAAAATTCAACCCTTGAAAAAACCACTTCTTTTGTATGTTATCGGAATAAACGACTTATGCTGTATGTTAGTTTATTAATGAAACATTTCTTTACGAAATATGAACAAAATTGCCTGAGACGTTAATGGGAAAACTATCGGGGTAAAGCTCACCCTAAGATTAAGCTCCTTCGAACGAGTTGTTTGTTAGGTTATTAATGATACGTTTATTTATGAAATGTGGTTGAGAAAATTCTGCAAAAAGAACGCATACCATACAGTAAATTACACCATATATATTTTTTCAGAAAAATTATTCATATGCGGTGGAGATTCGTTAATAAAATACATATTTATAAAAAGTAAATAAAATCGTCACAGCTTTTTTTACTTGAGAAAATTGAATTGTTTTAAATTTTAATCCTTCAGTATATTACCCTTACTTTTAGATGTCGAAGGACATAAAATTCGAAAGATAGTATGTTAATTAAACGTCATGTCTAGAATTCGGTCCAGATACGTTGAACAGTATGGCCTCTATTTGAGTGAGTGAAATGCGTGACGAACCGAGAGACGAATAGATGGACAGACATCGAAAAATCATTTTTTCGATATGTAGGAGCCATGTAACTTGAATTCATTGAAATCTGGTATTCGGTTTTTATAACTATAACCACACTTTCTTCTTTCGTGGCTCGAATGTGAAAACGAATAGGCCTACACCGACACGTAGTGATAATTTGTAATCCCAAAAATTTAATTTGTTATGTTTAATGTGTTGTCACGCTAGAAAAAGAAGCTTATGCATGTTAGATCATTTTATTATCATTTTTTCATTCTACTGTATAATTCGTCGGAAGCATTCGTGTTAGTCACAAAGAGAGCTGTAAAATTTAGTTTTGTTTTTAAAGAAAGCATTCTTGATTTTTTTTTTTTTTACACAGACTTGCATTTGTTTCACTTGTTGATATGAAACAAAAGGAGAGAGAGAGAGAGTCAATACTCTAAAAAGGAACACACACACACAGAAACACTAGAACAGTCAACGAGCTATGGCTGTGATTGTGTTCGTCACGCTGTGTGTAAATAGTCTGGAGGATCGGTCATATGATCGTGCACTTTTTGATACAAGTATGAAAATTACAGTACACAATAATTGATGTGTAAACAACAATACTAGGGGTGGAGCCAATCGAAATTAACGCTCTTGTCATAATGGCGACCATATTGAAAAATTAATCTCGTAAATGTGTTTTTTCTTGAAAATAGCTTATATTTTTCTCTTTACGTGCAAGTGACAATGTTATTTTATTTGCTATTGACCAAATAATGAACAATTTACACATTTGTATATTTTAGTTCGTTATTTAGTTTATTTAGTTTGCTATTTTCAACATGGCGCCCAATGTGACCATATTTAACATAATGCCATAACTATAGAATGATGGGTATCAAAATATATGTTCTTGAGGTCACTAATTGCAAATATACGCTTAGAAATACTATCAGACGTTCTGTTCTTGATTTAAGAGAATGGAATTCATAGCACTATTAAGTATTTTAAGTTTATCTTCTTAACTTTATATGTCAAGCTTGTGGAAATTGAACTTTGAATTTAAGATTTCTGCAATACCAAAATTGTACAATAAAACATATCACATAGCAACAAAATTGAGAATTTTTCTTCATGTTAAATCATGAAGGAGAGTAAAATTGGAATTTACAGTCTTTCTTCGTGTACATATATTCAGCGTTCACATCCTTCACATCTACAAAGAGCTGTACATGGTAAGTCAGCTTTGAAACAGCTACACTTTCCAGAACACACTTTGGAACAATTACATTTCAATATCTTTCTTGAAGACTCACTGACTAGTGGAGTTGTTATCCAACGAGGTATCCATCTTCCTTCCTCGGTTTGTGTCCATCCGTAAATACTCGGAGATGGGAGTTCAGGTTCTTTTTCAAGTGATCTTCCCCAAATCTGTCCTGCTTGATAAGCTGTTCGAAGTAAATGCTGTAGCAAAGCATCTTGAGTTGGAGGTATAAACTCAAGCCCATGATTCTTTCGTGTAAACGTCTTTTGCCTTACTACATCTATGTTGCAACGGTCATATAGCGATACAACAAGTTTTTCAACAATTGGAAACACCGTCTTCACGGCTTCTACATCTGGAGCACTTGATAATACTTGAAATGCCGACGTGAACCTCATCGTAAGCTTTCCAGGCTGTCCAAGCTAATATTTTACCTTTACCCGCAAATTTAGGTGTAGTATCACTTCCCGTCAAAGCATGAAAGACAAGTATTGCAGAGCTTTTCTCACTTCCCAGTGCCTTTGATATTGCTGTAGCATTGATGTAACGCATATGTATTCCTGATCCATACAATACCCACAAACAATCACATTCCAACTTAGCTGCATGGTTGACTTCCAACACAACCACATCTGAGTCAACCGTACAAACTTGTATATTTCGATACCCTTCTATTATGCCATCTGCCGCATGTATCATCGTGCTGCTTCATCTTGAGAACATGGTACTATTCGACTTAAATCCGCAGGTTGTGAACTTAGGGCACTGTTTCCTTGAGTGACAACAACTTTTCCTGGATATTCTGCTAAACTTACAAATTTTGCCAATAAAAGAAATAATTCTGTTTTGTTTTCGTCTTCTCCATAAGAATTTGACCAGGTTCATTGAATTTCCTTTAGAATTCTGAGTAAAGGTTGATCACAAGCGACGACTGGAACTTGATTGGGATTGAGGTGAGACACAGATTTTCTAATCACATCAATGCAATGTTTTATTGTTGCTATTGAGTTAGAATACTCAGAAAAAAGAGTCAAGAGAGCACTTTGAGTCGGAGGTTGTTGACTTTCATTTCTTTTTTTAGAACCATGATATGATGCCCATGTGCAATCTAAAGTCAGATGTGAATCTTCTTTTTTGGTAGTACGGTAAACGTGTTCACACCATTCACTTTCTTTATGATCAGCATTCCCAATTTCTAATGGTGCTATCGTCTAAGTTTTAGGTGGAGAGTGTTTCAGCTTTGGGGAAAATATAGGCTTGACTAGAGTGTAACGCTTTGGGAGTTTCATCAACTTTTTTCCGTTGTGCACTACACGCTCTTCAGCTTGTTTTTCACCCAAATTTTCAATATCTGGATGCTGAAACAGTGATATTCCCGTTCCATGAAATGAAGTAGTAGATGATGTAGATGAAGGATTATGATCGATATTATCAATTGCAGCTGTAGTAAAAACATTTTTCTTCAAATGCAAGGGAGCTACTGCATAATAGCAGAATTAGCAGAATTACCCAATTCTGCTGCGAAGCAGAGAATTATGTCATAAGATACACTAAGTCCTAACTCAAACAACACATCAACTATTTGTTTTGGCAGCGGCGTTTCGCTATTTGGAAAGTGGACTAAAACTTTTCTACGTTTTTTTAAAACAATTAAAGAATAAAAGCTGTGAAAGAGAGAGACAAACTTGGAACATATAATCCGCTTTGTTTTCAATGTTAGGACCATATAATATTATCCCAATAAGAGTTAACAATGTAGTTGGTACACTGTTTTGTTGGCTTATCCTCAAGTGACCCTTTAAATTCAAACCGGGGATGTTTAAAAATATCTCGTCTTACTATGTTTGCAGCATGAGATAAAACAATGGAATCTAACTCAAAATCATGAGAACAGGCTTTCTTGAGACTCTCTCCTACGGTATATCACTGTTTCTCACAAGCAAAACTTCTCGATCAGCGCCATGGGATTCAAGTTCTGGAAAATGATTAAGTATTTTCTCTTTTAGCCGCGTTGAATGCACAATACTTGGGTCACCACCCAGTTGCTCAATTCTTTGACAATAGAGTTTCTTGAGATGGCTCAACTGCAGCACAGGGGAAATTTCGTCGTCATCAAGAACACTTTCAATGTACACTAAAAGTTCTGGTAATGCGTTTTTTCATATGTATGAGTGTATTCTTCATCTGATCTTAATTTTAAATCTCTTCCAGGATTATATAGGGCCACAAGACATTTTGCATGATACACTGCATCTTGAGCAAACATATCACCACGACTTAGCTTTGCAATTAATTTGTGATCTTGAAGAGTAAAAGCACATGATCTCACACGATTATTTATTTTAAGTGTTGGTGATTTTCGAAATGACTGTGATTTTTCATCTACTGGTTCGTCACAAAAGGAGCACAATGTACACCCACCTTGACTAACTGAAAGTGAGTCCTTTGATCTGGTATTTTTCTCACTTGATACAGATACGTCTGATTTATCTTGACTTCCACTTTTCTTCTTTTTTCTTTCAATTGCCCTGTTCAATTTAGTTTTATTGAATTTCCAAGAGCAGCTTTTATGATATTTTGCCTTTTTATCCCTAAATGTTTGCTTAATACCTTGTCCTTCACCCACCCTTCTTATTTTAAACCCAGAAGGTAGTGACTATATTTCTTCACATTTTACTAAATTTTCCGCTATAGTTGAATACACAGTAGCTTCATTTGATGATTTACCAGCAAAATCACCAGAGCAAGTCAGCCTCTACTTTGCTATTTCTTGGCAAAAAAGACAAAGATCCCAGTTTGTGATTTCATCACGTGGTTTGGAAACCTCAGTATTGTCTATTAGTTTGAAATTTCGTTTCATTTTAGCTGCAGTTCAGTTTTGAAATAAATCGAAAACAAAATTTGAGTTACACTGAAAGACGAAAGAAATAGCAGGCAAAATAACTGTAAAACAACTAATAAAAATAAATCAAAATTAAACATTTAAATTCAACATTTTACCACGCCAAGTGTCAAATGACCTTTATCAAGAGCATAAAAGTGAAAACTAAATTATAGTTTAAAAATTAAAATGCATTAACATGTTAAACAATACAATTAAATGTTATTTTATATGTACTAAGTGGCCATTTTAAAAATGGCGGCTATCTCGACGAAATCACGTGATATTTTTTGGCTCCACCCCTAGAATTGTTTCTTATGATGTCTATAAACCGTGAGTAAAATTTGACACTTGTATCATAAATTGCACGATTCTTTGAGATTTTGTTACGGATCCTCCAGACTAAAAGTTGCAGGTCGCGCTTGTTTTGTTTTTTACAGACACACTCGCAGTGAGTTGAAGTTTGAAGTTACTTCTGCTGTGTTAAAAAAACGGAGAGGGAATGATTAAGCATACCATACCATAAACTAAAAACAATCGCTATTAGTAATAAATAGTAAGCTAATTCTAAATAAAAACGTCATCAGAGGAAACAAAAAGTTATTTCTTTATTGTATTGTTTCGGTTCTATTAACATAAAAATTATACACTTTCTACAATGTTTTGTAAAGAAAAAAAATTGAACAGGATCGGATGGGATTCGATCTGGGGTCAAAACAGTATAAGAATTACTAATCCGTCACTCTACCCATTGACCACACAGACTTTCTGTTGTTGTCTATCTTTTTCTTAAGAAATAAATGCTCATGGCTATAGAGCATGTCACTTCCACACTTAAGACAACAGTTTTTCTCTTTGTTTATATATTTCCGTACAACATCTTGCTTCCAGAAGCTAATTTATATTTGGCAGACAATTTACACCCTAGATTTAAACCAATAAATGCAATATTTTACTCCAATTTCCAGTTCCTTGATTCAACTCTTCTCCTACTAATCTTGTTATTCCCTCTACAATCGTGCTGTGCTACCCCAAAAATTCCCTCGAAATCATTATTGCCAGTATACACAAAACCGAACATAATTTTGTTTTTTGCTTATATTTTTATTATTTTATTATATTTTTTGAAAATATCTCCTTAGATGGATTGCTTTCTATTATCTCCACATATTAATAACTGGATTTTACCCATAAACATAAGGGAAATGTAATAATTGAGAAAAATCGTGAGTTACAGTATACGCGCAATTTTTTTTGCGCATGGGAGTACATATTGTTTTCAGAATTTGTCATCCTCATTAAACTTTCTTCTTCTCCTAAAATGGTATCAGGCAATTTTTCTCTTGTACCGATAAGTATGAATGCAATGATGACCTTATGTTTTTAATACGTATATTAGCTGTAAGCAATACTTATACAGAGTGTCCATAAAGTCCGTTACCACTTCGTGTATCTTCGAAACGACTGCGAATAAGATAAAACAGAAAACCACGTCCATCATTATTTTACGGGGATTGAATTATGAGCTATGAAAGGTCCTTCGCCAGTGGCGTATTTACGATTTTGTTTCGGGGGGCCTTGCTAACTTTTGGGGGCTTTGCCTGAAAATGTGAAAATTCTGCAAGATATTCCATATACTTTACTATAGTAAGATTTCGGTGGGATTAATACGCCGGAAGGCCCCCCTAAATACTCCACTGTTCATCGCAGACCCCACCAGATATGGATACGTATTATCGACTTGAAAATTTCAATTGGCAAAGTGGATCGAGTAATATATTGTTGGAAAGAGCTCGACAAGAGAAATATTTGCCGAAAGTTTCAAGTTCCTATGTTGCCCCATCCAAAATGGCGGGAGTTCACATTTGGTGTCAATAAAGTCCGTTGTCACCTCGCTTATCTTCGAAACGACTGCGAATGTGAGAAAATACAAAAACACTTCTATCATTATTTTAAGGGATTGAAACTATGCGCTATAAAAGTTAAACATGGGGTAGGAGCACGAGAAAAGAACTTTTGCTGTATGTTCAGAATTTGCTAATTTGCCGTACTCTAAAATGGCTGTGAAAAAATCCTCTATGTTGTCGAATTACGCGTTGTGTATGATTAACAGGAGAGCCAATTTGGAATCGAAACTAGAATCCTTACAATTGGAGTGGAGCAGAAAGATATGCACAGCGTACACACCGCGGAATTTTACAACACGCAAGAGAACTTTTTGTCTTTGTTTGATGCACATCTTTCTGTTCTGTTACAATTGTGACGATTCGATTTTCTATTCCAATTTGGTACTCCTAACACTCTTACATGACGTGGAATTCGACAATATGCAAGAGGAATTTTTATTTTCCTTTGATGTCAAGAATCACCTCCGGTTCGCCCTCTATAGGGTCTATCATACATTTTTTTCGTTTTCATTTCCTTTTAGTTTTAAAAGTTAGAAAGGTGTTTAAGATAAGTAATTGATTGATTGGCTACTGCGGTTTTAATGTTGACTTCAGGAGCAAGACTATTTGTTGACGTCATAACAAGTTCAATGACCAAAATTTGTTGTATTTCTATAATTCCAAATAAGCTTAAAAACAAAATAAGTTCAGATGTAAGTTCGACAAAGAGGAAGTTTGAGACAATGACTTGTGTCAGATCCAGATTCTAAAATAGAAAATCATAAAATATACAGGAAATCATCAAATATTAATAGCAATAGTAACACATTACAGGAAAACTTTTGATAATATAGAAACGGTAGAAAAACTTCAAACGTGAATCTGGAATTATATTGAGATTAAGTCATCTAACTTCCAATATTATTAAGCAAGTGAATAGAACTCTGAACATGACCAATAAAATAAGTAATTTTAAGAAAAAAAGTGGATTTGAGATGTTTTGCATGTCAGCTCCTTATACGTTCTTGAGGCCTGCGACGGCGCATTACGATTTAATAATGAAACACGCCGAAGGTGCCGAGTTAGAAACCCACGCAAAATAATTTAAAAGTTTTATACTTAAGAGCGTTGCACACTGAAGAGATGAGTTGATGAGATAATCGACAAAAACCACAGTAGAGTTCTGCCAATCATATAAATGAAGTTCCATTTTTAATAATAATTTAATGATCACTTTATCGCAGAAAGTTCAAACATTACACAGTCTTTCACAATAGCATTGGAAGCAATACAAGCGCTAGAAAGGTCCTTCCCACATTAGACAACATTCGCATTCTACCAATCCCAATTTAACTTCTGAAAGTTCATTTTCTTTTTTCAGAATTAAATTGAACAAAATATAGGGTATATACGTATGTTGCTTACCAGTAGTTCATTTTAGCAAACCATAACTGGAACTTATATTAAAGAATAGCAAGCACCACATGTGACTCCGAAAATCTTTCAAAAAATACGTTACAGAACTATTAAATAGACAAATCCTTATTTTCCTCAGAACATATTACAGGCCACATGAAAAATCTTAGCACATACTTCTGTTCTCTTGTGGATTTTGGATTTTTCGTGAACTCCAAGGTAAGGTCATTACATCCTCCATTCTCTCTTCCATCAGACTCAGTTTTGTTCACTGTTCTAGGAAAGCATTTGCAAAATAAATAAATAAGTTTCGTAGGCTTACATCTCTCAAAATACGATGAACGATAAAAATAGTTCGAACTCCCCTTTCCTATCGTCCTTGTCACATTTAATAAGTTACCGTCACATGACAGTTCAAGGTAAGATGTCTGTTCAAACTTTAAGTTCGTATCCACACTATTTTCGTAAATCTGGTATCAGAGACATGGAAAACATCTACAGTACATCAATTAATTTTTATGATTTTATATGTATATTACTTTGCAAATATCAAAACAGTAATAGGTGGTAAATTTAGAATAAAATTCAACACAAATCTTTAGAGGAAGTATTGTATAGTAATGGTGTCTTTTTAAAAGATAACTGTTTCCTTTACTGGAACAGAGAACATTTGCTCTGTTTCACTTATTGATTAAACTGTTTTTTGTAATGTGAGTTTTTAGTTTTACATATTGGAAATAAATTACTAACTGTACCTATGAATCTAACCATTTACACGTATATTACGCAATCTCAACGTTATTTAATGTTTGTCTATAACGAGAACTAAAATAATTTTCTGTTTTATTGACAGATCAAATCACTGTGGAGCAGTTCGTCTCCGCACATTGCTCAACTCGAACTTCCTGGAAGAGAAATTGCAACCGCTGCAGTTGCACAAAAAAGGGACTGTTAGTTTGCGCAGAGGAGGAATGTCCTACACGGAACTGGCCTTGCGAGCCACTTCTTACCGGATACATAAGCAATGGAGCATGCATATGTGACGAATACGGACAGAACTTAATATGCTTTAAAATCCGAACCTAGGAAATGAATTCTCTGATTTAAAAAAAAACGCTCATTTATTAAAGATATGAAGGCCTCATACATTCTTTTAAAGAACAGGTTAAAGGAAGCATTAACTAATTAAGACTTTTCGTTAGTTTTCCTGACGATAATTTAGTGCAAAAACATTGGTCATTAAAATTTCAATCAGATGCTAAAAGTAAATATTTGAAACGTATTAAGCAATTTGTTATTCCGAACATTGTTTCATAAGAACCTGAAATTTATTTTTGAAACTTAAAGAGAAATATAAGATGTTATGTAAAAGTAGGATGCAAACAAATACGGATTATTTTGCCACATTTTGTTGCTTAGCTCACATCTCCAATACATGAAATATGATAATTCAATGTCGCGAAATACAAGAATTATAGATTTGGTAACAAATGGAAAACATATTGAAACTACAGTATTAGACCTATCTTATTATTATTTCTTTGTAATATTATTTCTTTCTAATGGTTAAAAAGAAGTACTTGAATACATTTCACAAGATTTAACTATGTAAACAATTACAGCATATTACTTCAATGTAGACTTTTCCAATCTTATGGCAATAAAACTTCAAAGAATTAACTGCAGGTATTAGGTTTAACAATTGTATCTGCAGAATTTGAAAAGCTGTACTTTTATAACCTTTGTCTTCCCTAACGTAAAATTAACTAAATCTTGAAATTCAACTCATTACTTGGGGAGGAATAAGTGAGTAGCAGCATGTGTATCTATGCTAGAATAATATGAATAATATGGGTTAATTAATTTTAAAATATATTATAATACGTATAAATTTGTTATAAGTTTATGTAATTTCATGATTTCAAGAAATTACTTTTTAAGTTCAAATTTTCCTTTTTCTTTAATAGCGATTTCTAATGTTAAATTGTGACCAATATTTTGCAATCTTTCTTTTACATCTATCATATAACATCTCACACAAAATTCAAAAGTCTCGCATGGATAGTTTATACCTCTTTTAAGCCTTTATCCCACTTCCCAGTCGAATCTCAAAAATAATTCCTTACTGGTGCCTTCTATGTCCTATCTAAATTTCAATTTCGCCAGGTATTGATCAATCAGTCATTAAGGACTTCTTCGTTTTTCCATTACTTAGTGTATTTCGAACCGAAATAAAAAGAGTAGTACGTTCCTCACTTCAGATCATTGCGCCACTGTCAAAAATGAACGATTACTTGTCCTCCACGATTAGAACAATTGTTAAATATTTGACCCGTTTCAATGCCTCTTCCTGAATTTTGGACTGAGTAGTGGAAACACTGATATTGAACTTTGGAAGTTCGTGGCGTATCGTATTCCACGGGAAACATGTTATACATTATCGTAACGAAATTAGACCCAATCCTCTTTAGGGAATAATGTGATCCGCAGCTAAAATATTATGATTGGGTCTTGTTATAGACACCAATATACCAAATTGCTTGTTTGATCACATAAATACGTCATAACCTTACGTTCATTTTCTTAGTGCACATGAAAGTTTTATTATACGAACAATTTGCAATCATAGAGAATAATTATTTCACTACCAACTTCCTCCTCCGCCCCGAAGATATACCCAGTGATCGGCATGTGTTATACATCGTTGAAAAGCTCGCGTGAACTACACTTTACATCTGTAACATCTCACTTGAATGGCAGCTGTAGGGTACATTGCAATAATTTGCAGTTTCCATCTGAAGATCCGAACAATGACAGTACAAAATGCGCATTTAGAACATCTTTATGGTTCAATAACTGTCTTTCCGGTTTCACATTATGCCGTGTACACTTGTGAGCAATACGTATGGCAAATGGCCACTCTCCGTAGTATGACTGACACCGAGACTAGTTTCGATCGTGTTTCGGTCTCGTCTCTAATTCGAGACCGAGGTGTGCTTTTCCAAATCGACACGACATCGAGACAGAATCCAGGCTCGTGTCGATACACATACGTCCATTCTGTACTTTTGCACATTTTGTCCGCTATATTGGATGCTTCATATAGCATTTTTCATTTTTAACATTCATTCGTACTCCGCGACTACGAGAACCTCTACCAACCTTCTTTCAGTTCCATAGCAGAGTTTTAGATTTTGTCCGCTATATTGGATTCGCCATTTTGAATTTTACATTTTGGTATATGATTCATACATTGCGACGCCGAGAGTCTCTTTATACTCAATTTCAGATCCATAGCTTGTTTCTTGTAATTTATGTCCACCATGTTGGATCCGCCATTTTGATTTGTAAACATTTGATGTCAGATTCGTATTCAGATAACCTTTCAAACCTATATATACACAACGTCTCGAAATAGTTACGCCATAGGTTCCTATTTTGTCCATGTTCTCTGGTGTTTCGGAGCGTGCCTTGTTCTGATCTTCAAATGGTCTCCACGCCCCCTACATGTTCCATTCAAGCGAGATATTTCACCTGTGACCTTTCCAACCACATGTAACACATGAAGATCTCCGCATACGCCTTCATGTACTTCCCTAATGTGTATCTCCGCCATTAGGCAAGAGAAGCTTATTGAAGTTTGGTTAGGTGGTCAACATCTGTCTATTGGCATAGCTCTGTCTGCCTGAAATCATTTTGTTTACGTTCATCGGTATATAGGTAAATTACTTTTGTCAAAGGCAGTTAATCCTCTCTCTTTTGTTTTTAAAAAAAAAGAAAGAAAACATATTTCCTCTGTCGGGTATTGGAAATATCATGACGTGCTCTAATATTTCCATCTTCTTTTCGGAGGCATGAAGATCATAACTAAAAAGATTCACGTTAATGTGACACTACGCTCTTAGAAATGTTCCTCAACTTCAATTGGATGAATAAGCTGGTTATGCATGAACGGAAACGCATGTTATATTTTAAACTCGTATCTCCTCTCCCTGTGCTTTCTACAGACCCGTGTTTTATAGCATTATGAAATGGAATAAAACTGTACTTTTGGGGTCTGTATGTCAGTTACTAAGGGTGACTATATTTATTATCTTTGCTCCTATCTTTGCAATTTTCATGTTTAATGTTTGAAGTCATCACCTACATAGATTTTTGAATTCTCACTCAGTCTGCTGATTGCAGCATTGCTTTAGATTTTTAAAATACAATCACTAGGCGTAAATTTTACAACTTTTAAATCAATCTCTTTCAAGCATTTTTATAATTCACATAAGTTGCTCTCCAATTCAAAATTGCAATGTGAAAAGAGATCATTCATATCTTTTAAGCATCTCGCCACTTGTCTCGAAGACCTGTGATCGGTCATGTACCAATACGCTTCTCTACATTCTCTTAATTAGAATGAAAATATAGTCATCCAATCTTCTACCAATCGGCCTATGGAAATACTTAATCACCTACATCATGTCTTGGTAGCAAACAACATTAGCTTGGATAGTTAATATCTAAATCGCATTTGTGTTTCGGTATACTCTTCTGGTATTTCTCTGGTAACTACAGAATCACGTTTGGCATGCCATATACTTGAGGGTATTCTTCCGACATTCACTTGAATTTGAATTCTGTCTTAGAATATATACCCTATCATTGTTCACTTGATAAACTGAGAATTCACTTAATTTGCATTGGATAATAAGGGACTATTCTGATGTTCTCCAGATGAAGCTACATATTGTACTCTAATATTATTCGTCGGGTTGAATTAATCAAACGCTGACTCTGATATACTGTCAAGGTTCACTGGTGGAATTGAGGAGACTCTATACTCCCAACATTTAAATTACTATTAAGATTTTAAACGTTGATTGAGGTACAAAATCACCAATTCTTAGCCCATTTATTGGAAGTGCCTGTTAACCTTTGGTTTGTGAAACTGTTAGGACACCTCAGTCATATCTTTATAGCGACCCTGCAATCCTTCGGTGAAACTGAAGTATTAGTACTTTCCCAACGTTCGCCTGAAGGAACTTCGACAAGGCTTTTATCTGAAAGATTTTCGGGTGGAAATAAGGAAATATTTTACAAAAAGTATTCATTTTGTGGAACTCTAAACACATTTTGGATTTAAAATGTGAAATCTTGGTTCCAAAGCACAAGCGTTAATCAGTATCTTGATATATAATGTCTTGATATTGGTTTACATTGGAAAAGTCATGGTACAGGATCTGTTCTTGATTGGAAAGCAAGAACTCTATTCTTTCTCTTTCTTTTCAGTATATTGGTGTAACTTTTAAATTTTGAAGATATTGAACATAACTTGAACTATATTTACCCTCTTATCACTGTTCTAGTTATTCATTTTACTATCAATCTCATAATTGTTTTAATTCACTTAACTATCACTGAGTGAAGAAAATTCAAGTAACTCGTTATATTTGAATCCTTTGAATATATGTACTCTTCTTCGTCTACCGTTGTACTTTTACTTGTGAGGAAATAAAAACATCACTACACAGAACATTATTCAGTATAAATGTTGATGCACGCAGTTTACCAGAAAGAAAACATATTGCTTGGCACCACTGCTATGTTACTAGCAACTATGTAAAGAAACACTAAGATAATTGAAAAAAAACACTTTATTGTCAAATTATTGTACTTTGTAAAAACTTGTAGAATAAATGTATTCCAAAAACACGTATGAAAGAAATTTGTAATATGAAAATTGTATTTATAATATTTACAGATTGAGATCCTTTAGTCAAATAAAATGCGGTGTGATACCAGGGAAGGTTAGTGGTCATTAGGTCATGATATGGTAGTGTTTTTGGCACGAGGGTCATTGGTCCATTCTTCATCTACCCCACTCTGAAAGCCAACCAGTACCTATGGCTGCTGGATGAGGATATCCTGCCGTCAGTATTATCGGAGGAAGGTTCATATCCAACCTTCTTTTAGCAAGATGGAGCTCCTTTCCATTACGGAGTTCGCTTGCGGAGAGTATCTGGATCAACAGTTCCCTGGGAGATTGGATGGGTGTCGGGGATCAATGCAGTGGCCAACACGCTCTCCAGATCTCGATTCCTACCCGTCGGGCCACCTTCAGTCCGTGGTATACTCCGTCAAGATCCAAAAATTACCACACCTCGTGCAGCGGATTAAGAATGCATGTGCTTCTGTGCTTCCAAAGACACTGCTGGCTGTGCATAAGAAGTGGAAGAGTTATGTGGCACACACTATTATTGCACAGGGTGGTCATTTCGAGCATGTGCTGAGAAGGTATCCAAAGGAATATAGGCCCTAATTCATCATCAGTTGGTCATATGA
Source organism: Thermobia domestica (assembly GCF_964235325.1). Lineage (NCBI taxonomy): Eukaryota > Metazoa > Arthropoda > Insecta > Zygentoma > Lepismatidae > Thermobia > Thermobia domestica. The sequence goes on along the minus strand of NC_137463.1, from coordinate 112,155,855 downwards.
CAAAATGAACAACAGCATTGCATTCCTGATGAAAACATAGTCTTAACACATGTGCCGTATGACTACCTTTTCATTTCAAAAAATATCACAAATTTCAAAATTGCGCATTTCAAGATGGCGGAGGAGGATCGTGATCTACTCTGCGCATTCGTTTTTTGCCAATATGTGAAACTACCACCATTTGCATTGTCTATCTTTCACTATTTTTACTATTCAACAGTTAATTTGACGTATTTCTATAACATAGCATAGCCCTTCTCTCACCTACTTTGACCCCCTTCCCCTCCGTTCCTTATGGCGCTCAGCAGCTATAACTTTCCACATATACATATTTTCACATTCTCCATCAGGAGCACTATATCTTAGCCCGCAAACCGATTCATCCATTTGGAAAATTTACTTGTTAGTAAATTGATAAATTGCATTTTCTCTTTTAAAGCAGTTCTTGATATCACCTACTGTTACAACGCGACTAAAGAACTGGATATTATATACTTAAAAAATGAAATGAAATATCTCAATTTTACGTACCACGATTATGACGTGTATGCTAAGGGATATAATGATGATGAGAACCAAAGTAAAATAGTGTACTGAAGACAGTGAGGGAAAGTGAAGAACCCAGAGAAAACTCAATCAAACGGTGTTTGTCCACTACAAAGTCCACTTTGCGCGAGCTGTAATCTAACTACAAACACCAAGCACCAGAGGTGAATGCTTTACCACTGAATTCCTTTGTCTCAACATACTTAAGAAATGAGTATATGTAAGAGTTCAGGCGGTCTCAAGAATAGGAATAGTTACAAAATGTCAACAGTAACACAAGTATATACAGATGGTGATCAGAAAAATGGAAACACCTGAACGAAATTGCAACTTACCAGATTGATATGGTGTCGGGCCACCTTTCACCTTCAGAACAGCCTTGATGCGAAGTGGGATGGAGGCATAGAGGTCGTGAATGGTAGCAAGTGGAATTTTACACCATTCCTCGTGCAGGGCATCGGCCAGTTCTGTGAGAGAGGATGGAGGTGGAAATCATGTTTCCAAGACGGACCACAGATGTTCAATTATGTTGAGATCGGGGGATTGGGCGGGCCAGGGGAGGTGTTGAACTTCATCCCGATGTTCCTCAAACCACGCTGCAACAACGCCAGCTGTGTGAATGGGTGCATTATCATCCTGGAAGATGGCATCATTGTTCGGGAACAACATCCGGACCATAGGATGCATGTGGTCTCCTAAAATTGCGACATAATCGTCGGCAGTGATTCGTCCTCTAAGTGTGGCCACAGGACCCATTGAAAACCATAATATTGCGGCACAAAGCATCACCAGATTCACAGTTGGGCGGAGACACTGCAGATCATAAGCTTCTTTGGGCGTTCTCCACACATAAACACAGCCCGTGGTTGGGAATAGGATGAAGGATGACTCGTCCGACCATATCACACGTTTACAGTCCTCGACGGTCCAAGTTGCATGGTTGCGGCACCATTTGCGGCGTGCGAAAGCATTATGGTCCCTGATGAGCAGTTTGGCCCGTGCAACACGACCCCGTAAGTTCATGTCATGTAATTCGCGGCGGACTGTGATTGTCGAAATAGGGTGGGGGAGGTACTGATTGAGTACCTCTGTCACTTGCTCCGCAGTGGCATGAAGGTTCTGCGTAACAATGCGCTTTAATACCAGGCGTGACCTGTCACTCATGATTTTCTTCCGCCCACTGTTCCGATTCCCCGATGTGATTTTCCCGTGTGTTGTGTAGGCCGTCATCATCTTCGACACTGTCCCACGCGACACACCTAACACAGTAGCCACTGTCGTCACATTCACTCCACATAACTGCGCACCAGCAATTTGCCCTCTTTGGCAATCTGAGAGGTCTCCCATTTTACACTACTTCCGTCTGCTGCAGCCACTAGACACTGCTGTTCCACTGCGCCTGACGTAGTATGGAGACCGACCTAACACACCACCACAAGTGGTCCGGCCCTGCGGGCGCCACGACACCACTGTCAACCCATACATCTGACGTGTTGCCAACTACAGGTCTTTCCATTTTTCTGATCACCATCTGTAGGTTAACTGAAGAAGGTCCAAGTTCATGTCATATAGCCCAACTGTTATTTCTAACTCGTTTCTAATATACTGCAGCAGATATTCTATAGAGATAACATACTGTAGAGTAGAATTTATGCGCCCAAAAGCATGATATAAAATAATGACTATAACACTATATCGCAATTGGTTCATATTCCTAGGCGGCTCCTATAAAAACCTTGTCTTCTGCATTCTTTACAAACTGCACGTTGTCCATGAAGAAAGATATAAATCCGAAATGAAATGCTGCTATTAACTACTGAATTTATGTACAAAGTTCAAACTTCTGGGCCACACTGTGATCAGTTCCGCACACGACAGAACAAAGTCGCATATAACCAGGCACTATTAATTCTACACTAATATAATTATAAATTTTTTGAAAGAGCATGAAATGACGAAAAACCTTTTAAGGGAAACATTTTTCGGAACTCGATCTTGTGAAGAATCTATGACTAAAAACTGACGTCACGTGCAATTAATACAGAGCAAAATTAAAATAACAAGAAAACTATTATATTTAGCTCAAAAATGCACTAAAATTAAATTGTAGAAGCCAAATAGACAAACATTTTTTTTAAATAATGATACACTAGCTCCAGTATTTACGGAGATATAATGAATAATAGAAAAGGCAAAATTTTGGTTTTCACCTCTTTTCCCTCCCCTCCCATGAGGTGATTTTCTGGCATCCGGCATTTTTGTGATCAGTGATGAGTAAATATTCAAAATAATATCGGATACCAAATTGTTACATCATTTGCCCTTAGAACTCAGTTTTTAAGCCCCGATGCCTAGGAGTAATCTGTTACTATATAGTTGCATTTTTATATATAATTTCCTTTTTCATTTTTATATTATAGTCATTTTTATATATAATTTCAGAATTTTGTTTATTTCTTTATCTTATTTGTTGATTTTTTTTTCAGTTTAATGAAGACTTCAGTAGAGAGGCATTGTCTCTGTCATGATAAGACAAGTGGATGACATGTCATACACTTAATATTCCAAACAAACTTCACAACAATCTATAATGATATATGGTTTCCAAAATAAGATATTAAAGTAAAACCATTACCAAAACCTAAAACAGATATTGTGAAAAAACTAAAACAACTACAGAAATACTAAATAAATAGCAAGAAAGTATTGTTAATAATAGCTATCATTAGTTATGTGAAATGGAAATTGTTCGGTTCTAAACAAAAATCAATGACCAATTACTAACTTCACATAAAGCTATAAAGTACTTTAAGTGGATGTATAAGAATATGAAGAAAAAGCAAACTATAATTTCTCAGTAACAACTTTTCATGTTTTTTTTGGGGGGGGGGGGATTTTCGTAATTAGTAATTAAACATTTATAAGGATTTCTTTGTGTGTGTGTGTGTGTAAAGTGCAGGGATAATAGATATGGAAATTAAGTTTTAATTTAACGAAAAACTCACATAGAAGTTTTCTTTAAGGATCATATATTATCTATGAGTAATATGTCTGTGTCTCTATGTGTATATTTATCAGCGAAATACGGAAAGGAGTCCGTTCCTCAGAAATTTCTGACTTTGGAATAATGTTTTTTCTCTCTCCCTCTCACTCACTATATATATATATATATATATATATATATATATATATATATATAATATAAACTGTACTAGTAACAATCTTGTTCATTGTTATAAATTATAATTCTACAAAATGTAACCAGAACGAACATACCGGTGTAGAATTACAGTTATTATTTTCGATATCAACAAAGTCATTTGTTACCATATTAAATAATCTATTGTAACTTCCCTTACTCCTCACTAATTGGGAGTATGCGTTCTGAATGGAGCGAATGTCGCAACACATGCAGCTCGTACTTACTTCTCTGCTCCTTATTCACAACAAAAGGCTTTTCTGACACTAGACTTTCGTAATTTTTTCAAGGAGCTGAAGTGACATGAGAGGCATTGCTATTCAGAATTAAAATTAATTCTCCATCGATTTATCACCGAAGCCTGGAAAGTCTATCAATGCTATGTGCAACCTAGTACCTGTTTCTAGATAACATTAGCAACGTGGAGTTCAACAACGGGATCCTTTAGGTTCTGCTTTGTTCGACGTGATAATTCAATCCATAGTCTCTAACATTAAGGAGGATCACTATCCGGAAGTCAGTACATATTTTAGCTCATTCTCTTAACTACTGCGCAATGAAACGTTACATATTATAAATATTGTACTGTAAGATAGAGTTATGCTTCAGCTACAAGACAAGACACTAATTCCTTTGGTTGTGTCTTCTGATATTGTAAAAGGTAACATAAAACGAAATATTTGATTCATTTTGCAATGAGCACACAAGATGGCACTTGCTGTTAGATCTTACTAGAAATGCTCAGTTTGATGAAATGTTTATTTGTATTTGTAAAGTATTTTGAAGCAATGATCTTATTACGAAATATATATATTGTTTGGCAGTTTTTCGTGTTATGTTTCATATTTTATTTGAATATGAATTTACATTTAAGGAAATAGATTTTGAGAAGAAACTTGCGCAGAACGCCATAATGCGTTGCAAATTTGTACGTTTACTGTGGTGGTCACAATAAGAAAATTCCTGGATTCTAACGTTGCAGTTCGAGAAGCGAGACAGCTGTGAATTGCGATAAGGGTCGAAAACTAATTTCTCCAGTCAATATCCACGCAGAGTCCCATGATTACTTCCTTTATTATCTGGCATCAGTGAACACTCTAACACTATCTGGCAACGCCACACTATTTAAGCAGCGTTTAATATAGTTCCGAGAACACCTAGGGATCCACCTTAACACTGAATCAAACATCTGGTACTTAGATTATGGTACTATAGCAGGCGATTCTTACACAGTTATAGGTAGGCTACACAATATTCGAACTATGGCAGCAGACATTGTGTTACACTTAAATTTTATGAAGTGTAAAGCAGGATTTTTAGGAGTTCTGAAAAATCAAGTGGAAGTGTTACGAGTACATTCACAATTTGAAAACTCTGCAACTGGAATAGAAGTTATCACCGCCTCCTCTTCTTTCTACGTCGTGCAGCTAGTCTCAGCACATTCTGACTTCTATCTCCTTCATGGATCGTTCTCTATGCCAAAACTGATCTATTTTCTACGCTGTTCTCCTTGGCGTGAAGTGAATTTACTAGAGAAATTTGACTCCATTTTGAAACCTGAACTGAAATCATTAATACCTGTAACTTCAACAGTAACACATGGATACAGGCCTCCTTTCTAGTTGATTCTGGAGGTTTTGGTATTCGTCGGGCTTTTGATTTGGCGCATTTTACATTTTTAGTGTTGTTATATGGATCCCGGTAAATCATTGAGATACTCCTTAATCGCAAAGATGAGCCTCACATAGAATTTGATGTCCAAGACTGCATATCTGGCTGGTCTAACGTAGCTGGTTTAAGTCCTTCTGAAATAAAGGGCAGAAGTTCATAATCAGTTTGGGACAACACGATCATCAAATTGCATCAATCAATGTTAGACATCAAGAATCAAGAAGACAGGCAAGAGGACAAGACCAGTATTCTCGCATTCTCATCTCCAATATTATGGGCACACCATAGGACTGCACCTTTCAAACGAAAGCTCTCGTATTGCAGTTGCACTTCTAGTAGGAGTAGACAACTATGAATCACATAACTGCTCTAAATGTGATGCATCACTCAACGACAATTGTTTCTCTTGCATAAATAGCTCCGGAAGATATGTAAGACATTCCAGCATAAATGGGATTATCTGGAGAGCACTCACACCGGCAGAAGTTCTATCTAATGGTAAACCAGGGGGATGTAAACGATATGACGGCAACAGATCAGATGGGATATGACGGCAACAGATCAGATGGGATATGACGGCAAAAGACCTGATGGCCTGACGCTGATACCGTGGAAGAGGATAAAGATTCTTCTCTGAGATTTCACCTGTTCTAACATTTTTGCGTCACCTAACTTTACTCTTTCTTCATCATGATAGGGAGCTATTACAGAGACTGCAGAGGCCGCATAGATTGCAAGAAAAGAAGAAAATATAAAACTCTAATCGATAGATGCATGTTCGTGACCATAGTTATTGAATAGAGGGTCATTTAGTACCTAGAAGGACTAAATTTAATCAAAGAAGAAGGGCAACGTATTGTAAAGCTTACTGGTGACAACCAGGCTATTGTTTTTGTTTAACAACTTATTAGCATAGCAGTTTCGTCAACAGCATGGTATCCATTTTAGATGTATTGCCTCTTGGCAAATTATTAGAAGAGGTTTTTAACTATAGAGTCCATTGCTATTTTCTCATATCATTTTTGTTTCTTTCTTTTCCACCCGTCATCTTTTTATGATTTTTCTACCTTCTCTCTTTTCTACCTTTCACAATGTAACAAAATTATACTTAAATCATTTGTGAGAGAAATATATAACAATTTTTATTGGTAGAAATTTTTAAAAGGGTGTAAAACAAAATATATATATATTTTGTTCTGAACGACAAGATATCAGCAATTTTTCAATTGTGAATAAACTTTTCATACATAGTTATTTATAAAAGTTATATAAGAGAATAATGAAAGAACAGAAAAATACGTATATAATCAAAAAGCAAAGAATTCTTTATATTTTAAAAGTTATAGAAATTACTTTTAGCAGCTAGCGGCTTCGTTCTATTCTTTTATATTGTTTTTAATTGTGAGAACGACTGTATGAGACCACCTGTTTATTAGTTACAATTTAGTTTATTTTCATAACGAACGAATTAATATATCTTTATTTCCTAAAACAAATTCAGTGTTTGTTTTAACCATTTGCGTCTGTTAAACTTAGGAATTTTAGGCAGTGAAAATCTTACGAAATGTGATTTATATTAGTCCTACTTATTTATATGAGATTCAACTATGTAAATGTATAGAAGTTGTAAAATGATAAAAAAAAACATTGTGTTATGTGTATGAAACTTACAAAAAATGTCCATATTTTGATTTTTTATTGGAAAATCATAAATTATTAATGTATTTTTCAAGGAATGAAAAATTATTAGCTATTATACTTTATGTAACTATCTTTTCATAAAACTACTATTACAAACAAAGTTTATGGTACAAGAACAATGTAAGAAGGAGTGAAATAACTCTTCATGAAACACAAAAGTTTCATCATTAGCAAAAATAATAGCAATACATGACCAAAACATTTCAAAAGATGTTCTCGATTTCAGTTGCATGAACAAATGCAAGAATGCGGTTGCTACGCAAAAGTTTCTTTCCTAGAACAAGCTAATATCATTAGTTCGTTAGAAACATTCTATGTAATATGAGTATTCTCGACATTCAATCTAATAGTATATTCCTATTGCTCAGTGGATCAATAAAATTCTCACAATACGGACAGTTAACATCGCACACTAACACGTAAAGTTGTAATGTACAATTACAGTCGGTGTAATGAATTTTTTTGCAGGGGACCGATATATTTTGAACGTACTGTACTATGCGATTTTTCAAAATATTTTTTTCGGTCCATGTAGTATATTCATTAATTCTTTATTTAAACCAAAATCAATGTGGAAGCTTTGAACTAACCCACCAGGACTTATATTTCGGGGTATAATATCTTTATTCATACATTATTTTAATGCAAATGTTATTTATGGGCAATTCAAATGGATGAGTATTGAAATTATATACTTTAATGCTATACGAAAACACAGGCCCGCAATTAGAAAGAAATTCTTGAAATTATCCACCAATCTGATATCTGGCAGAACAATTTAGATCCCTTCGTCCCTCTGAAATGTCCATATCCTCCCAAAATTTGGTTTCATCCAGTTTTTACCATTTTCTATTCGCTTTATATTTCTTCCGTCGTCAAAATCCTTTGTTATGATTGGAACTATTTCTGAAGTGCTGGTATTAAGGCGCGATTCCTCTCATCCTCTACCTGGAGAAGCATTAAGAAACACCAGTTTAGTTCTCTCCAAAATAATTCTGGTTCACTTCAGCAGTAAGCACCATAAATCAGGTAACAATTTATAAATTAGTTAAATAGATACGTTGGAAGTAGAAAGGTGTATTAAACAGTAAATTTCTGCAGTGAAAACAGTCAGAAAATCAGCGAGATATGGACTTCAACCCTAAGCGACGCCATGTTCGCAAATGTTAATATCTATGGACAGGATTCTTAGTGAAGTGCATCGACTTTCGGTTATTCTTTAAGAGATCTTTCAAAAAAAAGTTTGAAGATTAGTGTTTCCCTTTATAACTCTCGTTTTTCTCAAAATTTTCCTGTTAAGTTGCAATAGGTCTGTCCAAACATAGCTTCTCTTTGTATATGTAGTAAATATATTTTTTTTACTATTATTAACATGGCGGTTGGTGTAGGTTTATTTATAGTTAAGTTAAACTTCACAATGTCAGTGTAAACGCAAACAGGGACTCTCATTTATTCCTAAGTTGATCACAGCTTCAAACAGAGATGGGTTCAACAATTTTTGATAGGTTCTTTTCCCTTCAGGAAAGAGACCCTTATCATTAGTTGTTTTAATGTGTATTTTCTTGGACATTAAAAGTATTTGAAAACCAACGACCCACTCGGGAGAGTAATGCTCCCGAAAGTACGTTTTTTTCGCTCGCTACTCTAGCCAGCTGTTTTACGCGCTATCCTAGCCAGTTGTTTTAAGTTGGTCACAAAATTTATATCATGGAGTACAAAGGGAACAAAATTCCCTGCGAGGCTTCTAACCCGTTCCTCCTCCTGCTACTACTTATCTGCACAAAAGTAAGTAAATCACTTTTTTGAGTATTATTTTCATATCATTTTATTTAAAAAATGTTATAAAAATGTAAAAAAAAAACTCTTCTTGGGCCGGGTTTGAACTCACGCCAAAAGAGGGTTTCGCTACTAGCATATAGCGCCAGCCCACTTTTTTAAATTCACTTTTAGTAACAATTTATATACATTTACAAAACAATAAAAGTATTTAAAACAAATATAAAAATTACAAAAATAGAATCATTTCGCTCTTATAATATCTCTTGATCATACGTAGGAAACTCAGCAATTAGGATATCACTTTTATCCTTCTTTAAACAATATGCATTGTCAAGAAAAGTATTTGTATAAGGAATATTTAGTTAAGAAAGCCAATCATTTTTCTAACAATTTCTAGGAAATCTGCAAATAATTCTTTTCTTCTAACTGGTGGAAAATGACGATATTGATCATAATTGTAATCATAATACTTTTGTTGCCGATGACTCTTATAGCAAAATAACATGTAATTCACAGTATTTGCAGCCAACCACATAACAGCATTATTCTTAGTTCTTGGAAAGAGCTTAATGTCTGGTTTTAATAATGTTCGAACATGCACCATATCTGGAACAGTCGACAAATTTTACTAATTTCTGGTAACAATTCCAAATTTTTGTTGTTGCAGTACAATTTGCTAAACGATGTTCTATATCATCTACTTGACCACATTGCATGCAGTTGTCCGTATCTCCGAATTTTAAACGATGTCTTTTAGAATTTGTGTCAACTATATCATTTACTACAGCATACCACGTTGATTGAAGTAAATTTTTGACATGAGATGAAAATACATTCTGCCACACTTGTGTCCAATTTACATCAGGGTATTTAGTTGTTAATTTAGAAGGCGGGAGTTCAAGATTTTTCAAAAGTTTTATGTACAGAGACTTAACTGAGCTCAACTGATTGTCTTGTAACTCAGCCTTACAATAAAGGTACTCACACACAACATCTTTATAATACCAGAAAGAATTTGGAATTACTTGAATATTAACTGGCAAATTAATTCCAATGTTTTTAAGAAGAGTTGTTAGAATTTCGAAACTTATTCCTGCAGAATCGTTCATCATGCTCTGTATGCCTCTATGATTGAAAAGGTTTTGGCTTTGTATTCGACATGGACAAGACCAAGACCACCATTTTTTCTAGGTAAGCATGTGTACGGGTACCTTACACGAAAAACATGTCCATACCAAAGAAACCAATTACCTACGCTTGTAAGTTTCTTTGCTAATATATTGGGCATTGGAAGAATCTGTGAAATATACCATAATTTTGAAAATGCATGATTATTAATGAAATATACACGTGATAATAAGCACACTTGGCGTGACTTATTCATCTGTAGAATTTGACGTACATTATTGAGCAATATATTATAATTTAGATCTATAGTATCACTGATTCGAGAATTAAATTTAACACCAAGAATTTTCAAATATGAAGATACAGTTACCATCCACAGTAATTTTGCTGTGTTTGTGTGCCAAGCGGGAGAAGTTGAGTTTTACCTACATTAATCATCGCACTAGAATATGCTGTATATTCATTCAGACAACTTTGTAATGTAGAAAGATCTAAAGGATTTTTAAGAAAAACAGTTACATCATCTGCATAACTACACACTTTCAGAGTTCGACTGTTGAAAGTAATACCTTGAAGGCGATTATGTATACTGTTTAACAGCGAACGTAACGATATTACAAACAATGTCATACTTAATAGGCATCCTTGACGTACATTTCTTCTAATACAAACCGGCTCCGTAAAAAAGTCATTAATTTTTAACTTGGTTTTAGCTTCATCATAAAGCACGCGAATCCACTTAATAAATCTTGCGCCCAAGCCAAGTTTACTTAATACTAGCCACAAGTATTCGTGGTTAAGCCTATCAAATGCCTGATGGAAATCAATTGACAACAGAGCATTATTTCCTGAGGAATCTTTGAACATAGTAATAACATCTCTTATACACTGTAAAATATGATATATTTTCTGCTTTCCAACGCAAGCATATTGAAAGGGTCCCGCTAACAAGTCAATGTAACTGGTTAATCTCTTATTTCATAATCGTGCCATTATTTCATAATCAAAATTCATTAGCGTAATTGGTCGATAATTAGATACTTTTGTAGGATTAGCCTGCTTTGGAATAAAAACGGTTACTCCAGAAGATTTATATTTCAACGTTGGAATTTCACTAAAATGTTCATTTACAATTTTCGTTAAAGTTTCACCAATTATCGGGAAAGCTTTTGATACAATTCAGTAGGAAGACCATCTATTCCAGGTGATCTTCCATTTGACGCAGTCATAACAGGACTAGCTCAGGAGAGTAATGCTCCCGGAAGTAGGAACGATAAACACAGTTCTGATTGTTTGGCGTTATCAATTTCTTGCCACATTGCATTCAAATAGTAGAAATCAAACATTGCTGCTGGCGGTCTTCGTGGCCGAGTGGAGATGATGAAGGAATAGGTTGGAATTCAATAGTTGATATCAAAAGAGTTGTCCATTCATATTATACAGAACTATGTGGAAGATCGGCTTTAACAGTTATTCGAAAACATGTTATGTCTCAGATTCCCTGTGTTTTAGATTCTGATACGGCGAAGTATTATATGGAGCTAGCTTTAATGCGAGGCTGAGGAATTCCGAGTTGATTGGCAGGTTCCCCACCCCGTCGCCAAGAAACGGTCACTCGACGGTCCTGGGCAGGGTTGCCAGTGCGTTGTCAAAAAAATTCAGCTAATACTCACTCAATTCAAAGAGTTTATGCAATTATGCAATCCCTATCGAAGATCCCTGTATACGTGGACACACGCAAATTAGGCTGTGATAACAAATGCTTAAGTTTTTTCTCCCTCGCTTCTTCGTCGCACTGCACTATGGCCTTCCTTATTACTTCTCTAGCTTCGCTGTGTATAGTTTGCCCTCTTTTACGCTGTGAAACCATTGTCAGATGAATAATAAGCAACAAAACCGCAACCACAACAGCACACAACAAATAACTAACTCACACTAACTCTTCAGAAAGACATTCATGTGACAATTTTTTAACCCTGGCAACGCTGACATATAGAAGGAGGGTAAGGCAGTATTGCAAGAGTCAGGCAGAAAAATTGTTGAAACTTTTCCCCCTTTACCTCAGCCCCTGCTGGTAAACAAGCTAGCTCCCTATAATACATTGAATCACCTTTTAGTGGAGATTAGGTGCGACAAGCTGTTATGGCAGGACTAGCTCAGGAGAGTAATGCTCCCGGAAGTAGGAACGAAAAACACAGTTCTGATTGGTTGGCGTTTCTATGTCTTGCCACGTTGCTTTCAAATAGCAGAATTCAGACGATTGTTGTTGTCGGTCCTCGTGACTGAGTGAACTAGCGCTATATGCTAGTAACGAAAATCTCTTTTGGTGTGAGTTCAAACCCGGCCCAAGGAGTTTTTTTACATTTTTATAACACTTTTTAAATTAAAATAATACGAAAATAATACTCAAAAATGTGATTTACTTACTTTTGTGCAGATAAGTAGTAATAGTAGTAGGAACGGGTTAGAAGCCCCGCAGAGCTCGTTTTGTTGCCCTTGTACTAAATGATATTGATTTTAGTGACCAACTTAAAACAACTGACTAGGATAGCGCGTAAAACAGCTGGCTAGAGTAGCGCGCGAAAAAACGTACTTCCGGGAGTATTACTCTCCCGAGCGGGTCGCATATTTGCGGATCCCAAACGTTTCAGCATATCCTCTGATCTGATTGGTCGATACAGATGCGATATCACAAGACACGATCTACATATAGCACAAAGTAAACGACATCAAATTGGCAAGAATGCTGAAACGTTTGGGATCGGCAAAAATGCGAGCGGGTCGTGATTAAACCTTATTTCTTTATATTTAGAATAAGCAACATATATCTTCTTTTTTCTTCTTCTTCTACACAACATGTTGGGTACTTTTAAGAACTGTTGCCCAAAACCAAGATTCAAAAATAGAAGAAATTCACAAAACAGATAAGCAATATCTTTTGCAATCTAGTTAGTAGTAGGGACATTGGGTTCTAATTATTTCTTTTCTTTTTCCCCAGCTTAATAAAGCCGATTTAGAATGGTGAAAACAGTGATTCATTTGGTGTATATATACTGAATTCGTGTAATAACATATGTTCTAATGTGTATTGATATTTGTTTTCTTAGCTTATGTGGTATATAACGTGCATGTGTGTGTATAATTTAGTATTTTGACCGTAGTAATATGTAAGTGAGATTATGATTTATTTAGTTAGAGACAGTGTATTGTGGAATGTCGACTATTCGTCTCCTTTGGTCCCTTGTAGTAAGCACATTGATTCATATGACCAATCATAATAATTCCGTACCGTAACTACATAGTATATTGCTTATGGCCAATGATAGCACAGTACAAAAGTGTATTTAACAGTGCAAAGGTTGTTTTCATACTACCAACACCATCTCTCGCTCGGTTAGAAACAGGCCCGTGCTGGGATACTAACGAGGGCGGTGGACAAGTCTACCAAAAGGGCGCCCATACAAACGTGAATACGTATTGCACACACACGCACACACATATTATATATATATATATATATATATATATATATATATATATATATATGTGTGTGTGTGTGTGTGTGTGTGTGTGTGTGTGTGTGTGTGTATAGGGTGACTGGTAATTCGATGCATTCCTTGCAAGGGGATATTCTACAAGTACTTGGGAACATTTTCACCTATATGAACCGGGGTTCGCAAATCAATAGTTTCTGAGTAATTTGCACATATGTGATGTCTTTCAAATTTGCCGGCTAAAGAGAGGTTCTCGAGAAAGTTTCACCTTGACACACTTCCACATACCGTAGAGTGATGAAATTTGACGTGTGTAATCCTGCATACCTATGTAGGTGATGTGGTAATGTACATCTCGTAACTCTGCACCGTTGGTGTATTATACGAGCCATACACTGACGTATTTTTCCGCCGTAGCCATAAAATTTCTTGCGCTAGTCTTGTTAGCAGCTGTCAATACGTTAGTGTATGGGGCCTGGCGTACGTTTACGTACCGAATTTTTATACGCTGGAAAAGTCTGGCTGCTTTTAACTTCGAGCGTAAATACGGCGCGTAAAAACGGCTCAGATGAAAGGGTTTTCGAGCAGCAGGTGGTCTCTTGCTCTTTCCACGGCCTTCTCCCTGGTCTGGTCTTATTGTTTTCAGAAGAGAAAACCTGTTCTTGTGTTGTCCTCACGAATCGTTGCTGAGGTTTGCTGGTAGACTCACCAGAAATCATCATTCCAATCTAGTTTCAGTCTTTCCATACAAGATACGATTTCGGCTAAACTAATATTTCCTATTGCACAAAACGAGACATTATTTCCTAATTAAAATTCATAATTAATTTTGAGTGCACAGAGAAAAAGGTATTTAAATCCAATACTTCCTAATCTGAATTCGCAAATTATGAGAGCTCCTCCGTGGCTATATAGTCAGCGTACCCGTCCTCTGTGCGGGACGCCCTGTTCGATTCTAGGCGGGAGCTCATGCAGTTCGGGTTCTACTTCTCATATAGGCTCGCTAAACTTATCGAACCTCATGCCTTTCGACTAGGACTTTAAGATTTAATTTAATATTTGGACATTTTTTTTTCACACAGGTAAAGGCGCATATAAAGATGAAGTCACACCTTCAGAGTTACCCACGTTGTGATACTGAAATGAAATCTTTGAGTTTAACTTCCCACAATTATGCCATTTAGACTAAAGAATACAATAATTAAGGCAAGTGAATGTTGATGAGAAAATTGGTGGAATGAAATTTGGGAGGAAACGAGAGTATCCTGAAAAAACCCACGGACATGATGTTGCCCACACAAACTTATTTGCACGGGGATTGAACCAGGGACCCCACGCACCAGAGATAAGTGCTTTAGCACTGAGCCGCTGTGGCCCTCTGTTGTGATATTTAAAAAAAAAAGCATGGCTGTCAATAGCATTTGACCAATTCTTGCCGAATTGAAAATTTTCTATAAATCATATGTTGCTCCCACTATTGGGTATTGTTCTCCTATCTGGTCTATGGCCTGCCCTACTCATTTAAAAAATTAAATTCCGTAATTAATTTCTTTTTAGCCATTGTATCCTACCGAGTACCTCATCTCCGAACACTTCCAAAAAATAACGTTTTAAAATCCCTCAATATCAAACCTCCCCTAGTGAACAAAATTTCTGACCTAATATTTTTCCAAAAAATTATAAATGGCCACATATCATATGAACAGTTGTTAAGTCAGATCAATTTTCGCGTACCCGCGAGAACAACACGGTCTAGTGATCTCTTTTACACTCGAGCTGTGAGAGTTAATATTATCCAAAGGTCTCTTCTAAACAAAATTAGATCAGTACCTATAATCAGTTACTAGAAACTGTAGACGTTTTTTCAAGTGAGTATAATTTCAGATCATCTATAAATAAGCTATTTTTGTAATGTCGCTGTTGTCTTGTACCATCTTGACCTCAAATTGTTATTAAATTGTTATCAAATTGTTAAAATGTTTCAGAGTAAAATGGCCTAGTGCTGTATCTGTAAGTTTAAATAGTAGTAATCCTGACCTTGGACAAGATACTATCCGATATTTCCCTGATAACACGGAGCAAATAATTGAGTTTGAATATCGAAATTCGATGACGATTCTTGCTATTTTGACAATGTGCTGCTTGTTATTTTAAATACTTTCTCAACTTTACAAGAATTTATAGCGAAATAGGTTCAGAAAGTAACTATTTTTTCACGCGATCTTGATATTACTCGTAAAAAAATTCAATAAACCACGATATATAATGTTTCTTTCTTCGTATGTTGTTCCAAACCTCAGTTTGTGCAAATATTTAAATCTAATAATAATCCTATTTCATCATTAATGCTTATATACTAAGTATAATAGCAAATCGTTGTACAGTTTTTTTTCTGTATGGTTGCTTCCCAGCCGTAAAAGTTCTGGTTCAATTCGAGGTGCCGGCCATGTTGAATATTTTTCAACATTGTATTATATCTCATCATGATGGGGGTAAGTTTACGAACACTTACCTGAAAAGTACAATAGATGTAAGCCCAAAAGAGATCATAACTAAGACCAGAATTGAAAATTACACCCATTTACAGGAAATCCATTCATAAATTTATATTAACTTATTAAAACATTTCTCAATCTCAGTGTTGGGAGTACTATCAAACCTTCCTAGATAAATGTCAACTTAAGGTATATTGCCATAAAATATTATGTAACACTCAATACTTGTCATTTAAATAATTTTTTTCACGAACAACTCAATCGTTCTACCATGTTTGTAAGTAGTATATGCATCATTATTAGGAGAATTGACATAATTGACGCAATCTGCTACTTAATAGTGTATATTTTTCATAGACATTACATATTGAACATAGTAGAAACTCATCTTCAAGACTGCTTCGTGTGGATGTTTCCATATTGCAGGCTATTAATTAAACATTTATTTATGAAATATGAACTATTACCTAAGGCGTTTTTCAGAAATTCGAAAAAAATTCTCCCTCAAGAGTAAACTACCCGTTGTGGATCTTTTCAGGGAAAATTAGTTATGTCATATTGTCCGGTTATTAATAAACCATTTATTTATCAATTACGATCAAAATTGACTGACTCGTGTTTGAGAAAATATCTCGAAAAAACTCTAGGCAAGAGTAAACTAACCTTTTTGTATTTTTACCACAGAAATAACTTATGCCAAATAGTAAAAGTGGTAATGAAATATTGATGTACGAGAAGAATCGTTAGTCATTTTCGATAAAATCGCGTTTGTCTTTTTATTTTCATCTATCAGTGAACTTCCTTTATTTTGGGGGATAGGAAGAAAATTCGAAAACCTTCTCTTGGAAATCTGATAAAGGTATTAAGTTTAGAAATTTATCACTCGAATTTAAAGAAAATTATCCGATGTTGAGTTCGCCCTTACTACTACTCAATTGATTTGTATGTATATGTGGAAACCCTCAAGTTCAGGTGGATTTTAGTCATTAAGTCATTAAGTTTAAAACATTTTTTTAATACAGTAAATTACTAAAGACTACATTTAAAGAAACCATGAGAATAAACAGTGATAAACTGGCAATAAACGAAAACCAGAGTAGAACTGAATTTAACCTGACCCCATATGCTAACACCGGGCGACGGTAATTTTGTCACCGGAAAATTCGTCATGGTAATTTTGTCACCAAAATATTACCATATAGGTAATTTCGTCACCGAAAATAATGTCACGATAATTTCATCACCAGTGTCTTTTAGAACATAATACAAGTACAATGAATGAACTCGAAAAAGTTTTTGAAATTGTTTTCTTTAATCTTCAACTGCCAAAACTATGCAGCATAATCAAAATATATTATTATTATTAAATAAAGAGTTACATATTTTAGATATTGTATTTGAGACAAGAGATAAAAGTTTCCAGTAATTCTATCACAGAAATATTGTCATATAGGAAATTTTGTCACGGTTATTTCTTCACCTTTGTTGAACTAAATAGAGACAAAGCAAACGATCAAACAGCTTACGTTATTTTAATAAAACTTAGAAAACAATTCAGTTGGTGTTGAACTCTGCAAAATTGAAGTTTCTGTTACTCGAAGCAAGAACAAACACCAGTAGAAGAAAATAATGTCTTTTTGAGCAAATGTTAAAAGCACAGGCAACATGGGGCACT
This sequence comes from Thermobia domestica, assembly GCF_964235325.1. NCBI lineage: Eukaryota > Metazoa > Arthropoda > Insecta > Zygentoma > Lepismatidae > Thermobia > Thermobia domestica. Next base: position 112,138,167 of record NC_137463.1, on the reverse strand, counting down.
AATGGGTTCATTATTCACTATTTAGAAATATTAAATTTCGCGAATATCAAAATTTCAGAACAGAAAATAATAAACAAATATAGGAAGATACGCCAATCTGTTAATTTTCCCGCAGAATAGACGAAAATTTTCATCGTTCTAGTACCGTTCTCTGAGCCCAAACTCTTGGACCTTCCAAGTTAACAGAGTCATTTGAAAAGAGTGGCTTTTTTTAGGAGCTATTAAAAGAATTATATTATATTTCAACTCTGAGTAAACATTGGCAAATTGTTATTGGATATATGTGGAGACCAAATTTCTATAAAGGAAGAAAAACGTATTCCTTTAAATATAGCCTTATGAAACTATTAAAAAGTGAAACATGGATGGTGAACGCCAACTTTTCAATGGCGCCAAAAAAAAAAAAAGTGTATGTTATTTGAGGTGAGACTTCCTTTACTAGGTATACGCCCTAATGTAGACCAAGACACAAAATTCATATGAAGAACTGTTTCGTGCGGTGGTGCATCAGTGCAATGAATTTAGTGAATATCCGGACCTGTAACTATGGTAATGGATTTTGATATAGCGTAAATGCTGGCTGTAAACGCAACTTTTGGAGATTCAACTCGTTTATAGCGTTACTTTTTTCACCTGACTCAGTCAACATGGAGGAAGGTCCAAGAGCTTGGACTCTTAGAACGGTACAAAAGCAATGAAAATTTTCGTCTATTTTGCGAGAAAATAAACAGATTTGCATTTCTTCCAATAGCAGATGTGCATCGATTAATACAAGTGACTTCGTAGGAAGAGCTGGAACTTCTGGACTATTTTGATAGCACTTACGTGTCAAACACGTATCGCCCTGATAAAGCTCGGTCTGGGAATATTTGTTTGCGTAATGTGCCCCGTCTATATCCCCCAGACAATTGGAACATTCACTAGGCTACCTTTAGCAGCAATTCTAGGATAATTAATATTTGTGAATTGTGGAACTAGAAGTTTCATCATCTAGTAGGAATGTCCCACGCAACTATTTGGAAGCTTATTCATGAAATTCAACAAGTTGAAGCAACGGTTTCAGCTGTGCTTCATCAAGATAGTGTGGGGCAACCACCCAAACAGCAAACTAGAAGAGTGTTTCAGAGCTTTTAGAAATGGCTCTAGTCTTTGTGCTTAACGTATAACACTGGAACCAAATGTTTAAAAAAAATTGCTTGTTGTTTCCTATAGTAGAATGAACATGTAAACCATTTATTGCATTAATACAAATTATATTTTGTTTGCTAATTTTCTGTTCTGAAATTTTAATATTGCCAAAACTTATATTTGTAAATAGTGATATATAAATCCATTACTGGCCCATTTTGCCTCTGCTTTTAACATTTGCTGAAACTGACATTATGTTATTTTACTGCTGTTTGTTCTTGCTTCGAGTATCCGAAACTTTGATTTTCCAGAGTCGAACACTAACTGAATTGTTTTCCAACTTTGATTAAGATAAGGTCAGCTGTTTCGGTCGTTTACTTTGTCTCTACTTAGTTCAACAAAGATGAAAAAATGACCATGACAAAATTTCCTGCATGATAATATTTTGGTGACAAAATTACAAGTGACGAAATTACTATGTCGAAATTTCCGGTGACGAAATAGCCTACATGCTAATATTTTGGTGACAAAATTACCGGTGACGAAAATTTCGGTGATGAAATTAACCAAGTCCGCTAACACCCAACCTTTCAATAAATAAATATTTAAATGATTTTTAACAACTAGATAAAAACTAAATGGCAAGATAAACTTTGAAATAAAAAAAAGGTAGGTGGAAGCAGCGGGGAGGATACCTTCAACTTACAAAAGCCGAGGTAACAAGGATCAAACTATCTCTAAAGAATGGGGCTGGACAGCGGCGTAGCGAGCGTTACAAGATTGGGGGGGGGGGGAAGAAATGAAACTTGAAATTGCCAAGTCTTGATAAAAAAAAATGCTACACTTACCAACCCTGTGGAAAACTTTACAGCAACCTTATTTTCATATTCGTCCCATTTCATGCCCCATCTGAGATATGAATACGAATAACCCCCCGGTTTCGAGTCCAATTTCACAGCTCAATTCAGGATCATTATCATCACCCATGATGCACAACTGTTAATTTGACAACTCATGGTTATCATAGTTTAGGTAATCCCCGCCAGCCAATCCTTACGAGAAGTGCGCAGAGCTTTTTTTCTGTCCTCCAGTTTCCTCCCACTTCGATATCATGATTTCGCATTCTGATGAAATGTATTAAATACCGGCAGGAAAAATACTAATATTTAACCTCCCTTTTAGGCGCCCCACCAGTCACGCGCCCGGGGTACGTGAATTGCTTTCTTCCCCATAGTTGCGGCCCTGTGAACTACGTAACATGCAATGGTTACGTAATGCTTTGACTTATAAATACATACTATAAAGAAAGGAAGAACTTCAATTTTTGTTTAACTTTCCGAAAGAAGCAACTACGGGATTAAAAATAAGGTAGGAATGACAACTCATCTGTATGAAAATGAAGTGAAAGACACGCCGGTCTATGCTTTCACCCAGCAGACGTATTGTTTGGCCCTCCAGAATGTGACTTTTGGAATCATGCACTTAGGTTTACAAAATGACTCGACTCATCCATTGTAGCTTCCCCCATCGAACGCCTGAGAAACCTACTGTGCCCCCCCAGTGCCGTGCCATGGAAATCAGCGCCTGGGGCGAGAGTATACGACGACGCCCACGTACAATATGAGTGAGGTCGAAATACCAACCGCGAAGCGCCATCATGGTTTGCGCGAAGTGTAAGAACATTTTCAAAACTAAACCTTGCTTTTCCTTGATTTTGAGCACTTTTTATTACTTTTTCCTTCCATTTTATACATGTGCGCATATATTTTCCTCGGGGTGAGAGTACACGATGGCGCCCCCGTACATATGAGTGAGATCGACATACCAACCGCGAAGCGCCACCATGGTTGACACGAAGCGTAAGAAAATTTTCAGAAATAAACCCTGATTTTCCTTGATTTTGAGCAATTTTTGTTACTTTTTCCCTTCCATTTTATATATGTGCACATATATTTTCCTAACATGAGTAACATTATAGGACCACCTCCTAAAGCAGAAAGAGGATTTAAGTACATACTAGTAATATTCCTCTAATTTTTCATTTCTTTCTTTTTTCTTTCGTTCTCTTCTTTTTCTATCCCAATTTTGAGCCCCCTTACTTCGGCGCCCGGGGCTGTCGCCCCGCTCTCCCCCTTATACAAGGCACTGGCTATACCATTCCCAAAACACACTTCTGTTCAGTTCTCCCTACTCGAAAAGCCCTGTGAATAGAAAGTCTTACTGCAAAACAGAACTGAAATAAAATGTTTATACTAACCAGTCACTGCCTTGTTCTTGTTTTATTAATATCAATTCTTATTAGTTTCATTAATCTCCACAATATGCCTGTTGTCTTGTATACGCTCTTGTATCAAATGCTTTTGTTTCCAATATAACTGCCACCGAAAAGCCTCTTCTATCTGGCTTTGTTTTAATTTTGTACGCCACCTCTATTGTGCTTTTGTCAGTAGTACAATTTCTCGATTTTTTTATTGAAGATTCTTCAAAATGTTTAGAAATATCAAATGAACAAAAGTGAAGTGTGATCACATGCAACAAGTAAAGGAGCTTTAAACGAATATATCAATTTATTTCAAGATAGGAAACTACACAAAATTTATGCCAAATCTATAAAAGAGCTGATAAGTTACAGCAACTGGTTATCTAAGAAAATGTTAAACCAAATAAGTTAATTGAACAAAACGGCATTCTTCAAGTTGCCAACTAGGTATTTTAATTTGCCAACTTGTCAAGAAATTGGTAACTTTCAGGGGGGAGGCTCCCCCCGTACCCCCCTTAACGACGCCCCTGGGGCTGGAGGTAGTTGTATAAGTCTTGTTTTTCCTTTCTGGCCTATTTTGAGCTGTGGATAACATAATAAAAATTGGTATCCCGTGAGGGGATAATTTATTCTATTTGTTACTACTATATTCTTCGTTAATTTTGTAAGAAAAAAAAACGAAAGCTACAACCATTAATAAATCATATTTTCTTTAAATTGAATTTATCATTCAGTAGCTCAATTTGTAACCACCAAAGTCAACAGTCTAAAACATTGTATAACAAAAAAATCAATCAATTATTCAACTATCGGAACACTCCTTTACTCCCTTATTCTTTGTAAACTGCAGTTCCAACCAATAGGCTTATTTCGGAAGGTAAGAGGAAACCACACATCAAGCTCGTTCAGATTGTATTAAATCATCATTGTGTCTGTTTAGAAATTTAAATGTTTGCAATTTACATCGTAAAAAATTGAATATAACTTTTACCCTGTCCTTTGTCCTCCTCCTTCGAAGTACGATTTATATAAATATTTAGTGATCTCAGATCACTAAGTACAATGATCTAAGATTGTACCAAAACTAGGCCAAGTGGATTGAGCTGCTTGGACGTAATATAGATAAATATGAATTTTTAATTCTCTTCGGCGTGGCTCCCAGTCTGTTTCTTCTATGCTTTCTATTTTATTTTTTTACTTAACAACACAATGTTTATAGCACCTGCACTTAAAACCATGGCCTCAGATAGATCCATCTTGTTCAAGCAACTTGAGTAAACTGGAAAACGACCATGTGATCAAACAACAGGCAAGAGGAAGAGCGAAAAATGATCAGTTCCTTTTCTTCTTCTTTTACGCGCCTATTTTTACGCTAGGTGTATGGGTCAACTTACGGACCGAAATTTACGACATCATTTTACGGACCGAAAATGCGCGCTGAAAATACGCTAGTGTATGTTGGCCTTTATAGATCCGAACGTGAAGTAAGGTGTAGTGGTCCAAAATCCATTCTTGCACCTCAGAAAGTAGCATGGCAACATCGCAAAAGTACTTGCAACTAGGGAATGACTGCATGGTTTGGAAGAGGTGGAATGAAGGTGGTGTTCCATCAAGAGAAAACGTGAACAATGACAGGTTTCATACCCAGGGTCGTGCATCTGTGTGGTCAAAATTCGAGCAGTGAATGGGTGCGTTGTTTTCCAGGAGGCCGACACATTTTGTGAGCTTGTCACGGACTGTTTCTCTTTCACAAGATTTGTTAGTGCTACAGTGATATTTTTTAATGACTTTCCAAGGTTTACATTTTTACCTTTGTAGAAAACTTATAAGATTAGGTTATCATTGTAGCAATTGGTACGGCAATGGTCATAATTTTGTTTTGAGTTATTAAAGCGATGTATTCTATTGCTAAGTCTTTCTTTCTTTATGTATTTATGCAAATGAATTACTCAAGGAAAGATTCGGACTTCCAACTCCGGGGTCACATCGATCTTTTAGGCGAGTCTAGGGTTTGGGAAGAAACTGGCTTTGACTTTCTAGAAGATACCATCCCTGTTTCGCCTACTGGGAGAGGAGAAAACCAGGGAATACCTAGTCAAACCAATAAAAGCGTGCCGACGTATCACCACCAAGGGAAGTTCGTGTTCAACTCTGAGCTACCAAAGTGATGATCATTTTATTTGGGATCAGCATGGAATATTACTACTTGCTTTCCCCCACTTCATAAAAAAAAAAAATTACAATAGGAAAAGATAGGCACGGGGGACGGCGTGACATCATCCGTCCCCATACCTTTTCAGATCCACTTTTACCCTTGATTAACAAATTTGTTTAGTAACATAAAAAGCTAAACTGTGAAAACGTCTTTATTAGAGAAACACTTTTTAGTTCTTGTAATAAACTTTTTGTTATACAAAATGAAGCTAAATATATAGACCCTACCAATAAATTAATATAACTATATTTTAAAAATACAATAGGCACTGAATATTCGAACACTACTCTAAAACACACAGGAACAATCAAATTTGTAAATAAAGAGCTTTAAAAAACTTGAATTGTTTAAACTACATTATATCGATTACGCCTAGCTTCTGAAAATTTTTTGGCAACAAATGAGTAGTAGCACGAAAAACTCCTACATTATCTTACCAAATAGACTTACATGTTAATTGCTTTACTGGTTTTATACATATTTTTTGAAAAGTGATTGCACTCTTTACCTGTTCTCTGCCAATAGGAACTGTATAAGTGTATAATACAAAGGATATACAGAAGATTTTTAAAAAATATATATATATTTATAATATGATATATAAATTATTTATAATGATTTTCATTAGGGCGCACTGTACCCTTCACGAGTTCTTTACCAACAGTAACAGTATGTATTTATTGTACCGAACTGTGCTATACAGAATAAATAAAACCGTTTATCTTTGATGTGATTTCGCAAGGGCGCCTTACGCAAAGGGCGCACTGTACCCTTCACGGGTTCTTAACCAACAGCAACAGTATGTGTTCATTGTTCTGAACTGTGCTACACAGAAGAATAAAGAAAACCGCTTATCTTTCATGTGGTTTCGCAAGGGCGTCTTATGTAAAAAGTTCACTAAAAAAAACTTGTACCTTTATTTATAATGTGATGTTTCGGAGGGCGCACCGGGACATGTCCCGGTGTCCCGGTGGGCCAGCACGGGCCTGGTTAGAAATTATTCGTTGCTAGTGATTTGTCCCTCAGTAACATAAGGATCTGGTCAACATGAAAATGACCCTTCTTTTGCGATTAATTATGATTAAATATTAGTTCTGACCCATACAAATAGGTATTTAGACGATTTACATTGTAAAATGAACGTTACTGAAAAGCACAATCATTTATATAGTCTAGTAATCAGAGTTGAGTTGATTTTGAGTTTAACGTCCCTTTCAGCAGCGAGGCTATATGAGACGTGGAACTACTGATTAACGTGGAATCCGAACCACATGAGCTCCCGCCGGGAATCGAACCCGGGTCTCCCACGCCAAAGGCGCGTATGCTAACCGCTTAGGCACGAAGGAGCTCTCTAGTAATCAGATTATTAATAATATTAAACTTCGCGTTTCCACTTAATTCAAAGTTTGTCTATGTGGCATTATTTTTGTTGCCAGGCTTCAATTACGAATTCACTTTCCTTTGCTTTCCGTGAACGATTTCATTGTTCACATTTTCAGAAATATAATTGCATGTAGTCAACAATATTAAATTCTTGTTGTTTACAGAATAAATTCGAAGCCATGCAGTGAAATATACAATAGTTTCTTGTGAAAGAAATTCATATTCAGTTAATATAAAATCACGCGCGTTAGTTAATGTGCTATTATAATTTGTTATGTTAATATAGATAATAAGACTGCTTTGAACAGTCTTGGGCATATTGATATAGTATAGGGTGTCTGAAAATAAATTGACGTTATAGAGGAAAAAATAAACATATAAATGAATAAGTGAGTAATGATATATATATGTATGGTAGAGAGTATGAATAAATAATAGGACACCCATGTATATATGCGCCAGTGGTAAAGTTTGCTACAAGGTATTGATTGTTTGTATATAACGATAAATATATTAGCATATTTATTATTACTTTAGAATTTTGTATGAGAATAGTGTGTTAACTAAAATGATGGTTGGTATTTTCACTTCGTAGCTTGATATGTAATAATAACCAAACCAGTTAACTGATCAACCGGCCTGACAATACGAATAATAGTCATATAGCAAATGGTTCAGGATATTTTCCAATTAATCGAAAAATAGAATAACCGTTTACCGAATTTATACAATTTACAAATTGCTCGTTCAGTTTACTTTTGCGATACTACTCTGGAACTTTAACCTTGCTTCTCTTTTTTTTTTTTTTTTTCCACGTCAACTGATTAAGCTAAGTTCATTACAGTCCACAGGGGAGACGAAGTGGATAGGATCAAATCATATAGAAAAGTTATTACAGTACAATATAGTTTTACCTTACCAGGGCGTCGAAAATCCCCAATGTCCATTAATTTTCATTTCTTCTACTTCTAGTAGAGATAGTGTTTGAAATTTATTGTCGCCTTAAGGTTAGCACCCTTTCGGCCTGGTAGCGACTAGTAAGATTTGGCAGACAAATTACTATTAAAAATTCTTTATTTCTTAGGGGAGAGGAAGGGAATGGCTATCAGTTGGGAATGGCGATCAGCCCTATTGCGTGACCCGAGGAGAAGTCAAACTAGTGCTGCCATCTGACTCTTGTAGCAAGGTTTCTTCTGTATTGTCGAGGAAGTTGTCAGAGAAGACTGAAGTCTACATCGTGATGAAACTTGTTTTCGTTGATTTTCTTATAAGGATCTGCATATTTCAACTCACCATACGTACAATTTTAAATTGTATGATCTTGAAGTCACTAAGATTCATAAAAAGTTATATTTACGTCTAATGCACAACACGTAGTTATACTTCAAATAAGCTACGTTTTACAGTATAACCAGCTCAATTTTCAAAATGGGGCAACGTTGGGAATGCTGATCAACGTGATCGGTTTACCATCATGGTGATCGCCATTGCTAACAAACATTTGCAATACTTCTCCAGCCAAAAATTATAAAAGAGCCTAGACCTAAGATAGGTAATACGCCTACTTGAGTCAAACACTGAAACTTTGGTATCGGTATAACCTTTGTGGATTGTGAGCGCATGCTGACTGTTCTGTTGTGGACTCACCACATGGATATATCTGTGGCGTGTCTTTGAAAAAACGTCAATAAAACATTCAGTTGACGTTTCTGTCTTTCGAAGGCGCAGGTAGAAAAAAGCATAGGTGAGGTAGAAAAAAACTTGAACTGAATATGAAACTATGCGTGTTTGTTAAGCTTGTACTGTGATCACCATTACCAACATGTGATGGATATGGCGACCAAAATAGCAATTTGAGTCTTTTCCATCGTGTTCCCGAACTGAAAGAATGATCATCATTATGTTTTACACGCTTACTGTAGAAGGATTGGACTACTTATTTACATATTTTATTCAATATATTTTGAAAATGAAACTACGTAATAACCCATTTTTCTTAGGTGATCACCATTGCCCACCTCTCCCCTAATTTTGCACATCCCTATTAGGATTTCCTCTGTTTTATTGACTTTAGTCTAGCTTTCCATACTTTATTCGGAACTCTTCTCAGTTTATGAGGGGTATGATATTTTTTTATATTTTGAAATCCTAAATTAAGAAACCACACTAACTTCCCGGTAGTGCGGGAGTCTCCAAGGTCTCAGCCGACTGGAATTACTTGTAGGCTTCGAGATTTTTATCTCGGGCTACGTATTTAGTAGGCCAACCCTTTTCGTGGTATTTGAAAGCATATTTGGCTGTAGATTGTTATATGTTGAAATTTGACCACTTACCTTTGTAGTTTTAGTGCTCTAGCTTACTCCTTTTCGCCTCTTTTGCTGTTTCTTTCTCTTATCTATCTATCCTTCTATTCTCCTCTTCGAGATTTTTTTTATTTTTCAACCTTCCTCCTCAACGTTTTGAATTTGACAAATAGCAACCGTTCAACATATACCATTTGAACTTGATTTACCAGCTGAGATATCGCGAGACATGATTTGTAGAGGTATTCGTTGATATGGAAGGTTAAGGTAACGTTTCTCTATCATGTTTCTACCCACTTCCATAGTGAGCGATGGGTCAGTACACGATAAAATTTTATTTTTTTTATAATTAACCGTTCAGAATTCCCGCCAGTCATCAGTCATTTCTTACTTTTCTTTCCTTGATAATCACAAATGTAAATGTTGCTGCAGTTTTTCTGAGCCCAAAAGTAATGTTGACATTTTACAATCATATATTTGTACACATTATGTGCTCACGTGCCTGTCATGCTATTTAAATGTCTCCCAGTTTAAATAAAATATATGAGAATTCTAATTTTATCATTATGTGCGGGTAACTAGTCAAATTTTTATATGTGCGATATGTCGTATTTTTCTCATGTAAAGTGTTGCTATCTACAAATTCAATTTGTCGGGGTTATTAATTTGAAAGAATAAATAATTGTTGAATTTATATATATATATATATATATATATATATATATATATATATATATATATATATATATATATATATATATATATATATATACATATATATATATATATATATATATATATATATATATATATATATATATATATATATATATTTACATCAGCTAATCATTATCACAACAAACACTATTCGAAGCTTTCTTGCACCCACTGGAAATCGTGAAGTATATTAATACTTATTTGCATATATTGTTATTCTAGACTGTTCCCACAATGCTCACTAACTTCAATTTTACAAAATTTGAAAAATAAATTTCACTTTTTATTTAGTGGTCAATTTGAAGGCATTTTGTTATACTACCATTAAGAAACCCATATACATCATATTACGAATCAATCATTATGGAACAATCTCATGTGTGACACGCAGCAGTGGTACCAATCTTTGAAAGTTTCATTTACAACTCTTTTCCTTTTTCTTTTTTAACTGTTTTTGTGAGTAATGGTGCATTCAGTATAAAGGTACAACAAGATATTCTCTCTCTCTCTCTCTCTCTGTGTGTGTGTGTGTGTGTGTTTGTTTGTTTCTAGTTTCCGGCGTAAGCATGTGGATACTACCAGGTATACTTTCGTGTGTACATATGCTAGTGTGTGTGTGTGTGGCGCGGGTATATGAAGTATTAATTGGGATCGCGTAGTGCAACTTATCGATATTAGTACGTACATACAAACGGCTGTTACTTCCAACAATAACTTTGAACGAATGCGAATTTTTAAATTCTGCTTTTTGCAATAAATAAGTAGAGTGATTCTTCTCGAGGGAGTTCCCCTAAATGGTAGCCCCTACCATGTCCAATTGAATCACAAATTGCCGCAATCGTTTGTACATTGTTTGTACAGAAACGTGCAAGCCAAATTTTCGTTTGTACACTATTAGGGGCGCCGCCAGAACGAAAACAAATTGGGGAGTGTCTAACTGGTAGCCCCCCACCAACATGTCCTATTCAATCACAAATTATCGCAATCGTTTGTACTTCGTTTGAACAGAAATATGCAGGCGAAATTTTGGTTTGTACACAATTAGGGGCGTCGCCAGAACAGAAAAAATGGGGGCTGTCTAAGTGGTAGCCCCCCCACCCAGGTCCAATTGAATCACAAATTGTCGCAATTGTTTGTACTTCGTTTGTACAGAAATGTGCAGGCGAAATGTATGTTCGCACGCAATTAGGGGCACCGCCAGAACGAAAACAAATTGGGGGCTGTCTAAGTGGTAGTCCCCACCAACATGTCCAATTCAATCAAAAGTTGTCGCATTCGTATGTGCATCGTTTTTTACAGAAATATGCAGGCGAAATGTTTGTTTGAACAAACTTAGGGGCGCCGCCAGAACGAAAACAAATTGGGGGCTGTCTAAGTGGTAGCCCCCCCCCCCAACATGTCCAATTGAGTCACAAATTATCGCAATCGTTTGTACATTGTATGTAGAGATATGTACAGGCCAAAGTTTCGTTTGTACACTATTAGGGGCGCCGCCAGAACGAAAAAAAATTGTGGGCTGTCTAACTGGTAGCCCCCCTCCAACATGTCCTATTCAAACACAAATTATCGCAATCGTTTGTATTTCGTTTGTACAGAAATGTGCAGGCGAAATTTTCGTTTGTACACAATTAGGGGCGCCACCAGAACAGAAAAAAAATGGGGGGCTGTCTAAGTGGTAGCCCCCCCTACCATGTCCAATTGAATTACAAATTGTTGCAATTGTTTGTACTTCGTTTGTACCGAAATGTGCAGACGAAATGTATGTTCGCACGCAATAAGGGGCGCCACCAGAACGAAAAAAAGTGGGAGGCTATCTAAATGGTAGCCCACCCACCATGTCCAATTGAATCACAAATTATCGCAATCGCTTGTACATTGTTTGTACAGAAATGTGCAGGCAAAATTTTCGTTTGTACACAATTAGGAGCGCCGCGAGAACGAAAACAAATTGGGGGCTGTCTAACTGGTAGTCCCCCACCAGCATGTCCTATTCAATCACAAATTATCGCAATCGTTTGTACTTCGTTTGTGCAGAAATGTGCAGGCGACATTTTCGTTTGTATACAATTAGGAGCGCCGCCAGAACAGAAAAATTGGGGCTGTCTAAGTGGTAGCCCCCCCACCATGTCCAATTGAATCACAAATTGTCGCAATCGTTTGTACTTCGTTTGTACAGAAATGTGCAGGCAAAATGTATGCTCCCACGCAATTAGAGGCGCCGACAGAACGAAAAAAATTGGGGGCTGCCTAAGTGTTAGCCCCCCACCAACATGTCCTATTCAATCACAAATTGTTGCAATCGCTTGTACTTCGTTCGTACAGAAATGTGCAGGCGAAATTTTCGTTTGTACGCAATTAGGGGCGCCGCCAGAACAGAAAAATTGGGGCTGTCTAAGTGGTAGCCCCCCCACCATGTCCAATTGAATCACAAATTGTCGCAATCGTTTGTACTTCGTTTGTACAGAAATGTGCAGGCAAAATGTATGCTCCCACGCAATTAGAGGCGCCGACAGAACGAAAAAAATTGGGGGCTGCCTAAGTGTTAGCCCCCCACCAACATGTCCTATTCAATCACAAATTGTTGCAATCGCTTGTACTTCGTTCGTACAGAAATGTGCAGGCGAAATTTTCGTTTGTACGCAATTAGGGGCGCCGCCAGAACAGAAAAAATGGGGGCTGTCTAAGTGGTAGCCCCCACCATGTCCAATTCAAGCACAAATTTTCGCAATCGTTTGTACTTCGTTTGTACAGAAATGTGCAGGCGTAAAGTTTATTTGTACACAATTAGGGGCGCAGCCAGAACGAAAACAAAGTGGGAGGGCAGTCTACATGGAAGCCTCCTACCATGCTTAATTCAATCACAAGTTTTCGCAATCCTATGTACGTCATTTGTACAGAAATGTGCAGGTAAAATTTTCGTTTGTAGACAATTAGGGGCGCCGCCAGAACGAAAAGAAAGTGGGGGCTGTCTAAGTGGCAGTCCCCCACCAACATGTCCTATTCAGTCACAAATTGTCGCAATCGCATGTACTTCGTTTGTACAGAAATGTACAGGCATAATTTTCGTTTGTACACAATTAAGGGCGCCGCCAGAACAGAAAAAAATGGGGGCTGTCTAAGTGGTAGTCCCCAACCATGTCCAATTCAATCACAAATTATCGCATTCGTTTGTGCATCATTTGTACAGAAATGTGCAGGCGAAATGTTTGTTTGAACAAGATTACGGGCGCCGCCAGAACGAAAACAAAGTGGAGGCTGTCTGATTAGTAGTCCACCCACCATGTCCAATTGAATCACAAATTGTCGTAATTATCTGTACTTCGTTTGTACAGAAATGTGCAGGCGAAATGTTTGTTTGTAGACAATTAGGGACGCCGCCAGAACGAAAGCAAAGTAGGGTGCTTTCTAAGTATAACCCCTCCACCATGTCCAATTGAATCACAAATTGTCGCAAGCGTTTGTACTTCGTTTGTACAGAAATGAGCAGGCGAAATGTTTGTTTGTACACAATTAAAGGCGCCGCCAGAACGAAAACAAAGTGGGGGCTGTCTAAGTGGTACCCCCGACCATGTCCAATTCAATCACAAATTGTCGCAATCCTATGTACGTCGTTTGTACAGAAATGTGCAGGCAAAATTTTCTTTTGTACACAATTAGAGGCGACGCAAGACAGAAATTAATGTGGGGTCTGTCTAAATGGTATCCCGTCCATCATGTCCAATTCAATCACAAATTGTCGTAGTCGTTTGTACATCGTTTGTACAGAAATATGCAGGCGTAATTTTCGTTTGTACACAATTAATGGTGCCGCCAGAAGGAAAACAAAGTGGGGCTGTCTAAATGGTAGCCCCCACCATATCCAATTCAATCACAAATTATATCAATCGCTGTTGCACAGAAATGTGCAGGCGAAATTTTCGTTTGTACTCTATTAGGCTCGCCGCCAGAACGAAAACAATGTGGGGGACTGTATAAATGGTAGAAACATTAAAAAAAATGTGTCACATTTATGGAGTATTTTTCTAACAGGACTTTATTCACACTTTTGTTTGGTTTGGTATGTTCACACTATCGTGTGATTCACTATATTGATCTTATTCTAACGATGATGAAATTAAATGTTTATTTTTTGTTTTTTGTTTTTTGTTTATATTTATACTTACAATCATTATTGCTGAGTTAGTTTATCACTCCTTGGCTCTTATTATTAAACTTATTCACTATTTCTTACGTGAGCTGAATCCGTATGAGAAGAATTTATTTTTTTCTTTCTACCTTGCGCAGAAACCGTTATTCTCATCTCGTACAGGAAATTGATAAGTGGAAGATATAACAAATTCACAAAGTAGACTGTTAAAGGGAAAATTATAACACAGTATTTTGTTTTATTTGATCATCTTCATTAAACTCATTTTGCAGGAACTATAGAATGCATGGTGAAATATTTTGGTGCATTCAGCATTCTGATTTACGAGTTGCTAACTGGTCGGTATTTGCTGTGATTTTGATTAAGGCCGGTGACCGGTACAAACTTATTAGCCCCCTTCAGACGGGTATTTTGGAATCTGCAATCCAGAATATAACATTGAACATCGAAATTTTTCAACAGTGCCTTTACAAACACAAATTTCCGTTGTATTATAAATTACAGATATCTTTTTAATATAGGGCAGTTTTTTTTTATTTATTTAACATAACAAATTTGATAACACTTATATTTTATTGTAAAAGGATTTTATACATTTATTGAGAGTAGAAAATGACTTTTTAAAGCAATTTCCTTTGTTTGAAGTGTAGGTTTATAGAGTAAATTTCATTTTATGAATCAACTATTGTTACATAAAGATTAATATCCAGTATTATTCATCTGTTTCGATAATTTTAAACAAGTGGCAATTGCTGGTAAATAAAATAACGATCAATACAGTCTTCAGTTTCTCATTTGTACAGAGAATTTTGAGGGTGTGCCGGTAATTTTGTTTTCCTGAGTTGGGAACCTATTTACGAGGTTTTGTTTCAACTCTGCTACGTAGTCATACGCCCCGGTTTTTTAAACTTTGTTCCGGTGTGCAGAAATTTTCCTTCTTGTCCTGTTTTTTTCTTTATTATTATTATTAATTACATATCAAAATTTCTGAAAAGATAATAAAATCGACTTATTCCTTTTGCTTTCAATTCCGACAATACTATAGGAACAAGTTCATTCTAATCTTTATTATTATTCCAATCGCTGCTTCCCCGGATATAACATGCAATGTTTAAATCCTCCTAAGTAGCACTCTTATCACTAAAAGTAAGAATGTATACCCCGAGGTGGCCACAAATTCTTGTGACGTTGCAGACCAACCCCGAAAACACATTTTTTTCTGCTTCAGAAAAACAATTATGCAAATTGCTTTCTTTTAGTTCGCATTTTAGGTTAACAAAAATAAATCAGTCTATTGAAATTTGGAAACAACTTCATAAATCTGGATTTTTTTTCTTTATACACATGTAGAGCATGTAAAGGTGGTATGTGTAATAATATTGAAAATATAATTTTTGCCTAAATATTGCATGTTCACTGATTGCGTTTATATTGTATAACAGCTTCTAGCTTCTATAATAATTTTTAGCACTGTTGATTAAGTATGGACTATATTAATACATTATTTTAAGTTGTATAACTAGTGCGATACTGTAGTAAAATTGGAAAGATAAAATTAATACAAAAGGCAATATTTACTACTATTTGTAAGATGTCTCGTTTTTCCTGTTTTCAAAAAGTATGGTAGCCTTAAAGTATGCTAAACCATACAAAATAAATTGTACTGTAAATTGTACCCCTCTGATATTGCTCTCAAACGGGTCGGGTTACGGGTCGGGTCGAGTCGGGTTACGGGTCGGGTCGGGTCGGGTCAGTCGGGTTAGCTCGTGTCGGGTCAGTCAGGTTAGCTCGTGTCGGGTCACTCGGGTCGAGTCGTCACATTCTTCACTTATTTTCTATACGGAATACTATAAGGAGCTTTGTTGTAGAATTCAATTCGAAGTTGGTGAATCAATGATAATTGTGACTAATTGAAGGTGAAATAGTAACAAAATTTTAATTTAACCCTATATTAATTAATTGGCATTGTAACTGTAATTAATATAACTACTGACTTTTCCTTTCTGCGTTTCTATGTCAAGTTGAATGTCACATTAAGTGAAATTGAAAGGAAATATCTAGTTAACGTCCAACGTTATGCAGCAACGCTAAGAGAGACAGCGATGATGAGAAATAATTGAAGTGGTTGAATGCAGAAAGTGGGAGGAAATGGGAGAACACCGAGAAAACTCATGCACATGGTGTTTGTCCACCAGAAAACTTACTTGGTACGAACTGGAATCAATACCCATGGATCTTCGGATCAAACATCTGCCTTTGAGCAGGACACATTATTATTATTACTATTATTATTATTATTATTATTATTATTATTATTATTATTATTATTATTATTATTATTATTATTATTATTATTATTATTATTATTGTTATTATTATTATTATTATTATAACTTTAAGAGTGCCCAAGAAAGTTCCGCCGCCTTTTCACCAACACCTTCGAACATTGGTATGTAACCTAAGACGTACCTGGAATGTCAAAAATCGTCTCCATCAGCCTCGACGACCTTCTGCCGACGTTCTGGAAAGCTATGGATTCCATCGCAGTCGAACTTGGTGGGACGTGAAGAAGGTATCAAGTGCATATTGAACCTCTACTAGCGATTTGAATTGGCGTTCTCTAAGGTGATTGTCCAAGGAATGGAACAGGTGATAATCGGACGGTACAATGTCCGTGGAGTATGGCGGATCCAATAGTGTTTTCCATTCAAGGCGTAGAATGATGTACTGGGTCATTTTAGCCACGTGGGGCTTAGCGTTGCCTTGTAACAAGAGGACCCCTTTGCGATTGAGAACTGCTGGATCCAGAGAGTACACAGTGACATTACACAGTTGCATTGATGATCTGGCCAGCTTGTAGCAGTTCCCGATGGACGATGCCGCGAGCAGTCTACAAAATGCACAGGAGAACCTTATTCTGGTGTAGTGCTGGCTTGGGCTGTTTTCAACCGGTTCATGGGATGCTAACCATCAATGACGGCGCCGTGGAGCTTCGTACAGGACCCACTTCCCATCACATGTCAACACCCTGTCCAGAAATTGCTCCTTCCTCAGACAAGACACCAAAGAAACACAGGTGTCTGCTCGCGTTGCTTTCTGGCTCCAAGTCAAATCATGTAGGACCCATCAACCCAACTTGCAGTGCTTCCCAAGTTGATGGTGGTGGTGCCGAATGGTTTCTCCACTCACACTGAAATGTAGTACCAGTTCCTCACATATCTGTCTTCGCCTCAATTGCTGCCTGAAGATCTTTATTTTGAACATCTGTTTGTCTTCCGGCACGTGGTGCGTCTTCGAGTGTTTCGTCACCGTCCTTAAACCGTCATACCACTGCACTCTCCGCGTAGTCACGACACCCTCACCAAAGGCTTGTCATATCTTCCGCCCCGCGGAGCAGCAATTTGAACTCGTACAGCAAACAGGCCCTTATGACGCTCTGTGAAGGTCCCATGTTCACTCAGTCATTACGCACGTTCACGGTGTATCTGAACAGCCACAACCAAGTAGTATGTTGGATATACTTACTAGTGTTCCTCACGAGACCAGGTTTGAGGCATTCTCGTCTCGAAAATGTGTCGTGAAGGTAGTCTCGTCTCGAAAAGTGCATATGTTTCTATTGAAAGAGCTCTGTCTCATCTCGTACCCCTTCATGAAAATTCTGTTTCGTCTCGTCTCGTCCAACAACTTACCTTCACCTTACATCCATTCGCATTCAACTCACGGTTTGAGGGCCAATTGAACACAGACCTCCACAAAGAGACAGAACTTTCTTGATCATCTTCAGATTATTATTATTATTATTATTGCTGCGGTAGTGATTTGACTTTCTCCGCAATAAAATACTTGCTAATTTTATATAATGTTGCAAATATCTTCTAGATAAATTAATCAAGAAAAAATAAAAGGTAATTCCCTACAGAATGAAATTTCAGTGCAATTAGTTCCTTATGATTCTATCAGACAGCAACGCTGTTTTTAAATAGAAAAATCGGGATGTTAACGTGATGAAATTTTTGTTTGTTACACAGCAAAAAATATTAAAAGAAGTTCTATATACATTCCTTAATAGAAAATAATGTTGTCTTCAGAACTTTTTTTCTTTTAGTCTTCAGAACTTGTCTTCAGAACTCAGTCAAATTTTATTTTGAGTTTCGAAGTTGATTGCCTAAATTTTAACCTTGGAAATTTGGATGTGGAGTAAAATAAAGAAGGTTAGCAGGGTAGAGAGGAAAACGAATTAGGAAATGCTGAAAAAATGCAAGAGCCGAGAGCAATATTAGACGATATAAGGAAGCGAAAATGGACGGATCACAAGTTTCGATCTTGCTAAGGGATTGCATTCTGAGAGATGTAGTAAAGGGGTGATATCAGGAGAGCGAGAGTGTGTAAGAAGGTAGAAATTGATAGATTGTAATAAGAAGGGTGGTACTTTATGTTGAGTTGCGAGGCAGATATTAGCGGGAAATCGCAAAAATGGAAGCTTCTTACCTAGTTCACGGAAACTGGCCTGTCATTAATGGTAGAACACTGAGGAGGAGGAGGAGGATAATTATACTACAAATAAAAAAGCCGAAACAATGGTTTATGCATAAAAATTGGTCAGCATTTTTTTTCTGGTGACAGTTTTGTAAGGTTCTAGCTCTCTCAAACTGATTAGATTGTAAGGTCAGGTCACTCGGGTCGGTTGTCGGGTTAGGTCACTTCGGGTTGGTTCACTCGAGTCACTTTGGGTCGGGCCAATCGGGTCAGCTCAGGTCGGGTTGTCGGGTCGGGTCAGTCAATTCGGGTCACGGGTGGGGTCGGGTCGGTCTTCAACACATATAATTTCCACGAAAATTACAATATACTACGGTTTATACCACATTGGACTTCCAATAAAACATTTTCAATGATGTGTACACCATGTCACCATTTTTTTATGAGGAAATTTCTAGAGGGATTTTGTGCGAATTTGATGGAGTGTAGATTCCTGTGTGTGTGTGTGTGTGTGTGTGTGTGTGTGTGTGTGTGTGTGTGTGTGTGTGTGTGTGTGTGTGTGTGTGTGTGAGTGTGTGTGTGTTTGTGTGTGTGATACGTTACAGGATGCAAGATGTCGAGGAAGTGTGTAATAAACCGGACAATTTCTGTTATGTATGTGGGGAGCTGATATTTAAATCACAACGTCGATGTTTTACTCCACTTGTGAGGAAGTGTTATCAGTTATATTTTGGTTGCTGTGTAGGTGACCAAGATAAGAACTGGGTTCCTCACTACATTTGTTGTACTTGCGTCAAACGTCTGACTGGGTGGGCAAATGGTGGACGAAACATGAACTTCGCAGTACCGATGATCTGGAGGGAACCAAAAGATCATTCTTCAGACTGCTACTTTTGTATGACACAGATAAAAGAAATAAGCAGTAAATCTAACCACACAGTACGGTACCCTAATTTGCCATAAGCAATTAGGCTAGTTCCACACAGTGCAGAATTACCTGTACCAGTACCTCCTCCTCATCTTACGGTAAATGAGGATTACGTACTTGAGGCAACTATTGAAGTTCCAAATGAAGATGATGATCCTACTTATGTAGGAAGCACATCTACATTGGATCCCCATCTGATAACTCCGGGTGAACTAAATGACCTCGTACGGGATTTAAAACTCTCCAAGACACAGACAGAACTTCTTGATACTAAACTTAAGGCTGGAATCTGCTCCATCGTGACACTAAAGTGTGTATTTTTCGAAACCTTCATACAGAGTTTCAAAACTATTATTCTCAAGAAAATGATTTGGTGTATTGTAATAATGTCTGTGCTGTGATGGATACACTTGTACATGCACATATAAGTACAGAGTGGAGATTGCTTATTGACTCTTCGAAAACTAGTTTTAAGGCTGTCCTTTTGCACAATGGCAACAAATTTCCTTCAGTGCCTTTGGCTTATGCAACTAATATGAAGGAAACCTATGAAAACATCGAAATAGTGTTAAAAAATAATCAGTATGAGAAATACAAGTGGACCGTTTGCTGTGATTTACGTCATTTCTTTGTTAATGGGTTTGCAGCTTGGTTATACGAAATGTTGTTTCCTCTGCGAATGGGACAGCAGGAACAAAGCGGAACATTACATCAAGAAGGAATGGCCAACGCATGTATTAACTCCTGGACAGAAGAATGCTGTTTATTCGTCACTGGTGAGCCCTGATTAGATAATTCTACCTCCTCTTCACATAAAGTTGGGGCTCTTCAAAAACATTGTTAGGGCAATGGACAAAAGTAATGCAAGATCTTGTTACCTCAAGGAAAAAAATCCTCGGGTTAGTGACGCTAGGGAGTTTTGCAGACCCCCAAATAAGATGTTTGATTCGTGACCAAAAATTTGAGGATCTCTTAACTCTGGTTGAGAAAGCAGCTTGGTGTCCATTTAAATGTTTAACAGAGATTTTTTTAGGAAACAAGAAAGCCCCAAATTACCGTGAAATTGTGAGTGATTTCCGGCAATCATTCAATGAAATGGGTTGCAACATGTCACTTAAAGTTCACTTTCTAGACTCCCACCTGCATTTCTTTCCTGAAAACCTTGGTGCTGTTAGTGATGAGTATGGGGAACATTTTCATCAGGACAATTCCTCCATGGAGAAGAGATACCAGTGACAGTGAAGTTCAAAAATGCTAGCTGATTACTGTTGGACACTTAAAAGAGATGTTCTAGAAACCAAACACAGAAGAAAGTCGACAACTAAAACATATTAGTTGAGGTAAGTAAGTGTCCATTTATTAAGAAGATACCACTCACTTCGTTTGTATTATTTATTAAGTAGATATAAAATACTGACACGGTGTATACATCATTGAAAATATGTTTTATTTCAAATCCAATAAGATATAAACCGTGCCTATATTGTAATTTTCGTGGAAGTTATATGTGATTTTCTCTGCACTAATGAATATTGTAAAATGAACAGTACACATAGCATATTTTTATATAAATATGTTTATTTCTCTAGATAGAATAATGCTACTTAGAGAGCTTACTAAGTATAAATCAAGCTAACATACAATATAATTTGTGTGTTTATATACCTAACGTACCCAAGCTACAAGTATGAAAATGGTTTTTAAAAAAAGAAAAAAAGAAAAAGAAAAGAAATTTGAGGGGAAATTTTCCGAAAACACCTCTGTCACGGAAAAACTGAGGGTGATAGAGAAAAACTGATTGCAGATTCGAATTCTACGTGAAAAGTTCTATTAGAATCAGGTATTTTCTTCCGTGTGCCAGAGAAAAAGATTTTTTTTCGACTAGTGTAATAGGTACCATTTTCAAACTCAGCAACCGTTATTCAAACCGGTTAACGTTGATCGCAGATATTAAAAATACTCACATCCGTATATTATTTAATACAAACGAAAATTTTACCTGCACATTTCTGCACAAACGATGTATAAACGATCGCGACAATTTGTGGTTCAATCGAACATGGTGGGGCTAGCACTTAGACAACTCCCCTTTTTTTCGTTCTGTCCACGCACCTGATAGCGTAGAAAAAAAACTTTCGCCTGCATATTACTGCTCAAACGATGTACAAACAATTGAGATAATTTTCTTTTGAATCGGAGTAGGGAGGTGCTACCAATTAGGCAGCCTATACTTTGTTATCGTTTTGGCGCGCTCGCAATTGTGTACAAACGAAAATTTCGCCTGCAAATTTCTGTACAAAACCGTAATAATCAAGTGCGACAGTTTGTGGTTGAATTCGACATGGTGGGAGGGCTATCAATTAGAGAGCCCATAGTTTGTTATCGTTTTGGCGGGGCCACATTTATGTGCAAACGAAAATTTCAGCTGCACATTTATGTACAAAGGCGTACAAACAAATGCGACAGTTTGTGGTTGAACTGAACGGTGGGAGGGCTACCATTTAGACAGCCCCCACTTTGTTTTCGTTCTGCCGTCGGCCCCTAATTACGTACAAATGAAAATTTCGCCTGCATATTTCTGTACAAACGATGTACAAACGATTGCGACAATTTGTGATTGAATTGAACATGGTGATTGGGCTATCACTTAGAAAGTCCCCCACTTTGTTTTCGCCCTGGCGGCGCCCCTAATTATGTACAAACGAAAATTTCGCATGCACATTTCTGTACAAACGATGTAGAAACGATTGCGACAATTTGTGATTGAATTGGACATGGTGAAGGGGCTATCTCTTAGACAGACCCCCACTTTTTTCGTTCTGGCGGCGCCCTTAATTATGTACAAACGAAAATTTAGCCTTCACATTTCTGTAGAAACGATGTGGAAACGATTGCGACAATTTGTGATTGAATTGGACATTTGGGGGGGGGGGGGCTATCACTTACACAGCCCCCAATTTGTTTCAGTTTTTACGGCGCTCCCATTTATGTACAAGCAAAAATTTCGCCTGCACATTCTTGTACAAATGATGTAGAAACGATTGCGACAATTTTTGCTTGAATTTGACATGGTGAAGTGCTACCATTTAAACAGCCCCCACTTTGTTTTCGTTCTGGCGGCGCCCCTAATTGTGTACAAACGAAAATTTGGCCTGCACATTTCTGTACAAACGATGTAGAAGCGAATGCGACAAATTGTGATTGAATTGGATATGCTGAGGGGCTACCACTTAGACAGCCCCCACATTATTTTCGTTCTTGCGGCGCCATTAATTTTGTACAAACGAAAATCTCGCCTGCACAGTTCTGTACAAACGATGTAGGAACGATTGCGACAATTTGTGATTAAATTGGACATGGTGGAAGGCAATACCATTTAGATAGACCCCACTTTGATTTCGTTCTGGCGGCGCCCCTAATTGTGTACAAACAAAAATTTCACCTGCACATTTCTGTACAAACGATGTAGGAACGATTGCGACAATTTTGATTGAATTGGACATGGTGGGGGGGCTACCATTAGGCAGCCCGCACTTTGTTTTCGTTCTGGCGGCGCCCCTAATTGTGTACAAACAAAACTTTTGCCTGCACATTTCTGTACAAAAGGTGTAGAAACGATTGCGATAATTTGTGATTGAATTGGACATTTTGGGGGGGCTAACATTTAGACAGTCCCCACTTTTTTTCGTTCTGGCGACGCCCCTAATTGTGTACAAACGAAAATTTGGCTTGCACATTTCTGTTCAAGCGATGTAGAAACGATTGCGACAATTTGTGATTGAATTGGACATGGTGGGGGCTACCATTTAGACAGCCCCCACTTTGTTTTCGTTCTGGCGGCGCCCGTAATTGTGTACAAAGGAAAATTTCGAATTCACATTTCTGTACAAACGATGTGGAAACGATTGCGACAATTTGTGATTGAATTAGACATGGTGGGGAGGCTACCATTTAGACAGCCCCCCAGGTTTTTTCGTTCTGGTGGTGCCTCTAATTGTGTACAAACGAAAATTTCGCCTGCACATTTCTGTACAAACGAAGTACAAACGATTGCGACAATTTGTGATTGAATTGGACATGGTGGGGGGCTTCCATTTTGACAGCCCCCACGTTGTTTTCGTTCTGCTGGCGCCCCTAATTGTGTGCAAACGATAATTTCGCCTTCACATTTCTGATCAAACCATGTACAAACGATTGCGACAATTTGTGATTGAATTGGACATGGTGGGGGCTTCCATTTTGACAGCCCCCACGTTGTTTTCGTTCTGCTGGCGCCCCTAATTGTGTGCAAACGATAATTTCGCCTTCACATTTCTGATCAAACCATGTACAAACGATTGCGGCAATTTGTGATTGAATTGGACATGGTGGGGGCTACCACGTAGACAGCCCCCACTTTGTTTTCTTTCTGGCGGCGCCCCTAATTGTGTACAAACGAAAATTTCGCCTGCACATTTGTGTAGAAACGACTGAGACCATTTCCGATTGAGTCTGATAAGGGGGGGGCTGTCTAAATGGACGTCTCCTTTTCACCTCTACTGTAATTAAATTCTTCCTCGAGAAAATCTGTAATCAACACTGTCAGTGGCTACGTCGTCGACTAATATACCTTAACAAGTACAGCTTTATTTTCATATATTTTTCAACAGTTAACTAATTTAAAACTATCGCAAACCATAATATGTAGTCAACTTCTTAAATACTTCGCTCGCAGGAACCCGTTCAGCGCGTGCAACAAGCAAAAACGACATGTTTGGCGTCTCACAAATGAAAAAGGGGAAAAAGAAAAGCAAAAGCAGCACGGTAGTGCCTTATCGCAGTCAGAGCTGACAACATAGTTTCGGTCGTCACTAACGCCAATAGACCTACTAGCGGTGTACAAGAGTTATACAGTTACAATATACGTTGTGCCACAGTAGCGCTACAGGCGGAATGTGCACGAACTACAAATGAATATGTTCCCTTACAAGCATCAGACACTGTTGCACCCTCTTTACATTCTACACATCATTTTTTCTCCCACTTTTTGAGCTTGACAAGCAGAAGTACCAGGCTTTCCGAGTTCACAACCAAAAACTGTTTGTGTACAGAGTACGTTTTCAGTTCTTCCAATGACTCTGCGCGCGAAGAACAGGGGTGATGATCGGGCTACCGAATACGGCAGTCAGAGACACCCGGTTGCAGCTTTAAATGTAAAATAAAAATATATAGAGCCTTGACAATGCCGTGAGGATGAATATATATATATATATATATATATATATATATATATATATATATATATATATATATATATATATATATATATATATATGTGTGTGTGTGTGTGTGTGTGTGTGTGTGTGTCTGTGTGTGTGTGTGTGTGGTGTATGTATGTATGTATATGTATGTATTTATATATTTACATCAGCTAATGCTTATGACAACAAATACTATTCGAAGCTTTCTTGCACCCACTGGAAAACGTGAAGTATATTAATATTTATTTGCATATATTGTTATTGTAGACTGTTCCCATAATGCCCACCGACTTCGATTTTACAAAATTTGAGAAATAAATTTCACTTTTTATTTAGTGGTCAATTTGAAGGCATTTTGTTATACTACCATTAAGAAACCCATATACATCATATTACGAATCAATCATTATGGACCAATCCCATGTGACCCGCAGCAGTGGTACCAATCTTTGAAAGTTTCATTTACAACTTTTTTCCTTTTTGTGATTTTGTGTGTAATGGTGCATTCAGTATAAAGGTACAACAAGATATTCTCTCTCTCACTCACTCTCTCTCTCTATCTATCTATCTCTCTATCTCTCTCTCTGTGTGGGTGTGTGTTTTTGTTTCTACTTTCCGACGTAAGCGTGTGGATACTACCAGGTATACTTTCGTGTGTACATATGCTAGTATGTGTGTGTGTGGCACGGGTATATGAAGTATTAATTGGGATCGCATAGTGGAACTTATCGATATTAGTACGTACATACAAACGGCTGTTACTTCACACGATAACTTTGGACGAATGCGAATTTTTAAATTCTGCTTTTTGCAATAAATAAGTAGAGTGATTCCTCTCGAGGGAGTTCCCCTAAATGGTAGCCCCCACCATGCCCAATTGAATCACAAATTGCCGCAATCGTTTGTACATTGTTTGTACAGAAATATGCAGGCCAAATTTTCGTTGGTATACTATTAGGGGCGCCGCCAGAACGAAAACAAATTGGGGGCTGTCTAAGTGGTAGCCCCCCACCATGTCCTATTCAATCACAAATTATCGCAATTGTTTGTACTTCGTTTGTACAGAATTGTGCAGGTGAAATTTTCCTTTGTACACAATTAGGGGCGCCGCCAGAACAGAAAAAAATGGGGGCTGTCTAAGTGGTAGCCCCCCACCATGTCCAATTCAAGCACAAATTTTCGCAATCGTTTGTATTTCGTTTGTACAGAAATGTGCAGGCGAAATGTTTATTTGTACACAATTAGGGGCGCCGCCAGACAGAAAACAAAGTGGGAGGGCTCTCTACATGCAAGCCCCCTACCATGCCTAATTCAATCACAAATTGTCGCAATCCTATGTACGTCGTTTGTACAGAAATGTGCAGGTAAAATTTTCGTTTGTAGACAATTAGGGGCGCCGCCAGAACGAAAACAAAGTGGGGGCTGTCTAACTGGTAGCCACCCACCATGTCCAATTTAAGCACAAATTTTCGCAATTGTTTGTACTTCGTTTGTACAGAAAAGTGCAGGCTAAATTTTTGTTTGTACGTAATTAAGGGCGCCGCCAGAACGAAAATAAAATTGGGGACTCTCTAACTGGTAGCCCCCCACCAACATGTCCAATTCAATCACAAATTGTCGCAATCGTTTGTATTTCGTTTGTACAGAAATGTGCAGGCGAAATGTATGTTCGCACGCAATTAGGGGTGCCGCCAGAACGAAAACAAATTGGGGGCTGTCTAAGTGGTAGCCCCCCACCAACATGTCATATTCAATCACAAATTGTCGCAATCGTTTGTACTTCGTTTGTGCAGAAATGTGCAGGCGAAATTTTCGTTTGTACACAATTAGGGGCGCCGCCAGAACAGAAAAAAATGGGTTCTGTCTAAGTGGTAGCTTCCCACCATGTCCAATTCAATCACAAGTTGTCGCTTTCGTTTGTGCATTGTTTGTACAGAAATGTGCAGGCGAAATGTTTGTTTGAACAAAATTATGGGCGCCGCCAGAACGAAAACCCTGTGGGGGCTGTCTAAGTGGTAGCCCCCCACCATATCCAATTCAATCACAAATTGTCGCAATCATTTGTACTTTGTTTTTACGGAAATGTGCAGGCGAAATTCTCGTTTGTACAAAATTAGGGGCGTCGCCAGAACAGAAAGAAATGGGGGCTGCCTAAGCGGTAGCCCCCCACCATGTCCAATTCAAGCACAAATTTTTGCAATCGTTTGTACGTCGTTTGTGCAGAAGTGTGCAGGCGAAATGTTTGTTTGTACACAGTTAAGGACGCCGCCAGAACGAAAACAATGTGGGGGCTGTCTAAGTGGTAGCCCCTTCCACCATGTCCAATTCAACCAGAAATTGTCGCAATCGTTTGTACTTCGTTTGTACAGAAACGGGCAGGCGAAATGTTTGTTTGTACACAATTAGGGGCGCCGCCAGAACGGAAACAAAGTGGCGGCTCTCTAAGTGGTAGCTTCCCATCAACATGTCCAATTCAATCACAAATTGTCGCAATCGTTTGTACGTCGTTTGTACAGAAATGTGCAGGCAAAATTTTCGTTTGTACACAATTAGGGGCGTCGCCAGAACGAAAACAATGTGGGAGCTGTCTAAGTGGTAGCTTCCCACCAACATGTCCAATTCAATCACAAATTGTCGTAATCGTTTGTACTTCGTTTGTACGGAATGTGCAGGAGAAATGTTTGTTTGTACACAATTAAAGGCGCCGCCAGAACGAAAACAAAGTGGGGTGTGTCTAAGTGGTAGCGCCCGACCATGTCCAATTCAATCACAAATAGTCGCATTCGTCTGTACGTCGTTTTTACAGAAATGTGCAGGCGAAATGTTTGTACACAATTAGGGACGCCGCCAGAACGAAATTAAAGTAGGGTGCTTTTTAAGTAATACCCCTCACCATGTCCAATTGAATCACAAATTGTCGCAATCGTTTGTACGTCGTTTGTGCAGAAATGTGCAGGCGAAATGATTGTTTGTACACAATTAGGGGCGCCGCCAGAACGAAAACAAACTGGGGGGCTCTCTAAGTGGTAGTTTCCCACCAACATGTCCAACTGAATCACAAACTGTCGCAATCGTTTGTACATCGTTTTTACAGAAATGTGCAGGCAAAATTTTCTTTTGTACATAAATAATGGCGCCGCCAGAACGAAAACAAAGTGGGGCTGTCTAAATGGTAGCCCCCACCATATCCAATTCAATCACAAATTATATCAATCGCTTGTACATCATTTGCACAGAAATGTGCAGGCGAAATTTTCGTTTGTACACTATTAGGGGCGCCCGCAGAACGAAAACAATGTGGGGGACTGTATAAATGGTAGAAACATTAAAAAAAATGTGTCACATTTATGGAGTATTTTTCTAACAGGACTTTGTTCACACTATTGTGTGGTTTGGTATGTTCACACTATGGTGTGATTCACTATATTGATCTTATTCTAACGATGATGGAATTAAATGTTTATTTTTTGTTTTTTGTTTTTTGTTTATATTTATACTTACAATCATTATTGCTGAGTTAGTTTATCACTCCTTGGCTCTTATTATTAAACTTATTCACTATTTCTTACGTGAGCTGAATCCTTATGAGAAAATTTTTTTTTCTTTCTATCTTGCGCAGAAACCGTTATTCTCATCTCGTACAGGAAATTGATACGTGGAAGATATAACAAATTCAGAAAGTACACTGTTAAAGGGAAAATTATAACACAGTGTTTTGTTTTATTTGATCACCTTCATTAAGCTCGTTTTGCAGAAACTATAGAATGCATGGTGAAGTATTTTGCTGCATTCAGCATTCTGATTTACGAGTAGAGTTGCTAACTGGAGGGTATTTGCTGTGATTTTGATTAAGGCCGGTGACCGGTACAAACTTCTTATTAGCTCCCTTCTGACCGGTATTTTGCAATCTCCAATCCAGAATATAACATTGAACATCGAAATTTTTCAACAGGGTAAATTTCATTTTATGAATCAACTATTGTTACATAAAGATAAATATCCAGTATTATTCATCTGTTTCGATAACTTTAAACAAGTGGCAATTGCTGGTAAATACAATAACAATCAATACAGTCTTCAGTTTCTCATTTGTACAGAGAATTTTGAGGGTGTGCCGGTAATTTTGTTTTCCTGAGTTGGCAACCTATTTACGAGGTTTTGTTTCAACTCTGCTACGTAGTGGCTCCGTACAGACACTCCGCATGTAAATAAGTATGTAAGGCTAACATACGCCCCGGTTTCTTAAAATTTGTCCCGGTGTGCAGAAATTTTAATTCTTGTCCTGTTTTTTTCTTTATTATTATTATAATTACATATCAAAATTTCTGAAAAGATAATAAAATCGACTTATTTCTTTTGCTTTCAATTCCGACAATACTATAGGAACAATTTCATTCTAATCTTTATTATTATTCCAAACGCTGCTTCCCCGGATATAACATGCAATGTTTAAATCCTCCTAAGTAGCACTCTTATCACTAAAAGTAAGAATGTATACCCCGAGGTGGCCACAAATTCTTGTGACGTTGCAGACCAGCCCCGAAAACACATTTTTTTCTGCTTCAGAAAAGCAATTATGCGAATTGCTTTCTTTTAGTTCGCATTTTAGGTTAACAAAAATAAATCAGTCTATTGAAATTTGGAAACAACTTCATAAATCTGGATTTTTTTTTCTTTATGGACATGTAGAGCATGTAAAGGTGGTATGTGTAATAATATTGAAAATATAATTTTTGCCTAAATATTCCTGTATGTTCACTGATTGCGTTTATATTGTACAACAGCTTCTAGCTTCTATAATAATTTTTAGCACTGTTGATCAAGTATGGACTATATTAATACATTATTTTAAGTTGTATAACTAGTGCGATACTGTAGTAGAATTCCAAAGATAAAATTAATACAAAATGCAATATTTACTACTAATTTGTAAGGTGTCCCGTTTTTTCTGTTTTCAAAAAGTATGGTAGTCTTAAAGTATGCTAAACCATACAAAATAAATTGTACTGTAAATTGTTCCCCTCTGATAGTGCTCTCCAACGGGTCGGGTCGGGTTGTCGGGTCTGGTCAGTCGGGTTAGCTCGTGTCGGGTCACTCGGGTCGGGTCGTCACATTCTTCACTTATTTTCTATACGGAATACTATAAGGAGCTTTGTTGTAGAATTCAATTCGAAGTTGGTGAATGAATGATAATTGTGACTAATTGAAGGTGAAATAGTAATAAAATTTTAATTTAACCCTATATTAACTAATTGGCATTGTAATTGTAATTAATATTACTAGTGACATTTTTCCTTTCTGCGTTTTTATGTCAAGTTAAATGTCACATTAAGTGGAACTGAAAGGAAATATCTCGTTAACGTCCCACGTTACGCACCAACGCTAAGAGAGACAGTGATGAAGAGAAATAATTGAAGTGGTTGAATGAAGAAAGTGGGAGGAAATGGGAGAACAACGAGAAAACCCATGCACACGGTGTTTGACCACCAGAAAACATACTTGGTACGAGCTGGAATCAATACCCATGGACCTTCGGGTCAAACATCTGCCTTTGGGCAGGATACATTATTATTATTATTATTATTATTATTATTATTATTATTATTATTATTATTATTATTATTATTATTATTATTATTATTATTATAACTTTAAGAGTGCCCAAGAAAGTTCCGCCGCCTTTTCACCAACACCTTCGAAAATTGGTATGTAACCTAAGACGTACCTGGAATATCAAAAATCGTCTCCATCAGCCTCGACGACCTTCTGCCAACGTTCTGGAAGGCTATGGATTTCATCGCAGTCTAACTTGGTGGGACGTGAAGTGAAGAAGGTATCAAGTGCATATTGAACCTCTACTAAAGATTTGAACTGGCGTTCTCTAAGGTGATTGTCCAAGGAATGGAACAGGTGATAATCGGACGGTACAATGTCCGTGGAGTATGGCGGATCCAATAGTGTTTTCCATCCAAGGCGTACAATGATGTACAGGGTCATCTTAACCACGTAGGGCTTAGCGTTGTCTTGTAAGAGGAGGACCCCTTTGCGATTGAGAACTGCTGGATCCAGAGAGTACACAGTGACAGTACACAGTTGCATTGATGATCTGGCCAGCTTGTAGCAGTTCCCGATGGACGATGCTGCGAGCAGTCCACAAAATGCACAGGAGAACCTTATTCTGGTGTAGTGCTGGCTTGGGCTGTTTTTGAACCGGTTCATGGGATGAAAACCAACAATCACAGCGCCGTGGAGTTTCGTACAGGACCCACTTCCCATCACATGTCAACACCCTGTCCAGAAATTGCTCCTTCCTCAGACGAGATACCAAAGAAACACAGGTGTCTGTTCGCGTTGCTTTCTGGCTCCAAGTCAAATCATGTAGGACCCATCAACCCAACTTGCAGTGCTTCCCAAGTTGATGGTGGTGGTGCCGAATGGTTTCTCCACTCACACTGAAATGTAGTACCAGTTCCTCACATGTCTGTCTTCGCCTCAATTGCTGCCTGAAGATCTGTATTTTGAACATCTGTTTGACTTCCGGCACGTGGTGCGTCTTCGAGTGTTTCGTCACCGTCCTTAAACCGTCATACCACTGCACTCTCCGCGTAGTCACGACACCCTCACCAAAGGCTTGTCATATCTTCCGCCCCGCGGAGCAGCAATTTGAACTCGTACAGCAAACAAGACCTTATGACGCTCTGTGAAGGCCCCATGTTCACTCAGTCCTTACGCACGTTCACGGTGTATCTGAACAGCCACAACCAAGTAGTATGTTTTATATACTTACTAGTGATGCTCACGAGACCAGGTTTGGGGCATTCTCGTCTCGAAAATGTGACCTGAAGGTAGTCTCGTCTCGAAAAGTGCATATGTTTCTATTGAAAGAGCTCTGTCTCATCTCGTACCCCTTCATGAAAATTCATTCTCGTCTCGTCTCATCCAACAACTGACCTTCGCCTTATATCCATTCGCATTCAACTCACGGTGTGAGGGCCAATTGAACACAAACCTCCACAAAGAGACAGAACTTTCTTGGTCACCTGCAGATTATTATTATTATTATTATTATTATTATTATTATTATTATTATTATTATTATTATTATTATTATTGCTGCGGTAGTGATTTGACTTTCTCCGCAATAAAATACTTGCTAATTTTATATAATGTTGCAAATATCTTCTAGATAAATTAATCAAGAAAAGAATAAAAGGTAATTCCCTACAGAATGATATCTCAGTGCAATTAGTTCCTTATGATTCTATCAGACAGCAACGCTGTTTTTAAATAGAAAAATCGGAATGTTAACGTGATGAAATTTTTGTTTGTTACACAGCAAAAAATATTAAAAGAAGTTCTATATACATTCCTTAATAGAAAATAATGTTGTCTTCAGAACTTTTTTTCTTTTAGTCTTCAGAACTTGTCTTCAGAACTCAGTCAAATTTTATTTTGAGTTTCGAAGTTGATTGCCTAAATTTTAACCTTGGAAATTTGGATGTGGAGTAAAATAAAGAAGGTTAGCAGGGTAGAGAGGAAAACGAATTAGGAAATGCTGAAAAAATGCAAGAGACGAGAGCAATATTAGACGATATAAGGAAGCGAAAAAATGGACGGATCACAAGTTTCGATCTTGCTAAGGGATTGCATTCTGAGAGATGTAGTAAAGGGGTGATATCAGGAGAGCGAGAGTGTGTAAGAAGGTTGCAATTGATAGATTGTAATAAGGAGGGTGGTACTTTATGTTGGGTTGCGAGGCAGATGTTAGCGGGAAATCGCAAAAATAGAAGCTTCTTACCTAGTTCACGGAAACTGGCCTGTCATTAATGGCAGAACACTGAGGAGGAGGAGGAGGAGGATAATTATACTACAAATAAAAAAAAGCCGAAACAATGGTTTATGCATAAGAATTGGTCAGCATTTTTTTCTGGTGGCAGTTTTGTAAGGTTCTAGCTCTCTCAAACTGGTTAGATTGTAAGGTCAGGTCACTCGGGTCGGTTGTCGGGTTAGGTCACCTCGGGTCGGTTCACTCTGGTCACTTTTGGTCGAGCCAATCGGGTCAGCTCGGGTCGGGTCAGTCAATTCGTGTCACGGGTGGGGTCGGATCGGTCTTCAACACATATAATTTCCACGAAAATTACAATATACCACGGTTTATACCTCATTGGACTTCCAATAAAACATTTTCAATTATGTGTACACCATGTCACCATTTTTGTATGAGGGAATTTCTAGAGGGATTTTGTGGGAATTTGATGGAGTGTAGATTCCTGTGTGTGTGTGTGTGTGTGTGACACCTTACAGGATACAAGATGTCGAGGAAGTGTGTAAATAAACCGGACAATTTCTGTTATGTATGTGGGGAGCTGATATTTAAATCACAACGTCGATGTTTTACTCCACTTGTGAGGAAGTGTTATCAGTTATATTTTGATTGCTGTGTAGGAGACCAGGATAAGAACTGGGTTCCTCACTACATTTGTTGTACTTGCGTGAAACGTCTGACTGGGTGGGCAAATGGTGGACGAAACATGAACTTCGCAGTACCGATGATCTGGAGGGAACCAAAAGATCATTCTTCAGACTGCTACTTTTGTATGATACAGATAAAAGAAATAAGCAGTAAGTCTAACCACACAGTACAGTACCCTAATTTGCCATAAGCAATTAGGCCAGTTCCAAACAGTGCAGAATTACCTGTACCAGTGCCTCCTCCTCATCTTACGGTA
This sequence comes from Thermobia domestica, assembly GCF_964235325.1. NCBI lineage: Eukaryota > Metazoa > Arthropoda > Insecta > Zygentoma > Lepismatidae > Thermobia > Thermobia domestica. The sequence goes on along the minus strand of NC_137463.1, from coordinate 112,104,641 downwards.
AATGAGGATTACGTACTTGAGGCAACTATTGAAGTTCCAAATGAAGATGATGATCCTACTTATGTAGGAAGCACATCTACATTGGATCCCCATCTGATAACTCCGGGTGAACTAAATGACCTCGTACGGGATTTAAAACTCTCCAAGATACAGACAGAACTTCTTGATTCTAAACTTAAGGCTGGAATCTGCTCCATCGTGACACTAAAGTGTGTATTTTTCGAAACCTTCATACAGAGTTTCAAAACTATTATTCTCAACAAAATGATTTAGTGTATTGTAATAATGTCTGTGCTGTGATGGATACACTTGTACATGCACATATAAGTACAGAGTGGAGATTGCTTATTGACTCTTCGAAAACTAGTTTTAAGGCTGTCCTTTTGCACAATGGCAACAAACTTCCTTCAGTGTCTTTGGCTTATGCAACTAATATGAAGGAAACCTATGAAAACATCGAAATAGTGTTAGAAAATAATCAGTATGAGAAATACAAGTGGACCGTTTGCTGTGATTTACGTCATTTCTTTGTTAATGGGTTTTGCAGCTTGGTTATACGAAATGTTGTTTCCTCTGCGAATGGGACAGCAGGAACAAAGCGGAACATTACATCAAGAAGGAATGGCCAACGCATGTATTAACTCCTGGACAGAAGAATGCTGTTTATTCGTCACTGGTGAGCCCTGATTAGATAATTCTACCTCATCTTTACATAAAGTTGGGTCTCTTCAAAAACATTGTTAGGGCAATGGAAAAAAGTAATGCCGGATCTTGTTACCTCAAGGAAAAAAATCCTCGGGTTACTGACGCTAGGGATTTTTGTGACCCCCAAATGAGATGTTTGATTCGTGACCAAAAATTTGAGGATCTTTTAAATCTGGTTGAGAAAGCAGCTTGGTGTCCATTTAAATGTTTAATAGAGAATTTTTTAGGAAACAAGAAAGCCCCAAATTACCGTGAAATTGTGAGTGATTTCCGGCAATCATTCAATGAAATGGGTTGCAACATGTCCCTTAAAGTTCACTTTCTAGACTCCCACCTGCATTTCTTTCCTGAAAACCTTGGTGCTGTTAGTGATGAGTATGGGGAACATTTTCATCAGAACATTTCCTCCATGGAAAAGAGATACCAGTGACAGTGGAGTTCAAAAATGCTAGCTGATTACTGTTGGACACTTAAAAGAGATGTTCCAGAAACCAAACACAGAAAAAAGAATGAAATGAAATCTTTAAGTTTTACGTTCCACGGTTATGCCGGTGAGGCTAAAGGAGACGTTGATAATGAGAAATGAATGAAAATGGTGGAATGAAGAAAGTGGGAGGAAACGGGAGAACCCCGAGAAAACCCACGAGCACGGTGTTTGTCCACCACAAGGTTCACTTGGCGGGGGCTGGGATCGAACCCGGGACCCCAAGCACCAGAGATAAACGCTCTACCACTGAGCCACCGCGCCCCCCGAACCAAACACAGAAGAAATTCGACAACTAAAACATATTAATTGAGGTAAGTAAGTGTCCATTTATTAAGAAGATACCACTCACTTCGTTTGTATTATTTATTAAGTAGATATAAAATTGTGACACTGTGTATACATCATTGAAAATATGTTTTATTTCAAATCCAATAAGATATAAACCATGCCTATATTGTAATTTTCGTGGAAGTTATATGTGATTTTATCTGCACTAATGAATATTGTAAAATGAACAGTACACATAGCATATTTTTTATATAAATATGTTTATTTCTCTAAATAGAATAACGCTATTTTTATGAAACTTAGAGGGCTTACTAAGTATAAATCAAGCTAACATACAATATAATTTGTGCATAGTGGTACCCAAGCTACAACTATGAAACGATTGCGACAATGTGTGATTGAATTGGACATGGTGGAGGGGCTACCATTTAGACAGCCCGCACTTTGTTTTCGTTCCGGCGGCGCCCATAATTGTGTACAGACGAAAATTTAACCTTCACATTTCTGTAGAAACGATGTAGAAACGATTGCGACAATTTGTAACTGAATTGGACATGGTGGGGGTATCACTTAGACAACCCCCACATTTTTTTCGTTCTGGCCGCGCCCCTAATTGTGTACAAACGAAAATTTGGCCTGCGCATTTCTGTACAAACGATGTAGAAATGAATGCGACAATTTGTGATTGAATTGGACATGGTTGGGGGCTACCACTTAGACAGCCCCCACATTGTTTTCGTTCTGGAGGTGCCATTAATTGTGTACAAACGAAAATCTTGCCAGCACAGTTCTGTACGAACGATGTAGGAACGATTGCGACAATTTGTGATTGAATTTGACATGGTGGAGGGGGTACCATTTAGACAGCCCCACACATTGAAATTTTTTAGAAAGTAGGGGGACGCCACAGATATTTTTGAAGGTGGAGGACGGCGTTCTCCCTCGTTTTCCCTCACTTCTACCCCTGAGTGTCACGATAACCAATCTACATATTACACCTCCTACTTCACCTACACTCAATATTCATTTCTTTATTTAATCTCTTGAGAAAATGAAATCATATCTTTTTTTCCTCCTTTGTTCCAATTTAAACATTTTTCCTTAAGAAATTGCAATTTCTAAAGTCGCCATAAGTATAATGGTAACCAAGAAAGTTCTGTCGCTTTTTATATAGGTCTGTGTTCCATTGGCCTTCACACTGTCAGTTGAATGCGAATGGAGATAAGGCGAAGATTTGTTGTTGGTATGGGTATATCCAACATACTACCTGGTTGTGGCAGTTCAGTTACACAGTGAACATCCGTAAGGATAGAGTGAATATGCGACCTCCACCGAGCGTCATAAACTGTATATACTGTACGACTTCAAACTGAGGTCAAACACCGCTAGAGGGGTGCGAAAAATATGTCAGGCCTTTGGTGAGGCTTTTTTTGTGACCATACGACAGTGCACCGGTGGTTTAACAAGTTTAAGGACGGTGACGAAACATTCGAAGACGCACCACGGTCCGAAAGACTAACACATGTACAAAATGAAGATCTTCAGGCAGCAATTGAGGCGAACAGTGAGCAGAAATGTGAGGAACTGGGACTATAATTCAGTGTGAGTGGAGAAACCATTCGGCATCACCTCCATCATCTTGGAAAGCACCACATGTTGGGTTGATGGGTCCCACATGATTTGACTCCGGGCCAGAAGGCAACGCAAGCAGATATCTGTGTTTCGTTACTGTCTCGTTTGAGGAAGGAGCCATTTCTGAACAGAGTGTTGACATGTGATAAGAAGTGGGTCCTGTACGAAGCTTCACCCCGCCGTCATCATTGGTTAGCATCCCATAACCGGTTCCAAAACAGCCGAAACCAGCACTGCACGAGAAGAAAGTCCCCCTGTGTTTTTGATAAACTGCTCGCAGCATCGTGCATTGGGATCTGCTACCAGCCAATGCAACTGTGTAGGCCTACTGTCAGCAGGTGATCTGTGTTCAAGAAAAACTCAAAACCCTGGAGCCAGGACTTCCGAATCGCAAAGGGGTCCTCCTGTCACAGGACAACGCTAAACCACACGTGGCTAGAATGTTCCGGGACACCATTCTACGCCTTGGATGGGAAACATTATTGCATCCGTCATACATCCTGGACATTGCACCGTCCGAGTATCACCTGTTCCATTCTTTGGACAATCGTCTTAGAGGACGCCAGTTCAAATCCCTGGTAGAGGGGCAAAATGCACTTGATACCTTTTGCACTTCACGACCCACCAAGGTCTACCGCGACGGAATTCTTGGCCTTCCAGAACGTTGGCAGAAGGTCGTCGATGCTGATAGGGACTGTTTTTAGATTTTCCAGGTACTTCTTGGGTGAAATATCGATGTTTGATTGTGATGGGTGACAAAGCGACAGAAGTTTCTTGGTTACCTTTATATCAACAGGATAGCACTATACAATAACAAAGTATTGAAGAAAGTGCTAATATAATATTAGAAAGAACACGCGTAAACAAGTTATCATTTGGACAATAGCTTAATCCAAAATGTTTGTGTGTGTGGTGTTTCGATCTAATCTAGAAATTTATCTTAAATTAAAAAGAAAAAAAACATTAGATTATTCCTTAAAGTTGTGGATGAATTCCTGGTTGTTGATAAATATTTCCCCTGAGGCACTTCAGACAGTTTACTTTTAAATTCTGTCCATCTTCATCCTCAGTTTTTAAGAAAAAGTATTTTTTTTTTTTCAAATATTCGAACGGTAAAATATTTTCGCTCTCCACCTTTATAAAAAGAACACCAAACAAAGTAAACTAGACTATCATTGCATGCACTCACAGTTCACTCGCCAAATGTATTAATTTGGAGCTGTAAAAATCTATGACACAGTCTTCCAGGTGCTTGGAATCAGTAAACGTAATTTCCTTGAGATTATACTCATCTTCTAAAACAGCAAGTGCCACTAAGATCTTATCTGTTTCTCTGCGTGATGGTGACTGATGGTCGGTTACTGACATAGTTCATGCTCCATTGCTCCACTCTGAGAAATTTACTTACAGGAGAGAAACAATTGTTTCCGAAAAAATATGCATATATAATGGTTGCTCATCCCAAGTGTAACGCAAACTAGATACATTGCTTTAAAAAATTGTAACGCGTTACCGTTACAGTTACTTTGTGAAAAATGTAACGCATTACTAGAAATCGTTACTTTAAAAGTAACACGTTAGTTCCGTTACGTTACTTCAAAGACTGGGTACTTCTTGCGGGTCTGCAAGCAATCCTTCCCGTTGCCCTCGTTAGGTATGTGATCCGTGGTATTGCTTACACCTACGGAAAGTTAAAACATAAAGAATCTCTTCTTGTCATCATTGAAAAAAATTTGTATTAAAACTAGTGAAAAAATCATTTATAAATAAAGACTTTGGGGTAAAAACCCGTTAAGTCCAAGAAGTGAAAGTGTAAGGAGATAGCTTCATAAGGGTTTCTTTCTCCTTATCCGATTTTCTTCAAACTTGGCACATATATAGTAGACCGAAAATAAATCGACACTTATTTTTTTTAAATCGACACGTATTTTTTTGTTTCTTTCGGAAAATAGGTTAAGGGGGTCACAGCCCCCCTTTTCAAAAAAGAGCCCCCTTGATTAAAAGGGAAAATTTAAAGAAACCAAACTCTGCCGATGCAAAGATGACTTCAAAGTAGGAAATACGGGTTTTATCGTTTTTGCGAGAAAAGGTTTGCAGGGACTATGGCCCCCTTCGAAATGACAAAGGACCCCGCACAATCCTTATGGAAATTGGATTTCGGTGGAATTGCTTAAAACCATGCTATGTTGTAGATATGGTGTTCCTGAGAAAAAGTCTCAACAGACACAACCACAAATCACTGTTTGGCCACTACAGGGCCATTTTTTTGAAAGCAGCCGAAGATAGTGATACTCTGGATTTCGATGAAAATGACTGAAACTGTGATATGTTAAAGATGTTCTGATCCTGAGGAAAAGTCTTAACAGGTAGAACCACCAATCACTGACCGTTTGGCCATTACAGTGCCACATTTTTTAAAACAGCAGAAGGTAACGTTATTCTGGATTTCGGTGGAATTACTTAAAACCGTTATATGTTGTAGATATTCTGATCCTGAGAAACGTATGAAAAATCACAACCCTTCATCACTGATCGTTTGGCCACTATAGGGCCATCTTTTAAACCGAACAAGAGGTAACGTTTTACTGGACTTCGGTTAAATTGCTTGAAATTGTGATATGTTATAGATTATGTGATCCTGAGAAAAATCTCAATGGACACAACCAGTAATCACTGACCACTTGGAAACTACGAGGCTACATTTTTTAAAACAGCGGAAGGTAAGGATACTCTGGAATTTTGGTAAAATTGTATGAAACCCTGAAAAGTCCGATCCCACAACCGGAAAAAGGGATGGGAAGAGTAGCGGCAAACAAAGGAAAACCTTGAAAAGCCCTAGACAATTTTTCTCAGTATCACGACATCTACAACATATCACAGTTTCATTCATTTACACCGAAATCAAAAATATCGTTATACCCGGCTGTTTTAAAATTCTGGAACTGTAGTGACTAAACAGTCATAATCAGGGGCGTCATTTAGGAGGGGCATTTGCCTCCCTCCTGAGTTTGAGATTTACATAGATTTTATCAATAGAATAGTAGTAAGTCAGTGAAAAACGCGAAATTTTACATAGGGGACATGTCCCCCCAAGCCAAATCTGAAATGATGCTACTAATCATAATTCGATGCTTGTGCCTATTTTCTTATGATGAGATCTTCCAATATATCTTAGTAGTGACCAGCGGCGCAAATCTGTCTTCAACATTGGGAAGGGGGGCAAGTAAGACTTTTTTAAAGCTATGCTCAAAGTGATTTTGAACTTGAAAAACAATCCTGCGAAGGATCAGAGAGAAGATTTGTCTTCAACATTGGGAGATGGGCAGATTTGAGGCTTATTCTGGGTGATTATCAATTTCATCTCACTTTACTTTTTGGCAATCGGACCCAAATCATCATTTTTTTCCCAAAAACACATTTCAAATAACATTATTGGGGGGACACTTACCCCAGTTCCAAAATTGGAGGGGGAATGTCCCCTCATTCCCCCGCGATTTGCGCCAGTGGTAGTGACCAAACGATTTGATTTGTGGTAGTGGTAGTGATTTGTGGTTGTGTCCATTGAGTCTATTTCTCAGGATTCCAATATCTACAACATATCATGGTTTCGGTCAGTTTCACCGAAATCCAGAACATCACTATCTTCGGTTACTTTCATAAAAGTGGCCAAACGGTCAGTGAGTGGTAGTTGTGCCCATTAAGACTTTTCCTCAGGGTCACAATATATACAACGTAACACGGTTTCAGGCACTTCCACCGAAATCCAGAAGACCGTTACCTTCTGTTTCCAAAAAAAGCGACCCTGTAGTGGAACAACGGTCAGTGGTGAGTGGTTGTGCCCGTTAAGATTTTTTCTCAGGATCACAACATCTACAACATCACAGTTTCAAGCAATTTCATCGAAATCCAGAATATCACTATCTTCTGCTGCTTTCAAAAAAAAAAAAAAAAAAAAAAAAAAAGCGGCCCTGTAGTGGCCAAACGGTCAGTCATAAGTGGTTATTTCCATTAAGACTTTTTCTCAGAATCACAATATCTACAACATATCACGGGTTTAGTCATTTGTATCGAAATTCAGAACATCGTTATCTTCGGCCATTTTCAAAAAAGTGCCCCTGTAGTGGCCAAACAGTGATTTGTGGTTGTGTCTGTTGGGACGTTTTTTCAGGAACACCATATCTACAACATAACATGGTTTTAAGCAATTCCATCGAAATCCAATTTCCATAAAGGTTGTGCGGGGCCCTTTGTCATTTCGAAGGGGGCCATAGCCCCCGTAAAGCTTTTCTCGCAAAAACGATAAAACCCGTATTTCCTACTTTGAAGTCATCTTTGCATCGGAAGTTCGGTTTCTTTAAATTGGCTCTTTTTTGAAAAGGGAGTATTTGCCCCCCTTAACCTATTTTCCAAAAGAAACAAAAAAAAATAAGTATCGATTTATTTTCGGTCTACTGTACATGTGCGAAGTTTGAAGAAAATCGGATAAGGAGAAACCCTTATGAAGCTATCTTCTTTACACTTTCACTTTTTGGACTTAACGGGTTTTTTGCTCCAACGCCTTCAAATTGTATTGACGAGTGTCTGTTCTGCGATATTCCGTTGTTTAAAAACGCAGTGCTATACTTGCAATGTACGGGAGGAAGGAATGCAATAGTACTTTCTGATTATTGCAGTGAAATCAAGAAACCTATGAAATGGAGTCAGAGTTAGGATCTAGAAGTAATTTTGACAGCATAACTTTTTTTTTTTACCTCGGATGATCTAAATTTGTTTCTCAAACATATGAAAATAAAAAGGTAAATGTGTGTGAGGCGATAGACACGCAATACGCACTCCACTTAAGGTATGTTGTGTGGGAATGATGTCCATCAAGGATCAAGATGGTTTATTCCCGTTTCGCCTACGGACCTTCCAGCAGTACATATCATTATCTGAATCTCATCTTAGATGTAGGCCAAATAGGTATTTCAGTTTGGCCTATTCCCGTTTAGCCTATACCCACTCAACGAGGGATATTTAGGTCAGAGAGACTTTTTCTACAAAGATTTATGAATAAGTTTATATTTCAACGTCAGCAACAGCTCTGACGTGATTGACTGTGGTTCTAGCCAAGTACGTGCTGTGCCACTAGTAGCACTAAAGCTCACCATTTCAAAAATGCTCTTTTTAAAATGGCTCTTCTTGAAAATGTTAAATTTACTTTACAGATATACATTTTTACTAGCTAAAAGCGGTCATTGTAAAAAGATTCATTAAAATCTACTTTTCAACACACACAAAAAGCACGTTCAAGTAGGGAAAGTGGGTAAACACTTGTAAAAAAAAAAAAAAAAAAAGGTAGATATCTCCCCCAGTTTGGAATATACCCCGTAAAGACCTAATCACGATTATTCGTGTAATTTTGTTATCCTAGATATTGGTGACATTGTATATTTTATAAAGCAGACTTGAATTTCCTGAATAGTCTAAGGGTAAGGAAAGAAGATAGGGGGTTATAAAACGGTTTTAGAAAGTACCAACTAGAACGATGCTCAGCATAGGGTCAATCCATTTCAAATCAATCAATATGGTCGCTATCAAAATATATAGTTTATCTTATTTTTTTTACACAATATTGTGCTATAAAACAAGTAGCCATTCATTTTTTTTGTTTAGATGTTTAGCTTGTTTATGAGGCACCGTTAGGCATAGCTATTTAAGCTAATTTTGAACTTTACAAAGGTTTGTTCTAAACTCTATAGCTCCTGTATTTTTTTAAATATTTCTTTTAAAATGTTAACATATTGAAATAGACAGTTACTATTTCATCTAAAACTGTTCTGTTCCATTCACTTTCCATGCTCGTTATGCACATCATTAGACGGGGCTCCCATTAGCTATCGGACGCTATGACCCTGGATATAATGAAATCTTTACAGAGGGAAAAAAAATGAAATTGACTTAGTTTTACCTTTTAAAAATTTAATTTCAGAAATTACGATTTGCGTTATTTAAACTATAACTTTCAAAAATGTTTTAAAGGTATCTATAGTATAGCAGGCTTAAATGTGCACTAAGTATCAAGTAGTATATTTAATTTACTTTAAATTATTTCCCATTTCAAATCAATAACTTCAGAAATAAAGGAGCTACACAGTTTACCGGAAACCTTTGTAAAGTACACACACACACACACACACACACACACACACACACACACACAAATACAAGGCTATTGATACAAAATAACTCCTCATAAACACACTAAACATCTAAAAAAAATTAATAATAATCAATGACTGCTGGTTTTCCTTACACTTTATAATCGTAACGTCTAACCTTCTAACAGTTATTTTTTACTAGCTCACATAACAGTTTAAAAAGGCAAGTAACTTGCTATTCAAGATCAGTTTCTTGAACTTCTCACGGCTGGTCATCACTCCCGTGGTTCTGAGAGATGATCCATTATACCCTCCAACTGCTTTGCTAGGAAAATTTCTTAATGTAATTTTTGAGCCTTAGTGGTGGATGGAAGTAACTTAATAGTTCTTCTGCCTTAATACAGAAATACTTGTAATATTGCAAGTAGAGCAAATTTGAGACCCGGAGAGAAAGCTCAGTATAGTATGAATGCTGGCTATTAAATTCAACTTTGAATGCTTCATTCATGTCCAGAGTAGTGGGTAGTATAGGTGAAGTGAACGGAGTTAGTTCTCTTCCTCGGTCTTCCTGTTTGAATAATTGAGTACCAGCTTCTCTGAATGAAGAGATATAGAAGCCATTTTGTTTTGATAGTACTAAACGCGACTCCGGAATAACGGGCAGAATAGGCGCTAATTACCTTCTGAATATCTTTAAACTTATTTTAGTTAAATTATTAGTTTGTATATCAAGTTTCTCATAATGAAGAAATTTGTTTTACAGGGTTGATAATCCAGGATAACCCTTAAGTCAAGGCATAACATTTAAAGTGAATATGGTGATAACAGACAACGACGGAGTTTAAACGTTGCTGAATCAAATTAAAAAATTTTATGATAACACACTTAATTTACCTTACACGTAACCTTAGAAAAATTGGCCTTCGGTGCGAGCGGTCCCGGGTTCGATTTTCGATGGGGGCATTCGGTCGAAAAAGTGTTAAAACACCTTTTCAGGCCAGCCACCCTGAATGAGGTTTTCCTGGGTTTTTCTCATTCACACCAGGCAAATGCCGGGGTGGTACCTAACTTATAGGTCCCAGGCCCTTTGCTTCCTTCCCCAATCCTTTCTTTTTTCCCTTTCCCCGGATAGTGTACTCGCCGAGGGACATCATCCCTCAAATCGTCACGGGTTTAATAGCCTTAGATGCAGAAAGCCCAGAAATCTAAATCCTAGATCCCCTTTTAAAAAATTGTAAGAAAACATAAAGAGAAATTTAAGCATTAACTTAGAAACCATTTAGAGAAAAGCCAAACTTACTACAACATTTATGAATCAGTATGAGAATTTTAGACAATAAAAGGATTAGTATGCAGTGTTAATTCTGGAATTTTCTTTGCTAGAAGTTAATTGGTTTAATTATTCAATAGACTGACTAATTCCCATAGATTTAACTTGAAAATGGCGTGACTGCATTTAGCCTGAAAATGGCGTGACTATATTAATATTTTGATTATCTTTATATTGCATTCCCACCTCAAACACAAAATATCTCTCGTTGAGTATGCGTAGGCGAAACGGTAATAGGCAAAACGGGGATACTCGTTTTACTTACAGATAAGATGAAATTGAGATAATGATATAAATTGGTGAAAGGTCTGTAGGCGAAACGGGATAGGCAAAACGTTAAGACACCATCAAGATTACTGGGTCTTCAAGGGTCGGTTTCACGAACTGAATTAAGTGCTGCTACATGTAGTGAAAATATGTGGTTGAATCCATCCTGAGGGGCGTGGAACTGCAATCCTGCCAGCAGGAGTTCCGTCAAGAAGTTCTGCCTTAATATTAGTTCGAGGAACTACAAGTACGTACCTAGGTATATGATTCAAATACACACCAGCTGCATTCATACACGTCACAACTGTTTTGGGAGCATCTTTCACTACTGAAGTGAGTTTTCCAACGTAATTTTGCCCTGTATTTTACTTTATCACGCGTGAAACCTTTCACTCGCGCAATCGTAATTGCACGTGGATCACTAACAGCTAACAACGAATTGACACGAGATCCTTAGCAGCTTGTCTTGGATGTTTCTAATAATGTTGAAGTATAGAGCAAGGAACGTTGAATGTTTTCGCTGCTTTCAAATAAACTTATTCATGATTTTTCACAGCCTAAACAGCCTGCAACATTGACTGTTTGTTTCACTTCTTTCTCTGGGATATCTGAAACAATAGGAAATAACTTTTTGCAAATGTTCCTTATATAGGATATCTAATTGAGGTGAACAAGAAGAAGAAGATATTTGCCCACCCTTCCTATTCGATATTGGGACGAGCGCTCCCTCGGGTAAACATTCACCGGCAGCCTGAATACCCGTATCTAGCAGAACAAGTCTTACATATTTAACCCTTATCTTACATATTTAACCCTCCCAGGCCCAGTAGCTTCATTTTTCTAAGATTTCTCAATAACCATAGATATTTCGAAGACATAAAATACTGAATTCTTCTCTCTTTCGTCGAAGTTAAAATCATGAAAGTTGGTAAAGCTTTTTTTTTTTTTAATTTGAAAATCTTTTTCTGACGTAACCGGGCAACCGGGGCCTAGGAGGCCCCGTATATAATTTTAGTGAAATTCCTGTCAAATATTAGATCAAATTGTCACATAATTATATATTGAACACGTGACTATTGTAACCTTTAGTCGGAACAGTATGCGGCAACAGACATTGAATGTTGAGTGTTCTGCACTTAAAATATATACTGGGCCTGACAGGCCCCGGTTGCCCGTTTACGTTACAAAAATGTCTTGCCCGGATAACGGTTAAATACTAGGTAATTTTGTCTTTTCGAATAAAAGTATAATGTTGTTTTCCTTACCTTCTGTGTTCCATCATCAGATAAAACTCTCCCTCCAAAAGCTTCAATCGACAAAAAAGTTTTCTTTTCTCTCACACTTCAGCAACACATTCTTCTACAGTGTCCAAATTTACAAAGACAATACGGCGCCACTTGATAATGAAGGTACTGTGGCTGTCTTCCGATGGCAGCACCTACTTGACAAGAAAAATTAATGTCCGATATAAGGCAGGTATCATATTTGATCTTTTTGCCTTATTATGTATGCCTAATTGTACGAACTCTTTTCGAAGAGTGCGTATTCCTTTTGATCTTGCGGACTTCATACTGTTGGTTCAAGGCGTCGACCTTCAATTGTTCTATTATTTGCAGGAAATTTCCCAAACCAACGGTGTATAATGTGTTCATTCACGTCTCTTGCACCAAATACATTGCTGATGTTTCCCACGACTAGATACACATAATGATCCAGTAAAAGAAATCCAGTAGTAAATGTTTGGTTTCGTGCACTAACAAAAACCAATTGAAGCATATAGAGTCTGATTCAGTTATATTGAGTCGTATTTGAATGTCCCTCTTACCTTATAAATGCTATGGTTCCACCACTGGTTGTCTTCAATCTGCAGACTACCTCTACTGACTATTGCCATGCATCGAAGTTTCCATTTCATGAAAATGCGTTGCAACATGAACCATGTGTATTGAGTCCCATTTCTCTTTATAATCTTTCCATAGGCAGAGACAGTACGGAATCCCCGATGGAATAGGTACCGCTTGAGGAGTCCAACAACAAAATAGTCCATTGCGCTGGCATCTGGACTTTGACACGGATGTCAGAGAAGGAATTGCAGTAATTGCAGTTTCTGTTCCATACGGGGATAGAATCCCAGCGATGTCCTCACCGTGTGGCTGGGTGTCTTGTCTTGGTGGAGTACAACATCGTTCATGTCTTGTGCGTATAATGCTTACGATTTCATGCTGGTATATTTCAGTGAGGACATGAGTCTGGTAGCACGAAACATTGATTTCGACGTTTTGCTTCGTCTTTCGGAGATGTAATTTATCCAAGTAAGAAAAACCGACCATAATCATAAACCCTTTTGGACAACTCTCTCTCTCTGTATGTAATAACAGAAAATTTACTACACTCTCTGAGGTAAATCCACGCCTCATCAAGGATAAACAACAAATTTCTACAGATAACCCACGAGATGGTATTCATTCAGCCTCATGCTGTTTTTTCTTCATTCAGCCACATGACATGATTTCAGAGAATGCACACTGCTCTTGCAAACGACAATGAGACGTAAATAATTATGTATATCGCCTACAATGTGCGGCATTTGCTTCCCAAAGTACGCTCTATGTGGGTCTTTCGGAAATCGCCATAAGCAAAATCACACGCAATAGAGGCAGAGCCCTCTTCGCGGGAAACTGCTTTTTAGTTGCTCGCGTCGATGTAGTTGTCTCTGAAATCTGTGCAGCGTATTTCCTTATAATATGATTCACAGTAACACAACCTTCGCGAAAATTAGACACTTTACGTATTTCTATGAAGAGTGACGCCATGACCTCCGCATCGGGAAGTGCTACAATGAATCCCTCCGAGAATCTGTTCGGATTTGGCGGAATCATTCAAATTTCGTCCACACTGCTCTGCTGCTTGACTAACGAGATATTGTTGGTTGCTTCGTGGCAATCTCATGACAATGGGTTGCGTATGCATGGTACAGTTGCATATTGAATACGACTCAATATAACTGAACTAACCTCTGTACACTACTGAGAGAGAAGAATCACCTGATTTTTAGTCTAGAAAACCTGTAGGTGCGAGAATTGCAAATTTCTGTATCAAATACAAGATTTTCTGTACGAGGCTACGTGCTGGTTTGTTCCCTAGTCAGGATTAATCTGTACAGCCGTACATAGACGGAAATCATGTGTGATCCATCAGTATGCGTAGAATACAGACAATCATGGTTATGAACTCTGATAAACATTATTTTGTTGTGTACACAGTACCCAGTCCACGGATTGTCTAGGATTGTAGTTCTCCTGCCGTGCCATGAACAGAGACAGGAAAGCCGTCTGTATTCCGAGCCCACGGATTTTCCTCCTAAATGTGCTCGATTTTTCTCTACGTGTTTCTCCTGACTGACAGGGAACTCTATCTAATTTTCTGAACATGTACAGAGATTATAATGTCTCCTTGGCCTCGGTCCATGAATTATAAGTTTTACAGAGAGCAATCTCCCGCAGATGTAAATCGGACATTTCAATACTACAAATCTTATAGATATATTCTCTTGTTTGCAGTTAAGAAACAAGACTTCGTCCCACAAACAATTAAGTTCGCCAGTTAGTTATTAGAGAATTTAATATTGGTGTAATTTCAGATATCTTCAGGATAAAATCCCACATCTACACAGCCTAAACTTAAAAAAAGAAACAGTTTTATGGAGAAATATGCAAGTTAATTACATGAATCACATCTGTAAATTACATCATATATTTCTGACTTTTTATACAAAATACACGTAAAAGTCTCCTTAATCATTGGTTAACTTATATGTGATCATCGATTATATGCTAGAAGATGATTTTAAGGTTAGGAATTGTTTTCATCCTTTCACCATGAAACTTCACACCACTTACACATTTTTCAACAGCTACATGACCTCGTCGTTGGAATCTTATCTACGCATCCTCTGATATACAATTACATTCCTTAATAATTTATTAACAAAATGTTTGTAACAAAAAAACGTAATGTAAAACAACGTTCAAATATTCTAAAATGCTAGATCCTTAGTTATTCATCTTCTGTAACGTTGTCAATAAAAATCGGTAGATTGTTTCGATCCCCATTGCTCCATTCATCTTCTTCTAATCTTCTCTAAATAAGAATTAGTAGAACCACACATTATTCTGTCCATCTTGTTTCAAAATGCACTCAATAAAAATTTGGTAGATGCAGCATTCTGCCAATCAAAATCTTCTAAAACGTCCTTAATGAGTTATTAAATGGACACAAATTTCTCTCCATTTTCTTCTCTAACGTTCCTAATTAAAATTACTGCATACCCACAATCTTCTAATCACGTGATTCTAAAACTTTCTTAATAAAAAAAAATAGACAATTGCACAGTTTCATCCACTGTCTTCAAATTCAATCTCAATATCAATTGGTAGATTTCTACATTCCCTCAATCATCGTATTACAAAACGTTATTATTAGAATTGTAGACTCATATATCAGACATCCCTATAGAAAACATCGTGGAGCTTCCAGCTTCCTCTTACGTGCTAACGTTCTCACTGAAAACGATATCTTCCAGTTTACTTTTTGCCGTTTTTACTATAAAGAGTGTTGTAGTTGTTGCAGTTCTAGTCTTGGATGCTCTTACTATAAATAGGGTTGTAGCTGTTGCAGTTTTAGTCTTGGATGCTCTTACTATAAATAGCGTTGTAGCTGTTGCAGTTTTAGTCTTGGATGCTCTTACTATAAATAGCGTTGTAGCTGTTGCAGTTTTAGTCTTGGATGCTCTTACTATAAATAGGGTTGTAGCTGTTGCAGTTTTAGTCTTGGATGCTCTTACTATAAATAGGGTTATAGTTGTTGCAGTTTCAGTCTTGGATGTTCTTACTATAAATAGGGTTATAGTTGTTGCAGTTTCAGTCTTGGATGCTCTTACTATAAATAGGGTTGTAGTTGTTGCAGTTTCAGTCTTGGATGCTCTTACTATAAATAATCTTGTAGTTGTTGCAGTTTTAGTCTTGGATGCTCTTACTATAAATAATCTTGTAGTTGTTGCAGTTTTAGTCTTGGATGCTCTTACTATAAATAGTGTTGTAGTTGTTGCAGTTTTAGTCTTGGATGCTCTTACTATAAATAGTGTTGTAGTTGTTGCAGTTTTAGTCTTGGATTCTCTTACTATAAATAGGGTTGTAGTTGTTGCAGTTTTAGTCTTGGATGCTCTTACTATAAATAGGGTTGTAGTTGTTGCAGTTTTAGTCTTGGATGCTCTTACTATAAATAATGTTGTAGTTGTTGCAGTTTTAGTCTTGGATGCTCTTATTATAAATAATGTTGTAGTTGTTGCAGTTTTAGTCTTGGATGCTCTTATTATAAATAATGTTGTAGTTGTTGCAGTTTTAGTCTTGGATGTTCTTACTATAAATAATGTTGTAGTTGTTGTAGTTTTAGTCTTGGATGCTCTTACTATAAATAATGTTGTAGTTGTTGCAGTTTTAGTCTTGGATGCTCTTACTATAAATAATGTTGTAGTTGTTGCAGTTTTAGTCTTGGATGCTCTTACTATAAATAATGTTGTAGTTGTTGCAGTTTTAGTCTTGGATGCTCTTACTATAAATAGGGTTGTAGTTGTTGCAGTTTTAGTCTTGGATGCTCTTACTATAAATAGGGTTGTAGTTGTTGCAGTTTTAGTCTTGGATGCTCTTACTATAAATAGGGTTGTAGTTGTTGTAGTTTTAGTCTTGGATGATCTTACTATAAATAGTGTTGTAGTTGTTGCAGTTTTAGTCTTGGATGCTCTTACTATAAATAGTGTTGTAGTTGTTGCAGTTTTAGTCTTGGATGCTCTTACTATAAATAGTGTTGTAGTTGTTGCAGTTTTAGTCTTGGATGCTCTTACTATAAATAGTGTTGTAGTTGTTGCAGTTTTAGTCTTGGATGCTCTTACTATAAATAATGTTGTAGTTGTTGCAGTTTTAGTCTTGGATGCTCTTACTATAAATAATGTTGTAGTTGTTGCAGTTTTAGTCTTGGATGCTCTTACTATAAATAATGTTGTAGTTGTTGCAGTTTTCGTCTTGGATGCTCTTACTATAAATAGTGTTGTAGTTGTTGCAGTTTTCGTCTTGGATGCTCTTACTATAAATAGTGTTGTAGTTGTTGCAGTTTTCGTCTTGGATGCTCTTACTATAAATAGTGTTGTAGTTGTTGCAGTTTTCGTCTTGGATGCTCTTACTATAAATAGTGTTGTAGTTGTTGCAGTTTTCGTCTTGGATGCTCTTACTATAAATAGTGTTGTAGTTGTTGCAGTTTTCGTCTTGGATGCTCTTACTATAAATAGTGTTGTAGTTGTTGCAGTTTTCGTCTTGGATGCTCTTACTATAAATAGTGTTGTAGTTGTTGCAGTTTTCGTCTTGGATGCTCTTACTATAAATAGTGTTGTAGTTGTTGCAGTTTTCGTCTTGGATGCTCTTACTATAAATAGTGTTGTAGTTGTTGCAGTTTTAGTCTTGGATGCTCTTACTATAAATAGTGTTGTAGTTGTTGCAGTTTTCGTCTTGGATGCTCTTACTATAAATAGTGTTGTAGTTGTTGCAGTTTTCGTCTTGGATGCTCTTGCTATAAATAGTGTTGTAGTTGTTGCAGTTTTAGTCTTGGATGCTCTTACTATAAATAGTGTTGTAGTTGTTGCAGTTTTAGTCTTGGATGCTCTTACTATAAATAGTGTTGTAGTTGTTGCAGTTTTAGTCTTGGATGCTCTTACTATAAATAGTGTTGTAGTTGTTGCAGTTTTAGTCTTGGATGCTCTTACTATAAATAGTGTTGTAGTTGTTGCAGTTTTAGTCTTGGATGCTCTTACTATAAATAGTGTTGTAGTTGTTGCAGTTTTAGTCTTGGATGCTCTTACTATAAATAATGTTGTAGTTGTTGCAGTTTAATCTTCTTCCAGTTTTAGTCTTGGCCGTTTTTAATATAAATATTATTGTAGTTCTACCAGTTTTAGTGTTTGCGTTCCATGCTTTTATACTTTGCGATATTAGACATGTTGATTGGTTTGCTGCGATTAGCATTCCTGATTGTTATTTATTATCTAAAATGTGTATGATCGTTGATGGTCGTTTAAGTAGATGATTGTTCTTGACGACGGAATTAGTGTGGTATTTACCTGTGTAAATTAAAAAGAAAAAAGAAAAAATATGTGAAAGAATTGAAATATTTGTGTGATTGCTGTAACTCAATAAGTTGATATTGATAAATTAATTAATTTATTTATTTGAATTTTTAATCTTTTCCGGTAAATGTTTGCTGTGGTAGTTGTGAATTAATTTTTTAAATCTATGATAATGACTGAGTTTGATTCTTGGTGGTGATACGCGTATGTTATGTATCTTGTATGATACTCAGTGCATATTTATGAAGTTTGTGCTATGTACAAGCTTACCGCTGATCTAGTTGCTACTACTTTTGTTCATAAGGTTGCTGGTTCGATTTGCGGTGGAATAGCATTGAACGCATTATGGCGGTTTGGAATTTCACTTGAATCTAATGTTCAAATCTCATTCTCCTCGCTGAACGTAATGCTAAATTTCTTAAAATAAACTACGTAGGACATCAGTACTATCATCATAAACATAGTCAAACATTGTCAATCTACTGCTGGATAAAGGTCTCTGCAACTATCTTGGGTAATTCTTTTCCGCGTTATCCTCAACGTTTCTTGTTTCCTAGGTTCTTGCTCCCTCTTAGTATCCTGTCAAGAACACGGTTTGTTCATCGTTATTCTTGCAAATGCGTCCAGCCCACTGCCACTTCAGTGTCGGTATTCATGATAATATCCATTGCTGGTGTCATCCTTCCAATCCACGTGATTAATTTCCTTCATTTCATGACATTTTCGGTTTTTTTTTTTTTTTTTTTTGAAAAGTCGAATATGTCAAGAACTCGATTTTCGGTTTCTGTTTTGAAAACTGAAACTGGTTTTGTTCCTTCAAATTTGAAACTAGGTTTGATTTTGGAAACTGAAATCGATTTTCAGTTTAAGAGTCGAAACCGTTTTTCGGTTTCAACAACTGAAACTGATGTTCTGTTTTTCAAATCAAAGATCTGTTATAGAAATCAAAATTTAACTTCGGTACTCAAATAAGACGATTGCAACACCCAACAACCACTGGTCCTTTTCGTTGCTTGTTCATTACAAAAAGTACTTCCATACAAATAAGGGTGCTCGAATTCGTTTTCGCTAACGGTATTCGCTTTCTTTGCTTCTCTTTATTTCCATTCCCCTAGTTTTGGAAACATTCCCTATTTAACCAATGCTCGAAAAGGGAAGTGTTACATTCTAGCTATATATTTTGTTTATGAATTTTCAAGTGCACCGTTCAATTAAAAAACTTTGTAACGAACTAGTTACAGTGTTAATAGTGCAAAAAAAAAATATATTCGGTTTTTCTATGTCCCGATATTTTTGTATCTGACTATATAACATTGGACAGTGCACTTGTATTTTACTGTATAAAATTTGTAGTTTATATCTCAAATTCATCTTGCCTTCCTTTAAACAAAATAAAGGTTGGAAATTTTGGAATATTTAAGTGTTTAGGTTTTTAGGGAATAATTTTTGATATTCAGAGCCGTAGTATCCGGCCGGCGCCCGGAGCGAAGTAGAATTCGGCGCTGCTATACTTACCTCGCCAAGGTTTTCCTTCTTTTCTTTTCTTTTTTTCTTTTGTTTTCTTTTTTTACGTATAAAAGAAGCAGCTTTTGTTGTTATGCTACGCTGAATTTTTATCAAGCTGTTTGGAAAGACCATTATGTCTACGAAAGGCTTATTTTGACTTTTTGTTAAATTTAACAAAACTACATTTGGTTGTATACAAATTTACTTGGGGAACAGTTATGGAAATTTACAATACTACTATTTGTAACGTTTCATACTATCGATGAGAAATGAAATTTCAACACATTAGAAACTGTGTCCTTTTAAAATGTTCGAAATGGGTGACATCATTAATTTCCACTAATAATTATAACTTTTGTAATTTTATTCTGTATGTGACCACACAAATAACATTTTAATTTCGATACTGTTAACAGTGCTATTAGCAATTAAACGGGTTGAACTTGTTAATAATAGACTTTCTTTTATTACTTTTAAGGGTCGGTGATGTGATACTATTGTTTTAAATGCACATCATAGCCGAGGTCACTGTGGGTGCAGTGGGTGCAGCAGCACCCACATTAACCTCGATTTTCAGATTTCCTACAATAAATAATCCTTTCTATTTTGTATATATATATATTTTTTTTTTTTTTGCTATGTTTGGGTATATTTGAGTAACTTCTTAAGTCTGTCATAAATTACTTGCTATCATACAGTACTTTTTAAAAGTAAAACTTACGGATTATTTTCGAGATCTTAAGGCTCAATAGTGCAGAGCGTTCTGGCAACAAGTTTAGAATGTGTTGGCAGAGCGTCTTCAGCGAACAGTGCGATGTAATTGTTAGTTGAGTTGTTACTGCATGTATGCACGTCGGCATCCTAATTTGCCTTTAAAATGTTTAAAGCAAAGGAACAGGGATTGGGTGGATAAAAAACTCATCCTTAAGCTTCAAGTGAAACTACTGGTAAATCATCGTTTAACAGTGAGAAGCAATTGACAGGATAATAGCGAAGTTCAGAAACAAACTTCTGACGATGGCGATGGATGCTTCTCAAAAGCTACTACAGGTTTAAAAAAAAAATATTTTAATGGAAAAAAGTAGTGGAAAAACCTTTATAGAGCTTGGATGTATTTCAGTTAGAAGGCGGGAAAGAATAGGGGCAGAGTTATGCTAATGAAAGGTGAGGCTGACTAACAATTATTTTTTGAAGTACGAGGGCCGAAATTACTTTTCGACATCAGAAGTACATAACTTATATTTTATGATTTGGAAAGTCAATTTTCGTAAGCATAGATATTGAAGATAACATTGAAGAATTCAAAGCCATGATTCCATTCAGCAGAAGAATTTCTTTGGCAAATCAATAACTCACATACACGCATCCATGCATAAAGTTTCTTTTAAAATGTACATAAAAGATTTTATTGAGTACCAAGATAATTTTACTATGTCTTATTTCTTGTCAGCCACATTAGCAAAATCCTGGCGGTGTTTATGATATACATGCCCCAACAGAACATAAGAGTGACGATATAAAATACACTTTTCAAGTAGAAGTACCATGGGTATTCGACCAAGTCGAGCGATATCCTATGAAAATTCTATTAGAGGATTTCAATCCGAAGGTAGGGCGACGGGATATTTTCAAACCGGTTATAGGGAAAGAAAGTCTGCAAGTAACGACAATGGGGTTAGTTCCGTGAACTTTGGAACATTCAAAAACCTTATCTGGAAGAGTACAAAACTCCCACATCGCAACGTTCATAAATACACATGGATCTCACCAGATGGAAGAACACACAATCAAATTGATTACTTTTAGAGATAGAACACAGTCAAGCATAATTTATGTTCGCTCGTTCATAGGACCCGACTGTGACACTGATCACTATCAGATAGCAGTGATAACAAGAGAGAGAGAGATTATCGTTGAATAAAGAGAATATTCAACATCTGAAAACGAAGAGGTTTAGTTTAGTAATTAGAGTAATTAGAGGGGAACCAGATGAGAGGGGAATACTAGATTGAAGTGTAATAAATTGTCGTTTTTAGAAGATGTTGGGAACTCTAATGTTGAGGATACCTGGTTCAAATTAGGGATAGCATTAAAATTTCAGCAAAAGAAAAATTTGGGGCACGCGGAAATATGTAGAAAGAAGTCATGGTTCAACCAGAAATCCACCAACTTAACGGGGAAGGGAAAATAGAATAATCTGCTTGGCTACAAAATCCGAACGATATAAATACGCTAAATTTCGTTGACGTCAGATAGGGAAATTTCTAAAATGTTTAGAAGAGTGAAACGCGATTTTTTTTAAATTTTAAATTAATGAACTTGAAGATAATAGTAAAAGAAAAAAATCGAGACATGTTCAAGGGCATCAACAAATTTAAGAAACGGCATCAACGTCGCGCGTATATATCAAAGAGAAACGATGGAACAATTCTTAGTGATGTAGATGACAGCTTGAATAGATGGAAAGATTTCTTTGAAGATTTGCTTAACACGCATCCAAAAACTAATGTTCGTGGAGATAGCGAAATGCACAGCAGAACCACAAATTTCAGAGCCTAGCCGAACAGAAGTAGAAATTGCTTAAAGAAATTAAAGAAAACAAATCTCCCGGTGTACACGAAGTTCTGCCTGAATTGGTTTTAGCTACAGGGAAAAATTGTGGAACAAGATACACAAATTCATTCTCCTTGTCTGGAACAAGGAGGAATTACCACAAGAAAGAATGAATCATTGTTCCAAGAAAGACGACAAAGTGGATTGTAATAATTTCCGAGGCATTTCTTTTGTGTCACCATTCTATAAAATTCTCTCAAACATTTTATTAGTAAGATTAATCCGATACGCAGACGAAATTATTGGACATTGTCAGTGGATTTAGACGAAATCAATCAACTATGAACCAGTTATTTACCATTTGGTAAATATTCGAAAAGAAGTGGGAATACAATACCTCGTAACATCAATTATTTATTGATTTTAGAAAGAATTAGAATTATATTAGCAGACAAGTATTAGAAGACAAATGCCGGGATGGTACCTACTAAACAGGCCCTGGCCGATACCTTCCCAAATCCTTTCCATTGTTATTGTTGTTAGATATCCAGTATAAAACGGCCTCTGAGCTGTATCTAGTGATTCTTAAATAAATAAATAAAATAAATATTATACAACATTCTTACAGAATTTGGAATACCGAGAAAAGCTAGTTAGATTAATTAAGATATATTTAAACGAATCCCAAAGTAAACTCCGAGTAAGAAAAATTCATGTGCACGAGGTTCCTCGTCGAGAATGGCCTGCAACAAGGAGATGCGTTGTCGACATTATTGTTCAACTTTATTCTGAAGTACGCCATAAAGAAAATCAGAGATAGCAACTAAGACCTAGAGCTGAATGGTATTCACCAGGTTATGGTGTATCCTGATGATGAAAATTTGATAGAAGAAGGTAGGAGAACAATAGAAAGAAACAATGGAGACATTATTAAATGTTTGAAGGTTTAGAAGTAAATGCAGAAAAAACTAAATACATTGACGTTCACTGGGATCATAATACTGCAAATTATGGACGCGTCAAAGTATCAAATAATATTTTCGGTAAAGTGAATACTTTCGAGTGTCTACGGTACATTAATAAACCAAAATCATATCCACGAAGAAATTAACCCTAATGTCGACTAAAAAAAGGGAATTCGTGTTATTATTCAGTTCAAAATCTATATCGTCGCGAATTCTGATGAAATTGAAGCTCAAAATATATAGAACGATAATCATGCCTGTTGTTCTGTGTTGTTGATGGTCGCTTACTTTAAGGGAAGAATGCAAACTGAAATTATTTGAGAGTAGAATCCTGAGACGAATATTCAAAGTCAAGGGGAACAGCAATCGGGAATAGCGGAAACTTTATAACGAGAATGTACACCCCTTACTAAACATTCTTAGAGTCATCAAGTCTAGGAGGTTCAGGTGGGCAGGTCATGTAGCGAGAATGAAAGAAAGCAGGAATACTTTCAAAGTTTTTACTGCAAATCCAAAAGGAAAACTTGCATTAGGAAGACATATTCGCAGATGGAAGGTCAATATTGTAATATGACTGAAGCTAATTGCTGAAGGGCAAATAATATTTTATTAATAAGATGAATCTCGCAGAAATAGGAATGCAAAGTAGAAACTGGATTCAGTTGGGTAAAAACAGGAGTCATTGGAGAGGTTTTATGAACGCGGCATTGAACCTCCGGGTTCTATATAGGTCATAGAGTTAGTTAGTTATTTTATGGTAAAATATTTTGTGAAATATAACAAATTCAGAAGGTTTATATTTTGTCTGTGTGTAGATAGATAAAACAGAGCAAAACTGATACGTATATACAGAACACATATCCTGGCTATACAAGTAGTTGATGGAGAAATGATCTCAATAAATTCCTTCAAATTGGAAGCATTTCATATGTCAATGGAATAAAAGAATCACTGGTAGTGATTAGTTTCTGAAAAAGACGAAATTCGTTGGGTTAAGTTCTGACCCTTTTAGCCCTACTCTACGATTTCGAGTATGTTCATTTTTAATATTCCTGCGTAAAGAGCAGCTTGCGTGTGTCTCTACACTCCTCTAATTTTCATACCTTCATTCTCACCAGCCCGATTAATCCGATTCGGTAGATAAGCATGATTAACTACGTTAATTCCTCACCATCACAACGCTGAACACGTATTTCAGACTTTGACTGTTACTGATTTTGAAGGCGTTTCTGCATACACTCTAATCCATTACTCGACACCTTGTACATCACATTGTCATTAACAAATGGTATATAATAACTTTCTTTAAGTAGTAAGTAAAAACGTGTGGCTGTTATTTAAAATTTTGGGTTGCGAGCGGAGCGAGCAAGAACATTTTTAACAAATGTATTTCTTTGTAAACCGACAATATTGATTTAATGGGGCCCCAATTCTTTTAGGGGGCGCCCCGTCGTTTACTCTTTTCCGACACCGTTTTTTTCTTCTTGCTTGTTCGGGGCCCCTTTGTTATCAGAGCCAAGGACAACCGCCCCGCTCGCTCCCTAGCAACGACTCTGTTGATATTTATTCATCATCTTCTTCATAATTTTCTTATGTATGGCCATCTCATTTGGACAAGTAGATAGTATATAATGCTATTTCAATATAATCTATATTTCAGTAGTTAGAATTCTCTTCAAATTTTCACCAATCCAAAATTGGATAGGACACTTATCACCCCCTTCACCGCGATGAGATACCAATATCCAGCTAAAATATGGTTTTATCCAGTTTTAACAACCTTCTATTCGCTTTAAAATACTGCCCCGCGAAATTACTGTATTGTGAATGGAAATTAGCTTATAACCTCAGGGCTTTGGCGCCTTTCTAGCCGTAATTAATTTATGGTTTTTTTTTTTTTTTTTTTTTTTTTTTTTTTTTTTTTTTTTTTTTAGTAAGACAAGAACATGGCAGTATACGTAGTTTTGGAATTAATTAAATTAATCTCTAAAATGCTCGAATAAATTGCGACCGGGACTCCTATCTATTTATAGTCAGTTAGCATAGTTTCAAAATTTCCTAACAGGGGTTGAATAACGAACCGAAGCTTTCCTCTGGAAGGAAATCTTCCTCAACCCCTTTAATTGGCTAAAATTTAATTATTCAAGATGTAAAATTTTCAGTTTCAAGTACAAGGACCCTTGTCCTGCATCACCCTTCTTTCATGTTAGAGCTGTAAAAGTTGTTTTATAGGTAATGTAGATATGTAGTCCTTTTTTTCATTTTGTCTAGGCATCTGTATTTATATGTCTATTCTTAGTGTGATATTTGTGAATAAATGAGGAATATAAATGATATGGAATGCTTTAAGTGGCTCATCTATTGACAGTGTTCTATGAAATTATAAATCTTACGTTATTTTTTCTGGATGGACTAATACATGATGTAACACCGTATTACATTCAATATTTATATAGTTCAGATACGTGTAGTTAATCTAATGTTTTATTCATTTATTTGATAATGGAAATTGGATAATGCGTTGATTATAGTGCACGGTATGCAGGGGTGTAGCCAGCAGCTTTCTGTAGGAGGGGCCCGTCGTTTTTGAAGGAGGGCCAGCTACAATGTGCAAAATCAAAAAAAAAAAATGTGTTGTAGCTAGTGTTTTTGAGGCCAGAGAAACTGGAAAAATTTGGTTTCCTTCCCGAAAATTAAAAATAGTTTTTAGATCATTATTGTTATTATTATTATTACTAATTTATTGTTTTTTCTTCATAAATTATATTCCAGATATTTTTTATTATGTTTAACCAAGAACTACTATCCCGGTCTATGTTTACTACTACTACTATGTTTAACTATTTCAATACACAGAACCTATCTATAAAGGTAACTAAGAAAGGTTCTATCGCTTTCTCACCCACCACCTCCGAACATTCATATGTCACCCAAGACGTACCTGGAAGATCAAAAATAGTCCCCATAAACATCAACGACCTTCTGCCAACATTCTGGGAGGTCAAGGATTCCACCTCAGTAGAACTTGATAGGCTGTGAAGCGAAGAAGGTATCAAGTGCATTTTGCACCTCTACTAGGGATTTCAACTGGCGTCCTCTAAGGTGATTGTCCAAGGAATGGAACAGGTAATGATCGATCGGTGCAATATTCGGGGAGTATGGTGGATACAATAGTGCTTCCCATCGAAAACGTAGAATGGTGTTCCTTGTCATCCTAGCCACGTGGGGCTTACAATTGTCCTGTAACAGAAGTACCCCTTTGTGATTCCGAAGTCTGGCTCCAAAGTTTTAAATTTTTCTTAAACACGGCTCAACTGCTGACAGTACACAGTTGTATTGATGCTGTGATCAGCTGGTAGCAGTTCCCTATGCACGATGCCGCGAGCAGTTCATTAAACACACAAGAGGATCTTCTGTTGCAGTGTTAATTTCGGCTGCTTTGGAAGCGGTTCATGGGATGCTAACCAATGATGACGGGACCGTGGAACTTCGTACAGGACTCACTTCTCATTACATTTCAACACCCTGCCCAGAAATGCCTCTTTTCTCAGACGAGACAGCGAAAAAAACACAGGTGTCTGCTCTCGTTGCCTTCTGGCCCGAAGTCAATTCATGTGGATGCATTGGCCCAACTTGTACAGTGTGGTCAAGAAGTGGATTAGTTTCAACAGTATAGTTTAGTTGTGGTAGAATGTCTGTACACAGTTACCTTGAAGTCTTAAGACTCATAAACATCGGTATGATCACCATCCATATCGTAACACAGCTGTATTCTACGCCAAGTTCTCGCAGATTTTTTGCGGAGATACTTGGGGTCATGAGGGTGAAGGAGTGTTCCATAGCTGTTCGTAATTCTTGTGTTGTGTGATATCTAGTGTTTCTTACTTATTGCTTTATGAAACCCCAGAGAGCATGCAATCTAATGTCAAGCAATGTTACCAAACAAATGTAGGTAAAACCTAAAACCGTAAGAAAAACCAATTAGAGGTACGCCCACTTCCGAACCATGCCGTAGTGTTTCCCCAGTTGATTAAGGTGCTGGCGAATGGTCTCTCCACTCACACTGAATTATAGTCCCAGTTCCTCACATGTTTGGTCACTGTTCACCTCAATTGCTGCCTGAAAATCTTCATTTTGTACATGTGTTGGTCTTCCGACACGTGGTGCATCTTGGAGTATTTCGTCACCGTCCTTAAATTTGTTAACTGTCTGCGTAGCCACGACACCCACACCAAAGGCTACTGTCGCGACGTTTGACCCCAGTTTGATGTCGTACAGCGTACATGCCCTTATGACGCTCTGTGGTGGTTCCGTGTTCACTCTATCCTTACGCAAGTTCACGGTGTAACTGAACTGCCACAACCAGGTAGTATGTTGGATATACCAACATCAACAACTGGCCTTTGCCTTATCTCCATTCGCATTCAACTCACGGTGTGCGGGCCAATTGAACACAGACCACCTCAGAAAGCGAGAGAACTCTTTTGGTTACAGAAGGCTGATCTTTGAAATTACACTTAATTTGTTTAAGATTTCCTGACAAAAATATTTATTTATTATTCGTGACTAAAGATCATAATTATTTTATTAACAGCTATATCTCACTTCCTGTTTTACAGGAAGTAGCATTTAAAAAAGCAAATGAAATCCAAACTGAAAAACTGAATAAAAACGTTTTTCACAAAGTTTTCCATCTGATAAAAAATGTTTTTTAAACACTAATTACAGCATATAAATAATATAATGTATTTACAATTTACTTCAATACTATTGTTTTATGGTAGTATTTATAGTACCTAGTTAAAACGTTTGTCTTCAAACTGTCAAATACAAATCGCCGTAAATTGTGTAACCTGCTGCCACAAAAAAGTATATCATAGTATTTTCCGATCGCTATAAGAAAGAGATACCAGACTATTTTTCGATCGGTATGATAAAATACTATTTTGCCGTAAATTATTAATTATATATAAACTTTGTTATCTTTAAATGACTGAAGCGAGGTAATCTCACGATGATGTTTTAAAAACTGGTCATTTGGGGGAGACAGTAAAGCATTTGGGGGAGCCTGGCCCCAATGGGCCCTCCCGTGGCTACACTCCTGACGGTATGTTTACTAGTACAAGTTCCGATTTACTACAGTAGCGCCGCCTGACGCGAATCAGTTATCGCAATCAGTAAGTCATTTGTTGAGGCATCGTATTTAGTGAAATAGAATAAGCAAGATTAGAGTAAGTTTTGCGGTTTACTAAATTCTCGTAAATTCCACCAATTTGACACACAGTTTAATTTTGATAATACATCAATCATTACGTATATTCACAGCAAGTTTTATTTAGTTCTAATAGCGAATAGTTTTATAATTAATCAAAAACAACTTCACGTTTATCCTTATCCGTGTATTGACAAGTGTATACCTTACTCTGTCGTACAGATAGTGGACTACAGTGAATGTGTACAGAAAAGATCACAAGTAAGAGATTTCAGTTCGCGATGCCATTACAGTAGTTACATTTATTAAATGATGTTTATTTAGTAATATAAACAAATAAAGAATACAAAGTTGGAATATGTTCTATGTAACAGGTTGTAAAGTGTGGATGGTGTGGATATACGGTTTCGTCCGTGTTAGTATAACTGACTAGCGAATAGTCCGAACCTGTACATGCGATGGTCAGTGTTTGAAATATTTTATTCGAGCTTATGACCTCTAATCGAATTTCCTTTGTCGAAAATTCCATTACATATCATAAGAAGTAGCTTTAGTACTTAGGTACTCATATATAGTGGCATGTGTGGTTATAAAATAAATAGGACATAAATGCTGTAAGCAGTCCTTGGGCATTTTAAATGTTTTTGAGTGTCTCGGGTATGTACCCTTATGAAATAAAGATGTGAATAAATAAGTATAGATCAATACGTAATTATAAATGAATAAGTAATGAGTAGTGACAAATAATGAGACCCCACATTGTCCAACTATTTTCTTTGGCACTGGTTAGGGTCGTGTTTTCTTTCGTACAATGGAATGTTGTGGAATGATATTATCAATGAATAATTAGTCTTCGTATTTTTGTTTTCCTCTTTGTACATACAGTTAGTACAAGTTAAGTGACTTTAACTATAAATATTATGGGGAGTGTGATTTTGATGTATCTTCTAGGAATGCAAATGTGTTTACTCGCAACCTGTGAAAAATTCTGTTGGGGAAATCGAATTTATCGAATTGTAATTTTGTATCACGATATCACTATACCCGTGAGAGTACAACTGCATAAATATTTTCTAGAATCTTGTAATTTATTCCTTCTATATTCGTGTAACCTAGTTCACGTGCAATCATATGAAACACCGATTTGAATGAAACTTTGCACACTTGTAGAACATCAAAAAACAATCGACACGTATTTTTTTTTTTTTTTTTTTTAGCAATGGTGCGGGTTTAAGGGTAGAAATCACCCTTTGAACGTAAGGGGTGTTCTCGAAGCATATACAGAAAACAATCATTTAATCTAGAAGAAAACATAATGGCAGGGGGTTCTAGAACAACTGATGCAGAATCTGACATCACATTTACAAAAATACAAAATGGCGGATCCAATTTGGCGATTATAATTACGAAAAATCTTTTAGTTTGAAATGCTGGACAGTTAGCCAAGAATAATCATAGTTGGCAGGGGTTACTGCGTGAAGGTTACAAACTTATTTGAAACCCCTTTCTCTACTTATTTTAACATGATATTTGATTAAAGTGAGTCTCTGCTCCTCTCACTATTCGGGGTGCTTATGTCCCTCGCCTCTCACAATGTCAGAACTTCATACATTCTCAATTGTTATAAATATGAAGTTATTGTGAAAACGTTTTGCAGTAATGATATTCCGTAAAAAGAAAGCGTGTGATACATAAACATTGTTTACACCGCACACACCGTGGTTTTTCTTCCAAATACCGCTTTTGTACCACGCATACCTAATAAGATTTGTAAATCTGGGAGAAGAATACTGATTATCAATCAATCAGTTTTTGGATCTTAGTTATATTATTACGGAGATGTAAATTAATGTTATATGTAGTTGTAGAAAAGGACAATATCAGAAAAGTGGAATTACTGCTGGAATTCAATATGGTGTTGGCCCACCCTTAGCCTTCATGACAGCTTCCACTCTCGCAGGCATACTTTCAATCAGGTGCTGGAAGGTTTGTTGGGGAATGGCAGCCCATTCTTCACGGAGTGCTGAACTGAGGAGAGGTATCGATGTAGGTCGGTGAGGCCTGGCACGAAGTCGTTGCTCCAAAACATCCCAAAGGTGTTCTATAGGATTCAAGTCATGACTCTGTGCAGGCCAGTCCATTACAGGGATGTTATGGTCGTGTAACCACTCTGCCGCAGGCCGTGTAGTATGAACAGGTGCTCGATCGTGTTGAAAGATGCA
The DNA here is from genome assembly GCF_964235325.1 of Thermobia domestica. NCBI lineage: Eukaryota > Metazoa > Arthropoda > Insecta > Zygentoma > Lepismatidae > Thermobia > Thermobia domestica. Next base: position 112,074,163 of record NC_137463.1, on the reverse strand, counting down.
ATCGCCATCCCCAAATTGCTCTTCAACAGTAGGAAGCAAGTAGGTGCTTAAAACATCAATGTAGGCCTGCGCTGTGAGAGTGGCACGCAAAACAACAAGGGGTGCAAGCCCCCTCCAAGAAAAACACGACCACACCATAACACAACAACCTCCGAATTTTACTGTTGGCACTGGCATTCGCCATACCTACACCCTGCCATCGGATTGCCACATTGTGTACCGTGATTCTTCACTCCACACAACGTTTTTCCACTGTTCAATCGTTCAATGTTAGCTTCTTACACCAAGCGAGGCGTCGTTTGGCATTTACCTGTGTGATGTGTGGCTTATAAGCAGCCGCTCGACCATGAAATCCAAGTTTTCTCACCTCATGCCTAACTGTCATAGTACTTGGAGTGGATCCTGATGCAATTTCGAAAACCTGTGTGATGGTCTACATAGATGTCTGCCTATTACACTTTACGACTCTCTTGAACTGTCGGCGGTCTCTGTCAGTCAACAGACGAGGTCGGCCTGTACGCTTTTGTGCTGTACGTGTCCCTTCACGTTTCCACTTCACTACCACATCAGACACTGTGGCCTAGGGATGTTTAGGAGTGTGGAAATCTCGAAGTCCGTGAGTTCCGAGGAGCGCCCCATTCTGCTTTCTCACGATGTCTGGTGACTGCTGAGGTCGCTGATAATGAATGGCAGTAGGTGGCAGCACAATACACCTAATATGAAAAAAAGTATGTTTTGGGAGATGCCCGGATACTTTTGATCACATAGTGTATTTCACTTGCTTGCTGGAAACAAAATGTAACCCAAGTGGTTTCATTTGGGGGTCCAGGGACGTAATTGCCCCCCCTCTGGGTTTAACATTTGAATACATTTTAATCCATAAGGTAATATGCCAATGAAAAATATTTAAAAATCTGATGTCATCTAGAGTCCCCCCTTCCAAAGCATTATCTGAAATATGGATACTGAATCTGAAACCCATTCAGAAAGAAAGAAAAAAAACTATTCTAATGGTTAACATAATAATCCTATGTAACATTCGTCTTACCTTCACATATCTTGATCACTTTTTACAACAGAAATTAAAAACACTTAATGAATCTTTAAAAAAGAAATACAAAAGGTAGCTAATGTAACCATATATGTTACTAATTGTTGTTACGGATTCTATTTCAACAGTTAAACATTTTCTCAAATTGTTATTGTAGATATTAGCTGTCATTAATGAGAATATTTTATGAATCGTTATTGTAGTACCCACAACTATAACATAAGGCATGTAAATTATCTACTGTTAATTTACCAATAAAATAACGAGTTTCGTATTACATTTTGGAACTACAGTGGAATTCCAAACCAGAATTGGACATTTTCTTCCAAACCTTCACTCACAGCACTCACAGTTACCCACAATCAACTCCCGTCACAGTCACTCGCCCTCACCCTCATATATAATGCTCTCACCCATCGACGCAAATCTATCTTCAACATTGGGGGGGACGGGTAAGACCGTTCCCATATTATATATATATATATATATATATATATATATATATATATATAAGCGATGTTCAAAGTTGAAAAGCAACGCTGTGAAAGATCAGGGGAGTAGAATTGTCTTCAATGGCGTATTTAGGGGGCTATTGGACTGGGCTCAAGCTTCCCCCGAAATAAACTTGTTAGTTTTTCGCATTCCACGCACAACAATAATCCTCCTTACCATTTCTAAGAATGTCATTGACTTTCCATTTTCTTATGCTCTTTGTTCAGAAATAATACTGTATTTGTCAAATTTCATTCCATGTAAGAACTGCGTCCTTTTGTCCTTCGACCTTTCTACGTTTCTGTTTCTTTTTCTTGATGTTACTATCTTTCGTTTCGCCTATCATACTTTATCGACCGTTGTCAGTTGTGATTCAAGTCGGCCGTCATCAGTAACACCTAAACTAAGAGGAGTTGGCGTGGATATAATAACTGGTGGTCCACGCCAACTTGAACGGATATCAACATGACGGGACTTCAGTTATTATAACAAAGGAAAACTTATATCGTTCATTTATTTTTAAAAGAAGGAAATGTTTAAATTAAAGAAAATCAAAACGAGGGAATAATTAGCCCGAGAAATTAGGAAGGCCAAGAGGATGCTTCCTTTTTCTTGTATGAATAGAATAAAGGGTTAGATTCACTCCTAAATTTTGTGTATCATATCATATAGGATTTATCGGTCTGCAATTCTTGCCATTATAACTACAATTTATGCATAAATTAAAATATATTTAATTCTGAAACTCAGGTGGGGAATTGCCCACTTCCTTCCTTGTCTTGGACGTAGCCCCTCGGAACAAAATCCTAAATACGCCATTCGTTGTCTTCAACATTGGGTGGTGAGCAGATTTGGGGCTTATTCTAGAGATGAAACTCATATTACGGTAGATGAATCTGATTTCTGAGGTGAACCTGTTGTAGAGTGTTATATATTAGGCGATATAAATGAAGTAGCAGTGCATATCAGTATTACAAATCACTGCCGTGAACACACTCTGAAATCTGAATACATGCATATTTATAATTGGTGTTTCTAATTAGGCATCCACAAAGATCAACATTAAAATTGTTTTATAATAATATAATAATATAAATAATGACTTCCCCAAAACTATGAAGAAAGAATATCAATTATGTATGATGGAACAATACTCGTATTTGAGCAAATTGATGATAATCTCAATAACATTACAGGAATTGTTACAGAAAACTGACGCATGTCATATACTCTTTAGTTAACAGATACAACCTTAAGATTATGGAGAAAAATATTCCAGCAATTGAATTCTTTTCTTTGCTTACGAAGCATCCTCTCTCAAAAGAAAAATTGGGACATGCGGAAATACGTAGGAACAAACCGTGGATCGAACTAGCAGAGAAGAGAAAGCAGACAAAATTACGTTGGCTACAAAATCCGAATGAAATAACTACACAAAATTTCATAGACATCAGGCGGGAAACTTCCAAAACTTTTAGAACAAAGAAACGCGATTTTTTTAAAACTTTTAGAACAAAGAAACGCGATTTTTTGAAAGCTAAAATTAAGGAAATTGAAGATAATAGTAAAAACAAAAACATTCGGGACATGTATAAAGGAATCAACGAATTTAAGAAAGGCTGTCAACCTCGTGCTTATATTCAAGAAAACTGATGGAAGAGTTCTCACTGATACAGATAGCATTTTAAATAGATGGAAAGATTTCTTTGACGATTTGCTTAACACGCAGCCAAAAACTAACGTACGGGGAGAAAGGGAGATACACACGCAGAACCGTATATTTCAGAACCCAACCGAATAGAAGTAGAAATCACTATAAAGAAATTAATGAAACACAAATCTCCGGGTGTAAACGAAATTCCGGCTGAGTTAATTTTACCTGGGGGCGAGAAATTGTGGAACAAGATACACAAACTCATCCTCCTTATCTACAACAAGGAAGAATTGCCTCAAGAGTGGAAAGAATCAATCATTGTTCCAATCCACAAGAAAGGCGACAAAACTGACTGTAATAATTATCGCGGCATCTCTTTTCTGTCAACATCCTATAAAATCATTTCAAACATTCTATTAGCGGTTTGGGTACAAAACCTCGCGGCGACAACCTGGCGGCCCAAAATCTCGCCGGGCCGGAACCTCGCCTGGCCAAAACCTCGCCGCCCAAAACGTTGCTGACCAAAATCTCGCGGGGCCAAAACCTCACCACCCAAAACCTCGCGGCCAAAATCTCGCCGGGCGAAAACCTCGCCTGGCCAAAACCTTGTCTTCCAAAACCTCGAGCCCCAAAATATCGCCATATTCAAAATCTCGCCTGACCAAAACCTCGTTGTAATAATCTCGCGACACAGAATCTCGCCTGGTCTAAATTAAGCAAGACCTAGTGTCGCCTGGGAAGAAATGTCGTCAGGATAAAACCTCTTCACGACGATTTCTTTAATGTAGAATGTTCTATATATTACTATATGTATATATTTAGTAATAACACCTAATTACATTTAAATAATGACAAGAAAAATTCTAATGCATGCTTTGGAAATCTATATATATAAAAATTAAAAGACTATGTTTGTTACATTATACCTCTTGAGCCATCGTATCGATCTCAATCAAATTTTCAACATAGATGAGGTTCGAGCCTAGGATGTCTTTTATAATTTCACTTTGTCGGCACAATGAAAGGGAGGGGGAGTGGGATATATATATATATATATATATATATATATATATATATATATATATATATACAGAGCCGTAGCTAGAGATTTCGGCGCCCGGGGCGAAGTAGAATTCGGCGCACCTACTCTCACCACACCAAGCTCTTCCTTCCTTTATTTCTTTTTACTTATAAGAAAAGCAGCAGATATTGTTATACTACACTGAATTTTTATTAAGCTGCAAGCGAGATTTTGACCCACGAGGTTTTGGCGGTGAGGTTTTGGTCACGCGATGTTTTGGGCAGAGAGGTTTTGGCAACACGAGGTTTTGGCCCGGCGAGATTTTGTCCCGCGAGGTTTTGGGGGGCGAGGTTTTGGCCGGCGATGTTTCGGCCGCGAGATTTTGTCCGTATCCCATTCTATTAGCAAGATTGGCCCATACGCAGATGAAATTATTGGAGATTATCAATGCGGATTTAGACGAAATCGATCAACTATCGACCAAATATTTACCATTCGCCAAATACTCGAAATGAAGTGGGAATACAGTAGCCCGGTACATCAACTATTTATTGATTTTAGAAAGGCTTACGACTCGGTTAGGAGAGAAATATTGTACAACATTCCTACAGTATTTGGAATACCGAAAAAGCTAATTAGATTAATTAAGGCATGTTTAAATGAATCCCAAACTCATCTACGATGTATCGCAAAAGGAGTAAATTGATTTAGCGTACAGACAGTTTTCAATTTGATCGTTTCATGTCAATTAAACAATATTTTCTTTTAGGTGTAATTTTGAATAAGGATAAGGAATTATTAAAACCACTCGCAGAAGATTTCTGAGAAACGCATATCCCTTTTACTAGGATTTTCACTTTTTGAGGTAAATTTTAGACTTCCAGTCAAACAGCTACTGCTTCCTTACTATTTATCGTAGAATCATGGTTCACACCTCGTCCGTTTCAAAATAGAGCATCCTTTCCAACGCTGGCACTCGCTTGTCCATATCATACACCACAAATGGGATAACTGAGAGCTTTGTCAAGAAAAAATTTCGAAATTTTCGCGCCCCTCTGGCCCAGGTCTAGATTCATGTAGAGATCTGAAAGTCTCTTAAAAATACGTAGTTATGTGCGTAATGCGTGTGCAAAATTTCAATCCTGTATCTTGAAAACAAAGGGCGCAAAATACTTTTAAAAATCTGTAGGTGACCCACTTACATATATATATGACATATATTTACTCACATGTCCGCATCATGCACCTTAACCGCGAAATTCGGGAGAAACCAGAAATTTTCTGAAAAGTCACCCTTCGGAATATTTGGGCACCTCGAGCCCGGGCTCAGATTCACGTAGGGATTTAAAAGAAAATTAGAAATACTCAAAGGTGCACACAATCCGTATGCAAAATTTTAATCTGATATCTTAAGGGCATCATTTAAAAAAAAATTGCCTTAGGAAAAGAAAACAATGTCTCACCCATCTGCACCCACTTGTTACATCCCTCCACCAAGTTGACCATCCGGTTCCAAAATGCATTTGTGTTGTCCTTCGGTCCGTGCTTGACATGATCAATACAAAACCGGCTAAAATGCCTGTTATAGTAGCTAAATAAGCTGTCAAAGACAACGCTACGCTATGGTAACAAAAGTTCCCATAAATTCTTAAGGGGTGCTGAAACCACTCACAGAAGGTTTCTGCGGAAAGCATATGTAGCACGTCGAGCTAGAATCAGGTTTCATTCAGTTGCACCCTGAGTCCTGTTCGGGCTTAGAATAGCATAGAATAGAAAGAATAGAAGAAAACTCAATTATCAATTTATGCCAAATTGCAAAAACTTATTCGGGAACAATAAAGATAGAAATTTATTAAACTTATTCATTTAAATATATAATATTGTACAATACAAGAGCCGAATTGTTGCGAATTTCAAACGATAATTCCTGTGATGAAAATATTCAAGTGAAAGCATAATGGCATCTTAAAACCATTATGAGCCCCTGAAAAATCAGTGTGCTGAGGTCCGTACGACTAAGTTTTACACATAATATATATACTTCTGTCTCTAATGCACCCAGGCAAGTAACGACTGACCCTATGAGCTAAGACGTCCTGAGTAAAATAAATCTGAAGTTTAACTTAACCATCGCAGTCAATATAGGTGTGCGATTAAAACACAATTGGGTCAATCCATACGAACTGCTCCAGGGCAAGTTGCTCGACCATCTCCAAGAATTATAAAAATTTGAGTGTGATGAACCTTGTGTGTGAGAAAGATCAATAACACTTTTCGCGTTGTCGTATGTAGTGATGTACAGTGGAAATATTCCCGGTGGGAAGGAAAATAAAAAATGGGAATATTCCTAGGTTTTTCACTGACATATAAATTCCCGGGAAGAAATTTATTTCCTTTTCTTTACTTTATTTTCCAATTTATGATAACCATACCTATGACTAATTACTGTATTTTCATTTATTGTCATTTACTTCTAGGTTTTAAATAATTTGGAGGCTAAGAAAATTTAAATTCGTTGGCTGTACTTTATATAGAGGTGCATTTCGCCAGCCCCCCCACCTTGGAGTTTCGAAACAAAACCTATGCCAATCGTTTGTGCTACGTTTGTGCCGGAATGTACCGCAAAAATTTTCGTTTGTACCACTTTCGGTACGAAGTTATAAGGGTTTTAAAGTGGGGGGGATGGGGAAACGGCAGCCCCCCCACCTAGGAATTTCAAAACAAAACCTATGGCAATCGTTTGTGCTACGTTTGTGCCGGAATGTACCGCAAAAATTTTCGTTTGTACCACTTCCGGTACGAAGTTATAAGGGTTTTAAAGTGGGGGGCTGGAGAAACGGCAGCCTCCAAACTTGGAATTTCGAAACAAAACCTATGGCAATCGTTTGTGCTACGTTTGTGCCGGAATGTACCGCAAAAATTTTCGTTTGTACCACTTCCGGTACGAAGTTATAAGGGTTTCAAAGTGGGGGGGGCTGGAGAAACGGAAGCCTCAAAACTTGGAATTTTGAAACAAAAGGTATGCCAATCGTTTGTGCTACGTTTGTGCCGAAATGTACCGCAAAAATTTTCGTTTGTACCACTTCCGGTACGAAGTTATAAGGGTTTTAAAGTGGGGGGGCTGGGGAAACGGCAGCCCCCCCACCTAGGAATTTCAAAACAAAACCTATGGCATTCGTTTGTGCTACGTTTGTGCCGGAACGTACCGCAAAAATTTTCGTTTGTACCACTTCCGGTACGAAGTTATAAGGGTTTTAAAGTGGGGGGGCTGGAGAAACGGCAGCCTCCAAACTTGGAATTTCAAAACAAAACCTATGGCAATCGTTTGTGCTACGTTTGTGCCGGAATGTACCGCAAAAATTTTCGTTTGTACCACTTCCGGTACGAAGTTATAAGGGTTTCAAAGCGGGGGGGCTGGAGAAACGGAAGCCTCAAAACTTGGAATTTCGAAACAAAAACTATGCCAATCGTTTGTGCTACGTTTGTGCCGGAATGTACCGCAAAAATTTTCGATTGTACCACTTCCGGTACGAAGTTATAAGGGTTTTAAAGTGGGGGGCTGGGGAAACGGCAGCCCCCCCACCTAGGAATTCAAAACAAAACCTATGACAATCGTTTGTGCTACGTTTGTGCCGGAATGTACCGCAAAAATTTTCGTTTGTACCACTTCCGGTACGAAGTTATAATAGTTTTAAAGTGGGGGCAAACTTCAGAAACATCAAGTTCAATACAAATAGAGATAGAAACATTGAGTTAACGGGAATCGTTAGTTCACTTATAAGCACTAAGCACTAACGTTAGTGCTATCATATTTTGGGATGTATTCAAGATTTTTGGTGGGGGTCCAACTTCAGAAATATCAAATTGTATACAAATAAAGGTAGAAACATAGTGTTAACAGCAATCATTAGTGCATCATTAGTGCACTTAAACGCACTAAGCACTAACGTTAGCGCTACTATATTTTGAAATTTATTCAAAAAATTTGGTGGGGTGGTCAACTTCAGAAATATCAAATTCTATACAAATAGGGATAGAAACACGGGGTTAATGGCAAACGTTAGTGCATCGTTAGTGCACTTAAACGTACTAAGCACTATCGTTGGTGCTACCATATTTTGGAATTCATTCAAGATTTTCGGTGGGATGGGCAACTTCAGTAATTTCAAATTCTATACAAATAGAGATAGGAACATAGAGTTAACGGCAATCGTTAGTGCATTGTTAGTGCACTTAAAATACTAAACACTGACGTTAGTGCTACAATATTTTGGGATTTATTCAAGATTTTAGATGGGGGCCAACTTCAGAAATATCAAATTCTATACAAATAGAGGTAGAAACATGCAGTTAAAGACAATCGTTATTGCATCGTTAGTGCACTTAAATGCACTAAGCATTAAGGTTAGCATTACCATATTTTGGGATTTATTCAAGATTTCTGGTATGACCAACTTAAGAAATATCAAATTTCATACAAACATTTAGTGCTTTCTAGAAGCACTAACGATACACTAATGAATGGCGTTAATTTTTTGTTAGTGCTTGAAGTTGACGCAAGTTCACCGTGCCCCCCAAAGATATTGTACCTGTAGCACCTACACTAATGAAGTACTAACGTTAGGGGTTGGTGCACTAAGAACCACTAACAATTGCACTAGAAGATATCATTAGTGCTTTTGAATATGGCGGAAATTTGATGCAATTAAAAATTCCCAATAAATGTCTTATAGGAGTTTAGTGACATGTAGTTGTCCATAACTACACTAATATTGAAGGACAAACGAAACTGTTAGTGTTTTCTAGAAGCACTAACGATGCACTAACGATTGCACTAGAATAGATCATTAGTACTCTTGAATTTGACGGAAATTTGACGCAATGAAAAATTTGCCATAAATTTATTGTGTGTTTCGTTACATGTAATGGGCCATAAGTAAACTAATATTGAAATTCTAACTAAATTGTTAGTGTTTTCCAGAAGCACTACCAATGCACTAACGAATGGCACTAAGTTTTAGTGCTTGAAGTGGGGGCGCTAAGTTCACTCTGGCCTGAAAAGGTATTTTAATTGTAGCACATTTACTAATGAAGCACTAACCTTAGGTGTAGATGCGCTAAGAAGCACTAACAATGCACTAACGATCGCTCTAGAAGAGATCATTAGTGATTTTGAATTTGGCGGAAATTTGATTTAATGAAAAATTTGCCTAAATTTCTTGTGAGTCTCGTGATATGTAATTGGCCATAACTACACTAATAGTGAAGCACTAACGAAATTGTTAGTGCTTTATAGAAGCACTAACGAATTGGACTATTTTTTCCGTTAGTGCTTAAAGTGTCGGTGCGAAATTCACGCTGACTTCTCCATAGGTTTTTTTTACTTGTAACACCTACACTAATGAAGCACTAACGTTAGGTGTTTGTGCTCTAAGAAGCAATTACGATGCACTAATAATTGCACTAACAGAGGTAATTAGTGCTTTTGAATGAGATGGGAATTTGATACAATGAATAATTCCCCATGTGTTTCTTATGGGAGTTTTGAGACTTATAATTGGCCATTTCTACACTAATGGTGAAACACTAACGAAACTACTTGTATCTTCTAGAAGTACTAACAATGCACTAACGTATAAAGCTAATTTTTTCGTTAGTGCTTGTAGTGGGGGCTAAGTTCACGATAAATTCGAAAGTTTTCTTTCCTTGTAATATTAGTGCTTCCTAGTGCACCAACACCTAAGTTTCGTGCTTCATTAGTGTAGGTGCTACAAGTAAGAAACCTTTGCGGGCCAGCGTGAACTTGGTTCCCACTTCAAGCAGTAACGAAAAATAAGTCCATTCGTTAATGTATCGTTAGCGCTTCTGCAAAACACTCATAGTTCCGTTAATGCTTAACTATTGATGTAGATATGGCCAATTATATGCCACAAAAATCCCATAAGAGATTCATGTGGAATTTTTCATTGCGTCAAATTTCCGCCAAAATCAAAAGCACTAATGACCTCTTCTACTGAAATCGTTAGTGTTTCTTAGTGCATTAACACCTAACGTTAGTTCTTCATTAATGTAGGTCCTACAAGTAAAAAAACCTTTGGAAGCTTTCATGAACTTGGCGCCCCACTTCAACCAATAACGAAAAAATTAGAGCTGTTTTCGTTAGTGCTTCACTATTAGTGTAGTTATGGCCAGTTACATCTCAGGAAACTCACATAAGAAATTTAAGGGGAGTTTTTCACTGTGTCAAATTTCTGCCAAATTAAAAAGCACTAATGATCATTTCTAGTACAATCCTTAGTGCATCGTTAGTGCTTCTTCGTGCACCAACCCCTAACGTTAGTGCTTATTTAGTGTAGGTGCTACAAGTAAAATATCTTTGGTGGTCAGAGTGAATTTGCGCCCTCTTCAAGCACTAACAAAGTAATTAGTGCATTCGTTACTGATTCCTGAAAATACTGACACTTTGTATGGAATTTGATATTTCTGAAGTTGCCCCCCACCAAAAATTTTGAATAAATTTCAAAATGTGGTAACACTAACGTTAGTGCTTAGTGCATTTAAGTGCACTAATCACGCTCTAACGATTGCCGTTAACTCCATGTTTCTACCTCTATTTGTATAAAATTTGATATTTTTGAAGTTGGCCCCCACCAAAGATCTTGAATAAATCCCAAAATATGGTAGCACTAATGTTAGTGCTTATTGCGTTTAAGTGCACTAACAATGCACTAATGATTACCGTCAAGCCCATGTTTCTACCTCTATTTGTATAGAATTTGATATTTCTGAAGTTGCCCCCCCCCCACCGAAAATCTTGAATAATCCCAAAATATGGTAGCACTTACGGTAGTGCTTAGTGTGTTTAAGTGCACTAACGATGCACGAACGATGCGCTAAGTTTAGTGAAAATCTGTCTGCATAAAGATGGGTGGGGGGCTAACTTCATATGAAGTAGGTCCCAAACCAAAATCTTCAATATCTCGTAAACGCTGATAGCACTAACGTTAGTTCTAAAT